>NC_064671.1:8160000-9380000 GCF_943734685.1 Anopheles coluzzii
GGTGCACCTTTGGAAGAAAGATGAAAAGAAGGTTGGGTTCCGGAATGAATATATCACATCGATCAGCCAAGTCAGGCAAAGATGCATTGTGCGGAGGCTTTGTGATGAGTTAAGTGAAATTGTGTGTGTGTGTGTCTGCAAGCAAAGCTACAAAGCATTATGTTTACAACCTACGCGAACTGGTGCACTTTCTGTAGAATCGCCGTTTTGTACGATTCATCTACGGCGGGGACACCCAGATGGATGACTTTTGTCTTTTCCGTGAGGAAGTGTAGTGTTTGCCACGCTATGGAGATCGTTGCGACAAGGTTGTAGATTTTCATCTACAATGCGATCTTGCTCAGCTGTTGCACTATCCTTCTGGCAGAAATAGAAGATATACGGATGGGAGTGTTGCGATGGTTTTTGTTCCCACAGGGTGCAACAAGATCAAGTAGATCGATTGTTTGAGGTGACCGTGTGATCTTCCGTCTTAGAAAGTCGGTGCAGTATTGTTCTTCTTTCTTCCTTTTTAATGTGTCAACAATGCTCAAGAATGCTGATGTTTATTATGCTTACTAGGTGGTAAGCAGTCAGTGAAAGGAGATAGGTATGCATTAATTAAATTAAAATTTATACTTGTTTCTGTGGGAGAATATTATCCGTTTGTTGTCTTTTGATTTTTTTATAAAAGAAATGAATCTTCTGCCGAATACTTCACCAAAAATGTACCAAAGGAATATCTTCTCGAGCGAAGTGCACCAACGGAAAGAAAGAATCCTTTCAATCTTTATCAAATTTCCCCGTCAACGGTCATCTCTCCCGAGGTTGCAATATCTCACAGCCAATCAACGGATCAACGGAACATGATTCAACCAGCAAAAATGGCCAACAGTTGTGGCAGCGTGTGCTTTGTTCGTTCGATCAGCTGACAAGTGTCTTTCATCGTTCCGCCCTTTAGCTCATTCGTATAGTGCTGGGGAATGTCGCGTAGGAACCATATTTCTTTCCTTTCCCTATTTCCGCGCAGCTAAGTGGACTTATTTGGGTTTTGAGCGACGAAATTTGCATATACTTTGTGGCTGAAACGCACAACAACAGTGGCACACGGGCTACGGATTTGACTCTCACTCGTCACTCGGTGACTGACGGCTAGCGAGCGCTTGCTGCTGTTGCTGTACGCAAGCACGACTGAAGCAAAGCTTTCCCCCCTCGGAGAGATGATCGAGAAAATGTAAACAATGAAGCTTTTATCAACCACGCATCCCACCCACGGGCTCGGGGAGTGCTTGCGGCGGTCATTTCATCGGTGCAAAGCATCGCTCCATTGCCATCGCAGTTGGGTACGATAATAAACTAACCGTCGTAACGTATGCGTCCGAAAGATTCCAAAGCCCGAGAGACAATTCCAGAAATCATCCCAAAATCTCTGGTGAGGCGCGCCCTCTACGTGAACGGTTCCTGCCCGTTGCTGCCGTTGTACGCAAATCCACTCCAGCTCGCCGTTTCAACGTCCATCAGGGCCTGTGAGGCTCGGTATGCCTAAAACCGTGGCCCTCGTAACCATGGTAGTACCACTGCTCATGTCATCATCCACATAATACGCCATAATAATGACAATAAAACTGATCATCTCATGCCTCTCAGGAGGACATCAGGAGGCAAGCACAAGAGACCCGCGGTCACGGACGGCAAGGAACTGCTACAGGCTGCCCAACCCCAATCAAACGGACGGATCTGCTCGTCGCAATCACCGGGTGGATGTGGTCCGCTGGCGGACGACGAAATGGGATGCTTTCATTTTGAATGCCTGCAATAATTTAAAATAATTGGCAACGGTGTCCCCGGGATTGTGGGGACGGAGATTGGACGGATTACAGCGATTCGGAGCATGAGGAAGCGCATTACACGCTATGGGGCAGGTTGGTTCGTGGCAGGCTCTTTGCCCAGGTAGTATATAAGGGCAGGTTGGACAGCTTGAGCTTGATGGACAACCACCACTGGGCACTGGGACGTTTTTCAGGGCGGTGGCTTATGGAATGACGATGACGGGTCGTGAATGCGAATGACCGTAGAACATCGCGTCTTGCTGTTCGATGATTGCGATCAACACTTACTGCTTGACTGCAAAGAAGCAATAGTATAGGCGAGTAGTTACAGCTCTTCAAACGTTCATCCCTAGTGGCACTTGGGCGAGAAAAGCCGGAGTGCCGTTTTGTCAATGAGTGCTCGTTGTGGTGTGGTGATCTCGATGAAAGTGATCGCGAATGGCCGCAGGGAGTGTTGTGGTTTGTGCGAAAATACGTGCCTGTAAGGTGGTGTATGGAAATTAGCAGTTTGTGGAATCTTCGCCGGTGGAGTTGACGTATCGTGAAAGGTGCACATTAGCTTCGATGACCGATTAGTTCTGTTTGGAAGTGACCATGGTATGGTCGCTAAGAAGAGCTTGATGCTATCATTTTGTGTGAGAGTATTGTGTCGGTTTCTCAAACAAATTCGATTGATCGAGTACAGTAGCGTGGACGAATTTCTCCTCTTGAGAATCGTCAAGAGTTTGCGAATTTTGCTCGAAAAGTTGTTGACCTTTATGAACTAAGGTTGATGGTTGGTTGCTGATAACTAATTAGGACAGATTGGAGATTGAAGAGCATGAAAAATACCGAACTTCAAAGCATCAATATTTCCGGAAAAAGATCGTCTTTCAATATTCAATTTGAAGGACCTTTGTATCAATCTAGATGATCGTCCGGCAACTAATTGCTATCACTCCACAGATCAAATGTATTTGTTCCACCCGATGTCCTCTCCAAAGTGGACCACTCGAGTACAAACAAACAAATCGTCGCGATCACCAATAGTTCAATCCCTTCATCCCTTTGCTGAGGTTGTCCCTCAACACCGCCTCTCCCATTACCCAACAATCCATTAAATCAAAGTATTGTCAAAGATTGCAATCGATTTCGAATCCGTTGTTGGCACGATCAGAACTTGACTTCAAGCCCAGCTCCAATCGAGAGGGGCCAAATACACCAAGCTCACCCGTTTTGATCCGGTTATCGGGCTGATCGATCGTCCGATCAACCGATTGATCGGTAAACATTTTTCACCTCTGCTCTGCCGTAGGAGTGCAATGCGCTCCAGCAGAATCTCAGCCCAGCCAACTGGAGCCCGCCCGCGTTGCCGTTCGCAGAGTTCGGGTCTGCAAATGGTTAGGCTCCAATCCATCCCTTCCCTGTTTTTGGGGCGGAAAGCTGCACTATAAGGTGTAAATTGTGCGGTCTCTATTCGTGCCTTGTGCTGCGGGGTGGAATAGTGTCGCAATGATGCTAGTGAACTGCACGGGTAAACCCAACCTCCTCACAGCTGAAACACTTTCCGGAGAGCCACCGGAGAAGTCGCGTTTATCGCTCGGCAGCATCTCCCCTTGGGGAGTGTTTACTCTCCTTCCCATTCCCAAATCGGTGCAGAACCTCTAAGCCGAGAATTGAACGCGAAACAGTCGCTAGATGGGTGGCAGTCAAAGTTGGGTCCCCGGCCACAAAAGGGGTCATGCGTTGGATGGTGCTAGAACCACACACCGTCACACAAAACCCGTGGGCTGAACCGTTTGCTACTGGGCGTATTCTGGAACGGGACACCAGGGAGACACAGTGAGCAACATCGAAATAGTTCAAGGTCAACTCAATCAGTGTGATTTTTTCCCTGTGCGCGCTGCAGGCCAGGACCACCAGGCAGTGCAGCACCACCACCGGCTGATCAGCACCAGGTGATCTGGGGGTGGTGGAATAAATCGGCAGGCTTGAGAAATATGTCCGGGTTGAGTCGTTTAGAGGTTCTAGGAAACGATCGAACGTTCGTGTACGAGCTCCGGGATGACCGAAGGTGTCACCACGATGACGATGACCTGCCCCTACCTTGAAGGTGGGCGGGACGGTGTGTGTGTGGTCTATTACATCGTGCATAGATTGTGCCGGTCGTTGCTTGGGCTTATCTATTCTCAATTAAATGGTGAACATGTAGCACAGGAAATTGCACATCGTTAAGGAACGGCATGGACACTGTCTGCTGGACACTGGAGACGGGAGAATTCATCACGAAGGAAGTTAAATTGTGTCCATTTAGTGTGGAAGAAATTGAAGAAGATTGTGTCAATTCTAGGAACAAGCGAAGTAAGTCAGTTTGCTGCGAAGGTTGTTTTAAATAGAGTGTTGTCCATTCAATGAGTTTTCACAAATTCACACGTCGTAATAGTAACAATTTATGCTAAACGAACCCGGGTTTTCAATAAAAATAAAGCAAAATTAGGAAGTAATGGTCTGCCCCAGCTAACGACACTCTTTAATACAATTCACTATTTATTGTTAGCTTGCAACGCTACCGTTTAAGATTAGCTCATAAACCTACCGAGCAACACAGGCCACCTCAGCTTTCAATTTCCATACAGTTGCCTCATCTTAAATGCAATTCCCACACCACCCAGCGTTTGATAGATTAAGTGAATTTTGCAGCGAAACCCCCCTAGCCCCTGGAGCGGCCACCTTAACAGCCTGTCATAATCAAAATGGATCCTAATCGATGTACCATTTCATTACCCGGCTTAGAAAAGCAATTTAAAATAAACGCATATCATGCGCCGATGGTGTTGATGGTGGGCCGAGCGCCTGAGATGCATTTGAGGTGAAAATTTGCAAATTGAATATGGCGAAGGCGAACAAAAACGCCCTCAACGCGGCCTGTACGTAGGAAAGCTTGTTAGTGTGAGACCTATCCGTCGGCTGCTACTAAAGTTGCGCTGTGCGCTCCAATACGCTCCAATCCATGCTGTGGATTGGATCGTTCAAACAAATCACTGACAAGCTACTGAGCTACTGGATCGGGCTGGTCGATTGGCTTCGGTGGAGCTGTACCCTCGTTCGGAAGGAGAGTTTTGGTACACCCACGTGTGTTTCCCACAATCCTTCACCTTCAAACGGGAGTACGTGAAGCGGGTTATATCGATCAGAACTTACCTTAAATAAGCTAACGGTTCCGTACATCATCCCTTGCAGACTTCATAGCGTGGTAGTTCAACGGAAAATAAAACTAACCAAACTGCCATAATCCATAACGGCACCCGAGTCATGCACCCGCAGACGTTTGTGTAAGCGAGCGAACAAAAAAAGGTGCATCAAAAAGCGCCAACTTTCTCACCAGCCACAGATGATGCACAGTGAGGCTTCTTCTTCGGGCTCATTCAATCATCACGATTGAGGCGAAGGCACCCAGGACGGGGATATTGATTTACATGCAAATTTTGCCACGGAGAAAGCCATTGCCGGACGGCGCCCGACGATGATTTATTTCCGCGTACAACGTGCAGCGAAGCGATGCGCAGGTTTGTTGGCGTTTTTCGCGAGTTTTCGAGGTCGGGGTGGTAGAAATTTGTAGTCGGATATGGGTGAGAACATCACCGACATGGGTTTGGTGCGAGGCATCCGACACCCGAAGAGGTCTTCTAGCGAGGTTATTGTGTTTTTAGCCCAAACGACGCTTAGTTCAAGATGGCAGTTTAACCTTGCAGCGGGCAGACTTCAACTTGTTTTGCTTTTGAGATGCCCAAAAGTGGACACTATTTGAAGCATTCCAATGCTCGAACGTTCGCCTGCTATGGCAAAACTGAAACAAACCCTTCTTTTTCCGAATGGACCACTCAATCTGAAACACCACGCTGGTCTGATGGTAAAGTGCGATAATCTCGCTTTGATCGGCAATCACCCGAAGACCTTTTGCCATAAGGGGTAGAACGGCGTGGATCGAACGAGGGGCGAACGTACAGTAGCCGTGCAGCGGAAGCTGTAGATGAAAGCGCGGTGTGGGACAAATTATGATGATTGTTAGACACCTCCCATTCCGCTAAAGGCCGTCCCTGCGTGTGGCAGCGGTGGCTGACGTGTTTGGTTTTGTCGCGCAACCATCTTCTCGATCTCTCTCTCTCTCTCTTCCACTGCTCTGTTTCAGCTCATTCACCTGTGCATTGGGCCGGGCATGACGGGGCCCGGGGGTGGTCGTGCCCAAATCGATTGTGTCAACCTGTGTGCCGCGCTCCTTTCTTGGAGCCATCGCCCACGTACGTATGTGTGTGGGTCAGCAGCGGTGTGGTCGAGCTCCAATAACCGTAACTATGGTTGATTTGTACGATTTTGGTGGCAGAGCGTTGTTTGGACTGGGGCCTCGTGCCACCCTTTCCGGCGTGTTCCACCCAACAGTCCAGGAGGGGGGGGGGGGGGTGGTTCACAGCGCTACCGTTCACATTTTGGAGCTTTCGAGCTTAAGATGGGGCTGTTTTGTGTCCAATTTAAGCCGGGAGCTGGGACACAACAGAGCAGTGCGTCGATCGTGTTTTCGGTGTGGATGCACCGAGCGCTGGCGGGGGAAAGGATGAGATGACGCCTCAAATCATAACCATAAAATGTCACCGTATGACAGCGCGTGGTGGTGTAAGCGGGTGGACTCGGGCTGCCAAACGGGGTTTCGGAGGATGATCTGAAGCTTTTTATCTTGTTTTTGTCTTCCCCACAGCTTCACCTTCCATTTGGGCTACAGGCAAATGGCATGTCGTTTTGTGTGTGTGTGTTTTTTTGGTTTGAAATATTAAATCGTACAAATCGAAATTGGTGAAGCCGCAAAAATGGTACCCGTGTTGGCAGGATGGTTTCATCGAAATGCCAAATACAGTATGCTTCCATTTGAATTCCAGCTCGCACTCTCTTTCTGCCCCCGCTCAAGGATGTGGCGTCTCTTGTTTTTTTTTTGCAAACGAGCTTGTTTGTGAATAATTTCGAGCGATTATTGAGTTGTTAGGTGTGACAGGAATGCTGTAGCTTTCTGCAATTTACAGTGTATCATGGGGACACAAATGGGTGCGATTTTGGGTACAATGGATGTTTTTGAAAGTGGACAAATTATGTTATAACAAAGAAGCGGACTGAATGGTTGAAGGAATATTTTAAAAGCAAACTTTACACCGCAATAGGGGCTTTTTTATTGAATAATTACGATTTAGTTACACATTATGAGCTTAAAAGTTCAGAATTTAGATTATTAGTCCAGAAATATCGAATAATGTAAATAAAGAATCTTCGATCTTTTCTTTCTTCTCCAAGAATCGCTTATTGATCCTTGATATTTAGTGAAGAACAAGCTGAAACTGAATGTCTTGATTGTCTTCCAAGTGAAACGTTCAACAAACTAACATTTAATTACCTTAAAGATTTTGTTATTAAGGTCACACCACTACCCATACAAAAAAGGGTAAGGTAAAGAGCGTATTTTATTTCCCTATTGTGTACAGCAAAAGAGCAAGGTTGTCACGATACTGTAAATTGAATTTATTTCCTACCCACAAACAGTTCAATCAATACCTCTAAAAAACCACCATCGTATCACTATTTAATCACCAACCAACGGCTAAAAAAACGACCCAATCCATTCACCTGCTCCAGCACAACCCGCCATAACCAATGGGCAGGCACGAAAAACACCCAAAAAAGGCTCGCTCAAACACCCGTCGGGGAGGCTGTAAAATGGCAAATGAAATCTGCGCCCCAGATCCGCTGGTATTTGTCTATCCGCCCCGCTCGGGTTATTTTTGTATTCTCAATCTCACCTTCCACGCCCTCAATGTTCAGAATGGAGAGCAAAAGCAAAAAAAAAAAAAAAATAGACATACCAAAGCAACCCGAAATAAAACGGTCCACATTTCCGGCACCTGTTGTAGTGGCCCTCTGCGGCGTGGCACCATGTCGTAAAATGTGCTATTTTGCTACGGTTTGACTTGCATAATTTGTATCCCTGTCCCGTTACCGCCAGTTTAGCCGTGGGTTCAGCGGTGGAGGGGATACAAAATCTCTTCGCAAGATGAAATCATTCCAGGTTCAGTGCGAAGGCAGTAGCGGACCACCGAAAATAGATCGATTCTGTGTGGCTGTGTGTATTTTTGGTGGCCGTTGACGCCGAAGCGGATGCGTGTACGCGCGGAGAAACGAGCACGAAACACATTCAAATCCCCTTCTTTATTGGACAGTATATAGCACGCTCAGCATACTCAGGGTGTTGTTTATTCAGTGAAATAACACAGTAGCGGATTTGGATGCCACTTCACTGCCTCCACTCTTTTTGCCGCAGTGGTTTATTTTCCGATTTCGTTCGATGAATTTTAATGTCATTTCCTTGTACAACTTGTCCAATTTTTCACCTAAATCTTGGCACGGAAGAAAAGGTTCGCATTTTTTGGCGTTCGCGTTTTGTCCGTCCGAGTTTCGTCGTCTTGTCGGTCGTCGAGGTCGTTCGTACCATAAATTGAAGCCCTCCTCCAGCGGTTCAGCTTTCGTGCCGCAACCCCAGTCAAGTGCCAAAAGCGAGCGAGATTTCGGAAGCTGTTAGCGATAGCACTTCAGGCACTTTCCGCCCCTACCTCTCTCCTTCCACCCTCCATGCTGTTGGGCCATCTTTACCTCCCCACTGTCCTCTCGTGCTAGCCACGGTTAGACACTTGACGTGCGACTTAAGCGGCTTATTTCACCCGAACGGTGGCCACCTCGAATTCGGTGGCAATAATATTCTGCACGGATCAGCCGCGTGCGGCAGTGCGGTGCGATGAATTCGGCGTCTGTCGGGGTGCTGCCGGCCGTGCTAAATTGATTGGAATCTGTTGGCCGTCCTTTGGGCGGTTTTTTGCTGCTGCTTTGGTTGTTGCTATTGCTGCATTATTGCTACCGGAGCTGGGGGAGTGCAAAAGACAGGGGCCATTTACAGCATTAGGCGACCTACCCGCGACGCTGATGTAGATTTTTGAGCGCTTCATTCAACCGCACAGCTGCCGCCGGGTGGAGGTGAAAGATAAATTAAATTAAGAAATTAATTTCGAAGGCGTGAAATTTTCCTCCCCGGTGAGCCTATTCCTGCAGAGTTGTGAATCTGAAAGACTTCATCTTTTTTTTTTTGCGCAAACACCTTTGCATGGCCACTGCCACAGTAGAAGTAGCGGTTCGCGGGAAAAGGTTTTACGAGGTCACAAGTGTGAAGACTTTATGAACGCGACCGACCGGCAGAAGGTGCTAAAACCGATTAAAGCGATCTTTTGGGTGGGCAGCAGCAGCACATTGGCAAGTGGGAAGAGAAAATCGAACTTTGGTTTGGTGCTTTTCGTGACGAAAATCGGAAGCCGCGGTCGCGAACGGAGCGGATCGGTGCGTGACGAATTGTACATCAAATGCGGACGGGTGGAAGTAGGTTTTTGGTGTAGCTTCCGGGATTGAGAGGTGAAGAAGAAGGGATTAAAATATAGGAAGGGTAATGGGTTTTATGCTTCGTTTTGGAGGAACGGGGAGGAAACCCATCTACCACACAACATCGAGAAGCGGTGAAGATCACATCGATGATAACAATAAAATGAGCGAAAAAGGTGATGTGGGAGTGTTTTGTAACGTTCGCTGCAAGGGGAGAGGTTTATCAGCGTTTAAAAGGGTTTACTTGTCAGCGTTGAATGAGGTCGAGGCTATTGATAGTGTTTTGGACGACAGGAATGTGAGCTTTTGAGAAATTGTACAGTGCTTTATGAGTGCCGCAGATTAATAACATTTATTTTCGAGAGTGAGAAATATATTTGTGATAAGAATGATATTAATACGATTTAAAAAAAACGAGACAAAGGTTTGAGGATTTAACCAAAAATTGAGGCTAAGGTTGATTGCAAAAACTTGTATATTAAATTTTATTATTGTTATAAATAGTTCTCTTAGTTCATTCGTTACCCAACTTCAACCCAATTTAGCTCGAAAACTTTTTGCTTAAAGTTTCCTGTACAACTTTGCAGATTTCTTTCGTCATGCTCGATCAAATATCTACCGCTCGGCAGTGGCCATCACAACACATCCCTCACTCTATTGACACACATCACATCAAACCAATATGTAAATGCCAAGCCAGACTTTTCGATCAGATAAAATCCATGGCATCCGAAAACCGACCGAGAGCTCTTCGTTTGTGTCGTTCGTCTGCACATTCGCTTGCTTGAAGAAATCTGCACTTTCGTGGAATGTTAAGCCGGTGCCACTTCTTCTTCGCCAAGCGTTCTTCCCTACTGCGCTTCACTAAAAGGACCACACACATGCTCCCGCCAGGGAAGAAACGCCAAAAACTGGACGGAAGGATCTTGGAACGTGCACCTTCATTCTGGTCCAGGAAGGGGTAGGGATCAGGTTATTCGTGGCACTTGCTGCAAGATCGGAGCGAACGAAACGAGGTTCAAATGGTTAAACGAGACGAACCGGTAACGATCCGTCATGCGACCACACGGCGAAGTCGCGCATCCGGATTAACGTATCAACCTTCCACTGCTGCTGGTGCACTCGCTTATCAGTTGGACAAGTTGTTCGCCTAATTAAAATGACGAAGTGGATGAATTAATAATGTTGAACATTCAGCGGACCTGTTCGAGCAGCGGCGCGGTGATAGGGAAGGCTTAGCTAGCACAGCACCCCTACTGCTTCCCTACACTAACTGGAACGATATATTTCGCACCAGTACGCTGGCCTCCGCAAAAAAACGACGAAAACCGGGATGGCACTGTGTCCCTCCCTCCACCGTCCAGGAAGGTCTTGTACAGGACGGGTTTCGAGTTTTTATCGAAAAAACGACACCGGGCGCGACATGTTTTTGATTGAAATAAATTGATTTCCGAAAACGGTTCCCAGTGGTCCCGCACATGGCACCCAACCAGCCACAAGGTAACTGGGTGGTGACCAGACGACGAACTCCCAAACCACCAGCGTACCCCGGTGGTGTGGGATCGTTCGTTTGCAGTCGTTTTAATTAAATAAATAAGACATTACCTGATGGCTTCGTTACTTTCCAACACCCGTTTCGATGCAGGTTCGGTGCTCTGATTTCAGGGCTACTTCTTCCCTAGCCGATTTCTTCCGAACCGAACCGGCAGCAGGAAGGTTCGTGAGTTGATTTGGAAGATTTCACATGCCCGTACTACATGGGCAAAGGATTGAAGAGAACGGAGGGAACGGGCGCCTCGGTGGCAGTGCTGAAAATGCACCTGAAATGCACAGCACCGATCTTAATGAACTTGATTCTGTTTCGCGTTTTTCGATTCGATGGGTTTTCGATGGGCAAGAAGGGAGTAAGGCGGAAGGTCGTTGTTACATGATCTCCTGGAAGCTGTCTGATTACGAGGGTTTAATTTTGCTTTTACCGTGTTGTTTGTTGCCTTGGTTGGCAAGATTTCTAATAGTGCACGAACATGTTGACGGAGGAGCAGTCGGGGAAGAGAGATGGTGCGTGGTGGTGGTGTCTGCACATGTGCACAAGGACCTGCTGATCGGACATGGGCGTGAAGGTGTTGCTTCGGTTCGTGATAGTTGTTGCTGAGTGTGTGTGTTTGTTTTGTAGCGTTGCAGGCTTGAGAGTTGTAGCTTTTTAATGTAGTTCTCCTGTTCGGTAATCAAGGTGCACTTGCACTTACACAGTGATGCACAGTGGGAAGGTGATAAGGGTCACTGGTGGTCATGATTAGAAGGTGATCGTGAGACTGGTGTGTTGCTTACTTCAAGTGCGAAATATGCTGTGAAGGATTAATAAAATATACAATATTAAATTAATTTTAAAATATAAAAGATTTGTTTCAGACAATTTAACGTTTTTGGCAGTCGGAGGAATTTTGTTTAAATAATACTGATAAATTAAATCAAGTAAATGTACAGTCTATTTCTCTCATGCTTTTTCACAACCGGTACAACACCGATGTGCCCGGTAGCAGGTTCTTCATTAGCATTGATGATGGCAATCGGAACGGAAATATCGTGTACTAATTTGGTATTCGAAACAGCAACCTGACGAAACATTAATTACACGGAAAGAAGAAGGAAATACCCGTAGGCCACCGAAACATTCGCTTTTTTGTATCCAAGGGTGTGAAAATAATGCTATACACTTATTGACACAAAAAAAACAGACCTTAAATGTGTCCGGAATCAGTCGCAAAACCTTGCACGCCCGAAGGCTTCAGCAAAGAACCTACCAGAGATAATTGAAAAGAAGTGTAAAATAATGACAATCTGGACGACCGTAGCAGCGTACCTGACCGAACCCTGCGACACGGTGAAAGTAAATTACTTGATCAAGGTGGTATGCGTGGAATTCTTGTCGAAATTAGTCAAACCATAAATCGAACGACCCTGATAGAGCGGACGGAAATTGAAACTTAAGGCGTTGTTGTTTTTGTTTAAAGCCAAACAGAAGAAGAAGAAGGAAAAAAGCGCTCCTCTCACCGGTTCACGTTTCCTTGGTGGTGCTGGTGTGGTAGCGGCCACACTGCCCCCCCCAAAAACCGGGTGATCAGGTGACGACGATCGTCTACGTGTGATTGAACAACATCGTTCGACGCGCGATAAGCATCCAAAGCCAAAGGGCCCAGCGCCCGTCGCCCGGTGGCCGTGTGAATGAATATTAATAAGCCATCAAATTCCACAGAAAACAATAATTTTCACCAATTTTCGAGTCATTAAAACCAAATGAATACGAGGCTAATCTGCGGACGGAGCGCACCGCGAGGGAGAGAGCGAGCAATCGCGAGGATGCGATCCGTTCCAGGAAAGGTGAAAACACGGACATACGCAAGAGAGCAGGTTATCCGAGCAGAGGCAAATCAATCGCAGCCACGGAGGATCACGATAAGAACGGATCTTGCAGGTGGGTCGGGGGTGGGTTCGGACAATTCGGAAGCCTGTCCATCTTGGTTGCGTCCATTCGGCCGGCGCGTAGTAGCCAGGTTATTATCATGTAGTATTTATCACTGGCAGCTGCTGCTTCCATGCTGGTTCTTTGCACGGGGAAGGTTCGTATTCCCTCGCCTCACCGGGCGGAGTGATTTTCTCTGGCCGTATCGGATATCAGCGATAATAGATTTGGGTTTTGACACTTGTGTGCCTCCCGTGCGTCCTGTGTACGTCTGTGGAAACGTATCGTCTGTAGCCACGAGAGGGTGAAAAAAACCTGCGAAGGCGTCCCGGAGTCGACGCGCGCGTCATCTTGACGACCCGTTGCTTCATGGTCAAATTTAAATTAATTAAGTCTCTCGCTTCTATGCAGGTTCCAGCGTGCAGGTTCATGCTTGATTTTTCTCCCTCTTTCTTTATGCTTTTGTTTGTGGGTTGGGTGATCGGTTTTGCTAAACGAGGGCAGGCAGGCAAGCAGGCAGGCTTCGTTGGGTCGTGAAAGTAACGGCAGCCCAGGGAATGGCGTGCGCTATCTAGCTATCGAAAATTCAACTTGTTTTACATATTATTTCAATAAATTCATACAGAGCGAGAGAAGGAGAGAGAGCGATTGAGCGACTAAGCGAGGAGCAGCAGACAAAAAAACGACCCTTCAAAACAGCTCCCGTGCTGCGATTCTGATAATTTATTTTAATTTACAATGCTCACGATTTATGTCTCTTCCAGTTGTGTGGCGAATGTGTGGCTGCGAGTCGGTGTGGCTAGTTGTCTAGTGCCGTTGATTTGGCCGTTGTTTATGTTCCTCTGCTCTATTTGCTCAGCGAACGTAGGATCTTAGGCTCTGGAGGCAGTTTTTTGCGTAGAAAAGGCTAACTTCCCCTTACTTTTCAGGTGTGTTATCTTGTTCGCACAATACACACACACCGTCACTGATTAGGTTTGAGGCGTTAGGTTTTGGGCGTCGATTAGTTTTGCATTTTTTTTGGTTTTGTGTGTGTCTAACCTTCCACCTCCTTAAACGATGTCGCCCGTAGCAAAATGCGATCTTTTGTTTTGTTTTCCTATTTCTTCTTTCTCAGCTTCTCGGGGCGATTACACCACCACCACAGCACGACGTTCGTACTAGATTGGTGATGATGCTGCACAAGGTTTAGATAGAAATAACCCATAAAAATGAACATGGATCCGATAACATAACTTTGGATAGGCCACGCCATTGAAACAAACAGCGGTATGGGGAACGGATGGAAGTAATTATAATCTCAACCTCGAAATGATATTTCCACCTCCAATACAGCACTATCCCCGTTCGTGCTCGTGTTTGACAGCCACCAGGACGGAGTGCCAACGGTGTGGTTTTTTTCTATCTTTCCCCCTCATTGCTTTGCCCTGTGTGTCATGTTTTATCATAGCTGGGTGCCGTATAGATTGGTTCGTTGTCTGGATGTGATGTTGTTTCCCTTTCTCTCTTCTGCTTCTACTACTACTCTCACCAACATCGAGGCACAGGTATTTCACTGGGAAATTTATGGAAAGTGAGATCGGTGCGGATAAAGTGCATCGTTCGGATTCTTCGATGTCGTCGACTGTCTGTCATATTTTTCGGCCGAGATCGCTTCTCATCTCCATTCGCTTCTTTCCTATTGCATTCCGTTTAGACCGGGGGGAGGTTAGGATTTATGTAAAAGAGTCGTAGAGAGGAGAAAAAAAACTACACACAACCAAATAGTTGAGATCGATTCGAACGCCTTTTTTTACTTTTATGATTATCCATTCCGAGCTATGCGCATCGACACGGTCGGTATGTTACGATTGTTTCGTTTTCGTATTTTAAGCTTGTTTTTTTTTGGTTGCTGCTCCCCACAAACCGTCCCTGGTACGAGCACCCCGTCCGTTCGAAGATGGTGCTCGAAATTGAGGAATTGAGCACGGTGCGCCCGAGGGCGATGGTCCAAATTAATGACTTGTCGGCTGTGCTGTTCTCCCCGGCCAAAGAGGCCACCACGCGCGAACGCGTTTATAAATTCAACGATTAGCATGATCGGATTTAACGAGCTTGCTGGGCCGACGGGCTAGAATGATATTGTCTACGGACGCCAAGAAGCGTGGTGGACGTTCTCAACCAATAGGGTGGGCCACCCAGTGTAGAGAGACGGAGAGAGTTTGGTGTGATGATCGCGAAACGGTTGACAGCAATCATCGTCTTTGATAGGCTTTACGGAATCGGTTCGTTTTTTTTCTCTGGGGTTAGTTGTTAATTTTGTTTCCCTCCCCGGTTTCGGTCGTTGGTTAATAATCCATAAAAATATTAATTGAATTATGATTTATAGGTCGTTAAACTTGCGGTAGGGCTGTGCGCTTCGCTCGAAAGCATCAAACAAATCCAATAAACACCCGACGGAGTCGGTGCTTTCGCGCTTGAAGTGGCGGCATTATTAGTCGCGCACAAGGCAGTAAAGATAACAAAAGACATCAATGCGCGGATTGTAATGCAAAGCGACGAACCTCATTGCAGGAGGCGATGTTTCGACTTCGTTCGCTATTGTTGACGCTTGATGAGCTGTTAGGTTGAACATGGATACGAGCATGTTTTAGATGCCTGCTTTTCCTGAAAATGAAAGAGATTTGTGCCATTCAATGTGAGAACTGAAGTCGGTTGTTTGGGGTGGCATGTGATTTTGGCAAACAGATAAGCTTTACAATGCCCTGGAAAATGTAATATTTCTCGTAGTGACTCAAATGGCCGTTTGGCTTAAAAGACCCTCCCGTTTCCTGTACCGTTTAAAATACAATTTTTCATACGCTTTACATAACGGCCTGCCCACGAAAGCACCACGACAGGAGCAGCAAAGGTTAAAAGCAATAGAGCACTTCACCCTTGGGTTGCATTTGTTTTCCCCCGTCTTCCCCCATCTTAGCCGGGCTTAGTGCGCCAAAAACTAAGAAAAGGAAAAGAAACAACAACAACAACTTTCACGCTGTGCTCGGTGCATGATCGTGCCCATAAAAGTCTCGGCCCGATCGAGACAAAATAATAAAAAAACGCCACAATAATTGACGGTTTCGAGTGATTTCGGTCGCCACGCGTTCAAGTGCTATCGCTTGTTAAGGGGGCAAGCAATTGTGATTTGTTTTCGGGGTTAAGATGAGCTGCTCTCCGTGCTGCTGCTGAAGATTCGATCCCATTCTCGACTCGATAGGCAATCGAAGCTTGAACTCTGTTGTCAATTATACCGAAAGAAGAAAAGAAACGGGGGGAAAAAACGGTTCCAATTTGCCTGAAAACGAACTTGCGGGTTCGCACACAAACTTTGAGCACGCTTTGAAAGGGGACAAAAATTAAACTGTTATACAAATCAAGTGCTATCAGGGAAATCTTGTTTATTCCTATCCCCAGAATAAAGCTCCAAAGCGAGCACCACACAAAAACTGGAACCAATTTCGCTTTCGTGCTTCGTGCTGCGTAGCAAACGAGCATAGGAAAGTGCTCGGGAAAGGGGTAATTGTAATAAAATTATAATAACAATAATCAACAACAAATAAAAATAATGAGCATATTTGGAGTGGCGTTCGTGAGTAGAAATAATTAAACTTTAGGGCCTCAACCTTTTTCCTAGGTTCGCGCTGCCGCGATAATCGAGCACTCGCGCAGTACTCTGGCCGGGTAAGGAGACAGCACACGGTTGCTGCACCATGTGGGATGAAGAAAGTTTGCGGCTCACGTGGCGGGTGCTTTGGGGTTAGGCACGCTTTCTTTTGGTTTGGTAAATTAAACATAGAAATGGAAGTGTCACAAGCATTAGCGGTTCAGAATGAAATGAACCAACTTTTCAAACAAGCCCCTTTGTGCCATGTAGAAGCTACTTTCGAGCGTTGCAAAAAATAGGAGCAATATCATTTGCCACGTTCAATGCAAAATGTGTACAGTAAATGGGAAAATTGCACAGAATATAGCACATGATCGGCTCTCGATAAGCGGGAGCTGTTCACCACTCGGGAGGCCGGAATAAAATCATCATTAAAATGAATGAAGTACCGATGGCATGTCAAACGAGAGCAGAAAAACGGGGTACCAACTGCAGCACAGCTCTTCGATTGAACTGTTAATAAGCGAGCTGAGGTGAGAACGAGATTCGTTGCAACACACCAGCTGAAGACTCCGCGGAGGTGCTTGAAGAACCTCAGTTGACAGTTCGATACCGCCCACGTTATCCGCGGAAGCAGCAGCCTTCGTGCTACCGGGCTGCAGGCCCAAGTTCATGTGCAGGTTTGCCGCTGCATGCACAGTGGAGCTAAAAAAACACTTACACTGCCATTTATATTCCAGTTCATCGCTGTCTTCCATTCATCGTCTGCCATTATTTGTGAGCTGTTTGTACGGTATTATACGTGTAGCTCTCTTACATGGAGCCGGAAGAACGGAACGGAGCTTTCAGTCACGAAAACGGATCAACCCGTCGCCTGCCACGGGTTTGAACCGAGACACCTCTGTTTGCGCAACGGTGTGAAGATTGTGCCGAAACACTTTCCAAACGCGCGGCAGCTACGGTTGCTTCCTGTTTGCTCAGGAAGGGTGGGTTGATGTTTGGGCGGTAAAAGTTTGCTACTGTTTTCATCGTTCAACTTTGTAAAAAAAAATTGTTGATAAGTGATGTTTGTTTGCTTGAAGTAAATGAGTGAAAATTGAATGTCCTTTGAATAGAAAGATATTGGAAAATAGAAAGAAACTAGTTCCTAATCTGTTCTTAACATTTATGATGTTTCAATTTTGTATGAATTCACTTGTAACTCATTCTAAACACTTATCATTCTCCACCCGTCAGATGCAACCGAGGGGATGGTGTCATACAGCCCGGGAGGTCCCTCTTGATTTCCATTGTAGTTGGGGCTTCTTTGGGGCACCAAAAACGGGAACCGCTTACCGCTTGGAGGAGCTGCTTTCTATTTCGGCATTGCCCCACCGGTAGCGTTTTTGGTTTTTCTTCCCGCTTGAGATGCTTGAGAGGCAAAGGAGCTTCAACCAAGGGCAGAGGAAGGGGAGTAGCGGGGGCAGATGCTTGTGCCACTGCCACCGTGAACGTGCTAGTGTTTGTGAATTTTTATTTATTGTTATTTCCATTTTCAGCTTTCCGCAGTTGACTGATGATGATTGTTCGATAAAAGCGCACCAAACAATACACCGTACCGTACCGTACCGGCAGCGTCAGTTGCAAATCGGAAGTGGTTGTGCCGCGCTGAAGAGAAGGGGATGATGACCCGACCCAAAACGGACGGGGTCGGACGGAGTCCTCCTGTCTCGCAGCAGCTTCAGGCTTCACCCCAAAAAAAGTGCCGAGCCAATATTCATGCAAATGAAGAACCCATTTGCGTGGTCGCGTGATGTGTCTTCGGTTTGGAGGTGTCGGAGAGCTGGTGTGTGCTATGGGTTGATTTCTGGCCTCGTGTTCTGCTGCCACTCTCTGCAGCAGTGCCACAAGGTGCCAGAGATCGGGTGGATGCGGCAGTTCTCACTTCGTGAGGTACGAATAAATTGCAATCAATCAAGGCGAGGGTTTGTTGTTGAGGTCTGGTTTTTTTTGGGGGAGCGAGAGACTCTGGAGGCTGAGTATAATTTTCTGTGCCGGTGAAATGTGCTCGTGCCGTGTTGGATCTGTGTTGGCGTTTCGGTACACAGTGTCGTGGCTTCCTTCCTGGCCACCTAGAAGGGTAGAGGTGAAAATGCAGCGCCGTTTTTTTTTCGTTGCAGCAGCAGCAGCAGCACTCGGTCTTCTTGTTCCACTGTTCAGCCGATGACACTTTCGACACGAGAGACAGAGAGCCGCTGTGCCACCCACTGCAAAAGCAGTTGCTGAGAAACAGAAAACAAAAAAACGAAGGGGGAAAAAGGAAGAAGACGATGAACTCTGAGGGGATCTTATGATGATTTGTTTGGATGCCGCTTTTACACCTTTCGCGAAGCGGGATTCTGGGGCTGTTTTCTGCAAACACTTACTTTGTTTTGGGTCGCGCAAGAGTTCCTGTTGGCGAGAGCTTTCCTTTCATGGTGCTGGTGCTGTTTTGGTGTGTTGATTAATTTGATTGCAGCATTCAGGCATGGGATTAGCATTAGCGGGTACGGCTAGCAAGCCGATGCAGCCGCGCTTGTTGGCATGCATCTTTGTAGCGGTAGGTGATGGGTTGAAAATTAAAATAAAATTAAAATAAAGACCTGTGGTGCTATGGTCAAAGCGTCCCAACAACGAAACAGGTCATCCACGCTGCCCATCATTTGAGAGACACACACACTCACACACATTGTCAGAAAAGATCGTACGCCACGATCATTACTGACCTTTAGCCGAATCCATCAATAAACATTACGCTGTGAAAGGAAATCGATACCTTCGGCCACCAATAAAGCATAGATTAGCGAAGTTTATTCCACTTTCTCCACCTTCGCCGCGCGGACGCGGATCGTTTATGCCCTGGAAAAGGAAAGACCAAAACCCAAACGGCCCACTCATTAGCGGACCGCCCCGAACGGGGTCGTATCTCGCACCTGCCGGACCGAGCGCCCAGTGGCGACAAATGGCTAATGGTCCGCGGGTGCTAATATTTAGATCACAATCGCACTGCCAGCGGGAAGGACACACTAAAGGCTGCAGTGGTAGTCCCGTTTCCAACGCGATCGAGCTATCCGAAACTTGGATCTCGGTTTTCGAAACAATAATTCACGTTTCGACGACGACGACGACGGTTTGAGATTGAGCAACGGGTGAAGAAAGTTCACCAAACCGCCCTGTGGTCTGTCTGTCTGGTTCGAAGGAATCTGGCTCGGACTGAATGGGCGACTAATTATGGCCGCTCTAAATCAATCAAACTTATCGCGATCGAGCGATCACAGAATCAGCGCGCGGTTGAGGTAGACACTAGCGAAGGGATCAGCTTACCGTGAGCGGAGGTTCAGCAGGGGCGCTCGTTTTGGGGAATTCCCGGTGCAGCATAGTAAACCCGACGCTCAAGACGTAGTGTGATGTGTACACACTGATGATCTAAGTAAGCGCTAATAGAAACGTAATGATCAAAATCAACAAAACAAGGAGCTACGGACTTTGTAGATAGTTGCGATACGTTCGAATCTACCTTGGAATTGAAGCTGGGTAACAGGCACAACTTCTAATGATGTACAATATCGTCTATTCTGACCTTCCAGCGAGTGTTGTGAGCTAGTCATCTCGTAGCACTGTAGAACTTTGTGTTGTGCATGTGCATGAACGCCCCCGCATTCCAAAACCCAACACGGCACAGGGTGGCGTACTGTCGATTAACCGTCCCCCATACCCTACAATCACTCCAAACCGTACTCGTACCCAAAACCCGATACAAAGTTGTGTTTTAGCGGCTTAATTTCGATTTGCAGGATATTTTCGGTTGCCCGCGCTGATCACTCACGATCGCTGGCCGATCTAATGGTCGCTAGCGGTGCGATCGCTTGCGTAAGCGGTGCCGTATGTTTGGGTGCAGCGTGATTGGACTGGTCCGATCGTTAGATCGGCTGTGTATGTACACTCTCGACGCAGCGGGGACTGGTCAAATCGGATCAAATGCCACGGCAAAGTTCACCTGACGGCGAGCAGCTATGAAACCGTAGCCAGAAATTTAATGTAATTACTATGAATCCTAAGGAGAAGGCAGCGCCACGAAAGTGATCGTTGGAAGATTCGGCCCGCCAAAGTCATCCCGAAGGTGCGCGGCATTCGTGCCTAAGTACAGGCCAGCAGGCTGGCATAGCCTTAGCCAAGCTTAGTGGTGGCGTGGTGGCGCCTCCCCCGCCGGGGTCTGAAACAAAACGAACACTTAATTTATGTAAAGCAGCGCATAATTGAAGCGTTATGCAAATAGCATGGCCCGGGCCCGCACCTTTTAACTTTCGGAACGGTTTCGGGCGGGCTGGACGTTCGGCCGACACGATCACGCGCTTTCAGAAGGCGTGAATGCGTCCGGTTGGTGCTATGTTGGCGGGCACCGTATGGCAAGTGTGGCTTCGGACATCCCGTCGGGTTTCGTACGTTCGAAAAACTGGGCTTAGCGTCAAACCGCACAGGTGTGTTTGGATGAGGTTTTGTTCGAGAGAGCAAAGCATATTCCAACATGCTTTCCACGAAATGTTACCAGCCTAGAGCCCATCTTACGTATCATTCACATACTAATAACAGCTGATCTTTGCAAAACTCGCTATCAAGCGGGCTTTCCATTGACGTCTCCCTGTCACACACTAAGCTGATTTCTGGGGGGTTTTATTCGACTGTTTTGCCACCTCCGTCGAGAGCTGTCGAGCTGTTTTTCGGGAGATTTTCACGTCCAGTGCTGTTTGATTACCACCGCTCGGTAAATATTTGTCCACTCTTAGGCTCTGCCCGCTAAGCCCGTGCTAAAGTGTCCGAAAGCCCCGTCATAAAGAGAGACTATTGCTATCGTTTTTAAAGCGGACACTGGGGGATTGGGGCCGATTTCACGGCACGTGCTCGCAACAATGCTCCCAATTGAGGACCATTTTGATCGGTTCTGTCAAATGTATCAATATTTGAAGGCGCGTATATGTGGTCGATGTGGACGGGGTGGCGGAAGGGGGAGGAGTCTCCAACCGTTTCAAACAAACTCTCCATGTTTTGGGGCAACACGGAGTTCCAAATTAATCCTATCACCGCGCACAATTGTCGCCTGTCATTGGGCCTGTCGGCGACAACGGAGATGCTTGGATTGGTTGGTAGTGCCTCGAGGCACTTTGCAGCGTAGACAAGCGAGATATCGAAGAGATGTTACAATTCGCTGCGCTTGTTAGTGGTGTCGATGTTGTGCCAGTACTGTCACCGAATGGGGAAGGTGAGTGATGTGGTTGCGTCCTTGAGTTTGGTTTCGCTTTGATACGAATGCGTGACATCGTTTGTCATTGCAGTAGATACAAAAAACGAATTTTGTGTAATCTTTTCTTTGGAGCAGGTTTTTTTTCTCTGGTGTAGCTAAATGATGTTGACACCTTGCTGGTAACCTTTGATCTTTGCTGGTACGTGAAAGCGTTCGTGGGAATTAACATCGCCGCGTGTCAGAACAATGCTCGCATCCTCAGGCGTACAAAGTGATCAAATTGTGGTGGAAAAAGCCTGTGCTCACACGTAATAAATCGAATACAACATCCTCAACATTATCGTGCACTGTCACAGATTAAGTGCATCTGCAAGCTTCAACACTGGTGGTCAGCGGATCGCACAATATGACATCCATTCACTGAGGCTGCGCGCCAGTACATCTGGAAGAATCTATCTCACCACCTACCGCAATCATCCCACGGTGCATCTGGGAGAAGTTTATTGCGCACACTGCGCGAAGGAAGCAGCCGTTAGCGCCTTCGGGGTCTTAAGACTTTAGAAAACTGTACGTGAAATCGCGCACCACAAACAGGCATGGTTGTTGGTGGGTCGGGTGAAGTAAGCAGAGGGAAATAAATCACCAACATGTCGCTTTTCACTGTTTCCTCAAACCGAACTGACCCAACCGTCGTGGTCGTGTTGAGCTGGCGGCCGGTGAAGAGTCCGGGGATCAATAATCGGACAGCAAAACGGTTTTCGGCACAGCGAGTGAGAGAGAAAAAGACAGAGCGTCT
This sequence comes from Anopheles coluzzii, assembly GCF_943734685.1. Classification (NCBI taxonomy): domain Eukaryota; kingdom Metazoa; phylum Arthropoda; class Insecta; order Diptera; family Culicidae; genus Anopheles; species Anopheles coluzzii. Next base: position 8,182,384 of record NC_064671.1, read on the forward strand.
GCAGCACACAGCTGGTCGTGTTTGTTGCGGAAGGAAGCGTACAAGCAAATCGTGACTTCTGTCCGAGTGCCGATGAGCTGCTTGGAGAGCGAGGCACGGTACCACTACCGGAGCAGATGAAAGCTGTCAGACTGTAAGGGTTTGTTGTGATTGTGTGGCGAAGGGGTTGTGAGATGGAGTTTGTTTCTTTTAATGTTGTTGATACGTATCACAATATCCACTACAGTGTGCTACGTAGATTGTAACCATTGTGTAATCGAAAGGTTAGAAATTGACCTGTCCAACATATTTTTCGAGCCAATCCTGGAGGCAGAGGTATCAATCAAACCCTGCTCAAAATTTGCCATATTGACCGTTTGATAATGAAGCGGGGGGAGAATGGAATTATCCGGCATAGGCACGAAGAAGGGGATTCGCTCGTTTGTGTGCAAATTAAACATAATCTTGCTAGTGTGCTGAACGGATCGAAGTGAAAAGCGAACTCCAAAACAGGGCACGGCCCACACGGCACTTGTTATCCGGCAGTGGAGGGTGCGTGCCCGACCACCACACCAGATCACATTGCTCGCCATTACCCGGCCCAATAATGAACGCTTCCAGCAGAGGTCGAACAAAAAATGCCAAAAAACACAAACACACAAAACCCTACCGCACCCAAAACACAGCTTTACCTGTCGTTATGAAATGTTGCAGGCCAATGCTGAGGATGCTGAGCGGGAGAGCTCATTAAACTGAATGGTGGTTTGTGCTGCAAACCCCTCTCGGTACCTTCTAATCGTACTGGCGTTGGCACTGGTCTTGGGGCAAAACGACGGGCGACGATGAGGCAATAAATTTGGTCAGGTGAAAATCTAAATTGCTCTCCCCTGCTTCGCTGTCCGATCAGCCGCACAGTGGGTCCCTCTGACGTCTGACGGTCTGATCACCACCCGCCGGCATGTCGCTCCCGGACATTTCGGCCCCGGTACCGAAAGTATGCTGCTGGTAGTACCTGTTGCTAGATGAATCGGGGGTGTTTCGATTTGGTCGAACGCCAGCACAGCAGTTTTGCCTGCAATGCCCCCGTTCATTAGCGGAACAAGTTATTACCGCATGGCCGTGTGTGCTAGCGTACGTACGTAGCGTACGCACGCAGCCAGTGCCAGGGAGATTAGACTAACCACCGCCCGGCGGTCGGTGGGACCCCCGAAATCAGTGCACACCGATCCGCGGACCCCATCATTGAGTCAAGCATCCGGAGCGTAAATATAAATCAAGCGCCAGGTCGCGCGGCTTGATGGTTTCGTTGCTCGAATCGCATAAACAAAGCACCAATCGATCGAGACGTACGGGTGATCTTCGACGACAGGTTCGTGGAAAGCAGGGAAGTCATTGCCACAGACTAATTCGACCAGAAATATGATTAACCAAAGCAATCATTTTCACAGTAAGCGTTCGCTCAAAACCGTGGGGTGGGTTTTTACGTACCAAAATGCAGGCCAAAATTCGTGCAGATCACGCCGTACGTGGTTAACCTGCTGAACAGGGTACGACACGGCCCTTCTCCACCCCCCCATGCGGTGAAGGAGAGAAACAATTTAATTATGCGGCTACTAGCAGCCTACCGAACATCGTGGCTTGTGATCGTTTGATCCACTTTCGATCGGGCTGGCATTATCCGCTCTCGGTCAATGGTGGGCACACACTTGCGCCTTTCTTTGCGGGCCAGTATGAGAACGGCTCGCGGGGTCGTATGGCACCGTCCATCCATCTGTCGCTGCAACCGAAACCGAAACAGATCGATCGAATGTCCAATCCAATTGGCATCCAGATTATAAGGACCACCGATCGGGGTGACCGAAGCGACCAAGCGACGTTTTCTGGCGGGGAGGTTTTTTGGGGGCGAAGAAAACATGAAAGGTGCGGACCGCCCGCAGGGGCTTTCGTGTGCCTGGTCAGAAGAAGGAAAGAAAACTGAGGTGGATTGGGAGGGAAATTGAGGCGAGATAACCTTTCGCTGTTGATTTTGCAGACAGCGGCGGCGGCGGCGGCGGCGGCTAGAGGATGAGAATCTGGGCAGGGCAACGGGTCGAAACGGTTGCCTTCGGTTCAATAAATTTAATCGGCCGCGCATTATGCAACCTGGATCGTCGTGGTTCGTTATAGAAATGATTTAGAGGCTTCTGGTTGGCAATGCGAATGAGGAATGTGTTATTGGGCTGCGTGTTTCTGGCACGAGGTAAATTAATGGATGCTGGGTGGTGCGCTCTGCTCGAGTTAGGGGCGATCACTTTCGCTGCAGATGAGCAAGAGGCACGCTCTAAAAGGAAGGATTAGCTTCGAAATATTGAGGATTACAAAGCCATCTCTTCTTTCTTCACAGAAGAATGGGCAGGCCATGTATCATAGCATTATTTGGCATACAATTAAAGAAAATGCTTTTTGGTCCTTCGAGCCGGAATTTCTGTCAGGGAAGTCACACATTCATTCTGTAATTTGCAATGCGAAAGCAAAACAATCTCTTCCAATCTTTCGCTTCAATCTTGGGTGGTCATCTGATAACCCATTTTCTTGTGCGACCAATCAAAAGCAAATCCCTCCCAAAAAAGCATAAAATAAACGCTTCCAAATTATGATAGGAACTAAGCTAAAGACTATATAATGATGATTATCCTTACGTGCGAGCTTATCAACTGTGCACGGGGTTTAATATTTGCTCCCCTCCCTTTTCGATCGAAGCTCACGCGCAGCCTTAAGCTATCGCACCACCACGCACTCATAAATCTTCCATCCGGTGACACTTTGGCGATGTTTTGGCAGGCTCACGAAACGAAACGGCGACAGGTTGCGTGCATATCGCCCCGGACCACAGCTCCAGCGTCCACGCACAGGAAATTATGATAAATTGTTTCGTTTATCATCTTCTGCTTTCGGCACAATGCAATGGCAGCGCGGCGTAAAACAGTGCGTTAAGGAGCGTACGGAAGAATGAAAATTAAATCACTCGGGAAGGAACATGACAACACAATCGAGCGGAAACGGCTTCATAAAAGAATGGAACGGATGGAGCCCTCTTTTTTGCCGCTGGACTGGGGCTGTCCATCAAAAGGGACATAAAAAGGCCCTTTTGCTCGATTCTTACACGTGTGTGGTGAAGCGATGCATAGTTCTTTCACTTGCGGTTTTCCCACCGCCTGAACGGATCGCGTTTTTTTGTCCGTTTGGCGGAACGAAAGAATTTAGCCAACCTTTTCCGAAACGAAAATAAAAGCTCCATCAGGACCGCACCCGACGCTTTTGGTCGTACGACGCAGAGGGCCGGCCCTTGCGTGAGGTCACCTGAGCGCGAACACATTCCCGCCAACCGCCCGACGCGCTTCATAATGAGTTCCGTTTTGGTGCGCGCGGGATCGAAATAAGAAGACGACCCCGGCGGAATGGGGCAGGAAATTCGGAAAACGCTCACCCATTTGCCTTTCTTCTGAATTTACTACCCACTGCCGCTGTAAAGACGGGTTGGGCAGTCTACGAACCGCGAATCAATAGCGCTGCAATGCAGTGAAAGAGACAAAGAGAAAGAGAGAAAGAGAGAAGAAGGTAATTTCTTGATCGTTTGAAAATTATCTCATTATTTGAGTTATGAACGATAATTTGTACCGAGTGTAATTGCCGAACCATCCGAAACGATGTGTATGTGTGCTTGTGTGGGAGAGCTGGGAAAGGGGAATGGGGGGAAATTGTGTCCATTTGGTAGCGAATGTTTCTTGAACTATTTGTCTGTTTGGGGTTCGTTGTTTGTTGTTTCTTTGCGTTTCCGTGTTGATCAATTCGTTCAGTTCTGCGTCATTGCGCGAACAGGTTGATTTCCGTTCCAAAGTGAGGCTCATCGTTGCCAAGTACCTCGCAGTGTGGGGTCAAGTATTAGGTAATGAGCTTTTTTATGGCGTTTGAGTTTGCTTACCGAGTGGTGCAGGTGTGTCTTCAGTGTTTCGTGCTGTCAGTTGTAGGCGTTTTTGAGTGATTTTTGGTGTGATTGTGAATTTTTGTATGGTTTAGACTGTTATCTGCATTAAAGTACAGGGTAACAGGGAATCTAATGATGCTTTTCAGTGCTCTGTTGATCCCAAAATAGTTTAAAAGTGTCTGGGAAGCGATATAAATAACACTAAAGAGCTCTCCGAGAAGCCTCCTTTCCTAAGCACAGCGTTGAAGTCGACCGGATCTTCACTCCGGTTTGCATTTCAACACCAATAATTTGTGCATTCCTTTTGAGCTGCAGTTTCCGACAGCCTCACCCGACGGATTTGCCCAAATTCTTGCCGCTCCAAATCTCCGTTAGCTTATTCCCCATCAGGATGAAGGATAAGTCAATAGCCGCCACCATGGATCGCACAAACCCACCACCGCCAAGGAGAGAACTGGAGCGTATGCAAAATTAAGGCCACCGGGTCGACCCCCGTTATACGGTACCACCGCGTGCGGCATGAGTATGCGATTATGTAGCTGATTATGGATCGGGTACGGCACGATCGCCCCCAAGAGCTCGAGCCCGGTCCAACCGAGCGGTAGCGCTTGGTTCGACTGTTTCTACCGAAAAAATCAAATTAAAAAATTCCTTTCCCAAAACTGGAGCTGCAAGCCCACGACGGCAGGTGGCAGGGAGCCGCGATGTTACGTATCCGTGTCCTCGAGCGGGTGTTTTGATTTCGGTCTATCGGACGGTCGGAGCCAGCAAGTATTATCAACCGGCAATTCACCATAAACGCGATCACCGCGTTCTGCGATCGATTGAAACGGGTCAACAATGGTGTCTACCCGGTCGGCCACCCTCACAATACTCAGCTCGATCTGGTGCTGGGGGTGGTTGTTTTAGGTGGTTCAACCTTTTCGCGCATTTACCGCTGCTCGCCAGGGTTGGCGAGAGTGGATGAAGAAATCAAACACGCTGCGGGTGTGACCTGACCTCCGGGACCTGATCGCCGTTGGAAGGAGCACTTTTCGGCAAACCTCGATGGAAGAACCGATGGGTGCTACCATGTAATCATCAATTTATGATTATTATTAGTCGGGCCCCGGATCCGGCAACTATCCGGTGAAGAAAGGGGGAAGGTTGCCATCGTTGGCTTACACATTTCGGCAAATCTTCAACTCGCCGCCAACGTTGCCAACTCTACGGTAGTGTTTTAATGGTAAGCCGGCTATTGAGCGGCTCTATTCCAAGGTTCGCGCGTCTAACGGCAGAGTGTAACGGTCCGCTGAAGAAGACATCGACACATCGGGCCACGGGCTTAGTTGGTTTAGGCTATCGAGAATTAAGCAATAATGTTACATCATGGTGAAGAACACGGACAACACACCGCTTCACCCATCAAGTCCTCCACTGTGAATGGCGAACAGGTGTGTAGGTGTGTGTGTGTTCAGAATGGCGCATCTTTGGGTAGAATTTGGAGGCCGTTACGCGTCCTGACCCTCAGACACCGAGCGCTCTGATGCGCTGTAGGGCACGAAATGTGTTAGATCGTAAATGGTGAGCCCCCCTCCCCCCGCCCCCGGTATAAATTCCAGCCAGGATTAGGACGCGCTGCTTTTCGGGGCGGGTGCCGTCATTAAACCGCTCCAAGCGAGCTGACGCGCTTATAAAAACATAAACCTCATCCTGTTGCCCTCCGGGGGCGCTACTGGTTGCGGTGTCGTCATTCGTGGCAGTGTGTCATGCAGGGCCGATTGGGTGACTGGAAAACGTCCGAGATTTATGGTATAATTAAAAACTCTCACCATAAACGATAATCAATACGATTAGTGCACGTAAATGAGTTCGCTTTGTCGTGATAATGAAGTGCGATGTTTTCACCTACAAGGTTAGGCATCTGGGAACCGGTTTGCCCCGTTTTTTCGACGGTCTGGCGATGGAAACTAGCTCCAAAAAGGATAATCCGTCATTCGGGCCGTACTTTGCGAAGCGCATTGGCGGATGCGGCGTCTCGTTTTGGAGTCGTTTGTCCATTAATCTTTCTGTCGCTCCGCTGGATGACTCCTCTTCAAAATCCGTTTCGGCACCGTAGATCCAGACGGTGGTGTGGTCCAGCAGATGATCCGCATCGATCATCGTAACCAGATAGAAAGAAAGAGCAAGAGATAACAAAAAGCAATCCAAAAACCATCTCAATAATCCAAAATCGCTCGCGGTGGAAATGAATTAGCATAAATTTGCGCGAAATCTAACTGAACGCGTTTTATTTACTAGAGCGAGCTCGATTCGAGAAGCAGTGATAAAATTTATAGCGAATTTTACACTCCATACTCCATACATATTCAAATGAAATCGTGGCTTCTCGCGGGACAGGATGAGACTGATTGGTTGATCGGGGCTTGGGGCCAAAGGTGCCCAGCGCCGCCGGTCATAAATACAGAAGTCGGTGGTTTTATGGGCGCAATGAGCTTATATGGTGGAGCAGCAGTGAAGAACTGTAAAGTTGCTCCAACCATTTATGCAGCATTAGGACATTAGGCGCTTAGCTGCCAGGTTGATCTTTACCCAGCCGGACGCAATCCGTAGTCGCTCAGGGTTTGGTTAAGGTGGAGTCTGTTCGCTGATTCACTGTATCCTATGCAGCGGGAGCATCTGTTTACCAGCATAGCAACAGAATCAACAAACGAAAGATCACATCCTTGAACTATTCGCCTTAAACTCGTCATCGACACAAAAGGTACATCTTCATTTGCTGCCAAAGTAGTGCATGTCAACGGTGTATAACCTTGAGGAAAAAAAGGCACACTATATTTTCGAAAGCTGACCCCAAAATAAAAGCTCTGACGCAGCTCAGCTGTCACTGGGCCGTGAGCGCAAAATGATACTCATTTCGCGCTATAACAAATCAAATAAGATGTTACCAATCTCACGCGTCTGCGAAACGTCGACCGAGCGCCGAGTAAGTGTGGGTTGTAAGGTGGCAAATGAAAATCACACAGCCATTACCATAAACATCATACCCGAAAGCGCTCAAATAATTATGCTTACGCGGGTTTGTGGTGGTGGCGAAGGGGCAGCCTTTGAAACCGTTCAATTTAAACTATTAGTCTACGAGTCTATATCTCGTGCGCGGGCTGTCGAACAGCGTCGGTTAATGATCGGTGATCGCTGCAGTGCCTCCACGTCGAACTGTCAGCTCGTGAGCTCTTCCTTTTGGTTTCCGTGAGGGGAGGTGTTGGAGGCTAGTAGGTGTCTGAAACACGATCCGTGTACCGTTAGCTTCAACAAGGCGCAAGGTGTGCACTGCCAGGGGATTTGGTATTATCATTTCATTTAAATTATATCAAAAAGACATAATTAAGGTGTACATGATTCGGGAAAAAAACCCGAGGGCTAAATTATTGCAATCTACGACTTGCGTTGGTTGCGCGGGAAGAGAAAGACCCCGAGTTGGCCGGCAAATGATCAAAGATTGTACGCGAGTACTCGTTTCCAGCTTGTTGGAGATGCTTGTTACACCGAGAGGAGCAAGAAATTCCGTAGCTGATCTGCACGAAATGTCTTTGAGATTTGAGGTTCGCTCTCTGGCGCTGCTATCGACCAGCACGCCCCACAAATAACTCAAACATCTGACCCAGAGCGTGCCCTCTCGTTACCCGCGTTTTCACCTCCAACAAACAAGCTTCAGTAGTGCGGTGCGATAGACGGGCGGTACAAAGACACATCAAGTGTGCTAACCCAGCAATTTCTAGCACAGTCTCGTCTCCGGTGTCCGACAGTAACGAGCGCCCAAATGTTGGTTTTTTTTCGACTTTCGGACGAATGTTTGATGCTTTCATGATCATCGTGAAAGGCGAGACCGGCTGCTGGCTCACGCCTAGAACGAAAGTGTCTGACCTTCTTCCTTCACCTTCACCGGAAGGGTTCGTCAGGGGAGGGTAGGGGAGGGCGTGCCCCATGTGTACCTGTTGGATTGGGTATGGCCGTCTCGTCAAAATGTAACTGTGGTAGGACGTCCAAGTCGACGTCACTAGGGGCAGCTAGCAAACCAACTTCCAACACGTCCATTGTGCTGGGTCCAGTGCGGGAGGCCAGCGGGACGACGGGACAAACGGCAATAATAATACTGTTAATCACAAAGTACCCAACGGGTCAGCCCGTTTCTGCTCGGTGGAGGATGGTGTTGATCGGTAGATTAAAGGCATAGACACACACGCGTGCTGGTGCGCGATGCTGGAATCCGCAACCGGTGAGGTTACGTTGATCGATGAATTGAGCCGTGGGCCACATCGAGGTGAAAGCCACCGAACAGATTCCTGCCTGGTCACGCCTGCCGGTGGTGGCCGGTGTTGCTGTGTGTCTCGATCGGACCATCATCAAACGATGAAAGCAGATAGGGAGGGAACGGTATGGTCCACCGACGCATCGGGTGGGTGTACGCGAGAGCTCGCGCGCGCGTCTATTTCAAGAAATTCAACACGGGAAGCGTTCCACCGTCAGCAGTGACCCCGGCGTGACCTGTCTATGTGCCGGTGTCCGGCCCATGTCTGTCCAGTATCAATTGATTAGTCATAGATGACGGTCATAGTCGGTCTCGTCGGTGGGTGCCGACACGATTGCCGCAGCTCATTGATTGTTTCCGATCGCAACATTCCGATGTCTGCCGTTTCGATGGCCGGGAATGAATATCCCGGGGTCTTATTGATCCATTATCGTGCACCGGCTGTGGGTCGTGTAGGAAGCCGTCAGAAAATAGTCACATGTGTTTGTATCGTTGCAACGTTTAGCGGGTCTTCTGCTCATCATCATCATCAGGGAGGAAGGCCAACAGAGAAGCTTTTGAAGACGAGGTGTTAAAAATAGAAGAAGTAACGTCGCGATCACTCAGCAACCACCCGGCCGATCGTGTTTATCTGGGCAGTTTCGATAAACCTTCGTAACGGAGGATTTAAATACGAATGGAAGAATTTTCTTTTTTCGACCCGCCGACAACACCCCGACGCGCTCATCCACCTAGGTCGTAGAGAGACTTTAGGTTCGTTTTCGTAAATGCGCGTGTTTCGCGCATCAACCAAGGTGTAGTTTTTGCGTAGGAGTGTTTTGAATGAAACCTACCCGTACACCTTCTCCCCAAGCCGTCGCACGGGTGATGTGTGTTTACGAAACGAAACGTTTCACGCTTATTATCCGCGGCCCGTCAGCCACAAATTCTCGTCCTCGGCAGTTAGGTGGACGGGCGTCCGTTTATCTCGATCCCGGGATGGGTGTTGCGACGGGCAGCTTCTTCGGTAAAGTTCAGCGGGTCATGGAGCAAGTGTTTTCGGAGGTTGTGATTCAACTTTCACGCCCCAGAGCCGTTGGCATCTTCAACACACCCAACGGTGAGCGCACGTGCCACATGCTATCTTAAGCTGGTCGGAGCTTGAGCACGGTACATCGGGGCTTTGCCACCAATGCGTCTGCCATAGGCTGAGACATGTTTGTACGTGTGTAGATTCGAGTGAGTGGTTCACCCAGCCCAAGTCATCGGTCCATTCGTACGTCCGTACACTAATCCGATAAATAGCACTCGAGCGTTTGATAAAGTAATGCGGCCTTAAACGGTCGGATTGCACTGAAGATTCCGTACCCCGCACGCAGTGAAGGTGTGCTGGACCTGAGCTCCGGCAGACGGGTCTCAAGTGGCTTATTTAGACGTTCATGTCGTGGTCGCGGAGAAGCATAAAATTTGGTACATTTCCGGCGTGTTCGGTCGAGCCTCGGGTCGAGCCTTGGTTGCGTCTAGTGAAAGGAGCGGGAATGGAGCTCGGTCAGGTCGGGCTCGGCTGTTGTTGATGTTGGACGCTTTACTTTCGGGGTGGAGCAAATTTCTCCCGCTGTTCAAGTGCCGCTATCGGTTGCATAATGAAATTTGGAGCACTCGATCGGTCTGCAGGTCGTAGAGCAGTGGTACAGCATTGCAATGGTCGTAACAGGGCTTGAAGTTGGTATTTATTTATTTTTACAATGTATTGTTCGAATTTGCATAACGCATTAGGAAACATCGAAGGGTAGGTTTGCGTGTGCTTGTCAAAAAACTAGACGGGAAAAACATTCCAAGAAGGTTGAGTGACGGGTTTGGGCTCGAAGGAAGGTGAATTTCTTAGGTCTACATTGATCCTTAGGTTTGGACTTGGTAGATTGTGTCATAGTGTCGTAATCTCTAAGAAGTATCTTATCCTTAACTATAATTTATTCCAGATTTGCACAATACATAAACTGAACAACAAGTTTCCGAAATGTATCCCCTAAATGTATGCAATTTTGAACTAAATTACCGTAAGACGCTCCAAAGTGGAGTTAACATCGCACTAATGACTTGCTGCACCTTTTCGATTATCCTTCACAAATTGCGAATCAAACTAAAGCAACCAGAGGACCTCCAAGCATAAACACCCCAACCTAACAATGCATCAAACATGATACTTTCCTGAACTGGTGCTCCGGGGTGCACACAACCGCACGACAAATTGCCACCTAAGGGCTATGCATAGCCTTAAGTGTTTTAAGATATTAGAACCAGATAAGACGACACATGCAGCCGAACAAATCCGTTCCGTTGATTGCGCCCCCCGAACCCAAACCCGCGCCCAGTACCCCTCAAAACCATGCAAATTTCCGAACGATCAGTCAATGGCACATGATCAGTGTTGGCGCTCTGGTTTACGGTGGTCTAATTTATGCCACATGGATGTGAATGGCAACAAAGCAGAAATAACGGCAGCGAAACGAATGCAACCGCCTACGCATGATTTCGCGGCGTCCGTGCGCTCTGTCCCTGGTGGCCATTGTATTTCCGCGTTTTGGGGAACGCCGGCTGACGCCGAAATGCGTCCGATCGTATCCGTCACCCGTGTGCGGGGCTGTTCGAGCCTGCCGGGGTGATGGTGTGGATTAGAAGGCGCCACCATGGCGACGCCCTGGAGATCAATAAATGTGCATGCACTTCCGTCAGGCTTGTCTTGTCTTCACCTCCCTTGTTGAGGGTAGGTTGGGGGCAGGCCACTTGAATGGTGGAGTGAATTTATAAGGGCCTCTTGCAGAGGGTCTTTTAATCGGCTTTCGACGGAGGCTGCGTATCGACGCGCAGTAGCTGCAGCAGTAGATTCTAACGTGGGCGCGTGTTTCAAGCTGTCGAGCAAAATTTTCAGCGCCACCTTCAGCCTAACCCTTTACACCTTTGCACACTCCTCCGAGAGTCAGGCTCTGCTGGTCAGACATCGTTGTCTACTCACCAAAAAAAAGCAAAAAAAAGCGTTTAATCCTACAAATGATTCCGTCTTCGATCCGGTGATCGATGACATCGTTACCGTGGGTGCTATCAAATGGTGCCGCATGGTTCTTGTTGTTGTTGTTGTTGTTCGCACAGAAATGATCCACCGCCACCCGCTTCAGGTGTCACAACACCTTTGTTTCGTCCTAGATCCGAATGTATTTTTACCCCGAAGCTTTATACACACGCGCAAACGGGGCCTTCATTGATCGTGCCGGAGAAATGGCCCTGCCGACAGATCGCCGCCGGTGGATACGAACATAAATCTTTCAACAGACGCATCAATGCGCAACCCCTGCTGCAGGCTTTCCCCTTGCTCAAGAGCCGCCGTGATGGAATGGTGCGGCCCAAGAAACGCAACATATCACTTCGGCTAACAGTAACTCTCTAACTTCCAAACGCCTCAAACTGCCCGGTGGCTATCTGTCGAGCGGGTGCGCGAGCGCGATTCTCCGCCTCCGTTAGGGGAACCGAACCGAGGAGAGGAGTGAAAGGGAACACACATAAATAATGATGGTTTTAATAACGTGTAATAATTGACAGGAGGCTTCGGAAAGCGCGGTCCCGTGCAAGTCCGGTAGGCGGTTCGCGCGCAATGTACTTGTGCACGGGTCAGGTTCAAACCTATTCCACAATGCATTCTTCCGTACGTTCGCGCGTACGGTTGCTGCGTGCGGACAGTTTCGGTGCTTCTGGTGTGTGCGGGCGCACGCGGAAAAACGCGTCATTGTGGCGATTGTGAAGATAATTTTCTAAAGCTTCCCTTTGACGGGTGTTCAAATTCATTCGGGTGTCCTGGGCGGAACGGCAGCGCTGTGCGGGAACGCCCGAATGAACCTGCGCTTTCGTGAAGGTGGGGGGATTTAAAACGTGAAGAAAAAACAAGCGAGACAAGAATATCATACCAGGACATAAGTGGGTCACAGGCTGACGAGCATCGAGTCGAATTCCAGCCCCTTGCCGAAATTCCGGCGGAATGTTTCTTACCAAAGATGAACTATTCGTGAGGCCGGGCAAAAACACGAATCTATCTTGACCGATATACTTTATTAACGTTTTTTGGCCAGAAGCTGAACATCATTCAGGAGGCATCGAATGCTCGAACCAGCACATAAATCGTAGGTGATACAATTATTTACATACCATTCAATTAGTGGTAATAAGATCAGCAGAAGTGAGGGATCATAAAAGGGTGTTAGCCAATCTATTTTACGGCGCTTCTTTTTTGTGCTTAAAAATTCTGCTAAAATTGAAGCAAAAAATCACCTCCAAAAAGATAGTTTAAAGGAGAATGGCGATATTAGTGCAAAAAAGTGATTGTGAATGTTCATCCAGCTATTGGCATAAATCAGACACGGGGTGTGTTGGCTAGGGAAAGGATTTTTTGTGCCTAAATGCATTCGTTTGTCTGGTTGGGGTTTTTGCATGGTAGCGATTGTTCCTAAATTGGTAGGTAACAAGACATTTCCTTTAGAAATATAGCTACATAAATTTGGTAATGCTAGTAATGCCCTTGTTAAGTTATATTTGATTTAATAGCTAGATAAAATCCTTCAGAGGTCGTAGTTGTCCACGTTTTGAAAGATATTTATGTTTAGTTTAGTAACTTTCGAAGGTCGTGCATGGATTCGAAGGAATATTCGAAGAAATATATTTACAATCTGTTCCTTCGAATAATTACACTGCGTGGAATGCATGGCTCCAAACTGACAACAATTTCTACTTGCTACCATGACCTAATCACGAAAAACTTATCACCACCGAACGTGGAATGGTTGTTTTGTTGCGATTACCATCGACCAAATCAACACTTTGCTGTGCAGCCTAATTTACGCCTATTTTGGACAATCTTGCCCCGCGTCACAAAATCAAAACGTTAAAAAGCCCAGGTGCCCATCGTTCGGTTGAGGGCTAATTGAGTCATTTGAAGCTCGTCAGCTTTCGGGGGGAAGCTAATAGGAAAATATTTATCATAATTTAACACAATGCCAAAAGCATGCGGTCACGTGCGCTTCGACTCGCTCCGACATTCGGTTGGTAGCTGGTGATAGTGTTGCTGGTAGAGTTTGGCACGCGTCAGGTTGCATCGAGATTGTTAAAATGAAGACCAAGCGAACGAGAGCGGGAGAATGGTTGCAGCGATTCAAATGGACTCACACATACACACACATCTACACGCAATCGAAAGCTCGAAGCAAAATTAATGACCCATCATTAGAGCACCAACCGAGCGAGTGACGTCGAACCGTTTGGATCGATGCGTTTTAGTCTCCTTAGAAAGGACGGCCGACCTCGCCAGCTAGCCAAAGCCTTCCATAACTGTGTAAGGGAAGGGTCGGAAGAAGAAGAAGAAAACAGATCAACAAATTACCCAATGACACCGTTTAAAACTGGCTCCAGTTTTGGCGAAACCGTTCGGAATCGATCGGCATTATGCCAACGCCTGATCGATGGTGACGATCCACCCGAGCCAGGCCTACGCTGTCTCACTCACCGCGGCACGTACGCTCCTTTGCTCCAGGTGTGTCTTATCGGTTGATGATCAGATAATTATGTTCATTTGTCGAACCCGTCGCACAGTGCCATGTTGCACCTTTCGCACTCTGTTGCCCTCGTTTAGCTGCTAAAAACGAGATTAGATTATGATCAGGCCGTACGAAGTCGATCACCCTTGCTTGGAGCATTCGGTTGCTTTCGGTCCAGTTCATTTCCAATAAAGTTGACCCGAAAAACTCGTTCAACTGATTGGATTGGATAGTTGATCTGGAGAGGGCAACACGAAAAAAAAAAAAAAGAAAAACACGATACACTAAACCGATCAACTTATCTGCGGACCGGCCGAGCACTTCAATCTGGAAAGGTAAACAAAATTCGTTGACTCAAGAACGGCCAAGTGGTGATAGTGGTGGTCCTGTTGGGCTCGTGTGCCAGGTGAACGGTGCGAAGTGTTGGCTCGTGCCATGTCCACCTGGAGGGTGCGAGAAACTTCAGAGAGGTCGAAGGTGTAGAGGATCAATTATTTAATTTTCCAAATTCTTCACTTCCAATGATCGCGCTCTTGTTGAGCTTCGTAGAACATCTGACGGATGTTTTGAGCACCAAGATCTAGATTCTAGACATCGTTGGTGGCATAGAAATCAATCAAAACAGGAGTGTTTTCACGAGCAAACTTTGTTGTGAGATCGAGCGCTCATCTCACAAGTACCTGTCGATCGACCTCCAACAGCGTTCGTTGTTGGAGAAGTTATTGGATGATCTTCTAGACTTGACGGAGGCCTCCCAGAATTGTACAGCTCGTTAGGAGTTCATTCGTTTGATGACCCCTAACGGGTTCTGGGTACGTCTTGTACGTATAATCTTTGACCGCTTGTTGAACGCACGAGTGCTTCGTCAGCGGGCACACCTAGCAATGTACCAGGACACCTGATATGAGGCTCGGGCACGTTCCACGTTGCTTCTAATGAGCAAAGTAGGGCCCACTTGAATATGTTCAGCATTGTGGCGCAGCATATCACACCCCAGGCCGGTGAAAGCGAGAGTTTCAAGCACGTCCGTAGCCGATGCCACATTACCTAACGCAGTGCGTCCCTGCCCTACTTGACTGATTGATCTTTCTGGAGCTCCCCATTGTTGTGCGTACGCATGTGGATGTGTACGGAATCATGCTTGGTCTGATTGAATTGAAATAACGACCAAATGAGATCATCCCCATCGAACCGCCTGGTGCTGGTTGCGTTTGAAGCGCTGGAGAAGCTTTTGTGCCATCATCAGCAGAAGGTCACCCGGTCGGTCCTCTCCGGTCTGCTGCTCTGCTTTTAACGCGCAGTGCGCGGTGCACATTTTTCGACATGTCAGTCTAAATTGAACATTTCACATGTTTGCCAGCGTCTTTCCGCCCAGCAGGCCGGGCCGAAGTGTTGCGGAGAAAAATGAACCACATCGAATCTCGTCAATCACGGGCTCAATTGGAGAGGGCCCCGTTTTGCCGGTCCCGCCATCTTGCGGCGCTTTTGAGTACGCCAGCAGTTTCGGCAAACCCTTTTCAGCTGGAGCGAGCGTTTCGGCCGGCCCTCACCCGTGCCGGATCGATATTACGAAAATATTTATCTTTTAACATGGTTACGCCTGTCCGGCGGCTTAATTTCTCTCCGCGCAGTTCCATTTGACACGAGTGATTTGTTTTCACCCTTCGAAAGTGCCACACCGGGGGCACGGCGCGGTGAGTCACCTGGAGTGCGGTGCGGTCTTTTCTATTTCTTCATCGGAATCTTCTGGGTTGGGAGAATGTTGCGGGCGATTTTCCACATGGCTGGCACCTTTTTAGTTCACGGAGCTTTCGCGCAGATTAGAAGAGCCTGGGAATTTCGGGGGGGGGGGGGGGGGGGGGGGATGATTTTTGAAGGCGTTAATAACTTCTCCGCACCTTGAAGGTGTGTAATTAAATTGACTCAAAGTGCTAACCCGATTTCTGCCCGTTGGCGAATGCGTGCCCTACGGGAATTAGAGGTCGATCAATTTCAATTAGTGAAGCTGGGAATGGTTTCATTTTGCCCTTGAGCTACAATAAACGTTTAATAGAAGAGAGAAAGCGCCTGATTTGTTTCTTGCTGTTCATTGGCGATGATTTACAGGTTGCATCATTTAACTGTACTAAATAGTCTGAGTCTTTGCTAACAAGCTCAAACGGTTATTTACTTCTTTCCCAGGGGCTAATCCAATTTCCCTGTGTCACTTTACAGCCCTGCAGTGCACAGTGCTCCCCCGGTACAAAGTAGCAATCTAATTTATGTCACCTGAGCCGGAAAAAGAAATCAGCCCTGATCGGAAACCGCTCAACCCCCGGGGAGGCATAGGGCGCGTACAAACAGGTACCACTGCAAAGCCCACCACGGCCTCCGCACTGGACTCAATTAAACTTCACCTTCCAGCGGAGTCTCAAACCACTGGACACCCCCGTTGATCCACGCGGTTACACGCACCTCGTCGTGGTGTATGGTGCGCACTTTCTCGCAGAAAGAAAATCCATCCCTTTGCGCAGCTTTCTCCGTGTGCCGTTTGGCGGCAGTGTGCGAGTGTTGGTGCACCACCGTTAGCCAACTTCGGCACTTTTGAGGATTCCGGAAACTGGAGATAAATGGGCGCGAGTACCGCAAACGCAGCCCATCGGGAACAGGGACCAGGGGACAGGTTTAAATCGATCCGGTGCGCGCTCGAGATTCCCGTAAATCGCCCGTAAGGAAGGTGTGGTTTCGGCTGGTTTGTGTGTGTGTGTGTACGTCAGGATGCTGGCTTGGCCTCCGGATATAGCGACTGACACCTTGGTGAAGCCGTCGACCTTGTTTAGTTCGCTGGGAGTTGGTTTTGGCTTTATGGTAAGCTCGCGAGTGCGCTCAAAACGGAACGGTCTTGCGGTTGCTGGGGTCCATCGAGAAAGCTCCTGTCTTCTTGCAATAGCACACACACACACTCACACACACACACAAATAGCACATCGATCAGCAATGGTTTGAAGTCCAATTGAAACTAGCTTCAATAAAGTACCACCAAATTATGCGCGTTCCATAAGTCACCAACGCCAAGGAGCCGGTAACGATCCACACGATCAAGTGATCATTCTCGCTCGAGTCAATAGAGACTTGAAGGGTGATTCAAGGATAAAGAGGCAGAGACCGGACCTAATATCGAGTCGGGCGAGCACTAGAACAGCAATTGTAGGTGAGCTTGAGTCAGTTGCCATGAAGCACGCGATCTGTGGCCGATGACTTGGCCAGAATTGCAGTTTGCAAGGTGTGCTCCAGTGCGAAGATCGTGCAAGTGGAAGTTCTCACACAATTGGGATCTCTGGCAGTTCCACCGAGAACCGGCACGGCACGGCCTCAGTACGCCCTCCAGCGAAAGCCTCTGCTCGTTTGTGCGGGCAAGAAAAATGCTCATAATAATAGCCACAGCTAGTCAGAGGGCAGTTGCAGGAGTCTATCAAAAGGTGGTGCTGTACTGGGCACTGGGGTTTCCACCACGGGGGGTGTATGTTAATGCTCAAGAAGAAAGAAACGGAAAAGAAGCGAAAGCCCTGATAGGGCAGAGAAATTTGTTTACGCTGTGCTCAGGTGAACTATCCAGATCCGCCACCAACACCAACACCACCACCACCGCCAACCGTAATCATGAGCGTCTTGAGAGAATAATGTTCTACATTCACGGAACGCCAACCGTAACGTCTGAACGGCCCAGCACTAAACTAATATGAAAACGCCACATTTTATGGTTTTTCATATTTTGCGCTCTAGATGAGGCTCTCCGCTACCTCGGCGCGCAGAAGGTTAAGAGCAGTGAAAGAATTGAATTTTAACAGCCTCCATTGCTTCCATTGCTTTTGTGGTGTGGAAATTGGTGCACTGGATGAGCACAACGCGGGAGGTAGTTGGAGCAAATGAGACGCTCGCAAGCGAATTCTAGAGCGAACGAGGAAAGATAAATATTGTAAAGTATATGCTTAGCCATGGGTATAATGTGGAAGAAATTGAATACAAATAAGCGACGAACCCGGAGGGGCAACTTTCTGGACCAATCTGCCTGGTACAGGAACTAACTGACGGGCTGATGGACGGATGGACGGGCTCGGGCTTCGGTCTGGTGTGGTTTATATTCTTGCAGCATTGCTTTACATCTCTACCTCCCCCCTGCCATTTACCGCGGGTAACACGATCACGGCACTGAGTATCGGTTGCGTTCTAGAGCAAACTGTGCCAAACCGAAAGAGGGCATTGCTTACCTCTCAACCGATCGATCGGGTTATTGTTATCGGGCGAACATTAGGGGCTCTTTAATCCCGCACGCGAAAAGCGGCCCAGCCAAGGGCTGCACGATCCGCACCGAGCACGCTCCATAATTGAAGCACGGGCAGGTTGGTGTGCTTGGGCACCGTTACAGAAGTGTGTTTTTCTCTAGTCACCCTCTCTCTTTCTCTCTGTCTCAAAAAGGCGCCCCGCTAAGGGCGCCTTCTACCGTTTGCGACGGGGTAAGACCCATCACGAAGTGATTAGTTTGGTAATTAAAGCTAACATCTTACTTGCGGGATCTTGTGCACGGCGCTGCAGGTTCATTCTGCCGCCTGCCTGCTTGCTGCCGCTTTTGTTTCTCTTCCAAAAGGGATCCTAATTGATTATTCAGCGCTTTGGCGCTCACGAACTCCTAAGCCGGGCGGCGTTTGGATGCCGAAGGACAAGAGGATCTCCAGCCGCACCGAACGAATAACGGTGACCGATCGATTGGATCGGAAGCGGGAGTTGTGGAAGGGAGAATGCAAGGGATGTTGCGGGTGTGTGTTGGAAGGTTTGAACAGTAAAGTTTATTGAAATCATTCGCCAGACACGCTCGACAAATAATGGTGGGAAAGTATTTGTACCGTGGCGTGAAAGCTCTCTATGTCTTGGGAAGGTTAGTCAAAGGCGTTTTGTAGAAAGAAAGGAGCCGATATGACAAGGGCTGTAGAAGGGTTATGTTTGGTAAATGGGGCATTTTTGTGTTTACTTTATTTTTAAGGAAAGCTTTTTCTGAAATTTATTAATCAAACTGACTCTAAATCCTCACAAAAAATGGAGGAAGTATGAATGTTCGAAATGCATTTCAGGAAACTTGGAATATTATATCAGTCTTAATAGTCTTACTTATCGCAACACATTAAACATATTTCCTTTTACATTAATCAGTTATTATTCAAAACAGATTCACCATACTCTTCAATTTGTCGTTGCAAATTCTATTTATTATAGAGCTCGATAACATTATTTTAAGTATTTTGTGTTCCATCAAACGTAAACCTTCACCCTTCAAAACAAAACCCGCTCTTTAACCCGCCAAAACACCTGGTAAGTGCTTCGAAGGGCACGCAGAATGTAGGTCATTGCAAGTGCATCACTTCCACCGAAAGAAATTACATCGAACCGCCAAACACAAGGCCCCCCTCCCCACCCGCACCCGGACCAGGCACCTTAATCCAAGGGCGGTAATTTCGCTCAATTAGTGCAAAATATTTTCCCACAACAATCAGCTGATCGAAGGCGAATCGAGCGCATCGAAGCGGGTGTAAGGTTTGCGGGACACGGCGATGGCGCGTTGGCGGACACAAAGTAAAACCCCCGACCCGACAAATGCTCGTGTGGCAAGTGAATGTCTCTCGCCTCGCTCTTCGCCCCTTCGTGCGCTTCGGGTTTAACCCGAACGTTGCACGGCGAACTGCAACTAGAACTGCACTCTTTTGCCTTGCAGCTGCACTTGCTACACTTTGCTGAATCTTCGCATCGGTCCATGGGGAGCACACAGGGCCTCGAACTAGCTCCTCACGCTGAGCGGAGCAAAAGCAGGCGAAAAAACATTGAACTGACTGATTTAAGAAGATAATGCTCGCCGGTAAAGGGGCAGAAAAAAGCACATTTCACAGCACTTTAACCTTATCCCTTCGCGCTTCTTCCGTTCGCTTCGTGGCACCGCTCTTCCGCTTCCATTTGAGATACACTCCACCCACCCGCCTCTCTCTCTCCCTCTCTCTCCCTCTCTCGGTTGTCATCCATTTGGCCATGGTTTATGGCTTCCATCGTTAGCATCGCGTTTCGCGGGACCCCATGGATTCGGCACGGATTCGAAACGGTTGTTTTTTGCAGCATAATGTAGCGGGTCGGGTTTGCGCTGGCTGGCTGGCAGGTGGAAAAAACACAGCGGCAAAGCGTACAGCATCTGCATCCCCTTCCGCCCGCCTCACGCTGTACACACTGTGACTGTGAAAACACGCGAAACAAAGTGCAAATAATTTAATTTGAAGCACAATTCAAAGCGCTAAGCCGGCTGAGCTTTGCGAAGGTGGTTGCGGTTGCGGTGTAAAGGTGTTTTTAAAGCGTTTGAATGTGAGCGCACAAATGAGGAGGAAGAGGAGAAGGGTGGCAGAAGCAGCAGAAGAAGAAATGCATTAACATCGATCGTGGCTAATCAACCGTGAGAGAGTTGGGCTGTTTGGTTGTAAAGCCTTAGTAAAGGAGCTGTGTAATGGTAAAGAAGTGCAAAAGAGCAGGCTAATAAAACGTTCCCAACCGAAATAAGTTAATAAAATTATTTCATTGTATTTATATTATTAGCTTTGCATGATAATCTTTGTGTGTGTTATTTTATTGTTGCCAAAACAAACAAAATAAAAGCGCAATCTACACATTGTTTGCAATTCATTATCTGTGACATATCGGTGAATTATGACGTTTGATTGTGCGCAGAACGTTAAACGAATAGCTTTTTCGCTGGAATGTTGCTCATTAACAGCTCATCGATTCCCCATTGAATCGTTCCGTACACAAACATCTCTTAGTCATGCTCAACAATGTTTGAATTTCGATTATGAGCGTAAACATGATCATACTCGATTCTTTTGCTTGCTTCCTTGCTTGAACAAACTGCTAGATTCAACGAAGGACTAAAGAAAAAAAAAAACAATAGCGATTGTAGCGATTGCATTTCCACCAACCTCTCTTCCGATTCTCTTATGCATTGCTTTGAAGCTTGCGAATTCACAGCCCGGGACGTGTTGATAGCCAATGATGCGCTTTAAATGTGTGTACTTTACACCGGCAGCCGAGACAACAATCGACCGAGCGTTGCAGCGTTGCAATGGCGGCGATGATGGTACCACTGGCACTACAAAAGCGTTAAATTATTGCGAATTATAGAAATAAATATTTTCCTTTCCGTTTTCGGAGTGTGCTCAGCCGCCTTCCGTCCCCTACTCTCTGGGTTCTCTGCAGAGGAAAACGCCGGGAAGGCTTCAAAGCCCACGGGCCGGTAGCGAAGCCAATTGGTCGGTCCATCCATCGGTCGACCGATTGATAAATGCAATTGAATGATGATTGTACTTGCGTGGTGTGGAAAAGAGCAAAGTGGTAGTTTGTTCTCTGCTGAAGCAATATATGTATGTGTGTGTTTGTGTGTAAAGCTCTCCACCAGCAAAGCGAATCTTCCACCGGATGGTTTTCCTCTTCCAAACCCAAAAGGGAAGGAACCCTGGGATGCATTGTAATAAAATGTATTGAAGAGAACATTTCGCTTGATAGGTACATGTGTTGTGGCTGGCCCGGGAGCATGGGAGGATGAGCATTAACGGCGAGTCATCGTACCCCGCGCATCGGGACAGTGCCCGATCGTCGGAGCCAGGGGGCAAACTGGTGGTGGTGGAATGATGAAGTTCAAGTGCAATGTTTCACACGACTCGTGACACAGAGCCGGGCTGTTTAAGGAAAAGGGGACACTGGAAGGCACTGCAGGGTGGGAAAGGTCGTTGCTGTGGGGGGTGGGTAATATAAGACGAAACGGTAGGGAATCAGTGTATGTTTTGTGATTAGTAGTTAGTTAATCTTGTTGCTCGGCGGTAGGACACGGCGGTGAACACCCATTCTCACACGCGGTTTGCGGCACGCGGACTTTCTGTGTCAAGTACGAAGAAAAGCAGTACCGTGTGTGCGATGGTGGGGTGCGGTTTTGCAGAACGAAATGACCATTGCATGCCCGGTTCGCGGAGTCACCCAAACGGACGGAACACGGAACGGGAAGAACGATGAACGACGCTGCCACGACAGTAATTCACTGGCAGCGGGCGGCAAAAGCGAACCAAAGCTCATTAGAGATGGGAAAAAGCGCTCGCAGTTGGGGGATTGGGCTTCCCAGTACAGGTGGCAGGATCCAGGTGGCAGCAGCTCAGTCGAATGATTTCGCTCGCTGGTTGATGGGTTTGATGTGCTGCCGAATGGGTTGTTTTATTAGCGGTTTTTGTATTGAGTGCTATTAAATTGCAAGTGGGTAGGAAAGGGGAAGGAGTATGGAGTGAGGACGGTTTGAAGCGTACCGTGAGTGAGTGTGTGCAAGTGACGTGTTAGCAGTCACGATTTAATGATTCATTTTGTCATCGCATGGTATTATTGTTGCGGTTCGTCGCTTCTGATGAAGTCTTTTGTAATCTTTGTGCTTGGTTTTGCTAAAGAGTGCTTTATGGGGATGTTTTTTTAATAAAACTGTGCAACATTTTATTGGTGGAAGTATATTCTAGTAACGATTGGAAGCTTGAGTTTGAGTTATGTAAATCCTAATATCATAAACTAAAATATGAAATAACATACGTTGACAGAAATTATTTCTTCAAATGCTATAATTGGTCAAAAATAGCACTATGTTTTGATGCTTACATTATTTGTAAAAACAAAATGATTGAAATACGGATTGCAAAATAAATAATACTAATAAGAATCAAACTTTATTTAATAACCATGTAAATAATGTGTATATAAGCCATCAAAATTCATCCCTCCGAAACGAATTTCAAGCACGTTTCAATTGGCATGGGTGTCCTCTTCTTCTTTGCATGCTAACACTACAACACTTCTCCCCAATCAAAAAGATGAGTTAATTGAGCATACAGTCAGGTTTCGTACGTCATTATATGTATCGTGTTCCATCAATCATCGCGAAGATCGACTGGCCCATCTTTAGCTCATCACACACACACACACGTTCACGCATATCACAATAGAGGAAAAGTATTAGAAAAAGATATGTGTGCCCGCCATAAAAAAACCCGCCCGACCAGAGAGTGAAAGACTTATTAATCCCTCAAAATCAATTCATCTTCAAAAAACGGCTCGTTAAAACCCGCCCCAAGGAACCACAAACGCACACTCTCCGTGGCACTTTCGATTGATCTGCTAATTAGTTCCGCTTATCAGACCACCAGGAGACCGCCAAGGTATGTGTAGTTCGGCACGGCATGCGCACCATGCGCACATGAAGATTCGTGAGAAAATTTTGATATTTTCGCCAATCGATAACGAGCATTGAAGAGCGAAAGATCCGGGAGGCAATAAAAAATGGCAAAAAACAGCCACGACAGTGCTAGAAGAAGATGCTCAAAAACGCATTGCATGTTCGCTGCGGTGAAAGAGACGAAGAAAGAGATGGTGTGCAAGAAAATTAACAACCAATTGGTGTACACCTGGTACACCTTTTCCCTCTCCTCCGACGTTCATTCGATCAAACAATAAGGCAAAACAATAAATCGCTGCAAACGAAATCATTCACCTGTTACCCAATAAGCGTTCACCATTAGCGATCGCAATGCTCCTCGTGTGGAGGAAAGTGAGTGTGTGTGTGTGCAGGCGCTGGTGTTTCCAGATCTAATCTGCACTGATTACAATTGATGCTACATCGCAAAACGAGCAGATGAGGCAAAGGGTCAAGCGAGGAGAAGTAAAGCAGACAGAGAGATAGAGAAAAAAAAGAAACGCTAACAAGTTAATAATCTTTATATAATTACGCGCATGAAATTCATTACAAAACACAGCACGACCTCGGAGCGCTCGGAAAGCATGATGGTTTCTTATGCTTTTTTTTGGGTTTGCTTGCTTTCGAAGGGCATTGATGAGCTGAGAAGCATCTATCTATCGAAAGGTGAGAAGAAACGGGATCTATGCCTGCAGACATCGTCCACCGCACCACATATCGTGGAGGTCGTCGTCGTCGTCCCCGTATGGTACACCGTGTGGAGTTGCCCCGTAGTTCGCAGGCGATGTCGAACACGAAAATCCATCACCGCATCCGTCCGCATGCTCGAACAGTTACTCTCACTTTTCGGCTCCACGGTTCGATTGTTTTCTTCGATGATCACTTTTGATCGACGGGCCAGTGCACTGCTCTGGTGCGGTGTGAAGATTAATAGATCGCCGTACGCGTTGTTCTCGCCGTATGCGATTGCATGGAAGCATCACTGGGGGAAAAGGTTCCCTTCGACCGCTGCCAGTGAAAACAATGAACAGCTTGATTTTCACGCACGCCAGGGTGAGTGGAGAGTTCAGTTGCGCGTGTGCATGCCCCCGAACCATCGCTCAAACTAATCAGCCCGCGCTGATCAACCGATCCTGCCCGGTGCACAGTGACCCCGTACACGGCGATCCGCGGTGATGTAAACTAGTTCGCACCGTCGCATCGTTGAAGCGAAAAACATCAACGCCATCAAAACAACGAACACTCACCTCGAAAAACGCGGGGCCAAACAAAAGCGAATCCCGAAAAAACACAAGTCACCCCGAGGGGGGAGGCGAACACAAAGTGTCCAACAACGCTGTCTGGCACTGGCAGTGGAAGAACACTTTCCACTTGTTCGCTTGGCGTTGGATGTGCCTCGCTGGTGGATCTAATTGTTTATCCACACCTTAAGCACCAACGGTCGGCCAAATCCCTTGCGGGCTCGCGGGCCAAAGACTGGTGCCATTTGACAATTATTCATTTAGAGGATACTAATTCGGCGTGTAATCTTGTGACGCCCTTCGTTTTGGCTTCTCCGCCTACCTGCGGGGCGGGAAACAAGTGGAGAAGGATCTCCTGTTTTTCCCAGAGGCCACAGGTTGATGGGTTGGGGCTGTTTTCCTACTTTATTTCGTTGCCCCAATCCTGTGCCTGGTGCCGCAGCACTGTGTGATCAATCGTGACTGTTCGCATCATTTGGTAGGCGTTGTCTTGGAGGGGGGAGCGAATACGCCGCCACGGAGACAATCCCGTCCGATGAGGCGGCCGCCAAAGGCACGAAGGCACGCGGGACTAAATTGATTTTTAAGTATTATGTTTTCTGTCACAACGGGTGTTGTTGCGGGCGATGATGAAGCGCCGGTGAGAACTCTACAGTTGTGGCGGGCTCGTTAGAGAGTGTGTGGATAATTAATTTTGCTTTCTCTGCACCTCTGCTGCGGTCTTGGTCCGCGAACTCGATACGCGATTGGAGAAATCTCTGCCGCCTCGCACCACCGATGGGGTGTGATTGTTTTAAATCATCCGTTAATTGTGACAGGTTTCGAGGGGGTAATATATTGTTGGTTGCTGGTTAGGCTTAAAATTGATTGCCTGGATTATATATCTTGTGTGAAAACATACTAAGGCTGGACTAGATTGTTGTGATTTAGTCCAATCGGCGAAAAAAAGTTCCATAGTGTGTAATTAAGCAGGTTTTTGGACTTCTAAAATATAATCGCCAGATACATAGTATACAATACAAAACAAAGACCTGCTATACGTTTCCCACACGATAAGCAAGTGTGAAGACAACTGTATTTATCATTTCAATGTTTTGGCACAAGTGGAAATACGAAAAAATGTAACACATTAAACTTGCCTCCATAAATCATGCTAATTACACGCTCGTCATGCATCATGTTCAGAATAATCCCCGCCAAAAAAAGCACACAAACCGGGAATACACCGTCCTGATCCAGTTCTCACAACCAAAAGCATCTACCTTCGCTTCACTCCAATAATCATAAAGACAGGTTTATTCGTCACTCGGAATGATACAAAGTTCGCCGAAATGAAACGAAAAACACAGGCCCTCCGGTGAACGACCGCCATTTCATCCCCTGGTGGGGTCTTGTTGACCACTTGTTGACAATATAATTACGAAACCGTAACATCTGTCCACGGGTGGAATATGATAAAGCAAAAGGGGAATTAAAAATCGCACACCGCTTGTTCTCACCGTGCAACGGATGAGTCATCGCGCGGGCTCGCGAAATCGTAATGAAAATGTAAGAATTCATCTGCTCCGACAAAAGAAAAAAAAGCTCTATTCCACACAGCATCATCCGTTAATCGTGCCGTATCGCTTCAGCCTTATAATGTGCCATGTTTTACAATGTGTTGCCCTCGTCGGCAGAGCTCCAAAAAGCGAACCAGTTTGCTCAGGGGAAGAAAAATGTGTCGCCATTGTACGGACGTGAACGATAGCGTTAGAGCGGTGGCGTCAGCGCTTCTAAGAGAAACCGAGACAAACACGACTTGAAGCCAATGTGTATTAATAATTCTGGAGATAAAACGTTCATGTTCGGCTCAATTAAGCCAACCGCTGGCCAGCCGGGAGGGTAAATTAATCAAACGTGGTGCTCTGTGTTTTTGGTGGTGGCTCATCTGTGGCCATCGCTTTGAGACACCGACCATTCAATGGAGGAGACTTTCCCTTCGATTTTGTGTGTGTACGTTTGGGCATTGATTAGTGTTTGGAGCAAAGTTTCTCATACTGCTACAAAGGCGGAAGCATAGTGCACGAACGTGAGCACGCTTTACACGTGCATGCGTCATGCACGCGCAGCACATTGGTCCAATGGGAAACGTGGCTGCTCGACATCGACAGGTGAGAAAGAAGCGTTCGTTTGAAGATGAGGGATGCACGACGCGATATGTTCCCAACATGCAAAAACGGGGGCCTTCGAGGATCGGTGTCCCTCGGGTGCGGGCTTAAATGATTTAATTTCTCCTGGGAAAAGGAGCAATCGGTGGAGGAAGCAGCTAAAGGGCCCGCAACGAGCGGTTGGGTAAATTTCACGCAAGCTCCACGCGCTTGCGTCCACGACTGACCTGAAAGTGGACAAGCACTTCACTGTGTGCGGAATTGGAGCATTCGTAGACGGCCGATAGGGCTGGCTGAAGGCGCAAGATTTATGACGATAATTTTGTAATCACGAAGAGCGATTTTCTCAGTAGACTTGTTACAGTGCTTTTTTTCGACTTCACTTTGCTGCTGCTCTTTCGATTTCGATTTCGATGTAATACCTCTCCTCTCCACGCTTCCCGTGGTTTGATTCTGATCGCAGTGAGTGTTTGGTATCATCCGTGCGCTTCCCGGCTGCCGTTCGGGCTTCACGTTCGTCCTTATTATTATTATTAATGCCTTCTTTGATTTGGAGAGCTTCCTCGTGTCCAGAAGTCTGGTTGGGGGAGAGAGAGAGAGAGGTCCCCGGGTCCCAGCGTATCGTGGCCGTGCATTACACTAATGAAACGTGACAGACTAATCAAAACCGTGCACCCCTTTGGAGAAGTTGGTCGGATCGATAGCCAATAGCAAGCAGCAGCGGCGATTAATGCGGAGAAAGGACCGTCGGGCGACGACGACGACGATCCGAGCGATGAAGATGATGATAGAAGACGATCGAATCGTAAAATGATGTAAACAAAATAACGCTGTATAGGCTGGAGAGCAGGGCGTGAGATAGGGTGAAGTGAATGTAATTGGGTTTATTTTATTGCAAGTGAAAAAGCGCCCAACCACCACCACCAGTTGCACCATACGGCCACAGAAGATGAAGCTCCGTCGTCGAAGTAACATTCACTGACCGCTTTCTAATTACCCGGAATATGGGACGGTTTGGTGGCTTCAGCTGTGGGATGTGATAGGTGGAAGGGAAGGCAAGCAGTGTATGCCCACAATGTATCATTCGGGATGAGGTAGTTTGATTGGATCAGTGTTTGATTCATCTTTTGGTGCTTTTACCCGTCTGGTAGCGTGTGGCTGACGACGACGACGACGACGCCAACGACGACGACTCTATGGTCTAAGCTTCACATCACAAACGCGCGTGATCATGATTTATTTCACCGAGCAGGACCGAAGAACTGTCATTTGTTTGCTGAACCACGAATTTAGCTTTGTTCGAAGCGGGCGATGCAGCTGGAGCCTGCGGAGGAATGAAAATGGTTTGCAACAATGGATAATGGATGGATATTATTAAATAATCTCTAATGATCTTAGGAATGAATGACCTGTTTTCTTTCTTAGGTTTTTTGTTTCGTTATCATCATCCAATGAATGTTTTGTTCGTGAGGTTGCGCTTACGCAAATTGTAGACATAATTGGAAGGAGCGCGTTGTCTTGGGGAGTATATGACGGGGGAATTGAATAACTCTGCTTTATTTATAAAAAAATATCTTTGAGCATATGATTCTTTTTAAACAAAGATTATATATTTTCAACTATTTGGAAAGCGAATCATTAAACGTTCTGATCAGTACTTTACCGTTTTCTTAGGACCTAATAATATTCTGAAGCACTCTGCTCCACATCCCGTTAGAACAATTTATGCACCTCCAAATGAAAATGGCTTTCTTAAACGAACAGTATCGATGCTTTCAGCTGGCCAATAACTTCACCCGCTCGATCGAATACAATAAAACGATACAGTGGTCAAACGACGGCAGGAAAAAGCATAAACACGCAATATTCCGCGGTGCCATACTGTTAATGCTGCTGTTTCGCACGACATGAAATACCCAAAATTAATATAAGCCGAAGAGAGCGAAGGAAAAGGCTTAAATTCCAAACCAAACGGGTACCGGTCACCGAATCGAGATCGAGGGTCCGAGGTCAAAACCGATCAGAACGGAGGTTTATTGGTATTGAGTGCTTTACCATAAATTGCACCCGCACTCATGAGCGTGTAGAGCTCTTCATTTTGAGCCTGTTTTCTCCTGTGCATATTTTGCGAGACAGAGGCTCGAATGTTTGTTTTGCTGCGGTATTATCGTGCTGAATGAAGCGAGAGCTCTTTTGCCTTTTTTAACGTGTGGAAATTTGTTAAATCAGCATGGCGCAGCGGCAAAGGCTTCGCTGGAAGCCCGCTGCTCGTCCGTTCGAGCGGCCTGATGAGGTTAACATGAAGCGATTGAACCGGATTATGATTAAATTGCTCCGGTTTCACCCCTAGCGGGGGACGGTGGTCAGTGAGCGGTGAAAGCGAATTAGTATCCTGGTCACGGCACCACGTTAGTTTCCCACTCACCGGGTGCGCACAGGATAATGGAATGGGCACGTTTCGGGAGGCACATTTACATAACCCTTTAAATGAGGCACAATTAGGGAAGGGCGGAGAAGGGAAGATATTTTGGGATGTCTAAAGCTCTCCACGAGCTTGCGCTGCCATTTAGGGGTGAGCTACTTATTAGTGAACGTTCGCTAAATGTAGCTTAATAACTTAATTATGCGATGCTGATGATGGAGCTTTGAAGTGTTTAATTGAAACATAATCGAAGCGGGAAGCATTTTATAACCTTTTGTTCGAGTAAATCGAGAGGGAATGGTCATTTTGTGGCGGAATGTAATTGCGCTCTCGGGTGTGTAATTATTCCATAAAAAGAGACATTAAAATATTTAGATAAAATATGCCTATCTGCAAAGGGGCTCAATTCAAGCAGAAATAATAAACCAGTACTCTTCGGAAAGCACCTTCCGCGAAGTGAAAGCAAACAGATCAACATCAAGCAGCAGTGTACAGTGCAAGCCATTCTTAACGCCAGTTCACCTTCCTTTCTTTCACAACAAATCCATTCCGAATGGAACGGGCTGACGAAAAATTAGCACTCAATAATGAGCAGTAAAAAAGAGCAGCTAAATGCTCCGCAGCACTTCCACCCTATAGCTTGCAGTGCAACGTTTCAAGGCGTCAAACAGCGAACCTCAACTCCGAACTTGGGACTCGACTAACGACGGGTGGCTAAAATTCGTGGCGCTTGAAGCATGGAAACGGCAGAAGAAGAGAAAAAGACAGCTCCATTTATCGATACAATTATCCCTAAATATCGAAGAACGACCCGTACGGTGCGTTTGCTACGGTTGCATCGTGTTCCGATCGTTCGTACGGTTCTTCCAACCATTTCCAATTCCATCGTTAAGCCATCCATACCGTACGGTCCCGCGAAGGTGGCAACGACGGCGATGATGATGATGATGATGATGGTCCTCGTTATGATGTTGATAAAATAAAAACATTCTCTTTATACGCGGCCCATCTGGACGCACGGTGACGCGGTGGAATGCACCCAGAAAGAGAGAGAGAGAGGTAGAGCGAACAACAGCATACGATGGTAGCCGGCCTGGAGTCTCATCGAGTGTGACACTGGTAGGCGTTCGTGGCGTTCGAGGCGGACAAGCGGGCGCAAGGATTCACCACACGTTGCGTGGCTGTCGATATTTATTTAACGTTAAAGAATTATTGCTCTTAATTACGTCAGAACGGTGGAGTGGTGGAATGGAATTTGGAATTCCAGGCGCATAAAGGATTCCATCGTTAATTGTACGGCATGCGGCGTGCGGAGGAGTGGTGGCGTACCGATGTCCAAGGGTGATTATCCTTTCGTGGAAGGTCATCCAGGGGAAGGATTCTTGGTGGAATGCTTTACCAGTTGCTGTTGCTGTCCGTACGAAGAAGGATGACACGAAATTTGAATAATTCCGGTTTGGACATTCATTGTAGATAAATGCGTTGTAAATGATTCCAAGAAACCCTGTTATTATTATGCAGTAAGGTTTGGTATCATGTTTCTTGAACACCGTTTAACTGATCACACACGTTGTAATAGCATACCAAAAACCTACCCAAACTCGATCACGGATATTACCGATCCAACACAATACAGCACCCCAGTCGTCCAAATGCAATTTAGTGCAATCAAAGAGAGCATTGAACGCGCCCAGCGCACATGCCGCGTACTGCTGCTGTTGGTAGTGACTCCACACCCGGAAGCAAACGATGATCGATAAAAATCGCCTTGTCATAAAGATCCAATTATAGGACGCGAAAGGAATAAAGTTCAACCCGCAGCAGAAGCTGGAACGGGAGACAACGTCATACATGCCCCGAAGCAAAATGCGCAGCAATACCCAACAGCAGAGTCACCCAGAATGTCAGCGTGGCCTTAGATGGCGGGACCGTACCCGAGCGAACCCGCAATAATTAGAAACACATGACGCTCGACATCTGCAGCCGGCTGACAACGAGCGCGTGCTGCGCGTAGGCGTGCAATGCGTACCGAGGCTCACCCGGACAACCCGCTACCAGGAAGGGCACCGGGACAACCCATTCCCCAACAAGGCAGGCACGGGTTTTAGGGGTACGAGCATAACGAGCCAAAATCTTGACACCATCGACAGCATTAGGCTATAGCGGAGCGATTCCTGCCCAGAGCGAATGGTCAACTACCCGCACTACCCAGAACAAGTGGCGCCTGTGCAAACCATTTTCTGTGGACAATTAAACCTACGAACAACGGAAAACAGTTACAACAGGCTACGGAGTATGGAGCAGAATAAGCAGCCGGTTAAAATTCTCCGGAAGGGTCACGCACCATAAATAGCACCATAAATAGCACGTTGTTCTGCGTCCCTGCTGTGTCCCTGCCATGTATGTAGCGAAGTGTCAAGTTTGCACTTGACATTCGACCACAGGTTCGCCTATGCAGAATGGTGTCCCGGGCTGCAACGCAGCCCCATTTTCGTGGAGCGAGCCTGAAGGCGTTAGAAAAGCTAAACTAAGGCGTTTATGTAGACCACAACTTCCTAGAAAAGAACACGATATTTTGCCATTGCGGGCCGATCGTTCGGGGACCAATGTTTTGTCCGACAAGCAACAGAGCGACAACAAACAAATTATCCATCAGGAAAGCTGTATCTGACGCTTCTATAGGCGCATGTTTTGGAAAACAAATGTGCCCTCACACCCAGCACCGCACCAACGTGTCACAAGTGAAATCGTGGAAGAAACAATATTCCGGGGAAGGACACGAACGAGCGTGTAACTTTCGACACCTACTTCAAGTGCTCAAGCTGTGGTGATCTATGCCTCGCCAAGAACACATACACAAACACACATACAGACACCCCGTCTGCGAGATGAGTAGTAGGGGCTCGCGTAGGAAAAGCTCATAAATCTTCTCCACCGTCCGCCGGGCTCGATCGATCCGTGTAATATTTTAATTTCTTCGCGCTGCAAATGATTACGATCGACGTGTTGGTGCCTGGGACGCAAATGGTGCAATTCCCCAGTCCCTCTGTGGATCGAGGTGTGCGATACGATCACACCAAATCTATCGTTCCATCGATCCATCGGGCGAAACATCGTTCGCGATCCTCCGGAAAAGGACATTGCTTGTGGGGCGATACTATCGCGTGCTAGTGTCCTGTGAGTGATAGCAATCGACCGTACAGAGGGCGGCGGATGTGTGCACGTGTACTGTGACATTTCCGGTACGATCGTGCTGGGAGTGTTTGCAAACAAGGCACATTATTGAAAGGGTTATGGATGATGTACATGATCCATTTTAGAAACGAAATGAACACAATGGTGTAAAATAAGACCCCAACGCACACGCTCACCTGACCATTCGGGAAAGGTGTGCCCGTTGTGGAATCTAGTTCAAGATCTTGGTCAACCCACCTCGAGCCCACCTCAAGCCAACCAATTGAGATCCACAAATGTTCATATCTCACGCACAGCACAGGCACACAAAAAGACGGAAAGGGATTCGCATGAAACCTCCAGCCAGTGTATAGTCCACCTCCATCGGAGCAAAGTCGTGTCATGATTTTCGAATAAAATAACATAATCTTCATCTAATTGTATAATTTTCCCCGTCCGCAAACCGATCCGGTTTTGCCTTGGCGGCAACTAGGAGATTTATTACCATTTCTCTTCCGTTCCGGAGCAAACCAGACTCCTCAAGCCTCGATCGGCGGGGTTTGGTGACCCTTGCGAAGGGGACTCCCCTCTTGCAAGATAGATTTGCTGCGATCGTTTACCTGCAGAACCGAAAGGTATTGGAGGCTCTAGTTGCGATTTGTGATTCCGCACGCCTTTGCGAACGGCGGTCCTGTTTAGCGCACAGAAAAAAAGCCGCCAAATCGTGGAGATGCGACAAAAGATGCAATCGTGGAGAGGGTTTGTTGTTGTTGTGTGCGGTTAAAGAAAGCATGCGATAAACTTTGTGTTTGTGGCGAACCTTGTCGGAACGGATCTTCGTTTGTTGTGCTGTTTGTCTTTTTTGTTGTGCGCTCTTCCCATGTCCATTTGGAGCAAAGAAATAGATCTTGCCGTATCTGTCGCGTTCACTTCTTTCTAGTTGCGTTTTGCGTGTGAAAGGGATGCACGGTACTTGTGTTTGCATTGCAATTGCAAAGGCGCAATGCAGATCGTTTTGTAGGAAATTGTTCGAATAGCAGCGCCCAGAGAGTTACTGGGTTGGAAAACTTCGGCCGGGCAGATAGGTTGATACATCGCCAGCTGGCAGCGGGAGAATGCAGCCGAGTCTTTGGAGACCGTACGTCTCCGAGTGCCAATATTGCACACTTTGCTGTGTCATGGTCGCATTGCACGCCCCGGAACGCTCCACTATCAATCGTTGAAGAGTGCAAATTTCACTCCCTACCCGCTTGTTCACCCAGCTACAAAGAGATGCCTGCAGCATCTACCGTCAAGTTGACGGGTGTATCGGTGTTTGGTGCAGTGTTTTCGGTGCAACTCTTCCCTACGATGCTTCATGTGGTCCCGTTTTTCTTTCCCAAACACACACACACACTTGGGTTAAGACGGATGGACACATTTCCCTAGTTGAGCTGACAACGCGGCTACGACGACGATGGTGTGAGTACTATTAATCCATATCGGCACCGCTAATCCACGTCAAATCCGGAAACGAGCGACTGTTCCTATCGCGAGGGGAGTAAAAACAGACATCCCCACGGACCGGCAGGGAGAGAAATGCTGCACCAAAACGGCGTCAAAGAGTGTGTGTGTGTGCATCGCACACCATTGATGTATTTATAGGTGCAAAACGAAATGCCTCGGCCGGTGTGATGTGTATCGGTTGATAAAAGATTTGCTACGGGGGAAACCAATGCTGCGGGAAGCAACGCCACCTTGCAAAGCATTCGCAAACCCCTGTTCCTGGTTGACAGTGAGCGGTGTGTTGTGCGTTTTGCGCAATCCGTGCGCGGTGCGAGGCCTAGCTACGCGGATGAAAGTACGATCTGGGGGTGTGTTGTAGCGTTTGTAGCTGCATACCAGGCGCAACAACGGTGCAGTAGGGCAAGCCGTCCTGTTAAGCTGTTAACGGTCCGGTACCGTACCGGTGGAAAAACACGAGAGTGTGAGAGAGAACATACAAAAAAAAACCCCTTTCGCGAAGATTAATGTCGACCGCAGTTAGAGTGGACAGGTTGAACTTGATATTTTCACGCCAAGCGCTGACAGTGAAGAGCCAATTTGCAGCCGTTTGTTGCACGGCGATGGTGATGATAGCATCTGCTTGGTCGTATGCACTCCGAAGCGGGATGGCTGTGGGAGGTTGAAGCTTTTGATTTGAATGTTGTCCTGCACGAACGCTTCAGTGGAGGAAAATCAAATGTCATCTAACGTATACGAGTGTGTGTTTTTTTGCGAGCAAGGAGGAATTACGGCTGGCAGTACACTCAGCCCGCGGCCAGTAACGATTACAATTTTAATCGGATAGATAACATATTTTCTTTCTAATCGTGTGGGACGTTATTGGAACCATCGGACGGAAGGATGATGTTTTGAGTCGTTTGCGATCTGACGGCTATTACATAGCGTCGTTGGAAAGGGCTAGATTGACGTCTTATTGGTAGGTGTCTTGGAAAAATGCGAATTGAATGCAGCTACTGAAAGACGGGTTTTAATAGGATTTATGTAAAGTCGTTTTTATGAAGTCAACAAAACCGGGTTAAACCTACTGCTATGGAGTGACCCATTACCCAAGACTTTTAAAAACGAACGGCTGCCTTTCCCGAAATCACGAAACACCAATGACCTGACATTAACAACTGTCCCGCGATAGAATCTCGCGGATTATCCTAAACTTTGCATCTTTGCATCCCCTTCGGTTGGTTGCCGTCGCAGCCGGCAAAGCGTATGAATCGCTCCAAACTGCTGTTGGTTTATCATACAATGTCGACCACTGGCAAAGGCCCCGTCTCGACCCGCACTGTGCGCTCGCACGGAAGGAAGCCGGAATCTGACTCGCGAACAAATCGATGAAAGCTGCCCGATAATCCCTTGGCAAAAAGATCCCGCCGCAACCACAAAACCTACAAACGATGACCTCCCCCGCCGCGACACCGGTACCGGTCGGCAGATTGGCCACAAACACACGGCAGGGGGGAAATTTTCCACGACCGGGCACGTACCTAGGACGACGGCAAAATTAACCCAGCCCACTTGGGAGCTGGGTTGGCGCGGAGAAAACAAATTGATTATCAGCATTCGACTAAATTTAGCCATTATTTATTGAAATTGACCGCTACTTCTCATCGATTGTGGACCAGGGGGCGCCCTGTCGATAGATTTTTGCCGCAGCAGCAGCAGCCGCCACCACCGTCGTTGTTTGTTGTGCAATATCTGCCCGAGCCATCAGTTTTCTCCGTGTGCGCGTAGACACGCTTTGCGAAAAGGAAAGCGCCCGACGGACGCTGGCGGACTTCACTGTGGACAAATTACTCACCAGCTCACCGGGCAAGCGAATAGCCCCCATATAGTGCAGGAAAAAGGCTATCTGGAAGGTGGGACTGCCAGCAAAAAGGTGCCCCGTTGTGGATGCCGAAATGCGAACGGCACGGAATGTGGAGCCCGATGAGTGCTCAAATCCATACGGCACGCCGTGGCGGGGAGTCACGGATGTGCCCGCCTAGTTTGGTTGCTTGTACACATCTTAACTATTGCACTTGCGGCGGTTCGAGGAAGCCTCCCGGCATGGCTGAAACATAAACAAATGGTACGTGGAGAGCGAGAGAGATCCGCAATAAAAGCTTGCAGGGTGCAGACATACACACAGCTGGGTATCATGCTGCGGGTGCAGTGATGACCTCTGCACTAGCGCACACGGGCGCGCACCGGTACTGCCCCATTACCCGGCCGAGTGCCTTCCGGACATTGCGAGACCCAATGCCCGGCATGCGCTTCTATCGATCTGACAAGAAGCTGGTAGTCACAGGGGCAGGGTTCCGGGGAAGGTTCGCTTCCTAGATTTATCGATCGGTCGTCGCTTGTTTGTCTGCAATTGCCCGCCGGCTTCCACGATGCCCGATGCTGCGCAGTCCGATCATCCCGATGCGGCGGCAGCTGGTATGCGTTATTTGTTTTCTCTCGGACGCCATATCTTTTGACCGTCCCGCTCCAAACTCTCTGCTACCTCTGCAAAAGAGGCATCTTCGCTTCCGCAAAATTACTACCACAGCGCCACTTGTTCCGAGAATTCCACACCAGTATGCGCTGATACCACTCTGCGCACTGTGGTGACCCGGGAGGCCTTCATTTCACCACCACCATCGACGGGCCGACGTGAGCGTCTTGTAGCGGCCAGCCTCCCAAATTGACTGCCCCCCCCCCCCTCCACAACCGAGTCAGCCGCTTGTTCGGACATGAGCTTCCCGAAAAATAAAAATAAAATGGCCAAAGCAACCGCAACCAACCAATCCGGACTGTGACTGCGGACGGTGCAAAAACGCTAACAACAAAAGTACCCGGGTGACACAACACAACACGTTTGGGCGACACAACACGTCCTCCTTCCCCCAAATGCGAAACTCCCGAAGGAGCAACGGCAGCCCAACGCGGGGTGGCGAGTGTGCGAACGCGAGTGCGCGCGCGCGTTTGGGACGTTGTCGGAATTAATTGCTTCTCCCGGAAGGTATTTCGACTTGTTCTGTGTGTTCCCCATCGACCCGACTGCACCGGCACTACCGAGCAGCGGGCCAATCGGTGAAGGTGGCAAGCTTTTTCACGCCCTGCGGTGTATCCCGATCACGTTCCGTTCGTGCCGTACCGGTGTCCTTATCGCAAGCTGGCCGCGCGTGTGTAAGGAGGTGCACGACGACGACCAGGCGACGACAACGGCTCGATGTCGATCGCCGCCGCGCTGGTTTACGATGGTTTCAATTTGTGTGCCCAGTCCGCCCACCCGCGCCGCCCCGTGGAATTCGTATCAAGTGTAGTGTGGAGTTTTGGGCCATTACCCCCGGGTGCCCGGGAGTGAATTTATCTTCACACCCAACCGTTTAAGGCATTTAAAGGACAACGCCGTCCGCTCTTCTCCGGTGGAAACGGGGCAGTTGTGTTTTTCTTCTTCTTCTTCTTCTTTATTATTGGCAAATGGAAGTAATCGGATACGTGCGGATTGTGGCACTTTTAGGTGTTTTGCCTTCTTTGGTTGTCGGGCGGACACCAGGGGTTCGTTCGGCTTTTTTGTTTGTTTGCTGTTGATGGTTTGCGTTGGCCTTTTTGGATGGTAAGGGTTACTGTACGTAGTCGTTTCGTTTGGAACCAACTCTCCAAGGGATGATAATGGGGTGGCTTGGCAAATGGAAGCTTTTAATTTGGAATATAGCCAATTAATGCATTAAAAGATACAATTATTTAATGAAGTTATAGTATTCCTAACTTTTTGTTACATAAATTTTAAGTAAAATACAGAAAAATATTCCAATAACTGATAGTCTTTCTCTGCCACCACAGAGCGCCCCAACTCGTACGGCAATGATCTGTTACCGATTCCCAAAATAAATCGTCCAAAAAACTCCCCAACGGCTGGCTGCGTGTCAGGTGTTGAAGTGATTTACGGCACTGTCACCCGCTGGCCAGTGCCACCACGAAGTGTCTCTTTGTGTGGCGTTGCTTTCGGTCCTCTCCTCGCTGCCAAAGGCGTGAAGATTATGTAGCGCTTTTATTTAGTACGAGCGCAAGAGAAAGAATTTCGAACCCAATAAACAAAAAAACAAACGCAACGAAACCACTGTTTTATACACAAACATCCCAAAAACAACCCAAAAGATGCGACACCGTAGTGTCTTTACGCCCTTTACAGGCGGTTGGAAGTGATGGTGAGACCACTCGCGGGGTTTGAGAAACGATCGGTTTCGACGACAAGTGTGTGTCCCGCGCAAGCCCGCTGCACAAGATATCGAATATCTCGGGCGCATATCCCTTGCTGAGAGTGAGATTTTGGCTGCATTGAGTTTTTTGTGTGTTGTCCATTTGCTTTATTACCGTACTCCACATCTGGAGGGTTAATGAGCTGTAAAATTCGATACCCATACAGTGCGGGTGTTTGGCAGTATTCCCCAGGTCAGCGTTGCAACTATTTCCAGCACCAGAGATGGAGTTGGAAGAGCCACTTTCCGCTCTTGTTGCACTTTTGTTCGTCGTACTGCCGCAGCAATCCTCGCGCCTTCGATCAGTGAACAGGGTGTATTCTAATTTGCGTCTCTAATTGATCTGGTATGGAAGATCTTCCGGGCTTTGCAGAAACGGTGCCCCTGCTAGGTGCTGTCCGGAATTGGTCGCGATGTTGTACTATAGGATGTAGCGACACAGGCGCTGCTGTACACGGTGTGTTTTCTTCATTCCGAAACTGCCACACAGTCAAGTGTTGCGGGTGCTCTCTTGTGTGCGAAAGGGAAGATCATTCCTATGCAAATTGCAAGCCCGAAGCACCCGGGGAAAGATTGGAAAGGTGGGATTTGAATGCGCCGAAATAAACGAAACCGGACCAGATGAAACAGACAACCTGCAGGGAGTCGGTGGACAGCGAGTTCTTCTTCAGGAATGCGATTTTCGTGATTCTGATAAGCATCATCCGCGTGCAGTGGTCGGGCAGTTCGTGCAGGGGGGACACACCATTTGTGACCCGGAGGATGTGCCAAGTGCCTGGTTGAGTTACTCTACTCCTTATCGGGACTCGCAGGCCTTCTCCGACGCCCCTGTTTCTCTACAGCGGCGGGGCGAAATTCAATGAGCTGTAGTTGCAGTTGGTCGATAACGAGGTTCGTGGAATTTGAGTTAATTCTATGAAATGCAATTATGCACACCTCCCGCCGGGATTGGAACCATTTGCGAGGAAACAATGCAATGGTTCCGTGAGCAGAGAAACACATGTCCATTTTCTCAAAGCAACCTCGAAAAAACACTTGCCACAGTTCCGGCATCTTTGTGCTCGTCTTGTGAGCGATAACATGTGTTTTGGACGGATGGTTTAGTACCGGGAGCGCCTGACACTATCGTCCAGAACGGATCACTCTGCCCGAACGGAATGTCCATTAGTCACACCTGAGTTTTAATTCGTGTTTCACGAGCCCATAATCGACACTCCGGGCAGCGGCAATCCATCGGAAACCTCGAACCATTGATCCATTTATCATCCCTCCATCATCATCATCAGCGGCAACGAAAGGTACGGGAATAGAGATCATCCATCGTGAGGGGGAGTTTGATTGTTTGTGCCCTGTTTTTGTTCTTACTAGGGGGTTTGCTCTTCCTGAGCGCCTGTCAGATGGCGTTTTGTATCACTTTTTCCAACCAAAAAAAAAAATAGGAGGAACTAACCTGCAGTCCAACGAAACAGTCCCATACGGTACCTAGCCAACCGCCGCCGGTGAATCTTCCAATTTTCTCCTCCAATATGTGTGTGTGTTTGTGGGCGAGGGCTCGTGTCGAATCGATTCTATCCAAATATTATTAATGACACCTCGTCCTGGTGCGCTTTCAGTTTCTGGTAGAACAACACGGGTAGGAATTAAATGCAATCTATTTACTTACCATGCGGTTCCACCGTGATACGTGGTGGAAGACGAGGGAGGGCAGACGAGCGTGTGGTCAACGCTGTCTGCTTGCCATGTGCTGGCCGGCTATATCCTCGTGCTCACCCACATGGGGAAACAAGGGCCCAGCAGTAAAGCTGTGGGTGATGCGTCACGTTCCTGCCTTTTGTGTTTCAAATCTATTATTTTGTGTTTTTAAATCATCCAGTAACATCAGGTCACTGCAACGGGCGAAGCTATCAGCTCCACTGCTGGAAAATAAACGCTGGTAGGATGGGTGTTTTTTAACCCTCTTACAGAATTAAAGGGGTCATTACAATGTTACAGTTCCACTGGAGAGCTCCTTGCTTTATGGGCTCACACTTTCCTCGCGGCTATAAATACGTTTTGATTATCTGGTGCGACCACCCCGCGCAGAGGGTTATATCCTGGTCCCGCACGACACGCTATTTAATTAAGTAATGTTT
This sequence comes from Anopheles coluzzii, assembly GCF_943734685.1. Taxonomy (NCBI): domain Eukaryota; kingdom Metazoa; phylum Arthropoda; class Insecta; order Diptera; family Culicidae; genus Anopheles; species Anopheles coluzzii. Next base: position 8,222,331 of record NC_064671.1, read on the forward strand.
TGGGAAAGCATAAGGGATGGACCCCTGCGCTATGGCAGGATATCATCAGGTCCCGGAGTTAGTTTTGGAGGCGGTTACAAACTCCGTTGCGTATCAGTGTGCATCGGTGGAACTTTATGGTATGCTCGTAATTAAAACACATGACTCTCTCGCAGCACCAGTACCTCTATCTATAACACCACCTGGTCGGTGCAACCTGACGAATCTTTGGGTCGCACTTTCTGGTCCGCACCGATGACGCAACAGACGGTGTCGGAGATCGCGTTTCATTTCTTGTGCCATCCGAATTCTTATCTGGACTGCAAGCGGCCGCACTGAGCACCATTTAGCGGAGTGTGGCACATCCCAGGTTGAGCCTACTATGGTGGTAATGGCGATCTTTGACGGTAATTCCACGCCTCGGACGGGGTTTCTTTCACAGCACGATCTTCAACAACGATCCTCGGCCAAGAGGCAATAATAAACACCTTGTTGTTTTCATTTTTATCGGGCACTTTTGTACAGTCTTTCAGTCCTTCATATTCTCTAGCCTACACCACACAAACCTCTCGTTTCAAGTCTTTTCACAAAGCGCACACTATCGGACCCACACTATCAAGTCATAATTTAGTGGAATTTATTGTCAAATGCGAGAAATATGTTTCGTGTTTCGTGCTCTGCACTTACCGATGAGTTTGCCTTCTGTTCATCGTCATGAGTCGGCTTTTGGTTTGGTGTTGTTTTGTGTTTCGTTTCGGCTGACCCAAAAGCCTGTGCCGTTGACCAGTTGTGACCTGGTCGGGTTCTGTGTTTTAAGGTTTTTTTTTTCGAAGAAACCGGCGCAGTAAGCCAACATCGGATGCTGCTGATGAGTCGGGATTCGGCGTTGCTGTGTCCAGTGGCACATGATTTTACGGAGGCGCTCTTATCGGATCGGTTCCGTTGTGGTTCGGTGGGGATTAAACCCCGGTAAGGGTAACGACAGGTGGCGTGACACCGTGAAGTGGATGGTTTTATTTTTCAATTCCAGAACCACTCGATGACACCTCTGAGTTGTTGGTTTTTGTTTCATTTTGTGCTTTGTGCTTCGCAGACGATGTGAAGACGAATCAAGATGTCGTGAATTTATGTCGCCCTTATGATGTGTATGGGTTTCGTTGCTTCGTAGTCTTGGCGGGGAAGGCACGTTCTGGGAAAGGATGGCCTCAATGTGTGCTTGTTTTACATCAGATAAATCGACGGTAATAAACATGTAACCATCCCGGGCGACGGACGATGTAAAAGGGCACGTTTTACATTTCATAACGAGGCGGAGAAAGTGAGTGTAAAAAGCTCCAAAAAATGAGCTGAAGTTACATGATGTACGAGATTAGACGGGGACGCTTACTTCAGGGAATGGGAAATATTAATGAGCGAAGCTTAAAAGGCAAGTGTCATACGATCGCACCTTGTGGAATGACAGTGTTTGGTAGTGGTGGCACCATACGTACCGAAGATGGCTTTAAACGTGTTTTCACTCTAGGCATGTTGCGTGATAAAGTATCTCGCGCACCGCCTGGAGATTTATACAGTTCCATTTAAATGACGAAAGAACCTCAAAAATTAAATCTATAAACGCCACCACAAAATGCTCGTCATACCGGATGCTTCTCTGGTGAAGATCTCGATCATGCACGCAGAGACTGTTTTGTAAATATTCCACACCAGATGATTTATCGGAACTTGCACCGGCTGGGCTGCAGGAGCAGGGCCGGGAACAAATTAGTTCCGTATCAGGTTGCGTACGCGGCGATGCCATCCGCTGCTCCGAAAGCGGAAGTTACTGGAACGATGGGCGATACCGTAACGGTGCACCGTGCATGATTCCCTGGAGCGTCTTTCCGAACGTACTGCTGCTATGTTTGGCCGCATTTCCGCTCCTTGTATGTATGTTTTTTGTTTTGAACATCGTTGAGGTTTTGGGAAGAAAAGACGCATCTAATCTGACGGATGACTGCACTATTTGTAGAGCATAATTCATCCATTGTTTTGACGTGCTGCGAGTCGATACAAGGTGTACGATATTTGATATGCTTTCGCCGCCCCCAGTGGTAGAGAAAAGAGACAGTTTTTATTTCTGAGAATCTTTCACGGAATCAACTTCCACAACATCTCAGAGGAATGCTCCAGCACATCTTCAGAACTCCCACCATCATCAGCACGAAGGAACGTCAGGAGTTTATGGCTATTAATTAAAACGATAATTTATGACATTCCACTCATTCGGGCGATCCTGATCGGTCGTTACAAGTCCGTGACAGGAAGTCCATACACAAACACCACTGCCACTACCACCGTCACCAGAGCAAGATAGCATTTTGTACCGCGGCATCTTAACCACTTTCCAATGGTTTTGGCCGAAGACGCCGCCACATCGTGAGGCTGTTGCACTTCCATCGGCCGCCAACCACCAACCATGGCGATCCAACAGCAACATGGTAAAACAATTTAGAGCAAAGATCGGAACGCTCCACTGAACCGTGGAGCGTGCTTTAACGGTTCTAATGACACTCACGATCACGGGCATTTGCTTTTATTTGCCGTCTACCCCATCCCACCAGACGGGTCGCTCCGTAGAAGGGCTTATCGCGCGCAAAAAAGAAGGGTGCAAATAAAAGTGGAGAGTGGAGCTGCAACCCCTTGAGAGAGAGTGTGCCAGGAGGCATTCTTGGCTAGATTCTTGAGAGGGCGGGCGGATCGCGATGCTACGGGACCCAGAGCAAGTGACGCGGTGCTTGTAGAGGAAAATGCAAATCAGGGTGTTTAGAGGATCGCGCTCCCCCGTAGCCTATTTGCACGATCCGTGAGGTGGTATAAATTACTCGTGTGTGTCGTGAAGTGTTGTTTCTATTTTGTCAGAGTGTTTTGTACAGGGCCTGTTTTGTGACTTGGTGTTGAAGGGAAGGAAACCTGTGGCGGGGGATCGTGTGTAGCACAGTTTTGATAAGAATAATTTGTTCGACATCGCCATTTTGGGATGATCGTGGTCACCATAAATTTTCTCCCTCTGTCGCACTTTACTGTTGGCGATCGAGCGGAGTAGTGGATCTTCGCCACAAGGGGACATGGAGCAATTTGTGCCTCATAAAAAGAAGTTGCTTTGATCGAAGATCTGGTTGTATGATAGGGCGATGAAAAACAGCAAATAATGAGAAGTACATTTGCTTGGATTCATTAAAAAGAGCCTATATGTTTATGTTTTGAAACAGAAAAAACTTCCAAAGCTGTGGAAACGCATTGTTCTTTCCTCTTTATTTTGATTTTATTTCTTACTTAACATGATTATTTCTCATGCCTGTCCCGAAACAGTTCCCACCCATGGTGAAAGGATCGCTGCTGGGCGGAGCTCAAATGAGCACAGCAATGCAAAACAAAGCTAAACAAACCGACTGCAAGGATCAAGCTAAAAAGGAGCAAAATCGTCACTGTTTCTCACCGATGTGCACAATCGATCGTCCTGGGCTGGTCTGGATGTATGTACATTCCTTCGGTGGGAATGTTTGGTTCGTCTTTCCGTTCCTAATTGTAAGTATGTTTCTCTCACACGAACACAAATCAGAACGGAACCCGTTAGCGGACCACAAAGTGCTTGCAAAAAAGGTCATCGCTGGCGGGGGAAAAAAAAGCTGAGAGGTTGTCGAGGATTTTGAGCTTTCTACGGATTTGCAAGGCGCGGAGGAGTTTGTTTTTATTGCTATCTTTTTTCCATGAGCACTTCCCTATGAGAAAGAGCAACTGCAAGATCTATCCTGCTCCGACCTAGTTCTCAGAATTCTCGCCAGAAATCATGTTCACATGACGAACATGAGAAAACTGCTCGCTTGAAACAGGTACAATCGATTCCACCAAATTGATACATCGCCCGATCGACGGAAGAAGCACAGAGAAGTGGACGAAAATGGCAGAGAGAAGGAAAATGCGCACTGAAACAGGTATCAGAGCACTCACCTTTTTGCCCGGGACTGTTCTTCTTTGGCTTTTGTACGGTCCCGGTTCTGGAGGGTATGCATTTTTAGCTATGAATAGAATTTGCCGAATTAGTTCTGATCGGGCCAATCCAATTGAGAGGATGACTCTGGATGACAGCAGTACTGGGAATTCGGTGCCGCTAACTCCGAAAAAAAGAGAGCTACTTAACACTGTCTCTGTCGGCGTCTTAATTGTCTGGGTGAGATTGTTGGCCAGTTGCTTCGCTTTACCGGTTCCAACACTCGAAGTCGAAACTCGGGGGCGACTCATAATCACATCAACATGATCAGCGGCTTTGACACCGATCGCGAACCGTGTCGAAGCGAATGGAAAACCTCCAAAACGTGGGAACCAAAGTGAAGCTTTCCCAAAACTGAAGAAAAAAAAAGACTGACACAGGTTCCGATTCCGACTGCTTGGAAAGTGTTTGCGAGGTTAATAGGAACACATTTTCAGGTGGTGGCGGCGGTCGCCAGCCTCTTTTCCCGATCTCGCTTCTTCAGTTGTCGATTTTGATAAAGTACCCGAGATATTGGATCCCTCAGCCCTTGTGTCCCGCGCGTTGTGGTTGTGCGGATGAGAGTCGGTGGTTCCCAAGGTTAATGCCAATTCAATCGTTAAACGCGTTAGCGAACGGTTTCTTACTGCCTTGTTGTGCTGGGATCGAGATCAGTTCAGCCGAGACGAACAGGTCGTTTGGGGAAACGAGCTCGCCCCAAACCGTGGAACCGTATCGGAAACCTAACCTCCAATGGTTTGACGGGTTAGTGAACGCAATTTACAAAACGCAAGCCCGTGGAAAACGCCACGGTCTCCGCCGGAACCGTTTAGTGGAGACCTTGATTAGGGATGGGTAATAATATTTGTACACGTTTTTTTGCGCTTTCCTCCCAGCCGGCCATACGATTCAATCAATTGCCTGACGGCATGGTGGTGGCGCAGGTACCGAGCAAGTTACCGGGACATATAATCATCACCATTCGATCATTTTCGCGCGACCTCATTTCCAATGGCGTCCAAATGGCTTTCCATCCGTCGCGCAAGGTACGTCGGGCCGGCAGGAAGACACGCCACGGTTTCCAAGTTGCCGGTGGATTTTTAAGCGCTGCCGCATGATGAGCACTTGATAGTCACGCTACAGTTTGCCGCCTGTTGTGGGGCTGCCGGGGCGATCCAGGCGAGTGATGCGTCGTGTTCCCTCGTTGGTGCCCGGTAATGATTTCATCCGCCAGATCCGCCAGTTTCAAATGTCCGGCCGTGGATTTCGGCATCGCACCACCGTGCGCAAAGACGACGGTGCACGGTGCGCGAATCGCGTATCATTATCACCATCGGGGCACCACCGGGGATCGATCGTGGGATGCGCTTTTGGAAGGGATGACCGGGCGGAAGATGACGTTGATTGCAAGAAGCAGCGTGGTACGTGGTACCGACATGGGGGAGTTGTGTGCGGATGTGCCGACCAAAGATCAAGCAGATTGACCGTGGCCCCCTTCGATTGGACGATTATGGGCTATTCATTAGTGTGTACTTTGGATGATGGGGCTTTTCTCGATTGAGACCTGACCTCGGCGGGAGTTTTCCTTCCCGGGCGTCGGTGCCACAGATGCACTTGGCAGGGTGTCCCGTATCCCGTGGGTGAAGGTTGCCGGTAGTTTTCGGGACGCTTGGGAAATTTGTGATTCGTCAGGGATGATCAATGTACGGTTCGAGTGAAGGAGCAGAAGAAAAAGTATTGGATTAGAGTCATTCCTCAACATGTTTTAGTTAAATCAAACGAGACAAAAAGATTTCAGTTGATTGATAAGAATTGAACAAGAGTTGCTGGAGTCCGATGTAGAATTTTTTGGAAGCAATCTTCAACATTTCTCAAGGGAGATGCTGAAACTACCACGGTCATCCACGGTCATCCACCGTTAAAAAAACGATCTCACACCATTTTCACCAATCGCAGACAGCAAGTGCTTTGGTCTCGCTACGGTTGGTACCTATCGTGGCACATATCATTATATCACCGCCAGCAAAAGCCGCACAAAACATCCGCTCCGTCATCCATCATACTGTGCGGTCGGTCGCGCACGAGTATTGACCATCCGCGAGCCGTTTCGATCGATCGATCGACCGACGCTGTTACCATTTATGTCCGGAGGCAATCGGGCCGTCGTGCCGTGGAACTTGGTAAGAATTTCGATATCCCCGTGTCCGAATCGCAGGTCTCGTAGCGCACAAGTCGCCGTCACACACACACACACACACACACACACAAACACACACACGGGTTAGGTAATCGTGAAGCTCAACCGGTACCCAACATTGTACGAAGCGCCGGGTGAATTATGAACGATTGAGTAGTTCGTGGACCGAATGCGCCCAAACGCCGCATCGAACGATAACGATAGTGCAATTTCCGTGTCAAGAGGTCAGCGCTTGAAGTTGCAGCTTTTGTTTTGTACGGTTCAACTTGAGCCGACATTAATCGAGCGTGTTTGGGGCATTCGGAGGGGAGTGAACACGAAACGGAATTCTGTCCTTTCTTGCGTTCTCATACACGAAAGATAGCATGCGGAATGTGGAATGCCTCATAAAAGTGCACCATAGCAAGGCGGACATGATCTGCCTGCTTAGAAGTGCACTGACCGAGGTGCTTTGCGCATGTGATAATGATGGGGTAACAGTTTTACACTTCGCAGCCGATAATCACCGCGTCAATTTGGCCGAAGGTTTCGGTACGTGGACCGAGGACCACTCGGACGCTGCGCACTGTCCAATTTCTCGAAGCACAGCATAGCTGCATTCCGATTCCAGGCGCATGGTGGTTCGCATTAAGTCTCCCAAGCATTATCGGTCCGTATTGCCGAGGAAATATTGCAGAATCCACTACAAATTAGCAGGCAATTACCCGGTACATGGTACATTGTAGGAAAATGGCTGCAAGCAAATTGAAGTCACATTTCTGGACCACTTCTTTGATCATTCGTGGGTTGCGGGCGACGGAGCGCAACGGATCTCGGACTTCCTGGCACTGGCAACCGCACCAGCGACAGATCGGACATTTAATTCTTGTTTATACGTTTTAGATGTAGCGTCGGCATAAAATCCTAGCAACGATTGCGTCCTCACCCATCCCGGCAAGGAGCTCCGGGATCAGTGCCGGCCTCATCGCATCGACTTCAACGGCTCGGTTCAACAAAGTGCTTCATTTATCATACTTGCATCCATAAACCATGCACCGGGGTGAGTGGAACAAGCCGATTGCCTCCGGGTGCCGCACGCACACACCGCAGTCGGCACGGGTACCTGATAAATCGGTGCACATCACCGGGTTCCTCATCATCATCTTCATCAGCTGTGTGGAGCTGTGGCGCTTCCCGGCCAGTTTGACGGACAGTACCCGGAGGAGTATCCGAGGTGCGGGTCGCTACTCCCGGGCGTAAGTTATTAACATATCGTGCAAATAAATTAAATATTAGTATCACATTAATTACGGCTTTCTGCGCATAGAGTCGGCGGCAGTAGAGAAGGAAGAATAAAAAAAAAACGGCTCCACCACATCGGACAGCAGAGGTACACGCTTTGATGTACACGGACCGCCGGGAAAGGAAACAAAATGGACCACGCAACTATTTGCGTGCAGCTGGACCTAGCCCGACGTCCCAGACACGCGCTCAAGCTTAAGCCCAATCCGGCTCTGACCGAGAGAAGGAACACCGGGTGACACGATGCACTGTGCACCGTTCGCCTGTTGAAGTCCATTCCCCTCACCCTGCTTTAGCGTGACAGAGTGGTGTACATGGGAGAGTTATTTATGAGCCACCCATCGGCGGCAACAACGGGCGATTGAGCTAAACTAAATCGTTTCGATTAGCGCGACTAGTTTTTGAATTTCTGATTTCAGCTTCTCGCTTCAGCTCCCGCCACAGCGAACGGGCTCGCGGGCAGCTGTCGATGCCGGTGAGGAACGTCGGGAGTCAGATTACAGCTGCGGACGTCTGCGGCTGGAATTGGGCTCTCACCAGGTAGCCTCCCGGGGTTGTTCAGGTTGGCGGCGCTGGCACGCGTTACAATCGTTCGATGGCGATGGGCTTGAAGATCAAAGTGGGCCCCGGTGGCTTATCGGAATCGGCGGCTACGGCTGTTTATAATCTGACCCCCTCCCAGGGATTCCGACGGTAGACGGGAGATCGCGATCGTCGCGACGGCAGGTACTCAGCGGGATGGAGCTTACAGTGTGTGAGTGTGTTACACGGTTCGTTAAATGAGTTTTTGTTCTCGATGGGATGCTTAATTCCGGTATGATTAGATGCCAAACGATATCATCTGTAATTATTTGTGGAATGATCGGAAAGTTCCACAATGTCTTAATGTCGGCGAGATGAAACTATAAGAAAGATTTCAACTATTCTGACTATACTTCCAATGACTGATAGATGCATTGCCAAATAGTTTTGTAAATAGATGTCCTCCTTAAACGAGGTTCCTGTGAGTGATCTTAAGTTGTATACCATTCTAAAAGATCTATCAATTCTGCCCACTAACTTCTTCAGTACCGCAAACGCAAAACTAACCTCATTTGCGTTCTATGCCATTAACCAACGACCGGTGGCGCGTGCGCTTCGGCTGCGACATCTGCAGGATTTATGGAGTGCACGTTGCATTTATGATAATGTTGTAATTTATAATTTCCCAACCCCGACTCGCCATGCCCGTTTCCAATGGTGCTCGGGTGCGTGCCGGGTCATGCAACCTGGTAAAGCCTACAGCCCACTACTCCACCCCTACGATGGCGGGGGCAATTGATGTGTGGTGCTTGGCTTGGTTTTGGCGTCGCGCGCACATTAGATCGCCCAGAGTTGCGTCTTATCAAAACGGTAATCGACTGGTTGGTGTGCAATAAATCAACGATTTCAATTTAATTGCACTTAAAATCCTTCAGGGCGTGTGTATGTGCAGTCGGGCGCACACGCGTGTGCAGTCGCACCGTTAAGCTTGCCAGATAGCTTGGCTTCATTAGGCGAGGGAAGAGTTGGAGGATCGCGCCCAGTGTACCGGGTCCGTAGTGGTGCGATACCTTAAATGCGATTCCCGCGAGCTTGGGCGTTTTTGCACGGGCGTAATGGGAAGAGAAGAAGAGTCATATTTATTTAGAAGACAGCCTGTCCACCTACCAGCCGGATGATGAGGTGGACGCATTTTATGTGCAATGGGGTTCGGCTTATGCCGTGCCGTGTACGGGTCAGGAAGGTGTTGGCATGCCTGCTTTTATGGACCGCCTGTTGTTGTGTGCTGTTTGTCGCCGGCGGGAGCAACCAACAACCGAGAGGGTTACCGAGGGTGAAAATTTATGAAAAGTTCGTCTAAATTAACGCCAACCGATTGACCGGTTGGAGGTGAAACCGAGCCAGGCCCACCAGGCACACGAAGGTCGACAACCAAAGGGGTTAGATGTAGGCGCGAAACCGTGCTTCGGTGCTCCCGCTGGACTTCGTCGAGGGAAGGTTTTTGCAGTGCACGGCCCTAGAGTAGTTGCGGCAGCTACGATCGGCGTCGGCGTTTGTTTCTGTTTGTGCGATCAAACGGCTTGTTACGGCTGGCTCGCGGGAGGTGTGAAACGATTTGTTACGATAAAGCCTGTTGTACTGGTGTAGCCAATTGCGGCGAGCACGATTGGAATGGTGGTCCTGATCAAACGATGATTAAGACATACTTTGGCCAATTCGTGGGCTTATTGGTGGTTTGGTTTGATGATGGAAATTATTGCAAACTTTAATTGATTACACCGCACCTGTGAGCGTGACATCGTTTGTTTGCTTCTCTATGTTTACGTACTTAATATATTGTCTGGTCTTCACAATGTTCTTGTTTGCTTTGTTATGATCGTAATATTTGTATTGCTTTCTTTCTTTGTTGAGATTGTTTGTGTATTTTAAAGTGGTTTTGTGTGTGATTTTTTTCATGAATTGTTGTCGTGTTTTCGTATTTTTCACATTCTACTTTGTGTTATAGATTATCTTTTATGATATTGCAAGATTGACTACCTTTTATTAGATATTTCCATCAATAAATGGAATGAAAATTGCTTGAATCCACCACGCCTTTTGCTGCTTTCTTGGTTAACCTGCTTAATACTCTCTGATTGACTGGTGCCACGCCTTTGTCACACCGTCAAGTACCTTTCCCAGCCAATGCCAACACCTTCTCATTCATTTCACCACAACGATGACGCCGTACGCAATTGCGCGCCGCAACATTGAAAATGATCGAAATAACTCAATCATCGCATAATTACGCTTAATTTATTAAGTCTCGCGCTCAATTATCTGATGGTTGAAATTCCTCACGATCCTTCCCAGCCCGTCCATTCGGCCGCTCGGCGCGAATCCGGACGGTTTAAAGCCTGCCCCGGTCGACACTTCGATGACGCGCGGGACGCGATCGACGCGTCGATCGCTTCATCAGCCTTCCATCAAACGAGGCTGCATTCCTTTTTAAGTTTCTTTGTAAACTCCCGTCCCGTGCTTTCGTTTTTTTATCTGTATTCTCTTCTTTAGCTCGCTTTGTGTGCAGCGGGGCCGCATTGGACCGGTGTGGTCGCGCCGATGTGATGCGATGCAGACGACGAACGGCCCTGAGCCTTGCGTGAAACAATATCGAGCGCACAAGTGCGGTGCAGGATGCGCGTCTTGCGGCTGCATCATTGATTGAAGTGCAATACCTTTCGTGTCGATGACTTGCGTACTTGCGGTGTGTGCGTTGGGTTGGTGGAATGTGGAATCTAAAGGATTTTGATGCCATCTCGCGGAGGGTTGCGGGTTTCTGTTTGTCTTCCTTTTTTTGTTGTTGCTTCTACCCTGCTTGTCTCGCTGCTTGCAAACCCGATTGTGCGTGAAAACAGTTGTTTCGTAACCGCAGAAGCGAAATGTTCAACAGGTTTTGTGTTGATCGCCTTTGTTCGGCGTTGCAGGTTGTTGCTGTGGGGTGCGTTTTTGCACCTCGTCCAAGCTCATGCTGATGCTGCATATTTGCAGTAATTGGTCACTAATCGGATGCGATTGGGGAATGGGTTTGTTGAGCTCTTGTCAATGCGCTGGAAGCAACGTCAGCACGTCGTTTAAGGATAACGCGATCGGACCGGGGGCTTAAATAAACACAGGTAATGCACAGTCCAAATCAAGATGAACGGTGGTTCTTGGGAGGTTTTTTTTTCTGGGGTGGGGTATCAGACATGTCACCTCACCAATAAAGGGCTTAAAATCTGTCCATCTTCGTTTAAGCAACTTCGCAAACGACAAAGGGTGACATGTCGGCAACGTGTTTAAATAAGATACGCGCACTTGATAAGAGAGGTTCCCAAAAAGGGTGAACTGGGGTGATCCCATCCAATAAACAATTGACACATTTTGGGTGAAATTTACACCTTGAAGTCCGGTGACTTGTGGTAGGAGATAAGAGTGTGCACACTGTGTCCCTGGAACAGGTTGCGTTGAAATTTATTCCATTCGTGTATCTTAACGACGTTTCGACACGACCACTTGACACGATTTTTGGGTTTTGCGAATGGGTTTTGCAGTTCACAGTATACGCTGGAGAGCATTATCTGTGCTGTTTCGGGTTTCTCTCCGACGCTGTCAATTAATTCGATTCGGATGTTATTCGGAGGATTAAAAACACTTTAAAGATATTTTAAGTGAATTCCGTTTAGGTCGTCACTTGCTGTATTTGCGCAGTTCCAGATTGAGTTTAAATTTTAATGAATCTTACATCCCAAGAGTAAATATTGAAAGACTCTCTCTCTGAAACTGTAGAGACTACAGAAATATACAGCAGTGTAAAGACCTAGAACACAAAATTCTTGTAATCGTTCCACGATTGTAAACTCAAACCATAATTCACCCACAATCCTAGAAACAACTTCAAGTACCGCTCACAATTCCGAAACCACTCTTCCGAAAACAGTTGTTTGCGGGCAGCTAATTTGTTTGCGTTGTGTATTTCCTTTTTTTTGTGTTGTCGTCCTATTTATCTGTAGCACCATTATCGTTTCTTCTGTTTTTTTAAGCTGCCGTTCAAAAGATGACCTGTTTTTTCTGCTCTTGTCTGCCGTCATTACTTCCTTCCTTCCTATTGTGATGCGCCGCATCCTGGCCCAGGCTCCGACTCAAAGACTCACGCTGTCACCCAGAGCATAATGCTGCGTCCCAAGGGTAAGGACATTCATCCTCTTCGTCTTCACACTCACAATTCCACTTCCACCGAAAAAGCGATGCGAACAAGTGTGGTACCGTAATTTTTTTTTGGTGCTACATGGAACCAGAAGATGCAATCGGCGTGGAAATGTAGTTTTATGAGAAAAAAAATCCTCCAACAGATGAAAGAAACTCAGATGGGATCCTTGGCCGTGATCGTGCTGTTTTTTGTTTCGTTTCCTTCTTTTGTCGCCTCAAATTTCAACCTGTTCCCTCGGTTCCCGTTAAGGCCTTCACCCTGGGAAGTGTTTTCTACTTTAGCCTGTCAGGATGGCAGGGTGATTCAAAACGGCTCGCTGTTTACTTCTTCAAGTCGATGAAATGCACCAATGAGTCACCCTGCCGCTGAGAAACGTACGACCTGCGGGAGTGAAACACAATACGCGATTAGGTTTTTACGGGACGGCCTTTTTTCTCCCTGCATTGCTTCTTCACACACTTCACCATATCGCAGGACCTGTTCGGTGCGGGACGGGTAAGGACGAGATGCACGCACAGAAGAAGACAAAAAAAACAAATTTCATCTCCCACCGCACACCATTTCCATCTCATTTCCGTACGATCACACCCGCACACGTACGCCCAGGGACGGTTTGGGATGGTGAGAAAAAAAAGGTGAGGATCCTGCTGCTCTCCTCCGAATGATTGTTCTACTTTTTGTTTCATTTGTTTGGCTGGTGCCTTGAATCGGGCTGCTTTTGTGGAATATGGGATTTTTTGTGTCCGTACGATCCCAGGCTCGCACTCACACACACTCTGGAAAGGCAGGGTGAAATGTTCCCAGAGTGATCACCCAGGGCTATTCGCGTTTTTTCCCCCCGATCATCTTGTTCCGAGCCGTTATCTAGAGGGAATAAAATGGGACGCGAGGGCGTGCTCGAGCATGGCCGGAAGTGATGGTTTTTTATCTGCAGAGTTACGTTTTTTTTGTTCGACCGGAATTGAGCCGATAGTGAGCCTGTGGAAGCTGGAGCATGAGTTATGAGCCCAACGGTAAGCAGTCTATGAACTACACATTACCATATCATTAGAATTACCCCTGAGCGCGGGTTTTTGTGGGAGGAAGTGGGCACAAAAAAATCCCACATCACCCCGTGGTACAACCCAGGAAGTTTCGGGATCGAAAAAAAGGAATCTTGCTCCTTTCATGATCTAGTTTTGATTGAAATGGGACATGTTTGGTGGAACACACTTACACTGTACAGAAGGCCCAAATAATTTATTCCGTTCCGGTAAGTATGTGTGCACCCGTGCTAAGATCTACGACGCCCGGAACAGAAACAGCTGGCTCAAGTAGCAGAAGGTGGATAATATTTTGTACCGTGGTTAAGTGGAATATGTTCTAACGCTTCTCGTTTGAAGAGCACAAAAAAGCGTAAGGTGCAGCAGGATCGTGTCGTACACTATAATTCATAAATGTCGCTTTTTATGGAGCAGATGGGTGCTTCAGTTGATTGTTTTTTGTTTGGTGTGGGTAGAGCATCGTGGCCGGAATTTAAAAGGATCTGCATATCATGGTTGGAAAAGCATGAAATTCATTAGTTTTTTTTTACAGATTTAGACATGAAAATATATGCTACCCGTGTAATGATCGTTTTTTTGTACCACAAACATTAAAATACTTCCGATGGTGTTTTAAACCACAAAAAACACGACTGATTTAGGCAGCGAGAATTCAAATAGGTTAGTTTCGCCATTTTCAAATAAAAAAATGGAATAACTGTAAATACATTGCATTGTTTGTTGCTTTAACGGTTTCCTAGCACAAAGATCCTTAGTATTTCCGCTTTAAATAAACGTCTCCGGCCATATTCAACCGTTAAACGTGTCGCATGCCAACCGCTTTAATCAGCTCAGCATCATGCTTCCTTTCCCAAAAAAAAAAAAAACGCTACCAAAAAAAGAGAGCCCAAAGCGTGAGGTCGTCCAAATGCTTCGCCCAACGTCCTTTGGGACACTGTTCAACGGGCAGGCTCTGCGCACCGTGCAGCCACATCAACGACAGCGCGAATCGATGCATTCCTTAACGAGCAGCACAAAACCCGGCCCTGTGCACCGTGTGCTTGTTATAAGTCAGAAATCGGTCGATCCTGGAGCTGTTTTTGTTGTTGTTTATGCTCCTCTTTCGGGCACAATCGGGCTCCGCGCTAATCTCAGTATCGAGATCCGGCATTTTTTCGGACAATCCGGCCCGATTGCACCACACCACGTTTCCCGGTGGCCTGTCGATTCCCTAATTAAATTGAAAAGCCCGATTGCACTTGTCCACCTTCACGTGTGCCGTCGCGGGCGCAATCGCCGTCGGTTTTCAGGTGGCAAGGAAAGGGAAAAGCGAAGGGCGTTCAGGTCGCGCTTTTCGTGGGTACTTCGTGGAAAGTGATTTACGAACATGGTTCAGCACACCTTTTTGAAGGGCCCGTTTTTTTTGGTTGTTGGTTGGAGAGGATTCGCGTAAACCCCCTCTCCCACCGCTGCCCGTAACGAATTGGGGATGGATGCCCTTATCGGCGTACTTTCATCGGCGGCAGGACGCTGCTAACTTCACGATGATCCCTGTTAATCCCGAATGGTTAAAGAGGAGAGAAGGGCGTGGAAGGTTCCCGTCCTGCTCGCCTAAAAGGAAGGCCTGAAAGCGGGGTTATGCACCGAGCGAGCTGTCACCGAAATTGGCGAAAACAGCGAACCCCAAGGTAAGGGAACAAAACACCGGTTGACAAACCGCGAAGATCACGCGAACGCAACGCGCAACCACCTTCTGTCTCAAGTTCAACCGGACAGGTTAAGGCTCTCCTCCGCGCGATATCTTCGTGTCCCAGGAGAAGAAGAAACCGAAAGGCAAAACAGAATTGTGCCCAAAACACGAAAAACAGACCGTTTGGTCTCGATTTAACTTTATTATTATTGAATTTCGATATCTCCACCGTGTCCGCGTGCAAGCGGGCTTCACCCACCCAAAAACGGGTAAGGCGATGGTACCTGTCGTCGGGATACCAATATTTCGCCTTCAGAGTGTGTGGTTCTTTTTTGGTGCCTGCACAGACATCTAAAGGACCCCAAAACCTGTCCCGTTCCTCCACTCCAAAACCTCCACAACGCCACAAGCGTCGTGAGTCTCTGACTTTGCTCTGATTTGTTTGTGATACCTTGTTGCGTTGTGGGTTGCAGCGCATTTCGAATGTCGTGGGGAGTCTTGGGGTGCACTGGGCTTCCCAAGACTTCGTTCTCGCACAATACGTCGGTAGGAAGGGACGAAGGAAGAAGGAGGGGTAGGAAGAGCGAAGGGCTTTTGTGTTGTGTGTGCCTGTTCACTAAATTTACTCGACACAGCAGCGCAATAAATCGTGTCTTATCAGTAAAATATGTTCGACAAAAGTGCATAAAGAAGAAGCGCTCGCTGCCGCCACCGCCGTCTTTCGGCTGGCTGGCTGGCAGCTTCAGGTTTCCACACCTCGCGCCTGTCATATCAGAGGGGTATATGTGTCGGCCAATACATACACACACGCACAGAAACACAGTCACATTGCACCGTAGGAGGAGATCGAAGCGGTCTGGTTGGTGCATCAGGTTCAGGCGAAGGATGCTCCCGTGTGGGACGTGTGGTGCAAAACTTTCCCGAATCGGCCCGACAGAAGCCGCATGTGGACCGGTACCGTGTTGGTGGAAGCTTCTTCTCATTACCTGCACTAGCAGGGTCGGCCCCAATGCTGGATGCTCCTGTTCTTGTTAATTCCCGACACGGTGACAGGCGGTGCCCGTTCGCTCTCCTTTCAGCACGTTGGACGATTTGTTTTGGAGGCTACCATTCCTTGTGCCTTCCAGCCCGGAAGGGATGTAACCTATCTGAACCTTCCTAGTCGCCCACCTGTGACCGGGATCGTCCCAAAGACCTTAAGCAGGTCCCAACAGAAGGGGGTTACATTCGTACTGAATGATTTGCCACAAATCCGAACCCAGCACGGACGACATTCACCATCGATCACATCAGACACCAGCATGGCGGGAGCATCGCGGTTGGAAGGGTGCTGATCTCCCCTATTTCGCGCTTTGAATCCACACCAGACGACCGTGACCGTGTGGTTTACGCGAAACGAGATGGGTAGCCAATTTATCGTACCTTTTTTTCGTGCCGCGCGAATTTTTCACGCTTCTTCACCCGCTATCGCAGGTTGTGCGAGGGTCTTCCCAGTCTTTCCAACCCCGAGAGGGAAGTCACCTTGGACCTCAGGTGTTGCCTCCTACTGAGGGACTCGCACTCCAACACACACACACACACACACACACACACACACACACACACACACACACACACACACACACACACACACACACACACACACACACACACACACACACACACACACACACACACACACACACACACACACACACACACACACACACACACACACACACACACACACACACACACACACACACACACACACACACACACACACACACACACACACACACACACACACACACACACACACACACACACACACACACACACACACACACACACACACACACACACACACACACACACACACACACACACACACACACACACACACACACACACACACACACACACACACACACACACACACACACGTCGTGGAGCTACTTGTACTTGTGGCAGTTGTTATCTTGTGCTTTAGTTTTTGTTTTGCTGCTGCTGTTGCTGCGTTTGTCTGCGTTGCTCTCCAGCGCTCGGTTCCGCCGGGGACCGCCGTCGGTGCTTATTAAAACCACTCAATTCGTGACACAGAATTATCATAAACACGTACACTGTGTCCAATTAACCTGTAACATGACGAAAGAATAAATAAGAGACCGGGAAGCCTCTCGGGTTTTTGCGATAGAGTTTCGGGGCTCGTTTGCAAAGGAGCTGCTGCTGTTGGAGCAGCATTCGGGATTAAGGAACGGTTGGTACTCAGCTTCCTGTTTCTAGAAAGGGTGGAACCGGGGGTGTAGCTGCACCGGGTGGGACATCGAATCGTTTGGCACGATTTTAGCACGGGACGGCAAATGGGAGCGAAATGGTAAGAGCGAGAGCAGATAAAGTACAGGAGTGAAAACAACGGCTGAGGCGCAAGACACGAACCCACTGGAACAGGTTGCCGGCAAAACGGAGGGCGTGCTTCACGGTGGCCAACGTAAAATGTTAAGGTCACTGAACCGGTGCACGATCAAAGCGAAAGGATGTGTGTTTAGTGTGCGAATTTGTCTGTGAAGAATTGATTTATTTGGAAACGCTTTGTTTGATATCTTGTAATACACGAATTCAATAGAATTCTGTGCAATATCCTTGTACGATTTGGTACGGCTCTACAGTATTGACAATAATTAATCATTTTTTAAATTTCAACTGTAGTTTAATCTCTTTTGCAAAGCAAAAAAAAAACAAAAGTGAACGTAGACAATCCATACTTCTTTTATTCGTTATATGATAAAACAGATACTTCCTAATAGGTCCTAAATAAACAGAATATTCTTTGTAACAGTCTGTTTGATCCTGCATTCGGCAGTTGTGTAATTGGGATGGTACATACAATTTTCAAACAATAATAAAAGTTCAATAATCATACATATGAGTATTACAAGTTATCAAACAAAGCGTTTCCAAATGATTTTTGCAAATTCAAAGGAAGTCTAACAATATTTATTCTGAATGTGATTTCGAATAATGCTGTAAACATCCTCAAACAGTTTAGTACTAGAAAAAGCATCTGAAAATATGATGTTGTGCACATAACTCACAAGTCGTGTGATCTATTGCCAATCTCTTACCGATCGTTACTCACAGCGTAGCAGTAACGAGGGCTTGTTTTCAGATAACCCTTGAGGGCGTTGTTTGTTTCAGTGATTTTCCGTGCACATACAGTTCTTCCATGTTTCCCGCACCCCATCGAAGGTTAAGTCCAGGCTAATTTTCCCCATGATCGATCCTTTATTATAATTTTCCTTCCTCTCACAGGCTGCAAAATCGTGCTTAGAATCATTGATCAACTAACGCAAGCGACACGGTATTGGACGGTAGTTTTTGCCAACTGCCCCGAGGGAAGATCGTGTGTTTTGGGCACGAAAATGCGGTGCAACACACGGGGCGCAACCTGGTCACCAGCCGGCGACCGTTTTCGTATGCAAATTCAATGCTACACAATCACTTTTCCGTGTGCTGCCAGATGACGGGTTCAGGTTGACGTGTGGTGTGCACTAGACGGGCTGTGTTTGATTAAAATTAGACCACGATGCCCTTTTTCCGGCTCGGCCTGTCCGGGGCGTCTCCTGGAAGACCGGAACGAATTTGACCCCGTCGGTGACCTCCACGACACCCTGTCGTGGTGGAAGGAGTTGCTGCTATGTGGTACCCGAACCACACCGTAGCTACATTCTGATGGAAATTTTCCACCCGATAACCCGATGTGACAAGGAACACACGGAGCACACCGGCTCCCGCGGGGTGTAGAGCATCAAAAAAGGCAAACACCGGATGTCAAACTTCACAGGTTTATGAAGGCACCGAGGAAGGCTTGCCCGGTTGCAGCAGCGATGGGAAGGAAATTGCATTTTAATTTCTCGCTCTCTTTCTCTGTGTGTCTCTTCACTGGCTTGGTGCCCCTTGGCGTGACCTTTATATTCCGGGCACCGGAACCGGGTGCACTGTCGCCGTATTCTGTGTCTTCTGTGGCGTTCTAAAGTTTCGGATTCCGTTCTTTCTGTCGGGCTGTGTTTGTGTGTGCGCTTCTGGACCTTTTTGACCTGGATATTTTTTTTTCTCTCCGTTCAGTCTCTCGCTCCCGTCTCTGTTCTCCCGGTTTTGTTGTTGCCGTTCTGGGCTGGCGAAAGAAAATAATGTAAATTCGGGACGGAAGTGGACGACCGAGCGGTGGCGGGCGTTATGGTCGGAGCGGGACGGGGACGGGGTTCACCAGTTCCGATTCCAGCAGCCCTGGTATGACATGTGAGCGGTCGCATGTTGGAATTTGTTGAATTCGAAATTGTTATGCACGTGCACGTGTTTGGGTTCGCGGGGTTTGCCGCTGGGCGGATTTCGTTAAGAGCCCGAATGGAAGCTGTGTATTGAAGCGGGCGGAGCGTGAAGAAGCGGTTGAATGATTTTGAAATGCGCATCGCTTCCGGCTGATCGGAGCAGAAGGAGCATGGGTTTTGGGTGTTTAAAGGGTTAAGATGCTGCTCACAAAGAACAGGATATACTTTCAGTCCAATAAACTCGTTCGTTCAAATCTTAAGGACCCTAGAAGTGCTCAAAATGCATTTCAAATCAAAATCAGATAATCAAACTACTTTTGAAAATTCTCCAAAATGCGTTACAATCTGCACATGACTCACCAGAAACTGAACAGAACGGATGTCACTATCGGAGAAGCCGTTACGGATCGATAATGCTGATCGTTCGACCCCGGGACAGGTCACGCAGCAAATTAGCTCGGATAGATTTATGCACCGAATTAAAAGCCCGGACCAACCCGTCGACCCGCTTCTCAGGCACAAAAAGCGCGGGTGACAATATTCATTAAAAAATAAACGTTACACCATCAACCATCACCGATCGATAAACGGGGGTTCGGGGCTGTAGTAATTATCGTCTTTAGCGATAAAGTTTGTAAAAAA
Organism: Anopheles coluzzii; assembly: GCF_943734685.1. Taxonomy (NCBI): domain Eukaryota; kingdom Metazoa; phylum Arthropoda; class Insecta; order Diptera; family Culicidae; genus Anopheles; species Anopheles coluzzii. The sequence goes on from NC_064671.1 coordinate 8,242,202, forward strand.
AAAACCTATCCGCCTGTGGGAAAGCGCCCGGACTGTGGTTGGGCCCGCCAACACCCTGGGAACGTAGATAAAAGGTCCTGCTGGCGATGCTGATTTAAGCACTGATCGGTGCGATATCGATCGAACTTTGCGCCACGATCGGCGGCGGCGGCGTCGTGCGGCAAATCGAGCTGAAGCTTTATAAACGAAACACGATAACGATAAATCTTTATTTCGCAATGTCTTTTTTTCATCCACCTTCCTTTTTTCTGGATGGCATTCCACACTGCACAAGGACTCACACATACACACAGTTATGGTGGAACGTGAGCCATGGATGCAGTTTATGTTCGAGCGAATGAAAGAAAATAAAAAAACGATCCCGAAACCCGATTTATAGTAGCGTTAAATTTTGAGCAAGTTCAACGTACCCTCTCCCCCAGCGTACCCGGGGTAACCGCGCTGAACCGCTGCCCGGGCGGAGTGTGTCCTTTCATTCCCAATTTTATGCCGCGTGCGTTCTGAATTTCCGTTTTTCCCCCCCCGGGTTGGCCATTCGCTCCAACCGCACTCAACACTCATCACGATGCGCTGCACGAATTCAAACGCGTGAGAAGCGCGTTGCCCACTGCGTGCGTGTGCGCTTGCAAATGTGCATCATGTGTGTGCCTGCCGCCTGCTTATATGTTTATATTTATTTTACATTAGCCGAACGCTCACCTGATGCCTGGGGAGGATGCAAACAACAACAAAAAAAAGAGCAAAACACGTTGGTGGCATACCGTGCGGCTCGATTTTTTGGCGTCTGGCTGCAGCATCCACGTGTGGCGGGATGGACGACCGCTGCCGTGTGCACGATGCAGATCTGTGCGGACGGGTGGGCACATTTTGCTCCTCGTTTTAAGGAGGAAGATTAAAATTGAAACGGGACTGGCACTGGTAAGGAAGCAGGAGGAGAAATGTATCTTTAATGGCGGAGGAAATGGTAAAAGTAATGCACGGCAATGCGGCGAACGGGGGGGCGTAACAGGTCAACAACGTGTGGTGGTGCATTTAATTGAAAGCTAAAGGAAGGAACCGTTTATATAATTGATCATGACGGAACGGATTTTGCTTATTCAAACGGGGCGGCATGGTGATGGTGCTTAGAGAGCTAGTGTTATGCTGTTTAGATGGAATAGATAGAAAGTTGCATAAGAAGAACAGACGTTTTTAATTCATTAAGTTATTTACTGCGGTCTTTTTTTCTTTTTTTCTTTACGGCTTCCAAGCAAATATACAATTTAATTCAAATTGTGTAGAAAACATTCCTGAATGTTTTCTTTGTAAGATCTTCGTTCCACACAATGTCCTTATCGGTCAACCTGCTTGCAAAACAGTTTTCACCAAACAACTACCAATCTTTCTCACGCAACAAAATATGTCGACAGATAACGTATGCTCTCGCTTTCAACACTAAATAAAAGAGAAAGAGAGAGAGAAAGACAGATACGTGCAAAAGATGCCAGCCAATCGCCTTCGATTTAATAAATTAAATCAAACAAAAATATAAATAAATAAAGCGCCCAGCGGTGAACGAACGATATCGTTGAGAGCCGCTGCAGCGCTGCTAGTGCGACGGTTTTCTCTGCGGGGAAGTACATCCAAGAAAAGGGGCTGAAAAATAAACCGAAAAAAACCCCTCAAAAATACCAACACGCATGCCCAGGTCGACCGAGAAGGTGTGTCTTCTTCCCACACAGAAATGGTGGATGCAAAGGGTATGTATTTTCTTTACTGCTTTCCTGATTTAAACACATACGCAAGAATGCGGTACACCACCAACATCGGTCGGTGCATTGGCCAGTGCAAAGTGCATCGCTGCTCGGTGGGTTGGCCAAGGAGAGCAGAACAGAATATTCACCGGTTTGTAAGGTTAAGAGTGGGGAAAAAAAGGAAAGGTTGTTAAAGGAAACCGAGCGACTTACGGCGAACCCGGGTGGGGGAAGATGAAATTGAATGCAAATAAATTTCTTATTGGCAGTTTGGCGAACTGTTCATTCGTTTGCATATTCGAGAATCGAGCGGAATTGTATTGCTTGTAGTGTGTTTTTTCCTGTTAGCTTTGAGGGCACTTGTTTGTTATCGTGAGAATGATATCGGAGAACGGCATGTCACCGAAAGTCGCTGACAAAATATTGCTTATTGATTTAGAATCATTGTGGTGGAGAATTGAACCGTGCAACTGTGAATAATTCAAAGTCTTTTGCACCTTAAATTCAGATCTGGATATGTATTCTATGTTATTCAAACGTATTTCATGCATAAAAAAAACGCAACATTCATCTCAAAGCAGCCCAAAAAGGGGAACATCTCCAATGACGCAGCAGCAAGTGAAGAAAGATTCAACCGGATTATACAAATCCATGTCAAATCTTGTCAAAAAACATCCAAGCTGAACATTCGTGAGCCTAGTTCTTGTTCAATTTTAAACGGTTCCAGCATACGGAAATAGAAGCCTTGAATATGTGTATGTGACCTGCTGGGAAGGCAACAAGTGTATGAATTAGTCACCATAGATTCTCAATTCCAGAAGGTCCTCTCGATCTATGTATCAGCCATGCCGTGCCGCCATTACTCAATCGTTAGGCAAAGAACACGAAAAGTCCCCGTACACATCGCACACCGGCACGAAACGATTGCCAGAACCTAACTGCTAAACGATCGTCCAGTTTACTCTCCTGTTCGGTGGTGTGGCAGTGCGGTGAACGTTTTGGGCTAATATTTACCTTCAATTTTCATCGATGGCACACCGAGGGTATAAATATTCATAGGTCATGCATGCCTAAACGAATTTACATATAATTGAATGAATATTATCCATTCATTAAAAATAAAAACGAACCTGGATGGAACGAGAAGGAGACACGGAGATACAAGGCGCAAAAAACTACCCCAAAAAAAAAAACAGAAAAAAACTACACACCGAACGGTGTGGGGCGTGAGTCGGTCTCGTTTAAGGGTACCATATGACTGACCAAAGGGAATAGGGGAAAAATTACAGAAATAAAAACCCACAACTTAACCTCATCACCAGACTTACCGGTGGTCATCCCTCGTTTGGTGGTTCGTGATCGCGCGCGACCTAAGTGATTGAGATCGTACCGGCACGGGCGGGTACTGAAGGTGGTGGCGGGCATTCGGCAAACATATGTTATAAATAATGTTTCACCTCACCTCATCATCATCGCCGACTCTGGTACTCGACCGGGGAGTGTGTGTGTGTGCCCGCGCGCAATGCTTAGGAGAGCGTTTACTTGCCCGAGCCTTCCTCCCGCTCGTGCTAGTGCTCGTGCCGCGTCACGAATGACCATAACCGAATACGGGGGTATCTATAAATTTCGATCAAATTATGGAATGATACTAAATTATGTTTATTAAAAGCAGACACGCGTCCATACTGCACTTGGTGGCAATGGAGCTGCCCGCACAGCTGACGAGGGGGAAAAGGTAACGAGAACGATGATGATGATGATGGCGGTGGTGATGGTGGATTTGGGGTGTTGCTAGTTTTGCAGATTGTTCGATTAATGGCACGCTACAAACGGGATTAGAATGGGGGAAACAAGGGCAAGCGGGGCAACCATACGGGTAGATTTAAATAGAGCCGATGAAGGCATGATTTGGTTAATGATGTGATTGGGGCTAAATACAACACACAAACCCCGTACACATATGGTTGCTGAAGAATATATGGTTGGAAATGGGGGTTAGCAGAGGCTAGCAGGAGGTGGAGAGCATTCGGTGAAAAATCGGTTTTTACCAAATCAGGAAATGGGGAAGGAAATCCAACTATGGACAATGTATTGAGGAGATGATGCATTGAGAGCTTCAATGTCTCTAAAACTGGTATATTCTATGTTTATTTTGGAATTAATTGTTTTCATCATTAATTATTTGATTTTTTCTAATTTTTCAGTGCTATTATTTGAAGAACTTTGAATATAATCGTATTTATGTATACTTTGTGGTTATTTCATTTTCATTTTCTTACAATGTGCAATTTTAAACAAATTTCTTTTTAGATTACATTGTTATACTTTTTAATATGTTGTCCATCGTTTACTGTAAATTGATTTTGTTCTTCATAAAAAAATCTTTCTATTTCCTTTTTGTTGAAATTCCTGATAATTGTTTTTATGTCAAGCTTTAATGCTCTCTTTTTCACCACATTTGTTGTTATTTCTTCAAATGTTCAAACTACTTGACGATAGTGCCACGTGTGTATTCAAGATATTTTCCCTTTACTCCTAGATGTGTTCACTACTTATCAATAATGGCCTGCAAACCAGCTTGCCGAGTTATCCATTAGTACCGTTGAAAAATGTTTCACTTACAGCGCCCGATTGCCACCCAGGTAGCCCTCGGTCCAGGTGATACCGGATACAAATTTCACGAAATTCCTGGTCCCCAAGCGGGCCCACCTGCACCGGCACGAAGCGCACCAAGTGCAACATAGAAGCGCAGTCCGTGTGGCTGCACCGGCGACATCGCCCATCGTTGTCGTCGATCTGCGCTGCAGCCATCATCATCATCACCATCATCATCATCGGGCACCCCGTTAGGAGTGTTTGAAAAATGATGCGGCTCCGATAACTGTCAACTGGTGCAACGGCAGTGCTCCAGGTGCTGCACACTGTGTGACTAACGGAAACCATTTGAAATGGAGTGCGTGCGAGAGGGAGAACGATGCCGGTGGCTGATGCCCGATTCGCAGGGTCCAATCTGCGCCCGCCCCGAAGGAGCTAATGTTTCACTCCCAGGGCGACCAACCATCGTCCCCTGCCCCGAAACCGGCGTGAGGTTAGGTTTTGCGGCCCGGTTTCCCACCCTTTAATGCAGGAGCGCGTCCTTATCGCAATCCCGGAGGGGGTTTGCCGCAGCCAAAGACCGGAATGAGTTATGATTATTAATAATCATCGTAAAAATATCTGACACAGTGCGTTTACATTTATGTGGCTGCTGCCGGTCGCTTGGTGCTTTGGAGCCGGATCGTCGTCTCTGCTCTTGTTTTCGTTCGGAGCGCGCGCACGACCCAGAAGACCTGCTCCGTTCGTACGGAGGCACAAGCACAGTGCGGGGGAAACACAAAACCCGAATCGGTCGAGATTCCGGAGATGCGACACAGAAATTATGGAAAGCGATCGTTTCCAACTCCTTCGCTCGTCGCTTCCCGCGTTCCACTGGTATGGCAGGTGATGTGGTGAGGACCGGGCAGACAATTCCGTAAGATGCAGGTGAGAAGTGACGCAGCAACGCACACCGGCCGGCCGGGAATAAAAATATTTTTACAGCATCGAGAATATATTAATAAAAGCCTATTTTACGACGCTTAATATGGTGCTAGGCCGTGTGTGTGCGAGGTTCGATGTGTGAGGTATCGTTTCGCCGCCGGACGATGGACGATGATGTGCCGGACCGGGGGAAGGGCGATTTACCGGATCGGTGTCGGTGTGTTGTGGTTTCGGAATTGACCAGATGAATTTGTAGTTCTTTTATGTGTTATTTATCGTTGTTTCGTGGGGGGGGGGGGGGGGGGGCGAAAAGGAGAACGGGCAGGGTTTAGTTTCTTGGGTCGCTTGGAACCTGATTGGAACCTAACCATTGAAAGAACGGCTCACGAACACCGCGGCTACCTTTACTGCAACCAGAGCTCCAAGAGAAGCGGCACCACGATCTGCGCGATCTAATCAAGCTTCCAAACGGCCCTATTTCAGGTTATAAGACCAACGGCCCTGTGAGGATGGCATTCCAGCGACATTATCGTAATGCTTGCGCGCGCGCGTGTGTGTCACTAGTTTATTTGGGTGATAAAACCACTGGGAAGGAATTATCACCCTTGCGGAGGGAGCCATTTTGTCAGCGGTGTGGGCAAGTGGGTGCAAAAAACAACAGAGGATTGATTTGCCTTCCATTTCGTTTTTGATATGAAAAATTATCCCCGAGCCCATAAAGCACAGGATCACGGGGATTTTGATTGCTGCTGCTCAGCCCCCCCAAGGTGGGCCTCGTGGGTCAACAAGGGATTGATTTAGCTTACCCCTGGGCGGGGATGAGACCAAACTAATCAAATTTCTCGTCTGTGGTGGGGAGCACCTTCGGAGGAAGGTGCGCTTTTGATAGATTATGCTAATTAACATGTGCACTCATATGTCGTCCGGGTTGATTGGAAAACAGGGCGGATTTGTGTGGTACTGTGCGTGTGTGTGGTACTGTCGCACGTTCCGTGTGGGTGAACCGACTTGAAAGGTGTTCTGTGGGGATGATACTGAAATATGACAGATGAACACCGGTTTTCGATGCGCTTTTGGGGCGGGGAAGGGAGTCTGCTCGTTAAACGGGCTGTCCGTTCGCTATAACAAGGCCCCAAGAGCCAAGTCAATTCGGTCGATCGGAAACGATTAGCTGGGGCTGGGTGAGTTTAAACATTGGGGGTATGTTTTAAGGGATGAACTTTTGTTGTTGCCCTCCTTTTAGGTCGTATGGAAAGGTGTGTAACCTTACCCTTGTTGGCTGTTGGTAAGCTATTAAAGTAAACGCGTGCCATAACGCCCGCATGCTTCGAACGACTGACATGTCAATGTTTTGTGTGACAAAGAATGCAAAGTGTTGTGTAGTGATCGTGTGGACATGATCGTCACATGTCATGATCGTAAAGAAGAAAAGGTGTTTAACTCGAACAAGTTTGAAAGAAACTCATGAAATTAATAATTATATCATCCCTATATGTTGCTTTACTTCAAGGTTTAAAATTTTTTACAATTCCTGAGCAAGTTTAAGTTTTTCATCCATTTCTACGATCGCATTGCAGTCATGAACGATTTACCATTAACATAAAGCTGTCCCGCATCCCAGGCTGCACCGCAGCAGGTAGCCCGGAAGATAAGAATGCGCAGATAAAACGTGAAAAACAAACCGCCCTAGCCGCGTTGTGGCAAGTGTTTGGCTTCATTCCTAGAAACGATCATCCGATTCAGACAGGTAGGTCCAGAAGGGCAATGAAAGAAAGAAAAAACAACCACGCGGTGCATAAATTATATTGAACTACTCTTTAAAAACCAATGCGGGTACAGGTGATTTACTTGGTCGCTTAATTTATAGCTCACAGACCTGCGACGACCCACCGGAAAGTGTCCATCTCGTCCGAAAGCCCGAGACGCAAACGCAAGAAGAAATGGCCGTATTCTTCCCCTCCGCCATCCATTCAAGATGTCCTTGAGCGGTGGCCTGCATTATTATTAATCCTGGTAGCAGGTTTCCAGGTTCTGTGCCACCCTGCTCTGCAGCCTGTGGTAACTCGATACGTTTGGGCTGCGCTCGGGCGGGTTGTTGTGTTGTGCACCACCACAGGCTAATTGCCAGCGGTAGTTGAGAGCGCGAGTGCAGATCGCAAGTGTAGATCGTCAGTACATCTGCCAGCAAGATCTTCATCTTCATTTCGGCGAGGGCAGCAACGACAACAGCACGGCAGCAGCAGATGAGATACGGGAACATCTTAACGCCTCGTTTTACAAGCGCTCTATTGCTGAGCCCGTCCCGTCCCGTCTGAATTAGTCCCGTCGGGTACGGCGGCAATGAATCTCGCATACCGTGCACACCAAGTGCACTATCCCGGAGGACTTTAAATTACTTTCCGACGCTACACAAGCGACGCGCTTGTTCGCTCGGTGTGCTCGGTGCCAGAAAGACCAGAAGCACCATACTCCATCATCATTGTCTAATCTGCTGACGATCTGGTGCGCGTCGGTGGACGTAATGCGAGCGGATCTACGCAGGTACTCTGGACAGCTTCCAAGGGGGCATCTCCTACTGCTTATGGTGCTAGCACCTCATCTGCCCCTTTCCCACCAGCACACACGTTCGTGCGCTGTGATCGTGCAACTGGCGATACGCAATCCTTGCCAACACACACCAAGTTGGTTCACTTGTCGTGCGCTCTGCGGCCTACACCCGGAGTACTTAGTGGAGATAAAGAACCCTCGCCCTCGACTGCGTCTTTATCTGCCCGGTGCGATGCAATCCATCCAACTCCACCAACTCGAACCCATTTGCCGAGAGCGTGTGTGCAGATGGGAGTTGAGCACTTTGTGCCACTCCGTCAGGGTTCTCTCTGCTCCTGTCCTTTCCTTTCGCCACTTGAAGCGCAACGACCCGTAAGCAATCCGCTCAGCGGCGACTCATTCAGACATGGTGTGTCGGTACAGAGCAAAACTGGAAGCGCTCATTCGTCATAAATAATCGTGGCTCGTTAGTACGCAGCATCGCCGTGATCGTGACGTTCGCGAACAATAATGCGCCCCTTTCGGCGAGATTTCGGTGCTCTTCGAGGACGCTTCCAGCGCGCCGCACACACACACAGAGCAGACATGGTGTATTGTTTTGTGTACTCTGAGATCCCTCGGGCGATGGAACAGCGGGAGGATGCTATGATGAGTTATGATGCGTTTGTAGCGACGCTGCGAGAGATATTTTTATCCCACCCTGTAATGGCATCCTGCGGGCCTGAGAAATGAGTCTGAGGCTCGGAGGTTGTGAAATAAGTGAGTGTCCTGAGGCTAGGGTGTTTTGATCAGACGCTGTCGTTTTGTTCCCAAGGGTTTTGAAAAGTTGATTCAATTTCCAATAGCATTCTTAGTTATCCAGTAATAGATTGTTGCGGAAGGGTTACGTCTTTATAATCAAGAATCATTATAAAGACAGTGTCCGAAAATCAGAATCATAATTATAGGCTTAAGATGTACTATCAAATAAACTGAGGTTATTCATAATTCAGTCTTCAACCACCATTCTTTACAAAATAATTTCAAATCAACAAATATATTCAGAATCAAGTCATTCTACAAAAGTAAACACTCCAGGGCCGTCTAAAAGTTTCAAAATATTTCACATCTTAAACAAGATTCTGGAGCTCTTGAGTAACAGCCTGAGAAAAGTGAAGTGATGATCCTGACATAATTTATTTTCAAAACATCCTTTTGCCATAACACCCGAAAACATGTGTCTGGGAAGCTCTTGCTCACTTGTTAATATCAACACTTTCCCTTGCACTTGGCACGTCCTCTACGGTGTCATAACCTCGGGTAGGCTTAACCTTGACGCTACTTTGTAACCGTTCGCTTGAAGAATTGGTTCATGTTCAACATGTAAACACAATTAAATGTTTGTAGAAAAAACAGACCCCGTAACGGTGATCGGAGGCGCTGAACACTTGACGCGCTGCTTTTGAGGGATCTTTCAACAGACGAAATCTATTTCAGAGTATATTTCAACCCAAACCCACGCAACGGGCAATCGGGTGTGAAGCTCGCTCTGCGATGGGAAGCAATAAAACATACCAACCGACCCGAGGCCGGTTAACATAAAACGAAACAAGATCGGGGCCCATGTGAGAGCAAGTTCGCGTGAGAGATGATCGAGTAAAGCCGATCGATAAGAAAAATAAATCAAGTTCCCCCACTCGCGAGATGGAAGGATTAGAAGAGTGTGTTAGAGTGCAAGCGAGACAGAGACGGTCCATCCGATTAGCGAAAAAAGGCGACCTCCCAAGAAGGCCGGCTTACGGGAGGCGCAAATTAGTGTTGTCCAGCGGTCGCTATCTATCGTGTAAAACTTCGTAGTAGGGCGAAAAAAACGGTTTCCACCACTAACCAGCCGACGATGGTGGTCTCGGGCGCAGGTTGAGTGGATGTCAAGTGGCGTTGCGATAGGAGAGATAATCCCCGTCGCCAATCCCCAACTATTCGGACTTCACACGATACGGCTGGAGCTAATGCTATCTTCCGGCTTAGATCAACACCGGCTTTACCCTGCCAGCTGCAGGCACCCATTCCTTCCTGTCTCGAGTATATAGAGTCGCGGCAATGCGAGAGGGGTGAGTTTGTGTTAGAGGTCTTGTTTTTACAGCATACAAATGCCACACTGAGATAGTTACGCATGTTGATCAATATTTCAAATTTTCCAACTTCAACAGGGTGAGTCGCTTTGGAGGTTAGTCAACCACTACCGCTGCAGAGGTGAGAGAATTCAACACCGTGTCATGCCTGGCATGCCGCATACCGTTCAATCAGCATACAAAATCCCGTTCGATTGCAGGCGGTTGAACGCCTGCAGCCCGGCGTCGTAGCACGTGGTCGGCGGGAAACTGACCTTGGCGCAGACTCCAAATGCAGTGCCGCCCGTCGTAGGCAGGCCACTTGGCAGCCTGGTTGGAATCGAGCGCCCCGTGGCCCACCTTTTGCACCGCACGTCAGGTGCTGCAGAACAAGTTGGTGACTAATTTAGTAAATAGTTGCACCGCTGCAAAAATCTGTTCCATCCAGCAGCAGCCGGGCCCCGGGAGCTTTCGGGTGGGTTGGGGGTGCCGGTTGAAGCGTATGAGTCATGCCGTGGCTATTTTTGAAGTCGTCGGTCGACGCCGCCACCAAGATATTGCAAGAATTCGATGGCGTTCCGCTCGTTTAAAGCGAGGCGATCAGATTATGTTTCTTCTTGGGTGTTTTTGTCAGTGGAGCGAGGAGTTCCTCGGCGGTGGGATTCAAATGGAATAAATTATCAGATTGCAGGAACTCCACATGAAATATTAATGTGAAGGAGAATCGAAGCTCTTTTAAGTCCCCTATATAGTTCCCACAGGATACCTTAAAACTAAGCTAAGAATTAAGTATAACTTAAACGTACAAGAATTGCTTTAGAAGCACCACGTGCTCTTAGCGGAGTAGTTTATTGGCATAGAAATTCTGGCTCATAAGTGTTGGTTTATTCTGTATCATGCTTTCAGTTTCATCATACTCTCTTTTTTGGAAAATGGGCATGGCAGAGCAAACACCAGAACACTATTTACCTCTTGCAATAGTGTTGTAACATAAGTATGACGAATTCACACACCAAGAATGACCGTTAGCCGTTTGTAACGGTCGCAAGTGGTGACGCAGTTGAAAAACGCTTCCCAAACACCTCTCCAAGCCCAAAACTACTGCAAATACGTTGCGTAAACCCCACAGCCGGTGCACACAAGTGGCTTGAGATTGCGTAAAAACTGTTCTGTGGTTGCGAATTGACGATGCAAAATTTAAATGCCAGCGAGGTTGGAGAAGTTTGTCCAAGGGGGAGCTTGATAATCGGAACACGAAGCGACAAGTTGCCCAGATGCCTTATCAGATAATCCAGATACATCGGGAAAGGAAGAAAGAATTGTGTATGCAAAAAAAGCGCCGAAGCGGTGTTAAATATTGACTTCAGATAACACACCAAATGGAAGCAACGGTTCCGGTTAACAAACGGTCGGTTGTAAGGGGTTGAAATGTTGCGCGAATTCAAACTTTCAACGGATTTTTTTTCGGGAGTCCGCGGTTATAATCACTTGAACAACCATGGGCATTCATATTCATATTGGGAAGGTCCCACCTTTTTTAAAAAAACCGCACCGTACGTGAACTTGACCAAAAACCTTGCCATTCACCGGGCATTTCAAATATTTGCGAAGGAAAAGAAATAAAATGCGCCCGAAAAAGGATCGAACACGATCGCGATGCGTGGTGCGGTAAAAGGATTTCCTTATTCTCCTGTCACCGTGCCATTTGGATAAGCCACCGGATGGCAATTAAAGTGATCCACATGAACAATGACATTGAACTGTTGGGGTATTGCGTAGCCGTTTGCGCAGGTACCTTCTCTCTCGCTGCGCAGCACCCGAACGGCTCTCCCGCTCGGAAACGTTGCATAATTGACAACAAAACGCGACACGACAATGACGCCGATGATGCCTGGGTGCTATCGGGGGAAGTTTATCAATTCCTCGATCCATAAAAAGAGCGCACAGTGGTGGTGCGCAGAGGAACCGGCATCGAATTCCGGATCATAAATCTCTCATTGAAGATCGAGCTTGCCTGGGGAGGGAATTGCGCGCGTTGTAGGCAAATTTCCTTTCGCCCAATCCCGCACAAGATCGAGAAGATCAAGGAGAGAGCCACATGTGCTGTCGATTGTTTTAGGTCGCGAACGGTTGAAGAATGCGTGGTTCGGTTCCATTGGGTATGCGCTTTTTTTATTGTTGCTGCTGTCGGTTACATGATCCATGCGAGGTACAATATATCCTACCCAATAAAGCACCCGCAAGATTGCACTGACAGAGCTCCCTGCAAGGTGAAACAGAACGAACAATCCCACATCACTACGCTGTAAGGTTGATATTGACATCTGGAAATGATGACGGTTCTGCCTGGCTTTTGCTCGGTTCATTCCTCACTGTCACAATTATCCACTCTGCGCATAGTGCACGCACGCACACGGGGTGAGTTTTGGTGGATTGATAGCCCCAAAATGAAGGTAAAAAAACACACACAACACCCCTTGCGATGGATGCTGCCATGGGTCGTGTGGGCAAGTTGAATAATTTAAGGCGTCATCCTTCAATCAGGTAACGCCGATATGAGGAGAGGAGTACTGCAAGATGCGTACAACATGGTGATTATTCTTCTTGACTTAACAACCTACGCGGTTATGCCGCCCTAAACAGACTTTCGCGATCTTTTTAGTGGAAGATTTTTCATTGCTAGGAGGATGGATAATAAATTTTGTCCAGTAACTCAGATATCTAGCAATCTCAGATCTGTTTTGCGGCAATCGCAGATTTGAGACAGTCGCAAAATATTGGGTCATTTGGCCACAATCCATTATGAATTTACTTACTTACTTATCCGGCGCTTCAACCGCTTTGCGGTCTTGGCCTGCCTCAGGAGTGTCCGAAACAATTATGAATTTATTTGGGTATTAAAGTAACAGTTTGTGACACTATGGGTTAAGGAGGAATTGGCAATTTTAGCGTTGCATCATTGATGGATGACGCCCAATTGACAAAAGACGGGGAACAGATCGGGAAGACAGCAGTACATGGTGGCTGCTACTCATATATAAGATAATATTTCCTTTTTGAGCATTTAAATTGATGACAACTGTCCCAGTGGATGAGATGCTCGTTGGTGAGGGAAAGAGTGGCATTGCGTGGTTGCAATCAATTTGCGTGTCGCGTGCTATACCTTGTCTTTCGACACGGGTGCCCTTGTGCAGGGATTGTTTCGAAATTTGCCATTTTAGAGGATAGACTGTTTTTGTTGCGCCTTCAACGCAGAAGCTGAATGGGAGGCGTTTTTTTATCATCACACGATTAGACCCTTGAAGGAACGAAACGATTCCGCTGAAGAAGAGACAACTGACGGCTGATTAACATCCGATATTTGCCAATATGGGCGCGCTTTGGCGCAGTGCTAATGGATGCGCAACCCCACTTGAGCCACTTGGACCTTGCGCCGGGCGATTAACATTCCATCGAAACTCGTGTGGCTGGGCACACGTGCTAGAGTCGCCCTCTCTCACACTAGCGAAAGCCATACACTGTAAGCGCCACTAGCATTAAGGTGTTTCATTCCGGCAAGGACGTTTGTTTGCGTGGTTTTTGCCTTCTTTTTCCGGCATTTCTTATCCAATCCTTAACGTGGTTACGCGAGGAGGAGAACAAACGTCATCGATGTGGAGTTTTATGCGGGTAAACGGTCGGCAGATGAGTGATGAAGGTAACATCACGCTGTCCTGCCCGTGAAGGATGCGGTGTTGTGAGGCGCTGCGAGACAAGGTGACTGTAATAAGAGGCACTTTTTAACACCATCACGGCCTCTTCAGGTGGTCCTAAAGAGCAGAGACGTTAAGGTGCTTAGTCAACTGGAACATTCGAAGGTGATTTTGCACAACAGCGTGTAAAGGATGTGTGCCTGCCTGAGTGTGAAGTATCGGACAAATATTGATAAGTTCATGTGGTGTCGGGGATGGGAAGGTCGCTCGACAATGAGACAAGCTTCAGCGTTGTAACAGAAGAAGTCCTACTTTTGTCGACACTTTCTCCACCCTTGCGTGATGACTTCCGCTCGTTAATCCGCTTAACCTGTGCGGGAATGGACAAACAGATACAGCCCGGAATCAATGCGTGACCGATCCGCCTGTACTCATTAATATCTACTCTTTTAATGTCAACCAGAAAGTGCGCCTTTTTCGGGGGCAAAACGAAAAAAAAACATAAACGACATCCAAGGGTCCCCAAAAAACGGAAATATCATCTCGCGTGCGCTATGACACGACGGCAGGGTACACTTGCATGCGCCAGACACACCGTGATCGTGAGCAGAGCATTACCGTTTTTGGGAAAGTTTTCGCCTGTTGTAGCGAAAGTTGATTACTGGTCGTAAGGAAGCGATAACATCACCAGGAAGCCAAATGTACATGGCCTTGCGCGTAGTTTTGGAATCATGCGATGGTCGATTCTGACTACGATCGAGTAATCTTGAGGCTGGGTGTGATTACGCGACCACCCCTGTTTGTGCAAAAGAGTGCTGTTGTGTGACTGTGTGTGTGTGTGGCGTAGGCCTTATGTAACGAGACGCTCGCGGGATCTTGGGAGACCCAATCAGTCAAAATCGCTGTAGGCGTTAACACCATGGCGTTGGACGTCCGCCCCTAAGAAGCGGGTGGCCCGCAGCTCCAGAGTGACAATGGCAAACAATAGGCAGAATTGAAACAAGAGGGTGGAGATGGAAAAGGGTGGCCACCACCTTGCCTGACGTATTTCAAATTTAATTATCAAAATATCAGAAACAGATATAGAGTGGAGGTCTCGCGTACGGGGAGTAGTTGGTGGTCGCGCAAGAGCCTGATGTCGAATCGAACAAACGGGAACGATAGAAAGATACCAAGGCACCAACCACACAGAGGTTGGTTAGATGGAATTGGAAATGAAAACAACACAAACGGGCCCTGTCCTGCGCGGGTCGAATATTGACATCAGGCGCTATTTATCGTTGCGCTTGTTCTATTTTGACCTTCACGTCATATATCACAGCAGGTTAGCAGGTTGGTGTTCCCCGGGCACGAAAACTGTGCACGGTTTCATTTCTCCATGTTTGCTCCGTTTTCTTTTCTTTCTACAGGCCATAGTTAGGCCGTTTTTGTTTTGGAGCTGTGTTGGGGAAAGTTACGCTACAAGGTCCCGGTGTACCCTATCACGCCCTGTTCATAGTTCTGGTGGTTAGGTTGTACGCACTATTACCATACCGATCGACTGGTGGTTGGAAGAAATTGGGCTAGGAAGGTGTTTCCCGATTGGCCACACAGTGTGCTCGTAGACGCGGCGAAGAATGCCCGTGCACCAGATGCTTAAGTCATCGTTACTGCTGGCAGGAATTTTGAGGATCGCCCACATATGATAGGGGCGTAGCACGCTCGGAAGGTCACGCACGGCACGGCACAGAAAATGCAGGCTCCTCGTCCTGCTGTCCTGCAGCCGCTTAATCGTTCTCTGGATCCTTCTCACACCTACAGACCGTACCGCGGGGGTACACCGACTGCGTGTGATTAATATCCACTTGCTTTAACAGGCTCTTTATCCTTCTTTATTGGACAATCATCGACCTAGGAGGTCGACGATAGTTCACACTCACGGGAGGGAACTGCAGCGAGCCCAGGGTGCAACGCCGGGGATCGCAAACAGAGACATTCGCGGTCTTGCGCTACGGGTCACAGGCGATGGCGTGTGTGTGTGTGTGTGTTGTGTGTCCCCGTAGCCCGACTTTAAGTTTCGAACCTGCTGCGCGATCCTGCGGTGGGTGAGGAAATTTATGTCCCTTCGCGCTGGCACAGACGGAGTACGACGACGACGACGACGACTAGGCAGCGAGTTCCAGCTGGGAGAGTTGAAAAGCCTGGCCCGCCTTCTGCCCGGGACGGCTTGGCGGGTTCCCTTTTTCGGACAATCTAGGATTTATCATCGCACGGACGAGAGTGTGTTCCATCTAACGCTTGGACACTCGGACACTTTCGTAATAATTTTGTAATCGTAAATTGTTGCCTTGGGACTAAGAGCGGTTTTGTGTGTGTGTGTGTGTGTGGACTGGGATGCATCCAGTTACCAGAGAGCTTTGGAGGGGAGGCGTTTGCAACATAGTTCCATGCTCTCCCGGCGGGAGGGAACATAACCGTCGTCATCGCAAACCGGAACGAGTTTGATGCGACATCCAGCAGCTCAGTGGACGGACGACAGACCGTGGAACGATCGCTTCCCAGTCCAGGTTTGTTTGCGCAATCGCTCCTGAACAGCGATAAGCAAACAAACCGTCACAGCAAATGTGTCTGTGTATGTGTGTGTGTGTGTGCGTGTGTGTTGGTTGTGAAAATTAATTTGTCAAAAGTGTTGCAATATTTATGTGACTTCGGTCACGATCACGGGCGATCGCACGTCGATCGGCTCGGCAGGCTACAACAGGCCCCAGCCCAGGGCATCCTGCTGCGTTTGTTTTCGGACGGTGTGGGTCTAGGCTTTAACTGCGATGGTTGTGTTTGTTTTCCTCTTCTGCTGCTGCGGCTGCTGCTCGACGATGGGTGGTCGCCGTGTCGAGCCGCGCGCGTGCGTGTGCCAAACGGAAACGCTTAGCGAGCTAATGAGATATTGAGTCAACCGCGCGGGGAAGATGTTTGTTGCGAAAGTGACAAACGGCGAGTGGTTTGGTGCGTTTAGTGCTGGAAGATGCTTTGACAGAGGGTGGGTGTTGGTTTGGTTTTTCGGGCGCGTGGGCGACTGTGAAGATTGCATCAAGTGCTGGGAAATGTGAGTAATCGTTCCATTTTCAAAAAATCGTCAAGGATCATTTTGAATATTTAATAAAAAAAAGTCACAAAATACAGATTTTCATTTTCGGGAACTGCCGTACAACAATCCCAACCAAATTTGTTGTTTGTCTATGTGTATGTTATGTTAATTTCCTGCATTGTATTGTGGCTATTTACACGACAAAGTAATTTCAGCTTTTATCGTACTGGTTCAACCATAATTGATGATTTCTCATACGCTACCAACCTGCCCGAGCCAACCAAACCCACTAGAACAGCAAAAATAGCTTCATAAAAGGAAACTTGCACCAACACCACCTTTCACCTAAAAAACCCGTACTGCCGAGCCGAGCGAAAGGAAGCGAAGGAAAATCCATCCTCCACCAACTTGGCTTTGGCGTGTATGTGTGTGTGTGTGGCGATTAATCGCCAGATGGAAAGTAACAGCCGATCTGATTAAAGCCAACCAAACAACATCCTAACATCGGTCGCAATCGCCCGCTATACGAGTCGGCTTCAGTTTAATCGTTCAACATCACCGCCAGTCCCGTCCTCCAAACTCAGCCACAACCATGCCAGCGATCAAGCAAACATAATTAGTGCATTAAAGCGGGCCGTGGGGAGGGGTTGGTTTTGTAGCGAGTTTTAATGATATTGTTAAACTGTGCGCATGTAAGTGGTGGGAGTTTCCACCGGGTGCAATTTGTTCGGTCGAGTGCAAGTGCAACAGTTTCCGTACCGGGATGAAGTAGGTTCCCGTGGTAGGTTGCAGTGGAGAGCATTAACTCATTCCCTATTCGGGTTTGATGGTATTTTAAATGGAGAGAAATTACGCTGGAAGTTATGCTACACTGGGGAGCGTAGGAGAACAGGCACAAGCTAAAAAACTTAGTGGCTGTATATTTTGCGTTAATATGGAAAAGGAAGCGAATTGAGGGTCTTTAATCTGCATTTTATTTTGTCAAGCAACGATCATTGCTTGCCATAATCAGCAGTAAGGCAAAATCCAGGAAGGGATCATCCACTATCTTCTCAAATTCCTTCACTCGCACGCCCAAAGCAAGCAGCAAGTAGCAGCGACGATAGACTCACCCCTCCCTCAACTGTGGATATTTACGACTTCAATAAAACAATAAAAAACAGTAGTAACTACCAAATGAGGTTATAAATTTTACCTATCGATTACAATACCCGCCACCGGGTGGTGGTTCGGGCAAGAAATTGTGCATGTTATGATAAACGACATTCGATCGAAGATCGTGCCCGAAAGCTCGCATTAATGGACAGGATGGTGCCCGGTTTCGGGTTCGGGACCAAGCAGACAAACTCATAGCGCTATCAGTGCACGAACGGGCACGGGATGGGCCAGGGGGAGAAATAAAACAAAAACAACACCTAGTTCCAGAACAATGCCAATCCGGTGGCCATCTGGCCACGGTTTGGACGAACCGGGAGGGAAAGCAGCAACCACCCAACAGCAGTTGGCCCGCTTTTACATAATCGACTCGGATCGTCTCGATCGAGCGCGGAGGTTTCTGTTTGCAATTTTATTGCACTCGGATGCACTCTCTTTCTCCGCGTGATGGCAAAGAGGAATGTAAGATTATCCAAGCCGAGTTCAAGCAGCGATTGATTTCAAATTCCAATAGCTTCCCCAGTTTCGCCGTGTGTACTCATTTGGAAGCATTAAATCATAAGGTGCATTAAATCATACCGGTGAATAATGCACTCTCCGATGCAGATGAAAATGATTGTGATGGTGGATAGGAATAGAAACCAAAATAGTTCCATCCCTTTGTTTATTCACCAACGGGCTTAGGATGAGGAGGGTGATGGGTTTAGCGCTAAATAAAATTAAGAGATGTTATTGTTGGAGCTTTTGTGCATTCTTCTTTGCAAGGTTAAATAACACCTTGTTTCTTTGGAGAAGGTTTCTCCCTCTAAGCAGGAAATATTGTTGATCGTCGATGGTTGATTGCCGTCCACTGTTGGGTCCACTTTCTTTTTTCTTTTTGTCGATGATCTATAATATTCTTCTAATCCGATCAATGAGGTATCCTTGAGCACTGGGTAACCAAACAAACAGCCACACTCGAAACCCATGCACTCCATTCAACCTAAATGGGACGTGATGAAAATAAACAAACCATCGTTCTCACGTGGGCTACACGAAGGGCAAGGGCTACGGTTGGTACAAATCCACCTACAAGCCCTAAACAGTAGAGCAAAGTCAAGCCTCGCTCTGGGGGTATATGTATTCACTGTGCTTTTTCTACCACAAAAAGGAGCTCTCCCGATCGCTGATTGTCGATCAGATCGTTTCCTTCGTGCTACCGGCGTCATTTGAGTCCACTCATGCGTGAGAAACACTCCTCCAACAGTGCACAAGAACCAAGCAAAACGCGACATAAAAAACCCACAACATTCGATTCCTTGTCCGTGCAACGTCAAGATTTATGAACTATGTTCTCACAATACCAATACCACGGTAGAGAATCCTTTTTCTCAAACGTATCGCGGATTCCTCAGCGTCTTCGAAAACATCCTGAGAATAGGAGGAAAACAAAAATCCAGAGCACAACACAAAACAACCTGTGAAGTTTAAAGTTTTGGGTGTTATACTTTTGTATCAGCTTCTGCTTGTTGCTGGCCCGATCTTGTTCTCCCGGTTAGCTCAGGTTACGCGAGGTTCAGGTGAAATTCTCCGAGCCCCTTTTCCCATCCTTCGTTCCGTGGAAACCGACACGCGGTCAGACGGAGGACCAAGTATTAGCGTTTGTGTGTGCGTGTGTGTGTTTTTAAGGCCGTCCGATTCGTCCCTTTTCGTTCCATTGTCCTTCAATTTTCTTCAATGAAATTAAAGCTCTCATCGCAGGGCCGATGCTAGCGCTGTTCCATTCATCGGAATCGACAAGGATCACTCGTTTGTCCGTAGGATTAGGTGAAGACGGTTCAGGTGTTTTCTTTTTTTTGCGTTAGGTACCCCACCCACCCTAAATCATTGGCCTATTATTATTTGCCGAACGACTGAGCAAATGCTCAGCTTCCGTGGAGATAATAGCGTCCTTCATCTAATCCGTAATGTCCGACCTTCGACACGTGAAAATGGGTCACTTTTTTATGAATGAAGGGCCCACGAGCAGTTCCAAATGATGAGGATCACTTTTCACCTTCCGCAGAGTGTATTGAAGAGAGAGCCTAAGTTCTTGGAAATTGCCCAATCGATGCAACGTCTTTCAGGGAAAGTGATCAAATATTTTGATGCCTTTTTTATTGGCCATAATGTGGTCAATCGTTCGGGCAGGATTAGGCAGGCAATACCATGCGGGGGCAGGCAAAGAAAGGTTGAAACTCAAGCCGAACTCGTGCATTCGAGCCAACGGGTCAATAACAAAGCGTAAAATCGCCCATTAGAACCCACCGGGAGGAAGAATGTTCGCTCTCGCTTCTCGATTGTCCCGACAAGCGCTCGTAGTCCATTAATAATGATAATAAATCAACAGAGCAGCAGCACACTCACACCGACTAGCAAGAAAAGTACAAAGATCGCCGAGTGGAAAGAATTCGCCGAGTTTCGTGGACAACATTAAACACATTCCAGTGTGCCCCCTCCAAGGTTGTGCCCCCACGCACCACGAAAAGTGGTAGCCGGGCGCGATTAAGGCTCGGTGTGTTTTGCGACACCTTGCCCATGTTTTCGGCTCCCTCCCGGAGGCCGGAGGTTGAAGATCGTCCCGCGCGAAAACCTTGGGAGTCCTACCGTTTAATTGATATCATTACCCGCCTAACAACAAATGCAGCATGTTCGCGCGAACCCATTCATCATCCGATCTGCATCTGCAGGTTCACCAGAGCAGCTCGCACTGTGGAAGCTGCGACAGTGGCAACTGAAGATCACCTCTGGAAGTGGAACAAAAGGAGCAGATGGGATGATGGGTGGAGTGGAGCGAACAACCGGCTTGTTTGGACAGTTAATTTATTGGCGGAAAATGCAAGCGCAAAGGCACGGGCGCGCTGTATTGTGCATGATTTATGTCGCTTCTAATGGTCACTGCTTTTCGCCCAACTTGTGTGTAGTTTGGCTGGCGGTAGCGACTAGGGGGGACAGGAAGATGATTTTGTTTTGTGAATTCTCTAATTTTGAACCATAATTCAGCTCGGGGCAATCGGTCAATTTGCAACGACCGCGGTGGGCTTGCTTCGATGGTGGTCCGCCCGGCACGAGCTGGAATACATTAGGAAATAGAAAGCGGCGACATTGAATTAGGAAAATAAACATTTTGGCTGGCGGGTTGGAGGGTTCCAATTAAAGGTGAGTTTTGGAGAGTAAAAAGGTAGCTTATAATTGGTATATTTTAAGGAGGATTACACAAAAATGGTTGAATCATAGGACTAGTTCAAAGATCCGATTGTTTGCTATTTCAAGACGTCTTCAAGGTGCTTTCTCAGACGACGTCAAGGTTCAGATGATTCGATTGAAGTCTATTTACAACCAAATGAAGTCTTTAAAAGCATAGGTATTAGCTACCAGCAATAAGCAATACAGCAGCCGGTTTAAAGTGCAAGTCAAAGCATTAAGATATAAGTTCTTTGTTGCTGTATATATGTATGCAGTTCTGAAAGAATGATGGCATGATCTGACCATTTGTTTGAACCAAAACCATTACAATCCGCTTGAAACATTCTCAGAATTAAGATCTTCTTTAGGCAAATATCCCGAGCATGTCCCGAAAGTGCCTCATTTACCTTCATCCATTCCCAGTACAATGTCTCTGAAGTGGCCACTTACCAATTTACATCGTTGTTCGCATTATCCGATTCCTGGTTCGGTTGGTATCGAAGCTATTTGTAGTGTATACATCAACTGGCCAATAAATAGTCCCCTCACTACCTGCCTTTCACTCCTTTCAGACACGCATCCGGGCGCAACCGAAATGGCTGTCGTATTTTCTCTCGCCAACCCGCGAACACCTGAATCTATTAGCAAAGTTATGTGTGGAACCCATCTTCTTAACCACGAACAAACCACTTTTTTCACGCGTAAGTGCCACCCCATCGTCGCGCGGCCGGTGGTTAACTAATGGTGGAGCGACGGAAAGGAACAGCCACTCTCAAAAGCCACCCGGTGCACCCGCACCGAAGCGTCGTGCAAAAGAATGTAAAGTGTTTAGTTCCTTTTTGTTACACTGGGATGTATGTGTGTGTGTCGGGTGTTACATGCCACTCTTCTGCGCGCATCTCTGCACCTGACCGATAAACAGGTACACAGACACACATGCTCCCTCAAGTTCCCGAAATAGTCGATCGAAGATTGGATGCAACGATCGCCACTGGAAAGCAGAACACACGCCAGGATCGTTCCATCTTCGCTTGGGTGCATTCCCCCAGCAGGCCCAGCTCCACCCCCATGCAACCCCGGTAAGTGCGAGACGGTGTAATCTGTAATGCATGTAGGTATTTATGGGGACTGCACAAGGGGCTTCCTCGCGCGCCACTGGGAACGATACGGTACGGTACGGATGGGTTTTGGTAGTACTTTTATTATTACTCCCTCAATGTCTCGCACGAGCACATCGTGCGATCTTGCAGTGACGATACTGCGGTCCGGTGTTTGCAAGCTTCCGTCGACGATGTGTGCTCGTTACGTCCTAGCTCCTCACCCGCTTTCCCGCTGGGAACTGTAGAGCTGCCGGGTGGCGAGAGGCCGGGACGCCAATGTACGTACAACCGTGTCGACCTGTATCTCCATCGCAGCGGTTTGCCAACTGTGAACGTCGGCAGCGAGTTTTAGCTACTTATCGATGTTTGCCGGGGCGCATTGCACGTTCCACCCTCCGCGCAGGACCCAGCGGGAGGACGCGCTCCCAATGCCAGGGCCAATATTGTCTGCCCGATTAGCGCACCGGGCGAGGATCCGGGACGGGAAGGAACGAGCGCTGCACACGGTCTGCCCAGTGTCTTATCGCGCTTTACCTGTTGCTCGGCTGCTCGGTTTGCCGCTGCGGGAGGATCTTCCAGTGCAAAACTGGAACCTTCTGGGCCTGGCAGCATCTTTCAGCATCTTCTCCTTGCACACGGTTGGAGGGCCGGTTGCCCTTCATTTCAGCGGGAGATAATATAATGTACACGGTGCTGCGTTTATTGATTTTTCGTGTTTTATCGATCGGCTCGCGACCGCGACTGACTCTCCTTCCCCGATGTGTGCCGGGGGAGGACTGCGGTCGGAGGGCAGCAGCTGCAGCACCAGCAGCAGCGATCG
Source organism: Anopheles coluzzii (assembly GCF_943734685.1). Classification (NCBI taxonomy): domain Eukaryota; kingdom Metazoa; phylum Arthropoda; class Insecta; order Diptera; family Culicidae; genus Anopheles; species Anopheles coluzzii. The sequence continues at coordinate 8,265,126 of NC_064671.1, forward strand.
GTTGATCCCATCAAGTGGCAGCTCCAGATTGTAGCGCTTCGGAGCTGGCGGGAAACAAATCGCCACAGAAACCGTGCCACCGTGCGCGGGAGGTTTCCGATCGGTTCCAGTTAGCGCTGGCGATGTTGGCTGCAGGATAGGGACTAGAGACGCGCGAGACTAAGCGATTCGTTGGGGGAGGGGAAAATGAGGGTTTTCGGATTGGGTTGTTGGGTTGCTGGTCTTCTGTTCTTCGTGATCTCGTGGTGAAAAGTATATCGATTCTGGTTATCGGTTATGGTGCAGCGGGTGCAATGCCTTCGGCACGTTCTTGGAGTGTCGATCGTTTGATGAAAAATGGATCTATATTTAGGTACATGATGCCGTTAAGGATGCAATTGTGGGTTTTTTGAGTGTGGTGGTTGTAAGAATAGGTTTAAGCGATGCTTAAAATAAGAAGCTGCAAAGGCATAGTTGAAGGTAAATACAGGCAAAAGGTTGTAGTTTGAGCCATCGTGAGAAAATACTGTTGAAGAAGCTGTTTGGAGTCAATATGTGATGGTATTTCAGGCATCCAGAGCTTTTCACAAGACTTTGAAGATCGGAGATCTTGGTTTTTATTCTGCCACAAATCTGCTTCATTTAGGTCCTGATGTTCAGCATTTTATCAAACTTGATCCTACATTTTGAGGCATAAAGGCTTAAAGTTTTTTGAAGTCACTGGGGAAATCATGAAGATCCAGCCTGAAGTATCTCAGAAATTTTCAACCAACTCGTAGACAACTTTGAATTTTGTAAGATATCACATTAGATCATACTGGAAGATCACTACAACCACCAAATTCAAGCTCCCTAAGCCAAACTCAGCAAAAGAAAATGTGACCATATTTCCTTCCCGTATCATAAACAAACAGAAGCCGACAGGGGAATAGTGTTGGGTTGTGTTGCCTGCCTGCATCCTAGCCCCTTTATGCTTTCCATCGATTACTTTTCCGTGCACCGTGGTATTCCACCGCACCGGACCAGTATCGGACCGTTTAAGGCCGCCGGTTTCGCCTCTCCCAATCCAGAGGGATCTTTACTCTGCCTCTATCCCACACTACCATTTCAGGATGCTTATCTGGTGCAGTCGAGGTGGTGTGCAGTACCTACGCCCGGTCGCTTTCGTGCCTTTCCAATTCTTTTTATTTGCTTCCCGTTTTTACCACGGCAGCACAAGCGGCAACCGCACGAGCGTACGGCATGAGAAATGCACCTTAGCGCGAATGCACCGTACTCACCTGGCAAGCGGGAAGCTCGGTTCGTTATCGAACAATAATTATAATTTATGAATTCATGTTGTCTTATTTGTTATTGTTTTTATTGGCATCGAATGCCCGATCGGGCGCAGCAGGGGAAGGATTTTCTCGCCACCAGCGTGCAGGCGCTGCAAGCTCCCGCGAGTGCCTGGAGGGCGTACGGGCTTTCCCGGGATCGCCAGGCCAGGCACGTTCGTTGTGCAGTTTTTGGGCCGAAATTTATGTTGTCGCTTGGATGCCGTGCTAGTGGCCCCGCTCCGGTAGTGCCCTCTAACCTAGGAGGTTTTCGGTTTGGCCATTTCGCTCGCTGTGAATGGCATCCTCACGCCCGCGAATCGTTTCCACACGGATCCCGTATTTCATGTGCGCCAGCAAAGGACATTGTTGTCGTGGTTCCAGGTGAGTTTTATGGTGCATTTCCCCTTGCGGGGGTATCTAGCTCCAAAAAACTCGATATTGCTCAATATTCCATCAAGATATGAAATGTCCTCTCGGAAAAGGAGGAGGTAGCGTTGTGGCACCTTCTCGTGGAGAGGAGGGGGAAAAAAGGGAAGAAATTTGTACCGACGGTGACCCCGGAAGCTAATGAATGCTAGAAGTCGTAGGGTATGTTATTGGGTAGGGCTAACACCAGAAGCTAGCGCGCGGTGAACCAGCGAAGGCATGTGTTACACCGTGACTTGACGTAACACGGTACGGGAAAGGTGTACAATATTGTTTATTATTCTACACGAGCTCGGAAACTCGAGAACCAAGTGGCTGGACGTGGCTTTTTCCTCCAAGCCGACGGCCAGCAAGAAAGAACGTCGAGGTCTTTCCATTCCGGTAAAGCGTATCTATTCGCACATTTGGTACGTTGTCACAGCACACAACCGACCCAGAGGAAGATATACGATAGCATAGAATGGTCGATTGGAGTAGCCAACATTACAAAGCGTTCAATATCAGAACCCCAAGACCCATCTAGAAGCACGCGCTGGTGTGTTTAAACGCACCTGTCCATTTTAGCTAGCACAAAACGGACGTACAGGTAACGGGTTCAGACGTGCTTTGCTGTTTTGCTCCTCTTCTATGTTGCTAATCTTCAGCCACGGTCTTACGTCATCGTTCCTTAGATATCGAATACCTTTTTCGTGTGTTTTCTCCTAGCCCTACAAGAACTCGTACACATGTTTGAGCAAACGCTGGGATTTGATTGTTCCTCCCACCACCACCTGCTTACGGTAGCAGCAACAACAGCACCAAAGATCGAACACAACAAGCAAAGTATGCAAAGAGAATGGACTGGAATCCTCCCCAACACCGGAGGCTCTATCCCCCCGAATCGGAGGCTGCGTAATACCTTCCCCGGTTGTCTTGGGGAAGGAGCCCTCCCAAAACGTATCATTTTCGAGGGCCATAAATGAAGCATAATTAAAATCAATGAGTCAATATAATTTCTCTATTCTCCCGGGTGCTGCTGTTGCTGCTGCTGCTGCCATGCGTTGTTTCGATCGTACCGGTCGAGTGTATGATTGCATGTTCGACCAACCACCCGGGTTGGTGGTGCGGAGGACGAGGCAAAACTGTTGTTGGCAAGCTATGGTTGGAATGCTCAAAACAGTAGTTCTTCCCCGACCAGAGGTAAAAGGTAATGAACTCAACTGCTTATTGTCTCTTCTCGTATCGGTTTTGGGTGTTCGTTGGGATAGTGGGCCAAAGGTGTTTTGAAAATGCTGGAAATGTTTTGAAAACCATGCCGGAACATGGTTAGTTGCTAATGTTGTGTCTATAAAGTTGTTTATCAGATTAAATTGAGGCTATATAGAGTAGTATGAGGGTAATTTTGATTAAAAACAATTTTTAATATTGGATTGTTTTATTTTCTTAGTTCATTTTATTGGAAAATAGATATGAAATAATAAAATCAGATGTTTAACCATAAAATCAGGTGATTAATCGAAAAAATAATAAAATCTAAGCAAATACAAATCTTCTTCATCGAAATCGCTCACTATCCATCCACGTGCTGCCTGAAACGTGAGACGGTCCCTCGGCTCCTTTCGAATCATTTCTAACCTCCGCCCGCAAACCAAAGCGTCCGGTGTGGTATGTGTGTGTGTCTGTGTGTTGCAGCGTTCTGTTTTCGTTTAGTCATTCCGAAAATTATGAAATAAGGCAGTTATAAAACACAAACCATCACTTACACAGGGTAGCTACGAAAGCATCGAAACCCTTATACGCGAATCAGTACACTTGCGGTGGCAGGAAATTTCACCCAATGAAAGGCCTATTACTGCATGCCTGGTGTGTGCGTGTGTGAATGTCTGTTTACCGGTCAGAACTAGAAACTTTATGCAAACGAAAATCATTCGTAAATAGTAGGTCGCACAAAGGGAATGGAAGGAAAACACACACAGCTACGACGACGAATGTCTTCATTTGTTTAATGGATCAAAATCTCCGGGACTGGCCCGGGAGCCAAAGTGGGCAATCATGCGGAGGAAGTTAGCTGGCCCCCGTCATCCAAATACGGGTGGAGCCCAAAAAAGGGGTCGATAAATACATGGTTCGGGGTCGGCGGCGAAGATTACGAGCAGGGCCGTTGTGCGCGGGAGGAAGCCCCCGAAACGAGCAAATGGAAAAGGACGATAAGGTGCGTTAGGATTTCTTCCCCGTCCGTTCAGAGGAGCTCACAAAATACAGTTAGAAAAATTGGAATGGTGCGGCAGAAGCATCAAGAAAATTCTTCCCGTTCGTGATTGCGAAAAAAAACCCCAACGCAAATAGGGGTTAGGGCGAACAGAACGATCAGAACGGTCAGAACGATGGTGATGGCTAGGTCGAGATGGCGCAGCACGACGCAGACAAGTGCACCGTACGCAGCAATCACACGGGCTTACGGGGTTACCGTTTCATCGATTTCCTTTTCGATGCTGGCGTAAGAACCGAAAGGTTTGGATGATGTGTAGGTCTGTTTTTTTGGGGGGCTTAGACGCTCACTAGACACAGCCCCAACGAGCCACTTGATGTTTCGTTGTTGAACATGGACAGGAAAAGATCGCTTCATTCTACCGTTGCGTTGCGTTTTGTTGAATTTACATTAAAAGGGTTCTCGACTGCCGAGGGCTGTAATTAAGGGTTCCTTTCCGCCTTTGCTAACCTTACATACACAAACGCGTGCACAATTAGTAGCCTGTGTGGGAGCTACCGAGTTCGGGAAAGAGTTTGGCGGACAAGTGATTGATTTTAAATGTTCGGTTTTGATTACAGTGGACCAGCAGCAAAAAATGGCTATGGAAAGGAGTCTTTAAGGCTAAGGGGGAGCGTTTTCTTCCCGTTCATTCCAAAGATTGTAGGTTAATCGTAGTGTAGGGCCGATTGACGATACAGCAAAAGTCCCGGTTTCGGGAGAATGTGAATGAACTTGGGGCCGGGGGATGCGTCAGGTGATCAGGGCTAGAGCGACCCCGAGCTCAGAACAAAAGGCACGGCAATGAATGAATGCGAAGATCGGTTGATGCATATCAGCGGCGCTGATCGTCGCTTGTTGAATGGGCCCCATCGACACAGCCGGGCCTTTGCTTAGCCGGTCGGTGTATAGACAAAGACAATTCCTTGTTCCTTTGCCCCTTCCCCAGCTCGGTTGATTATGATCGATAAGATTGAATTAAGGTCGCAAGGGGCTTTTAATCGCTGGGTTGTGGTAATTTTCTAACCTTCGAATGGCAACGAGCTCGCGAATGGGCGAGCCAGCTCAGAGCCAAACTCACAGCAAGCGAGAAAGCAAAACTCCTTTCTCCTTTCACGCGGCGGGTTCGTCGCTTCATTCTGCGGCCGCAAATCAGGAGTGCACAGCCGCGTTTAAGTCACAAGAACAATTCCCTGCATGGAGGTGACGGGGGAAATGGTAAATGTCGCGACCAAACCTACCATTCTTTTCGATTTTTTGCACTCGGGATCGGGATGCGCGAGGTCAAGAGCAACCCGCTCTTCCGCGAAGTCGTGGAAAGGATGATGAGCTTTAGCCTTTTTGCGTTGCAAACAGCAGAACAGAAGAGAGACTTCAACGGGTGGTCGAGCAGGTGGTGGTGAGGGGACATGGAACGGAGTTTCGAAAAGCATATTCACGCGCACGATCGCGTTGGTGGTAAATTAATGAATGAGCATGAATTTATGAAGCACTGCGCGACATCTTGTGCCTTCAAGGTGTTGCAGCAGAACCGGCGTAGCTTGGTGCATCCTTTTATAGGTAGATACAGTTCCAGCAGTGCTGTGCTAGAGTTGCGACATGTTGCTGTAGTGTTTTAGCTGTAGAAATGTTGTTCAAAAATAAAACCCTTCAACAGCATCTCCTGAGTAATTTATTGCAAAATATCATCATTTTGCATTTTTCAGGAACATTTATTTAACTCACTAAAAGATCTCCAACTAGAAGAAGTTCTGTTATAATTATTTCACAGACAAATAAAACTATTGAGCATCATTTGGATTCCTGCCGCCCACTGAACGATTCTTCTAAGCAGTGCCGGAATTAATGAACTCAAAACTCGATGGCCAGCTAGTGCAGTTTCCTAATCGGGCTACAGGCGGGCGCAAAAACCTTCCCGATTCCAGTGCAGCGCCGTTCGCTGCGAATGATACGGGCACAATCATTATCCCCGGTTGGCCAGCGTTCAGGTTGAGGAAATAAATTGCGGATAATCAAAATACGATTTGAAAATAAGCAACAATATAAACAATTTAATACACGTTATAAATTCTCGAAGGCCTCGAAGTCTCTCTCTCTCTCTGCCTCGCCTGGTGCAGAACTGTGGTCGGATTTAATTCATCGACGCTCGGCAAACCCCCCCCCCCCTGTCCCGGTCGCCTGGTTTTATTTTTCTTTTCATTTATTTTGCCATGTATTTTATCCCGGCATGCTCTCGGCCCGGCATGATATTTTCCTCCATCTTCCGCCGCCCTTACCCAGAGATCGTCTTCATTTAAGAAACCACCCGATACACCTACACTTGTTTGGCCGGTGTCTGCAGTCTGTTGCCTGATGCTGGGCTGCGTGCGTGACCACAAATTCTTCCCCTTCCCTTTGGTGCCGTGGATTTCGCGAGAATAATGTGGTTCCGGGCATGAGGGAAGGATCGATGATCCCGGTTTGCTTTTCAGCTTCTCGCTCGCTCAAACTCACTCACTCCTGCTCTGCGCTCTCCCACTTCTGCCCAGTAATTATTAGTTACAGTTTGCGAATGTGGCAGGGGCGGCCGGGGAATGCGTTCGGGACACAGAAATTCCAGCGCGTATTCTCTAGAACGAATACCGGTGCCACAGAATCGCACGGCGCGGCTTGTGGATTGAGAGTTAACTCGTAATTTATAAGGACGTGCGTTCCGCAGGGATCGATCGATTGCCCTTCGATTGGCGCGATGAAAGCGCGTGTTTGGGGAAGGTGGAGCAGGAGGAGGAGGAGACGCTCGAGCGGCGCTGTAATTGAGAGCAATCTCGGCGCAGGAATAAGAATAAGGTGTGCGCTCGATTGCTTTCCAACCCCATCGCATGGTCACGGTTCGGTGCGCATAAACAATTCACTTGTTCGCCGCGCACAAGTGATCACGCCAAAGACGTCCCCCCCCACCTGAGAAGCAACAAAAACGGGGAGGCACATTGGAGACAGAACTTATCCAACAAAGGGAGCAAGAGCGTTGCCAGGAGATCTGAGATCGTCGTCGCCTGTTTCATCCGTCCGATGCGTTTTGCGATCGCGATTATGACGGCGATGATGATACCCGGGGCCGGACGGGGATGGCGCGATCGGTCGCCGCGCGTTTGCGCGTGCTCCAGCGATGATGATGAAATGCGCTAAAGGGTTGGGCATCCCTTCCTGTGCCGTCCCCTAGCCCGGGGGACGCTGTTGGAGGTTACAGTTTTCGTCGTCTTCTTCCCGGGATTTTTTTTCCCTCTCCACCTGAGAGACCACACCCGAAAATGTGCATGCATCTTGCTTGGAGCGCTGTTGGGGCGCGTTGATGGTACATTATGGGGATGTGAAGGAATGTTCCGAAGGTTTTCCCTCCCTCTGCTTCTTACGTTAACCTCCTCTTCCCTCTCTTTTGGCCAGTGAAGCTCCCCGATGGGAATGTAAGGTGGAAAGTGTTCACAGGAGAGTGTGCCGAGGGAATTCGCGATTGCGTGCAATTATAAAAAAGCTGGAACCCGGTTGGAACATGTGGGCCCTTGATCGTGTCCCGATTGTGTTGCGGGATGGTTCAGATGTTGTTTTTTTTACTCTGTTCTGTGTCCAATAACCTTCAACAGCGTTTAATTTAACGACGAAGGCACGAACCGTTTGCGTGAGGTGGGTGGTTGCACTCTTTTTGTACATTTTCATGTAACTTTATAAGTTTGTTTTAGCGATGGAACTCTTAACAATCAAGGGAAAAATTTAGCTCATCAGAGAGTTATCTTATTTCACGGCAGATGGAAAAATCCTTTCCATTTCATTATCGTTCCGAAACTTTCCAAACACATAAAACACATAAAATGACAATAATGCTCTCTTAAAAGGCAATATCCATAAAACTAGACACTCAATTCTCGCATCGAAGCATCCTCGACACCGTACACCAAAGCAAGATATGAACTTAATAAAGCCATTGCGAAAGATTTAATAATCCCAAACAACTCTAAAAGCGTTTTCCAATCGAAACCAGAACACTTGCAATAAATAATCTTTATGACTCTTCCCGCCCGAAAAATTCCTTACAGCGCGTCGAAACGGAAACACTCAGTTACAACATTCCACTGTTATGCTAAAATCACTCCGGGCATCATCCCCCCACCCCCAATGGTCCTCCTTGGACAGTGTTGCAGCCGTTGTGAAACCACCATCGCACCTCCGATAATGCGAACACTCTATATTCATAGTTTCAGCTCACAGCTTTGGGCTTTGATTGCTGGCGCGTATCATAATGGCCACACAACACACAGCACACAGCAACAGCAACAAACCTGTGCCACCAACCTGTGCCATCGAGGACACACACTGGCGAGTGCGTCGCGCCGATAACGAAACAACCGAACCGATAAAAACATCACCAACGACCGCCAACGATCTGCCCGTGCCCCGATGGGATGGGGGCCAAATAACTAATCCAATAATTTTTCTCTTAATCGATTACCCATTAGCATAATGTCGCGTTCGGGCCGTTTGTTTTGTTCTGCTTTATTTTTATTTTTTTGGGAGAGGTTTTTGCTCTGCACAGGAAAAAATGGGAGCAACTTTATTTATTTGTCTTTGGCCGCCTTTGGACCGCCGTTTGCGTTCGACTCATCTAACCTTGCAGCAGCCTCCGGAATGGGTTGAGCCATTGTTCCGCGCCAAAGTACTCATAAATTCGATGGCAGTTTTCCTTGTCTATACTGTGCACTGCAGAAGAAGGGTAAAACACACACACGCATAGACACAGACAGACAGAGAGACACACCTTATGCTCCGAGAGCTCGTGCATTAATTTATTCTAATCAAATTAATTAGAAAGTGATGTTTAACATATTTTTTATGTTTTAATTTAGTGGTGGAATGGCTCTAGCTGCGGTGGAGGAGCTGGTGGTGCGCACAGGACGGGGTCTTCGATCGATGTCGGAAATGTTTGTGTTGTATTTGGGATGTATTTTTTGTTGTCATCGTTATCGACAAACGAGCAGACGCAAAGCATTCTTCAGCCGTTTCTGAGTCATTTCGTTCGTGCTTCCCGCATCGAGCCGAACGAATCACCGCGGTGGGTGTGCTCCGCGGAAGTGTTTGGGAAAGGTGGTGGACCATACAAAAAAAGAAGGAAAACCCTCTCCAACAGCAATAGCAACCACTTGAAACCGAAAAGAAATGTGTTCGATTCTCGATCTAGCCAACGATCTCGCGGGGCCGGGTACGGGCAACACTTGATTTAAATGTTTTATTTTATTGCTTACAGCAGTCATTCGACATCCGCCATTAGAATGCCAATGCTTTGGAGCTAGCGAGGCTGGCGCTCGTACCGCGATAAGGAATGGGCGGCAAGCTGTAGATGCGATCTGGGATGAGGATATTTAGATGCAAATTATGTTATTTAGAAAATTATATTTATTGTTGAAATGCGCAACGAACTGTTGCCTGGAATGGAACACGATCGATCTTCTGCACCCCATGGACGCCTGCACCGGGACGAACAAAGCAAGGAAAAAATACATATGGACCCATAAAAACTCACACACCTTCACTCAGTAGAGCTGGGGCGAACCAGAAGCGAACGTGTTTTATGGGCATCGGTTATGCCCTTTTTAGTCAAATGTGTCCGCACCGCTGACGTATTCTGATAGTGTGGCGGTTTGCCACCCCCCCCCCCCATTCGACCACTTCACCCATCGAGTCAGGTGCGATAAGAGCGAAGAGCGGGGGCATCATGGGGTGAAGCAAAACTGTGAAGCTAACCCGGGATATAAAACGAATCGTAGCCATAGTCTTTATCGTAAATTTTCGATCGAAATAATGAACGGTTTTTCTCGATGCTGGTGAATGAAGCCCGGGAACAGGTCTTTTGGGAGATACTGGCAGGGTAGAAACATCCCTAGCAGGTTTCTCCATTTTCCTACACACATTTAGCTAGCTCGCACGAGACTCGGGTTTTTTTTGCCCGATGGTTTCAGATCTGTTGCAAGGAAATGTCGCTTCTTGCGAGCGTTTGTGATCGTAACCGGTGCTTTATGAAGGCAATTTCGGGGTTCGCGTGGCACTGCCGGAACGGCGGGATCGGTCGGTCAGCCACGTGCAGCGTTATGAGGCTTAAACATTATGTAAATCACATTTTCAGCGGATCGATAAATGGAGAATTTATGGTTGCAGTTGTCATTGTTTCGGCGTGCTGGAGCGGCCGGTGAAAGGAGATTTTCTTCAAGAAAGTCACTCGATTTATGTGATGCTTCTCCGTTCAGCAAGATCACGATTGGAGTAGGAAGAAGGGAGTGTTTTGGGTAGATTGATTGTGAAGTAATTAAAGGAGATTGTTTTGTGACATGGTCAGAATGATCTTGTACTCAAAGCTTAATTCAATTAAGACACTTAAAGACGAGTAACATCGTGCAGGATGATCGTGGGATCAATGCGTTATTATAATTCTCGACACCCAAATCTCGCCACATGTCAGAGCATTTTCACACGAAAGCGCTGCTCCGAACGAAACCCTTTGCTTTCTAGATCGCCTCCAGCGGTAGCTCTCCTGGTGACAAACAGGAAGTGGCTGCTTTCGATCAACATTTACATAATGTGCCGACCGATCACAGCCCCGTCGTATCATCAAAGCTGTGCGCGGCCCTACTGCGACAGTTTTATTCATATTTAGATGAAGCTCGATCGTGGACGATCCCCGATGCACGATCTCGGCGCAGTTGACGAAAGGATGCACCACACTTCTTGTCGCAGTGTGTCGCAGGGAAGCACACGAAGAAGTGGATTGTTACCACGAACACAAAAAAATGAACCTCCGTCAGCACTGCCCGCAGTTGACGAAATACGAACTGATGTGCTTTGTCGATCCTTCGGCAACGGTTTGGATCATCATCGCGTGGTATGCCCCAGGCAGCCAAGACGGAAATGTTCTTCGCACGCCGCGCACACACTCGTCGAGGCAGCGAGAAGAGGAGAAAGGCAAACACACATAAACTGTGTATTTATCAAATAAAATTCAAACGCATGCTCGCGATGCACCGCCGCGGCTTGCCCGCCCCTGTAACAATGGATGCGAACAACGCCAGAAAAACACACAATCCCGAATTCATTCATGAAAATCCTTTCCCATTGATCGCGATCGTTTGCTTTGGTGGTGGCCGTCGTGTTCTCATACGTCGGATGTTCTACGGGCCGGGACGGGGTGCCGCCGATCGAGACTAAGCATAAGTTACTGGCAGTTTGGTGGTGGTGGATTTACATTACAAAAGTGGCAGTGCATTCGGCGGGCCAATCGGCCTTTTTTGGGTGGTTGCCTTTTTCTCACGCTCAGCTCACGGACGGTCCCCGGCGGGTCCAAGCGGTCATTGAACGCGCGAAGGTTAAGCAATTTCGGTAGGAATGTTCGTTTCATTCTGGTCTGTTTGATGCGCTGAGATGAAATTCTAGAGCAATTTACAAGCTTATGATAAGCTAAAATTGATCAAAATTCTTTACATAAATGATACTAGGACCCATATATTGGTCAAACTTGTAAAGATGCAACTAAACTTGCAAGAAGACAACTCTGCCTCTGCTCAACGATGCACTAATCCGGCCGGATAAGATGTAATTCTATGCAGATGCATCACCTCGCGAAAGCGTGCAAAATCAACAGCATCACAAACCTGCCCATCAACCCGCCCTTCGACCGACCCGTTCCTCCCGCCCCCTGCTTGATGCACCCAACCATGGAACCTGTCAGAAGCGACCAAACAGACATGTTGCGCAAAACGGCGGGAAGCCTGCAGCTGACACGACAACAACCCCGATGACGACGACCACGCTGCTGCTGCTGATGAGCGGAAGAGGAAGAAGAAGTACGTGTACCGGAGGGAATGAAACAAACACACACACACACACATACACCCAGCTACGACCATGCGGCCATGCGAAGCCCGGTAGCTCACCGTGAACGCTTCATTATGATAAATTTTATTATTTTTATTAAACCGAAGCAAGCAACCGTGCAAGCAAACGAGCTTTCGCCCGGTCGCATGCTGCATCCAGCCACGGCGCAGTAGCACGGCCGCAGCCTTGCGCAGAAAGCATTTTGCGCTACTTGCATCGTATCGCGCATGATTTACGAGCGAGAATTGTTCTTTAACGATACCATTTTTCTTTGCGTTCGCGTTGCACTCGCCCAGGACCAGGACAACCCGGCCAGCAGCAGGATGCGCGCGGCCCAGCAAAACAAGGTGATTTAATAAAGCGTCGTTCGCCTACCCATACCCCGGCAGGTACGTTTGAGAGGGGTGGTAGATCGTCTTTCGCCTGGAGGCTCTTTCCCTTTAACCGTCTTACGCCACACGTGTTGCTGGCGAGTAAGCAAACAACTAGCTAACAACAGAAAATGGGGGTAACTTTTGATTTCCCTAGCCCACACTCCCGTCCTACACATGGGGAAATTTGCACCCCGTTTTCGCTCCCCACGAAAGGGTAGCACAGGTCAACGGCCGCGTTTCGTGTGGTGATCGTAACGGGCATAAATCACTCGCTCGTATCCCAAAGCAGAGTGTGTGTTAAAGAGCGCTGAGGGTTATGATTATGAGTCCGTTTTTTTGTTGCTGGGTGTTTGCGAATTTCTAATCACTTCATCCCACATCAAACCGTGGACCAACCACCACGAACCTGCGGGCCAACCAGGGACCATGGGACGTGCCAGCCACGTCAAAAGGATGCTATTTTTGGGCTTGTGCGGTCTATTTCTTTTGCATCTTCTCGGAGCTTGGAGCAGGTAGCTGGCCTTAACTATGTGACAAGTTGCTGGGTGGTTTTCGGTTTCGCTCCGAATGTGTGTGTGTGTGTTGTCAATCACGGAACCGAACGGTACATTGGCATTGGCAAACCCTTTTCTGGAGGGTTCGGGGAGGGTTTTGTGTCGTTCTGTTTGGGGTCTTTTTGTTTTCGAGGAAATGAAATATTAGCATAAGCAAATTGCAAAATCCTTTCGCACAAGGCACGAGGGTACACAGGTGGTGGACGGAGCCAGAGACAAGACAGAGAAGCACCTGAAAGAAGCCGCCCGCGTTAGCGTTGAAATGAAACAACATGGCAGACTCATCGCGTGGTAGCAAAAACAAGTAAAACCGTTGCGATGTTAAAACCGTCAGCGGTCGCGGGGGCCCCAAGATGGTTGTGTGAGCAAAATGTTTTTTTTATTTAATTTTGGATGAATGGAAGCCGAAGGTTTGAGACCTTTTTTAAAATGTTCTTAAATGTTTTGCCAAAAGATACATACATACAAATTTCTCCCGCGACGTATAATGAACATGAAAGTAGCTCCAAAAATGGATGGACGAAAAGAGCAACCAAAAGACGAAGAATATGATAGTTTTCTCCTTAAATAAGAAATTGTATGAGCGTTCCGGCGGGATGATCTCAATGAAGATGGTCAGAACATCACCTTGCCCCGCCGGTACGCGAAAAGAATGGCGTACAAAATGTCAGGAAAAATATGATGGAGCATAAAACAACATCCGCGGCAGCATAACAGAACATGATGCCCGGTTTCATAACCTCACGCAGTTCTCGGAGTGGATTTTGTGTTTTTTCCTCTCTTTTCTTAACCCGCTCTGCAACAGGGGTTATTACTTTAGCTTTTGTGTTTTTGTGTTGCGAATTACCAAAAAAGAAAGCTCGAGACCCCAAGAAACACACACCGAACGATTCGTAGGGTCAGGTTGGCAAAAATGAACTTCTTGGGCGGATGAAGCACACAGTAAAAAAACGTACGACCCACAACACAAATGAGAGCTGGCAGAATATTGCAAAAGAACGTTACCGGTCCGGGCATGAGTTTGTGGCAGGTTTGTGCGTGGCAGGTTTAGATGATTCGGCCGTTTGCCGAAAACTTGATGCGTTTCGTGCACGGTATTTTGGGACCTCCTGGAAGACAAACGTTTGACGTCGATGGTCGTACACACACGTACACGATGGAGCGGTATTTGGCAGGCGGTTGCGTTATATTTAGAGTAGAGTTTTATGGAGGTCGTTTCGTGGGGAGGTATCATAACTTTCTAGCGGTACAGCACAAAATGCGTTACATTGTAGGCACAAAGGCACATTGTTAAATTGTCTGTTCCGATGGTTCTGGTAAGGTTTCAGTTAGAAGAATGAACTGATCTGCCTTCAATATCAGGTTTGAATGACTTCCTTAGAGACACACTGCTCCGATCTCAACATACGAACACACAGCAACGAGTTGCAAACGAACACTTGCAGAAATCAACGCCTCTTTAATAAACGTTTAATTGTTTGCCTGAAAGCTTGAAATATCATTGTCGTTGCGATATCACTAGCAGGAAATAATGCAAATGCTAAATACTGTTAAAGCATCCATTCATCTCCCACATTAACAAACCCTGAGAACGGTCTGGGCCCATGAATGAAACTAATCCTCTTCTAAGAATACAATGGACCATCCCGAGTCCCGGGACTGGGGATGAGTAAAGCTGCAAAAATCCACGATTTCCTTCGCACCTTCAAATAAACCCGATAGAGCGAGCAAACGAAACAAAACAGAAAAAACAGACACACCGAACGCACAAAATCTCGACTCATCTTCTACTTGATTCAGGAACCCTTGAAGTTTGAACCCCACAGACCCGCAGGTTCAAGTGGGGCAGGAAGGTGAATGAATTAAGCACCAGCATCAGGCCACCAGGCGCTACTTCCATCCTGCCGTCTGCTGGCAGGTGCTTTGGAGTGTGTCTGTCCGTTTGAGTGGGCTTTCTACGAACGTGGGGAGGACCGACTGGAGCACTCAGTCCGGAAGAATCCGAAGCCACCCATCACGTCAGAGTTCGGACGGGTAGCCGGAAATACTACACCCGGTACCCGGCCCGGTTCGCTGTGTGACCGTCCGGCACAGGTTCATTTTAATATTTCTCCAATAAACTACCTATTCGCCACTCCAACACACGCGTTGGAGTGGTTTTGCGCTTGGAGAAGCACATTCACGCTTCTCAAAGACACAACCGAGATAAAAAAGAAGAATTAAACATTCACTCCCCAAAATCGAACATTGCCACGAATGCCGGACCCGGGATGGATGCGCACCATCACACCTTTGGCTGGAAATTGATGGCTCAATCAGCGTGGAAACCGTTTCGGTTCAGGCGGTGTTCATAAATTTATCTCTCTCCCTCCCCTCAAGACATCCTCCATTCGGGGGCAGAGCCTCCTCCTCATCTCCGATCGGCAGACAATCGAATCATGAATGAGTAAATAAATAGTGTAACCTTTTTGGCGCGTGAAACAATGGCGCAAAAGCTCGAAATGGCACCTGGGCGGCCGCCGGTTTGCGGTTGGGAATGCTTGCTTTATCAACACCCGTCCCCACGCCCTCCGTACACCCGTCCGGGGGTCGTTAATCATCAAGTCTAGGTTTGTGCGAAGATATCCGGTTAGACATTTGCATTTGCCGGTGCTCTGGTCCGCTGCAAGGTTGCTGTTGGAGAAGATGGGAGCGCTATGCGGTCCGAAAATGACCGTGATTAGATTAGATGGCAGGCCGCGGCATGCTAATTGATGAATTTGTCCACCTGATTGGGCTTTTGTCTTTTCGGTGGTGGTTGTGAGTGGAAAAAAGGGAGATAAATTTGTTTCATCCCAAATCACTCTCTCCCTCTGTTTTTGTCGATAAATTCGTTTGTTTTTCCGACTTTAATCTTATTGTCGAATTAAAAATAGATTGAGCATGCTTTAAGTTGACAAAGCCGCATTGTCCATGTATTCTGCGCGCGAGAGGCTCATCTTTTTATCTTTGATAAAATAGTTTAACACATATTCTTCTGCTTCAGTCGCGTTTTGTTTTAACCGGCGACCGGCGTGCAACACTAATGAGCCTGCATGACAAATTGTTTCGACAAACAGCGCTTGCCTTTAATCTGCCGTACCGCCGAATCGATTTGTCACGTTGGTCCATCCACCACGATCCACAATTTTAGGCTCATTAGGCTCCAATTTTGTGTGGCGTGTGAAAATATGCTAATGATAGCAAACACTATTTTTCGCCGCTTCATGCTGTCCGTTCTACACCATTCGGAGGTGCAATTTTTCATTGCTTTCAAATCATTTCCATTTAGAAAAGAAAACAGAGCTGGTCCAGCCAGCCAGCCATTATAATAAAGCAATCACAATTAGGAACGATTTAAACTCATTTGTAAACATCTATTTACATAACAATCCGTTGGCCGCCACCGCATGGCCGATGATAAATGCAAACCCCTTTGTTCGGGCCGAAAATTGCTCTTCTTTTGCGAAAGAGAAAGTTTGGCGTGTGCGTGCGCGAATGAAAACCCAACCTATCACCCGGGGGCGCACTGGGACCCATCGCTGATAACCTAGATTCCTTGGAACGACACCACCAGCCTGACACTGTAGGGTTTTGATTAAAATCACGAAAGATTAAAAATTAAAACCCTTGTGGGCTTTCAATCATTTTGTCTCATTTTGGGATGTTTTTTTTTTCTTTAAAGACATTTTCTTTCCCTCCCGAAAAAAAATCATAACCAATTAAAAACAATCGTTTTTTGGTAGTGTACTGCGGTGTCTGGGGTATGGAAGGACTTCAAAAACTCATTAAAATCTCACTCACTCAGCTGTTGCGCTGTGGCCGGAGCCTGGTGGTGGTGGTGATGGGTGGTGCTTTGGTGGTTGATGAAGGAAGATTACGAAGTTTCCATCATCCATTCCATCAGTCAGCCCCAAGGTGGTTTGGGAGGTCCGAGTGGATCCGGCGAGGATCCCCCGTTTGCTGTTGAAGTGTAAAAGTTATTAATGTCTGAAACCTGTGCTCGGTGTTTTGTTTCCCCTTCAAGGTGGTACAGGGGGGCACTTGTGGGATGCGAAGGAGGGGAAAAAGAGTTAAATATTAATAATGCAAAAATAATATACATTGCAGCATTGGATTGAAGGTGGCATGGTTGATATGACCGAACGAGACAAGAAGGAGGATAAGAGTTTTTAATCAGTGGCAGATCAGAAAACATCTTTAGCACTGTGGAGAATCAAAAGGACATTTTTGAATGATTGTGGGGCCTTAAAGCTCTGCTCCTACCAGAATGTTGCTTTGTGGTGTCAATTTTCAGCAATGAATTACCAGACAAGATGAAAAAATAAGCAAATTTTAGCCCTAAACTACACGAAATTTGGCATAAAAATATCTTAAACATCACAAAAATGTGTTTTGATCCTCGCTCTCGCCATAGTGATAGTAAGACACCCTAAAAAGCGTCTTCTCGCTCGTATGTGACGTCTTCCTTTCCGAACTGGTCCAGTGGGTCAGCTGGCTTTCGAGCGTTCACCATTCATCTCCTTCCGTTAGAACAAGTTGGTGCATCACCCCATGGCACAGACACGAGCAACTCGAATGCAAAAGAAGAAGCAATTTCTACGAAACGGTTAAAACAGTCGAAAAAACCCCACAGAAACAGCTCCCCCAGATTGAATCTCTTTCGCTTCTTCGTTACATTCCAGTGCGTTTCGTCCTTTCCGCGGATCACGATCGTGCCCGCAAAATCCGTACCGGCATAGCAACGCGGACTTCACCCCGTTGGTGGATGATCTTGTCTTGTCCACCGCCGTCCCCACCGCTAGCCACCGCTTCCGAACCAAGGAGGAGAAAGAAAACCAGAACCCAAACCGTTTCATGCAACCACGGACCGTAGCCGAATGTTCGAAAATAATGTTGAGTGGATACGCGCATACGTAGCATTTAAATTTTATCCCGATGTGCACACAGACGCGTGCACAAAGCGGCAGTAACCGATGCAGATTTCGCGGTGTCTTGGGCAGAGAGCTTCCTGCCTGCCCCAGTGCCAAACCACCCGTGCGGCCACGTGAAAGCTCGCGAAAGAGCAAGCATGTTAATATGCGTGTAACCTCAAATTTAAATTTAAATTCCCCGTGCTGCAGCCGACAAGTGCAGCGGGCTGGGGTTTGCTAGGTGGAAGAGGATCTGTGCTACTCCTTTTGTGTGTGTGTGTGTCTTTTGCGCGGTTTGTGGGGAGTGAGGCTGTAGGTACTGGATAAAAGGGCTTTACAGCATTCACGTGGCTGTTGGCGTTGCTAGGCGGAGGACAAACAAAAAAAGGAAGGAACGAAAAAAACACATACAACCCATCCCAACAAAAAACCGGGACGGATTTGACTGACGGTAATTCTGCGGCGGCCCCTTCATTGCTGGCGAAATTTCATTACGCGCCGTCTCAAGCCCGCTGACCTTCCCAACCTTGTTTCGGGCCGCGCTCGCGCGCTCGGGATATTTTGACAGAATGAATTTCGGCTTGCAACGGGCGAACGGGATTGTTTAATCGGTTTTTAAGTTCATTCTTTAAAACCATTCATTCGCGTCGTCCAGTTCATGACCCCCGCGGATGCGGAACAGAGGTGGAGCGCAGGAGGAATGCGTTCCGCGGGCGAGTCCTTTCTTGGTGCCGCGCGGACAATCGCGGATCCTTGTACGCGCCTGTCACAAGCGATCAACCCGCCACCGAACACACCAAACCGACCCGAAGGATGGAAACACCCTTCACCCGGGTCGACGCACACACACACACACACACACACACACACACACACACACACAGGGTCTGGAGGTCATGGTGGCTGGAAGCTCGGGCAGCCAAAAGCCACACTCCCGTTGGTTGCGTTGAAAAATGTAATGTAAACATGTCATGCAAATATTTTCACCTTTTTAACGCGAATGATTAATTGGATTTTCGTGGCCCTGGGTGGAGGAAGTGCCAAACAAACTGGTGAAGAAGAAAGACACAAAATGTACCCAAAATGTGCACCCACAAAAAGGGGAAGGATCGCCTGCGAGATCGCGCAAACTGATAGCCGGTAATTCCGTGTTAACAGAACTTCCTTCGGCACGTGATGGGCGGCTTTCGTCGGAATCGATTAGCTGCGTTTCCGTTGAATTTTTGCCCATGGCCGCGCATGCATTTTCCATTTGGGTCTGCGATTTTGCGCATATTTGCAGAGAAATTTTGTGTGTGCGCGCGCAAACACACAACGCGGGTTGCCAGGCGGAAAAGAAAAGCGAGTGACTTTCTGGGTAGAGATGACAAATTTGCATCTCTGCGCAGAGCAGGGAGAAATTTGCTGGTAAAGATGCTGGATTGATAATAAAACGACCTGGAGAAACTATTACGGGAAAGTATTCTGGAGAAAGTAAAGCAGTTTTCATACTGTGATTGCAACCAAATGTAAGGAATTGTAAAACGAGCGGCCAAAAGTCGAAATAAAATTTATTAAAATTTTACAATTACCCAAAAAAATGCACAGAAACGAACAAAACACTTTAAACACCAACATACAAAGCACAAAATGGTATATGAAACGGATGAAAAAGAAAGAAACACAATTCCATTTTTCCTTCTGTTGTTTATTTTTCAACTTCAACCATCCCTGTTCTTTAATTCAATTATAAAACCACAGCCACATTTAGCTTTCTCCCGCGTGTAAAAGCACCAATTTCTGCGCTCGCACACACACAAAAAAAAGTGAAACAGACACAAAAACCACAAAACCATACCCTCCGTGTCGCTATGGCAACGATTCTGCAGCGAATCGGAAGGGCAAACAATAAAAACGAAATCCTTGCGCAAGACAAAAAGACTGAAAACCGAAAAAACAAATGGAGAACAAGCACGGACACGTAAATGTAAAGGGCAACACGAAAAATACCCACATCACTGCTGCTGCTGCTGCTGCAGTTCCTCCTCTGCGCGAGTTTGAAAGCAGAGGAAAAAGGCAAATTTGGGGCTTCCTACCCCCGGTGCTCAGGTGTAATTGATTTAATATAATTTAACATTGCAGCTACCAATTTACGCTCCGAGGCCGAGCCATTCGCGCACCAACCCGTACGGCGGTGCTGTGCAGCTTGGAAATGGACAGTTTGGGTAAATACATTCGCGATCTTAATTTCTGCGACGCTTCACAGATGCAAAAATGTTCCTTCACTTTGTGTGTGTGAGTGGAAAAGAGAGGCTGAAACTAAAGGCTCCCCCACCACCAACCGACAACCTTGATCTTTAAATTTAAAAGAAGGGTAAATTTGTACAAATTCCACGCAGACTCACACTCCGACAAGTGGAAAACGGCCAGACCATCGACATCGGTTGGGGTTAGCTAATTTCTACCTCCAATTCACCCACATTCTCACGCTCTCGTCGCTGCGCAAGTGGTAAACGCTCGAAAACGGTCCCTCGCATGGTCCACCTGTCACCTGTGTACCGAGCGTCCGGGGCGTCCTCTTATCAGCAGGTCAATATCAGTGCCTTTTCCACCTTGCCGTCTAATGATGCCTGCCGCAGCCGGCAAGGGGTTGGAACGAACGACTCTAACCCGCCCGTTCGTGTTACCTTATCGTGATCGATGTTCGGTACATGGCAGATACAGCAGTCCCTTCTCCGCACATGGAGCGCCCCTGGGAGAAGGTGCTTTCTCCCACCAGGACCAGGGAGGTCTGTTTGTTTGTACAGACCCTGTACGCGTTCGTTCGTCGCTCGCGGGTTCGATGCCAAATCTCATCACTCTAAATCTCCCGCGAGGAATGTTTGTGTTATGGTTTGATGTATTCATAACAAGATCGACAGTGTTTAGCGTGAGGGATTGATTTTCCCTGCGCAAGGAGCTCATTTGACTCAATTAGTTCAGTGTGGAAGCGGAGCGTGATCGTTCGTGTGTTGCTACGTTTCACTTTCTTTTCATAAACTTTTATAACACACAATCAGAAAATCGATACCATCTGCCACATTCTTCCCGGTCCCACAAAACTAACCACCAGCGATGGATGACAGCTGAGTGTCAACTTCCAAGCAGGCACAACAAGTAAACAAGTCCGCTTTTGGTGGGAAAATCCGTAGCCCAAACCCGCCTCCGAGCGCTATCATAATTTGTCGTACGAAGCATAAACATTGATTCCCATTTCAGGGAGGGGTGCATTACTCGCAATGAACAACAGTTGCTCCCTCTCGGTAAGGTCTGGTGACTGGTCTGGTTTGGAAAAGTTGTGTGGGAAAAGTTAATTTTTCTCCCCGATTTTTGTTTCAGGATGTGTCCGGATCCGGCGGTGGCGTTGTCGGTTGAGCCTTAATGTCGCCCGATACTTCCGGCCCCGGGAAGGACAAGTGAATCGGAACACAGAGAGTCGAGCGAGTGCGTCTTTCCCCTCAGTTTTAGCTGCAGCCTGTCATAATGATCCTCGGTGTAGGACATTATGTGATATGTGTAATTAATGATTAAAGTCTACTGAAGCTAAACGATACTGTTTAAGCGAATGTGACAGGACATGACGAATGGAGGAGAAAATTTAGGTTTAATGAAGGGGAGTTTTAAAAATAGATTGCTCGGTAAGTACATTGCGTACTCTTGCTTCCTCAACTTGAATGCTTTAGATAGTTTTAGGCCCCCGTTTAACTCTCTTTTAATATATACAATGTAATTTAACTGTCTGAGCGCGGCAATACATCACGAACCTGTTGGTGAGTCGTGTATAAAGCCGTTTTCAAGGACACTGATTCCTGCCTCCGAACCTGATCTCAGGGCTTACAAAATTGCACACCATTTTACATCACCTTGAACGGTATCCCGGTATTGGCCGTGTTTCCCAGACAAACCAGACCCCGCGATGAACACGCGTTTCGCTCATGTAAATAATAAACAAACAATGCCCATGGTATTGTGATGTGGCCACGGTACAAACGACGACGCGTTCGTCATTTCCCTGGCGATCCTACCGCTCTCGCTTCGATCCCGGTTTGCCAATTAGCATTGGCTATGCAAATAATCGGCCCCGGCCGAGCTTAACCTCACGTCCAGCGTATCTCGACTCGATCCCTATGATTATGTGGTGTTCACATCGATTCCGTCCACCTCCAGTGCCACAGAACGATGTGCAACAGTTGAGGCTCGTGCAGCACAACACTCCAAGAATGCACCGGCTGCATATCGCCAGCATCATTTTTTTTCATACCGTTGTTCGTTATCCACTCTAGCGATCGGTTCGTTCTCTCGCATCTCGCGTGTGCACCCTAGTGATCGATCTTTATGGATCAATGATCGCGCTGGCGCAAACACACGGGACGATCGATCCCGCACGACTGGCCGGAAAGCCGGTGTGCCGGCGCAAAATTAAGTGGAGAAAAATACCATAAATAGCATCAAGTGCATTGAACGCGCGCGCGCGTGGTGCGCCAGAACGGTAATGAGTTATTCGCTTAATGGTCCGAATCGAAATGCACCGGCTGTTTGGGTGAGGGAGGGGGGAGTGGCAGTTTTCCCCACGGTGGGACTGTGTCCCGTCTCCGCTGGGAAATGATCAACGATGACGAACAATCGATTAATCGAGCGGAAGCGGGGCTGGAAGCGGCATGAATGTTTCTTAGTGGCCCTGAACTTGGCAGAAGCGCCCCCGACAGTATGCTGCCCTGTGCCCATATACAGCAGCGACCGAAACGGGAAG
This sequence comes from Anopheles coluzzii, assembly GCF_943734685.1. Classification (NCBI taxonomy): domain Eukaryota; kingdom Metazoa; phylum Arthropoda; class Insecta; order Diptera; family Culicidae; genus Anopheles; species Anopheles coluzzii. The sequence continues at coordinate 8,287,591 of NC_064671.1, forward strand.
GGAGGGGAGCGCCAACGAGAGGTCCAAATTAACATTCCTCCCGTGGGACGCTTTCTTGGTATGATCTATGGCCGTTGGGGGAGCATCCAGAGCCATCCAGAGCAGGAAGTAACCCCAAGGTGGACGATTTTGCTGTTGTTTTGTTTTGGGAGGAAGAGTCTCATAATGTATATCATCGCGCACGCTCCGTGCATGGTATGCCACCGTGCATCGCGTTTGGAAGATAAATTACTTCGTTAATTGATTTCGTGATGACCAAATCGGAAGAGCGAAATGCGCGTCATTAGCGATTCTTGTACGAGGTTCCGCTTTTTTCCCCCAGGAGCTTCCAAAAGCGTCCATGGGAAATCTCATCTCAAACCGGCCAGCTCCGAATCAGTTTTTGGGCCGGCACACGCACTACACGGGACAAGTGAAAACCGTCACTTGACCTCACGACATCCACACGGTGAGCTCATCGTGCACCGACGGGAATAGAGAGACATCTCGATGAGTGGCCCCTATAATTACTGACCATTTCGTGGACGACGCATGGCCAACCGAATCTGGATCGCTAGCAGTGGCAGTGCGCGAAATTGAAGCAACGCGGCCGTACAACTCTTCAGGTGAGCGATCTTCACTTTCGTTGAGCGCTCGGAAACCTTTCCCCCTTCAATGCGTGCGGGGAGTAGGTATGGAAATCCCCAAGTCAACCCCGAAGCCACCAATCCAATCAGCCCACCAAATTTATGAACCCCAAATTATAGTATTTTAGGTTATATTTTTGGACGATAAAATGATATCGCGCCATTTTTGGCGTGCCCGGTCACATAACTCCACAAATTGATGACATGCTGGTGTTGTTGTTGCTGTTGCTGCTGATGTCGTCTGAGGTGGTGCCTTACTTTTGCGCTACAGGTATCGAATATCTCGGTGCTCCACTGCAAAGCCTGAGTGACAGGGAGCTGTGGTACTGGTAGAGTAAGAGCTACCTGCCTCCTCTGGTTTGTGGCATGGAATGGTGTGTTTATTTTTCACAGACAATTTATAGAGCGGTTTGCAGGCTCAGTGCGTGTCCAGCGTTCAGGTTGTACGCGGCAAACATCCTTCTCAAGGTGGCGCCAGACGACGACAGAAAAAAAGCTGCCCAAAGAATCCTGCATCTACAAAAATCCAATACCCAGACTGAAGTATTAAAAATAAACCCGAAAAAATCGTCACCACCGACCGGCCGGCATAAACATGGAGGAGCATGACGTTGTGCGATCGAAAGGGGTTGGAGAGGTAGAAATTATGAAGCAATCAACTCGATGGGTGTCTTAATGTCTTTCGTGAGAAAATGTGTGATCGTACCGGACGGCGAAACAGGTTGCTTCAGATAGCACACCTTGCGAGGGAACACTGGTGTGTACTTGTGTGTGTGTGTGTGAGTTTTTTTTGCTCTCCGCTGCTGCCTTTTTATTGATGATGTTGTGGTGCGCTCAAAAAAAGGGATCCTCGATCGCTACAAGCAGGTTTGGTTGCGGACGGGGATGCCGCGATGACGCTTTCGAATTTTGGGGAAGTTTTTTTGCTGTCTCTCTCGTCGTTGTTTACCTCCGGACCTCCAAACGGACGTAAGACCAAAGTAACAGCAAATAGAGCAGTACACCTCAACAGGATGTTTGCCGGGGACCAGGGCAGAAATAAGATGTTCAACGGGTAAACCAATACGTCTAGCCAACAGGTTAGGAGCGATCGCAAGCTTCGGCTAGAATCCTTTCCACCGTTTGGCGTCCCACCGAAATGCCAACCACGAACACAACCGCCTGGAGGGTTCCGGTGTGCCCAAAATGTCGACCTTCTTGCGCTCCGACGTCTTCCGAACCACGCTTGCACTTTAAATCTAATCAAATGCACCTTCCCGGTAACATGCCCTCGAGGGAGCTACCAAAGCCTATGACAGTGACAGCTCTAGCGCGATTGGTGAAGATTTCGATACCATTCCACGATGGCGTGAAACATGTTGTTTCTGGTTAGCCTTATGTTTTGGGCCACACCGCATCGCACCGCATGTTTTGTCTCGGCAGCCTGTCAGTGCTCGACATTTGAACTTCTTACGCCAGTGCCCGTCAGCCGCTCAAACTGCTGCACTGTTAATTTGATCACTGACCGCCGCAAGGTGACATTTTCGTTCGCCACGGAGCGATCGATCGAGCATGTCAACTGTCGTCAACTGGGTGCGGAAAGCGGCAGATGAAGCTCCATTTCCATTTAGGTCACGCTTTTACCTGCAATCATGATGCCACCGAAGAGGCGACGGCCTGGTACGAGGCGGTATAACGAGTCTCGCTAGCGAACAGCCGAACCGATGATCATCAAAGTCATGATCCTGTCTGGTTTTGTGTTGTCTTACTGAGAGAGCGTGTGTGTGTGTGTGGTGCGAATTCAACGCCATCAGATTTTGCTTTGCAAAGTCCAAGGTTATGCGTGGGCCTTTGGTTGGGTTCGCTGTCTAGCGTGGGTGTGGGTGGAAGCTGGTTTCGAAACCGGATCCCGCGCTCCTATACTCTGCTCTACGCGCCCGGGTCCAGGGAAACAGGTGTATGAGCGATGGACACACACACCACACGCTCAGGTGCACCGGGGCGTCCCGGTGGAGTAGTGGAACCGCTTTCCGACATTGCCTATTGAGGAATCTAGTCACGCATCTCCACTCTTCGCGTAGTTGCCGGTGCGAAATCACTCCATCTTGTGCGTCTCATAAAATGGCAGTTTGTGGTCGCAGCAGAGAGCAATCACACCTTGAAGCTGGTCAGCTTTGTAGCAACACTGAGGGCGTCCGACGACGGTCTATTCTAGAGTTCTGTCCCGAGATCCACGTGATCTGTTCAACGCTGCCACCAAAGCCGGTGACGCCTCGAGGGCGAAACAACTTGACTTGGTCCTGCCTTCGCTGGATGGATTGACCCGGTGCAAATTAACTCTGCCCGTCGATCTGTCCTGGGTTGGCCTTTTCTTGCGCTGTCGCCCCAAGGTCTAACGGACAGACTGATAGACGGGCCCGGGTCCAAACAGAACCGAACCGGGCCCTCATTACCATTCGCTGTGCAGATTATGCTGCCCAGCCCCGTTGGTCCAACCCAAGCGTCCTCCTCGATCGTGCCATAGTTCACCGGAGGTTAACTTTTTCGTACCGTACCGTTCCTTCCACAAAAGAATGTCTCTCCAGATGACAGCAGAGTCAGCGAGGGTTCACGTTAAAAAGTATGAAGAAAGTATGCATCTCACTGTAGGGCTGTGTCGGGGAAGAATCGGGACCGAAACCGAAACGATATTCAGCGTTTTTTCGTGGTGCGCAATGGTTGAATTAAATGCAGGCTGCGTTGCAATGCGTCAGAAATTTGACCTGTCATTCTAAAGACGTGGTGTATTGTGCTAACCGTCCGTTAAATCCGGAGAGTTCGTTTGCTGCATGGACACTCGCGAGTACGTGAGCAGGGTTTTTGGGTACGTGTTGTTCCAAAACGGTAACGAAAAACAAGCGGATCTTGCGTATAAGATAAATAGCTCGTTACCACAGAGCTTCGTCTCTGTCCGTTTCAGCTTCGCTGTCCTGTCTAAGTATATCAGGTAACTGATTGATCTTGACCTCGTCACGCTTCCCTTCATCTCCCTGAACGCTGCAGACCCTGCAGACATTGTTCCTGACGGCATTATTAATATAAATTGCCAAAAGCGTTCCTCGTGTTGCTAATAAGCCACTCAAGCTTCGCGGGGACTTGTAATATGGCGGAGGTGGTTGCTTTTGATTGTGAATGAAACCATTCCGGGGAAGGAAAGTCAGCTTAAAGTCGACGGTGCGGAGAGATCAATGCGTAAAAACGGCACTTTTCGCACTTCCCACATCCGCAAACTGTTGGACAACGCCCTCCGGTTTTGGAAGCGCCTGCCCGGAAGGCACAACACTTTGGACACTATCCAGCCAACGGCCCAATGTCCACGATCTGCGCACGAACACGAAGACAAGTAAGAAACATTCGGCAACATCAAAATTGGTTTCATTAAAACGCGTTTACAATTCATTTCCACACCCAACCAAGCCCCGGATCATCCTTGTCCGATCTGCTTGGAGGTAGTTTATTTCGCAAAAGTAACCCCACACACGCAGGCAAACACCTTGGCTAACCTTCCTTCTCCGCTCCTATCCAGACCTGCTCGGTGGGTTCGATATTTTTATCACCTTTTACGGGATGCCGTTTGCGCAGTTGCGCTTCAAAAAGTGATTTAAATTATGATTAATGCTGGACACGGGATTACCTCAGCGTTTTGCGTTGCGCGTTCCCTTTTAGTTCCGGTGTGGCCTCGGCGTGGCCCCGAGTGCGATGAGGACGATCGTGTACGTACGTTTGCACAACGCAACTGTCCTCGATTGTAGGTGGAAGAGAAATTCGATCCATGCTGGTGCTGGTGGCTGCGAGTTTTTGTCATACTTTGTTTCATTCTTTTTTTTTGCGCTCTCTGCTGTTGGTTTTGTGTTGCAGTAAGTCTCCAGCACGCGAAACGATTGCTTTCGAAATTGAAAGTATTAAGCAAATATTTGGGTAACAGGTTTGTTGCCTGTGCGTGTGTATGATTTTTCGTTGCACTTTGCACGGTCGGTAATGCACTTTCTTTCATCCGAGAAGGTGGCGAAGGTAAGAGGATAAGGACAGTAAATAAGCTGTAGTTTAAAAATGTCTTTAATTGTAAAAGTGTGGGAGCTTTTATTTTATTAGAGATCGTAGTTTATTTCGTTTGCTTATTAGCAACATATTGAACAAGCCACCGCATGCAAGCTACCACAGCGATTCCCGCTGATTGGCCGTATAAAAAAGTGTTAAATAGTGTTCTATAAACGAATCATAATCAGGCAACCACAACACTTTGATCAGCAATGGGCCAGTCAAGAACCTAATAAAAATGTTCCCTTTCTTCGAGCACCACCTCTCTACCTCCAATTGCACCTACCACTCCAATGGGCGCATGTAACAAGCACACTGTTGATATTTCTCATTCCCGCACACCGTTAAGAACCAATAACAGAGCACATTTGACTTTAACGAGCCATAAAACATGGCTGTAACAAAACTTCCCTCCCGAAGTACTACCCATAGGTGTGAAAAGGTGTGAAGAAAAGAGGTAGAAGAAGACGGGAGACACATGCAGCAAAAATCAGTGCAACATATACAACTCCCTGCTCGCCCTCCTCTCGATCCCCTGGCAGAAGAAATGGTTGAAGAGCCACGAATCTGTCGCCCGAGAGCCTCGACGATCGATTGAATCGTGGACGCGGCGCGTCGAGAAGGGATACAATTTATTCCACAATAATATAATTATCACACTCGCATAAATATAAGATAAAACTTAATAAAATATAGGAAAATAACGTATAATCATTTATTTACAGCGACGCAGCCAACGACGGTGATTCAAGAGTGCGTTCGTGCGCAATCAACATCGACGCCGTTCTGGGGCCTCGGGTTCTTCCACGGTGGACGGTGGAAGGTTAGCGCGCGCGATTTGTTTGTTCGTAAGGTTGGTTGGAGTTCGCGTTCGCCTTAAGAATGTGCGGGTGCATAAATTAGGCTCTCTTTCTCGATCTTGCTCGTTCCTTTTTCTTGGCACAGCCGAACAGGCACCATGGCAACCTCCCGTCAACCCGCCAGCAACCCCGCCGTCCGGCATCGGCTGCGAGGTGCGAAATTGAAGATTCATCATGACATTTTGTACCGTGGCCTTTCGACGCCATAAAATTGCAGATTTTTGTCGCGCAACGATCGCTGATCGCTTTATTACGGCACCGGCTCCAATCGTGCACCGCGTTGCTGGCTGGCCGGTTTCATCCCCATTGCTTCCCACCCTGTTTTTGTTTGCCATTTTGGTGAGCATATCAGATCGAGATGGTTGGAAGCCTCCTTCGGAAGGAAGGATGCCTGCACCGTCGGCGGGTCGTCCTTGTCCTCAGGCAGAGCCTACCGCACGGGAAGCGCAGGGACCCAGGAACCCAAGCCACACTGCCCTTAATTTATGTTCCCGCCATACACGGCGGAAGGTCCTTGCCCAGCCCGGGCTGATGGTAGACGGCTGATAGTGATTGCGGTCGCTTCCTTCGTCCGCGCGACTGGAGGGACGATGGGCGGGACGCAAGCGAGTGCATGAAAGAGTCGCAAGGGGCTGAAGCGTATATGAGATACGACGGTTGGGGTCAAACCCGAATGGAAATGATCGCGAGGATCGTGGAAAGATTTAAGTGAAACTGATTATTCACTCGCTAGCAGCAGCGGGGCACAAAAAAAGCTGACAAAAATGGTACCCACACCACACTCGGAACGACCCCCACCCGTATGGTAGTGACAGGTTCACTAGATGCCAATCTGATACCACCTCCGAACTCAACACCCCTTCCTTCACTGCCTGCTGCCTTTCAGCCGGACAAAGAGTCAAACCGTTCCCGTTATCGTGTCGTAAATTGAGATAAATTTGCAACGATTAACCGCCGAATGGGAGCCCAATTTAGCTTTTCCTGGTCCGCGAACGCTTCCAACGGTCTCACCAATTCGTCATCCGGAATCGTTTAGCAGTGAGGGGTTTTTTTACTCTGCTCTCTTACTCTGCTCTCTGCTTGCAAGTGATCCTTTTTGAGACTGTTTGTCTTATTTTGTTGCAGTCTTTTAATTATTTATATTCGTCGGGTTTTGCATAGCTCTGCGCAGTGCATGTTTTAATTATGAAAACTTTCGAGCGAATTAATTTGAGCGAGCTGGTACCTACTTGTAACGATTCAATTAACTCAAATACAGTTCGGTTTTGGTTTCTTTTCATGGCAAGTTGATAAATATGAATTTTTTGTTATTGATTGTGTATATTTAGTGCATTATTTGTGTTTTTTTTGTATATTTTACTTGCTTGTCTCGTTTTATTAAAGCTTTTTATACCTTTTTCTTTAATTTATTTATATAATTTAGGTTTTTTTTATTCCAATTTTTCGCTCACACTCGACTTTAACTTCCTCAAGCACACTGTTTCGTTAAGATTTTTACAAAACTGTGCAATGAAAAGCTCCTTCCCCACATGATTTAACTCGATTAATTGTGCACACTAGCCAGCCTCAGCACGAATCACACCGGGTAAACGCTTTCGTTTTCGACGCCCTGGCCGGTCACGGGCCGACCGAACGGCGGGTCAACTTTCGATTTCATCATCTGCCAATTGCGTCGATCGCAGCGCCGAAGAACCTCCAAAAACAGGAAGTGACGCGCGTATGTGTGTGCGGCGCGCGGTAAACTGTTTTTGGCCAAGGCCGTCGCACCGAGCCGAACCGTCGCACCACCGGTTTGTGCACTGTTTGCACGGTGAACTTTCGCATCGCGTAACCGCGGGTCATAATTGCACACCGTCCGCCGCGGGGACCGCTCTTGACCCAACCGCCACGCGGTTGTTGTTCGCCTAAAATTGAATTATTAAACCCGTTCATTTTCGGGGTGGTTCGATTTCATCTTATTTATGCCAGCGAAACCGTGCATCTATGCTGTCGGAGCGTTTTCTTTTTCTTCTTTTTTTCTTCAAAACACATGTGTGTGTGTGTCTGCCCTAACCGGCGTAGTGGAGCATTAACAACACACTTCAATTTCACCGTGTTTCGTGCTAAAAGCGCCAAATCGCACATTTACTCAAATCACAAACACACATACGCACACACACACACACACGAACGCTAACAGGTCAATCCTTTATGCATTCGAATTGGCATGCAATTTCTTGCGCCACCTTACAGCATGGGAAAATGCTCAATGCCCGAAAATGCCCTCCCTCCCGGCGGTGTTTGCGCTTCCGGAAGCAGACGCGAGCAGGTTTTTGCACTTTCGTAAATTACACTGTTCCGTTTGGACGGGCAGGTTTAGCAAAGAAAGGCGAGTGAGAGGAGGAGGAGGAGGCAGAAAAGGTCGTTGCAGATTGCAGAGCTGTCTGGTGGCCGGTAACGGTAGGAATTCGCTCGATCATAATTACCCTTGCGAGCGGTGTGTTTTTTTGTTCCTTTCTTGCGTATAAAAATAAACTCCCCTTTTTGGTAAAACGGTTCACCATGCGGACGAGATGGTTTGTGCAGGTTACATCCATTAGCTGACACCTGCGGGAAAAGGGAGAGCCAGCGACGGTGATTTGATTATGTAAACTCGTATTCCATACCGGCAGGCCTGGTTATTTTTTACACCCCGAAAATTGATCCCGACGTTCGTCGCTTGACGCACGCACAAGTCTTTTCTTTGCAGAGCAACCCGTTGACGGGCGAATAAACACAGTTAACATACTACGGCGCGGTAATTGAACGCAACAACTAATTTTCTGTCCATCCATAAACGTTCGACGATGAGAAAAACGGACGTGGGTGTAACACGATCTGTTTGTTGCAATTAAATAAATGGTCAAGCGCATGTTGTCAGTGACACATTTGGGTGTGCTTCAGTAAATTAAGGTTCCCAAAAAATTCAATTCGAACGCAACGATTTCAAAGCACATTAAGTGGGATAAAATACGCCCAGAAGCAACAGGCGCTCTCGTCCGGGACGTGAAATCGTCACGATCAGTGTCGCCTAATTTCACCAGCAACAGCAGCAGCACCCGGTAACCTGATCAACCCATAAACCTAGCCATCGAACGGGCTGCTCCGGTGCCCGCTATCACCCGATCACTCGATTCCAAGGCGCCCTGTTTTTCACCGCACCGAAACATAAAGCACAACTTTCTACCGGGTGTGTCACCCGGTGGCTTGTACTAGTCCCTCTGTGTGTGTGTGTGTGTGTGTTTTGCGAAGGTACACCCACGCACCTGTGTCCAGTCTCGGGGTTGCGTTTGTACGGTTTTTGCCTCAGATTTTCAATCCGAAAACCCCACACTTTCTTCCCCCCTCCGTCTTGTGTAGCGGTGTAGCCGCTGCGGAGGAATTAACCATTTGCTGTCTTCCTCTTCTTTTCTATCGGAGGAAGTAAAAGCTGGAACAAGGAAAATATGATCATTTCGCGGCGACGAGAACTGGAAATAGGGGAATTCAGTCGGCGAACCATTTTCTCTGGGCCAGCAACCGCAACCGGCCGTGTGTACCGTGAGCGTGTGTTAATCAAAATATCATAAATCATGCTTGCGGGTAGCTGCTGCCTGCTTGCCATCGTGCCCTTTTTGCCGCACCGAGAAGAAAACATTTGTGTAGGTGAACGGTGTCTGGGAAGTGTGCTGGAAGTTCAGCTACAGCCGAGATTTACCCCTCAGCAGGTTCACAATTGTCTGCGTTCGCGTGCCCAGGCTCTGGTAAGTTAATTAACAAGCTTCCTGAGCAGGAACCCGGCTCACCCGTCAGTGCCGAACCGGGTGGTGGTGGATGTCGACGGCCCACCTGTTTTCACTGCTGGCTCCAGGGAGTGTGAGGCTAGAATTGGCAGTACCCATCAGCCCTATACATCGCAGGAGATCCCTGGAGCGACAGTTTTTTCTGCAAGATGGAAGTGCGGCAGACTTCACGATTTAATAGACCAACTTCCGGAAAGTGAGAAATGGGGATTTGATTTTCTACGCGTAGGTGCACTGAATCTCGATCTCTCCTAGTCTTCCTCCAATTTAACCTCGCTAACATGGTGACAATCATGCCATCTAAAAGCATGAAGGCCCGGGGAGCGCCTGTGTGTGTGTGTGTTTGAGGTTCTGTTCAACGACCCATTTCGTGGGTTTGCTTATACGGGCTGCACCCGAACACGTCGGTGCATCGGTTCCACCTGTCCACCTGTGGAAGGAAGTCGGCGGAGTAAACAGACGGCAGCTGATGCCATATCTACCCCTGGTGCTTGGGCTTCAATGTTCTCCCCTCCCCTCACTTGTACATGGGCTTTTTTTGTAGGTGCACACACCAAAACAGGAAAGCTGCTGCTGTTGGTACGGTAAACATGCATTTCTCGTCCGCACCCAGATGCAAACGACGAACCGTACTTTAATCAATTTCCTGTCCTCTCTCCTCTCTTCCTCAGCGCGAGAAAATCCAACAGAGCCCTTGGTGGCATCCACACAAAAAAGCAACCCAGGGAGATAAAACTGATTTAACACCTACTCAACCACAGCCACGCCAGGCTGCAGGATTCGTTATTAAAGGAAAGTCTCCGACACAGGTTGGACCGTACCTGCGTTTGCGTATGCACTCCCTTGGGGCCAGTGTGGTGTGAAGCGCTCAATAAAAAACGGGGAAGCATAATGATCAGCCTTATGCTGGCACATTCGTGTGATGGGTGAGATCTCCCGCAAGCGATCTGAAGACGCGAGACGCTTAACAATGGATTGATGCGGAATTGAAGATGGGGCGCTACGTGGGCCGCCCGATCGTAGCGATATTGCGGTTAAAGAGTTCATCTACCTTTACGCGAGGGACGGGGGAACTTTTTGTTTGTGGCAGAAAAGGAGGCAACCGGAGAACATCCATGCAAACGTGAGCGAGTGCATTAAACGGTTAATCATTGCAGTGCCGAGTCATTTAAACGCTTGATGAAAGGATTCCACTGGAATGGAAAGGGGGGAGGACATATCAGCCCACCTTATTTTGTCATTTCATACATTGACCCAGATTGACACGACCGTACCGATTCGAAGAAGCAAAAAAAAAGAAGGCAATGAGGAGATAAAGTGAAAGCTTCAGCGCTGCAACATAATCGTGCATGCGTCCCACGACACTAATTAATCAAATCGGAAATGAACTGTTTGGCTTGAGATTAAGCCTTGATGAAAGATTATCTCCGTTGTACTGGTCTCTTAATTAGAAAAAAAAAACCGAAATCTTGCTCTCAGATCAGATCAGAGTTGTAGTATCGACGGGGTTTTCACCATTTTAAAAGCTATCGAAGAAGTTCTCGACGCGCAGACCACACCTTACACTGCACTTGGATGCAATTATAGGCGTAAATCGCTTATCCCACTGCAGAGGAGAGAATGAAAAAAAAAGAAGAACACACATTACTTCGGCGTGATGATGAGCAAGAAAAAGGGGGCGAAAATGGGTGAGTGATAAATGAAGATAATCGAATCCGGTGGGCGTTCAAGCGGCGCGGGCTTCATTTGCGAAATAACAAGGTGTAATGAGCGCGCGGAGGATGCGTTTTTATTAGATATGACGGGGCATATATAGTGGTGGTGGTGGTGGTTGGAAGCGGTGCGATAAACATGCATTACAGCCTATTACCTCGACTGATGATAGATAAGCTCCGGGGAGGATATGACACACATTAAGAAGGTAATGACGGGGATTAGGGATAGGACACTGTTTGTGGATACTTGACAGGGCTCTGAGCAATATTGTTTTTAGTTACTTTATGGAAAGATATTCATTTATAAGGAAGTTCTTCTTCAAATAAGGTAATGAAAGGGACTATCTGGTTTTGGAAGGAACATTAAAAAATACTTTTAAAAAGCTATTTAACAGCATACCAAATCCAAAGCCACTATTAATAACACTCGTTCGTCTAATAGTACCATAACTTCTCAGACTAGGCAGACCGATTTCCTGCCAATCAAACAAGTGTAGGATGCAAAAAAGGCCTGTTAAACAGATGCCAAGTGTCGAGGATCGGGCATGCTACTCCAAAGCGTAGCTGTATCCGTTTCACCCTCGCTCTCCTTCACTCTCTGCACACAGTGCCTTACACGAATCAAACACAATGGAAGGTGAATGGATGCAAATGGAACTCCCGAGTGACTAATTCTCGGCCGCAGACATTAAACTACCGGGCTTCCTTATGTTTATTCAAATGCAAAACACGTGTGTCTGTGTGTATGTATGTATCTCCCTTGTCTCGCCAGTGTCTCCTATCGGCTGTGTTTCGTATGCAAAGATCTCGTCTTACTTCAATTACCGATCCGTACAGCTCCTTCCACTCCGGCACTCCGGCTGTGCACCTATTTGAACATTTGTAAACAATAAACAAATCTATCATATTCTTCACCCCCATCAGCACCACCAGCACCAACACATCACCAGTCCTGCCTCTGCAAATGGCGTCGATGAGGACAAACCCTGGAGACCGTCGCCATCGCCATCGCGGATGCGAAGAACGCGAGAAAGTGCAACTGGACGTACCGTTTGCTACCGCCTAGCGCCACCAACTCGTTGTGGGGTGGGTGGGGAAGGGTTGCAAGCCTCCGCGTACCGCGACCAACCATAAACAACCATGTCCGCACCATGTCTGGAATGAATGGTAGTGGGTGCACCTGCCGTTCGAGTCGCCGGTGTTTCAATGGCACAATGCCGGTGCAACGCCACCGCTCGTGGCTCGGGAGCTAAGTGATCCAATTTTTGCACACAACACATTCACCAGCCCCTCCCGCGAGTGGATTAAGAGGCCCCCGCCCCCTCACCCACAGTGATCGTATGGAATAGGGGAAGGGTTAAACATCCATTTTTGGAAAAGACCATTTTGCGATGACGGCAGAATTTAATATTTCGCTTCCCGACGAGGGGTTTTTCCCTGGCGGCTCGTACACAAACATAATCATCCATTCAATGCTATCGACACGGGGCAATTAAAAGCTGGGAAAAGTTTAAGGCCAGCAGCGTTTAAGGCGCGTGGTTTCCGTGTAATGGAAACTCTGACTTTTACCCGGTTGATTTATCAGTGTAGCGTCTGTAGGAGTGAATGGTTGTGAAATGGGAAAATATGTTGTAATTGCGTGTTTGATAGCAAAACTATCGCTTTAATTAGGTTATACAACATTAAATAAGAAGCTATTTGATAGACAATTTAAAAAAGAACATAATATTATAATGAAAGAGAGTGGTTTGTCATTGTAAATCTTGCTGTTACTTAAACAATTACTTGTACCATCTACGTTTATTAGTTCATTGGTTAAATAATAGATATATTCGTAATTGAAGCAAAATGTACTATAAGATTAAATTCCTATAGGAATAATTGACCCTATTTTAATATTGCAATATTGATTGTTATATAAAAAGCAGTAACATGTTCAACACTATTACAAAATTCATTAAAACCATAAGTTCGCTTGTTTGTACACAGCTAAACATCAAACCACTCTATATTGGTCCTCAAAAGCATAAATTGATCGATTTCAACATCAAAACTGCAACTCCCTCCCCCCTCCTGCGCTCCAATACATCTCTCCTTCCCCCGGCCACCAATTGCATTACGTGACACTTTTCCAACTCCAACAAAAAAAAACACACACACACACATGGTGCTCACCTCACCTGCGGGAAACGGAACGCTCGTGCCGGGGCCAGGTCGGCACAACTTAAAAGCCGCTGTCGATGTTGTCGACAAACGACGTTCGGCTGGGCTGGTTGTGTGTGAGTGTGTGTGTGTGCCTTTTTTTCGGTCGGCACGATAGAGGCATAAAACAAACAGCTTCAATGTTGGGCTCCACCCCGCCCGACGCGTTACACCTTGGCCCGTTATTAATTTTCTCCCCCGAGCTCGCCCCGAGTGAGTTTCCCATGTAAAGCGTTTTGCTTTTCTCCTTGTAATCCTTACACGCGGACACACAGCTCGTCATCTCGTAAATCCTTGTGTACTGTCTGCTTGGCCTCTCCTCTCCACCCTGCTCTCTTATTACATCTCAAGTGAGGTGGAATTGGACCTCATTTCTGCACGCAACGCTTCTAAACAGCATGTGGGGTCCGCATAAATTGTTTAATTTGATATTAATTATTTCATTTATTCACTCTCGGCGGCGGCGGCAGCATTAAACGGCAAGGCGGAGGGTGTCGCGATTGCCTTTGCTTTTAAGCCGACACACCCTCGCGCGCGCGCCGCTGACTTCCATTCGGGACGGTTTTATGTGTTTCCTTCGACTCAAAAATACGTTTTTTTTTTCCCTGTGCTGCTTGTGGGCTCGTAAATTACAAATTATGAATATCAAACTGCGTGCGCTTGCTCGTGTTTTCTGCCTGTACGTATGAGACGCGACGCGACCACCCACCCAACCGACCAGCCGGTGTGTATGTGTGTGTGGACAGACTGAGACCTGTGGCAGAACCTGCAACGGTCGGGCCGGCAATGAAATCGTCCCGAATCGGAGTTCCCTCGCCCCAGTTTATCCGCCTTGATGGTTCCGCCGTTCCTGAAAGAGCTGATGATGAATGGGAGCGGGCGAGCGCGTGTGTTTCGGACAAGAGGAATTTAAAAGACCATCACACCATCCCTTGGGGAACGCAGGGATGGTGTATGTAAATGGGAAGAAAAGCTTGCCTCAGCAACAGGCTGAAAGGTGCGTTGGCGCAAAACATCAGTTCCGTTTCCGTGGCATCATCATTTCCATCTCAGGCTTATGGTTGGCTGTAGGATAAAGGTTGAAAGGCATAGCTGCAGGGCTTGGGGAGTTAAATTGGGAAGTGTTTATAAGTCTAAGATACAATTCATGAAACTTTAACGGTTAACATGCTGAAATGTTTATCAATCTATTATAATTCAGTAATATTCAACATCAGAAACAAAAATAGAACAAACTAACATCCACTCCAAAGCCCTGCAAAACACCTTAGCCATTTTTCCTTCCACATCACCACTGCACTGCTATTAACGTCACGTACGTGAAGGTTAGCGAATAAATAATGCAAAAAATCCGTATCATCCCGTTCACTGCATCTCAGCCGATAGTGCAACCTGCGCCGGGCAATAAATCGGGCGCTCGCGATGCAGCGGTGAAATTAATTATTTGAAGCTGATGATTGGTTCTGTCCCTGTGGAGTCCCTCGGAGCATCATGCAGCATCGAGTCAGCCGACACGCAATTGCATGTGAGACACATACGCGCGTGCGCATGCATTTAGTGCGAGGCGATTAATGGCCAGCCGGTGGAAAGCAGCGCACAGAACGCCACAGTATTTATGATATCTTTCGGCTAAGCCGATGTTACGCTGGCGTACTTACAAGCGCACGCGGGTTGTAGATCGCACACGCCACAATAGTGAGCAAAAAAAAAAAAGGTTATAGGAAAGGAAAACTCTCTTTCAAGGGAAAACCTCGACCACTCTCTCTGTCTCTCAAATCGCTTCCACGTCCCAGTCGTAGAGCAGCGCCGGCGATAGACGCGGCCGTTAATTTATGGTGCATTAAAATTAATGCATGATTTATGGTGACAATTTTACTATCACAAACGCTGGTCAGTTTGGCCGTGGTAAAAGGTTTGCCGCTACTATCTGAAAGGTCACTTTTCCGTGGGCATGCCCAGCGCTTTCTTCTAAGCGTGCTTGTGAAGGATGGCTCGGTTGACAGTGGGAAAGTAATTAAATAACGATTCACGAGCAACGAGCAGCTCCGTTAGTCCTTGCTGCAGGATCTGCTGCAGGGGAATGTGGACTGTGACAATTCATGCAGACACCCAGCACGAGCTTGGAATATGATCCCGCACAGCGATTGCTAGCTCTATCTTGATTTTGAGCAAGGAATGCAAGAACCACCTTCACAAGAATGCTGCTCCACCAAGAGGCGTTCTAGAGCGATATCAGTCGCATTCTTGTGCGTGATAAATTGTGAACCGATGCCGAGTGTGCACAAGAACCTTTGCTGGAGAGGTTCGTGTCGGTGACGGCAGCTCTAATTAATTTGCTCCCGACATGGGCGATGATATCGGGCCGACATGATTGATGAGCATGCAGTGGCGGCAGTGGTGGAAATAATGTTTGTAACATTACACTCAGTACCCTTTAGCGAAAGATTGAGATTAAATTATGCAACGAAAGGACCGATTGCGATCGATCGTACGATGGGTATCAGCTTACTTGTAGGTCGTGTTGATATCTTCAGGAAAAAGAAGGTCCAGGATTGTTGTAATGTAGGATGAAAAATGATGTTAAGGTGGGTAATGTAATGTTGTACGCTCCAATAATTCAAAATAGTAGAAGAAGTCATCAAACCACCTCAAACAACCTTACTTACGATTAAACGTTCAGCTCAATGCTGGAACTAATCCTTCGATCGTGCCCTACTTTGTGCAGTGACATAAACCTAACCTCACAGTGCCTTTGACTGTACATCAACTAGCCGCCAGAGCGCGTCATCGCTTGGACAGATTCTGTTTTGCGAATGTGCGCGTGTGTGGTCGGTTTTCACTTGCAAAAAAAAAGCAGGCCACTCTTAGGCCTCCCCCGGTGCTCCACATCAGCTGACGATCGACGCCAGCTGCCAATGTCGCCCAATGCCCAAATGCACCCTGCCTGTGCGTCCTATGCCAGAACCGTATCGAATCTGTTGGAAAACTGATTGCGTTTTATAGAGTTGAATCATAACTCACAAAACATGTACCAGTGCCAAAGCCCAAAGACTGGATTCAATATTTGGATCAGCCGGGTGGCATTAGCCGCCGGGTGTGAGCTGGAGGACCGAAAGCCAGCCCAAACTTGCCACCAGTCGTCTGTATGGCGGTGCGTTAGGTTAGAAAAAAAGGGAAGGGGATTTCTGCGTTTTGGAGGGCGCCATCATATGCGACCACCCGGGTTCGGCATGTTTTACATCCGATCGAATTGTGAGCATAAATTTCAAAGTCAATTTCAAATAGGTACGAAATCGGTAGAAAAACCCACCACCAGCGGTGAAGCTAATGGACTGGGAGAAACGGGCTGGAAAATGCCTCCATCGCATGTGCACACACCATTGTGAACACATGTAAAAGTGCAGGCTCTGGTACAGGGCAACGGGGCGCGATTGATTTCCGTTCTGTGGCCCAGCCTTGGAGGGGTAAGATGGAATTTGATACATTTTGTCGTGGCGTTGTGGCGGCAGGATCGCAACTTGTCGGACCATTGGCACAAATGCACGCGTCGTCGTCGTCGTCGTCGCTCGGTGACGTGTTACGCTTTCCAGGTGATCACGATTGATCGAACAATAAGTTTGCTGCAGTGTCGTGGCACTGGTTTTCCGGAGTGGAGAAATCGAACACGCGGAACATGCCACGCAGGTCCCCGCCACTAATCAAGTCTCCAGAGGACCAATTTAGAAATTAAACGGACTATAATGAAGCTATTTTCAGCAAATTTTAATTTGATCTGCTTTGCAGCGGGAGGGAAAAATGGGGACGAGCGATCGTCGTTTGTCGATGTAGTCGAGCGATGTTGCGCTGGAGAGACAGGTCGGAGACAGATATCTCGCTTCATCTTGCGACGCCGTCTAACGAGTGGAGAAATTGTGAAGAGCGCAACTGCACGTACTACAAACTCCCACAACATCCACACCGTGTCTCGTTCGCAGTGCAGTGCGGATAGGTTGAACGCTTCGATGGTGCACTTGGAGGCTTCAACTGTCAAAGTCGACGAGGCGCCTGAAATCGAGGCTTTACGCGGCCGGTGGAACATTTGAAACGCGTTACGCGCCGCGGTGTGGACTTTCTTTCGAGCGCGTCCACCCGTACCCAAGCGCACCGAGACCGGCCGGTGGTTGCAATGTGGCAGTAATAAATTCACATTTCTTCAATTATATTTCTTCGGACGGAGTAAATCATTTCCGACAGATCTGTGTCTGGGGGATAGGCGGCCTCGGGGCCCCGGATAGCGTTTCAGTTTCGGTACGTATTGATTTTACTCTGCCATGCCCGTGAGCTCTCCCGGGAGACTGACTACGGTAAGGTTCGTTGTTGCTGTTGCGGTGCTGGGTCAGGAGGCGGAGGGTTGGGACTATTTGGGATTGTCTGATCGGGGAAGTGTGTAAACATACAGGACGTGCTTATCGGTAGCAGATGCGCCGTGAACGAGCCATTTCACCGGGAAGTGATGTTTGTTTTGGGCTACTGGTTTGTTTTCCTTATTTGTAGCTTTACTGTCGTTCTTCTCCAGGAGGTATCGAGAGGAATATTTGTTAAAACATGTGTTAAACTTTGGTTTGATGTTCCGGAATATACTTAAATCGGTACAAAGTTTCAGAAGAAGTCATTTTCGTATATTCCAGGGTGTTTGCAAATCAAAATCATTATCATAAATCGTACCGAATCAAAATCATGACTTTAATAGCAGCTTCTAATAGTTTAACCACTGACTTTGTATTCAATAATCGCCAGAAACACACACACACACCCGTGCCCGTACCGTAGCTAAGCAATCCAACAATAAATCAATATCAGTGCCTAGCAAATTGCTAGAACGACCCCTTCCGCGAGCTAAAGCAGAAATTAGTGGCGTTTAAATTACCCCGTTCCAGCTGACAGGCATTATTCTATTAGTCAATGATGAATAAATGTACCACCCCTCGCTGCCCTGGCAAACCGGAAAGAAATAGCTGCACCGATGTCCGATAGCACCGGCAGCCAATAAACATAATCGCGCCAGCATTCTCACCTCCGACGCCAAAAACGGAGCCGCATACTGGGAGCCCTCCAGGGCATACTGCTGCTGCTGTAGCTGCTGCTGAACTACTTGCTCGGTCACACCTCAAACAGGATTACTTTCAATTAAGACCCACTTTTCCTGCAACCCTCCGGAGTTGCACCTTCCCCGGCCGGCGCACACCACAGGGAGTGGTGGCGCCGATTTTCAGCCCCGGCCCCAGACCACAATTCCTTTACGATCGGAAAATGCGATTATGTCGGCTTTCGGTGATGATCGTCGTCCACCGGCCGTTTGATTCGCTGCAATGGGGAGGAAAGGCACGCACGGAGCGTGTGTCTTGCTCATACAGGAAATTTAGTTATATTTCTGTCAACTTGCCGCGTCGCTTAAGACCGCAGAGTCGTCTCCGCAGTGCGCAAGGCTCGTTCGAGTGCAGGATTTCTTAATTAACGACAGCTTCCACTCCAGGGCAGAACCGGCGGCGGCGGCGGCGACCGTCGAAAGGAAAGTAGAAATGCACCGGCAGGCGGCACAACAGTTGCATCCAATCACTTGTATGACGCCGGTTTGAAAAAGGAAATCGTAAGAAGGTGGCACGCTGGTAAAGAAATCTCTTCCCTGGAAGCGACAGAAAAGACGACCCGGAACCCGGAATCATCCTCAACCGTCTCTCGACAGGGTGTGCATTTCTGTGCCATCCTCCTGCGGGAGACATAAATATGACTGCGAGCGGTACGAAAATAGCTGCAACCACTTGTACAACGGGACGCTCGAAAAGGACGCCCGGGGATTGATAGCACGAGCACGCAAGCGAGGCGGCATATACGTCGGCATATGTCGTTGGCGATGAAGATGCACTTTGTAGGGGCTGTGGATTGGTACCGAAGGATCTGAACCGAGCGGCGCATGTGCAGCGAGGCGAAGACAAACATATGGTGCTGGGTTGTACTGTGGCTCGGGCTTGACGTGCTTCCAAAGACCCAAAGATCGTTAAAAGTGAGTGCACACTTTGCTGGAATCGGAAAGGATCGGTGCAGGATTCCCTTGTCCGCAAGTGAGTGAAGGTGAAGATTAATTGCGGAACCGGTGGGCTCGGGACCGGACGGGAAGTGTGCTGTGGTGCGCTGAGCGATTGTGATAGATTTGAAGACTGAGAACGCTAGGGCCGCAAGGCAAGACTGCAGCCAAATGGAATATGCCACGCGCCACCATGCGAGTCCTTTCCATTAATGGCGTTTTGAAGTGTTTATTTTTAGAGCAGCGCGTTAGAGCTTTGTCCGTGCCATACTTTTACTGCCACCATGACGCCATACTGTCAAAAGAACGCGGATGTAGCGGAGATCGCACTGCCTGCGCAGCTAATTGGAGCAACGGATCGTGACGAATCGAGGTAATCCTACGCCCGCGCGCACACACACACACACATTCGCCATATGACGCGCGATCCTTACCTGATCTCGGGATCGGGATCAATCCCATCGAGATCACCGTAAAGAATTTCCACTAATTGACGTTTCGGACATGCGGCTGGGATTCGGGGTTCCCTGTCTGTGCTCTTATTAACGAATCCCAAATTCCTGCTCACTTGGTTGGCCATCAATCAGCAAACGAGAGCGAGCGCTTGAGCGCGCGCGCACCTCCAGAACCGGCTGACACGTGCGCCGGCCGGCCGGTTGTTCCAAAGAGAGCCTGCCCAGTAGTGCAGTTTTTCGCTGGAGGAGCGTCACATCCAGATGTGGCCACGGCCCGTCCCGTGGACGGGAATGCAATGCAAATTTATGCGCATTCATTTGTGCGCTGTGACGTGATGCGTGGTGCGTGTGGATCAGCAATCGACCTGCGCCCAACCTGAGCCCTTGTTGACGGGTCAGGTTTTTTTTTTGCGACCACTGTGCCGGGTCGTTCGACCATTTCTCCCGGACAGAGACACGCTTCGTGTACATGGTTCGATGGGCAGCCATTGCTTTGCGTTGCGGATGCGAGGGTGAAGACTGCTTCAAAATTATGCAATTAATAGCCGTACCGCATTATCATACAAAACAACAACATGCACACACCCTTATGGGTTGTTTGACTTTTCTTTACGCCCTTCTTGTTTTTATTCTCGGGGGCGAGTAAGCGCCAAGATCCTTCCCCACTCCGTGTGTTGAACGCAACTGGTGTCCTGAATTGTTGTCTAACGACGATAATTTAGGAAAAGCTAGACTCCTGCCGACCCTCTACATACCCCTACCCATCTTCAGGATGCGCTTCTTTACGCAAGGGGGTCTTCCCTATTTATGTCCTGCTACGTTTTATTACCTCCAGGGGGAGTTCCGTCCAATTTAGGCGCACGGACATTGTAATGCATCAGAGCCCCCGCGTAAGGATAATGTTCTATGCGGGCAGCGCAAGAAACGGATGGATGCGCGGCATTATCGCGCCTCGTCATCATCATCCTGCCCGATGGGGTGTATGTGCCGTACCTGGAACGGAATATGCAGGCACGTACGGCACACCACGCCGGCGGAACCATATGGAGCCGACGACTGCCGGACCGGAACCTTGTGCGGCATGTGGCACTTACCGTCCTGAGGATGCGGAAGTAATACACACACGCTCGGTGCACATGCTGGTCAGGATGGGCAGAATATCAACAGCAAGCGAGAAGGAAAAAAACAAGGATGGGTTCTCGGTCAAGCGCATAGTGCACGGGGGCGTGACCGAATGGGATGAAATAGTGCAGCGTCATTAGGGCGTCCGTGCCTGTGGACGTTGACTTCTGGCACGTGACCGTTAATGGTGGCTCGTGGCAGTGGGCAAGTACGGAGCACACCGGACCGGCTGACTGGAGCAACACTTGAAGCAGATAACAAGTGAGAGGTGTCCGATGTCCTGAACGGTATGGAATTGTAACGGAAAGGCACCAAGTGACACTGCTGCTGCTGTTGCTGCTTGGGTTGGTTACGCCGGAGTGGGTCGAGATAATGGGACGACCGAGCTGTTTTGTGACGGCTGTTCGTTTAAAGTGGTTCCAGGTTTGGAGGTTTGCTGACCGTTGGAACTTTGTTTTTATCTTGAGTGGTTGGTAATGAGGCAATATGGTATGTGCGTTGTACATAACAAACTCTGAAGCGTATCTTCAAACGAGAAACATCAAAATCGCAATCTTTGTCAGCAAAAGT
Organism: Anopheles coluzzii; assembly: GCF_943734685.1. Taxonomy (NCBI): domain Eukaryota; kingdom Metazoa; phylum Arthropoda; class Insecta; order Diptera; family Culicidae; genus Anopheles; species Anopheles coluzzii. The sequence goes on from NC_064671.1 coordinate 8,309,058, forward strand.
GTACACAATTAAGGATCTTCAATTTGGTTTGAAAAATATGCACAAATACTAACATCCAACAAATATTCTTCATCTAAAGACTAAGTTCCTGCAGACCACCCATACCTTACCGTACAACAAAGCTTCAAACCATCGCTGTCAGCGTCTGTTTGAATAATAACTTCATTGAAACAACACACACACTGGCAGCCTTTAACAACCCTATCAAATCGCACTTCAACACTTTATCTAATCGACAGAAGATGATTTCTTTCCCATCATCTCTTGAAGGCTGTTTGCTTCCCTTCCCAAGAGCGCATCATCGTTGCGCTGAGGAGCAACGGGCCCGTTACACATCTCCACTTCTCGCACTTGATTTAAACTAATGACCCTCCAGCCACCCACGTGATTTGCCTCATTGTTGCAAATGAGCCGCCCTCCACCGCTGATCTCCCTCTCCAACCCTGATCGATCCAATCGATCTCAGCTCAGCCTGCGCCACGTACCGGCACACCGTCAGACCACACGCAAAACGGGGCCAACATTGTTGCGAACGCGCCAAGAATCAGTTGTGTGAGATCTCTCTCTATCTGTCCGTCAGAGCCGTCAGAAAGCTCAAACGCCCCAGCTGTGCGTGTGCGATATTTGAGATCAATCTTTTCGTATTTATATGTTTGGCTATGGTTTGGCGGGCAACTCCACCCTCCCCTCTGTTGAACCGTGCTCGATGCGTGCGGTTCGGAAATACAATTAACCAAAAAGTCAAAACTTTGGAAAGAAATCAAATCCCAAGTCCCAGATAATGGGCGCATAAATCAAACCGACCCCGTACGCACAAAGTTTGATGTTGTTGTTTTTTTCCCTCTCTCTCTCTCCCTTTCTCTCTGTGCTCAACCGACCACCGTCTCCGAACCATCGTTTCCACCTTGCTCGTGTACATTATCGGACAACCTTGTCTAGGAATCCCGCGGGAGAACAGGTTTATGATACGCAATCAAGGCCCCTCCATCAGGGAAGCAAGGAAGAGGTCGGCAAGTTGCCCAGATTGAGCCATTTGTTTGGTGCGTCGTAATCAACGCAATGAGTTCCGTGTGCTGGTGGCGTGTGTGGCTGTGTGTACTTTCCCTATTTCTTCACTCCCTCCCCTCAGTCAAACTCTTACTTCCTCCGAAACGCGCGAAAATCAATAAATGAAGTCTAAATAGTGCATCATAAATCATGCCTAATCAAAGCAGACAATCTATTTTTGTTGAGCCAGCAAATCTTGGTACACTTATTCTTCCAGGCACACAGGTGAGGTTGAGGCTCACCCACACGCGGGCCACCCTTAGGCCATGGTGTGCGGGTGAAAATTAAATCGTTTCGGACCTCTGTTGGAGTTCGGCTTTGCCGAGCTGATCAGATTAATCGCACCGGCCCTGGAGCGGTTTCCTTGCCGCCGCGATAATCAAGCCGGACACTTTCCGAAAACCCGGGAGCAACCAGGAAAAATGGATCGACGAAGGTGTGTGCGCGCGCACGCTCACACAACCTGTCGTTGCCGGTGGTCGTTAGCGGCTTTTGTGGGCCATTTCACTTGCTTCCTTGGGGCGGAGGAGCGTTGATCGGTGATCTTGCAGGTGAGGCGCTAAAAAGGAAAAACGACTGCCCTCGGGAGGGCAGGTTGGCAGGTTAGTCGGTCGTAGATCTGATTTGCGGGGGAAAATGTAAACACAGTCGCTTTTTATTTGTCACCTGCCATTTGGGGGCGTGCTAGGTTGGTTGAAAATTAAAGTCGATCGCCATTTTTATGACAATCAGTCACGCCAACGGACTGAAATTTCAATACAACAATCTTGTTGGATGAATAAAACGTACTATCTGATCGATAAAACAGCTCACCCAACCTGCGCTTAATGATGGCGTATGGCGAAAGGGAATAGCATTTGCCGTCTATAAATTGTGCTTAAGTAGACTTCAGAAATCTTAATGAGCCAATCATTGCACGTTCACTTTTGCTTGCATAAATTATCAGCAAATAATAGATTGCTGTTTGTACTTCTTATCAAATGAAGGAACATAAAAGAAATGATCGTCATTGAGGGACTTGGAAAGGCGAAGAATAGGAGCATATTCATTCCACCAGCATCAACAGAGCTCTCCCGAGGGGGTACCGATTAATTCCAATCACGAATCAGTTTACCGCCCAGGGCGTGAAAGTTCACACCCAGCCAGGTTGTCTGCTGCTTCGTTGTTCGATTTGGCCCTGAAAAACGACCCAACTTGAGGCACCAACCGTGTGTGTGTGTCTCGTTTGCTCGCACCCGTAGCACATACGTAGCGGTAAATTCTTGCTGTACAACATACAAAGTATGCATCAACGAATCTGATAATAAATCTAGCTTAGAGCGAAAAAACAATAATATTACAGTTGCGCACAACGAACTCCCGACGTACCCAGCACTACGAACGCAAGGTGTCACACGTGCATGACACTCTCGGGTGGTGAGGCGGGTGGTATGTTTGGATGGTTTGCTTTCAAACCATCGAGTCCGTTATCTTCCACGTGCCTGAAGATTTCAGTGCAGCCGTCGCGTGGTGCTTCCGTTTATGATGGAGCGCGAGGCTTTTATGGAGTGGCGTGTAATGTCACTGAACCTACACGCTTAGCGGGTGCATTAAACAAGAACATATTGTGTTCTACGCGGTGGTGCATCTTGAGTCACCGAAGTGCAACCCAAAGTCAACGCTGTGGGCTTAAAAAGCAATGAAAAAATTAAACATATTCATCTTGCACGCACTCCGAGAGGCATTCCGAAAAACCAAGCACAGGATCTTGGTGGTGATGTTGGAGGGGCTGAGGGAAGTTTTGAAAAGATACGCTTCATATCACCCTCCGATGCAGGCAGACCGCGCAGCAAATGCCGCAGCAAAGAGAGAAAGGAAACAGGTGACGGATTTCGACACCACCAGCGCACGAAACCAAGTGCCAAGGACCTTCAGCCCCTTGCAGCGGCCACATACCGGAACTGGAGGATTCGTGGCGGCCGGGTGTCATATGGAAGCAGAGCCTGCACACACATGTGCCTTACCCGTAGACCGTACCCGTCCTGCTTGTCCCGCATGACTGACGACCCCTCGCAGCGTCACAGGACCTTGCACACAGGCGCACGCGAACAGCGCAGCAACAAGGGCACGCCGTTCCGGTTGGGTAACTCTCGCGCTGTGCTCGGTGACGCTGCTCCAGTTCTGTAGGGCTTTTGGGAAAGGGGAAAGGTGTAAGGTAGCCCTTTCACTGTGCTGGTGATGCTTATCAGTGCGGTGTGTGTATGTATATATTAGGAGGTCCTGCATCAGTGCTGCACGGTTAGCTGCACCGGCTGATGAGGGCGCGTGGCGTCGGTTTTTGCTACAATCGTGTGGAGCAGTGATGCAAAGCAATGTACAGTTTGCTGGTGGCGGTGATGGTGGTGGTTTACGCTGGCGAAGAAAACGAGGGTGTTAAAGCATTTGCCGTGTCTCGGATGTCCGGTATCGGTGTAGAAGGGTGGCGTTTGGGTGTAACAAAAATTGCTTCCGGAGCTAATTTGATAAGTTAATGCACAAGGTGTTGTTAGGTTTTTGTTTTGGGAAGGCAATTGACATTCCAGTGGAGTTTATATGGTTTTGAAGCTAAGTTGTTGCCTACGCATATTCAGAACTAGAATTCATATTCAGAAAAGGTCAGAATTCGTGGAAAGATAATTGTGATATTATTTTTAGTAATTTACAAGAACTCTCGTTTACTCCAGACGAAGAATTCATACCAAATTCAAATAATTGATTCTCATTATTCACCAAGAATACTTCTTTACCTTCCAATTCCAACAGAATTATTAACTCCCACCTAACGGGTTGTACCTGCTGGGACCCGAGCGTTGTGTTCGTTCCAAAGACAGCTCGTTATGCCATCACACCGCGACGGGGGCCTTTGCACCAAAAATTCGTTCCATTGCCCAGAGATAAATCGCTTCAATTGCTACAAAAGAACTTCAAACTCATGGAACTCGTTTGGAGTTGGAACCGGCGAAGGGAAAGCGAGCATACGAACGAGCGCACAAAAAAGGAAGGCAACATTCAAATCATTGCGCTTGAAAATTTGATCCCAAAAACGCAACCGATGATCCTCACGTACCGTCCGGTGCGCACGTACTCAAACGATCGGCACCAACCCGCATCGGACCGAGTACAAGGGATAGTGACCTCGGGATGAATTGCTCAGGTGCCGCACGCTCACCCCGCTCACCAGCGCGCGTCAGGTTGAACAACTTGACCAGCATCCAACACATACACACACACACCAACACAAACATACGAGGCACGAATGATCGGACAGGTACATTAAACTACCCGCCTTCTGACTTCCACAGACCCAGCGCCGATCCGCACCCAGAAGCGAACTACAATAAATTACCAAATGATAGAGTCTTCCCATCGGGCTGCTCGTATCTTTCGGACAGCAGGGCACAACAGGTACAACCGCCACGATGGGATGCGATCCGCATCCGTCAAGCACAAGGAGATCTGTATCACAACCGAAACGGTACACGCGGGCTCAACCCCGCACCACCGTACCCCGCTGCACACGGAGGGATCCCTTTGGCTCTGGAGGAGAAGATATCCGTCGTCTTCGAGGCACGTCTCCGACGCAGGCCGATCCTAATCAAAGAAATTCGTGCACCATCCACACAAGAGGAGAAGGTCTGGGGCAAGTTATCAAATATTATTACAAAAATATTCATCACCACAGTCTCTCGAAGGTACGCGCTAGACTGTACCAGACTGTCTGTTGTTGCTGCTGCGCCTATCAGAAAGGACAGATCTTTTACGAGAGTGTGTGGACTTTGGGGTGTCTCGAAAAATCGTAAGAGCCTCACAACGCACAATTTATTCATTCAACAGTAAATACTGTTCCGGGCAACAATGGGACGGGTTATATTCTTGTTCCCATGGACAGTCTTCAGCATCTCGCTCACGCTCGCCAATTGTATACTACTTGAGATGAATTTAAATTTGAATATATCTTACACGGTTTTGTGTTTTTGTTAGGTTCGTTTGGGTACGCAATCGTTGCGCAGATCAGACTGAACCTCACACACACATACACAGATGTAACCCGCTTCGATGCCTTGCGGGCATTCGATTTTGGTTTTGTTAACAGGTGTCAACGTGTATGAGGTGTTTGGCTCCATCTCGCGGCAGTTGTGGTAATTAATTATAATGTAAATTAATAAGGTGTAATTTTTTCCCTCACAGGTCGCGATCGGGCAGACAAGATAGCACTTGTGAAACGTGAAGCTGACCCGGAGGGCACGGAATTGAATTCGCACAGCTTTAGCGAAACGACGATGCGACGAAGTTGAAGTTGTTTGGTAGTTGGCATAAACAATCTTGGGAATAAATAGTTACGATTATGGGATTTGAATCACCTTTCAACTGTGCATCTTTGGGCATAAAACAGACCATAATAATACGATCTGTTTCGATTACTGTACCGCCTGGAGGGTGGTCGTTTCTATCGATTTTGCTTACCACAGATAGGGCCTCACACGGCTGCACAACTAATAAGAGTTGTTCGCGGATGCCGATTACAGTGAATTGATTTGATATTTTTGTTCGCAAATGTATGATTATTAATCTCTCGCCGGATGCGCCGAGTCCGAGAAGCGGGTAGTCAAAGCAGCGCCGATAAACGGGAATGGGCCAATGTCGAAGATCGCGGGTGAGAAATCGCTAGTAATGTACACCCGGAGCGTCCGATAGGCAGGCCGATCCCGTGATGGATGATGCTGCGATAGAAAGTGCAATCGGGTGAGCTTTTAGCGGGCGGTGTCCTGTACGCTGCATGCGTGCATGTACCTTCTGCGTCAAATTGCGGCTCTAGACGAGCTTCCGGACATTGCTACTGCTGGTGGTGCAGGGCGCTAATCTGGAACCGGCTCGCAAAACCGACCCATTATCCGTACGCTGACCTTGGCGAGAATGCTGTACAGCATCGACCACAGCTATCGTGCGGCTGGCGCTTCATTCTAGCCCTTTTCCCCGTTTCCTAAGCCAGGCGAAGATTAGTGCAACTGGAAACAGGGTCTAGGAGTAAGGAATGTTTCACCGATGCAACCATTTTGCACACAGACACACAGTGAATCCTGTGCCAAAGCCAAAGCGCGATGTGGCAAGAATTCCTTCCATTAGGCTCGTACTCACGCACCGCTTCGCTGCCCATTAAGATTGCCGATTATCGACGCGTTTCAGGTCTTATCTCGCTGCGCACCTTCGGAAGCGAGTCTCCGAGGCGCCCTTTTCCAGATACTTTGTGCCTTGTTCAGGTATGCCCCCGTCGGTGGTGTATAGGGGATAGGGAGTTACCGTCTCTCGCGCAGTCCTTCGGTGGGCAATAAATAAAAGTTTAATCGTTCATTCATTGAACAACTATTAATCACCTGCCGCGAAGAGTTTTTGCTGGCCGGAGGAGTGTCTGCGAGCCCGCTGGTAGCGAATCGGTGTACTCGAACTCATCACACCATGGATGCACCTTTCTTCGGTACTGCTAAAGTGCACTGATTGCACAGCCGCCAGCCTCCATCGTCTTGGTCGGTTTGCTTTCTGTGTCATGGGCTTTTTTTCTCCTCCCTGTGCTGGTACAGGAGACTCTGTTTGATCAAAGGGTAGCCTTTCGACGACCAGACTGTCGAGTCCGCAAATTGCAGTGGATCATTACTGACAAACAAACCGCCGACTGCGAGGCGCGGGTGCTTTGTTTCAAGTGAAATCCTTCTCCTTCTCATCATCGTCATCTCATCGCCACACCACTTGTCCTCGGCGAGAGCGAAAGCAGCACAAGGGGACGCGTCCACCGGCTTCGCTTGACGGCGGACACTTGACCGATCGTCTCAAAACAGAGCAACAAGTCGTACCGGAACCTTCAAAGTGGACGCGCTGCTTTCCAACTCGTCGAGACGGATACACTGGAAATTACCCAGCGTGACGTTTCCGCAAAAAAACGGCATCAGGCGCTACGCAGCTGGTGCAGCGCACAAGAAGGAAGACATTTTGCGCTCCCAAACAACCTGTCTCTTGAGCAAGCTTTCATGTCGTTCTCTTTCGTGGAAGAGTTGTGGTACAGTCCTGTGGTACAAAAAAGAGACCTTAAAAGGAGAACCACAAAAAGTGAGACATTGCCAAACAAAGAAGTGAAGGTTACGAAATCACTTTACAGTGCCAATATCGGGGGGAACGATGCACTTGCCGTAACGGTTTGGGATTACATATTGGAGAAACAAAAAAGCCAATAAGTCGCGGTATCGGTTTGTAATACAACAGAAGAAATAGCAGCAGCAGCTGTTACGGACGATCATCTGACATTGATGAGATCTTTGTAATAAACAAGGTCAAATGGCATAAATGGAACAAAGTGTTATAAAATATCATGTGAAAGTTACATTCTCTAGCTGAAATGCTTCTTTTGGAAGAGTTCCAGAATTCAAAATCCCACTATCACCTCCAGGATTTCCTTCCAGATGTTCAAAACGGCCCACAATGGAACCACTTGTTACCTCCGGAGACTTACCAGCACCATAAAGAGCCCCACAGACACACTTGCGAAATGTTGCGGAATGCGTGTGCCCTCTTCCCTCCTGGCACACGACGACTTGCTTCACACTTTCCCTCCGAGACCGATCAGTGTCAGTCAGGCGGTTGTTTTTTATTATTTACCTTTGAGTGCGGGTGTCTCTCCAAGAAGAGGGCCTTGTCGCAGGCCTTCCTTCCATCCACGTCCGTGTTTGTACAACGACTCCTGGCATTGACATCAATTAGCTACCTCGGCCGTCTGCGGGAACAGGAACGCAACAAAGTGCCTTGTCGTCGTTGCGTGATTACACTTTCGGGGGGCAAAAAATTGATTTTATCCGTTTTGGATAGCGAACAAACCAACCCACAACCATGGCGGCACAGATAGGGGGTGCGCTCTTATCCGTATGCTCATAAAATTTCCTTAATGTCACCATTCCCCGCCCCTGACCACTGGAGATCGATTGGACACCGTTGGCAGCTTGAACCTTTAAACCGCAGTGCCCTTCGTTCAATTGCTCAAGTGTAATGATGATAATTGTGATCGTTTTCATCAATAAATCTCGTTGGCAGTGGAAAAGAGACACCACCACGAGACCCAAGCATCCTTGGGTGCGTTTTTTGTGTATGTGTGTGTGCAGAAACGCGATAGCTGTGGTAGTATTATTTATCATTCACTTGTTGAGGAAGCAAGACGAGATGGTGGTGATGACGATTGGTTCGGTTTTTGCTGGGATCTCTCCAGTGCGCGCGTGCGTGTGTGTGTCCTTAACGCGCGTGTCCCCGACGCAAGGAATTATTATTGCCCACATTAGGGATAAACATTGCCAAGCCCGCGCCGAGGCTACGCGGTTAAGAGTTGAACGGATCAGGTGAAGGTGAAAGTGTTTTTTTGGGGTGGTTTGTTGTTGTCCCTGTTCGGAGAGTTTGAGGTCCACAAGTGATTGGTTGGCCGAAAAAATATGATACTACGCGCTGCCTTAATGTGTTCACTGGTCAAACCTAATCAGAGCTGCTTCGACAGGCACGCGACCGCCCCAATCAAGCTGTGACATCGACCGAAATTCACTCACACACCACTGTGTTGGCACGCTCAAAACATTTTACGTTCGGACTCGAATTTCAATCGAGCTTACAGGTCGGACAACTACCCAACACACTTCCCAGCAAGCATCCAATCAATGCACACCGCGGCTCCGATCTCTGTGATGTGCCTCCGAATTCTGCCTCCGAAAACGGTACCGAAATGCCGAATTACGTGACAGGCCTCGAACGTCCGTCTTCCCAGCGAGCCCATGGGGTGGAACTGGTGCGCCAAGGAACCGTTTCTTATTTCATGCCAATCATATTAAATGACCCTTCGCACGCACCCATTTCAGGGCTTATCGGGCGCATCGCATCGGCTGCTGGTGCTGCCGCTGCTGCTGCTGCTGGACCATGGGAGGATCGGTTTCTTTGCCGGGCGTTTGAACATTTTGCTGACCTGATTTTTCGGGCGGCGGCCGATTCGGATCGCATTGTTTGTTTGTTTGTTTGCGCGTTGTTGTTTGCGCGAATACGGTTAATCGCCTCCCTGCTCGGTAGTTTGATTTCTCGTTGTTCACGGGGTCGGTTTGACTTGAACTGATTCAACCTGACACCCGGTAGTTCGATAAATCATGTCCAATTTCATCCACGACAGGCTTTCCTCTTTGCAAATCGGTTACGCCCCGCCCAGGGCGTAGTGGAATGCAAAACAGCGGTTTGCATGAGGGAAAATGGTGAAGCATTTTTGTGTAGTCACTGTGTTTATACCATGGCAATAAGGGATGAAGCTGCATTGAGAAGTGCTTGAGGGTGAGTTCATCAAAAAAATTTGCAAATCAAGAGCTGAGAAGGCTTGTGTGCTTGAAGCACTCAGCAATTCAGCTGAGATTTCGAATGACTTTGGTCCTTCGAACCGGATGAGAAGTGCGTTACTGGAAATAATATTTTTCGGTTTGTTAGTCAACAACTTAAATCCAATTTTGTTTTAAAGATGATGCACGTTAAGTTCTTGCAACAAACCATCGTTCAGACTTATTCCATTAAATTAAGCGTAAATTACAGCCTTATCCATTATTACACCCCGTCCCATGGAAACCACTCCTCGGGCAGTACATTACATCATTTTAAACATTCATATAATGTTTATTGCCACTTGTAAACCAGCTTTAATGACGTTGTTCTATCGGGGTTGTTCACTTCCAAAAGCGTCGCAATGAAATATGCCCTCGTTAATCTATAAGTGCATCCAAATAAAACATACCGCCAGGGAAGCGGGAAGCTAGAGCGAGAGCACGGAGGTAAACAAGCAAAGGTAAGGCGTCTCTAGCGCCGGAGCAAAACATCAAACAGTACCGGTCCATCATCGTCCTGGCCACCTTGAAGTGAAACACCAACCGCACTCCCATCCCGAAACAGAACGCTCACACACACACACACTCTCATTGGACGCGTTGATTGATAGTTTAAATTAAGTAATTGCCCCGCGACTGATTTGGAAGCGCAGAGCACCGCCTTAAAGCAAAACATCCCGGTTGGTCGGTGAAAATCCAAGGGGTCTACCAGATTTCCTCACACACACCCTCCAAAATGGCTTTTCGCTTGCCACACGGCGCCCGCGCGACATCTGTCCAAGTGACAAAACATTTGCTCCCTTGCGCGCGAGCATCAAAAGCGACGGAGCGCATTTACAGCGCCTCCCTCTCCACCCAATCTTCGTGCCTCCTCTACCAGGCAACTTGGCTGCCTGCCGGTGCCGTGGAGACACTTGCGTGTGTAAAACGCGTCGGTAAAAGCCAAAAGGCCTTCCCTCGCCAGCGCCATAAGGTTACAAATCAATTTGATCTCAAGCGAACGAACGAAGCGAACGGTCGCTGGACGGGAGTAGAGGAGGAGCTTTATTAGCAGCAGAGGGAAGCTGCAGTGGAATGGGCTGCCCGATCGGGCGAACCTCTTGCCGTGCTCCCTTTACTTAAAGAGGGGGGAAAAACCATCACACAACACAATGTCGGTGTGCGCGCGTGTGCACACAGCCACAATTAGGGTAATGCTGGAGACCCTTCCCTCCACCCTTCCCGCCGACGGTTGAATGGTTTGGAAATTATGAGATCGAGAAGAACGGAGTCAAACGATCGGTCGGTCGGTCGGCTGGCGCTTTAGTGTTCCCGGTGGCTTGCACCAAAAACTCCCCCAGTTCGCCTCCCCCTAGCAAGAAGGGTCACGGTGCCCAGGTCGGCACGGTGCGTTTTCCCTCTCTCAGCGCGCGCACACACACACATCCCATTTCCGATCGAATTGAACCAACCAGCCAGCTCCACCTGGTGCGCGCCGGTGAGTTACGCGGGAGCCGATTGTAAAAATTCAATTTAAAGTAACGGTTTCGGGTGCGCCAAATAGAAACCGGGGTCCGGCGACCAAAATAGGGGTCCCGCTCGGGGCCACAGCAGCGGCAGCAAGAACGCACCGGAGAACTCGTTTATTCGGTGCCGGCGGTGTACGACGATCGCAGAAGGAAATGGTTTGGCCCCCGGGATGGTTTTGGTCCTAAGTAGCCGGAGCAGGAGGTGAAACACTCGCGTGGCGAGTGGTCCAATTGGTGCGCTCTGCCAAAGTGGCAACGGTTGTGCGCCACCGAAAATGGAATTGTCACTAATGTTTATTGCCTGGTCGGATAGCAGTTCCCGGCCAAGGGTGGCGTGCGCCGTTGCGCGGTCGGCCGTCTGTAGTGTCATAATCCGCGGGCCGTTTGCTGCTCCGCGGCTCATTACGTTGCAATGGGATTAGTTGCGTGTTTTTTTTTTGTGTCACAGTGAGGTAAAGTGTATTTATTTGATTGCTGAATGAGATCCTTTCGTGGCGGGAAACCGGGGAAGGTGAAACAGTTGGCGTAGAAAGGCATGATGATTAAGCGTAATCGCTTGTTATTGATATGTTATACAGGAAAGAGCCGTTGCTTGGGAAACTGTAGGAAACAACATTGGACATTAATTATTTGAAATAGTGTGTCATGCTTTCGGTATACATAGCGCATACCTGACAGACCTTTAATTCAAGAAATTCTCTTCCCGTTTATTGAAAAGTATCCAATATTGAAGAATTCATTTTAAAGCGCTGGAAAACTACATTGAAGATGTATTCTTTGGCATTGAAACCACTTACCGACCTTTCTGTAATTTGTTGCATATCAATAACGCACCCGATCAGGGCCTTTCCTACCTACACACCATCCAATCGAACACGCTTCGCCCGACCCCCAAATGCTTTCGATTTGCGGCAAAATGTCATCCCACATGCTGATACCCCGTCTTCCACGTCCCGTCTTCCTTCATCTTTGACAAGCTGTCAAAGCTCGTGGCACGATTGTGCGCGATATGCTTGATTCGAACATGGGTCGCGCAACGCTATCCCGCAAAAAAAGTACATCGCGCACTAACAAGCGTGCCCAGCGTGCACTCATCATCAACGGCGCGCGCGCGCAACGCAGAATCTCGAGACGGACGCCACACAAACACACACACAGTCACTTGCATTTGCAAACAGCCACTTTCTTCGTCAGGTTGCGCGGAGAGCAGACGGAAGGTCCAATCCTTTTACGGTCACGGTCACACTTCGGTCTTACATCTTTATGAGAAATCGCACAACGGTGCGGAATAATAATCGACAGCAGGGCAGCGTGGACGACAATGCAAAGTAAAAATACACACACGCAAACACAGAAATCGGGAGAGCTGAGCGAACGAACGAGGAAGCAGTTGGGATCTTCTTCGCGGAACTTCAACGCCCGATCAAGATCGCAACTCATCGTCACCGTAGTTTGATCGTCCCGGGCGTGAGTTATGAAGAGCTTAGGATGAAACTGTTCAGCCAATTATTGTGAAGGCCAAATGGGGATGTGGTTGCGCAAAAAAAAAGATGTGGAGGTAGCTACCTTTCGAGAGGGTCAAGGGTAATCTTTCTTTGAGGATCGTACGTCACAGTTGAAAGAGTAATCGACGTTACATCATTTCATTTCGATTTCATTTTTGTAGAAAGTGTTTTGCAATTCCATTATCAACGAGATGATCGCTTTTGCGATGACTGCTGACGACAATCACGGTGGTTTGCAATTAAAAACAACCCTATGACTGCCATCCAAATCGAACATACGTTCACATTCATGTAAAATGCATCCAACATCCGAGTGTGTGCACTACTGAGTCTGGGCACATGTTCGCATCTTTCAACAACGGCCACCACGCACGTCCGTTCTGCCTTTTTGAGAGTGCAAATGAAACAAGTAAGAAAGCAAACCTTCTCAAAGGGGTGGACGGCGTATAGCAGCAAACAAGCTCTGAGGATTGCGTCGCAAAAACGCACTAAGAAACCCGCACAAAAAAAAACTTCCAAGATGAAATGTGTCGTTAATGCTACCTTTCGGTTGGTACGGTAGCTAGCAGAAACAAGAACGCTTCCGCGGGTGTGTAGTGTACCACCGCCCGAAGCGTAGTGCCCTCTTTTCGGGGGCCCTTGGTGTCATATTTGCATGCTCATGCATATGGATCGGATCGATCGGGCACCCAGGAAGGCGGTGGCAGATGGACACCCTGCTTCTGCTTCCACGTACTGGCCGATTTCATCCAAACACTTGGTGACATTTCCTTTCCGGTTCGAAATGCTTCCCGCTCTTGCTTCGCCCTCCTCACTCGAAGGAAGCTGGACTCGCTTTATCAAGATGCTTATTATCAACACCTTTCGGCGGGAAGCGTGTGTGCGCATTATGGGCGAAATATGGACGGTGCAATATGCATCGTGCCGTACGGATCTTTATGCGTTGGCGACCCCATTTTGCACCATTTCGCATCGCGGCCACAATGGTGTCGGAGAAGAAGATGAGTTCCCTCCCCTTACAAAAAGGATCTGCGCCAAAACGGGTGACAAACGGGTTGTGGTTCGGTGCGCCCACACAGGCGCGCGGGTTTTGCACGCGCCATTTCGCGCCAACGCGTTTCCGGTAGCGGGAAAAAACACTCCCTTTCGCACTCAATCAACGATTCGTTGATCGGATGGAGGCTTGTGTGGAAAAAACCCGGGTGTAACTGGAAAATGCAAACAAGAGAGTGCAACCGATTAAAGATGAATTAAATTATACAGATTTGTAGCGTGCGTAGGAAACAGCCGGCTCCTTCCAGGAACGTTGAGCGATGCGTGTGGAGCGATGCGTTCTAGGAACGCTAACAACGTTCCAGAATGTGTGCCCAAACTGTGTGCGTCACATTCCAATCATCTCGATTGATTTTCTGTATGTGCGGAGAAATGATGAGAATTGGAATTTCTTCATCCTCATCAACCGCTGTCAGCACTTTCCTGGGAAGAAGGCGAACGATCCCTTAGCCTGGAACATCAATTATTGAACCACTGATTAATTACTCTTGACGCGCACTGTGGATCAAACCGATTTGACAGATCGTCGCCTTACGTCAATGTAAACCCTTCCGCAGATAGTGATCGCCCAATAGCCCAATCAATCGATCGACCACACTAGAGGACCTCTCGGATAGTTTCGAGGAAGCGTTCGTACGCTCATTCTATGCAGAAGCCTCCGGATTTGGAATGTTGCTTAGAGATCCACATACACACACATATTGTACACTCCATATTCAGAGGAATGGAAGAAGTTGGGATGTTTTATTCGCACCCGCAGTCGTTGTGTCTCTGTTACTGGTTAAAAGTGCGATTTGGAATAAATTTTCATACATGTTTGTGCATGTGCCCTGGGTAGATGCTTCTCTTTTCAGATATTCAAATCTGCCTCCGGAGCAGGAAGGCTTTTGCCCCAGTGGTTCTAGTTTTGATGCATCTACCTCTGCAGGGCCCAAAAAGAGTATGGCTCCATTACAACTTCCCAAGCAACGAGACATTATGCAGCAGGCATCGAGATCTGGGCAACCGCAAAATCCGACGAAAATGCGCCCGACTCGCCTTGAAGCCTGCGGTACCACTTTCGCAATAATTTCTGCGTAGTAAAGCGCTCACGCGCTCGGGAGCCCTCGTCATAAGTGGAGCTTGATCGGACAAACATTCAAATGTACTCTGCGCAGGCTCGAAGCTTCCTCGCCCCATTCCGGCAGCCGCGACCGACGGGGTGGGTGTTGAAGGGACATTAACATATTAGTTAATCGGCCAGGTACGCCCGGGACACTTCTCGTTCACTAATAGATGCACATGAATAATAGAATAATATTTTGTTTACACCTTCACCCGTGCTCCGCCTTTGCAGTCGTTGCTGCTCCGCACAGCCTCTTCGCCCCAAAACGTTTGGCGTTGAAAACGGCGCGAGACGCGAAAGTAAGATAAGATTGAGCGGGAAAGATTACGCAACGGAAACGGCGCGGGCTGGCCCGGTGAGACACATTTGTCACGATGATCGCACCGAATCCGTCCATGTAACCCCGTCGGGCATCGCACCACACCACACCACCGTGCCCACGAGTTCGTTTGGAATAAAAGATGAGCATCACCCCCGTGGTTACTGTCCGGATCTCTAGCGCTGGTCAGGCGCGTCCATCTGGGCCATGGCTAGCGTGAGTGTATGTGCCCGGTAGCAGTCCGAAATCGTGTATTACCCTCGGGGGCCCCTATCACACTATCCATATAGGCTCAATTCATAATGTATCGATGCACCACATTGGGGCGTATTAAAATATTGAGTGAAACTTTAAAATGGATGGTTTGTTTCCTCGCGTCAACACAAAAGCCCTGGCTCAAGCGAATGGTAATTTCAAGGCAGGAACCGTCTCTTTGAGAAAACGGAGACACTATGGCACTGCATGGCAAAGGGAAGGGTTGGGTGATTTGGATGTCGAAAGCATCAATGTGTGCTGGCAGAATTCATTGAGCAGGGAATAGGTGAATGGATATTAACTGTTTTGAGGTTCTGAAGTTGTCTCTATGGGAGATCTGTTAGGTAAGCAAGAACCTTCGTTTAGCAAACGGGTAAGACATCTCATGGTCCGCTTCCAGAAAATCCTAAGGGTCATAACAAACATAAAATGGCGTATCAATGGAAGGTGAATGTCTAAAAATGACATAAAACTTCAACTTCAAATAGCAAGACACTGTACATTCTCTTGACGCAGAAAACGATCACTTGACAAATTGCAAAGTTCTGCAACACTAGACGCCAGCGAAGAAAGCGTAGAAACGAACTAGATCACGAACCTGAGCTAGCGAACCTGCGACCAGGCCAGCGCAAACTGTGGCCGCTCCTTGAAGCGTACCGCTTCCTAATCGCTCGCCACGCTAAAATACCGCTCGTGCAGGCAAAACAATTTATTTAACGCCCAAGAACCCGCCCGTTCCCATTTCGCAGCCACAGCCGTCCCATTTATCGCCCGCGCCCATGCCGAAGAAAGCGTTTCTCCACTTGTGGCGCGCCGAGAATGGGCGCAAACGCGGCATAAATCACCATTAGATCCAGTACGCGGGTGGGAAAGTGCGCAAACGCCGCTTTCGAATGTGTCTAAGTGTTTGTGTGTGTGTGTGTGGTGCCCGGGATCGGATCGAATCGGATCGGTAACGATCCGACGCAGACAAACTCTCGCACTCCACCTTCGCTTTTCCACCGCGCTGCTCTTTGCTGGCGGTGATCGAGATCGTGTCGAGCTAATAGCTGATTATTACTTTGTAATAAACCGGACAGACATTGAAGGGTTTTCGATTTGCGAGCGAAAGCACCGACACTGTCAGGATATAGCCCCCTTCTTTTGCAGCCACGAGATGATCAGCCAACGGCAGAACACTCCGAGCTGACAGGCACCGGCACCGGGTCAGGGGTCAATAATGTTTGATTAATTATGCAAAACGATGAGTTGTGACTTTGGGCGCCCGATCGAGCCCAGTTCTTGAGACAATGTTGAGCTGTTGTGCTGTGTGTTTGCGGCTGAAGAGATGCGGTCACCTTCTTCGTCCAGGTTCTTACTCGCACAACTGGGTGGCCCCTGTGCTCACCGCTCAGTAGGGAGTGACGAGCTGACACTGATTGCGTTCCAGGAAGCACCGTAACACCTTCCGCCGTTGCAGCTCTCGCCCTCCGCTAGTCCCGTGTGTCTCGTGCATGGTTTGCTGTCTTAATTTTCCAAAATCGCTCACACACACCAAACACTCAACACGGTGACCCCGGGGGAATAGGTACAAAGATCCCCGCTGCGCCACATAAGGTGCCTCGGATCTCGATGTCTTCGTCTTCGGTGTGGCGTACCCCGTGCGACGGACGGACGGCAAGGGGAAAGTTTTGCCATGTTTGGTGCCACGGTGGGTATGGGCGTAGACATTCAACCTGACTTGTCCGTGATCCGCCAGCCTGGGGCAGAGGTACGCCGCATGCGGTCCGGGTCCGGTCTATGAATGGAACGACATTTCTCTCGCTCACGCTACAAATAATCGCTCTAAAGAATATGTAAACACATGCAGCAGCAGCACCACCAAACTTCTGAAGCCAAGACAGTTTGGAGAAACTCTTCACAGCCTGAGACTGCGTGTAATGTTGGCACAAACGCAAGAGGTTGCTCCCAAAAATCTCGCTTCCCGTCTAGACACCGAACCCACGTTTCGGATCTCGGGCACGACTCACTGGTCCGCCGAATTACCCCTTGCTGGTAGCTTGACAAATATTTCGATAAATTGCGATAACTGTGAAATTATAATCACCCACCTGCGTCCGGAGACCTGCTCCTCCACGTTGCCCGTGCACCCTTCCACCGGGTTCGCTTATCTTGATGGACCGGATACCAACGCGGCTGGCTGAATTCGCTCTAGATTCTGCCCACCGCCGAACGGTTGATTGATTGATGGAGACAGTAAACGGGCATAATGCGTGGCGCGATAACCGTGAAGAGAAATTCACCATCACCACCAGCACCACCGGGCGGAAGAGGTGATGGCTTGGTGCCCCCCCAATGATCTCGCACTGTATTGGGTCGTGCCGGCGCTGCTGGATAGTTTTGATAGACCACCACGACCTTCCGTCGCGCTGCGATTGCGACGATAGTTATCTTGGCGTGTCTGCTTCCGTCTGCGTCGAGAATTGGGAAAAATTCCTTCAGCAGGTGGATTTTTCTGCACCCCTTCTCGAGTCTGGAGTGTGTCGATCATTATCTGCCCTAGCTCTGGAAAGCCACGCTAGTTGTTGCTGGAGAGTTGTGACTCTGTGTTTGGGTTAGTGCGTGTGACGATTAGCAACGCTATTTGGAGTTTGGCATTAAATCCTCTACCCGGACACTTTGGTAGTGTCTGGGCTGAAGTTGATGAGCGGAACGAGCGGTCTTGCTGCTGGATGGAGCGCTGTGAAGTCCTAGAAAGGTTTACAATAGTTCATTCGATACAGGTCCAGCTTGTACAATTCTTTGCTGATCGTATCGTAATCCTACTCCGGTAAGCTAAACATCACTGTGTTTTGGAGCATAGAAAGTTGAACTCAATTTCGGAAGGTTGGAATTAATTGTACCACTATTTCGCCTCAAAATTTGTGTGCAGATAAGCGAACGACATTGGTGCAGAATTGGCACACGGTGAAAGATTAATTCGCGCGATCGTTATCGCCTAACTCCGAGCACCCGAGCATCGAACGATCGGTCTAGATCGATAAGCGATTGAAAAAGTGCGGAAGCTTAAGGTTGCAGAATTTGCATAAAATTTGGTGCTAGTTAAGCTTCCGTTCCGTGCGCAGCAGAGATCGCAAAAGCCCATCACCCAAACCCCAGCTTTGCGTCGTGTGTAATAATTTGTATTCTCGACCGGGAACGATCCGGCGTTGTTACGCCTTGTTTATACCGCGCTCGAGTGACATCGGACATTTCGTAAACATCCTGCCGAGCCGAGATCGTCTCCAACATCGTCTCCAGCACCGTCTAGTCTAGTTAGTTCCAACAGCAGGGATGGAGCGCTAATGGATGCAAGGAGGGCAGATGAGACAACTGAGCAGATTTAAATGGGCACATGTTACCTCCACCACGTTCTCCAGAGTCCACATAGACACACACAGACACGAACTCTGCGACCTGTTCCACGGCTCTACCTCCCCTACCCTCCCGGTGCTCTCGTCCTCGCGCACAGAAATATCTCGGCGGAGATGTGATTTTTGTATAATTTAGCCGTGTGCTCCACCTAACCGAAGAACCTATTGGCAGGTTCGGGCCAGTTAGCCAACAGCACAGTGCTGTCGCAGCCTCATTGGAAACTGTTTTACATTTTGCCTACTTAAGTTATGCTAATGCATGGTTGCGGATTGTGGCGGCGACATGCGGTGCCAGGAGATGCGGACGATCGACATCGAGGCGATCCCCCCGCGGATGAAGCCATCAATTGGCTTGGGGTTCTACGACGGACGCTCGCCGTCGCCGTCCTTGCCCGCCCGTTTGCTGCCGCTTGCGTGCGCACACCGGCGCGTTCGATTGAATCACCGCGCGGAGTGTTTCTAAGTACACTTGAACTTTTACCGAAGGTTTGATTGATTAAAATCAAAACAGATTACGTAAAACGCCCGGTGTGCATCCGATCCGGGAACTACTTGTATATGGATAGGACCCGATCCCCCGGAGGCTAGGATAGGCAAAGCACTGCCCGAAAAAGCACCGCCAGAGCAACGGGTAAGCAAAAGCATCAAGTTGTTAGTAGTGTCGTTTTACAAAAAAAAAGTAAGAAAAGCCCTCCCAAAGTCCTTGAGCTGCACGTTGGATCTAAACCACGGGGGAGGTTAGTGAGGGCGCTCACATGTTGTGTTACGGACGGTGAAACCAAGGAAGGACGAGAAGGGATTGTGCGCTTTCGTTTGCAATTCAGAGAGCGTAATGTTTAGAGCGATTAAACTTTCATCGTGATTCGTGATCGGTATCAGTGTTGAATTTTTCCAAACCCCAATTGAGAGCAAAACACACAGAAAAAAAAGAACTCCACCGAGAAGGGACAGTGTCTCCGTACCCTGCACACCCAACTGTTGAGAAAGAGCTATTCTCGGTGGAAAGAACCGGACGGGAAGGTCGCGTTGGAAAACAAACACAACGGCACAGGGCACGATCATTCCGCCGAGCAGTGAGAAGTGAAGCAAACAAGCGCGCACTATAAATATTGAACAGGGCCCGCAATCAATCGGAAGGCAAATGACAACCGTATCCCCCCGGTGGTAAGACGACGACGACGGCGCAATGCGCAGACGAAGAAGTAACAGAGCACCGTACGGAGCCGCGTTGGCGCTGGCTTATGTTTATCCAAGCGTAATGCGATTCATCACATTGATTTAAATCACCTACCATCAAGTCAATCTTTATTACAAGTGCCAGTAATTAGCCTCTAACATACGCAGACACACTCAGCACAGTCCCGCTGGTCCCCACTCGCTCACACACACATCTCATCAGTCATCTTTCCCGCACCGGTAGTAGCTTGTCCGTCTGCTAATTGCTACCGTTTTGCCCGTCTTCACTGTCCAAGACGACGACGGTAGGCTTAGGATTGGGCAAAAGAGAGAGAGAGAGAGAGAGAGATCGAGTAAGCGTCCGTAAGCTTGTCGAGTACATCAGCCACCGTGTGGTGTCCGGAGTGAAATGTTTAAGAACCCGCCTCCTCGAAGCAGGATGAAGCAGAGCTGCACTGGGACCACTCGGACCAGTACAGAGGAGTTCAGAAGTAGCACTACGGAGTACCTACCGTTGAATTCCAGTCCTGTGACGCCTTAACAAACCGAACCGAGTTGCGCTTGTTGTTTCGATTGCAGAACATCGCTCTAACATAGTCCTGTTCCGCCCGTCCGGCACATCCCATCTTCATCTTCCAGTATCCGTACGTTCCGGTGTGGTAAATCAAGTGCAGCTCTGCATTCTGTGCATCTTCCAGTCTCAGTCCCCTTCTTCCACCAATCACGGCACGAATGTGCTGGAGAGCGCGTTACAGTGCGGGAAATAAATTATGCCCCACCAGGAAGGCGAAGCCCACACTCAGCTGCAGCACTCGACAGCGGGCTATAAACAATTCGAAACAATTTAATTATATCGTGCGAAAAAATGGAAAACTGTCACCGGTTGCACGTCTGCGTACGCCTGTTTGCCAATGGGTGCACTTGTACGCCCGTTGGGGAACTGTGTCAGGTAGTAGCAAACCAAAACACGCCCAGGAACGTCTGCACATCCGGCGATCGCAATGCTTCTAAAATACCCCTGCTCGGAGCCGGTCGGAGGATCACCCCACGCAGTAAGACCAAGCAGTGACCGCCACCGCCACAAGTCGTCGAAGGGGCGACAATTTGAAAGTTCACTCCTGTGCATAAATAACTGCGCAACTGTTTGCGCTGTGTGTTCTTCTTCAACCCAGACGACCACGACGAAGACGACGACGACACACGGACACGTCTACTGCGATTACTTACGACTGGTCTCGGACACTGCGATCTGGAATGCTCTCCCTCTCCCGGTCTGTCTCACTTCCTCACGGCTCGTTGGCAACGAGACAGGGGGACCGGGGTACATCTGACAGCGGTGGGTTACTTCGATGAATATCTAAATTAGCGTCGAGCGATGGGGAAGCAAGTCGACGTCGCGTTCACGACTCCCAGCAGTTAAAGAGTTCTTCTGCTGCTGCTGCTGCAAAAAAAAAAGCAGAAGCACCCCACACACGATTTGGCCACGATACGCGCGATAGTGCGGGGAAGTTGGTGTTTTACATACATTCGCTGTAATTATTCCCTGAGAAAAGGTTGCTTCCGTTCGGTGTGCATATGAAGAACACTCCAATGGTTGAGGAAGAGCCAGACAGATACCTTACTGCTGTTACTTGCCGCTACAGTGTCCCCGACGATTGGGTAAGTGAAATCGGTTTGAAATTCCTCCCGAACTCCAATGGAAAGCACCGAAACAAACGCTCCCATTTGCATAAGCGCCCCCCCCCCCCCCCCCCCCAGGTGCATAGCTTATTTGGAAGTAAAATCCACCTTCGGAAAAGCGCACCAGCGAGCTGGTGGTCCGTGCACTTCTCACGATTTGCTCGTAAAAGCGTTCCATGCCGCAACAAACGCAGCCAAAGTGTCCATCGTGGTGACCTCCGGTTGCGATTCCGTTCCCATGTCCCTGGCCGGACGTAAGACACCACCCCCACTCCTCAGCTCCCACCAGTGTTGCCTGTGAACGGAGCGCGCGATGACCATGAACGAATCCAAAACGATTATCGACCGTTCTCGATCGAGCACCACGCCTTGGAGCGCCTCTTTTCCCGGCTTGATTTTCCGGCTCGATTCCAAGGGGAACGGTGGAGACGGCAATTATTGTGGTACTGTGCAAGGTGCATCGAGCACCGTTCATGGCTGGCTGGGTCCGAAATATGAGCCACGGATTATAGAACACAGGCGCGGGGCTGACCATGGCGAGGGATTTTATTTATGCGACTGTTCATGGGCAGCACGTTAATTAAGCAATTATCTTGTACTGTGTGTCGTTGTAATTCCCTCGCCCTCCCCCCTTTGGTTCCCCTTGGTTCAACCTCATCCGGATTGTCACCGGCGCATGTACTACGATCAGGATATTGCCATTTTTCCCCCTTCTATGCACCTCTGAGCACAGCACAGCGGCCACGTTCAGTGAAAGTTTCAAACCGAACGACCCTACCCTAATCGGGAATGTTGGATGGGTTTTCATCTCGCTCGTACTGCGTTGGATTACTTTCAACCCTTTTCCTTTCGCGCCCCTCCCTTCCGACAACTTGTTTTATTAGACGCACAACTCGCGCGGTCGGTGCCGCTCGGAGTTCGGCATGCAAAGCGCTCAAGTCTCCCATGGTGTCCACCTCGGTGGTCCGCGCGCCGTTTGCAATGCCCGGGCTGCGATGGCGGGAAAAATTAATGAAAATATGCAATGCCACCAGTCGGCCCGCAACAGGCCCAAACGCGCTAGACCCCGATCGATGCCCGTCGATCGGTGCATTATGTGTGTTTATGCACCGGTACAACCAACGGGTGGCACGATTTTTCAATTACTCTACGCCCCGTTTGATCACCGTTTGCCGGGCCGCTGGGACCGTTTGCCGAAAACACACACACACACCCACATACATACAGACAGTGAGATGGCTATAGAAATAGCCAATTGCGTAATTAAAAGCCAATCTGTCTAGTGCGAGACCGAAAAAAAAGCAACAAACACAAAAATCGGTCCCAACGGAAAAGCCGACACACTGTTAGGGAGGAAAATGCACGCCAGGTTTGCATAAGCCAGCGCAGCAAAGCAATGGGTCGGTCTTTTTTTTATTGTTTGCTTGATCGTGCCCAGCAGGGTGGCCTTCCTCGTCAGGTCGATGTGGAGGTAATGAGAAATTACTTAATTTTGATTTCAGACAAAAAGCTAGGGTAATCGATTATCTCGAAAAAGGCCCCCCCTATTCTGTTTCGTTCTGTTGCGGTGCGGTGCATGCTTTCAGCCGGATTTATGAGTGTGCAGGAGTGTGCAGGAGTGAGGCAAAGGCTGCAGGCTAAATGACATTTGACCGGTCGCCGATAGGTTTCGGTGGTTGTGCATCGCGGGTGGGGTGATCTAAGTTTATTGATTTTGTTACAGTGATGCAATGCATCGGTGCATTGGGATCATATTTGGAGAGTAAATAACTGAATTTATTGATTGGTTTTTTGATGAATGAGGCTCGTATTGAAGCCCCTGAGAAGGATCGTCTTTGAGCAAGCGTTTATTTCATCCTGGAAGTCTAGCATGAAATTTCTGCTACTTCTTCCCCGCCATAAATCTACCCCAAGCAAGCAGCTCAATTTAGTCGTGGCAATAAAAAAACCCCTCAAATCACTCACACGGAAAGGTTAACAGCTCGGCTGCAATTGTAAATGAACGGGCTTTGCTCTGCTTCATCCCAATAGTGCACCTACGGGACCCAATTTACGATCGTTTAGCAATTGATCAGCCATCAGCCCCATGCACCAGCCTGTCAATCGGCCCATTTTCACCGACCCTCCCTCGCGGTGGAAAGTGTAATCCGGCAAAGACAAAAACAAAAAAAAAAACAAACGGGAAAGAAAAGTGAAACTAGGAAGTGCCCCACACCCGATTCCCCGGCCAACCAATAAAACATAAATGCCAAAACCGAAGCATGCAAGCATTAATCAAACACGGAACGATGCTGCCCTACGGGTAACGCGGGTATAGAGCCTTCGCCCAGTGGAGCACTCGTCGGGAATGCTCCGGAACCCCGTGATAGTGGTGTAATCGGTTTCGAAAACCAATTATTAGAGACAAGTGATCTGGTCGGGGTGGCGGGGAACTATCGAGCAATTCTTGAGGCGAGGCAATATTCCAAGTGCGAAACACACACACACACGCGCGCGCAATCCCGGGGGGATAATTTATCGCAAAACTATTTCGCTCGGGAGCACGGTTAATCATCATCCCCATAGCGAACGATATGTGCAGGATAAATGGGGAAGGTTTGCTTGCAACACCTGGGGTACCCGGCCCATTAATGAAGACAAAAAACGCCTTGGAATCAGCGCAACAGGTACCGGGGCAATGGGCGATCTTTACACCGTGGCAGCTGCGTGTGTTTTTCTATCGCGCCCGATGAATTATAGAGCAGGGATCGAGCGGTGCAAGTTGCTGCAAGTCTACGTGGAAGCCGGGGAGAGAAATTTCATTCTTTTGGAGGTTGGATGGCTTGCGCTGGGGAATTTATCCCCTCGGAGGATGTTTGAGCGTGCCACATTCCTCATTAATTCAGCGTGAAAATGACATTTGCAAACGATTTGCATGCCCGATGGGATTGCTGGTGTAAGTGGTTCGAGAAGGAGGGTTTGCCACTTTTTTCCGCATTTGAGGATTAATTTATGACTACCAGAATCGAGTACAAAGTAACGACAGCGGTAAAGAGCAACTGTCCCATAAGGCTTAGGAAAAAAAACTAAAAGAGAATATGATCATTAATATTGCAATTTAAGAGGTGAGCTTTTGAGATGGCCTATCGGTGTAACGTCAGAGGAATCAACTCGCACAAGGCCGAACGTAGATCGTTTCCTATCTTGACCGACCCCAATACTCGAAGATTTGATTTATGCGGATGAGAGTCATACGTTCATATATCTATTGAACATACTCTCAATTTGCTCAACAAGCCCCTTCAATCGTCTATTATTGCCTAACGTACTTTGCCTTACATCTCTGTCTATCTCACTCTTCCATCTGTCAAAAAGTGACCACATTGTATCACACTAATCAACCAACACTCGTAACCACATGTACGCCACACTGATCCAAATATCGTTCGCGATCCTCAAAAGCGGCACCCGAGAGAGCATTTCGATATTCATCAAAGTCCGTCGTAGCCACCTCCAGCCACCAAACACTTGGCCACCACCACCTTCCCCCTTAGGGGGTGACGGTGAAGAAAGGAAAATATTTTCCTAAGATCTCAATCTTGCATGATAATTTAATTCAGTCAATTTATAACCACTCTTGAAGCGCCTCGTAGCGCTCCACACACACACATTATGGGCAGGCAAGCAATGGCTGTTTATGAACCGAAAAAGTAAACCCTTCTCCAGCCTGCGTGTCTCCACACCCGAACGTCCAATCGAACCCGGGTGATAAATGATTATCGAGATCGATACGTGTCGGGCTGTGGCCGCGGGGCGTGTGCACGCTCCAACCGATGCCGATTCTCGACGAAAGGAAAAATGGAGCTCCCTATTGGACCGCGTGCGTGACACGGTTGCCCCAAACTGCGCGCTAATGATCGGCCGGGGACGGGGACGACACGTTGCGTTCTTTTTTTTTCCTACCACCAGAGCCACTGCAACTCCTTTCGTTTTACTTTCAAACCCCGCCGGTCGACAGAAAAAAGCACGTCAGGTGGAATGACGAAATTGGATTGGAAAATGTCGGTGATGGAATGCTCCGGCCCCGGCGGGGTTATGAAAGCATCCCGAGCACCGGCCGCTTGGTGAATTGAATGTTTAACCGGGATGAAATCATCATCGTGATGCATGATACTTTAACATTTTAACAGCTTATCGCCTGCAATCAGCACTTATTGATTTATGCTGGCCCGAAGCGTACAAGCGTATCATTGATGCTTTATTTTTTTAAAGGAGAAATTGTTTAAAATATCAACCCACCAGATTATCAGCTCGCGCTCGATCAGGCAGACCAGCAAACCCGTTACCGATCAGCTGATCCAATCGCACCCGAAAGGATTTGCATAAATATGTAAAACTTTCCGATAGTTGATTCGTTCTCGATCACCGACTAGTCTTAATTGATGAGTGATCGAAACCAAGCGGTGGCAAGGAAGCGAAAGAGCGCACGACGGGACCTGCCCTGGAACGGCTAATAATGTCAGCCATGAGGGGTTTTTCGGGGTTCCGAAATCGGCCACGTAGCATCGCATCGCATCGAAATTCATCCGACACTCGATGACAGATTGCTGGAATCCGTTCGATCGTAAATCGAAGATCACCGGTTTCGAGGATCGGTAGCGTCCAGAAGAAGATAGGCCACAGAAAGCAAAACAAAACAACCCTGGCGTGCGCGCGCTGTTGATAATGAAATTCAAATCACGATAAGAACTCCAATAAATATTGATCTTCCTCCCTGGCTGGCACGGTAATTGGTTGGTCTTAGCAGGATTTATGTGCCGCACGGTTGTGGAGACCCGCTTGCTCGCATGCGAACCAGTACCGCAAACATTCGCTTGGGGTGCTTAGTGTTGTATAAATTTGTCAGCTAATAGTTGTGTGAAAAGTGAAAATCCCTTGAAAAGCTTACAATATGTCCGAAACAATCCACTAATAATGCCGGATGTGAACAACAGGATCGTACGAGGGTGGTCCCGGCGGAGCAAGTGGCGCCGAGGACATTTATAATGATTTTGTACCTCAGGGCACCGCTGTGTGTGTATCCAGAGAACGTGAACCAGCAGCTCCACATTAGCATAAGCTGGGTTGGGAATATACTCGAATTGTGATAGCATAAACACTGGACTTACGCACGTGGCCACTATGACCCGTGGACGGAAACGAACGGCTTATGCGCCAAAACATCTCTTCAAAAAAAAAAAAGCAGCTCTTCTATCGTTCTCCGACGTGACGTCTGCGTCTCATTTCAAACAGGATCTTCCCGTTTGCCATTGTTTTTTTATGTGCATCTGAATGAAGGCCCAACCTAACGGACACTAACGGGACACTCGCGCTCGGGCAGACGCCCGCGGCAATGTTTATGCAAACAAAACAAACACCAAACGCTTGGGTCTTGGGTCGCCCGCCCGCCGCCCAACGAAAGCACATCGAACCCACCGCCTAACAGGACACCTGGGACGAAGGAAACCCCACTGAAAAAGGAACAACGAAAGCGCACCGCACGGGCTCCCGCTTATCAGTGCGGCAAGGTTTGCATATTTGCACGGACTTGCAGATAAGTCTTGATCCTCCTCTCCCTAGCCACTGCGGGGTCGATTCCAAGGATAAATTCCGGCACACGATCGGCATCGGCCGGTTGCACTCCTCGGCTGGCGGCGCAAGTGCGGCCGCAATCCA
Source organism: Anopheles coluzzii (assembly GCF_943734685.1). Lineage (NCBI taxonomy): Eukaryota > Metazoa > Arthropoda > Insecta > Diptera > Culicidae > Anopheles > Anopheles coluzzii. The sequence goes on from NC_064671.1 coordinate 8,336,188, forward strand.
GGCAGGCAGGACCTGGGACGGCGTTCGCTCCGGGGACGGCGATAAAGCGTAAGCCACCTCCAAACAGAAACAGGTATTAGACTTTCATGGAGTTACACCACCCACCCACTAGCATCACCACCACCACCGTCGGTTTGCATGCCCGAAGATGCCGGCCCGGATACAGCGGACGGACGTCCTCACCTTCTAGGTGGTTCGTGCGATTGCGAGGGCGTCCGAGCTTGGCGCGTGACTCCGTCCTCTCACACACACACAGAACGGGGCATATATCTCGCGAGGACTCGTGATACTCGCCCCCGTTTTTTTCGCTGCTGCTCTACCTTCGCTCTGGCCCGCGCGCACACGCTAATCGGATGCGGCACGGACGCATCTCATAGAATATGCGCGCGGGTGTCGCGCCGTCCCAGAGGGAGGCATAATTTGGGCATCCGTGGTGCCGAACTTCACTTGGCGGTGCGAGTTTTTTTGGAATTCATAAGACCGCGGCTGCTGGGCGATTCAATTAGTAGCCTTCGTGGGCCGGTAACGGGACCACACCCGGGTGGGTTGCTGCCTGGTTGCGTCAGTGCCGGAGTGTACGCCAGCTGGCGGCACCGTAGCAACCGTAGGGACCCTGCGCATCTTTGTGCGTGTTGCAGACGCTCTCGAACGCATGCAAAGCTTGCAGCGAGGCACGTACACCATGGAATAATAAAACGGAAACCGCCGGTTTTGGTGCGCGATAGGTAACGGCGCGCGATTTATGCCCATATCCTGCAGCCCATTTGCATTAAAATCTCCCGCGCAATTAGTTCTTCCCGGGTGGAGCGTTTGGTTCCCCCTTTTCCCGTCTGCTCGGTTTGCGGCAGCGCCTTTTGAAGCAAGCCCAACCAAGCCCATAAACAAGAGGTATCGCTCGCGATAGCGCCAAAGCGCCAGCACGGGGCGCTAAAATAGACCCAACAGTGCGCGCTGCCCTTATCTGCTCTCGCTGTGGGATAATTAATTAGATCGAAGCCTGTGGTACGTGACCGGCGTTATGAGTGCGCCAGTACTGCTGAGAGCAACGGTGAGGGATAAGGGTTTTTCCATTGCCACCAGCAACAACAGCTTTACTTAAAGAATTAATTTTCCCCGCGATTTTCTGTGAGCGCGCGCGCACGCCTCGCAAATGATAAAATCGTTTGTTCCGCCAGGTCGCCGACGATTGACCTGTGCAGATGGGGGCACGTAGGATGTGTTCGCTTGCAAGGGATTTCCTGTTTTTTCCTCGCTGCGGAATGACATCTTTTTGCCACGGCCGTGGTGGGAAGCGCGGAAAGAAAATGGAAGTTTCGTTTTGGTACGGATTGACTTACCATCGCCATAACGCCCTTCTCCCCCCCCCCCCCCCCCCCCCGAGGCGGATTGGGCACGTGCGGTAATGGTAGTTAAAAGTGCCACGGTCATTATCCGCGGCTAGAGTGGCCGGCGGCCAGTGACAAAACACATTTACAATCGAAACCTTTCTCCGTGTTCGCACCTTCGGGGCGGTCCGTTGGTCACCTGGCACCATACATTTCCGTAACCTTTGGCACCGTGCACCATTGCCGGCTGGTTTGTGCTCACTAATGTGGGGAAATGTGAGCAGATTAGGAGCACATTTTGGTGCCATGACCAGGATGCAGCAATGGGAACAAATTTCAATGAGCATTAGTTTGTAGTTTGGTGTAGTTTTTGTTTCAAAATAATTTTGTTTCATTAGATTTTAACGTTATATTCAATAACTTATGGACTATCACAATGATTTTCCTGATAGTTTATATCCAAATGCTTTAACAACTTTTCAAAATAAAAAGCGATTTTTCGTGCATTGTAGTACATAGTAGGCCATGTATTTATTTATCTCTTTCTTTGCCTCAAGCCGACGAAAATGGCAAACTAAATCGTGCAGCAAAACAGAAAACTGCACTTTTACTGCACCTTTCAAGCGGTTCTGTCGCACATAAACACACACACACCCGATCGACCAACCATGATCGACGCCGCGAATGATCGTGCGTTTTTTGTGCGTGATTTCGCTCGCAGCAAACGGCCCGATTTGAGAAAGTGCAAATAAACACATTATCGCAAATTAATTCAAATTTATTGCCGTTCACTTTTCGGAGGTGCGCATTCGCCCGTGGTGGCCCGATCGCGGCTTGTTTGCGCGGTAAGCGGGGTTGCTTGTTGCTTTGCGCCGCTACCGGGCAGCAGGTGAAGCGACATTCTGGCGGGTATGATCGATACCGAAATGGCGTTTGGCTGTGTGTCGCTTTTGCTATTGTAAAGGTGCGACCGGGGCAGGCAATCGTGCATTTGTGTCTTTTCGGTTTTTGTTTGCTTGCAGATCGAACGATCAGGTTACTGCCGCAACCTGTGCCACCGTTGTGCGGGCATTGTGTGTCGGTACCATCGGTGGTACCTGAACTCTTCCCTGACCTCACACACACACTGGGCCCGACATTCGAAACCCGCGAGACCCACGGGCAGAACGGCAACACGGGAAGATCCCGATCCGGCGATAGCACCCAGGGCCCGGAGGGATCCTTCAAAAAAAGTGTGCTCACTGTGCTCACCGTGTATTATCGTCATTTTATTATGCAATTATAATAAAACACCGTCAGCCCGGGCTGGCTCCCGCGTAACCCAACCACCAGCTCCGGTCGGTAGCCCCCCCTTCGATATCTGACAGTAGTAAAGCGGGGTCATCGCGGGTTGCCCGTTCGCGTCTTTCGTGTCGTTTGTTGGCAAGGTTTTATTCCCAGCGCTCACCATTACAAGATCACAGATTGCCGTTTTCCGATCTGGATCCACCAACAAACAAAATGCCTCCTCCCTCGCTCAGTGCCCCCAAAAAGAAGATGCCCGCGCCAAGCTCCCGAACTCGAGAGGACCCCAGGAGCAGCGGAGCGATTGTATATTCAAAACAGTTTCGTTGCAAGTTTTGCCGGCATGCCCGGGTATCGCACCACCGAACGGCCCGGGCCGGTAAACAACAAAACAGCTCCTCGTAACGCTTCTCTCTCTCGAAGGGTGAGAGCAATAATGAAACCTGATCATAGCTTCCAGATAAATGATGAATACGAAAACTCACACACCCGCACACCCTGCATCCTCTTACAGCCAGTATTCCATCACGTTAGCGAGCGCGAAATGGCCGAACGCTTTGGACAAATCAGTCACGCGGGGCAGTTCGAGGCGCTTCTGAAGCGCTGAATGTCTTAAGAAGGTAGATCAGCAGTAGCAACAACAGCAAAAAAAAACAACCTTTGAGGTGAAAGAAGAATTAATGGCTCAACCGGTCATCGGCCAACCAAACGCCGCAACCGTATTGTTTTCCATGAATTTATATTAATACATTTAAGCGCTCGCGTTTTAAAACCCCAACGACCACCGACGGGGCAGTAAAATAAATTCCCCCGTTGGCCCATAAAGTCCACCGTGTCCACCGTCCCGCTTCCCCACACCTTGTGTCAACTCCCCCCCAAAAGATGCTCTGATAGCTTCTGGAGCATCTTGGGCAGCCGGGATATGCTACGCTCGAACATCTTGATGCTTCTGGATGTCACTCCCATTCCGGCCGAGGTGAACGTACGCGAGTTTTGTCAGAACTTGTCAGTACACCTGGGCCTCCTTGCAGTAGCGCAGGTATGCTGCGCTCGTACAAGTGTACACTCTGCTGCCCTCAAGTGATCGGGTGGATTTTGCATACAAACAAGGCGCATTAAAGGCGCAGGACCTTTAAACGGTTTAAAGACCTTGCGATACGGTACGTTACGGTTTGCCCCCGTGGCGCCCAGAACTTGGTGGTGGGTTTTAGAATTTGCACCTTCTCGCGCGCGCGCATCGATCATATCGATCATCCTCCGGCACTGACGCCATGGTACTCATCCGCCCGCGGCCAAATTGCCTTTAACGACCCTGAACTTGTAAAAACACTTTCCACAAACACACACCCACTTGAAGTGCTCTCTAATGCTTCGACAAATGGTCGCGCCAATTGGTAACCTCCCCGCCGAAGACGTGGATGCTGTTGTTTTTAGTTTGTGAGCCTGAACGCTATTTTTATGAGCAATAAAACATTTCTGAGTGATTGATTTTCCTGCCCGAGCACGAGCACACGAAGTGCGCCAGCAGAGTCAACTGCAATCCGGCTATTGTTTCGTCCCCACTTTCTGCCTATTTTGGTTACCAGCTCCCTCCCCACCCCAGTGCCCTTGGGTGTATCTATCCACCTCCTCCCGCATCGGAACGATTGGCGACTCCAAATTGTTACTTCGTGTGTCGTAAATTTTGTGGATCGACGCTTTTCTCTAGCGAGGCCGTCGCAAGTAGGGAGGCGACGCCGTGGCACCAAAAGGGCACAGCGGGTTGTCCTTCAAATTGTGCAAACGTGACACGTGACGGCACCAGACTGAAGGGTTGGTGATTTGCATGTCGCTTCTTCCCGCACCAACCGGACAAGTTCAAACACTCATCCCATCGACACCACACTTCTTCCACACGCTCCATTGTTGACTTGTTTTCCATTCTGCCGTGCCGTGCTGCGCTGTAATCGCTGGGTGTAAATGATGCAAATCCCACTACAACAACAACAACAACAAAAACTGGGGAGCAAACAGAAAAGGAACGCATCACATCAAAGGGCACATTGTTCGACCGTGTACCTACTTGAAGAAGTGGTTTGGCCCTTTGGCCGCTGTGCATGCTGAGCCCCCGGACCCGATCGCCACGCACACGCATATGCTGTGCTAATGATGCAACATAAATCACCCCCGCCCGGTAAGCATGTAGGAAAAATGCGATCGTTTAGAACGGAGCGAGCAGGCGCGTGCGATCCTAGAACAGATTCGACAGGCGTGTAACTATTGTCAGCTCATTCCGCGCGCTAGAGCGCGAAGATCCCATGATTTATTCATGCTGACGTCAACAGCGCACTGGGACTGAGCGCATCATACCGAAACTGTATAAGTGCGTCACTAATGGACGTCGCATAATGTCGCACAATCTCTGTGGTCTTGAGCGGATTTGCATGGCTCGGGTTGTGTAGCGAGTTGATTAAATTCAATCAGCAAATCCTTCGGTTCAGGCTGCCATTGTGTCACGCGGCCAACCCTCCTCCACTCTCTTCCTTGGGCTGTCAGAGGCCGTCAGTAGCCCCACGCGATTGGCAACTTCTGTTCCGATTGGCCGCCTTTTACGTGGCTAATAACAAATTGATTAACTGCATACATTTCTCTCCTCTCCGCCGATGGTTTCCCGACTGTTCGGGACTGTTTTGTTTTCACTTGTCGCTTTTCCGCTTTTCCTTTGCCGCTGCGTACGGAAGGCGGTGCACTCAGGGTCCCGGGGTCCCGTGTTACGTTGTTTGTTTCCACGTGCTTCCACTGCGCGTCGATCTCGATCGACAGTTTGCAGCCCGGTGAGTTGGCAATCGGTTGCTGGCTACCTAGCTTGCTAGATGGTGGTGTGGTGTCAACCCGGTGGGGGCCAGTGCACCAGTGATGCCCAGTGAATTGAATTCTCAACCTTTGGAGACAGCGACAACCGGTGCGACAAACAAGCAAACTACACAGGGGAGGAAAAAAAAACAAGGCACCAGAAAAGAAATGCAGAGAGCAGCCACAAACAACGAGCTGGAGGTGCCTTTTTTTGTTGCTCCTGCTTCTTGAAGTTCCCGGGGGCGTATGGTGGCCGCGAGGTAATACATAAATAAATGTCACATTTGCGACACAACTGCATAAAATGGACAGTGAGGCCAATGCTGAGGCCTATCGGATGCTAGTTGTTTTCCTTTTTTGCGTCAGCAGCAGCAGCAGCGACCGTGCCAGCGCCAAGATACAAGGTGCTAACTAGCTCTCGAGATGTCTGTGTTTTTGCTGCTGTGGCCTGCCTTCCCTCTCGGAGCTGTCCACGATCAATAGAGACGATCGGACGAACAATCGGAAGGATCGATCCACCTTGGATGGAGGGTTGCGGCCATCGACATTTATATCTTTTTTTATTTGTGGTTTGCTTTAAACTTTGTTTTCTTTTAATGATGTTGTGATTATTTTAAGTGAATTTCTCAATGCACCTTGAAGAATTTATAATAGCTCATATTCTGCCTCAACACGATTCTTCAGTATTGCATGAAAATAAAACAAAGTAAATACTGCTGCTGTTGTCGTAAATCCATTTTCAACACGCTCCACAAACACTCAGCAACACCCAAACCCGACTGCAGCGTGCAAGAAGTGTTGCGTTTGTCCACAACATCAACCATAACCAAAGTTCAACGCCACGCTCACCTCACGCTATGTTACTCCCCCCGGTTTGGCCACCGAACATCAACGGAGGCCCCGAAGCGCACCGGTAGGCAACCCATAGGTGCCCATAAATTAAAATTAGTTCCGATGTTATGCGCAAGTTAATGACATGCAGCAGGTGTTCATCGACGCGACTACGTCCAATCGCGCACAGACGGCTTGTGCACGACTTTGACCGCGACAACATGCGGTATAACGACAACAGCGCTAGACACTGCGGAGCATTCCCAACGTTGACGACGACGAGGACGACGCCATTCGATGGACAATTGGAAAACATAAAGCTCGCGGTGGACATGCGCTTTGCCGTACGGGTTCCGGGGGGACACCTCCGTGACCTCGACCACGGCCACAAGCCACAGAATGGAGCATAAAAATGGAGCAGTATGCTAACGCGCTGGGTCAAGTGCGAGCTCACCAGCGCTGGTTTGCACGCTTGTTGCTACTTCGGGCCTCTGAGTTTAAGCAAATAAATACAAAAACCATTCCAATAATAAAAAACAGCTAAAGAGCACTGTCGGTTTCAGTTCCGGTGGCATTAACCTTGCAGCGCGTGAAACTGATCCAATACTACCTCTCTTTTGCCCCCGCTTGCAGCACAGTGCATCGTTTGTCATCGTTATGTCAAACGGCGATCACTAAGCCTACTCGATCGTACATCGTCGTTTGATCATGCGCCGAACTCAATCAACGGATGATTACAGATGTTACCCGCAGCCCTGTAGCAGGAACCTGCCGGAGCATGCTTCACTCATCGACTACGTCTCGTCCCCCGTCCTACACGGTCTTCTAACCGGGCCGGTAGCGGGCTCTTGATTAAATTATAGGTGCAGATAATCGTTTAGATTAAATATCAATAAAAACCGATCGACTTATCGCTTCGATCTGCGACGGGCGGGCTGGAGTTGCTCCAGTAAAAGCAGCACCGTTCGGATGGGCCCTTCGGCTACGGGCGATTACTTCCGCCCCGAAGCGAATGCGCTCGGCGGGAAGCTTGCCTCGCTGCTTGTCTGGTTCGGCTCATTTTCTAATGAAATGATCCTTCACAACAAGTGGATATTAAATTACGCTTTGCGATGGTCTTTTTTGCCTCTCTCGCGCACTGTTAGAGCATTGGATGGTTCGGTGGATGGATGGTGGAGAAGAGGTGTAGCGCAAGCGTTTCGGAGTTGTGTTTTCTTTAGCGAGTAGATGAGGAAAATTGTTAAATAAGGCTACAATTGAGATGTTCTTCGTCTATGAAGCATACAAGTCTTTCGTTTGATGTAACTGAAATAGATATTTTTGGACTGAAATGATATAAACTTCCCCTAACAAGCTGTTCACGTTGTTCGCCCTTTTACTTTGTGAGCACGCTTTTCATCTCCACGCGTCTTGTCTCATCCAAAGCTCAGAATTCGCGACCGCGCGAAAGTAACCGCTTTTTCTACGCGCAATCGCAACCCAAGACCCTACCAACCGGGTGGGAACACACAGGACGAACGCAACCGCAAACGTGATGCTGCCTCCCTTTCTTTTGCTTTCCTTCACTTGCAGCTTCGCCCTGATGAGCCTGGGAGTCCGACTTTGACGGTATACACAAGCCGCTACTCTAGTCAGTAATTGCTCAATAAAAACCAACCGATCGGTCGTTTGCTTGTGCGAAAAGGGCCTCACCGTGGACGTTGTTCGGCCATCGTGTACATGTTTACCATCAGCAGCAACCGCCCCATAAACCCGGAACGGGCAGCGGGGATTCATTACCGGCGTGGTTGTGGTGCTAAGGCTAAGAGCTTCCAGGGAAGCGATCGATCGAATCGTTGCGATAGCTTTTTAATAGCCGTCATCAAAAAAACAACAACCAACGCCATAGCGTGCGTGTAAAGTGCAGCATTTTCACACAATGTACTCACGAGGCACGGATCTCGCGTCGGGTGGATGAGTCAGTTGCCTCTCATCCGCTTGATAAGGATTTAATTTCGATCGAAAAAGGGAAAAGATTTTCACCCACAGTTCGTACTTTGTTGAAGCAGGTCGTAGATTGCCCTTCTCTGCCACGGAGAGACCAATCGGTAGGGAGATATATCTGCTTCACAGTTCACCGACCCGAATAGTTCACGCCGGGTGAAGATGCACTTGATGACGTAGCAGACGACTGCTGCCCAGTTGAAACAATATTTTCTTCCGCACTTGGGGCGTCCGCGTCCGTGGAACGCATCCGACTAATAAGTACACATTCGCCCGTGCGATTGGATCTTTTCCAATTGGTGATCTTCTGTGCACGGTGCAGCAGCAGTGGCAGCAGCAGGTACACCTTTCGCTTGCTTGGGCGTAACGAGATCGGAAGACAATCGACAGCTCGGCCCTGGGCTGGTGGAGAACAAGGCACGAACAGATTCTACGCCCGACATCGGGGCGACTCAATCATGTTGATGCTGTTTGACAGCTGCAGCGAGCGAGTGGATGCACGTCTAGGCCTTTTTTTCTGCGCAGGTTCCGTGTGGCTCTCGTCGCGTTTTCCCGCTCACGATGATGAGGCGTTCTTAACGAAATAATAATACAGTTTACCAGGGCTATTAATATTCCTGCACCTCGGACCCGTCCCGTCGACTTTTCTCCCGCGTGGCATGCAGAAGAGCTGTAGCTCATTCCGCTAACTAAAGATGCGAAGAGGCTGCATTGTGTGTGCGTGTGTCTTGCCCTGTTTGCAGATTGTAGTCTAATATTTATCTTGCTTTTCACCTGAAGAACCGATCGTGCCATCTGCAGTGCCCATTCCTTCCCCATCGTCCCATCTTCCCGACACCACACAAAGGTTCACTTGACGTGTGAGCCGTGCAAATTGAATTCGATGAGGTGAGTTATAGGTGATTATTGCCATTACGGCACGACAAGAGCCTTTCTGCTTGCCAGCAAACTCGCGTGTGCGTGTGTGTGTGTGTGTGTGTGTGTGGATGCGTCAAGTGGAAAAATGCCTGCACCTACCCTACTGCACCAGAGGAAGAATGCCATTCCGGAATGACAGCTACTTAGGAGTATTGATTATCAGTGCAGTGCAGTACACAAACGCGCGCTCGTACACAACCGCAGAAAGGGCCCTACGTTGGAAAGGCGTACGCGTCGTCGTCGTCGTCGTCGTGCCCGTTTTTCTGCACACGCACTTGTTCTCCTGGTGTAACGCTCCACTTGAGCGGTCAAAGGCTTGGGCATTCTTGCTCGACGGAGGGGAGGAAGTTACAGGAGAATGATTAGGAACTCTGTGCGCTTCTCCCGCTACACCTAAAAGGACGCGACCGGAGCGACGACGACGACGTCTAATTTAATGATCGCTGGGTGCAAATTTACACCTTCCAAAGGGGAAGGAAGTGAGGACGCACCCTTAGGACAAATGCTTGGTCGCTGCGAAAATGGGAGGCGAGAAAGTGTATCTGCCCAGCACGCACACACACACACACACGCCCGAAGGGACTCGATATCTATGCGCGCTCGCTTTGCATACTTCACGCAGGCCGAGGGAGAGTGCGCGCGCGAACTAAAGGGAACCTCCATTAGTACCAATCTTTTGAATAGGATCGTTTGTCAAGCTGATAATGGTAATTGAGTAACCTGGAGCGTTTCACACGTTTCACTAGGCTGCTGATGCCGTCCACTGCAAAGGGAAAAGAAAGCCAGCAGCTTCTTTTGCTGCTATCTGCGTGTGGTTTTTTGTTTCGTTCAGTTCGACACACGTCGATTGCTATGGCTTTGCCACGGCAGTTTGCGAACTCCTAATGAGCCTTGCCTGGGTTTGTTGGGTGCGGTTAAGTGAATAAGGAAACGACGGGTACGGTATTGTATGGAGCCTTTAAGTGACTGGAAAGCAAGATAGTGGTTAGGTGACGAACCCCATTTAGTTAAAACGTTAGAGAAGCACTTACAATATAATCGTATAAATAGTATTATTGAAACTTATAATAAGTCTTAACCTCCAAACTTAACCTCAGTCGCTTTGAATTGAATCCGCTTTGATGGGCATAATCCAGGCATCAAACACTAGATATGGCTTATTAAAGCACTACAAACAATTTCCTCGCCGTCAAAATCAGCTTTAATCGATCTCTTCAATCTGCCATCAAGCTATGTCAACAAATATTTACGATTATTCCCACACTGACGTCACACCAAACGTCCAACGATCTCACACATCTAGCAGCGGTTAAGTGCTTTGTTTTACGCACGACACCGCAGCAAAGGATCACGCACCGACAATCCGCTAATCAAAAAGAAAGCTTCACTCCCTTCCTATATATCTGCCATCATTAGATACCGATCGCTAACTGAATGTCACGCCGCCAAAAGGGACAGTTTTCACCTCGGACAGCTCTCTGACCAGGCAACGCGTTCCTTGGCCACGATTCGGCACGGTCTGTTTGTGCGCAAATATCGCGCCACCATAAACACGGGCACGGGCTAATCTTTCAAAATCTTTCACCCGCAATATCGCTTGATTTGCAGCCTCTGCCCAAGTCCTTCCCAGTGCCTGTCCTCGCCCGGTAAGGTCACCGGTACACACACAACAATCGGGTCCGTTTTTGTTTTCGGGCCCTGCCTAAGGTCACCGAAATCACCCCTCATCGGTGAAATTTGGTGCTGCTGCTATCAAAATCAGCTTCAAAATCAGCTCCACACGGGTTTGCGAATCAGGTTGCGAGATTTCGGGACGGGGATTTGTGTGATCCGGGCGTACATGGTGCTATCACGCGATTTATGAGTTTCTCCTGACGTTCTGATCTTTCATTTTCTGGGACGGTAGACGACAGGGAGCGATGGGAAGGAGTTTTGATTCGAAGACACCAAATGAAAACCGAGCTGGCACTGGAAATGACGGCCAAATGTTATGGATAAAAACAAAAACCCCATCTTAGCCTCTTCATATTTTTTTGGCAACTAGATAAAAATCTTCCAACTTCCCATCCCACCGGAGTGGTTTCGGAGTGGACGCAAGACCCTTTCGTTTTTGGCGTCGGCCTGGTTTCGTTGGCAACCCTCTTTTTGTTGTTGATTTCTACCGTCTTAGGAAGCACCGGAGCAACTGGGCTACCCGCAGGGATCACTGTCTGCGATACGGGAGGACCTGTGCTGAAGATCGCTCCGTGACAGGTTACGATCGGCTACGTCACAAACATAAGCACACACACGCACGGTGATCGTTTGTGTCTTTTTTTTGTTGTGCTGCCGAAAGGATAGCAAACGATTCGCGGAAGAGATTGACCCTCCTCATGAAAGACACCGCACCGATGCTCTGGGCATTGTTATAATTTCTGCAGGTGAAATACCTGCCGTTGGGATCGGTGTTCGGTGGGCCTACCATCCCCACCCTCATTGAGGGTTGGAGCGATGCAAAACGCAAAAATAGAACACCCAAACGCGATGATGGTGCGGATTGTTTTAGGGCAGACTTGGGCGACGGCAACCAAAGGCGATCCCCACGGTAAATAGGTCACTGCGGGAAGAGCGGCCTGCGATGGCGTTTCAAAGAGCGGCCAGCCTTTGAAACGGAGCGATTGAAATAGTTGAGGTGAAACAAATTTCACGATGATCACGCGAGCATGATCGCAGACACTGGGGCAGGACTGGCTTTCCTTTCGGTAGGGCTTAGCGCTAGACAATGCTAGAACTAACAAACAGCTTCTTTGATCAAATATCAATTTGTGGTAAAAATCAATTGCAACCAAAAACCACATCAAACTGACCAATTTCTTTGGCTGAAAAGCGGGAGTTGGCGGCTATCATACCCCACGAAACAACGAGCCTAACCATCCCCGATCGCATGTGAAAACTCATCTTGCGCTTTCGTTCGAAAAACGGTTCGGCATGATTGTCCCGAGGCACCAACGATGATCTGTCGGCAGGGCAAAATGGGGTGATAAATTTCGATTCGAATAAATCCAACGCGGGCCAGCAGCATCAAACCCATCGTGGCCTGTCGGGATACGCTTGTTTTATTTTGTAGTCTGCTCGGGACAAAGCTCTGCCAAAAGGACGGGAGCGATGCGAATCATGGGGTTCGTCGGTTGCTTTAATATCCCAACAGGTATGGGGCGCAGGGAAAATGAACCTGTACTCACGATGCGATGCCTTACACACCACACACTCTTTCTCTCTCTTTCACCCTCTCTGTGACAAAGAGCTGATCCTCCGAAACTCCCCGTTCGCGCCCCAAGATTAGAGGGTTTGTCGTGGTGGTGGAGATGCTTGCTGCTGCTGTTGCTGGTGGTCAGCGATATCAGTTTCATAGACATTGGAGAGACACAAACACCGTGTACAGGCCAGTGGTGCCTGTAGCATTATTTTGGCCGGGCGCAAGATGACCAGCAAGAAACGAAACCCATCCAAACTGCTTGCCAATCGCACTCCCTACACCCATCCTCGTTGAGATGGGAGAAAGAAGCGAGCAGAAATAATCAAGTTCAAAAGCCGAAGCATTGAAGATGATATTTCTACCGATTCGGGGCTTTGGGATAGCGCGCACCGCTTGTTGGGGTCTACCGTGGGGAAGAGCCATCCCTTGCGGACAAATATGGTCCCGAACGGATCGTGCACTTTGCATAGGACTTTTGTTTCTTCGTGTTGGATTGGGTGAATTTGTTTTCTCAGGTTCATGGTGGTGGTGGCGTTATTTTTATTTTCTGTCTTTTTCGTTTGTGCCGCTACAATGCTGACCTCCTGCTGTGGGAGACCCTTAACTTGAACTTGAAATCATCCGACCGGTGAGATGAGCTGACAGGCTTTTCGGGAGACTCTGGGCTTTTTGCCGCCTCAGAACCTCATTCTTGGTTAGTACACAGTGCTTGTTTAAATTTTGTTTTTTTTTTGTTTGTATCTGTGGACAACCATCGAGACAACACCAAAATGGCGCATCTTCTATTCTCATCTTCATTACCACTGTCTGAGGCAGGTCCATTTTTTCCTCCAGGTTAACGGGTTTCCAACCATCGCGCTAACCTCACCGACATCTCACGCAACTCGTGAGCTGTGCTGCGGCTTGATGTGTCTGGTAACGTTTTCATTTTTAAATCATCTCTCGAGCGGCATCACCCCATCCAAACACAACCTTGCACCAATCGTAATGATACGATACGGTCTAATGATAAACATTTCAAAACGTTATGAAAATCGTGCCTCCAATCCAACCCTGATCGCTTACCGGGTGGAGCATATTTTGGATCGCTGAAAACTGCATTATCGGTCAATTATGGCTTTGGAATGGAGATGGACTTGTTAAGCGAGGTGACGAGCGGTTGGGCTTTTTGTGGAGGTTGGTTGTAGAGCCTTCATTTAACAACACGACTTCAGAAGGGAACAAATAATAAAGATAGAAGAAGCAAATAGAGCTGAATCATAGAAGAGTCTATTGATGCTTTATGTGGAGAAAGTCTGTTTTTGGCTATTGGTTGTCTTTTCGTGTCTAATCTAATCAATGCTTTGCTCGTTACGGTCAATAAAGCTTACTTTTTGGGCAATATTTCAATGTCTAAATATTAAATATAACATTGCGGCTTATTTCAGACTTGAAGAATCCGTTTTATTCGGTAGCAGTTCACACATAAACTCGTGACCCAGTTCTTATCCACTCGTGACCCAGTTCTAATCCACCAGCGTACCAAACCAACTCCCAGCCACCTACACACCGTGCAGCATGTGCAACCTTATTAGAAACCATTTCATAAATCATTCCACTCGCCCGCCACGTGTCTCACGGAAGCGTCTCTTCACACAAATCCCGTGGAAAAAGCGGACACTTTCTAACGATCCTCGCACCAATAAAAAGTAAACGCGCTCACACACGAAAACTGCCCCGTTCCCCCCCAAACCAATGGAAGCGGATCTGAAGACATTAAAGCTCAGGCAAAACGTGCTCTTGCACGCTGTCCTAGCCACCCTTCCCTTTAGCGTGGTTTGCGAGCGCGGCCCGCGAAAAGTCCCAAACCACGAGCCACGTCGTCCACCCTTTCGGATATTAATTTCATTCCTTCTTCCTTTAATCGTTCGGGGTGGCGTTGCGATCGAGTATCGGTGTCGTAAAGCGCGTCCTCCACGATACGTACGGGGAATCACGGTTTTATGATCTGACCACGGACCACGCTAGAACGCTGTTTGGTCCCCGCAAGCCATCCCGAACGGCAACCCCCTCTCCAATCCAATCAAGCACAAGGGGGCAAGTGCCACCAGGGCACTTGAACGGTGGTCACACGATACAATGTACCCGTGGGGGCAGGATGGGTTCGTTTCAGGTGTTGGCAGTGGCGTAAAGTGCTGTAAAACTCTTCCCCACAGCCATGGGTAAATGTGCCATCTTTGGAGAAAATTTTACAACCTTGTCAATTGCTCGTTTGCCTGCCTTTTTTGCGCGTTTGTGTCGTTTGCGCACGGTCGTTTTCAACGCAAAAGAGGTTACGTACACGCTGCTCCCAAAGGGACACTGCTGCTCCCAGTGACATAATGATAATATTTAATTTAAATCGCAACTCAGGTGCCTCGCGTTGTGTATTGCAGAAAGATGCGCGATAGCGTGCCATCCCTCGCCAAGATCGCGCCCCAGGTCCCAGGGAATGGCGTTAATTTGACCATATCAGAACCGGCTTCTAGCCAGCCAGGGTCCGATCTTACTGTCAACAAAGAATGAAGCGAGGGAGAAAACGGGCGATACGGAATGCTTCTAGGACACACGGGGACGGCAGCAACTACGGAGAGGGATATCATTAAATGGAAGTTAAATAATTTCGCTTCCACACGCCGTTCACGTTGTTCTCTGCTCGTTTGGGTCGCAATAAAACAGGGAGAGAAGGAAAAATAAACACACACACGCACACACACAAACGAACGAACAGCGCGAAAGCATCCCCCTTTACTGCGATTATCAGCGGTCGTGAAGCACCTGATTAAACACCGAAATAAAGCCCATTCAATTAAATCTAATTTAATGAAGTGGTGCGTCTCGCTCGCTGTGCCTGTTGTTTTTAACGCTGATTTGCTGAACGGTGTTCCAGGGAGAGCAAGCGAGACTGTCCACCAGATATGGGTTGTCATTCCATTCCCAGGAGAAGTAGAAGCCGATGGGAAGCTTACATTCCTGAGCATCTTAACGATCGGCGTGCTGTAGGGTTTGCAATCATTGTTTTGTTGCAATTTTAGTCAAGCGACGAACCTACATTTAAAAAAAGCAAAATAGAGAAAAGTTCAATCATTAAATATTATTTCCTATTCTTCCAAATCTTTGAAAAAATGTAGATATTTGAGTTAGCATAATGTCAATAAAGCTTAATATATTCTGTTCTCCTCCGTTTCGTTTTTCACTTATTTTGCACACCGACATCAACATCTCATTCTGTTACGCTTACCACCCACTATCATTTGAACCCTTACCACCACGGTGGCATTAAGTAATTCCGCCCGTTTTGGAGGGTGCACCGTTTATGTAATGTCACCATCGTTTTTCTGCGACCGTGTCGCGCGCGGCTATCGGTTTTCGCGCCCAAACGGGTGGCCCTTTCCGTCACGCGGGACCGATGGCGCACACAAGCACACCAGCAACCAACACCCCATGCACCAAATATGAGCTTTACCGACAGTTTCACCCGCTTGATGTCCACCCGAAGGGGTTTGGGGACACAGCGTAGCTGACCGGCTGACATTTAAACTTCTCGCGCACTACACTTTCCTAATCGCGATCCTGCGATCGTTTCGCACCTTCGTCCCGTTCCGTCCAGCTATTGACCGGTGAGAAAGCTCATTGAGCATGAGGGGGAGGAAAACACACACTCAACCCTCCCTCGCCGCATCTCACCCTGCGGAAGCCTCTTTGCCACGAAGAAGGCCAGATAAATGTGCTCAAAATCAAATTACTATTCTTCCCGGGGTCCCTTTCGATGCTTCCCGAGCGAGCGGATTAGCTGTCCCACTCTCAACCTGATCCTGCACCACACACACACACGCGCCGATCGATCAAGAAGTCACCCACCCAGCGTCAGGGACGGTGGTTGCCGGTCCCCGCTGAAAGGTGACAAATGTTTGCCCAAAGGGCCTCCCATTTCGCTGTCCCTTGAAAGCCGACCACGCCGACCACTAGGTCCCATCGGATTCCCTCTAATGACTGTCTAAACATTGCATTGAAGGAGGGATGCGGGGAAAAGGGATTTATGTGGCTCTCTTTGCTTCTCCACTGCATTGCATTTCCACTTCACCTCGGCAAAGACGCTGGTAATCGAAGCGAAATGAAGCAAATTCTCACGGGGCGTTTGATCTTTCGGCGGCTCGTGTGTGTTACACGAGTACGCGAGTTGTTCCCGCGTGATTTTGATGGATAAAACGCCTCGCGACACACACACACACACACACGCCGGTGTCGTGCGCGTGAAGCTCGGCGATCGATTGGCGTTGAATTCGAAGGTTCGAATTTATAATTGGAGTTTTGATTGAATATCAAAAATCTTATCCTCTTTGAGTTGGCAACGTTTCCCCCTCGAGGCTCGAGGCTTACAGTCACTCACGGCGTGGATTTGTGGCGTGGTTTCCTATCGGCAGGCAAAGATCTCTTCCCTTTTCCTTAATAGGACATTTCGGTACCGTTGATTAACTGCGGGAACAGGCGACAAAAAGGAGTCCCTGTTTTGGGGTGAGCACCGCGATCAGCTGGGAAGAACAGTAGCCGCCAGTGGTTGGCAAGGCGATGTTGTTTCGGTAGATTGTTTGGTAATTTTTATTCAATAAATTGTTGAACCTTAACATACAACTTTTAAGAAATGTAGTCTAGTATGAATAAGTTTGGAGCTTCAAAATTGTAAATTAATCCCTGGGGGCTTCCAACTACTTTAACTTGACAACCACTGATCCCTTTTCCCCGATCACCATCGCACAATCGATAATGTTTGCAAAGCATTCAGCTCACTCTTTCTCTTTGCACGGGCGCGCGCGCGCGACATAGACACTTGTTTTCACCTTCCCCAAACGCCCGATACGCCATTGAGTCCGATAGTGTCGCGGCTTGCAAACGAGCTGGAAAGATGGCCAAACACTGATAAGGTGGATTTCCTCCCCCTGGTAACCCCCAAAGGCAGGAGCGTGCGCCTGTGCTCGGTCTGTCCACTCGGGCCGATTGAAATCGATTCGCGAGCCCTTTTTGCAGACCTGCCCAAACTTGGCCATCATCTAGCTTGCGGCACTAACGGACTGGACGGATTTGAAAGTCTAACGAGTCGGACGACTCCAACGACTCCCCCTTGCAGACCTTCGCGATCGAGCAGAACTGTAGCGTTTACCTTTTTATCTGCCGTTGTGTGGCGTTGTCCCGGCACTCGGCCGTGTGGCAAGATTAACCGACAAATGGTGTCCGATTTTTTTTGTATTTGTCAAATGTCAAACACGATTGCAGCAAAGTGTGTGCACCGCTTGGTGGAGCGATAGGTGATAGAAGGTGATTTTCGGAACGTTGGACGTGGGACATGATTTTAATGAGCTGGAGAACTTTTTCTTGCCGTAAGTTCTTTAGCTGCTACAGTTGGTAAGGTTTGTGATCCTTGTGTGTGTGTTTTTTTATGTCCTCAGAAAACTTTCTCCAATCTGAACAACAAACATCATTTTTTTGCTTACTGCTTTCTGAATGCAGTTCAGGGAAAAATTTAATAACACCAAGACCCTACCAACATGCATCCCATTTTTCGCATGCATTCTTGGGTTTTTTTTCGGGGTGGTTATAAATTTATGTTTCGACAGCGACATGCCATCAAGTGGCAGGACCCACTTTTTTGCGGGCCAATCCGTCCGAAATAAATCCTAGTCCGCCGGCAGACATAGTTTTTGGGGCCGCAGCAATACGCAGAACCGATACTTATCTCCCCCAAAGGTGAGGGGAGAGAACCCTTCCCGCAAGCGCCACACTGACCCGTGGTCTGACGCGCTTGAACATAAATTACAAATTGTTGTGCGCCGTTTTGCGTTCCGACAGGCGCGTTGGTGCTCCCAAGAAGCACCTGAAGCAGAAAAGAAGAAAGCATTTACCGTTTTGGGGTCTTCCTTAAGCGATCCTCCCCAAAGGCACGGAAGGATAGTTGGAAAAGGAAAAAGGACGGACTGTTTTAAGCAGATCCTCTCGGGGCCGCAAAAGGCTCTAACGTGCTGCCGGACCCCGAAAGTAGAACGCACCAGAGCGACGCTATCTAATGGAAATGACTCCGTTGGACTCCACAACATTGCTGCAACTCACGTCCCTGAACCCAAAACTGTTCAGTGACCTCATTCTCGGCACGCCACGCCATCTCTGCGTCCCCTTGTAGGTAGCAAAAGGAGCTGCAGTAAAAACCTACATCGAGCAAAAATGAGTGATTCCTCGAAATTAACGGAAGGGTTTGGTCCCGGACCTGGAGGCATTCCGTCATATCGTGGCTCACGCTCTTTCTCTCTCCAAAAAAAAAGCTAGAGGAACCTCAACCAAAAGGGTCTTGACCTGCCGTTCGGCGGCGTTGAAAGATAAATCAATTCCTGAAAACTTCTCATTAATCCCGGTACCGGGATCCTTTCCCGTTGTGCGAAACAAATCCTCGGAGAAGGTTTCCAACTTTTTTTTTGTTGTTGCATTGCGAAGTTATACGCGTCGGGGAGTCGTCAGTAAAACACACCCAACACACAGTACGTATGTTTGCACATTGAAATTAATGAATCCCCTCGTCCGAGTCCGACCCAAATATTTTCGCGACATACGCTTGCTGTTCCTTGCTGCCTGCCGGTGCCAAAGTTTTGATGCATGTCTGTGTGACCCGTGACCCGTGACCCACCGTCCTCGCCGCGTTATCTGGCCGTTTTCGGTGGGGAAGAAAATGTTGAAAAATGAATTCACCAATGCAAGTCGACACGAGGTGATAAATGAGCGTATTATCATTAAACATTTGGACACCAGTACTTCCAACAGTGAGAGTAATCGTCCGCCGGAGATCACTTCCCGCTCGTCTAAGACATGTTATCAAACAGCTTAATAGTGATTTCCTGCTTGCCCTTCTGATGAGCGTGCGCCAGTGACAGCATCTCACGACTTTCTTCCTTCATTCGGAACTCGCGAGCAAAGCCCAATCTCGCAGCCTGCAATGATAATAGATCTGTTAGCTCCAGATCGTGCACGTTTTGAAGGCTTCATTTCGGAATTGCCACCCATGAGTTGAATGGGAAACGGGCTGCGTTTTGGAGGGACCCGACTTTTTACATCTTTCTTTTTTGTATCGTGGGAAACGGCAATCTCTTCCACGTGTACCATCGATCGCAAGGAGGAAGAGCTTTCTCATTCCCTTCGTCTCAGAAGCAGCGCAGGAAATTAGATCAAAACGATCTTCAGCTTTCCACTGGGGACCATCCTCACATGTTCCGAAGGGGAAAGACATTGGACATAAAACAACAACACAAGTAGACCATCTTCACCGCAAACACCGCACATCGGAGCTTTGCAATACTTTGTGTCTATGTGTGGTGTATCTTTTTTTTCTTTTATCGAACGCGTACCTTACCCAGATAAACCAGATCACCACACGCATGCACGGATATCGGATTAATTAACTACCAACCGTACCCTCCCACCCTCTGCCGCCACCACCTTCAACAAGTGGTAATTTTCTCTCTGTCGAATGTTGAAAAGCAGAAACAACCTTTCGGACAAGCCCGTGCCCCGGTAACACTATCCAATCAAGGGCAGTGTCAAGTCCTGGTTTTCCCACCGCCACCCTGTCCCGGTGTGGTTCTCATAGCGTTCGCCACATGTCAGTGCACCCTTTTCCCCGAGCCCCGGTGGGCATATGCGTGCGCATGCGTGGACACTGCACCGGATCCGGCGGGAACCCTGGGATTGACACAGATACACCTTCGTGCGGGGGCTTTGAGGCGGTGCGGTTACACTCTACAAAGGGTTCGTTGCCTTACGCGCGTGCAAGTCGCTTGATAGCGGTTTGGTAATGAAGCGTAGCGGAGCGAATCTGCTTTGCTAAAGGCTACACTTCTTCTTTGTAGAGAATTAGAGCAACGAGCTAATTTGAGAAGAGCTGAGCGAAGGTACTTAATTTGTGTTTCAAAATGTTTTTGAAATAATATTGAAGAATTGGTGGACCATCTTCCAGCATTTCATGAACTTTCTTCTTCCACTATTTTTTTTTTTTTTTTTTTCAAATGCTCCATCTCATGTCCTTTTCATTTCCAATAACTAATTGATGAAGCTTATTGCCACCCGGACGGCAAACAGGAAAGACACAGCCTTTCGTACCAACAACATGCAGTCGGGCAACACTTTTCCCCACGACACCAGTTTAATGCCACACGCCACTAAGCACCGACCAGCACCGTCCTTCTTGCGGCCAGCGCCAAGCCCTTTCCATCCAATCGAAACCCTAGACTTGGAGGGAGCTTTCCAACCATCTCAAGCGTCGCGGTCGGTTTTAGGAGGAAATTTGCCTGTCGTCTGTCATAATCGTCTCCGCGTCGAGTCTCCAGATTCGCCCCGAGCCTCACATGTGATCCCCAAACGTCCTCCGACCGACGTTCAATCTAGCAACGGGCGATCAGTCTCCATGGTCTGCTTTAGCCTTCATAAACACAAGACACTGCAAGTCTTTCCCCTTCCGTGCGTGTGCTGCGTCTGCTGACACACGCGCGCCCTGTACGTATTAGCCCGGACGTCTATTGCAAGTCAAGATTTATTAGCACGAGACACTGAGGACGCATCCGCGTTGACGCCGGCTGGACGTGAAATGGCGACTTATAAAACATATCAAATGCACCATGTGTTGTGTGTGTGAGTGTGTGTTTGTAGTGTTGTGCTGCATTCGCCAAAAAGGGTTGGGCAATGGGGCGAATAATCCATTTCCACCACGGGCATGCATGACGCCCGAGGGGAAAGTCGATTGGATGATGCCGATCGGCAGCTAGCTCCACAAGGTATGCCACCCCAAAAACCCCATACCCCAACTGGCCACGATGATTTACAGCCCGACAAATTTAGCGTTCGATTATTCTACGGAACCGGCGGAAAGGTTAAACCATCACCACCGCAACACCTTTCGAGTGCTTTCGAAAGCACACATTAAAATAAACAAAAAATTGCAAACATGTTCAAAAATTTTCCATCGAAAAATGTGTCCGTTGTTTGGGGTGTACGAAATAAAAATTTTCGCAAACAATGAACCCATGATAAGAAGCGGCTGGAGAGGAGAGGGAGCCGTGGGGGCTGAATGTGCCAGCCAAAGGGGAAAGAAATCATCAAAGATTTAAATACTTCAACCCGAAACGCGCGCGCGTGTGTGTGTGGATCGGCGCGAAGCGTCCCCGTGCGTACCGCGCCGCGTACCTTATCGATGCTGGCAAATCTCGAACATAAACTTCAACAACTTCCTACCGAAAAAAGCAATAAAAGGGCCTGGTGCGGCGTGTCGGTTCAGAATGGTTTCTGCTGTTTTTTGCTACCCTGCGCACACTGCCACACATCGGCCATAGGACATCGGAGGGCAAAAATCGGGAGACTAACATGCGCCCGCTACCTTTCGGAAGTGTTCAGAGTTCCGTTGCAGCACGCGGTGAAGGGCCCAAAGTTTGCGATCGTTTCGGTGCTGAAGAGAGAGAGAGAGAGATACGGAGAAGGGAAGAACGGAGGGTAAAGAAAGCTAGTTTGCTGGAGTGAAATCGATTAGTCGAAGCGTTAAGTGATTTATTTCCTTATGATTTTTTCATCGCTTTTAATGTTTACATTGTTTCGCGTTGCAGCCGGTTGGTTGGCTGGGTGGGCGGCTGTATGCTGTGAGGTGTGTGTGGGATATGGCAATCGATCGACGAGGTTGGTAGAGCTTAAGGGACGGGAGACACATTGGATTAAGCACATTCCAAACCACAGCAATATATTTATATTTGTTCACTGTGTTGTGTGTAGATTAAACTCAAAGTAGTTGAACCTTTTTAACTCATTTCAAATACAAAAATGAGTCAAATTAGTCATACAAAATCGTTTATAAGCACACAATTTTACATAGATTTGCAGCATTGCATTTCTGGGTCACAAGTTTCATGCTTTTTTGTCAGATAAGATCTTCCACAATCAGTTCTACTTCATACACATTGTTTATAGGCCTATTTTTGAAATTTTTCATTTATTGTTAAATTCATTTATTTATTGTTCACAAAATTTTGTTAAACACTTCAAAATTCTTCAATGAATGTAGGCAATCAATAAAATTTTCTATATACATACCAGTATTTTATTCAAGTAAGAACAAAGCCATTTCCTGTAAACAGTTCGCTTTGTGCCGATTTCTACTCTTCTTTCCTTTCGCTTAAGCAACACCATCATCACAAGCATCCACGAAATGAACCTCTCAAAAGTCGCCAAAATCACCTCCTTTGTAAAAATTGTACGCACTTCCCCTTCGACTAACACCTTCCCTTTCCCCGACAACCTTCCACACAGGACCTTCCAAGCGGAAGACGTTTGTGCAATTCTTGCTTCTTTCGCCCAACAAAAGCACCATTCCCCCCGTTGGTTCGCTTGTCGTTCGTAGTTAAAATGTAAATTTTTATGAATTATTTTCATTATTATGTGTGTTTGGGCCGGCCGTGCCGTATTGTGTGCGTGTGCTGTATGTGGCTGCACTGCTCTGCACAGGCCCTTTTACGATCGTTTCCAAAAGTTTTTCTCTGCAGCCGTTTCGATCCAATCGCCAAAGAGTTTGTTGAAAGTTTGTTCTCTTCCTGATGATGTCCTCTTCCTGTTTGGTGCCCAAAAAGAGGCCTGGGCGACGGTTTTGAGCGTGTCGTTTTCGCCCCGAAAAGGGTGCACGATTGTTCTTTGCTCCAGTGTGTGTGTGTGTGCTGTGTGCCATGTCGTGTAATGGTTTTCGGTTTTGGTGGTTGCCCATCCCCCACGGATTTGTGCTTTTTTTGTTGTACTCGGTTGGTCAAAGTCAGCAAAAAGTTGTGGGTTTTATGCTCATTTTTGGTACTTCACCATTCCTTGCCATCCCACTTTCCACTGTTCCCCGTTAATTCCTGCTCGCAGCGTCCTGTCGCCTTGGCCATCCTTTCGAGGGATGCACACCCCAGCCCAACTGGGTCACGTGTGGCTTGCGTTTTGGGGGCCCTTTTTGGTCCCGCGCGTCTGCAATTACCGCACGTTCGTCTTGGCTCAACCGTTCCTCGCGCGCGCGCGCGCTTCTAAATGAACGATTTAAGCGAGGTTAATCCTCGCTGACCTGAAAATGGTAATGAAGGCAGTTTGCAACGACCGACAGCGGTGCGGTGGGCGCATAATTCGGCAAATGAGTGCACAAGAGTAACGGGACCCCCGGTTCGGGCGGCCAACAATAAAGTGCATACACGGGCACACATCTTCGGTGCAGCGGGGCGGACGTGGGACACGGGCCGTGGTTCTGCATGTTGCACGTCCCGTGCAATATGGCTCGAGATTGCCACTCTGTCATCATTTCACGTGCCAGTTTTCCCGTCCGGAGGAATTCGACTGGCTGGGGAGTTCGGGCGTCGAGTTGCTCGCCTGCAACCAGCTGCACTTTCCCAACAGAATGTTGGGAAGGGTCTGTATGCGAGCTTGAAACGAAAGAAAAGTGCCATTTTTATGGGTTTTATCATAAAAGGGAACTAGCAGGAAGTGGTGTGCTAACATTTGCAGTACATTATTTTTCATCAGCGACTGATTGTATCGAACTTATTTCCATATGTTGCTTGTTTGTCTTGTAATACGTAAATAAGAGCTAAAAGCAGGAATTTTAATGCCAAAAATTCATTTACAAGTGACAATAACTCAGCAATTTATCACAAAAATATGTATATGTGTTAAAAAACCATTGAACCGCATAGGAAGAGATGATTGTTGGCATTATAATCAATAGTAATGTAGCTAAATCCATCAAATTTCTTCTGGAAACGCAATATTATCGAGTAAATATTCAATCGAGCCAATCAAATGTCCACTTGTGTTCCAGAAAGAAACAAAAACACACCCGAAAAAACAACTCTCACCAATCGTCCCCGTCCACCGCACCGTCGCACACGTCCCTAGACGTGTGGCTAATTGATGATATACGAGTCCTATAATTTATGAAACACTTTTAGGACCCAATTTTCCAATTCGACCTCATCTCATTCCGCTCCTGTACCCACCGAAATCCACATCACAGGCCCTCCGGTAGCTAATTTTTGCATACATTCGATGCGTGCGTCCCGTGATGCGTTGCGTGTGGCGTCGGCAACGGCACCCGGCGGCAGCAGTTGCAAATGTAATTCGTTTTAAATGCAATATTTCGCCGCACTCGCAAGGGCGCAGTCCGCATTCACCTGAATGTGGTGATTTTATTCACCGTTTTGCATTCCACCTGAAATTGCATTTCATCGCGCGAGAAGAAGAGAGAGAGAGAGTAAGGGAGGAAGCGAGGAACTTCGACGCATTTAGGATTGGCATCCTGTTTTGGGTGTTGTTTTGTGCTCCTTTCGGTGTCTCCCTATCCCTATCGAAGGATGGAAATTAAAGGGATGGTACCGTTTGAGTGGGAAGGGTGGTTCAGTTTCAATTATTATTACATTTAGGCGTTAATTTTTCATTTAGCCTAAGGGTCTCTCTCTTTCTTCTGGAGGTTCGTCGTCCCCGTATGTCATGTGATTGTCATCCATCACCGAAACCCGTGTAGCGATTTATGAAGCGCTTCTTTTATTCCTGTTTTCTGTGTTTCCTTTCCAGATCCTACACCTTCAGCAAAACCGCAAGCGTGATTAAGGAAAGGATGAGTGGACATTACATGTGCGTGAGTGTGTGTGCATGTGTGTGTGTGAAGAACCGTTTGTCCCCAGGGGTGTTGCCGCAGCGAGTCGCTCGCTCGCGCATCGAAACACCGCGGCTGCGGAACACTGGTAGCCCTTGTTCGCATCCCGTGTTCGCTGCTGCGGGAGGAGATCGCCGGCTCGCCAACCACCGAAAGGGGTATCCGTTTCGGTTCGATTTCCCACAAGTATTTGCGAAAGTTTTTCGATTCGCGATCAAATCCACCCGATAAAAGCATCATAAAGAGTAATAACGCTCATTAAAGTCTGCTACCGGTCTTTCGGTCGACGGACGACGCAAAAAGTCGCTCCCCGCCGCACTCTGTGTCCCAATCCCTTTCCCCCTACCCGAAATAAGAGAAGCACACGAATCCGAACAGCAGAAGCTGCACACAGCATAAAAAAACAACAACACACAGTGCTTCTGCTCCGCCAACAACGTAGCGAGAAAGACTGCGTCGGGGCCGCAAGCGACGAACCCACGCTGATTTTGCTCGCTGTTTGCCACCCGTTTGTGCGCCGGCACCAGCCACCTCGAGTTGTCCCAATTCGAGAACTGCACCGCACACTAACAAAGTTAACAAGAAAACCGATAGCACCCTCCAACTTCGTCCCTCCCCACCGCGGCAAGTCTGCATGCATCTAGCAGGAAGCTTATTTTTGTGCACCTCATTCCTCAAGGCTGTTTGGCGATGCGATTTTGTTCTTCTGTTGGGCTTGAATTTCAATCTCCAAACCCCTGCTCCTGCTCCCCTGGCGTGCTGTTTCTGTCTTGCTGCCCCAGTGTCCACTTCATCAGCGGCCTCTCACCACCTGATCTTGATATGGTTTTGTTTTATTAAAAATTTAAAACCGATTATCGCGATCGAGATCAATTAAAAGGAGAAGCCACCGAGAAGGCCGCAAACTCCGGGTAGTGCTGCAAAGCCCGACTGCAATACTGTTCCTTTTTTGTGCGTTGCAAGCTCGAGGATGCAAGACGCAGAGACGGTGGTTGGATTATAATTTATATTTTTAGTATTTGTGGGCTTTTTTTCTCCCTCCACGCCACAGAGCCTTTTTCGTAGAGTGCGTAGTGCGGGGTGACAAGCTTGAGTGCGTTTTTCGGGAGAAATCAGTTTTATGGGAGGAGAAATTTATATCCCCCCCTGCACTTGCTGGGGAAGCGCTGGGGCAGAATGGAAAGGATGCTGCTGCTGCTGCTGTTGCTGCAACGAGTTTTGATCAAGTGCCTCCGCAGTGGCTGCGTAAGCTGACGAAATCGCTGTTGCCACTCATTAGGCCTCGGTGCGGTGCCATATTTCATCTGCGATCAAAACCGACCGCACCAGTGCTTTTTTCCCACCGAAAAAAACAACAAACAGTTAACGTGGGACACAAGCAGCAGTAGCTTTCGTAATCATCAGCGCTTCGGAGATTCATTTCTGAGGATGCAACTGCGGTCCCGGTTCCCACCAGTGCGTAAAATGTGTTCCCCTTGTGTAATGTACCCAATTTTATGCATTTCCGCGGGCGCGCATGGTCGAGATTTTATTTTATTTTATGTTTTATTTAATTTCCCAGTAGCGCTTCCAGCACGGGCACTGCTTGTGTACCGCGCGGTATTTGCCCCTTTGAAGACGCTTTTACATACTGTAATGGAAGAAGATGCACGCCGTACCGTTCCGAATGACGATGACCCATTTTAGCACCTACGTCGTCGATCCGTTTAAAGCATGTGCCCACCCAACGCTTACGGCAGGGCAGAAGAAAACAAACCCGGCCATCAACGCAAAACATACACACGCGCGCGCGCGCTTGCTCGTGACTAATTCCCATTTTCTCCCTTCATTTCGGGCGAGGCGCAGGGGCGCAGCAACAAAAAAGGACTCGAAATTGAATTCGATCTTAAAGTACCGTTTTCGTGGCCACCGTGGCAAAAGAAGAAAGAAGCTTTCTAAGCATGCACACACACACAGCATACCCGACAACAATGGAGTAGTGCTCCCGTCCCAAAACTAATCCATTGACCATAAACGCTCGCAAAGGGGGCCGCTTCATTTCGGGACTGAAGCCGCGTAATGATGCGTAATTACAGAGCGCGAGTACCTGTTCTAGCGTGTCGGCGGGTTGTTTTTTTTCACACTAAATGAGAGTTTGTTTGCTCTGTCGATCAGCTTGGCAAGAAGGCAACGCAAGAGAAGGTTCATAATTCAAATTTAATAAACAGTACCACCCTGGTTGTGCGCTGAGCGATGAGCGATAATAACACCTGTGCTTTAACGACCAGAAGGGTGGCACACATTTCGTTCTCTCCAACATTAAGGGCGCATTCTCTCTGCTTGCCGTCCGTCCCAGGCAGGCGAGAGGATATGTGGATGTGGATAGCTTAGAATCTCATTAAAATTTAAATTAAACTGTAAAGAGCACTCCCAGCTTCTTCCATACTTTGTTGCTGGCTGGCTGGTGGGCTTCAAACTTGCCGTTTGCTACAGTTGTGGTGATGATTGATTTTAACCTCACCCCCCGGGACCACCCCGGGATGGATGTATCATCCTAGACTGTGTCCATTTAAATGCCGTTGCTCGTCCCCGGCGAATGGGGAAGAGGAAAATACACTGTTTGCTGTCCGGTCACATTAGTTCAGCATCTCGCGCGTCACTATCGGTTGATGTTTGTTCCATCTGAGCTGGGGCTAGGAATGCAGCACCGGGTACAGTAGCCGGTCGGTGCAACATTATAAAACGGCGCAGAGCGGGTTATTTTTAGATGCAAAAATGTTAAAAAAAAATAAGATAATACACTTGATGCGCGATAATATTAATTAAATGTTGTTAACGTTTATGTTTTTCCATGATTAATCAGTTCTGAATGTGTCTGAAAGATCTGGAATTCAAAAACATTTATCAATCTTGAAGCTTACGAAACATTTCGAACACTCTAGAACAATGTACCTTGCAAAATTCTTCCACAGAATTAATCACATCGTAACCAGCTCGTAACAGCAGATGCATCGTGCGCATAAATACGGCCATTCCATGCATTCTTGCATCCTCCGGTGCGCATTTTTCCCCAACCCCGAAAACCCCCCGAACCACTTCCCCAATCACGTGATCAATCTTTCAACGACCGATCGATAAAAACGACCGATACGATCGTTTAGCAGCAACCGGCCCACAGTGCCCTCGCATCGGTGCCTTACCGTTCGCAAAGACCCTCATGCACACCCACCCTTCAGCTAACCCTGCAAAGGGCTGCAAGATATCGAACGCCAACCTGCTCTCCTGCGACCGGGCCGGGGCTGGAAGGAAACTGATTTTCATTTAATTAAATTAATCCCGGCTTAACTCACCCCGATCGCTCTGCGTACGATCGTCCGAGAATCCCTTCGGGCGCAGTTTCGCTTCATTGGATAATCGTGCGTCGTTCGTCCGTACGTGTGTGTGTGCGGTGATTTTGATTTTATTTTCCCTCTTTACTCACTCGTTTCCTGCCTGTGCCCAGAGCAAGGCGCAAATCCTTGCTCTTCCTGTGTGCAGGCTCGATCAACAAGCTCGCCAAGAAACAATGCCCCAAAGGCAGGGACGAACGATTCTGCGCGCAAGGAAATATTATTTCCCCTGTTCTCGTTCGCAGCCGGTCACGCCGAAAAAAAAACCGGACCATTTGGTCAGTGGCGGTGTACCGGCCGTGAACTAAAACAGCATTTCGGCAGGATCAACAACGAGAGACAGAGAGTGAGGGAGAGTGAGAAAAAGGCTTCAGAAAATCACGGGCAGAAATCGAAACAAAACGCAAAAATGCAATCTTTGCAAAGCAGTCGAACAGTCGGGAAGGGATGAGTTCCTAAATTGAAACACAGGGCAGCACACAGAGACAGAGCGAGCGGGTGGTGAAAAACGCTTCGCTTCGCTTCATTCCTCATTATAATGCAGATAAATTTATCTTCTCTTTTCTGAAATCCTTCTTGCCGTTGCTGCTGCTGCTGCTGCACATTGGTGTTCCCGTCCGGCGGCAAGCACGGTGCACCCGGTAAGGAATGCGCCGGATTGCACTTTTCATTCCTGCACCGCCAGCTACATCGATCCGCTGCGGGAAACCGTGCGCAATGACGACAGGTGTATAGACACGGCCAATATTGTTTATCAGACGAACAAGTTTGTTACGGTTTCCTTTTTCTTTTTTTGTTTCGTACCGATGCCCCGCATCAGCAAGCAAAGGGTTGCTTTTCGCGCGGTTTATCTCATCCTGGGTTCGTTTTTTTTTGTTTTTGTTTGGGCTCCAACGCGTCCCGCATGCGTTTGCGCATCGTTTTCGCACCGCATGCTGGTTTTTATGCTCGTGAGCATGGTGTGTTTTATTATTTCACCGCTTTTGGCCTGACCGACCGGCCCCGGGACAGGTTGAGGGCGGGAGCCAAAGATGGTGGGGCTTTTGAAGGCTGTGCCGGCTATCGGTTCGTGCGAAGGTGATTGCGCCCTGGTGCCGCGCAAGATCGTGCTGCCGTAAGTTGCCGAGGCCGCTGCTGCTGCTGCTGTTATGTTTGATATCAAAGGCCGGTCTTGAGTTGGGTTTGAGTGCGAGCGACGTTCTTGTCATGGTGGGATAATTTTTCGTCTGCCTCTTCTACCGAGATTCTGGGTCCAGCTCCATAAAGCTCAGCGAGAAATCAGCGAATATCTCTTTAATCCGGCGTGCACAGAAGGAACAGGTTCTTGGTGGTGGCATGCATGGAGTTGCTTTTCATTGCAAGAGAAGATACATGAAGCATTATCTTAAGTAAAATATTATTTTTTTGAAAATATTTGCTTTATTTTTCATCTTTGCTTGAGGGAATTATTTTGTTATCTATTTATAGTTAATTTCGTTAATCGATTTCAACGCTTTTTTGTGAAAGAAATAATAAAAGCTCATTTGCTAACAAACTCAGTAGATAAATTAAAAGATAAAAATACAAAAATACATAAAACATTGGCATCCGTAAACAATAATGACATTTATCAACATATTTCAGCAAAAGGAAACTACAATTTTAAAATATTATCAAACCATCAGTGCATACCATCTACGGCAGAGTCGTAAAGAAGCCAAAACAAAACGCGCATTTTTTGGTACCTCCCGTTCATAACAATTGATTGTCGCTGTCTGATCGGCCCATACAATCGCTGTAAAAAAAAACGATAAAACGTGTGAAAATTTAGCTAACTATTCTAAAAGTAAAAAATAAAGAAACACAACCGAATGCTCCCAAAAACGAACTTGACACAAAGGAAAAACTAAAACCCCCGTTGGCACTTTATCATGTTGTGCAACCTGTGCCGAAAGGATGAGAACAGCATCGACCGATCGGCATGAAAAAGGAGCAAAAAAACACACATAACTAAATACTAAAAACACCAAAATCTCCCCAAAGGAGATGCACCGGCTTCGAGAGGATCCCCCGTGTGCAGGAGCATCCCGTGCGCATTGTTTCACCGTTCACAGGATAAGCCAGTGCCGGTGCAATGCGATCGCGCACCGCGAAACAAAAGCACCATCCATACAGAATGCTGCAGATTCTCACCCGCTGTGAGCACAGAGTCGTATACAGAAAAAAACTGCAACGATTGCAGCAGCATCATGCATCATCTTCCACACCGCATACTCCGAAAGGAATTTCAATGACGAAAGCATACCCGCGTGGACCAGCACGTACACGAAGCGGGGTGATGCTTATAATTTTGTTCTTTATTTAACGTTCACCCTTTTTCTGTTCCGATTTCGTTCCATCTCTCCTCGCAGCCGAAACACACACACACACACACACACACACACACACACACACACACACACACGCAAAGGATCGATCGGGATCGGGAAAGGTCGATTGCGCGCGCGCACAAGGGAACCGTGATTTTGTGCGCAAGTGTGCACGCGCATTTGAAATGGATTCGAGGAATTTGGCCGAACATGCGCGCCCTTTTTGGACGGTCCATTCTTTCCCCAAAACTTTGGATGCAGTTAGAATCGATTTCGGCGAAAAGGTGAGGGACGATTTATGAATGAACCTCGGACCGGGCGACCGAGTGAACAACATGCCGGATCCTTCCGCTTTTCCGTTGCGTGGCTCGATCAAAAGCCACGCCAAACGGTGCAAGGTGAAGCTGGCAGGTGCTGGTGAAGCTGCAGGTTGGTTTGGGTTTGGAGTATAAATTTCATATCTCCTTTTTTATTAGCGTTTTCGCCTGAAACACGAGTCGTGCCGTGCGGTAGGATCATAAACGTGCCTTGCAATCATCGTCATGCGCTCCTATAAGTCACTGCGTCAGGTTATTTGCAGGGGTGGATGGGTTGTGGAACAAATTGAATGATTTAACTTGTACTGCAACAATTTCAAACGACTGTTTCACAAATTGCATTTTTATCCTTTTAAATGTTTCTAACATTTAATTTGAGACGACTCAGTTTTCTGTCTTTTCAAGTTCTATTCTCGTTTCTCGCAAACCCTGCCCGACCGGGCATACATCTCGATAAGCCACCCGAACTGCTCCCTCCATGCTTCGTTCTCATCAGGTGTTGCTGCTGCTGCTGTGGTCCAATTTTTCATATGTTTGGCGGTTTTGTGCACCAATTTTATTGAGCAATAATTTAATTTGTGCGGTTTGCATAAATTCGGTCGCTTTATGGCTTTTTATCGACGACACTGGTGCCAGTGCATCAGGGTTTTCGCTCCCTTGCAAACCAAAACTTGTGCTGATGGTGCTCGATCCGGAACGATCGGTCGGGTACGGCGGCCATTAACCACGCAGGAGAAAGCGAGTCGATCACGGTTGGCTTCACGGTAGCATATCCGCTTCCAAACCAACCAATTGATGCACTCGGTTCAGGCGTTTGCAGGAAGGAAGGAGAGAGAGAGAAAACTGCAGCAGTGAAAAACCTGTAAGGTCAAAGAATTTAATTTTACACCCCTTTTCCTCCTTTGCCATCTGCGAAAGCCCAAAATAGCCCGGGTGAAGCTATATTTATCTTTTTAACTCCATTTCTACCACCACCATCACCATCACCACCACCGACACTGATCTGCCGATTTATCCGACCACCAACTACCAAGCAAGTAGTTCGGCCGATCTTCTTGTAAGAAATTAATATTTTACCCAACCACTCGGGACCGGCGATGCTCGTTGCACGCTGTCACCACCAATGTTGATCCCGGAGGTCCCACTTCTCACCAATGTCACCACAGGCTTTTCTCTGCCACTGCCAAACACTTCGTCCCTCCCATTCCCACCGATCCACCCGTTCGTTGACAGTGTTTGGTGCGACTTATTGGCGAAAGTACGCACGGGGCAACACCACATGTAACAGCCAGCGTGCGGTAGGTCTGATACGGTGCAATCAGATCCGGAACTGTGTAAGGGTGGTCGGTCGGTCGGTCGCGTTTTTATGGCTCTCAAATTTGTCCCCCCAAACGCGACTGTTTAAGCGGCGTCACAGGGGCAAACCTTCGAGAGATGTTTCTGCTTCAGGATTAATGTTTTTATTACACTTGCTCATGTTAAATTGATGGGGCTGAGCTTGAGGTAAAAGGTTCTACATTACACTGTTCTTGGAGTGCATGAAAAGAGAGCGCTTTAACGCAAGCTGGATGTAAAAAATGAACATAAAATTTCACGCAGGTAACTTTCCATCTTACCCTCCACAGTTTGGTGCAATTTTGTCACCAATGTATCAGATGACATTCGCACTTTTAACCAAATTTATGAGCTCCACCCATTGGACAACAGACAACGCGTGTGTATAGGTGCGTTCGCTCGCCAAGTTTTCCATCGCCCAAGCCGGATTGTCCTCCCAGTTGTCAAACAAATCTAAAGTTTGTCCAATGCCACCTCAAACTGCAACACTGCACTAAACTGCAACACACACTTTGTTGTACCAAACGCTTCCCCCCCCAATCGTAAACACTTTAACTCAACGGAACAAGAAGAAACCAAGCCCGCTGACCCACGGCGGACCGTCGTAAATGCATAGGCGCATGCACGCGAATCGAGGTCAAACGGAGTGGCGAATTCTCGGTCAAACAGCATTTCGGGAGGGCCCGGGAGACATACGGCTCCCTCATACGGCCACAGTTGCAGCTGCTTCGAGCCACCAAAAAGCCCTTTAAACCCCAAAAACCCCGACCGAAACCTATCATCGAAGGTCATCGATGCAGCGTATTAATCGAGAGTTGGGACGTTCGGGAAAGGGGAGAGTTTATTCCAATGAAGCATAAAACTTTTTCCTTCCCTATCTGCGCTTGGCCATCGAGGTTGGAGGCTCCACCGCTCGGCGGAAGGAAACGGATCCATATCGTACGGTTGTGACTCGCTTCTGGCTCCCTTCTTTCGCCAGTTCGTGTACGGCTCCTCGTCCGTTCCCTTTTTCCCTTCTCACCGAAGTGATGTGTGACCGAAATGCAGCCCGTATGACCCCCAGTGGGTAGGGCAGCGATCCTGGCGCGATGATCTGCCTTGGAAGGAAGGAGCCCGCCATGACCCCGCTCCTCAGGGCTTCCAGGCATCGATTTCAATCGCGTCCGATCAACGCGATGATCCGTATCGGGGAGTTTGTTTGGGGAGGGTGAAAAAGAGCGCAACCAAACCACGAAAAAGCGTCGTCGTGGGGTAGTAAAAATGTGAAAGTATAACCTTCCCTGCAGGTAAGCGGAATGGTAGGGATCAGCACGGATCTCCAGGATTTTGGAGCTTGCTCCAGGAATCGCGTCACGCGGGGAATTTCATTTCGCGAAAGGAAGCAGCATGGAACACGTCATCACTTCGGCAGGCGGGTGCGATGCGATACCCCGGCCCCTGTAACGAAAATAGGGGTGCCAAAGATCGCTTCACCCTTTCACCCGCTTCACCCCAACTTCACCCCAATACACCCCGATAAGCACCGTTTGTCAGTTTCAATCGAAATCGGTAAGGATAACACACCCGCCGGGCCGGGCTCTGTGTGCGAAATTTCCATGCCCCAAAACGACAGAAACGTTTAAAACGAAAGCAAAGCGGTCGGATCACGGACGATCACGCACCAAAATTGCATCCCTTCGGGGAGGTTAGGGAGCGGTGCAGCGATTGCTGTTCGATAGCGCAGAAAGGGTGCAGAGGAGAACTGGTGATGATGATGGCGATGGCAGCGATGACGACGTCGACGATGGGTGAGTGATAAAATGCTGATGTTAAGATTCGTTGCTGTTTGGGCGAAAGACGCATCACGCAGCAGGTCGGGAATTAAGATGTTGCTTGAACGGGCGGATCGATGGCCGTGGTGGAAAACATTCCAATAAAATTGAAGCATGTGTTTGGCTGTAGTTCATTATCGAATATTTCACGGTTGACCCAGTTACTGCGTGTGTTGGGGCGGTGTTTTCTGTTTCCTTCTTTAGGAATTTACCTGCGAAGATATCTCTTGCTCAGAAATTAGGGCACTCAGGATATCTGATTGATGTTCTAGAAGCCTTCTAGAGCTCCTCATTCACATGAACATGTGATATAAAGCTCTCTTGCCGACGCTCAATGTAATCAGAGCCATTCCCCTCTCGCTAACTGCATAGAAAAAACATTTATTCCTTTGTGTTTACCACACCGAAAATTACCATCGCCGGCCTCTCACCACCAGCACGCCGCAAAAGCTCATCTTTAGTCAAAAACTCCCCGCCACCGGCACCCCTAGAAGGTAACGCCCGCTGCTGCAATATTCATCCACCCTTTTTTTCGTCATCGGCCATCGCATGGTCATCATAAGCGAATTCCTCCCAGGTTTGCCTTTGTTACCAGCAACATCTACACCGGCAACTGGCTATTCCATTTCCCAAAAAAGAGAAAAAACTGATTCCTACAGAGCCTTAGGCCTTCCTCACCACACGGGCAACGATTTTGCATACTGCAATTTGCAATAATAAAACATGAAAACTGACCCACCGGTGGTCCAGTTGGACTTCACTTTATTATTTTCAATTTCGCA
Source organism: Anopheles coluzzii (assembly GCF_943734685.1). Lineage (NCBI taxonomy): Eukaryota > Metazoa > Arthropoda > Insecta > Diptera > Culicidae > Anopheles > Anopheles coluzzii. The sequence goes on from NC_064671.1 coordinate 8,371,263, forward strand.
TTTCGCGCTGGGCGCGCACAACAAAACAACTCCAAGCTCCAAGATCCAAGAGGATGTCGTCCTCTTACTCTGTCTCTCTTTCACCCCCTCTTTGCCAAGAATCAAAACGTTCCAGTAGCCGTAAACAAATCGACCCGATCCGCCCACCTCCCCACTCACCAATTCCGTTCTCGATCCGTTTGTGGTACGTGCCGGTGGAACCTTGTTTACAGATTATTTTGATTTTGCTGCTTGTGTTTTGCGATGGCCGACGGGCTCCCTGGACCGCCCCGCCCCTACCTATAAGGTGGTCGTTTACAGGCGCAGTTGCGCAATTATGGCTTCCAATATATCCGGCGACCACATGCACACACCAGGGGCACAGGTACAGTGACATCAGGGTGAAGAATAAATTGACGGTGGCTATGCAGGCGCAGGGCCATAGGATTCACCTTTTTTTCCGCCAACTAACAAGTTGCACCATGGCAAGAATGGGCAACTAGCCAGCCAGCCAACTCGAGGTGAGGAGAAATGATGTGTGTGTGTGTGTGTGTGTGTGTGTACTTTCAGGCTGGTGGTTTCCCTTTTAGCCCCTCCCCACCACACCACACGGTGATTAGCATATATGTCGACAGTAGAATGTTTCAATATTGATGACCCTTTAATCGAATTCATTTGCTTCATTAATCATTATCGGTTTCTGGACCGATGACCGAAACCATTTTCCCATTTGCTCTCCCTGTTCCCCTTCTCCGCGATTTTAAATCAAAGAAACGTGACGGTTGAAGGCGGATTCACTTCCTTTGCAGGCCACCTCGTCTAGGCAATATGCAATATGCACGCAATGCAATTACCTACCGAAACGATCACTCTCGGGGCCGGCGCTGGGATCGCAAACAAATCAACTCATAAAACGTCGATTGATCAACATCATCATTGCAGTACGGTACCGGGAATGCGTTCTACAGCGCCCGAGAGAGAGAACAACGAGTAACGTCACATACGAGTGGAGGGGAAGGAACCTAGTCGACAGCGACCATTCATCCTACGAACGGTGTGTGTCCGTGTGTGTTTGTGACTGTACCAACGGCGACTGATTTATGACGAGCGGTTGGTATCCCTTCCGACTGGCGATGCGCCAGCATACCGGAGCGCATTTGCATAGATTAATGGAGAGCGATAAATTGCGGAACATTGCTTTCCACACTGCCCCGTGAGTTCACTGTGAGTCTGCTGCCTCCCTCAGCAAGGGTGTACTATCGAACAGTTCCGATCAGTATGGTAATTGGACGAGTCTTGTGATTCCTGTTTCCCGACCAACAGCACAAAAAAAAGGATCAACGTCTGGACCGCCGTTTGCTAATTAGACGGTTTTAAGCTCACAACTGAACACTTCAGACACTTGCTGCAACAGCGCCTCCTACGTTCGTACCGCTTATTACGACAGCTCTGCCTCACACCACCTGTCAGTTTGAGAAATGTTGAGATCATCCACCTTCAAATGCAGTTCCAGTGGTGGTTGTTGGTGGTGGTGCTAATCAACTCCTCCGTGTCAAACTAATTCCCCCTGGTGGCCCAAAGCGTCACCATATTTGTGAGGAACTCCACTTCAGCCCGTAAGCGTCTTCGTTAACGGTCTTCCGACCTGCTGTTATTGTTATCCCGCTGTTTATGGCCACGGCAGATCGTGCTCGATCGCTGCAATCGCTGTGCACTTGCAGCAGGCGACGGATTAATCCGCCGTGCGTCTGCAGGCAGCAGTGCCCGTTCCGGTGATGGCTCAGTCTCAGCTGCGCGTCTTCGCGTACGTAAGCTGCGTGCAAATAGTGTCATTAATTGATTGAAATAAGCTGATGCTGATGGGCGGGAAGGAAGATGTTGCCGCTAGAGGACATAAAACCCTCGCCTCCAACTCCACGCTCCAATATGCAGTAACAAACCAGTTCGCCTGTCATGTGACATGTCTTATTTTGCAACCCTGCCAAACCGAACTAATTACCAGCGCTCGCCTGGAGCTCTTGCAACCAATGCAGTGCGTGCGTCCAATCACCACCGGCAACCAATTGCCTAACGGCTTCATCAAAACCCGTTCACATCTGTCAGAAACTGTCCTCCTTCAGCTCAATTTAATTTTGTCTTCCACCCTATCGTTCCTGCCCTCCAAAAACCAAAACCACACAGGTATCGTTTAACGATCATTAACCAACATTGTCATTAGCAGACACACACACACGCACATACACATCGATGTTTCTAACCTGTTCCTCCCCACAACGAAACACTGACCGTCCCTAATCACTGCTAATCGCACACCGTCAGTCGTCACATTCGTCAACAACCCTTACCTGACAGCTAATCACAGCTGACATCGCCCGAGGGTAGCAAGTGGCAAACGAATCCCCAACCTCCCGGCAAAACAAACATCCTTCCATTCCTCCCTTCACCCCAGAATGGGAGCGCTGCGCTATCCATTTATCATCTCGTTAGCGCTAAACATTCGACAAATCGACAGGCTCCAGTTTACGGGTTTGGTTAGGGAACGCCGCGCCTCGAAAGGAAGCAATCGTTTGATAACACCACGTGCTACGGCAACGGGACGGGATGGAGAGTTTGTAGTATGCAAATTTCCGCGTGTGTGTGTCTTTATGTGTGTGACCCTCATCTCACCCCATCCCAAGGTGCGTTTCCTCTTCCGCTTTCTGGTGTGTTTGCGCAAGCACACGCAGATTAATAATCACTTACGCTCAGTTGCGCCGGTTGTGGCGTATTAAGCACGCCGGGGGATTTGCGGCCTTCCCCCAAGCACATCCGTGGGCGACACACGTACACACACGTTGTCACCTTAAGACATGCCACTAAACAGGGCGATATCGATGAAACGATGGCATGCGATCGGATTGGCGATTGGCCCACAAACGCGCGTCGCTCTCGCGGGGGGGCGTCTTGGCAGCGCAATCCTGCTCTACAACATAATTTAATTCAATTTAATATGCAAATCAGGTAAATTGTTTGCAGCTCACCTGTCGCTGCGGCAAGCCATACGAAGGGGTGTACTTTCATCCAAGTAAGTGATTTTCGCTTGTGTTTTGTTGCTCGTTTTGGGGGACTGTCAACGCCTTCTGCGTGAGTTGTGAAGGTCAATCTTGCGGCTCGGCAGGAGGCTCTAGTCTCCGACGCATGCTCCTTTTATGTGCTTTAAAGCAATTCACACGCAAAACAATCCCCTTCTACAGTTGATTGCTTATTCATATGTGTTTAATTTAAACAATTTTTGTCGTCTTATTGTAAGGTTCGTCGCTTGTTTTATATTCGTTCTCCCACTTTTATGTTTTCCTAATTCTTTGCTCTTACACCGTTCTACAGAAGTTACAAGCAGCATCCAACAAAGGTAACAACTACTGCACCGCATGCCAAACCCCCACGCAGCCAACCAGAAGCTCATTTATTGTACGTTATTGCAGCCGCTGCCGTCCGGGTCGTGTCCGACGCGTTGTAGACGGTCGCTACTGCCCGGACCACAGATGGTTGGATCGTCTCGGGACAGAACATATGAACATCGCACGGTCGTTAATGCTTTTACACCTCTCCCGGTGGCGGTCTCTTGTGGAGGGCCGGGAAGGGGGAAGGGCGAATTGCCCCCGGGTCGCATCATCGTTGCGAACGGCTTCGCGGGTCGAACTGTCGCGCTCATAAATAGCTCGAGGAGAGATGAATAATGCTCCACCAACACCACCGGCACTGTGGGTGACTATTTTTGCACCCGATCGTATATCCCCCGAATGAGGCTGGGTTCGAAAGCGGATTGGAATTAATGGTGCCATATGATACTTCAGAGCTGGGGAAGAGATGATAATTATAGCACCATCTCGATCGCTATCTCTCCACGGTGCAGCATCATTTCCAGCTCCAGCTTACAAATGGTTCGTCGACTGGCGGTGGAGCCTTTAAGCTTTCTGTGTGTGTGCCCCTACTCGGTCCAGTGTGCGTGTGTGTGTGTGTGTAGCAAAAAAGGGGTTTATTTTCAACTTAATTACCGTGCAAATTCATTCGTCACCTTTACCCAAAAACGTTTGGTGCAGTTTTGATGGAGCATCTTAGTGTCGAAAGCGCTAAAATGAGTCATTTGTATTGCTCTCGGGGGGGTCAATGCGCTTATCAACAGGCCCACACAAACCGTCAGCAATAAAACATTGACCAAATGCCAAACCAAGGCTCAAAGTGATCACTAGCGAGAGCGAACCATATTGTCTTGTTGCAGACGAGTGTTCTGAGCCGCCCTTTCATGTCGGGACACGTCTGTTCTTGTCCTGGATGAACTCAACCGACAGTACAGCCCCACCGGAAACCGAGTCGTAATCATTAAGCCCCTTACAATAGGTAGCCGAAGAGTTGTAAAAGTTCGGAAAATTAAAAAGAGTCTTTCCAATTGGAAGTGATGCGCGCCTTGAGCTGTAGTGCAGTTTCTTGAACTCCACGCCGATCATAAATCTGTCACGCGGGTCTGTTGCGCACAGCGGCGCAATAAGCAATTATGCAAATCGATTTTCTTTCCACCAATCACAGAGCACATCAGCGACACAATTGTTACGGTTACCGCCCGGGACAACGCTCCTGGATGCGTATCAGCATGAATCAGCTCCAGCTTTGTTCGTTGTGACCACCTCGACGGGGCAATAGAGTCCACTCAACCCAGACGCTGCATTTATGACCCAAAAGATGATGCTCAATGATGTTTATAAGCAGCACGCAACGGGATGAATCATGCAATTTATCTAGCAAAACAGCATAAGATACGTAAAGATGTATTTCTTTGTGATGAAACTGAAATCTGTAACTTTTTCCTGTCCCTAACGGCGCTAAAAGATGCGTAATGAGTGTGGTAATATTCTTTCAAAGTCTTACAACTGTATTTAATGCACCCAGACGTGCACGTGCCTATGAGGTACGAGTGTCGTTTCCCTATCGATCCAATGTCCGGTTCCGAGCATAATCCTACTGCCTCCACTATGTCGGCCCGTAGCCATCGTAGACGAGGAAGGAATAGTGTTGGCACCACGGCGTCTTGGGCTGGATGGTGAAGCAACAGCTAGCCCGTCTAAGCCATTCTCATTCATCATCACACACACGCCAACATTAGCTCCATCGGTCCATACGGTACCTACGATGGACGCTGTCCCCCCCGAACCGTACGGCGCAGACACACGGCGCTGGATTACATAAATCTGCAAACCCAAAGGTGGCTGGCGCCAAATCTTTTGCACTATTAATTGTATCATATTGAAGCTTCATGCTCCGGTTCGTAGAGGAGCCACCCGAAGCGGATGCGGCGAGAGACGGACGCCGCGACGGTCAAATGCATCATAAATTGCAACCGCGCGTAAAGCGTGAACGGCACTCACAAATGGGACGCTGTCGTCGTCCTGCTGTCGTATGCTGTGTGCCGTTTTATTCCAAAGAGAGTGCCCAAAGCTGATTTGATGATTCGACGAGCGAGCGAGCGAACGAACGAATGAATGAAGAAGTTAACAAAGCGGACGCCCGTCTTCTGCTGCATGCTCGGTGGGGGGAAAACAATCCTCGCGGTGGGTAAAACGAAAGCATTAGCGCGTGTACGCAGTGCGAGATCTAGCACACGTCATCGGTGAGCCTGCAGTCTGGGCGAATGGCAGCTGAATAGGGCTGGCAACGGGCTGCCACCGCCAGCCCTATTGGGGGCCAATCATCTTTTTTTTCACACAACCCCTTCTAAGATACTCTCTCCCTCTATCTCTCTCTCTCTTCCTCTGTGTTGTGCTTCTGTTGGGGGCGGACAGTTGAAGTCGAAGCGACACTGACACCCCGGCTGCAATACGGCGTCACGCGCAAGCTGCCAAATTAAAAGAAAAGAATTATGCATCGTTAAGATGGCTGGCTGCGATCGATAGCGTGTCGGCGAGATCGATCCATTTCGGCCTGGCAAGTGGTTTTTTTTTTCGGAGCAATCGATTGTAGAGCTTCCCAGCTTCTTTGTCTTAAGGCGAAATCGGTCAAACTCGTATGGTGCGTGGAGTGGTTCTATTTTTGTACCAGCGCGAAAGCTTTATTTCATCACACCGAGATTACGATCGGGCGTACAAAGTGTGGACATTAATTAGACAAAGTTGGTGTGCAAAAACAGCAAAGCAAAGAGTGAGAGAGAGGGAGGGCATACACTCACGCACGCATTTCACAAGAGTGTGATCCTTTCTTTTGCAAGGTGCCGTAACAAATCGTCCCCGCGTGCCAGTTGTCGATAAATATAAGATTAAGAAATTCCTGATTTGGAGGTGAGATTTCAGCTTCGCTAAATAACCTGCCAATACTGCTTGGGCTGTGCAAAAAAGAGTTCAATAACGACGAGAAAAACAAAAAGTAACCATAAATTTAAAAAAGTATGATAACAAAAATTTTACTGCTCCCTCGATGCATGTTCACCGTCATCGTGCAGAACATAAAGAAACGCCTTTCCCTTTGCCCATTCCTTTCAATTGCACTCTACCAACAACATTGTCAACATTGGCAGGGCCCCCGAAAACCCTCCGGCACCATAAATCATGCTAATAAATTATTGAAACAATTTAAACTTCATACCTCATTTGTCAAACACCCGTTCCGGGGGCCCCGACAGGCCGAACGTCTGGGTTTGTATGCGCCACGCCGTAAGCTCTCGATCAGCGACGAAACCTGATCGACATGGATCGCGCTCTCCCTCTCGACCTCTCCCCTCTGTAGCCGACGCTTCCCGACCACCATTTGGCTAGAACACAGCGAATTCCTAGCTGAATGCACCCGTAATCCGAAAATTGAAATCGACCACCCTGCTGCTGCAAGAGACGAACCCGCTCCAAGAACAGTTGAGGTCCGCTGCCCCCCACACAGCTGCTCAGAAGACGTCAAACGCGCACTGGCAAAACTAAGGGGGGGGGGGACCTTCGAGCCTGTCATGTTCATTATTCACGCGTGTACTAGCCAACAGGCCTGCATCTTGTTAGCAGAGTAAACCCGACGAAAGACTTCAACACGGCCGGCCGGCTGGGCAGGCGACGAACCTTTTTGCGAAACTTTAACAGAATAAGGTAGCTGACACGACAGCGCAGGGCACTCATTAAAAGCGACGTGATGATTCATACGAGTGCGTCGCATCGTGCAGTTGTGCTAGCAGCGCTGGATTATTTTATAGTTCGCGCATAATAAAACGCGAACGCAGAACGCTTCGGCTATCTTTACGATCGTGTCCTGATAAGGTGGCGAAAGACCGGTACGCTTAAGATTGACGCGTGATAAAGCTGTGTTTCTGTGTGTGTCGAGTGCAATTCGATCATATCTAAATCAGCCGCGGCTGACCCGGCTGACGGGTGGCACCAAGAACTAAGCGAAGGGACACGCCTAGCGCGAGCGATTTTTTCTTCTACTTTGCCATTTCATTGCCACTCGGGGTATCGGGGCGACAGGTTGAATAGTTTTTCAGCACGCGTTCTATCCGGCCGATCTGTGGGTCTCGCGAGGGTGACAAATGCTGACCCGCTGCCGGTCCCGGGGCAACCTCGTTGACAGTGACAAACAATGAGTGTCAGGCCGGTGTCGAGGCGGATCGGAATGCTTTCAGACGAATCTTGTAAGGAATTCATTCGCTTTCAATAGGAGCGGGACAGGGGTGGGGATGCAAGTGCGTGGAGCGCGTGGACAGTCAGAGATATTTGATTCCGTACGGCAATGAAACGCAAAGAGATAGTTACGATAAAAAAACAACCCCGTCTGGGCAAGGGCTGATGCCGAATAAGGTGGAATCTAAGGAATGTATCGGCCGTTTGCCGTTTGCCTTCATTGCCGTTCGAGGTCGCTTTTGTGCGCTCTATTTGAATAGGAAGTTTCTCTTGGAATTGTTGAGCAAATTATGTTATCTTATGAACAACTATGAAGCCCAAAACCGAAAGGCCCAATTGAAAAACTTACACGAAACGAACCGACTCCACACCCCGAAAACGGTTCGGAAACAAAACGAAAGGTTCGTCACTTGCGCCGCGTCGTAGTCGTTCGTTCATTCGCGTACGCGCGTTGAATGAATTCATTAAATCCGCAACCAACCAAGACCGTCACCAAGACCAGGCGGGGCCTGACCAACCAAGCAGAAGCAGGTGAAGGCAGTAGCAAAACATCGCAAGTGCGCGTTAGACGCGTTACCGTAAGAGTAGGGAGCTACGAGTTTTACGCGCCACTGCACCTGTTGCCTGTTGGTTTGCGGAGGAGTAGGTTGAGAAGGCACACAACATCATCTCCTCGCTTCACTCACTGCTCCCTACGTGCCGACAATTATCGTGCTCGTATACCCATAGCCACACAGTTGCGGATGATGTAATTGCAGACCCTCTTTTTTTTTTGCTAACATTCAAGCACACAACATCACACCAGCAGCAGACAGCGATGACTTCAGTGCCTGCTAAGCTAGCCAATCGTAGCATTCGGTTTAGCGCATAGCTAAACGGTTCCACCACCTTAAACCCCACTATAAAGTCCCTCTGCTTCTCCCACTCTCGCACGGCGTGTCTAAACCACGCGCCGTCGCGCGGTTTCGCACCTGTTCGCTAAGTGCTTCTCCCCAGCACTCGGACGCCCGCTTTACCGCCAGATGTCATCGACGGCATCGATGTCTAAATTAGACGTTAAAATGACGTCGAGGGTGATTCACACTCTCGCACAGCCATTCCATAGAGTGTTTGCCATTATTATCCTCCCACCACTCGTTGGCTCACGTGCTCGTGCCGACGGAAGCGACTGCTCACTCGGCCCCTTCACACGTCGTAATTAGATGACAATAATTGTCTTGTTAATTAAATAAAAACATTAACGCGCTCCGTTTGACGAAGAGCGTTGGGGCAGACGGCTGACTGCAGTTGGCGGTATCCATCTTTACGCTTTATGTCTCCTGTGCTGCTGCTGCTGCTGACGTTGTCGGCGTGATGCTTCATAGGCAAACGATCGATCGGTGGAATCATGCACACATCAACCTGTGCCTTCCTGTGCCTTGCCGCAAGCCGGTGCATGCGAATAATAATTGTAATTATTGCGCTATTATCGTCATTATTTAGTGAAAACATCGTCATTATCATCACATCATCGTCGGCGGTGCACGGTTTGCCAACAGCCCCGGTACATCAACACCAATTACTGACACCTTTTTTTTGCTGTGCCCCAAGCTCAACCCGAGGTTTGCCGTTTTTCCCCCTGTTGCACCTTGAACCGATTTGCTTACAAATATTCTCTTGCCCCTTTTGCTTCCGTCTCTAGACACCGTAGGGAGAGCATTAGGACAACAAGGGCCTCCAACGATGGTGCTGGCTGCGCGCAGAGGAGACGATTATGTTGCAACTGCTCTCGTTTTTTCCCCGTTTTACGTCGACACGCGGCGAGCTAAGAAAAAATGGGGAGCGAACACAGAAAAACGCTCAACAAGCAGGACGGCGATCGCCATCATCACCATCATGCGTGCATAATTTGTGTTAGTTTAGTCAAACGATTTGCCATCCTTCTGCCCAGGGGACACACACACACACATACTCCCCCAGGTGGAGGTATTTTTCCGGTTTTTTTACCGTATCGCCTTCTTGCGATTAGGCTGAGTGCACTCGGCGCTTTTTTTGTTCCACCGTTGTCCATCAAGAGAAGGGAGACAGACAGACAGGCACAGGTTGTCATCTAATCGATGTGGCGCACTTTGAAGCGATTCCAGTGCCGTGACAAAATGTGATCAGACTACAGGTAATGATGATGATCATGATGATGATGATGCGTGTTGCGTTTGAAAGTGGATGAAGAAAGAGGTAAATGAAATGTCACGTTAAATACATTGTTGGCATATTTATGAGCAATTTCGCTGCAACGAGACGGTGCTGAGTGGTCGGTTCAGTCTATTAAGTTATTAACGTCGGTGGCACATTCATCTTTACGTCTACGCGTGATCGAGACAGTTCAGCCTGAAGTGTGCTCGGTTCATCGATTACACACTAGGTGGCACTGTGCAGGGTATTCACTTTCTTATTAGAATGTTATCTTCGTTTGTGAAAAACCACATAACAATGTTAAGCAACTTTTAATTCATTTCTGTGTCGCATTTCTTCCCTCTTCTAGGCACTTCTGGGTGTCACACAAACAAAGAAACTCAACCGACAGATTATCTATCATCGTAGTCAGCGGTGTGTTGCACCGGCTTGTTCAAACGCTACCACCCAGGAAAGTACGTCCCTCTTAGCACGTATTTCCGCCGTTCTCCCTACTTTGAAGGTATGAAATTACACTGCACCAAGATACCGCGGACACGATCAGCAACACTTACCTAAACCCGTAAACAGCCTGTGCGGTCCACGGAAACGCGCACTCGTGATACCACACACACACACACTCCCGGCGGCTGCACTTGGCTTGCTCCGGTTGGACACTGTGCCATAATTCATCCGTGAAGGAACGCGACCGGGAGTGATGTTCGGTCCAAAGAACTTGTCCGCGACGGCGACGACGACGACGGTGGCCGGAAACCGAAAACCTTCTTGCACGTGCTCGTGCGATGTCATTGGAGCCTGCGCCGCGCCGTACGTGGTCAAGCGTCCGAGGTGCGAAATGATGCGATTAATTTTGCCAACCCAACCGCTGCCTCCTGACAAACCGCCAGATCTCGCTCGCTAGATCGTTCGTTGTTGGAAGCGTTAATGAAGGTACTTCAGAATGGGGAGCACACACCCAAGTAGCTACCAAGCTACCAGGCTACACACTCATGGAAGTGCTCTCGAAAGGGCAAAGCGGGGAACGAAACGACGCGCTTCTTGCGTTACCACCAAAGTGCCATAAATTCATAAATAACCAGCCGCCCCGAACGCTCCCCTTCCTGCGGTACATCTACTTGAGGTGCTTTATCGAGCAATGATGGACAGAGATTACATCTTCCCGAGCGCCCATCGGTAGCGCGTTTTAGAAAAGTGGGCCTAGGACACATTCCAACAAAAAAAACCCGGTAATCCCGCGTAAGATGTACGATAAACAAGAAGATAGCGTTTGCTGCATTTCACTCATCCCTGCGGGGACCGTCTTCAAATTAGTGACCGAAGGCCGCTGGCAGTGGAGTTGTCAGCGCCGGATGTGACCGTCTATATAGCGAGAAGCGGGGATGGCTGGAGGACCCTAAATCCATTCAAGAATGCACGCAGTAATAGCAACAACGCCTTACCCCCCATACGCGGTGAACTTAAGCTCAAATTGAAGGAGAAGGAAGAGGGCAAAGAAACGCCACATTAGAGACACTTTGGAAGGCTTTGTTTGACCGAATACCGAACCCGAAACAGCAGCAGCAGCAAAAACGCTGTTGACTGCCCAAAAAGGCGATGGCGTAACACGGGAGGCCACGCACTGCCAAATTTGATGCCCAACCCTAAAAAGCGAAGCGCAAAGTGCGGGCAACACAGAGAGAGAGAGAGAGAGCGAGGGAGGTCCCACTTGAGGTGCTTCATGGATGGAGAGTAGGCTCGAACCACGGGATAAGCGCTTTTGGAGTATTGAAAATCTTTCACTTGGGATGGAATTTTGGAGTTTGTTTTGAAGGAATCGCCAACAACAAAGAAGACAACAGTTTGGCTTGCCTCGTGACTTCGCGAGGGAGAAGACGCATTTGTTTTGGGAGTTGGAGCTTCGTACCGAGGGGGGCCATTGCGTTACACATGTTTTGATCATTGTTATGGCTTTTGTCTCTCATGTCTCTTTATAGTAAACTCAGGTGAGAAGCTATTGTTAAAGGGTTTTGTGAACCGATGTGAACACACTGCTCGGACAGCTATTTAGCTGGAAAGAAAAGGAAGTCAGTTAAGCAACGTTATACAAGCAACCATCTCCAACAACTCTTCCAATCTTCCGTCAATCGTGTAACTACACAAGCTCAATCCGCGTTTGAGTGACTTTGATCTATTGACATCACCGCATTTGACAATCATGTGCCATAATGATCGCTAATCCAGTTCAACTGCTCCAAAAAAAAACCTCCAATGCCCCTTTCCTCGGAATGCGATGATGTCCGCACGCCTGCCCAATGACGTCCGTCGACTACCAATTAGACTCACCGTGTGGACTCATTGCTTTCTAATGGGAAATCCATTCCTCGCCATTTAGAATCGTTCATCCATTTCACCCCGAAAGTGCGCCCGGGGAATGATCACCCACCTCCCTCAACTCCCTGAACCGTTGTGACGTACCAGCGCGTACACACGTACGCCCGAGACTCGGCCCGATCGCGATCTTAATTGGACGGAAACGCGAAGTTCACGATCCAATTTTCCCAAATATGTGAGGCGATGTGTAGTTGCTCGTGCTCTCTCTGTCTCTCTCTCTTTCTCGTGTCTTCCTTTGCGGCTCAATTTGTCGATCGGCGTGTCTCGTTGATTAGAAGGGGCACCCGCAACTCCGGGGGTGACTTATAGGATTAGTCGCTTTGAGCAACCAGCAAGCGACGAACCGGTCACAGAAGCGACCATCATATACCACACTGCGGCACTCACCATTCTACAAATCACCTACGACGCAGCGTGGCTTGCTGGTGGAGTGTATCTGCGGAAGGGTAAGACGGGAAGGATCTTCCCTTACCACTCGACGCTCGAGTATGGGGACATCGAAAAATCAGCTCACACAATGCACAATGTGTCGTCCCGCTGCGGTCGTCGGCTCCCGAGGGCGGGCCGGGGAGCACTTGCCGTGGTACATCGCGATCGCGTGATCCTCACCAACTTCGTATAGTCCGTCCTCCATCATCCACCGTGCACCGTGTCTACAAAACCGTACAAACTCTCAAACCTGAGCATTCAACCTTCGAAGACGTCGCCTATGTCGTCGGTGTTGGTCGTTTACGATCCTTCGCTGCTTGTACACACAGAACCCCGATGATTGGGTTACCCACTTCTTCGCCCCAACGATCGAGACTTGTTTCAATTTCCTCGCCCCCACTTCCGGTCCCCCAGGATGAACCGGACAGGTAATTCATGTTGGGGGCCTTGTTTTTTTACTCCTTCTTTCCCGCTTCGCTTCAACTGGAGCAACGTGCCGCCCGACGCGACATAACTGTAAAGAAACGGTAAAGCAATTGGCTCCATTGTAATAATCATCCATTTAAATTGTCTCATGCCCATTAATGAGTGAGGCCAAAATCACGACTTTAACCAAATTATCCATATGCAAACCAAGGTGGACCGGAGGCATGGGATGGGAAGGTAGGTTTTGTGTGTCTTTTCAATTCGACAACACAGAACTGGGCCATATTTGGGTGTGTAGAATCAGGTTCGGGAAATTGGGATCGAACGTGTCGCTGGAGTCGCTGGCACTGGTGACCCATTTCTTGTTCCCACCTGGTGCCAACTACAAAAAGCGATCCTCCTGCCGAAGGTGCTGGTGCGCAAGTGACGAACCTGACTCGTTTACCAAAGTGTTCCTCTTCGGTTCCAATAGGATCGTCTTCAAAAGGGATTTTGAAATCGAAACGGATGTAGTCTACCATGGAAAGGAAATTGCAAAAAAAAGGTACCATCATCAATGGCACATGAAATTGTCCTATTTTGAAATGCAAAAGCGCTAAACAGTGTCGAGTGTAGGCAACCGCTATACACGTTTCGGGTCGGCTGCTTGTGGATGCATTTATGTTCGACCGCCGCAGAATGTTCTACAGCTCCCTTTTCTGTGCTTCTCCTTATCAACGCCTTAATTTCAAACACGATCAGGTCACGCTTTACATTTCCGCATAGCACGTTGCAACCAGAACCAGGGGAGTTGTGCTTGTGCTTGTCTTTGTCGCGCCGATCGCCGATCCCCGCCAAACGCTTCATAGTTAATTCATCAAAACAAATGATAACACACACAGCACACGATTGACGGTGCACGAGTGTTTCCACGTCCCCGATCAAGTTATGCGCCGCGTCGTTCGGCGTTTATTAGGGGTGGGAATGCTTTCGGTGCTTCGCTTAGACTTTTTAATGTGTCTGGTGCGCTGCAGAAGATGGAGATCACTTGCTTATGTGCCCCAGCGCTGCAGTCACGTGAAATCGCGAGACACTTTCCCTGTTTCCCGTTGTCGGCCGACACGGGTACACACCATCGTCGTCGTCGTCGTCCTCGTCCTGTTAGAATAATACCGTTTGCACGAGCAAAACTTCCTCCGCACCTTCGTCACATTGAATGAGACGCTTGTGGAATGGTGGTGTCCTTCTGTGTTTGTTGATTTGCTATCAAATAGTCGCCCGACTGGCAAATGCTGACTTCATTCCGTAGCACGAGATGCTCCGACAAGGTGACAATCTGCAAGTCAATAATTTGTTGGTGGCGTGAACAACACTTTTTCTTTCTTTTTTTTTGTTCAACTGTTGTTGTACAGACTCCCGCTTATCAGCTGTGCATCGCATGCTAACTAAGCAAGTGAATCTGCTGCCTAGATGTTTCGATTTTCGTACTTCTAAACATGTCCCCGAATGGGGAGGGCGACTTATTTTACTTTGCAACACTATTGAGACCAATTTGCAATTCCTGGCCTGAAACACGTGATGCCGTCCAGGGGGGTGGAACCGTGACGCTAGAATAATAATTTCATCACCACCGTCAGGTCGATTCTGGAGCTCTGTTTGCGCCTGGAGGACATGTCGCTGCAAACAACACCCAAGTTTCCAGTGATCAAGGTAGGCACTGTTTTAATTTCGGCTGTCAGCATGGTAACGGGGTTTACAGTTAGCGTGTATCTTTCCGCACAGAAAAACCGAAAGTTCGCCCAGAGGACAGAGGAATCACCCAGTGGAAAAGCCAGTCCCGGGGGATTTCTGACACTCTGGAGCCTCTCGGTAACCTGACGCTGTAAAACTTTATTACCTATGTAAACAGTAATATAACTAGATAATGGAATTTCCGTCAACAAAGCGTGAAGGTAATCGGCGGCACGAGGACTTCCCGAAGTGTTAGGTAGTCGCTACCTACAGCACGATGCGGACACACACACACCTGTTGTGCTTTTCTTCAGACGGTTTCCCCCGTTGCAGCTCGATTTGTACCCGGGCAGTGCGAAAGGTAGCAGGGATAATTTATTCCGGAAAACACACCGTAACAAGTGTTTTTCCCCCGAATGGCTTTTTTTTGGAAACGTTTAGGTAGCTGATACTTCACCCTGAGGTAGGATACAGTTGAAAACGGAATCGTCCAACAGCTCCGATGATCTAATTTGTTTGGGCTTGTAATTCCTTGGACCATTGAAAACCGGACGCTTGGATAATATTTTTAAATGCTTCCGAATGGTTTGCTGGACAATGGCGAAACAAAAAGAAAGGATCACTCTGTTGGACTTGGTCTGTCATCTGCTTGATCGTGCGTTGAGATCGAATTAGACATTAATCGCTTCCTTGTTTTTTTTTCCTCATATGGACATGGTTTTTTGTGCAGATTCAACATCTCCAATATTTTGCCTGCCCCTTGGGGAGTCACTTTCTACAAATGATCGTAAATCAAAACCTTCTTCTCCTTTTCCGAGCACAAAGCCTAAAACGGGAGCAAATCCTGAGGCAACGCTGCATCGGCTCCAAACAATTCATCGCTTATTCAAATTATGTTCGTGCCGTTATTATTAGCATCATTCTTTCCAAACCCCTGCGCTCCGTGAGTCTATTGTAAGCCTTCTGTTCTTGTGCTCATGCCCTCCAGGTCTCCCACTCCGCTCGGCTGACCAACTCTTGTACACCTTTCCTTCCATCGAAATGTCCACTGAGTTGATCGATTAACCTCAAAACTAGATCGGTCACGATGGAATCGGTACCTTTCCCCCCAAAACCCGCAATCTTTATTCAGCCCTCCGCCTAAACAAAAGGCTAGTCCGAACAGCCGAAGCCCTTGTTTTCGTTACTGCCGGCACATTAGAAATGGGTGTACATCATACATCACGTCCACACGACTGCAGAACAGCAACAACATCGCTTTCTTCGCCCCATCGCGTTTGACATTTTACGTGGTTGGGGTTTTGTTTTTCCGCGCTCTATTTCCACGCCTGCGCGAACTTCGTTGGAGGGCAGTGCTCTCCAAACTGACTCTGTGTGTGCGTGTGTTTGTGTGCCTGTGTTAAGTGGTGCACTTCTTGTACTTGCACTCTTGGATTGCAGATTGAAGATTGATCGAGCCGTTTCACGCGCGCGTTCGTTCGATCGATGTCGTCAACGATCAAGATCGAGATCGGACGATACCGGCGGACGTGTTAATGGGACGTGTTGTTTAAGGGATGGAAGTGCCCGACGACGATGATGATGATGATGGCGATGGTGGTGGACAGCTCGCTATTTACTTCCCATTTTGTTCGCTTCCTTGCATTCGGCAGGAGGGGAAATGAAAACAGAAACATGCAAAAGGATGTTTTGCTTCGCGCGCAAAGACTCTGCCCTCGCTTTGTCTTCTAAACGGCAAAGCTACTCACACAGGACCCGGTTGATGGATTTTGTTGTTGTTTTACCTTCTTCCCTACAAGTTCGATTCCTGGAAGTGGCACGTTTGCCACAAAATCGCGTACAATCATGCTTGTTGCGTACATTTTTCTTTATTTTTTGTTGTCCAGCTTGTCCCTGCGAACCGGAAGTGTTTTCACTCCATACCCATTCATTTATTGATTTTTCCTTTCAATGCTGAACTTCTTGGAATACGTTTGTTGTGATTGTGTCGCTTGCTGTCATCCCGTGTGATCGACCGGAAGTGTTCGCCGGATGTGTGTGTGTGTGTGTTTGTGTGTATGTGTGTGTGTTAATGTACAAATTGGTCTAATAAAAACAATGACGCTTATCCCTGTGTACGAAAGTGGAATAATATGTGAGGTAAAAAAGGAGTTAATGTTGTATTGGAAAACTGTCTGATTCTAAACGATCCCTGTCTTTAGAAAACATGCGTTTTTAATCTTTTTTTACAGTTTTCTGCAGTGTTTTACACCTCCTGCAATCGCGACAATGCAAAACCGGGAGTCTAATGCCATCAGTGTTTCTTTTAAAACCCATAATTCGCTTCGTTTTATTCAACTCCAATTCCTGACCTGCCCCTCAGTCATGCGCTTAAGCCATCGCAGGTGAGTCTCTCTCGGCAAACTACCTGCCAGCCTGTTCCGTTTCCGCACTTCCGGCTGCAGAAACCGAACATGAAAAGGCTTCCTTTCAACCATTCAAGCAAAACGGAACAATTGCTTCTATCTTCTGGCTTTCCTTTGCCATCGCCATTCATACACACGAAAAAAACGACCACTTGCTCAACACATACCACGCCGGATTCCGGATGTGCACGACAGCGGCCACAGGATACAGGGATACACACAAGTGCATTGAAATTGCAATCAGGTGCTTTTGTTGACGCGCTGCCCGGTGCAATGAGGTTGTGAAAAATTAAATCAAAACGACAGGAAGAAGAGCGTTTGTGCAAAGCGGGAAAACCGTAAAAAAGGAGATCATGAACAATGAGCCATCGTACTGGTGCGGTGTCGGGGGCGGTTGAACCAAAACTAGAACGGCCACAAAATGCAGCAAAGAGTAGAAGAGGAATAAAACAGCTGAGCTTACCGGAAACGGCCGGAAATGAACCAGGCGAAACAAAACCAAAAAAACCAAACCAACAAAGAGGAGAAAACGGCGAGATCTGCAAAAGCGAAGTGCAACGAAAGAGTGGACACAAGCAGGTTTGAACATTCGTTTAATCATTTCGGATACCCATACCCCACACATTCTGCATCCCAACGGACAAATAAAAAGAAGATAGGATTTTTTTTTTCATTTTAAGGTTTTCTTGTCATTTATTTCGCTTTGTGAAGCGTGCGCGTACGCACGATCACCTCGCTTCCTCTCTCACACTTAGCCCACTATTGTTGTATTGGTTGGCCGCTGCTGCAGCTGGTTTTGCAAAATTACGCACTTACACACTACAAACAAAGTTTCGTTACGAGTCTACCTAGCCTAGCCTTCTAACGTGGCTTTCAGTTTTAACTTACCTACTGATAGCATAAAAAAACAAACAAAATATATTAAGTTTCGCACCTTTTGCTTAGCCGACTAACTGTCTGTATGTGTATGTGTGTTGGTTCTTAATAACGCTCCTAAAACTGCTAAAGTATATGTACATTTTGGGGTTTGCCTTAAACACAGTATAGGATAAACTTAGTTTGTCATTTCTTCTGCTCTCTTCTCTTCTAAACGCCTGCTCAAACGCCGCTTAAAAAGTACACTTATGATAGGACTTGGTGTATGCTAGCACAAAAATGGCTACAAATAAAATGCACGTTTCATTTCGTTGGTACACGAAGAGGGAAGTATGGAGAGTTGTGGTAGTAGTGATTGCTGTTTGTTTTTGGGAAAAGGCACTTAGCAAAATATATTTTACAAGAGAACTTCATTGCTGTTGGATTCAAAGCCTCAAAAAGAGGGCTGCATATGGCTTGTTTGATTTTTGATTTCTTCCCTCCCGTTTTTATGTTGCATGCGCTCTCTAGAAGGCTCTAGAAAATGCATTGAGATCTTCTTACATGGATACAAAAGAAAGAGAGTAAAAAAGGTATAATTACATAAGCATGAAAACTAATAGGAAAAAATACACTTTCGAGCATTTGTTTGCTGTGATGGGCACGAAAAAGGGGAGAAACTAAAAAAAAAAAAGAAACTAAACTTAAGTCGAACCAAATCGAAACTAAACTAAACGAATCTGACTAGTTTGGAACAGTGTTTGTGTTTCTTACTCCTTTTTTTTCTGCATTTTGAACTAAAAAAACTAAAAAGAAAACTTTCCGTTTTTGTGTTTTGCTTTTGCTCGTTGGAAAATAAATAAACTTACTAAACGTAAAAAACAAAAGGGTCTGCTTTCTTGGTCCCTTCCCAGAAGGGGGACATCGATTTTTGGGAGGCTTTCCCCTGCACTAGAACCGAACAAACGGCGTCCTGCTTTCCTTCCGTGTATCCTCCTTGCGCATCCTCCTACCACTAACAAGCTCGTTCACACACACACTCACACACATTCACACTAATAACGCTCTCTTTCTCCTCATCAGTCTTTGGTCGCGCCTTAACAATCTGCGACGAAGGGCACACGGTGAAGGCACACAACAATGGTTTCGCACACTCCGACACTACTCGCTGTTCACCAACTCTCTCTCTATCCCGTTCTCTAGTACACGGCAATGTTACCACCGTGCGGGAGCACCGTTGGCATGAAGCTGTCCTCCGAGATGTTGCAGGCAGCGGACGAACCTCCGCTCTGCGAATGCGGACTGTCCGAACGGGCCAGCGATGGCACTGGCGAACCGGCCGTACTGCTATCGCCCGATCCGGAACCACCGGGACACCCGGACTCGGCATGCTTCGTCAGCAGCGGCAGCCGCGAGAACGACTTCGTGCACGTCGGACACTTGAAGCGCTTCACGTCCTCGTGCGTCTGCTGGTGCGCGCGCAGATTCGACCGGTCGGCGAACGCGCGCGAGCACAGCTTGCACACGAACGGCTTCTCGCCGGTGTGCGTGCGGATGTGGCCCTGCAGCAGCCACGGGCGCGAGAACGCCTTGTCACAGTGCGTACACTTGCACGGTAGCGTGTGCGTGCGGATGTGCATCTTGAGCGCACCGAGCGTCTTGTACGGCTTGTCGCACTCCTTGCACACGAACGTCTTCTGCGCCTGGTTGCCCTCGGCCGCCGGGCAGTGGAACTGCTGGTGCTTCGACAGGCCCGAGTAGGTCGAGTACGACTTACCGCAGTCCGGGCACTGGTAGCGCGGGGCACCGTTGCCACCCGCCGGCGACGCTCCCTTCTCGCCGCCACCGTCCTTCTTCTGCAGGATGTTCGCGCTCGAGGTCGATTTCTCCGTCAGGATGGAGGAGCAGCCGGACGAGGACGAGAGGGAGGTGCTGTTGCCGTTGGCGGCGCTGAGGCTGTTGTTGTTCTCCTCGGAATCGGCGCCCGGACTGGCGGGTGCCGACGAGGAGATCGGTGACAGCGAGCGGCCGCGCGACGAAAGGTACGAGTTGAACGAGGTGTGGCTGGAGGCGGGCGACAGGGACGGATGCTCGGCAACGGACGACATCGCCATCAGCGGATGATGGTGGGCCGGATGGTGCGGGTGATGCTGGTGGTGGTGCGGGTGGTGTGGGTGGTGCGGGTGGTGCAGCGGTGGGTACGGCATGAAGCGGTGCTGCGCCCGGGCAAAGGCCGACTCCGACTTGATGATGTTGTTGTTCTGGTTGAGGCGCAGCTCGGTCGGGTAGGCCGGGACGACCATCGAGGGCGGCGGCGAGAGCGAGTGGCGGTCCGGGCGGAAGAGATGCGTCGGGGAGGCCGATGGGCTGCCGGACGTGTCGTGCTGGCCGGCACTGTACGGGGACAGCGGCTCGGAGCGCGGCGGCGAGATCTGGCTGTGGTGCGGATGCAGATGATGCGGATGGTGCGGGTGGAGGGGCAGCGGGGCAGCCGGATGGTGAGGGCTTTGGGTCTGGTAGGCGCTGTAGAACTCGGAGCTGTAGGGCATCGCGTACGGGAAGCCAGGGTAGACGGCGGGGAAGGAGGCGGCGGGCGATCGCGATCCGGGGAAGTAGATCGAGGACAGCGAACCGTAGGTGGGGGTGGGGATGGACAGCGGCGACTTGGTGTCGCTCGGGCTCGGCGAGGAGGAGGGCGGCGGGGTGGGCAGAGTGTCCTCCGCCTTGATCACGACCAGCTCCTCGGGCGACTCGGAGCGGGCCTTCTTCTTCATGGACTTCATCGAGAGGTCCTGCGGTTTGGTGCTGAGGTTTTCCGGCTCCATCTCACCATCGGAATCTGTGCGCAAGACGGGACGAGAGGCAATGGGAAGAGGCAAAGTGTTAATTCAGCAGATCACCAGCAGGGAAAGATCACAACCAGCAAGATCCTTTCCAAGAATCGGAGATCCTCAGAAACATTGAAGTTAAGGATTGAATTTGTGGAAGAAAAAAGATAATTACCATTTTTCATTGGGTCGTCCTTCGACATGAAGACGGGGCGCTTCTTGAGCGGGCAGTGGCTGTAGTTTTTCTGCATGATCGATGTTGGCATGGTGTTCGGCACTCGAACACGCACACACTAGTGTTTGATGAAACTTAAAACTTTACACCAACGCAACGTGCGTTTTCCAAACAGTTGGACGAGTTCACTTTTTATTTGTTTCTTTTCTAGCAAAGAATTTGCTTGCTCCAATCACTCACTTCACTTTTTTTCTTGTAACGATCGAATAATTCACGATCGACGTTTGACGGCTCAAAACGAGTTCACTTTTGCATCACCAGGATTGATCATTGATCTTCCTTTTTTTTATCTTCAATTGGAAATTCACAGACAGCACAAACAATGCACAGTAATCCTTTTTGTTGTTCGCTCGGGGTTCATAAGCTTCGACACATGCACACATACACTGAGAACTGATAAAATCAGTTTGACACAAACAAAACACAAAAACCGAAGAAATAAAAACAGATCTGCTATCCTTTCGCTACATCTGTTCACTGTTCCGGCGTTGCGGTACCACCTTTTCGACTGCTCTGGACCGGGTGTCTCTGTGTGTGATAAACATGAAACGGAGCTGGCTAAATAGAAATAGCTACGAAACTTGCTACGGATGCGGCAGGCTTGAGAGTAAAAACCGAAGTGTTACCCCTGAACGCCCGAGCGCCCTTATTTATAGGCGACCGAAGTCGGTGCACCGCGAAGGTTCGTGTCCCGTTCCTGTCGGGCGCGCGGCGCACTTTCGGGTGCACATGCACCCCCTGCCCGGGTGTGAGCTAAAAAAGGGGCGGAGTTACAGGTGCACACGTGCACGAACGTTTTTGAGCTACGGCAAGGTTGTGAGCGCCACCGCCGCCTCCGTCATGTGCCCTGGGGAACTCATCGTCATACACTGAGCTGCTCACGCATGTCGGGTGGTGGTTCGGTGCGATGAGCGAAAAAAGTCCAGAATTTAACGAAAAATTTAACCAAACATATCTTTTTAAAAATTATTGGGTCTTAAAATAATCAGATAAATGTTTAAATTATGAAAATTATGTGCATTCTGTGATACAAACTAAAACCCAAATCTTCCCATTACGCTGAGTTCCACCGTCCCAACCGTCATTTGCACCCGTTCCGCGTGAGTGCCTTGCAAGGTGAGCAAAAGTAGCTCAGCTCACGATCGCAACGAACGTTCGAGCAAAAGGCAAATCAAGAAACGGCCGATGGTGGTGGATGGTGGTGGTAATGCTGGTGGTGGAAAACCGTCTTCGGGAATTTCCCCGTGCTCTACCGTAGTGGTGGGGATAACCGTCTCGCCTGTCCGTTCTCGCTCGCATGCTGTCTTTCCCGCTCGCACGCAGGTGTTTGCTGCTTCTCCAGCGCACGTTCGTCCAGGTTCGGTCGCCGGGCCAGGTTCGGTTCGGCGAACTTCCCCCACTACCTAGGCTACCCGAACGGGGCCCGGCCACGGACGGTGTGTACCACGACCGGTGGCGCGGTGGCAAGCGGTTGCACACCGGCCCCGGCCGCTGCAGCAGCAACCGGTGCGCCTGCAACGCGATCTGCGGGTGCATTTCTTCTCCTTACGGCTGCTTGTTGTTATGGTTGTTCCGTTTGTTTCACGTGCGCTATGGTTGCTGCACGC
Source organism: Anopheles coluzzii (assembly GCF_943734685.1). Classification (NCBI taxonomy): domain Eukaryota; kingdom Metazoa; phylum Arthropoda; class Insecta; order Diptera; family Culicidae; genus Anopheles; species Anopheles coluzzii. The sequence continues at coordinate 8,393,901 of NC_064671.1, forward strand.
AGGAATTCCCCGTGCGCGTTGGGGTCAGTGCCAGTGGTTTTATTTTTAGCTCAACTTTCGGCACACGATCACACGTCTCGTTGGGGGTAGAGGAGTTTTTGGAATTTTGTTATTTTTTAAGAGTAGAAATTATAGTTTGAATTTTACTCGATTGCTTTTTTCCGATCTATAGATCTATACACACGAGCACAGCTGCCACAATCGCAACAACGAATCCCTCACAACCTGAAATGTACGGCCAAAATGAGCCAAACAACAAAAAAAAAGGTAAACCCCCTCTCATTCACCCTTAATCCGGTGCAGCTTGTCCCTTGCATTGCGCCAGTTTTCTGGCCAGCTGGTGTGGTGAGGGCAATGGCGTGCGTGTGTGCGATACTGGCATCCCGAAAGGATCCGTTTTCTCTCCCTTTTCCCTTGCCCTATCCCGTCCTCCTTTGCTCGTTCTGTTATTATTTGTTCTACTTCTACGGAAAATGATCGCTTGCCTGCTACCAGTTAGGAGAGCACGAGATATGATATTTCTAGAACTGTGGCGGCTGTGTCCTAGATTAATCTTTTCCCCCGTGGCCTCAAATTACTCCTTGTCTTCCCTCTTATGTTGCTTCTCTGCCTCCTAGAACCAACCATCTCGGGCAATTGCTCTTAATCTGATAGCATCCTTCGCGTTTTTCACTACCGTAATGCAGGCTCAGTGCGTTGGACCAATTTCAACCTCGCTCTTCTCCCCTCGCCTTCGTTTTTTCGTTCCAGTTCATTTAACCTTTCAACCAGTGCTACGTGACGTTACCGGAACCATTGGCGTGCACCATTTGCGAGCGTTTGCGGAAGCAATAACATTGCATCGGGAAAATCTCGTCTCGCTGGGATGGGAATAATGTATGTTTGGAACCGTTTTTGGGGAGGTGAAATTTCGCTGGAGTCCTTTAATGTGTGAGTCATGATGATGAATGTCTTCAAAAGGAAGGGGAGTTGGTGTTACGAAGACACGTACATTAGGTCTATTACGACTTTTTGGAGTAAATTGCGTTTAAAAATGCTTCACATGCTTCAAATGTAAATAATATGTTCACACATTACATTCATTCCTTGCATGAACCTACAAGGACTATTATTGATCTCGTCGTCCAGGTGTATTCGATTAAAAATGAGCAAAATAATTCTCAAATCCGAACTACATAGCTCATGTTTATTTAAAGCATTATTTTTAAAACTACAACGTGACGCTCTACCTTGCTCGATTACGTGCCTGACGCCTAAATATCCACCCTAAATAAAGCAATTCCTCCCCTGTTGCCTGCCCAACACACAGCACACCTTTCGAACAGTTTCACCCCACCTCACATTCGTATGCCCGATCCTTTTGATACGCACAAACACATGAGCTATAAGCGACGCGACGCCATTCGGAATTGGGCAAAAATTGAATTGAACGCATCCTAGCACTAGAACTGCATCACCGCTTATTCGTTACCCGCTTCCCGGTGCAAGTTATTTCCGACTCACCCTTGAACTTCCCCACCCATCGGCTACCATTACCCAAAACCCTACCGGAACCTACAACACCAGGAACGGGGGAATCCGACACCCAAAACCAGGCAGCCCTGCACCACCCAACACATGCACGATCAAGGGCGATGGGCTATTAGGATGGTTGATCGCGCGTTGATTAAGCGCTTTTAGAGGTGCGAGGAGATCGGGAGGAATGTGGCAAGAACGGAACAATGCAGTCCGTGTGCAGTGCAGACCGTGCCCGGGTGCACTTTTTCGGGGTGCTCGATCTTGGTTGCATCTGTCATGAAATTTTGTGTTAATGTTCCCTTTAAAGCACCCGGACTCGTCTACAATGTAATGACTGGCGCGATCCGGTATGGCAATCTCTCTCCCTCCCTCTCCCTTTAAAAGTGTGATTTACTTGCGATAAGTTTATGCTTTTCACCATCAATTGCAGTTTAGATCGAGGCGCTACGGCTTCTTCCTTCAAGATGATGCTTATCCCCCTGACCCAGCCGTTAAGGTGGCAGACTGCAACGAACCAAGATGTTCCGCCTTCCTTCGGACGGATTCGTTCCCGTTGCAAGCTGCAGCGACGCTTGCTGCACATTTTGCCTCAGAAACCCCAGCCACTTTGCACCGTTGACTGCAGTGCATTACCTTTTTGCTAGCCGTTTGTTTCCCCTTGCGTCCAGAATCTTCGATCGAATCGAAGATCCCCCTTCGTGTTAGGGTAGGTTAATGCACGAGGCAGAGCAAAGAAACAAAAAAAATCAGCTTCCACCGTAACACACATCATCTTCTGTAACGATTCTTCCTTCAATGTTCCCCCCCCCTGTTTGCAAGGATCTCCCTTTTCGATTGTCAACCCGCTTCGTAACGGTCAAAGATGCTGTTCCCTCGGCACAATGAGGGTGAAAAGATTTCGCTTTCTTAAAGAGCGACACACCGGCCGACACCCCCGGAGCCGGCTGGGCCAGCTGAGCCATGGCGATGACTGCCGGGGCTCATTGTTCGGCGGCGAAGATCCTTTTCTTTTTCTAATTCCGAATCGATCGAAGACGGGCAGATGAATCTTGGCCAAAATAAAACCCCTACGAGAGGATGGCACACAATGGCACAGAGCAAGAAGAAGAAAAACACACACATATACAAAACAAACGAGAGCTGACTGTGAAAGGACTCCGCCCGGTCGTGTGGCATACCCGCACGCTGGCAGCATGCCAATCACCTGCTTCCATTTTTTGCTGCTGTTGCTGGCTGTCAGTTGTGGATTTTCTAAACAGCGCAGAAGCACCAAACACGCGGTGGCAAGGCAGGCAAGGCTTCCAATCCGGAGCATAACTTGAACTGCGCATGTGTGGTGTAGAAAGAGAGGAGCCCGGAAAAAAAACGTGTTTGCCACTTTTGGCGCCAATCTTGCGGCCGCGTGCCGTTTCATTCAAGTCACTTGTCGCGCGCTAGCGCAAACATTTGCATAGAATTTGCACTTCCGGGTTTGCTTTTTCCGCGTTTTTTTTAAGGAGAGCATACCGAAACATGTGCTTGCGAGGAAAGTAAGGAAAGAAACCTAGATAAGAGGGCTAGGTGCTATAAATGGTTCGTTCTGTGCGTTCGCGAGATCATTGCTGGTACTTGCTAGGTGGATTGGTGGTTTAATGTTGGAGAGAAAAAAGGGTGCCCTGGGCTTCATAAGGCACCTGGTTGTCCGAAACGTCGCATGCTTCCGGTCGCGGTGATAAGTATTGGCTGTTAAGTGTTATAGATTGCATCTGCTAGGGCAATACGGTTGAAGACTGACTGAACTCATCCATTCTTGACTTACTTAGTGTGCTTTAATCAATATTTTATTTGAAAATATTTGTCATGCTTGTATTAATTGACTATACTATCAAAAAAAACATGTTTAAATAACTGAAATTATTAGAATATCTGCCTATTTTAATACGCTATTTAGAAAATATAATAGGTTTTTTCCTGGAGATTTGTTATGTTAACTACCTTTTTGAAGTAGAATTTTTAAACAAAATTAAAGTTGCACTCATTATTTATCAATATTGGTAAAAAAAGCTGAACATAATCAGCTCATAGTAGCTTAAAACGCACTAATACCCTCCTAAAAGATAGCACAAAAGAACATTCTAACTAACCTTTCCCAACATGACCCTGGTTCAACGTCCAACGGCTTGATGATGGATAAAACAACAACAACAAAAATCTGCCCCACAATAAAAAGCCGTTAGTCAGCGTCGAATCGAATCGCCACACGAGAACACGAGCCGATCGAACTGGAAACCAATCGGACTATCGAACAAGAATCGACCTTCGGAAACAGCCGATCAAAACGGCGGCAGGCGAAAACGTACCGCCACAAATTGCTGCCTCTATGCTGCCATCCGTATGTTGCGTATGCTTGCGGTTTTTGCTGCGCCGAACGCCCCGCCAGAAGGCAGAAAGAACAAGTAGAGGCAAAAAAACGCAGATTAAAACCACAAAACGAACGACCTTCCTGGATGGTGCAGATCAGCTGAGCTGTTTTGAGGCCTTCCTATGTAGTGTGTATGTGTGTATGTATTTGCTTTTTTATTAACAGAATGATGATCGAAGAATGAAGACCGGGAAGCATTCTTGTCAGAATTTTTATTATCCCTTTGCTCCCGATTTTTTCATAAGGCAGCTCAATAAAAAAAGTACCGGCACGAAACGAAATCGAAAGGTAAACAAAAACACGCACCACATTCTTCGATTTTGATCAGAGGGAAGCAAAAAAAAAAAGTTCGTTGCATATACGCTCCCAAAACCCACTGCCCCCCTTGGCCGGAGATGTGGTGCAGAAGAAGAAGAAGCAGTGAAAAAAAAACCGGTCGAACGCAGTCCTTGGTGCAGTGTGGTCGTGTGATGCATTTGCGTCCCCGTTACCTTTAACCCAACGCTCAGATGGACCAGTTTCTCTGCCCTGTTTTGGGCGTTTGTTGCCTTTCTTCAAAAGATCCTTACCTTACCGTTGTCGGCCACCATGCTCCTGCACGCACGCACACCCGGGAGCGGCAAAACATTCAAACGCCTTGGAGCGTGCAGAAAAAATGAAGGTGATCCCGGCAACTACACCGGTAAAGCCCGGTGCAGTTTTGCAGCCTGCTGCATCTGGTCGCCTTTGGAAAAGGAATGCGAGTCTGTGTGCGTGCGTGTGTGTGTGTGTGGTTGGCAAAGGGGCATCGTACCGGATGACAGATTTGGTGCGCAGATTGTCCTCCGAAGAAGAGCAGCAGGACGATGCTTCCGATGCTTCGGGAGGGAATGTTGCCTTCTTTCTCAAGGTTTCCGGTTTGATTGGGGCGAAGATTTCGGATGCATTTGATAGCCTCGCCACCGTACAGTTTATGATCGCGTAACCTTTGGGTCTTTATGGGTATCGGAAGGAAGGAAGAAGTGTGTGGCTTCGATTCTTTTTTATTATGGCTTGATGAAACCACTTCTAGCAATGATTCCATTCTGTGGCCGTTTGGTAACCGTCGTTCGGTGGCGGTGGTTTCATATTGCGAACCAAAGGGAGGGCTTTGGTTTTTAAAACCGTTGACTTACTGGCTGTGGCAGGCACTTCAGAAGCAGCTGCATTGCTTGAGGAGGCAAAACTGATTTAGAAAATTTCGTTCTTAAATTATAGAATAAAGAACGGGAGGAAGAAACAAGAATGAATGGATATTATAATGTTTTAGATGTTTTACAGAATTATTAAACATTATATTTAACAACTTTAATGCTTCATTTACTTTAAGAGAATTAAAAAGTGGTTAAAGAGAACTCCAGAAATCAAGACCTTGAACTTGAACTCTTATTTTTATTCCCATATTGCACTTTATTTCATGCCCTATTCTCAACTCTTCCTGTGCAAATTCTTTCAACACTCTTCTTCCAGTCAACACAGGAATCAATTCTCCTTCATGTTTCCCATCGCCCCTCACCTGCGTCACATTGCACGATCCCTTTTGCATTAAAACATGCAGAAAACATTAAAATAATCCCCCCTTTCTCCCGCAAACACGGAATCATTCGCTCTGCAAAAACAGTACACATTGCCGGATTCCGTTCAATTTGTCAAGCGAACGGCGCAACGGCTCAACTCAGTCAATCGCCTCCTCTCCCGCCCTCCCGCCCGGTGGCTGTGATTTGCCTGCGCCCTGCTTTCATCAAGATTCCGGCAGCCGCGTGTCTAACGAGAGCGTCTTCCGGGCCTGCGCTGCATTAAATTGATGCATCCCGCACTAATAAACGGGGTTTTGCAAAAAGTTCGCAGCTCGTTTGTGTGTGCAACCCCGGTTCGGTTCGGTGACGCTAATCGTGTCGCTTCTCGCTTATTGCTGGAACGAGTAGCTGGCCGTACTGGAGCACGGAGGCGGTCCCCCCCGGTAAGCATCCCTATTATTTCTAATGATATGAAATATAAAAACCATATATTACCCAGAACCGATGAAGCCAACCGAACCGGGCGAATCGCACGGGATCGCTCAATTGTTCTCGACGACTGCACCCCGGGACCCCGTCGTCGATGGTCTTTGCCACCCCTTTGTTGCTGTTGTTGTTCGTACCCCGGGACCAGTTTTCACGGCCGTGTCGCGTGGTGATCGCCATCCCGCATGAGAGTGTTTGTGCAAATGCGGCAATGGAAGCGGGAACGGAACACAGGCCACCGTTAAAACTTCAGCCAGGAGTGAGAAACAGGTCGTCAGCGGTGCCGTGTGTACCTTATGTGCCTTCCGTTTTTGCGCTGATGTTGATGATGCAAGCGGATTGCAAGCGGTACATGATGGCTTTTTCTGCTGCTTCTCTGCTTCATTTGCTTTGCCTTTGGCTGGTGATGTTCCGAGCATTTCCCTTCAATCCAGCGTCAATCGCGTGGCGTTCTGATGGAAGGGCTGGACCGTTCTGGATTCTTATGGCGGCGTGCGCGATACACCTTTCGCGTTGGTACACGGGAGTTGGTGACGAGGTTTTTTTGTGTATTCTGTGGCTGTTTCCATTATTCGGTAGGTTTGTGCTGCTCGTTAGTGTGGTCGGATGTATGGGAATAGGTGTCGTTGATGGTCACAGGACATAAATTGGCTAGCAAGTGAACATGGGAAGTAACGTAATGCTTTGAATGAATTATCCACAATTTTATTGTTCAAACATGTTTGGCAAAAAGACATGTAGTGTCTTGTCCTTGAAATTTTCATTAAATTTAAACAGCATGGACTTTTGGGACCGTTTCTTTTGAATAAAAACAAATCTCATTAAAGCATACATTTTTGATTAGCTTTGAGCTAATTATCATTATATCTTGGAGATTCGGCGTCTTTTCCAGAATATGAATTGTAATGTAATGTAATGAGCTCTATTTTATTATTACACATATTTAAAATGATTGAAAACACATATTTGAACATAAATATCTTGTGAAATTGTTTGATATGATATGAATTGGAACTCATGTTTATAAAAAATGCGTTAGATTTGAAAAATACTTTATTTAAACATTGTAACACACCCTTGTTGAAACAATCATATTATAATACAATAGATTAAATGCCAGTTAACAGACACAAAAATAGGGTAAATAAATCGCGCAAACTTCTCACATAAATTATTACATCACAATATAAAAGAAAACGGCCATTATCGGTTGATAAATTTCCACGCTCTATTTCCACCTCATCTTTCTCCCACTTTGAACAGTGTATTAAAGTACTTCAACATACTTCGCGCTTCGCGTATGGTAAATTTGGGAACCCCTCTTGGACGCACTACCAAACTTCCGCGTGACCTTCGCCTGGCATTCATCGCACGCATACAGTGAGAAACGTAAATAAATGATACTTTCTGACATCGTTTTGGTTATGATCGATCAAACATCCGAACAACAAACCCCACACACACACGCACACGAAAAAAAGGAACCATCATTTCGTCATCCCGCCGTCGTCATGATCGTCATCATCCATCAGCCCAAAATGCGCCTGGCGGATGGAAAACCAACTGTTGGCAAAACATCGGTACCGGGCAGACCGGTAATGCGCACGGAAGGGACAGGGCACTGTAGCTCTGTAGCTAAAGGTAGCAGAGAAGAGCTGAGAAGAGCAAGAAGAGCAGCCCACAGAGAGAAAGAGCAAGAGAGAAAGAGAGAGAGAGAGAGGAGGACGTGGAAAGCAAATCACATCTGTCGCGTGCCGATGCTGTGCTCGTCAAGAGGGGATCGTCCGTGATCTTTTCTCTTCCCGGGTGTCTGTGCGTTGATGGATGGAAACGGTGGTGGAAAGGGAACAAAGGGAACGGGAACGAACGGGCACGAATGAAACGGGGAAGCGAACGGAGGGATAATGTGCTGGGTGAGCGCAGTGTGGAGGGCAGTCGGTTTTTTTAGGTTCAAGTTCTATTCCACTGCCGCCGTTTGATTCCGCTTCTCATCCGACTTTGTATCCGGACAGCAGGATGGGGAAGCTGAAGGAGGAGGGAGGAGTAGAGATCGCTGTGGTGCATTCAACTGCACCGGGTGCACATGCGTTTTACGTTTCTCTTCCCTTCCCCACCCCCACCCTTCCCTGTTGGGTGATGTTGTAGCGACACCGCGACACCATGATGACAGCGGCAATTCTAATGCGGCATCCAGTAGTGGTGATGGTGGTGGGCTTCCACTTTCTGCTTCCCCTGTCTCTCGCACCGCCGGAAGAAGTGGAATCCAACCTTCGTTTCTCGCCTTAGATCCGCTCCAAACACACACAAAAAGGTAGCGCTGCCACCGTCCGGCGTAATGGCGTTATGGATGTGCGACACTTGAGCACATTTAAATAAGCATCAGACATTTAAGCCGGTGTGTGTGTGTGTGTGTGGCGGTGCTGGTGAGTACGGCCACGGTTTCGGACGCGATGGCAGTGATTGAGTGAAAGAGCGTGAGCGATGTGAAACAAGATTCGGTGTAATTGGAGCCCTTCATCTTGTTTGTTTGTTTTGCTTCTCCCCCCTCTTGGTGTTGCGTTGCGCTTACAGGCGAGTGGGGCAAGAAACGTATCCCGACGTTACGGTGTCAACGTCAAGTTCAAGACTGACATGATCTCGCACGCCTGACGATCCTGGGCGCAAGCGGTCCTTGGTGTGTGATGTTGCGCCTGTGGCGCCCGATCGGTCCGACGGTGAAAAATACACTGACCTACGACTGTCGAGATCATTTCTCAAAAACCGAGGCCCTGGCCCCCGTTCCGGAGGCCACGGCGCACGGGACGGGAAAATCCCTTCCGAAATGTGTCTTGGAAAACCTACCCAAAGCCACGGCACGGCAAACGATGGGACGGGAAACGGTTTTCGGGAAGTACCGGCCGTGTTTTCCCCTTGTGGTTGTAAATGCCAGCCCAAGATCGTTCTCTTTCGACACCTTTTTTGTTTTTGGTAGAATACACAAATGTTTAACTTTTTCTGACTGATCTTGCTGCCGTTTGTGTCCTTCCAGGCTTTGGGGTTAGAGTGTTAGTGCAAGCGAGGAGATTTTAATTACCGCTTTCTTTTAACTGCCGGCAAAGGTAATTGGATGGAAGCGCTGCGAAGCTGTTTATGCAAACGGACAAGGTTGCCAAAACATATGTTTTTTCGCTGTCTTCGGGGTTATGTTTTCTTGGGAATTATTTTCTTAAATTATGATCAATGCGATGTTTGGACGGGAAAATATGTAAAATTGGCTTTGAACCTTTTGAGGCCGTTCAATTTTCATGGTTGAAATCCTATTGGCCCTCTAAATAGTTGCGCGAGATGTGCTGCAGATGGTGTTGTATTGTTTTTTTCCGTTAGCTCGTGCTTAAGACAAAGCAAAATAAGACACAGTTTTCTTAAGTAATAAGCGCCTAAACATTACAGCCGAACTTCTCAACATTCTATTGGAAAATATGTTTAAACCAATTTGGAACGTTTGTTTTGTGTTTTCGTGAGACTTAGCTTGTTTGCAGTGGATTCTAAAGTATCAAAATTCGTAATATATAATATTAACTCTTTTTTAAATAATAATTCAATTGAATGATTTCATCGATTTGCAACTAACATCGACTGCACCCTTTTCCCCTTTCGATTGTCGCTAATGTCAACTGTATCGATAGGTACAAGTGTCTGGCCGGGGCTTAACATCTGTTCGAACACATCTAATCGCTTCATTCGCTGACAAATGATCAAGCTGCGCGATGCAGTAAGCAATCGATCGTCTCCGCCCCGAGCGGATCAAACGCTGCGGCACTATTTATCATCCATCGGGGGCAAGAAACGGGGAAGCGTCTTCACGGGTGCAAATATTTCTGCACATTTCAAGGAAGTAGTGTTACTCTCTACGATCAAAAAAGCAGAACATAAATAACGCTGCATTTATTGTTTCATCGCAAAAAGGGGGAAGAGCTTGAAGCAATTCGCCGTCTACGATTCGGGATAACAAACGATCTTCTTGGTGATGCAATCTGCGCACCCGGTACAGCTGCTGAAGATGGGATGCTATCTCTTCAAAATCAACGGTTTCAAATTTGGCAACGGTTATAGAATCGGGCGCCCCGTTCGCAATGGCCCACTGCTATCGAAATTCGATTTCAAGCTGGGCAAACTGTCCGCTTGAAAGTTCCCACGATTGCAAGAGCCGATGGATGTGTTTTGGGAGAAAGATTTTTCACCACAAATTTTGGGAAGTTGCACCAGGAGCACCGGAACTTTCGGCCTTACGCACTAGTACGACACCCCTGTTTTAGGGAAGCGGCTGTGTCCCTCTCCCTTTTCCCAACAGGGCTCGAAGTTCTACTGGACTATTGTCTTTCCCCCTTTTTTTTTTGTTTGGTTGTTGCTGTTCCCCGGTCGTCCCGGGCCCCGTGGACCTGGAAATGAATCCTGGCGCCGTGTCGGGAAGAGGGCCGAATATTTTGTGCTTGGGAAGTATGGGAAGCGAAACCATACCATCATCTCTCAACCAGCGTCATCACCACCACCACCACCACCACCAGCATCACCATCTGCAAAATGCCTTTCCCCTGCGGGATGATTTGGCTCTCACGTTCGATTCGGCACCTTTCAGCGGCCCTGGGAGTACGAAATGTCCCACGCATAGCTTGTTCCACCGAGCCGGCTTAATTGCATCGCAATCTAAGGTCTGCAAAAACGCCTGCGTGGAGGACCGCTGGTAAACATCTGGACGCCAGAATGTCTCCAGGTCGTCCAGGATGCAAACCGAAGGAAAAGACTGCGCAGCAAGCGCAAGCGGGAAACCCAGCACGCCGTTTCCTTCGCAGCTTCGCCGTTTGACGGAAAGTACTGATTTTTTAATTTAAATCACACTCACTTTTTGCTCACCTTTCTCCCCCCCCCCCCCCCCCCCCGTTCCAATCGCCATCTTGACCGAAGGACTTTTGCCTTGAAGCTCGCCGCTGCTTGCGCGCCGTTGCGTTCTCCATGCAAGGCGCATAATTAACATTTATTGACAACATAAACATGTAAATGACCCCGCCGCATCCCATGGCCGGGCTTTGTGGAGGCGCCTACCAAGGGAAAAGGTAAACATAACATAAAACGTTGGTCTTATCATTAGGGTCGGCATTCTTCTAAAAGCGAGAATGCGATTTATGGCACCTTTAGGGCACGGTCGCTCTCTCCTTCTCGCCCCGTGAATCCTTTTCTACCGTACAAAAGCAAGCTAAGAACACAGCTGTTTGGGCGAGAAATTTCCGCACGTTTTCTCCCAAACATTCGGTATGCAAATGCTTTTTTGTTCGGCCAACCATCAGAGCGAGAGGGATCGCTGAACAAAAACCAACACAGAAGATAATTGCTTAATATTCTTACCTTCTGTTTTGTCTGCTTTGGGCGGAAAGGAAAGAGAGCGGGAGGGATAGTGCGAGAAGGACACGAGGTAGAGGAAGGATTTTCCAATCACAACTCCAGACGTTTTGGTGCCTGTCCGAGGGGGGTGTAGCACGAGGACAAGGAAGAGACACGACCTTCTCGAAGTTGTAACGTACGCAGCCAACTTTTCATCGTCCTAGCGCCAGATGACCTAGGACTCTGGGACACACACACATACACGAGAAGATTGTTCCAAGCTACCGGCTCAATTTATGAATTAACTGGAAAAACACATCACGAAGGAAATTCCCTCTGGAAACGAACCGCTGCCCGGGGACACACATTTGGAACGTTTCGGAAAGTTTTATTTGTGGAAAAACACGATTAATTTGTGCGTTGTGCTGTACGGTGTGTGCTGCGCCGAAAACAGGATATAAAACCGTCCTTCGAAGCGGGGCCGAAAATTCCCAATGTGTGGGTGAAAATTTATGCGGGGAAAAAACTGGCCCAAAATGGTGGGAATTTTTACCGGGAGCTTCCCCCGGCGTATGCACGGTTTCGCATATGTGCGATTTTGCCGTACGCAGGCCAGTGTTTGTACGTGCAATGAGCTTATAATTATTCCACTTTGATTGCTCGTTGGGAAAGTTGGGAAGTTTTCCGATCGAAACGACGGAGCTTTTGGGTAATGAGATACAGCGCCGTTGAGCGTGGGATCGCAGATGCTGACTTTTTGATCCTGATGGATCCTGTTAGCTGGATCTGGGGAAGTACATGGTACGTGTATTGTAAAATGAAACACATCTTGAAGTGATTGAAGTTATTAGAGAGGAACGGTTCGGTGGGAGTGTTTTGGTGGGTAGCGTGAGAAGATGGTTGTGAATTTTCCCAGAGAATCTTCAAAAAGCATTGCTTCCCATGCTTATTGAAGCAGATACAAGATGCAAAAATGATCAATACATAATTTACGCTTCGATGAGGGAAATCCATTTTCAAGGATATGAAATTCACATACTTTACTTAGACTTCTTGAACATAAGAATTGAGTGTTCTTCTCTCGTTTCATAATTTATAGTACAATACATTGCATTCCTTACAGTCACACGGTCCAATAGCAAAAGGAATCCTAAATGTCCTGGTTGAAGTTATTTTTGGTCGAGGTTACGAAGTGATCCATACACTTTTCATAGTTCTTTTCTACATGTATGTTCCTATACAATGTAAGTTACAGAGCTTTGTGGTTTTCCACAACTCTTATCAGTTAGCTTTTCCATGAGACAATCAATGTATCGCAAAGATCCTTCTTGGAAGAATAAGTTTTGTCCATTTCGTTAGCAAAATAACGATGGCTTATCTTACAAATGGAAAAATTTGTTCCTACTTTTACTTTCTCACCAAAAGAAACCGCAAAATTTTCCAAAATACATGGCAAAGCTACAAAAAAAAAAATCCGTCGACCTACATTTTTATGCACCTTAAGAAAACCAAGCGAATCTCCGTGCGAAACCTAATCCACACCGAATACCGTAAACCTGCCAGCACCGTCACAGAAATGGCGTGCAGAAAATTTGGCACAATTTTAAGCCTGAAGTATTGCTTTTTTTTTCTCCCTGTTCACTGCTCCTGTAGAAGCCGCATGAACCGACGGTGACGGATCGGCGGATTGATTGCGGTCAGTATCGGGGTGTGGGTTGCCAGAAGGCAAGAAATTGCATTACTGAATTGTACGCGGCATTCAAGCGCACCGTATCGGCCGTATCGGTACGGATCGATTGGATTCGAGGCCAGTTCCCCTAAGCTCGTTTGTCATTCGGCGAAACCTCAAACGATACACCATCTTGGGCTGGATTCCGAAAAAAATGGGAAGACGCAACGCAACGAAATGGAGGGCTAAATATTTGACATTATTAGGATATTTGTCGATGCTCTATGAGGCACTGATAAAGCTTCTAAAGTGGCTCTGGAGAAGATCATCTTTTTCTTTGCTTGGTTGTGCGGGATGGACGTTTTCCCATTCCTCCCGCAGGCGGCTTTTTTGGGCTTTGAAGATTTTGCGTAGGAGAATGGGAAGCAAGCAGAGCAGGCAACGATCTCGGGCTGGAATGCACCGAGTCCGGGGTCCGTCCCGGTTTCCCGGCTACGAGCATTACATCATGTTGGCCTGGGCCCGATCGAAGACTTTCGAAATTTCAACACTTTCGTAAAACTTCAGAAAAAGTTGCCGCTCCGGGGACGGCCGAACGCAACAAGTGACACAGCCGATCAGTATCAAAGACACAGGCTGGTATTATTGAATCCGTTCGTAGCGGGAACGTACGGCGCTCACATGAAATTCTAGGGATGGCAACACATTTCTTGAGCCCGCTCTTACAACGCCGCTGTGAATAACTGTAGCAACCATCTAGTACGTTAGGAAAATGAGTGTCGGGACGTACGCCGCCGCTACGAACGGATTCAATAATACCAGCCACAGTGTGCCGACTGGGCAAAGTGTCGCAAAAAACCAACACGCACACACGTACGGCAAGTGATGTAGTCCTTTGCGGGGTTGAAAGGACGATTTCTTGTCTTTCTTCCGGGACAATGTCTTTGAGGTTTTTTATCTTTTGCCGAAACGGGCGACCACAAAGCACTGCGACGAATCCTGGATCGGGATCGGTTGCGCCATTCATCGATCGGGCGCGATCGGAAGCATGAAATTGGCAACAATGGTAATGTTTCGCCAGCTTTATGCCGGCAGGTTTCAAGCTAATCGATATCTAATGGAGGGCGGTGTTCTGTTTGAAAAGATTTTAGGGATCGAAAAGCCCAACGAATGCTACTGCAAAACGATCAAATCCTGCATTTTTTGCCGGATCTGTGTGTAGTATTGGTTTTAATATTTGGCAATATTATTTTATCATCACTTCTTAAAACCCGCAAGGAAAAGGAAAATAAGTTTGTCCTTGCTGTTTGCTCTACAGCTTAAGAATCTTTCTAACATCTGCGGTGTCTTTGGTCGGTTCGTTTCATTCTTATCGGCAAATGATCGATTTGTTCTACGCGTTGGATTACACAAATCACAACGATGCGGTTTCGAATGTGATGGGCTTTCGGTTTGCCATCCTCCAAATCAATCGTTTCACCTCTTCCAAAAACCCCGGCTCAAAATCGATACCCTCCGCTGGTGGTCTTTCAAGTCACTATTAACCTTTTCATCACGTTTCGTAGCAGCATCTAAACAGGATTATTTTGCAACGGTTTTGCGCCTGTAGCTTCCGAGCACGGGACACGGGAGCTGCCTCAAAGGGGGAAGAGGAAGTTTTATTTCCGCATCCGTCCCGAGGAAACCCAATCATCTGGTGACAAGATGTCTGTCCAGTGCGTTCCGGACGACGGGACGTAGATAGCATGCACAACTCCCGCCGCTAGTCTGCATGGCGCGCACGGAACGGAACCGGGCCCACCTAATTGACACCTTCCAGGCGCCCTCGACACAGCTGGTGGTCCGTCTCGAGCTCGAAGCTGCGAAGGTAACCTTGTTGTTTTAAGCACTTACGGGATGGTGTTGTTGTTTTGTGTTTTCGGCCATCCCTTTGCCTCCGTCATCCGCCCAGTCGGACCTATGCACGCCGTCGTTTCCAGGCCTGGCAGGAGGTACACGATGAGGAACATTGGCCCACCTAAGGGAACGGCGAAGGTAAAGGTAAAGCGTAAACTTCCGAGGAGCGGATAGGAAGCGAAGGATTTAAGGTTTTGTCGCGATCTTGTGTCTTATAAGAAGATGCTCTGTGCTATCAGCGCTGATTCGGAATGGGAATTTAGAAGCCCACCCGCAAGCGCAAACTAACGCCATCTAGTAGGAAACGGAAGAACTAGCTGAGTTTCTGTACTGCTTCGTGTGAGGCCTCACCGCACTGGACACGAGGCTAGATTTGAAACGAGATCACTCTCACTTCCTTGCCACCGGAAGTAGAACCACTGGACGGGACGACAGACCTGGTCAAATTTCTCCTTCTCGACTGTCGCCCGTCTGTCTGGCACGATTCCGTAAAGTGTTAAGTGTCCAGCTCATAACAAAACGCAAAAGAAAGGCAGGGAAGCAAGAAAGAAATGAGTTTGTTGTGTTTTTTTCGCCTGTCCTCCCCCTACACTCGATCAGCCAGGGTCACGAGCGCACTTGGGTGTAGATGTAAGCAATTAAAATTTGAGAACTTGTCCTCGGTACTTTCTTCCGAAACAACACTGAGCGCATGTACGCAATCGCTCGTTTTTCAGCTGGTGCGCGGGCTTCAGATTTTTACGACCACACATGTGTCACAAGATTCGAGTTTTCGATTGGAACGTGCAGTCACCGTACCATGAATGCAGCATGAAAACATCTGTTCGTGCGTTGCAAGTACTCGCGCTGTGGGTCAGGATGGACAGGCTCCTCTTTTACGATCTGTCTTACTGGCTCAACCGGGCGAGAGTGTTGGCTGCCGCGGAAATGACTTTGAGGCCAGCTCTAAATCTTTCCAATGCTAAGGTGCTAAGCTGCTAGCAGCAATAAAATCCAGTACGCGAAGGTTCTACGCGATGATTTGTGGCTGGGCAGGAGATTTGTTTTATAGGTTCCTCAAAGTTTGCTACTCCACATCGTGTCTTATTACGGATATGAATCATAGCTTCAGTACCATTCATTCAAACGCCAAAATGTCGATTGATGTATCAAGCTACATCAAAACGTTATTGAAAGGAAGAAAAGAACCAAAAGACGGTAAGACACGTCACACTCCCATGGAACACGTCGTTTAATGTCGTTTGAAGGTAAGTGGCGCAAGCGCAATAAAAACCGATCAAGCGCAGCACCGTACCGTTTGAGATAGTGCAGAGGATGCTCCAAGACGCACCTCTAACGCCAAGTCGCGGCTGGTGCTGCTCTTTGCTGTCCCTCTCAGGGGCGTGTGTGTTAAAAATAATGTCCCACTGGTCCTAGCATCCACGTACGCAGTCAACGGCGTCCCAAAAGGCCAGCAAAAAGGCCTCCCCTCCTCCAGCTTCAACCCGGAGGCCGATTTACTGCCTTTTGGACTATATTTAAATATCGATAAAACGTTTCCAAAAACAAATCCCGCCGACCCCGGGGTGGGTGTTTTTTTTGTTTGCTTTTGGAGAACCGAAACGGTCCGACGTGGTCGCTAAACGGCTCGTTTGTCGAAGGCCAACACCGCCCGGGGTCCAAGGGGCGACTGGGTGAGGGCCGCCTTTTCGTTAAATGCTAATGATTGTGGCCTCAACGAGCGGACGAAGAATGGGAACCCGGGGCACAGTTTTGTAGGTTATGATTACACATATATGGCTGGGATGGGTGTCGACGCCGCATCGAAAACCGCACACTAATAAGTCACCTCTGAGTAACACATTAAAGCTAATTTATCGGACCAACGATGAGCGAGAGGAAGTCGTTTTGGGTTGGTTTTTGAGTACAAGTACGATCAGCGGGTGGCGGGCCTGAGAACTGATTGACAACCTTTTTGTGTGGAGTCCACTGTGGACCCGAAACACCTCACAGCACCTGCTCGGACCTCAAACACCTTCGACGGCGAATCTTTTCGACACCTTCGCAGGACATTTCCCGATGATGCCCCCAGCGGCGTGCGTCGCTCGCATGGGTCATTGAGCATTCGGTTGGCATTTGGGATTTTAATGGAGAGCCAGAGCGAGCTTTATTTGCACATTTCGGAACGACTTATCGCGCAGGACGTGTAAATTATACCTACGCAATGCTCCGATGTATGGCGCAGACTGGTTTTGTCCGTGTGATATAGCTTCCATTTCCATCTGGTGTTGTTGTTTTCGTTTTCAATGCGATCGAAGAAGCTGCTCTACTGCTTGAATCATAATTTAAGACGCACCAAATTCCATAGAAATCGAAATCGGCAGGCAAAAGTACACATGGTGGCCCGACAACACGTGTTCCTAACACAACGGTCCGCACGTTATTTATACTATTTGGACAGTTTCGGCTGCCGATCGCTGACTATCCGTTTTCTATCCCTAGAAATAAAACGATCGAAGGGATCGAAGTGATTGACCGGGTGTGTGCGTGTTGTTTGGACCAGAGGTCAGTTTAGAGACGGTTTTGCACCTTGATGAATTAAAGGTGTTCCGAAAACCGATCAGGTAACACCTCCGCCCCGGTACGAAACGGTCAAAAGTTTACCAAACTCATCATCACCTGCTCGCCCGTAGTTTTGTTATTTCCTCTCTCTCTCTGTCTGTCTGTAGTCGACGTCCGTGTCTTATTGGGTTGTACAAGATTGGTTTTGGGACGGTCCGAAAAGAAGTCCACAAACCTTGGAGCGGGTTAATGGCGTTACGGCAAAAAAACGGATCGGAAATTTACGACCGCTTGCCGTGGGTGCGCTTCATTGTTGTCGTCGTCGGGCACCATTTTGACACGCTGGCACTTTCCGGCACCGACAATGTAATGGCGAATTTGAGCACTTGACCGCAACAAGTTGCATGATATTGTTGATTCGAAAAAGGGAAAAGGTGCTCCCGGCGTGGGGTGTCCTTCTCGAAACGCTGTTCCCTGTGGCGCTTGCTGAAGTATGGTGACGTTGGTGCGTTTTTGGCAAGCAAAAGGGACTTTGTATGTGTAACGTACTTGATGTGTTTTCTTGTCGAAGGCACATAAAAGGTTATCTACATCTACGTCCCTTTGTGCGTTGTATTGAGTAACGCCTTACCATTACACATAAAATCATGAGCCATTCGGATTCATAGCCGTTCTTATAAGGGCCATGAAGAAACAGAACAACAACACACACAAAAACGTAACCGTTGAACGCACACCTGGAAGTAGCCGCGTTTCAAGCGCAGCGAGGGAAAGCCAACGGCCTAACGGCTGGCAAAACAAATCGTTAGACTGAAGATTTTCCCAACCCATGGGCGCAAGACGGGTCGCGTGTCCCTTTACCGGGTGCGCCGGGACGGAACCGGGCCTTACACCTTGTCCAGCGAAAGGTCGTCCCCGGAACCCGGGGCAAGATTATGCAAATAAACCTGTCCCGGTATCGTGACCGGGCCCGGGACAGCCGGGCTGTGTCCAAGGAGCGAGGCCCGATACGGGGCCCAATAAAGCATGTCCTGCTTACGGTCTGCTTAGGGTTGTTTGTGGCTGGGAAAAAGGTTTGATGTGAAAGGATTTGTCCCAGGAGAAAGGAAAGGCGAACAGAAACAAAGTTAAATGATCCAGAGCAAATCAAACTTTGGAAAACTCGTTTTTTGGGTAAGTTATTTTCCAGTAAAAAAGGCTTGGAAGAACTCTTGAGGAGAAGAAAAAAAATAGAGCCTTAAAAGTGTCGTTACTATTTACACAATCTTGAGCCTTTTTATGCGTCCATCGTTCCCTCCTCTTAGGCTTGTAGAGGTCGCAAGCCGGTGGGGCATCTTTATGTTGGACAATTTATCACAGGGAGGTAGAGAGGGTTCTTCCCAAAAAATAACCGTTACCGTGCTCCGGTCCACTCGGTGCGCCAGTGCAAATCAGGTGCGAAAACCGTTGTCCCCTAGCTAGCTTTCTTCCTGGGACGTTCCCTTCTTAATCCAACGTCATCAATTGTGCTGACGGGCTAGAACACGACACCGCCACTCCAAAGTACATAAATCTTTCACTTCACTCTCTCAACTCAAGCATTCGTTTCGGTGACGAATCGGTGATGAGTGATTTCGCGACGCTTTCACTTTCGTCGGTTGTCAATGGTTTAGCGATTCCTACACAGCTGGAATGGAAGGAAATTGCGCATCGCGCATGTACAACGCAGACTTACAACGGAGCACAATTATCAACGGATTCCGGCACCGGTTGCCAATTTCAAAGCCACCGGTAAGGCACCTTTAACAACATAGACACGCACACACACCCGGCACACTGTGGCATTAGGGTGTCTAGCAATTGGAACCATAACGATCGATGTTTCAAAGGTTTGTTCCCTTGTTTTTTTTGTGTTATTTCTTCCAAACGAATCCTTTCCATCTGCAAAACAAGGGGTTGGATTGTCGGTTGATTTATTTACACCCGGTGGCGGGCTCGCGACTGATAGGCGAGAGTCTCGGGGCAGAGCATTCTATAAATACATCCCGAGGGATCTAGGAATTTCGCTTTTCGGCGAATGGCACCTGCGGATTTTTTTGTTGCCCTTCATCACCTCCTTTTTTCGCTTCATACCTGTCCCGCATGGTGAGTCGTAATCACATGGATTTTTTGCTGCAGAAAACCCCTTTTTTTTCGTCTTCCTCAAGTTCAGGTTGGTTGTTGGTTAGAAGCATTTCAATTTCACTCCTGCAATTGTTCCGTAGACTTATACACATACAGACACACCCAGACGCTGTATGGGGTAATGGGCTTCTCTGCAGGTTTGCCTATTGAAAAATCCTGCTTTTTTGCCATCCATTTATCGTCGGTTTGCGTTTGCGTTTGGAAACAACCCCCGGGGGGAAAACAACTATTGTCAAATTTCGCCATACAGCCAGCCATCAACAACAGGTACGGGGCATGGTAGGAACGTTGAGTTGTATGGTTTTTTTTTTTTTAAATCTTACTCACTTTTGCCTCTCTCGAGCCAATTGGCCACATTCCTATGTGAGTCAAAGCTTGAGCAGTTGCCCAGGTCCTTGTGGCAGAATGCGCGCGCACAGGACTCGCGCAGCGTGTGCCCGCGCACTTAACTCGGTATCCTTTCCTGAAGCCGAGGTACACACCGGTGTCCACTTGAGATGTCGGCGGGGGAACTGTGCCGGTGGAAGCAAAAAAAAAGGATAAGCAGGTGGTGCCGACTCATTATGATTCTACGGTCTTGGCGAATGTGTGCGGCTGCTGCTGCTGCTGCGACGCTCATTCACATCCGTGCAAGTGGTTGCTGTGCCCTTGGCTTACGCTTGCAAACGGTCCAAGAGGTCTAATTTACCCGAGCAGAAGTGTGTGTGCGTCAGAGATCAAGGTGAGGATCGGTTGCTCGGTTGGAGTAGTACTTTATGACTTCTGGGTTTGATTCGGGAAAAAGGGTTTTTGATTTTTTTGCCTGCAAACGGATATTTTGACAGCATTTTGAGGTTAGAAAACGCAACGAGATTGATCCTATTCGTGATTTTTACAGAAGAAGGAATGAAAAAGTGACCATTTTTGGATCAGCTTCAAGGATAAGAGGACACAAAAAATAGAAATTGCGTTTCTGCTTGCAATCTTTTTGAATGAATGCACACAAATGCCTCAACCAAATGCACACTGAAATTGAATCAAACAGCGATGCAAGATCGAACATTCAATCATTCTTCAGCTATTCCAATAAAAGCGAAGCAAGACAAGGGTTTCTTAGAGTAAGAAAGTATTGAAAACAATCACGTCCCTGTTTTACAAAAAGGGACGCGAAAATGAATCGCTTTCGGGCGCGATATGATCGCTAGTGATTTGTTCAATTTTTCTTTCTTTTTTTCTCTCCATTGTTGTTCCGTCCCATTTCAGCGACGGCATTTTCTTTGCTCGCGCATTTTTTAATCATTTGTTGGAATTCGGCGGTTGAGAAGGGTTGCTACGGGGTTAAATCTTTTACTTTCCCTGCGACAACTGTGTGGTTGGATTCGTTTTTTTTATTCTTCTCGCCACTGTAGCGATTTCACACAAGTTGTCACACAATGCTTTGTGTTTCTTTCAACTAAATCCGCTGCCAAAAACGACGTCGTCGACTCGCTCGATTTGGTACGGTGCTTTCGGGTGAAAAGAGGTATAAAATACACCGTTCTGATGATTTGTTCTGAAAACCCTGAGCAAGGAGCAGGTTTTTCTTTGAAGAAGGATTTGCGAATAGATTGAAACACGTGCACCAGGGAAGGAAAGGAATGAGCAGCGCGCCGGAAAGGCTGGCTCGGTACGGATAACGCGGCACCCGATTCGATCAGGTACATTTGCCGATCCGGTGCGGATCGTTTCTAGCGTTTCTGCGTCCCAGCCATCCCTTTGTGCTGTGCACCGATCAACAATAGCCCAACCATAGCCGGGGACGAGCGTCGCTGTCGAAAAACAATGCACCCGAAACGCATAAAACTGACCCCCGGCTTGCACAAACAAAGGGTGTCAAGAGGAGGGCTATTGTTGCAACTGTCACATGGGGGTTGTACGTGCAGCGCAGCCTCGGAACAGGTTGCCAAGAGGTCTAGGAAGCTCTTGGAATTTTGCAATGCACAAAAAATACCGATCTCAAAACAACCGCCATTGGTCAGGCTACTTGAAATGGGCCCGAATCTCTTTACGCAGAAATGCCTCTCTGGAGTGTTTTCGGTGTATGTTTTCCCTTCCTTTTTGCTTGCTCAGAGCGGCCGCACCACGTCTCGTTGTTTCTTGGTGGTTAATGTTATTCTTAAAGTCATCACACATTGATTTTTATGATCACGTTCAAGTGTGATGTCAATAAACAAATGTGTGCTTTTATGCCTGGTTATTGCAATACCGTACGGTGGGTCTTAAACGTTGGTTCCGCCGGACTTTCGTTGGAGTGGTTTTTCCGGTTACCGCGCCAGTGTTTGGACAGGACGTGGTGGAATGTGGTGAGTTTTGTTTGTGTTTCGAATGGTGCGAAAGCTTCCGTTTTTTGGAAAAAGAATGTGTTTGTCTAAGAATTCCGGAAGGAATTTAGTGATCGTTCAAGTGTTTCGATGAATTTTGAATATTGTCTTCTTGGAATGAAAGACACTGCTAGCGTAATACAGGAAAGCGGTATTGTGGAACTTTATATATTGTACATAATTTCAGTTAAAACTATTTTCGTGTTCACATCAATCGAATAAATTCTCACAGCTACTTTCCAAAAATTTGATCGAAGCAGGAACGATTGAAGCGGTTGTCAAAATGACATAAAATGGCGATTTCTTTGGATGGTTTTAGAACATTTTGCCATATTGTACGCATTACTGAGCAGGATCCTCCTCTTTGATCGAGTTTGGGAAAGTGTCTGACAATGAACAAGCTAATACATCGAATCTAAAGCCTCGTCAATTGGTGAAATTGTGACAAACAAGGTGTTGTTCATTGCAAAACAAGGCACATAAAATCAAATCCAAAGCACATAATTACAGACCTCCAAAAACCGTCCTCATTGTCAAATTCCATCTTCTTTATTTGAGTAAACATCCCTCCTGTGTCAACAAACAGAACCTTAAATTCTTCCCAATAATGATCATTCCTCGTTCAACGCTCGTGATGATAGGTAATTAACGGTTCCAAAATCTCATTCTCTCACATCAGCATCATCATCACCATCAACACCATCCATAATCCTTAGCCAGCTTAACTTAGCCCACCGGGTCATTAGCGAGCGTGGATCGAGATTTTCCCTCCGAAACCGACCGGTGTCGTAAGGACGTTGGATAATTAACGAGCATCGTTCAAAGAAGTGGTGGAAGATTTCCACTGAAATGCAACGCATACACCTTGTCCCTCAACACACCAACACACACTTGTGTACAGTTCCACTCCGACAAGGCTATTCCTTACGATCTCGTATCTCGTATTCTCGTATCTTTTTTTCGCACAAGATCACACTCCTAGAAAAGAAAGACAAAGAAAAAGCAAAGATCTCGCAGACAGATAGGACCCAAGTTTGGTTTGGTTAGGAAAAATGATCCTGATCCTCCCGATGCCGATCGGTAAGACATTGTAGCAGTGTTGCGTTTCGTTTTCTTCCAGCTTATCGGTTCGGTCTTTCTACTCTGTATCCTTTTCTCTCCTGTTCTGTGCATGTTGCATGTGCATCTTGGGTGGTACTTGAGCGGTGCTTTGCAGCGATGCACTTGTCCTAGGAGAAAACACCGTTAAGACCGCCATAGCTTTCAGGACGGTTCCGGTTCGGTTGGTGGTTTGAAATACGGCAGGCCGAGCCCGACTTTCTTCCAGCGAGCTAAACCTTTTGCTGCAAGATCTCCTGCAGCGATGAGATAACTCTCGGCATCGGTTGCGGTACAAACCGGCCGGCAAAGGCTGTACGGAAACATAACCCAACCCTGGGTGTAGGGAAAGCATGTTCAATTACATGCAAAATTGAGACGATTTTCTACGGTGCTTCTTTCCCAGAGACTGTAAGATGATGCGCTTTCAGAAGCACTACTGGACCTTCAAACTATCACTCCCATCGTGTCGGCGTTTTTGTGTGCGTGTTAATCGTGAACTTGAACTATATGATACGGTGCGTGTTCGTGGTTGATTAGCTACGTTTTGTTTCATCATTGGCCGCGCATTTTGTTTGTTTTGTCGACCGCTCGCCGTGCTCCGTGTGTGCTGGTGTTTCTAATTTTACGTGTTCGTAAAACACAATCAATCAGCCGCGTCAGAGATGAGAGCCCTGCGAAAACTGCGCGGCCGGAGAATCCTCGCGGCGTAGGCGTCACCGCAAACACCGATGGTGGCCTTATTCGGGTGACTCGCGGCTAGCGGCAAAAAAAGCCTGGCTCCACGGGAGACTTGCGTGGTCTATGCATACAGCGAGAGAAGGAGGCAGGCAAGCAAACTGTCGGATTTTTTGATGAATTAAAGATATCCGCTTTCAAATCGGACGCAATCTTCTTCAGCTGTGTGGGTTTTCGAAGGAATTAATTCTTCAGCCCTCCACGATCGGCGCTCATATCTCATCGTGTCAGCAGCGAGTATTTAATCGATACGTTTTGCTAGGGTTCGCTCGGCTCGCTCGCAACCTGTTTGCGAGCAGGTGAGCCTCCGAATGCTTCAGAATGGATTGCATAACTCCAATTCCGTACTCTGCCGCCGTTGGCGGTGGTTGCACGTCCTACACGATCGCCATCCGATCGGTGGTGTGGAGAGTTTGGTACGATTTTGCTACGATTTATTATTAATTGTTTCCCGTTCCCGCGTGGAGCTTTGCGCACGGCGAGAATATTGCGCACAGACAAGCGATTTCGACATTAAGGAAGCGTACGATCCATCACGCGGGCCTCAACCTTCTTCCTTCGTTTTCAAATCTTTACACTGAGCCCGCGTGTTCTAGCATTCGTCTGTCGTAGAAGGCGAATGGAACACGCGTATTGCAGCCCATTTCCGCGTGGGATCTGGCGTTGATTGTATTTTAATGGGTCTGTTTATTCGATTTATGCAAATAGTGCGTCGGCTTATTGGTGAGGTGAAAACAAAAAGAACGTAGATTCGTGGATTTAAAGCCGGTGCCTTATTGGAATGGTATGGGGCTGCCCGTTTCGGGTGATGATGGATCCAATCAACCCGGGAATCGTAAAGTCAGTGAACGTTCGCTGAGCGCGGCCATTGATCGTCACCATAAGCTGTGATCATTAGAATAATGGCGACTCATTTGCGCTGGATGAGAGATGTTCACGCACGAGAAGAATCAACTTTTGATGCCCCAACATAAATTACAAATTTGTGTTTCTATTTAGAAAAGCAGGTTGGACACAAAACTTATAGGGAGAGGTTTCGAGCTACGGTTGAATGAATCGAATGCATTGTGTGATTGAGACATTTAAAGTTTACCGCTTTCTCCAAATAATGATAGCTCTCCTCTTAATCTCCTGAAAGCAGGGAGAACATGTTGTGTTCCTTGCGAGACATGTACACGTCGATCACAAACACGCCAATCACAAACAAACAACAGCTCAAGGTGCATCATTATGCATGCCGATGCAGTGTCCCAGTGCCATTCGGCAAATCGTTCTTTGAATCCGATGCATACATTTTGATTCTAAAGTGTTTACCTGTTTGGTGTCTTGAGGAAGTAAGCCCTTATTTTTCTGGGGGACATTGGAGCCTCCTGTCATTTCCCTGCTTGTGCGTGCGTTACCTTGAGAAGGGTTTAATATTGGGGGGAAAACTTCATGCGTATGGTTTGTGCGTACCGTGTGACAGCGATTGATTCGTTCGGATATTGAGGGACGTTCAGGTTACTAACGTTCCCCACGGTGTGTTTTTTTTACTCCAAAGGGTCTCCCTCCGATATGTCCCCCTTTAGAAGAACAGAACGGATTTCATTCATTGGCTCTCAGTCTCGGTGTCGTTTCGAGGGCTCCCTGGTCTGATCACTGGCGGCTCCGACGGCAAAAAGGGTGAAGGTGTTAGCTGTGTAAGCACAGCTGTGCTCGGATATGGATGAATCTCCATTCGCGCCTTCTCACCTTCGCGTCTTGCAGGAGTTGTAAGAAATAAGTTAGGGTTGAGTGTGTCCGTCCACCCCTATTCTCCCCCCCCCTCCCCCTCATCCAATTCTCAGCCATACCATTTCAAGAGACCCCCTTCAAACGTATCGCTTTCGGAAGTTCGGTTCTCACAAAGACTATTTTTCTCGCCCTCTTCCGGGTCATGAAATGTGCCCTCCACTGTGTGTGTACCATTGCCCGGGGATGAATCTAATTGAAATAAATTAAATATTAAAATGTTATTCATCATCACTCGTCATGTGTTCCACGGCGCGAGGAGAAGGTGGAACGTACGTTTGTGTCTTTCTCTCTTTATTCCTCAGATTTCATCGTCATCTTTACGGTGGTGTGTGCCTGTTTAAAACGCTTCCGCTGTCTTCTTCAGCAAGTTGTAACCCGATTGCCGAGTCTTTATTTGTACCCTTTTTTATACGGGGGTTTGTTGCAGCTTCCAAAAGGAAATCAACTTCAAAGGCATGAAAGATGAATCAGTTTTTAAAAGGCGAGCTCATTTTACAACCCCCGTTGTCTGTGCCTCTGCACCATGTTGGGTGTACATGTTGTACTTCCTGTATCGGGCAGGATCGGACGTCCGACCCGTTCCGACGCGATCGTAGGAGCCCCAGGAAGAGAAATTATGTTGAACGATGCCGTTTCCATATCGTTCGATCTTTATCAACACAGTGGTGAAGAAATTGAAATTTTTGGGTCCGATCGAACGATGATGAATATTGATTTTTGTTCCTTCCGTCTGCGTCATAGCTTGGATGCAGGTCAGCTAATGTATGCTGGGTATAGGTGTTGGAGTTTAATTTTATTCTATCGCCCGATCGAATCTCTGCTTTTTTAGTTCATGTGAACTAGTGTTAACTGATTCACAAGAAGCTATAAATTGATATCGTTAAGAATTCCCGAACAAATTAACATTTAAAGAAGTGGAATTTTCTACGGAAAGTTTTCGGTGATTAGACAAAAGTAAACACAATCATCATTATCCTTCTTCGCCGCATCATTGCCTCTCATCACCACCGTTGGTGGGCCACGGTAGGATCATGCCAAAACCTGGGTGTTCCGTACACACGCTCTGAGCCCAAAATTTGCACTCCACACAATAGCCTAAACGTTATCCATTGCGAATGCAACAACAATGATGTCTCAAACCTCCGCCAGAAAGAATCGAAACAATTGCCAAACCCCGTTACGGTGCTTTAGTGTGTTGTGTTGTGCTTCAAGCGAAATGAGCATTCATGAGCTGCTATTTCATGTAATGCCAGAATGTTCATGCATGAATTCTCGCCTGAAGACGTCTATGGAAAGTAGGGCCAAGAAAACGGTGAGCTTCCTTGCCGACAAACAGCCCGAAGGTGTCTTGGTGTCCAAACAGAGAGCGCAAAAGCGCATTCCGAACATCTCAATCTAGTTCTGATCGCCGTTTTCTTCACTCCTGCATAGAACACTGCGGCCTAGAATGAAGCTCAGACATCAGACTCGGCCAACGATCGACCCCGGGTGCTGCTCCAGGCTGGTCATTGTTGTGCGCTGGTGGTTCATTGAATGGAAGAAAACCTTTGGAAAGGATCTAATTCTACCAGAACACCTTAGGTCTGCTTCGGGGTTCCAGTTTGCGACCTGCTTTTGCAACGACCTGCGCCGAGTGACAATAGCTGTTCCATTGCACAAGGTGCATTCCTGCGCTGCGTAGGAGAAGAGACGAAAAAAAAGGGAAAAGCAACGAAACGCAAGAAATCTAGCATGAATAGAAGGCTGAAGTGCAGCCACAGCAGCAGCATCCATCAGGGGTTCGGGATTTCGGAACACCGGTGTGGCGTTGCTCCGGGTTACCTTTAATTTTTTTGCACAATGGCCGTCCCGTAGACCTTGATTCTTGGAATTTTTCAGGTTTTCTGGAATGGACCCGCCGGTGAATGGATTGTGTGGATTGTGTTTGTAGTTTTTGGGTTGGAATTG
Organism: Anopheles coluzzii; assembly: GCF_943734685.1. Lineage (NCBI taxonomy): Eukaryota > Metazoa > Arthropoda > Insecta > Diptera > Culicidae > Anopheles > Anopheles coluzzii. The sequence goes on from NC_064671.1 coordinate 8,421,360, forward strand.
CAGGTTTTTTTTCTCCGTAGGATTCCTGAAAGGTGCAGCGGATCAATTGAATGGCAAGCAGGCTACGCAAGCAAGTGCACGTACGTGCTAACGAGAACCAGATCCTCTCGGTATTCAGCCAGTGAAATGTGTCGTTCTTTATGGTTTGATGTAAAAAAAAGAAACTGAATGAAACCGAGCGCCGTACATTATAGCCTGGGATGTGGTTTGATAGTTTCCAAAGTAACATACCGATCATCGATCATGGGATGAATTGGCTCACTCGGTACATCATTGCCGGAATGGGACGCTTAGTTCACTAGAAATACGGCGTACAAAATCGTTGAGTCACTGTCACTGATTTTAGATCCTTTTTGATAAATCCAAAACTAATCTGGGATATGTTTATCAACCCCAAATATCGATCGTTTATCGCAGAGCGACGACCATAAATATAATTATAAATCCAGATGCAGAATTAAACGTATGATTCATAGAGTTCCTTTTTGGGAGATCAAACAGACAGCGAGGTTCTACCTCGATATATACATAAACACTGCTTGTCCACGGTTATCAGCTGGCGTTTATTTCTGACCACAAGTACGCATTCGCAGTAAGGGCATACGTCACGTTGGAGCAAATACACGCTCTAGCGTTTTTTAAAATGTTGGTATGTTTTTGGATCAGCTTGAAGTGGATTTTCGTTTGCCGGAGAATGAATCATGCGGTCTTAAACATGCATGTTGGTTTTTAACTTTGGAAGATTAAACAGTGAAGATTCAATAAAACCACCCGCTGAACTATGCATATGTAGATTAGAGCAAAGCAATTAGAGGAAGCGGTAGTGTGAATCATTTCGCAAATCTATGTTACTGAGAAGTACATTTTGAGCTCATAGTTAGCGTGCTGGACTATATAATGTATGCTTTATGTTTGTACAAGAATAGACATGACATGATAGTAAACGGGTACACTACCTGACGATCATTACATTGAAGTTTGTTTTAAAATGTGAATTCTTCTTCAAAACAGCTCCAAGCAAACGCCCAAACCCCAACCAACCAAAATTCAATGTCAACGTTCAGCATTTAAACACGGCTACAATGTTGCCCATCACGGCATGCAAATTCAACACGATCCCGAAAGCATATTCATAATCACACACAAACACCACCGGCTTCCTGCACCGAAACGGGCCCCAAACATGAAAGAGCGTCTTTATGCTGTGCGCCAAGTGTCGCTGGTAGGAAAACGGCAAACCCTGCCGCACAAGTCTTGTGTCAAGTATTTTTACAAACTCCAAACTGGGGTTTGGATCGGGGAGTTGTTTTTTTTTTATTATTACTGAGGCTGCTGCTGTTATTTGTTTGCCCTTCGACGTGCTGATACACCATACCATTAACCGGATGTTTGTCTACACGGATGATAAAGTGTATGCAAACGCGCTCCAGGACCAAATACACTGGCGTACGTGAAAGGTGCAAAATTACAACCCCTTCCTGCGGGAGACACATTCCCTTAGACACGGTGGCATACTGTCGCAGTGGGGTGAATTTATCAACACGTGAAGGTGTTTAAATGATGTTGAAAAAAATCAAACCGAACCGATTATTGCCTGATATGTTTTCTTCACTTTAGTCGAAACGACGGACTGCAATAGGCTTATCAAACATAAATTATAAGTTTAAATGATAACAGCTCCATGCAAATCTGACTAATTCGTGGATAGTTTGTGCCTTCAATGTGGCAAATGGTACAACGATACAATGGCTTAAAACGTTTCCTTTACCACCAAACCTACTACACAGTATCACTCTGGTAATCCAACTAAAACCTCACCCAATAAATCTAAAGCAAACCTCGGGCTCCCTTTTTTCAAACCCTTTCCAAATCGATCATACACCATAGCTGACAGAGTTGAACATGAGCACATTAAAAGGCGCCAAACGTTGCACTAACAACTTATTTTTCCCGTTCCCGTCGGAAAACCAATAACTCATAGAATTTGGCTATAAATCGAGGTTCTGCATAGAGAGAGAGAAAAACACACACAAAACTACCTAACCATTTCGGAACGAGTATCTTGGGGAAAAAAACACACCCTGACCCGCTACCGAAGCTGGGATGTAAAAGAAAACGTGATTTTATTTAGCTGCGGCTGTGTGCTAACTCTACTAACACTAGATAGTGCCAAGCGGTTGTACGCTGTCAAATTCAGCAGCTCGAGCAGCCATGTGTGTGCGCGCTACGCCGTGCTGAAGCGGTTATGCACGGAGCTTTATTTCTATTTTGTTTATTGCTGTCGACTTCAGGTGCGCAAAACAAACTTCACTTTCACGTGGTGCAGTGGTGCAGTAGAAGACGGAGGAGAAGGCTGGTGTGCGCGCTCACCGGTGAAAGGGAAAACGCGGGCGCACAGCGCAAAGTGTGAAAAGCGTAACGAGCGATCGCGCCAAACCACACAAACACACACACTGACTAACAACTATATTGAGTGCCAGTGGTCAGTGGTGATAATCATATTGATTGCTTCCAATTTTCTCTCACGTAATAATTTTCGATGATATACCCTTTTGCACTTGGGGGGGGGGGGGGGGGGGGGGGGGGGGCGGGGGGGGGGGGGATGGGGTGAGCTGGCTGGTGTTTTCGAGCCCCTAGGGGGACACCATTTATGTCTTGGGAATTTCGTCCTCCACGCGGGACAGATGGATGTTGCGGTCGGTTTGCGTCGGCAGCCCGCCAAACTCGCCCGTCTTGAGCCGGCCGCGCAGATCCAGCGCCCGGATGTCGGTCATCAGCGAGTGCTGCTTATTCTGCAGATCCTGATCGATCTTGTTCGCGTGATCCCGCAGCGAGTTGTACGTCGTCTTGGTGGCGTCGATCTTGGCGCGCAGCGTTTTGATCGTGTCGCGCAGCTTCTGCACCTCGTCGCACAGCCCGTGGTACGACTCGTCGATGCACAGCTCCATGCCGGAGCGCTGGGCACGGTTTTCCAGGCGCGTTTCCACCACCTTGAGCGCTTCCGTCTTTTGGTCGTGCGCTCGCTCGAGCGTTTCGATCTCCTGAAGACATTTGGCCATCTCTTCCTTCATCTGTGTGAAATAAGAAGGGATTGCGTTAGTGTTGCTGGAAAAAGCGGCTGGAGCTGGGCCTGAAGACACCACACACACCTTGCCGAGCTGATACTCGAGCTCGTTCCGGGCGCGCTGCGTTTCGAAGATTCGCTTGCGCAGCGTATGGGCCGTGCGGTCCTGCTGGGCGCGCAGAATGTTGCGCGCTTTCTCACGCGTCGCAAACAGCGACTCGCGGATGGAGAAGGAATCGGCCAGCGTGTTCTCGGTGAGCGCCACCAGCTCCTCGCAGTACTCCAGCCAGTTGCCGTACGTACAGGAGCTGCAAGTAGAGATAAAAGAGGCGGGCGACGATTCGATCAACTGTCTACGATGCCGCGCAGGCTAAATACTCACTCGCGCGGGACCCGCGTCGGATCCGTCTTGAACGACACGTCCCCGCAGTGCTGGTCCACCTGCAGCTGGTGCGCATCGATCGCCTGCGCCTCGTCCTTATCGGTCAGATCGAGCTCGAGCTTGAACTTGACCTCCTGCAGCCGGTTCAGCTGCTCCCAGGCGGCCTGGTTTTGGTCGCGCAGCAGCCGCTGATTGTTCTCCACGATGCACAGCTCGTTCTTCAGCTCGGTGTCGCCCTCGTCGTACGTTAGCTCCGACCCGAGCCGGCAGTCCCGCATCCCGATGCACTCCGTCACCACCGTCAGCGGCGTAATGTGCCCGTCCAGGTCGCGCTCGGTGCTGGACTTTTCCTCCCGCAGCGCCTGGATTTCGTCTACCACGCGCCCCAGCATGATGCGCATCTTCTCCCGCCAGCGGTCCAGCTCGGCGACCCGATCCGACAGCCGGTCATTGTTGTGGTACGTGTCCCAGTGCGTCTGGATGCGGGTTTCGTTCCGCAGATTGCGTGCCGAATGGCGCAGCTCGAACGCGTCCGAGCGCTGCGTGTAGGCGACGTTCTTCAGCTGCGTCAGCCGGGAGTGCCAATCGGCTAGGCTGAGATGCTGCAGGGGCTTCTCGAACGTTACGGCCGCTTTGTTGGCCATTTTAGACACCGAGTGTGAGATGCACACACACAAACAACGTCACTGCAAACCACTCGTCACACCGATGGAACAACACGAACTGAACTGGTGTTGCCTCCGCTTGCTGAGACTTTAATAGTTTGTTTACACGCCCGCAACTCGTCCGCCCGGGTTACTATGAGCCGGTGGCTAGGGTAACGTGTTAGGCTGCCCTCGATATGGGCAAACACACATTTGCCACACCGCACACTCGGGGCAAATGGGTGACCATGTCAGACGCAGCAAAGAGCCGTTGGTAGACTTTCCCGAAAAAAAAACAAAAATCGGAAGTAGGACGAGTAGGCATCGTAGCATGCGATGCGTCACCGGAGTAGCTGTCACTGAGTTTTCCAACACGGAGGGAGAGACCTACAAAACTTGCACTCAATTTGTGTGTGTGCGGTAAAATCGTTTTGACGCCGTTGCTTGATGAGTTATTAGACAAAGTGTACACCTTGGCCGGGTGATAAATCAATAGCCAGTTTGAGTTTTTCCACGCAGCCCCCACAACGTTGATAGGGGTTTTGTATTCGAGGAAAGTGTTACAAATGTTTATGATTTCTTCAGTTTTTAAAAATATATCTTCCAACCACAAAAGGCGTGTCAGTGAGAAGCCTTTCGGGTCCATCGATGGGGTTGTCAATAAATCTTTAGAACGATGGGGTTCTTCCCGACCGGCTGCACCGAGCTCGAAGATAAGCGAACCAACCCGGTAAGCAACACCCCTTTTTTCCCTGACGTTCCACGTGGTTGTGCCGATTCCTGGAACATATTTCTGCTCCCTCCTCCTCTCCGTGATTACCTCATGCTCCACAAACGGCGTCTTTAGCGTCTATTTATGCGTGACGGTCGGCTTGGTAACCGCTTGGAAAGCAAGCATAAAACAGGTTTATTGCGGTTCGCGCGTTTGCCGCACACAAACTCCGTAACATAGGGCACAAGGGGGGCGAAATTGTACGGGTTTTCCTATTTCCCCCTCATCGGAAAAGGACACCCGATAAAGAACGCAACCATTTCAGCAAACCGGGGGGGATATAGTTTAGATCTCGTAAGCGGCCTTAGACGTCACCGACACACGCTAAATGGAGTAGAATGGGTTTGATTGATACGGAGACCCCGAGCTGGGGTCCGATTAGTGCGCTATTTACTTAGCAGGTCAACCCAGCGTGTCCACGTGTGTGTGTGTGCGCGTTTGTCGGTCCTAAACCGCCCCAAACGCCGATTTATATATATCCGCAAATGCGTTCGCCCGAAGATCTTAATCGATACTGTGTGTGCCAACGCTGATCGAGTGGAAAAATGGCAAGAAAACGATACGGCGCGTATGCGCGACTATCTCGCAGCGGCCGGGATTACGGGAGTACGCACCGCACAAACCGGGACAGTTGACAGGCGGCACGAGACGGGCGTGAAAGTAACGACCCGATAGCGCAGCGGCACACAGGCAGCGTGTGGCTGGTCAGCCGGTCAAGCCTGCCGCCTGCTGCCTGTTGAATATTATTTGGCCAGCTGCCCCGCGTGAGGCCGCGTGTGCGCTATTGGACGCGGCCGCTACCACGCTTCGATTGCCTACTTATGCTATCGGGGCATCGGGCGGCTCCCCAACATCCATACACACACACACACACACGCTTCTATCGACATGTTTGCCGCTAATGATGCATGCATGCTGTTCTGGTTTCCCTACAAATAGTACCTCATCACCCGTGCCGTTTCAGGGAGCCGCTGTCCACTCGCTATGGACGCCCCGCGTTTGATTGAGCAGTTTGTTTGAACCGTCAGCGACATGGCACAGCAGGGGGGCGATGATGGGACGGGCACAGGGGCACAGGGCTGTCCGTAGTTATCACTTGCACCTTTCGAATGCTGCCGTTTGCTGCCAGCAGCTGCAGACCGTTTGGTGGCGATTGTGCAATCGACGGATTTTTATTAGACAACAACTAGACAGCACACACACTGTTTTCCACCCCGCCGTTTGGGCTCCGCTCGTTCTCGGTGCTGGCGTTTGGCCGGTGTGGGTGCATGGGGGTTATTAGAACTACTTTATTGCGTATCGGGTCAAACCGCTACCGCTGCGGAGGGCGCACTTGTAAAACAGGGGGAGAGTATTGCAGTGGATATTAGGCTTCGGAGAACCTGCTTGATGGGTGAGTGACTCATGTCCAATCTGCAACAACTTAGACTCAATAGGATCGTTTGTACTTCTTCAGAATAGATGCATTATTGAGAGGATTTAGGAGGCTTTTAAGTCAGTCTCATTCGCATTTCCATCTACAGAAGATCAACCATCCATAATGTAAGCTCTGTATCCACTTCATACACTTTTTCATTTATATTACCAAGATAAGCAAACCTCCAACTACTTGAAGACTGGAAATTATGGCAAAATCAAAGCCGTGCGTACGTTACGAGCATGCAGCATTTAAATCCGAACAGATTGAAGTACACCAGATAAGTTTGAACGGGCCACAAACAGTACCTACGCTCTCCATTGGTGCTGTATATCTCTTGGAAAAAGGATCGTGCCGCAAGATCGCGCTCAAGTGCCGGAGCCAGGTGTCCAACTATCACCTTCTCACATTGATCTACTCGTTGCAACAAAAAAAAAACGGCGATAGTGGTGTGAAATGAAACATGCATCTCGGCAACTCCCCCATTCGTGGCGATCGGCAGAAGATAGAAAGCGGCAAGCAGTACGCATTAAACCGCCCTTAACGTGTTCGTTACTTGGCGGAGAGTTGTGTGACACCTGGCCATTCTCCAGCTGGGCAACTACCAGGATATGCAACTCCCTCAAGGCCAGTGCTACAAATAACCTTTACCGTTGTGCACCCATTGTGGCGGATTAAGATGGGTTTGGCACACACCCCGCACAGTTCTCGCAAGGTTTGACATTAGAACACAGTCACAGTTCCTTAGCCTTCCGCACGAGCCCACCTACCAGGAAGATGATTGAGATTCGTGCCAGAACGGTGCATACATACCGAATCGGATCAAAGCGACCCAATAAAACGCTCCCGATCACTTCCGCCGGCAGCCGTTGTTGGGGCTCAGGCTCGCAAAAGCAATTAAACAATCAATCGAACCACCACGGCCAGAAGCTTAACCGGGTTGGACGGAAGGAGTCTGGCGCGCGCGCCTAAAGTGCAAGTGTAGCGAAACACATGTCAAAGCGCTGAGGAAAGATCATTAATCATGCTCACACTCGCGCGCACCGGCACGAGCAATGGGAGGTTGTTCTTTCGGCCTCAGCTTCTCCGGTGGTCAAGATCTATCGCAACAACAACAGTGGAAGAAGCGTGCAGGCTTAGGAAGCAGTGCTAACTGTGCTGCGTTTTGGGCGCGCCTCCCGGTGCTGGTGTTTGTTTTTTTTTTTTTGGGCAAATGTCAAAAAGGTGAAGTTGGCTGATTTATTACCAAGCGTTTCTACGATACGGTGGCGGGAAAGGAAGGAAGGAACTGGCTGGAAGAGGAAGGGTTGGCATGAGCTACCGAAGACAGCCCGGAGAATAGGGGTGCTCGATCAAATTCACGCCTCACGGTGGGGTGGCCGCTGTTTAGGGTGGCGTTTTGTCAAAATAAGTGTGTCTCCATGTGGGGACCGTACGGTGTGAGCCTCTCCAAACGATCGATATGCTGTCTGTGTGTGTATGTGTATGTAAACAGTTGACTTTTTTTGATTGAACGATGCTGGGAGGCGATAAGTTCGATAGTCACGCCGGCGAACGGTATCGGCGAGCCTGATACTAATGATCGTGGCGCAGTGGGTCCTGGTTTGGAGATCGATCAAGTCGCTTCTGGTCTACCGCGACTACCGTGTGGGGTCAGATCGGACACTGGTAATAGAGCAATCAAGCGGCAAAGGAACGGGTCTGTGGGGGAACCTCTTCTGTGCCTAATGCTATCATGCTTATGATCTGTGGAAGTAGTTATGGGTGTCTGAGGTTGAGAAGACAAGATGCGATGCTGGGCTGAGTGCAGAGGGAATGAGGGCCACGGGGTCATTAAATCTGAATGGCAGCAGGTTGATGCTGTCGGTGCGCCTGAGATTGAAATGTGCGTGATCGATAAGATGAGATCGATGAGCAACAGAAATGGGATCAGTAGCGCTAGCTTGAGGTTCAATGCCCAAAAGGGAATGTATTTGGACATTGCTTTCGGACATGCTGCGTGGATGTGGTGGGTTGAAATGGTCATTTTTTAACTTGCGTAATGTCCATTTATATTCAATAAACTTGTCTTTATTACGTTCTTAAGGAATATTTATAAGATCTTGTTATCTTGTTGGTCTTGAAAGATTGGCTACAGAATTATCTCCAAAAATATATTTTATAGACAATATCCTGCTCACGCTAAGTGTTTAGATGTGTCTATAAATTTGATGAGTATTCTGCAAGTAATGTGTGCAATATCCTTTGATCTTATTCTCTATTCCTCTTCAACATGTCTATATTGATAGCGAAGATCCTTTAAATCTTCAATATCTTACAACAAGAACTTACAACTTGAATATTCTTCGTCTCAGAGGTACATGCGCTCTTGCTCTAATCGCCTCATTTCCAATCAATTTCGTAATTATTAAATTTGACTTAACAACTGCAAACGTTCCGCAAACTAGTCATTTATAATTACAAACAATTAGTCCCTATGAATCGAAGCTCTGCATAGCATACACCAGCCGCAAACCTTTAATTACTCCGATCATAACTCACGATATTCGACATAAATGGTGCATTTATTGCATTCGGTAAGCGATATAGGGTGCAGTACGCGTGATCCACTTGTTCCACCACACCTTGCTCCACACACAAACGCACGTTCCACACACACACATACCCAAGAAGGCGATTAGAATGTCTCACTCGCTCTCTCCTTGGCAATGGTGGCAAATTTTTAACCACATTTTCTCGGCACGATATCAACCACAAATGCAACATGCCCGGGTTCGTCGTCGACTAGCAAGTCGCCACAGCGCCCGGCGCCAGTTGCAAATTGAAAGCAAATCGGTCGCGATCCAATAAAGATAAGCGGGTTAATTATATTGTAGTGGTAATTAAAAGGAAAAATTAGATTACCCTGCTGGTGTTGCTGCTGCTGCTGCCGAGGCTGCTTCTACTACTCCCGGTCCGGTCGAACCCAAAATTGATCTCCCCCCGGGGCGAGATCCCTGGTGGTCCCGGTACGCCACTTTTTTGCCGCCCGCTGCAACAGAGTTGGTGCCTCGAACGTCTCCTCGAGCGTCTAGGAAGCCGAGAGCAACCTGTTCCCTCGAACCACACGAAAACACATCCTCCCCCCCTCCCCTGGGTGGGAGCAAACGCTTTCGAAGCGCATTTCCACACGCGCCCGGTTGGGGAACGGGTCGGGAAGATATCAATCGGGAAACGGGTTTTTCAGTTTCAATTAAGTGTGCCGGGGGCTGGAAGTGAGTGTGTGCTGCCACCGGACGATCGTACCGGCCGGCCGCCCGCGGTGGTCCGAAATGCGGTGGTCGTGGAAAATTTGTCAGCCAAAGTTGCAAAACGCGAACTGGCGTCGTCGTCGTCGTTGGCCGGGCGAAGTGTATTTGTGGCCTCCTCCTATCGCGATGACGTACGAACATCGATCGAGGTTTGTAAAATTACCGACCGCACTAATCGTTACAGCCTCCCTTTTCCATAGCCCCAGCATCACAATTTGCTATTGCGCGCTCTCTCTCTCCCCAGGGTCTTTCCTTTCCTTGCCCCCGATTCCCGTGTAGGAAACCATCCCACGCGTCCGGGTGGCAGCACTCCAGTCAATTATTCAATCACTCAGCGAACATCGGATCATAAATCAGGGCAAATAATGAGCCTTTTTCCCGCTGGCAGCGGGGCCGATCCATCTGTTTGGCCCGGTGCAATCGAACCTGTAGCGATTTACCTCTACGACACCCGGGGCGGGCGGGTGTGTGTGTGCGCGTCGGGGAAGCTTGCATCGTCCGTCCGTCTCCGAGACGCAATGGAAAACTGCACTGCAATAGCGAAAATGTGAAATTATGTAACCGAGAAATTGATCATATTTGAATATGTCAGCAATAAACTGTTTCCACCGTTTGTCGTCATCGTCATCGTCCGTTCGTTCGCCGGTTCGACACAATTCGACGCAATTGTGCAGCGTGTGCCCTTTTTGAGCCGGCGAAGAAAGCACATAATGTTCGCTGGAACTAGTTCGCATCTAACCGCACAAAACGCACCCTCAATGCGTTCCCTCTGCAACGGTAGGCGACAGGGAAGGTGCATTTGTCCGCACACGTACACACCCAAAGGCATCAGACGACGACAGCGTCCACAGTTGATCTCCACCAGGCTCCCACCATTATTCCATTGAGCACCAGATTTCGATTGCAATGGTTTGGTGCCAGAATTAGCCAGACAACATGTGAAAAGCCGTGGCTTGCCAGTGCGCACTGGCCGTGTTTTTCTTTGCCCGATTGATTATTTTCGTTTCGATTGTGTACGCAAAAGCGCCTCGCGCATAATGTGGCGCACCGAGTTCTCCCTTTCCACCAAGGTTCGTGAAAGGGGGGGAGATTGGTCTTTGATGGTGATGTGAGGGCGGAAACTGCTAACTGCCGACCGGAGCGAGTGCTGCGATCACAGTTATCGATCATCGTACGGTCGATGTGCAATTGCACCGCGCGCTGTTGGTTTGCTCTGTAGGTGTAGAAAGAGAGAGAGCGAAATAAATTGAGTCAGTGTAAGCGCTATTCACGATGATTTGTATGGCGTATGTTTGCCAATTCGTGGGAAGTCTTCAATCAATCAATTAAGAAAGTGCATTGAAGCGCATTTTTACTGTAAAAAAAAAAACATTTTATTTGAATAATATTACATGTACAACGATTGCATACATTCAGGCTCTACGTCAGAGGAAAAGCGAACGTTTGCTTCACTCTTCAAAGTAACCTTAAAACCTTCAAAATAACCTCATACATTAGTCTCCCTGCTCTGGTATTTACTTTCCAAACACCCTTGCACAGGTCATTCCCATTCAGCCAGCCATGTCCTTCACTGTACAGCCTTTAGAATGTGTCTCCCGATCTGCTGCCGGTATCATAATTTCCATACAACTGTCACCAATCAATGGATCAATCAGGGGCGGAAAAGTGTGTCCACCATTGACCACGGGGGGGAAACAGACACCCTCGCTCTACTATCATTAGACTTGGGTGAACCCGACCAGCAGCAGCACCAGCGAGCCCGGCCAGGCACCCTAATCAGACAGCAGGACTCGCCTCCTAACCAAACGGTGGCTGCCCGATCTACCTCATTAGCCACGAACACACGAACATCACGAAATAGTCGGAGTCCGGCAACACCTGAGCCAGGCAAGCAAAGCAGCGTGACACACAAAAACAATATCCCCATAAACGTCTCGCCCGGGTGAGTAATAAAATTGTGATTTGGCTACTAGCACCAGTTTACTAATCAGTTGTAGCGGGTGTTGTAGCGCCTTGTCGTGGGTTTTTTTTCTCTCCATTTTTTTCCGTTCGTTCATTTGGTGTTGTTCGCGGCTTGTTCGCGGTTTTCCGCAAAGTGAATGCACGCGCTCGAGCGGGTTGATGTGATTTTGTTTTTTTTTTTTTGCTTCATTTTCAATCAGGATCATAGTTAGGCAGCCAGCCCGAGCCACCGATTTGGACGACGCCCAGCCAGTGGTCAGTGGTAAAGGGTAATAAGCTTAATTTATTTGGCTACTAGCGGTTTTTCGGTTGCCCGGTTTAGCTCGCGCTTGTGGGTTTTTTTGTTTCAAGCTGCTTCAAACACACACAGAAAAAGAGAGAGAGAAAGAACGAGAAGGAGTGAAAGAGATATGGCAGGGCCATATCAGCAATACGCGCGCCACACTTTCTGGACCATACTCTCTGCCTGTTAATCGAGGAGAGGAAACCTGATCTGGGTGACAACTTTTTGTGAGTGGCCGCGCAGTTGAGGGTGGACGTTTTATTCCACCCGCTACTCCATCCTTTCTTTCCGTTTTTTTTTTTTGGTGTGGCCCATTAGAGAGGTATTCCATCCTACTCGCTCTTTGACTCCTTTTTTACGCTGCTTTTCGCTCACTCAACCGTTTCAGCTGTGACCGATATCGCTGCCTAATGAATGACTTGTTGAGCCGCTGGGGAGTGAAACAGTGGCGCACAGCATCCGAGGGAGAGGTTCGTCGTTCGCCGTTGGTTGGCGCTTAGTTTCAGTCGGCGCACTTGCGTTTTGCGCAATCGGCGTCCTCGCCCGTTCGGTGTAACGGTGTCAAAGAGTGATACGGTACTTTACGGTGACCATTAGAGAGGGCCCCAAGATTACCACCCGCTACCTTCCCCTCCCCTGTGTTCCAGGGCGGCTCTTTATAGGGATTGTTTTTAGGCGCTAATAGAACGAAAGACTCTACGGCTGGGGGGTGCAAAAGCGACGAACTTTTTTTCGTTTTTTTTAGACGCGGCAAACAAAATATAATCAAAAGGTCATAAAATGTTACTGTGTGTGTGTGTAGTTTTATGGTCAATCGGTGGTGCAAACTATTTCACCCCTCTGTAAACAGAAACGAACCAACACAGGGAGCAGGAAATATAAGACACCGGACAGAACACGCTTGACGGCCGGAGCGATCAGAAACGAATCTAAATTATTGATTTAACATATGCCACCAGGATTTCAGGGCGAAATGTGGCAGCCACCCTCGGCACCCCGTTCGATCGATGAAATGCCATAATGTGTTGGAATTCATGTTTTTACGCCGTGCGCTCGCTCGCGACTGCCTGTCAAATAGGGTCCGCTGTTACCGGTTCCGGCGAAAAATGTTTGCCGTCTGTAAGAAACGCACCATGTCCGCCGTCCCCAGTTGCGATCAAGTGTGGTGCGATCGGCGGTGAGTCAGAGCTTGAGTTTGATATGGCGCTGAAATACAGCCTGCCTCCCAGTCCTCTCCCTTCCAATGGGTCCGGTTGCGATCGGCACGTGATGCATGTCGGTTGATAATTTGTTGGCCCAGAGTCGGCAAAACGGGGCAATCGTACCGGAGGGTGAGCTGTGTGTGCATGATTTGGTGCATAATTTATCCATTAGAAGGAAATTGTATCTTTTCAGCGCAGCGCAGAGAATGCAACAAGATGAAATGATTTAGCGTCACCTGGCAGCGCCACCCCGCCTATCGCAACCAAACGATCGCGAAAGGGCTTGAAGCGCCAGCAATGGATCGCATGGATGGCAAAAAACAAGTGTCGATTTACTATGATTCGATTAATTAAGGTGTCCGGGCGCTGGGCAAACCTGCGACCTGCTCATTTCCAACTCCCGGATCAATAATGTTGTTTCACGCTCGATCAAGTGACAAACTATTTTTGCTCCGTTGGGGCAGACGGAAACGAAAGAAAAAAACAACTCTAGCTAAATGCTTCAGCTACAACAGCCTGTGTCGTTGAGGTACTTGTCGAGAGGAGTCCCGCGTTCCGCACTCAACCTCTCCTTTGGGTGCGCAATCGCAATCAATACCTCCGCTTTGACAGTGCTATTAATTATCGTATTATGAACATGCGCGCGTTCACATTACCTTGCGGACAGAAATTGAACGCTCAAGAGGGAGCAGGGAGCAAGTTGAAGAAAAAAAACCGCGCGCAGTTGTGTACACGAGGAACTAATCAAATCAAACCAGTTTCTGCGTGCGCACAGCGGAGCTCCAATATAGAGCAAAACATAAAATCGTACAGCATAGCAGCAAATAAATCGAGCACTAAACACACGCCGGTGCATTTTCCAGCTGCTGCGCGGGGGGACTCATGTCAGGTACGGGGGTGGGGTCCCGATCGGTCAGTGTAATTCACCCCATCAAATTAACAGCTTCATCGGTGGACCACCGGGCGAGCACATCTCATTACCGCTATCGCTGGTCGCCGGGACGCCGAGACGAGTTCTGCGAGTTTGCTGGTGGCGTCCAGGTGAAACCCTCGCCGGTAATGGTGGTGGACGTTTGCAATTGTAATTAATTTAAACTATCTCGAGCGTGTGAGTTTCTGTGTCTCGTTCGGTGGAGGAGGAAGGGAGGTACGTAATGTAAAATAGAAAAACGCGTCATTTTACGCGCCACACAGGACGGAGCTACATGATCGTCAAGACGAGGTCTGGTCGATCTGGTGTGATCAAAGAGGGTAAAAATGCATTTGCAGTGCAATTCGGACTGGTTTAATATTTTAAATGATGCAATTATAAAAATAATTCAAAAAGCTCGCAATATGACGATATGAAACATGTCCTCAAATGCATTTTGTTCTGAGATTTGTTCAGCGTGTTTCATCATGAGCCATACAATAACTCAAACATTTAGGTTTCCAATATTGCCCAGCATCCCCTGCAAAAAGCATTATCTAGATGAGGCGTTTCTCAACGCAGTCACAGTCTTGGTGCACTGTTGGTGGGTTTGTTTCGTGCGCTTTTTGTTCGCCTTTTTACCCTCCCCAACAGAACAACGCCTTGCAGTACAGCCGTGGGCAGGTAAATTAGTAAATCATTTGCAGCAAATCTGTCATCGATCTTACTCCGTTTGTTTGCACGGCTGGTGGCTTCAGCGCCAACAGCCGGTTGACAGGAGAACAAGTTAGACTTTCAATTTCACTTCCAAGCTCACAGCACACGGCCAGCACGGCCACACACACAGAAAAACCGAACGTTCCGACGCCGGTGTTCGGTGCTACTCAAAAGGTGGCCGAGAACAAACATTCCGTTTTCCTCCCGTCCAGTGCCCAGCGGCCAGTCAATCATGGTTCACAATCGCAAGAGTTCAGCCACCCGCTGAGCTGTTGGGGGTGTTGTTTGGTGGATGTTTGCCCAGCCGAAGATGTGTCAACCCAGCCATGTTAGCGCTGTGGCCGTTGAGTAATCATCATTGACGCAAATGTCCGTCACGCCGTGAAAGATCATGTCCCAGAAGGAAATGCGCACTGCTTGCTCCAGTTTCGAGCTGGCAGCGTGTGCCAGCTTCTCGTGCGCAGGGTGCAGATTCTTCCAGTGCCGCGTGCCGGGGCAAAGAACGTGCCACACGCTTTCGGTTGACCGGGGGGGGGGGGGGGGGGGGCCTCCGCTGCTCGGGAGGGGCAGATCAATTGCAGATCGATTGCGAAATGAGGTTATGATATTTAGACCGTTACCGTGTTTAGCCGGGGCTGGGATTTATCATCTGCCGCCCAGGACGAGGGTTGAGGCTTCGGGCCTCGAAGATTCGGCACAGTATTTAGAGCGCCGCCTAGGTACAGTGCGAGTTGATTAAGGTACGCATTACGATGCCTCAATGAAGCGGGTTTGCCATTGATCCGTGTTTAGAAGCTTGTACAAATATTTTTGATCAACTGCGTTAACCCTTAGGCATGAAAGACTGTTTGAATGTAGTTTTTAATATTAATTAAATTAGTGTGACTTTTCATCTGCGATTTTAGCAATCCAAATATTGAAGTATGTTTGTGTTCAGATTATAATAAAAAGCCTTTTGAAATCATCAACAGCAGATCTTCAACCCAAAACCTCTCAAAGGTTAGTTGTCAAAAACGTGTCCAAACTGAGAGCAATCCGGCAACTACGCGCAACCAGCATCAAAAGCGCCTCCGACACCAGCACCAATCCGGTCACCAAATCCAACAAAATCCTTACCCGCTCCCACGGTTAGCCCTCTGCGCCTAACGTCTCTTTTTTTCTCGCCGGAGAACGCTGTGCAATAATCAAATAATGATCGCATATTGATCATTCCGACGCACGGCTTTGATCGACAGCCTTCTATCATTTATCCCTCCCTGCGGCAGCGCTGTCTCGCCCGCTCGGGCTCTCGGACCAGCGAATAGTTCAGGTGAAGCGCCACAATCGGTCACCGTGCACTCCAACCTTCCCCATAAGCTGTGTCATGCGGCGGCACCGTTCGTCTGAGGGCCGCGAAGTGTCCGCGCTTGCTTTCTTTCTTTGTGCGTGCTCTCCCGGGGGCAAGATGAAACTGACCGGTCAGCTATTCTACAAATTGGTGCAGTTCGGTTCGGCACGGTCCGCTGTAGTGTTTTTTCAACAATTCTCCTTCCCCCCTTACTTCCCTTGCTTCCAGCGTTCAGAAGGGGTACAAAAATTGGGTTACGCTTGTGGGGCACAGGCAGCGAACCCGAATCTTAAACGCACCACGTTCCGCCGTGTACAGTCGAACCAGTTGATTGATTTTTGACGGAATCGAATCGATTCCAATCGCGCACATACACACACACACACTCTTCATTGCGTGCTGATTCGAGATGGTTGATCTTTTCGCCAATGCTATGATTAGATTTTTGCGGCATATTACGAACCACTTTTGCGATTGCGACACAATTCTGCGTGTTGCGTTTGGGTCTGAGGCTGTCATGATCGTTGTTTTTGATTTTTATTCTTTTTCTCTAAATAAGTATGTTTTTCCTACCATTAACCATTTCATAAATCACATTGCAGCCCGCAACCCGATTGCCCTTTTGCCGAGTGGAAATGGGTCCGGAAGCGCTTAATAGTTGGCAGTGCGTCACAACTGGCCCCCGCATGCGCAAGGGCAGGTTTTAATTGAAGGAAAGTGCATGGGCTCCCGCGTCCCCGTTGGTAAGTGCCGTGATTTAATAATTTCGATATGTCACCGTGCTCTTTCGCAGTGTCCGTACGTTGTCCTTTTTTCTCTCTTCCCTGCACCCCAAATGCATTAGACGCAGAGTAGAGCCCTGACATAAGACCTACATATGCGTCTGACAAGACCTCTGGAGGGATTGGGAGATACACATGAGTGGGGGGGAGGGGAAGCTAAATGTTAAAACAATAAGCGCCAGCTAGATATATTCCGCAACCCTCGTCGTCTGACATCGCGTGAACATAACATAATAACGGCTACGACGGTGCATAATGCATGAATGAGGTTCCTGCCAGGCCCACCGGTTTGCTGCGGCCACCGGTCGACCTGCCAAGTGAGTGAGCCGGCCGTTCAGCAAACCCCCCGACCGGGTGTGCTGCCGAATGGGTCGCGGGGAACATACGCGGCGCGGGAAATGCGGGGCTTGAAACAATAACAGAACAAAATAATATCGCATAAAACCACCGTCGGTGGTGGTGGTGGTGGTCAGTGCCCGCCGTATGTGTTTCGGCCAACGTCCGGCCAACCAGTGCCTGTGTATGTGTGTTTTGGCCGTTTCGTTCGTCGTCTCCTTTTGCGCAACACCGTGCTATGATCGCACACAGTTCTCGCGAGAGGAGTGGACGACTGTGGGTGGGTGGTTTGCACGTATGCAAAGTAACGTAAACATGGGCCGGAATTGCGATCGCGATTGGAGACTCAATTATCGATGAATGATGAAGTAACTTGCTCAAATCGACAATTTAATCGAATTGAAATGGCAATAGGAAATGCGCAACCGCAGTTGAACTGGGCATCGTGGAGGGTTCGTGCCTTGTGGTTCGGTTCGGCTGAGGTCTCTAGAGGGTGCGCTATCCGCATCGGTGGAGACAGTGGACGGGACCATATTGCGCAATTGCTGCGGGACAGAACGATTGTTGTGGCAAGGGTGCAGGAGTGTGTTTCTTTCACTTGCAGATGGAGTGCAGTGCTTGCGTGGTGTCATAGCCGGTGATTCAACTGATCTGTAGAAGGTGATATGGCAGGGAAAGAAACCCCAAATGTATCATCTTCGTCGAGGTTTTTGTATTATTTCTGGACACTCATCAATCTCCATCCTTCTTTTCGATTAAAAATAAAATGAATAAAATAATGTTCAACATCTATAAGATATGGAGACCAAAGCTTTAATTCTGTTTAGATCTTAACAATGAGACTTCAGAATTTTTCGGAGATCTTAACACCGGATTTTTGGATTTTTCCTATCAAGTAAAATCTCAAAAACTAATATAATAATTGCACTAATGAAGGCTTCCAATTGATGACTTAAAAAACATGAGGGAGCATAACTTCTCTCACAAAGAAATACAGTTTGATTGTTACGCATTTCCACTATATTAATCATTGGACGAGCGAATATCCGTCATGCAGCTTTGACATAAAGTCAAGAGCTACAATAACAGCACAAAATATTACATTTACGTTCAAATTTGAGCGCAGAACGGATCGTTATTTAAGTTTTTTCTTTGTCAGCTATTCCTCCAGTCGGCTCGCAGTATAAATTCCAAATAATACAACAATGTTTCTGTTTCTGTAGCTTAAAAACATAAAACACCATGATTAGCATTATCAGCACACAGCGATCATTCTCACAATCGATCAATATGCCCGTCAATTAGCCGCTTTGGAACGGTTCTTAATAAAGCATAAGCTAGAGAAGAAGAAGAAGAAGAAGAAGAAGAAGAAGAAGAATAGGTAAAAAAGCCACATTCTTCCCATCCAAAGCATCCAGAATCAGCTCAACTTCATGAAACTTCGCCCGCAGGTTCTTCGCCCGCACGGAGCAGGTTTCCCGTCTGCGCGCGAGCACTCGCGCGCAATGTGTTGCTGAGTCACGGAAACGTGCTGGTTCTGTGCTGAAGCTTAGAACGTCTTCCACCGCCAGCGCGCGCGCGCCTGTAAGGGTGATCGCCCGAACCTGATCGCCGGAGCATTTAAGCGGCGCCTTCAGCGACCCGATGCGGGTACCGGATCGGAATGGAGCGCATGCACCGTTTATTGCCTAATGATATGATTGAATTCGTATCGAATTCATAACGAGGATCGATTTCGTGGCTGGTTTTTTTTTCTTATTCTCCACTTCGACCTGAGTACCATATCGTCCACCTTGTGTACAGGTTTCGGCTTTTGGACTGCTTACAACTATTCCCACCTGCTTATTACACGCAGCACGAAAACGAGTGGTGCCGTTTGCTTCCCGAACCCATTATGTGGTTTGGATGTGCGATACACCTTCGCCGTTACTGACCCGAAGCATCAGGCTTCGTTTGGTTTATTTGGTCAGAATTTATGATCATTCGATGATTTGTTTAATTTAGATAGCAGCCACTCGCGCGGAAGGAGCCGATGGATGAGTCGGACGGTTTCTGGATGATATACGACTTGTTTGACGTTGTTGGCTGCAAACAAAGGTGTAAAATGGACACGGCCAGCCAGCCTGTGTGTGTTGTAGCTAATTGCTCTCCCATATCTGTTTTCGTTCGATCGAAGTTTCCCTGCATTTACGATCGTTTTGGAAGCAAGCTATCAGGATTTGGCAAATATTGGTCTGGATCCTACCGCAAACAGTGAGAAAAGTCCATTTCCATGTAACCTAGTTCCCGCAGCTCCTCGGTTGCCCTTGGCCTCATTCTACTGGCTCGCGCGAAGTCCTGGCAAGAAGATAATCTCCTAGCCCAGCTTGACGTGGTGCAAATGTAAACAAAACTCTGCCCGGTTGGAGGTCTTATCAGTGCAAACAGACGTGGAACGTGAAAAATACCTGCTCCCTATCAGCACCGCTCGGCAAGGGTTGGTCGTGACAACTTGTTGAGAGCGCTAGGATACGCATCGGCACGGCGGTTACCTGTTACTGGACCCGAACCCGAGTGGTCGAATGTGCAGGATCTCAGCGTTCCAGAAGTTCTCACACTTGCCCATCAGCTCCAGAGTCCCGTGGACAAGAGAAGAGGGGGGAAAACACCAACTGCGTCGTCTATCGGCAGGCTACCCTTCCGCGCGCGCTCACACACAATTCGGTCTAATTTTCTTCGCTCCGCACTGGCCAGGGAGTACGCACTGCGAAGAAGGGCAAGGTGGTGCCAGAATCCAGGGGAGGTGCTTGGGCCGTTCGGAAACTAGCATATTATAACAATAAATTTAACCCCATTTATCGTAGCGCAATAAGAGCGCCTAGGAAATAAATACATAACGAACTTCTTTCCCACCGCACGGCTGGAAAGATGTCCCCTTCCTTGTGCTTGAACGCACCAGGTTTCGTAGTTGTGGAGTGTTTTTTTTTCGTCAGCCTTCGTTTCTCTTTTTGATGGTGTTCGATTTTTGACAAAAGAAAACGACGCCACCGGAGTGAGCTATGAGGCATGGAATTGCTTTAGGGGTTGTGATTTTTTCTTGTTGCTCTTGCTGCTCTTCAGGTTTCGGGAACGTTAGAAGTTTGGATTTTTTCGCGATCTTGTTCTTCTTTGTACAATTAGCTTCTGGGCATCAGTTGCAGTTATAATTTCAGACCATATATTGAGAAGTTGTGCTACGTTTCAGATAATATCAAAAGTTCTTAGTCGGACTTAACGTTATCGTTTATGCGCTGATACCTGCCATCTTGAAAGGCATGTAATAGTATCGACATTTTGAATGTTCAATTTCGGCATCCGTCTACAAAAGCAAGAACAAAACTAGAGCAGGTATCAGCCATCAGCACCCTAATTCCCGAACAAATCATACGATCCACCCTTCCATTTCCTTATCTACCGTCAGCTAACGAACTTTAGAGCAAATAAAAGCTCATAAGGAACTTCGTAACGTGCTCATAAAAGCAATTCCCAAACACCAATAACGGTTGCCGGTTGTCGTAAATTATCCGACCAATCCTCGATTCACCCAGACCACGATCTAGATTCACACGCGGGGCGACAAGAAGCACATTGCCTACCAAACGATCGTTACACTTTTTCGCACTCAGGGAGGTTTTCGCACGTTCAAAACGGCCATCGATATAGTTATTAGCGGTGCGGTGCTGCTTGTTCCATCCCATTTCTTAAGCCTTCTTTCCCACCCCGAAAAAAAAGCAAAGATCGAATTGATTAAACCCGTACGCAAATGCCGCTGCAGTTGCTGCAAATGCAGTCATTTTCCGATGCTGGGCGCACGTTTATTTATCGTTCAATTCGCGATCCGTTTCGGGCTGTGATCAAACCTTCAATTAGTTACGTACGCGAGCGCACGCACACACACACACAGCCCCTGTTACGGATCTTTGCCGAAATGAGGCCAAATTTCTGCCGCGGCAAGTGATTAATAATGCATGTGTATCGGGAGCAAAACGGGCACATTAGCATACGCGCGGAGAGCATACGTATGCTAACCCCTTTTGCTGAAAGAAACTCAACGCGAAGGAGATTGTTTTTCTCAGCGCGTAGAGCACCTCGCAAGCCTGCTTTTTTAATGAACGCATCCCTGCCCTACCTTTAGCAGCACAAATGAAGCAATGAAATAAATATCCTTGCGCGCAGCCAGAACGCGACGGCTCATGCTCTCATTTTCTCAAAGCCACGCACAATAGGCATAAGGTGGAAAAAGGAACCGCGCCAAACCAACCAAGGGCAGTTCGTGGAATGATTTACATTTTCGTTTCGGTTTTTCGCGCGCCAGCCTTGAGATGGCTGGCAGGATGCAAGCTCAACCAAGTACGCTCAATATGCTAATGGTTTTTTAAGTATGCAAATTTAACCATCCTTCAAAACGGAAAACCGTGTCCTTGCTCGCGTTCTCGGATCGCTTTCCGATCAAGGGGAAGGACTTAAGGAAAAAAAACGATTGTACTTGCTGTTATGTACTTCCACATTGCACATAAAAGAAATGCAGTTTCAGTTGAACGTTTTCCAGCCAAAAAGGGGTTCCATTTACACCGGGCTGGTTAGTTCTTCACTCTTGCTCAGGTTCTTTTGACCTCAGCAAGTGAAGTGGTTCAACGGTTTGCGCAAGCTAAAAAAGAACCCAGAACACCGCCTAAGCAATCCAATTTGCTTAAGATGAAATTGAGCAACCACTTCAGCTCGCTGACGTGGAAAAGTGAAACCTGTCCAGACACTGGCAAAGCCCTAACCGAAATACTAACTCGAAGCATCAGAACTCGGACGCCACCTTCGGACGCTTCGTTTGCATTTTTTCGCGCACAGGGGTTTCGTTTGCAAAACAAGTAGTTAAGATGTCCGATAGCGTGCGGACGCTTGGGAAACACCTACCCCTACACATCATTGCCCTTCCCATCAACACATCTTCGAGGCCATCGCCACATCGTAGACGAGCGCACAGCAACTACGAACTTGCCAGCAGTTGCGCAAGTGGTGAGGCGCAGATCTCTCGGCGCCTTGGAATGTCCTCCGGGCGGGAAGGTTTCCTGAAATGGCCGGCGTATCTTCCGAAGAGCGTTCACGTGCAAAGTGCCCATAGAAGAATGGAGTCATAAATTAGATAACGCGTAAACAGCTCGAACAACGCGCGCCGTTGGAGCTGTTTGTGCTGCTGGCGTGTTCTCATCGCGTCTAGTCCACCTCCACGCTCAGGTGATGGAGAGCGCAAGAGGCGTGAGAGACTTGTGTCGATCGATTAGAGCGTCCAGCCAGCCGGCCAACTTGTAGGTCATAATTGTCCGCACCGGGTGGTTCCTTAACGGGCGATCTAGAACCAAACCGTGGTGGTGTGAGTGAAGATTCCGTGTCCCGCTATCAAACCCGCAGACGCTAACGTCTTAATAATGTGCGCCGTTTGGAGCTGTGGTCTGTTTTCGGGGTGCGATGGTGTGATTTATCGATTGTCTTCCTGCTGGAGCTGCAGGAAAACCGGCCCGGGAGATGAAGCGCGTACACACCACCTACACACGGCCACCCAATGGGTCGGGATCTAAGCGCTCTCGAAATTCCCACAGGCACACCCACCATTGGAGCGGGGCCAGTCCCCAAAAACGCACCAGAATAGGTCAGTGATCGGTCAGTGCCGCAAATAGGTGCCCCGGAACCCATCAAAGACACTACAGGAAGCCCAATTAAACATAGACTGCGCAAGCAGTAAAACAAAGCCCGCCACCAGGCTGGCCCCATTCCAGGTCCTGCCCATTTCACCGTTACACCAGCGCGAGAATTTAAAAAGCCTTTTACGGGATCTTCTCCCGGGCGTTTCGTCGGACCCGCGCCTCGGTATCGCATTACGGCGGACACCATCCGCGTGGCTGAGGGCCTTTCCGCAGCAGCAGCAGCACCCATTACGCCCGGGGGTCGATTAAAAGTAGTTAAAAATGGTTAATAATACACCTGAGCATCGATCTAGCCAGGCGCTGCCTTTTGGTGGCGGGGCCTCAGTTCGGGACGTTTCGTCACAACCGCCCTAGTGTTGCTTCTGTGCGTGCCTCCGTTGTGCCTCCTTGTTGCGGACCTTCCGGTTCGGAGTCTGTGGGCATCTGCACGGCCCAACCGGACGTGCTCCGGCGCTGAAACGTGGGTCGGCCACTTACCAGCGCCGCCAAGTGAAAGACTGCTGGATGGACGCTGAGGGCTGGATGATAATGGTGACTCGACGATGTTACCGCACCCGACACAGGCATCGGAACATAATCATCCCATGCCGGTATCCCTGTAATATCGTAATGGCGTACGTGCCTGCGATGCGATCGAATGCTCTCTCCCTGCGCACTGGCCTGGCCCAAACAGTGAGTGGCTTTTCCGGGGGTGGCCTGTTGGTTCGATTGATGAATGACGACGCGCAACTACAACACGTCTACGACGACGACGACGCTCTCGTACGCTTCCTGCCGAACAAGTGAGGAAGTGCGCTATGAAATTATCATCCCCGTCCACTCCATCCCGTTGAACTGCTGGAATCAATTGAATTACACGGTACCCCCGAAAAAAGCAAACTCCCCGGTGACTGAGGTCTTCCGCTCGCCGTGGTCCGCCCTAAACTAGGTTAAAGCATCAAAACAAGCGTCCCGTCAGCGGTAGTTTGTCGGTATGCGAACACAGACCCACCGTGGCCATTCTTTTCAATCGAACGCCAATCCGTGCCTGCGTCCCACAAAAGAGCAGTTTAAACACAATAATCATCAAACGGTGCGCTATCGCATCGTATCGATCGCCGGGCGTTGGTAGTAGTAGTAGCGGGAGGTTTTGGCACCGGGGGGCCCGTTTGGCGTTTGCCGAACCAGAGCTTATCGCGTACTATCGGCGTAAACGGTGCTGATGAAGTGGTTTAGAAGTTGAAGCATGATGCAATCCGAAATGGGGGAGGCCGCCTGAGGCACGGTTGAAGTTCACACCAAATCGAGTTCGGAGTTGGGCGGATCTGGTGTCCCTACGAGTTGGCCTCCTTTTGGGGTTTGCTCCTTCCCCGATGCCGATAATAACCGATCGATCGATCACGGAATGCGAACAGTGTTTACAGGGTTTGCTCGGAAGTTCGTGAGTTTGGTGATTAGTTCTATGTTGCTGTCTAGAGACGTTAGGATAATATAATCTGCAAATATAAATAACAGAGTGATCAAGAAGTCATAAAATAGTTTGTAATATCCCATCCAATGCTTCAATACCTCTTTTGTGACTTGTTTGATATTAATTATATCCATTTGTCTTTTAAAGTCCTCTCACAACAAAACACTCCAAAACAATCCACTAGATCGACTAACTCTGCCCGCACAGCCATCCAAACAGGGCGTTCTACTTCGGAACCTGTTCGTTCGACAACAATTGGTACGCGATCGGGCGGCCCAACCCACCGCCACCACCAGGGCCCGCTTAAGGGCGTTCGGATCGACGCTTCAATCTCCCTTTGACCGGTTGCTGGATCCCAAGGTGCCAACTCCACCTTCCCACAGCTGGGGCGCCCTTAACCTAAGCCTCCTCTCCTTCTTTGCTTCTTTGTGGAGATCACCAGTGGAACACAGTTTCTGATAACGAGCAGCAGCGGACCCATTCGTCCGCGACCTTTTACCGCAAACCACACAGCTCACGAAATGGCAGGTTGTGTGTGTGTGTGTGTTCATAGACTGCTTTTGCCAATTTGTAGCCGAATCTGCATCGCGTGGCACACGGACGCTAAATTGGTGCGATCTAACCTCAATTTGTAGCGCACTATTCGCCGTGCGGAGCGTGCGGTATGACTTACTGGTTGAGTTTAGCAGCTCTTAGCTGTTGCTAGTGCACTGTCGATTATGTTGCTTGTTTTGGGTGGAACTCGTTAACACCCTTTCGACACTCGGAGCTGGAACTAGCACACTTTCGGCCGAGAACGATGTCTCAACGTAATATCCCGGCAGTCAAGGGAACACTTTCGCAGGTTCTTGGAAGTCTGGTGCAAAAAGGTGCATAAAGCCCCTTCTTTAAAACTTTTTCCATGAAAACGGTTAGAATGCTCTGTGAGCTCTATATTCAAACCGCGAACAAAAACAGGCCAAACTCATTTCAAAACTCTGTCCAATCGAACTTGGTTCGGCTGTGGTGTACCTTTTTTCCAGAGTTTGTTATGTGTTATGCGTTGTTTTTTTCCTTTATTCGCTCCGATTATTTGCACTCTACCCCCTCTGGTTGGCATTTTCCCGTCGCCCGTCGGCTTAAAGCCATTGTTTGATACAGATTTTATTGCCAGCTGTGAGTGAGCGGTGGATTGGATTTGCTTGCTTGCTTGTAGCTGTGCTGCGTCGCGACCAGTAACCCCGAAACATATTACAGCCCTCTCATTTAGCTCGCAAAGCCGGGGCGATAACTCAAACACTGTTGGCAAATGCTTGCGTACGCAGGACCCTCGATTCCCCCTTGCGCAGAGAACTCTGGTTCCGGAATTTCTTCCGCATTTCCCGCGCTTCCGTAGTTCCCGCTTCCTGAGAGGGGTTTGCTGTGCGGCAACACAGCAGTGAATACCTCCGTATGTGGAATCGCGCGGGAAAGCCAGCTCGGTATGAAATCTCGTTTTCAAAACCTTTTGCTTTAATTGCATCGTACACACATACACACACACACATAGGAATACACAAACGCTACCCCTCATTACCATTAAAAATGTTACCGAGCGACAAATCGAGTAAAAAGCGCACACACACCGTCCCCGTGGGGTTGTGAATGTGTAGCACACGGTCGGAGGACCTCGGAAATCCTGCGGCCCCCTTGTAAGGACCTTGAACGCTGGAGGCACATACACACCGACACCGACTACCAGCGGAAACCAGCTTTTTTATTCCTGTTTCGCATCGCACCGGACGGTAGGAAAAAAGGAAACCACCACGGAAAACTTGTTCCGGGGAGTTACACCGCTCCACAGAGTTGCAAAATCAGCCTCAACCAAACACTAATCGCACAGATGATTGTGATGGATTCACTTTCGATCCATCGTGTCGGGTTTGGGCTTAGACATGTTTTATGCATAACTCCTGGCCAAAAAACTACACACCCATCATACGGGGCCGGAAGGACGGTGATCGAGTGCATCACCGACTGAGTGCCGGGATGGGCCGAACCGAAACCGATGTTTACCTGTGGTTCCGAAATCCGGAGAGGGATGCTGCCTCCGTTGCGTCCCCCTTTCCAAATAATTAATCTGCATGACAAGGCACCTTGTGTGGCAGTGTGCGTCCGGGTGTCCTTTTTTCCTGTCGTTGCATGTGCGCACTTTAATACAATTTTCTCGTTTGCTCTCGATGACAATACAACAAGGTTGGGAGAGTGAAAACAACACACAGACCAGCAAAAAAAACCAGGACACTCTTATCCTGTTGCATTCGGTTGCTGCACAGCCGGTTGCTGTTTTGCTGTTTGCGCGGCTGGAAAGGATGCAGGAAGTAAAAAAGTGGATCCACAACAACTCTTCCACAGCGCCGCCCTGGGATGGGTTTTGTGTGAGGATGATAATTTATGTAACGGTCAGGTAGCGAAGTTGTGCTTGTGCTGTGAGCGATTAGGCCGGATAAGGTACATTGTAAGCTAAAAGGTTAATGTAAAAAAAAAGTGTTGTTGGAAAACTTGCACACCCAGCAAGAAAAACACCCATGCGAGGAGGTAAGAAAAGTTTGATTAATTTATGATAATTTCATGGAATGTTAGGTAAAGTTGTAACGGTTATT
This sequence comes from Anopheles coluzzii, assembly GCF_943734685.1. Taxonomy (NCBI): domain Eukaryota; kingdom Metazoa; phylum Arthropoda; class Insecta; order Diptera; family Culicidae; genus Anopheles; species Anopheles coluzzii. The sequence continues at coordinate 8,448,233 of NC_064671.1, forward strand.
TATCTACTTCTAGCAACCGATTCAAGAAAACGTGGGAAATTCTTTCGCCTGGTGTAAGGCGATCATTGCGTCATCACGGAACAATTTCAACACAATTCTACATAAGCTACATCTCAGCAAGATTGTTTATTACAAAAAGAACCGATGCTTCACAGTGCTTGCAGGAGTTTAAGTCAAATGATTTACACTGCACAAAGCTCTCCTTCCAGCGCAGTTGACTGTTGATCCACCACATCAATAATCCAATTGGAGAACCACGGTACCGATATATACACACCGGGAAAGTGCGGTCTCGCACAACCTTCCCCATAGAAAACAACACCGGCCAGCTTAGCGTTCACGATGAGCGGGCCGCCCGAGTCACCCTGGCACGAGTCCACCTTACCTTCCTTAAACCCGGCACACAGCATGAACTCCCGCATCACGTACGGGTAAGCCTGTTGACAGTAGTCCCACGGAAGCACCTTGATTTGAGCGGCCTTCAGTATATTGTCACTGGCCCTTTCCTTTGTATAACCAAAGCCAGAGATATACGCCGGAGTATCGGGAATAAGGCTGCTATCCGATATTAGTAGCGGAATGCACTGCACTGTGCTGCTGTACTGCAATGTATGGGCCAGCTTCGCGAGTGCTATATCGAAGTCCGGATCGCTCAATGTTTCCGGAGGCACAAACAACTCCCGCACCAAGATCCTTTGGCCCTCGTATGGATTGGTGCTTCCCACTGCAACTTCGTAGAAGTTCGGGATGAGCCAGTCGACGCAGTGGTACGCCGTCAGAACCCAGCGCGGTCCGATGATGCTTCCACCACAATGCACCTGTCCCAAGGTGAGGATAGCCGCCTGATATGGCACTTGTTCAATGTCCACCTTCATACCTCCCACTATCATGTTGGTCGCACTATCATCCCGTTCCTCCTGCTGCTGTTGGGCGCTGGAGTTTGGGAGTGAAACTGCTGTCAACACCACGGCCAGCAGGCCGACTTGCCGTAGAACACACATTTTGCTGAAAGGAAAGAAACACAGCGAATAATAGTGTTCAAAGGAAATGCACTGCTATATAATGATTTTGTGAGCGAGTTCGCGCTCTGGAACTAATGTAACGTAGTACCAGCACTCGAGCAGCACTGCATCGAATTGTTACATGATAAACAAGCAATTTGTTTTCGTCAGTTCGCCAGGCTATACGAAATGAAGCTTCAAGATCTGGGTTACGTGCAAAATCAAGAGTAACATTCAGATTGGGTATCAAAGCAATTGCAATGGCCGATAACAACATGATAATCTCGTTTGAACAGGCTACAGATTATACACGACAGCATCTCTCCCTTCGATGGTATGATATTCGATGAACAGTCCAATATTTCAATCGGCGTAATTACAAATATTCAATAACACAAGTCTGCAATAGCTGTATTTATTTTAAAGTTTACACACCAATCCAGACGGAAGTAAATGAAGAAGTACAAAAACTACACAATTCATGAAAATTGTTTTTATGATTCACAAAGTTCCCTTTCTGCAGCCTCCGATTGGCTACGTACCTCGTCAACAATCCAATTATAGATCCAACTGCCATCCTGTATGGTGCTATTACATCCGATGCAATGTTAAATTTTTCATGCGTCCTCGTATGTACTTTGCAGTGAATATCGTTGTATCTCATCGATTTTGGCTTCTTGATTCATGGTACGTCGTTATATGACGATAGGTCTGAACTGGTAACCCTAAAAAAGCTTTTTGTTTTCGCAAGTTTTTGATCGCACGAAATTAAACATCACAACCTGGGTGACGTCTAAAAGGATGCATAACATCACGATTAACATTCTAGATGTAATTGAAGATCATAATTTGCACTGACTAATGTTAAAAGTATACTTAATTATGTGTAAAACAATAACACTATAATTTTAATAATTATTAAACATGAATCTGCATTTCCTGCCTGTTGCGATCGTCGGATGTTTTTCGTATCGTAAATGTGTCGCTATGGCGCCCGTATATAGAAAGAGGTATAGTTTCATCCTTAGCAAATCCTTAAAAAATCAATAAAAACTCTCTCTAGACTTCAATATTTTATTTTTCCTATTGCGTTGCGCTACAAAGCTCTTGTTCTTCAGCACTTAACTGATTGCTTACTATGCCAACAATCCAATCGTAGAACCACGGTACCGATATGTACGCACCCGGATGGTTTGGTTCCCCGCAACCTATCCCATAGAAGACCACTCCAGCCAGCTGGTTATCCAGCACCAACGGGCCACCCGAGTCACCCTGGCACGAGTCCACTCCACCAGCCAAAATCCCGGCACACAGCATAAACTCGCGCATCACATCAGGATAAACTTGCTGACAGGTTTGCCACGGTAGCACTTCGATGGTGGCGGCCTTTAACACTTCAGCATTGTTCTCCTCTGTGACTCCAAAGCCAGAGATGTACGCCTGTTTTCCAGGGACGATTGCATCCTTGGACGATAGTACCGGAATACACTGCACTGATTTACTGTACTGCAAAGATTCTGCCAGCTTCGCCAACGCTATATCGTATGTATCATCGTTCGACGATTCCGGAGGAACAAAGAACTTCTCCACCTTTACTATTTTGCCCTTGTATGGGTCGGTGCTGCCCACTGCAAATGCATAGTTGACCGGTTCGTGCTGGTTGATGCAGTGGCGCGACGTTACAATCCAGCGCGGTCCGATAATGCTTCCCCCACATTCCACCGATTCCGAGAACAACATTGCCGCCTGGTAAGGTACTGCTTCAATTTCCACCTTCATACCACCCACTATCATGTTGCTCCAGTCTTTATCCTTCAGCCTTTGAGCACAGGTGAATGGAAGCACAACTGCTGCCAACATCACGACCAACAGGTCGGCTTGCCTTAGAACGCCCATGTTACTTAAACGAAAGGAATACAACGAATGATACTATTCGAGAGAAAGTATGCAGCATTTAAATGTTTTTTGTGAGCGATTTTGCGTACCTACTGATGCCTACTGATTTGATGTTGTTCCAGCATTCGTTCGGAAAATGGAACAAATTTTTAAGTGGTAAACAAGCTTGTTTTCGCCAACTCTAAGCCATGCAAAATGAAGCTTCCCGAGCTGAGTTAAATCTATAATCCTGAATTTCATTGAATTTGCGAGGCAAACTCATGCTAACAGCCATTTTAAAGGAACTAGGAAGATAATGTGCTCGATTATTCAGAAGAGGTTACATATGATCACGATTACAATGCTGGATGTATTTAAAGGACACAATTTTACACTATAAAATTCATATTTATTATGCATCATTGGAAACTATTCTTTGTCATCGATCGTTCCTAATTCCTGTTTTGCTGCAGTACAAAGCTCTCGATTTTCAGCATTCGACTGGTTGCGTACCGCATCAACTATCCAATCGTAGAACCACGGTACCGATATGTATACACCGGGATGGTTAGGATCCGCACAACCTTTCCCAAAGAACACAACACCGGCCAACTGACCATCCACGACCAGTGGTCCGCCCGAGTCACCGTGGCAAGCGTCAACCTGACCTTCCGTTACCCCCGCACACAGCAAATACTTTCGCATCAGGGTAGGGTAAGCCTCCTGACAGGTTTGCCACGGAAGCACTTGGATGGTGGCGATCTTTAACTGAGTTTCAGACCCGCCGTCCTGCGTGAATCCAAAGCCAGAGATGTACGCCGGTTTTCCGGGACCAATGGCATCATGCACTGATAGCAGCGGAATACACTGCACTGCTTCACTGTACACCAAACTTTGGTTCAGCTTCACCAACGCTATATCGTAGGTTTTATCACTCTCTGTCACCGCGGGGAAAATGAAGTCCTCCACATGTATCCTCCTACCATCAGCTTCTGGGTTCGTGACGCCAACCACAATACCATAGTCGGATGGAATGCGCGTGCTGACGCAGTGGTAGGACGTTAAAACCCAGTGCAGTCCGATAATGCTTCCACCGCACAGTAGCTCTCCTGCGTAGAAAATGGCCACCTGATAGGGCACCGTTTCAATGCCCACCTGGAAGCCTCCCACCACCATGTTGGCGGTGTTATTGTCGTCGGGCTTGAGGAAGTTCCCGATTCGGAGTGAAATGACTGCCAAAACTACGCCCAGGAAGGTTTTTTTCAGTAGGTTTTGGAACGAAGTAAGCTTTACGAACGTTAACGTTCGGTATAAGTGCACTACTGGTAAGAAAAATTGAAATTGAGGAAGAGTGAATGCTCCGGAGCTGATGTGACGTAGTTCCAGCGTTCGGGCAAAAACTGGATCCAATTGTAACACGGTAAATAAAACAAGTGAACGCTCGTGGCCTAGGTTAAGCGGGAACTGAGAATTAAAGTGTAAAGTGTACTTTGAAACAAAAATTATATTTTTTTCTAGAAACTCTCTATGTCTTACAGAACGATACCTTTTTCATTTGATTGTTTGCACTTTTTTATTCTAATTCATTAATCTTGTCATCATTTACAGTCAAAGGTAGAAATCTTTACATACCAAACCACCCTTTACCACCTAGGCCAGTAGAGCTATTTTGAAGGATCACAAAGCTTCTTACCTTCAGTACTTGGCGCTTCGCGTACCGTATTAACGATCCAATCGTAGAACCACGGTACCGACATGTACACACCGGGATAGTGCTCTCTTGCGCAACCTTCCCCATAGAAAATAACACCGGCCAGCTTACTATCCAGCACCAGCGGTCCGCCCGAATCACCCTGGCAAGTGTCCACCTGACCTTCCCTGTACCCCGCACAGAACATATGCTCGTGGATCAGCAGACCGTACGCCTTTACGCACTCCTCCAACGGTAGTATGTTGACGTTTGCCGCCTTCAGTACCGTCTCATAGCCTCCTTCCTCTGTGGATCCAAATCCAGAGATGACCACCGGCTTCCCCACGGCAATCTCTTCGATCGATTTCAACAACGGCAAACACTGTACCTTTTCATCGTACTCCAAACGTTTGCGCAGCATCACCAATGCAATGTCGAACACGCTGCCATTGATAAGGAATGGAGGTGCGAACATATTCTCCACCTGCAGCTTGGTGCCATTCTCGGGGTCATCGGTGCCGACCACGATTTGATACTCAGACGGTTCCATCGTTTGGATACAGTGCAAAGCCGTCAGAATCCAGCGTGGCCCGATAATGCTCCCACCGCAGCTGAACTTTCCATTATAGATAACGGCCGCTTGGTATGGGACCTGATCGATGCTGACCACGAAGCCGCCCACAATCAGGTTGCCGGAATTACTATCGTCCATTTTATCGCCACTGCAGATGCGGGGAACTGATGCTGCAATCAGCAGCACTGGCAGGACGGATCTCAGAAGTTGGTACATGGTTGACACGAAAGGACCACCTGTTTGCTTGTGGTAAGAGAAGATTTGCTACTGTTCAAAAACTGTTTTACAACTTGTTTTTAGAGTGTTGATGCTAGGTTTATCCAGAACCCGTGCCTAATTAGTACATGGTAAACAAAATGTTTGTTTACAAAACATCTATACGACCCCTAAGTAACGGTTATCGCCCTTGCTTTAATTCCACGTCGAAGAAAGCCATGGTAACAGGCTTGTAGTAAGCTGACAGAATTTCAAGCTGATAACATAAGATTTGATATTGATATCTGATGTTTTCTTTTTCTAAATTTACTCTTATGTTTAAACCATTTTACCACCGCTCATCATAAATCTCTAAAATCGTTTCATAACGTTCATTCTATTAAAAGCTCGTATTTTGTAGCTACTTCAACAACCCCCACGACCCTAACACTTCCACGATCGCGACAAATAGCTTCCTGTGTTGGTCATAAATTAAAAACTCTTTCTCCCCCAACAGGCACCATTTACTCACCCACCCAGTGATCGGAACAATACACCTCGCCCTAGGGTCAAACGAACTGTTGCAACGAACTCTTTTCCCGATCGGTTCGTGTATCTGCTCATTACACGACCCCTTCCCAATACCGTGTATGGCCCCCTCACTCCCTCCAAAACCAAACGATCGACAACCACCAACTCGTCATAAAAATCCCTTGTTAATGCAGAGCTATATTGTGCCATCCCTTGGGGACGACCTCGCATCGGGTCCAGCGTTGCGCGCTGCCGTGTGGAGATGAAATAAAACGTCGATTTTATTTGCTGTTTTTCTCAGAAATAAATATTAACACGCCTTTTCTCGTTTTTCGTGTGCCGTTAGGGTTACAGGGCCATAGTCGCGTTGGGCCATCTCGCTACCATCGCTCATCCCGTTTGGTAGGAAGACGCCACCGGACGAACTGTTTTCGTTCCAAGCAATGGCCTGCGCCGGAGAAGATCCTTCACCTCAGCGCACGTGCTGAGAAAGAGCCACGGCGCGTAGGCTGTACCGAGCAGCAAAAATGTAGACACGCGATATCGTCTGGAGATAAGGCAGGACCTTTGGGTCGAGCACCTTTTTGCACCTTTTTTTTTGTTTCGTGCGATGGGCTCTACCTGCTCAAAGCTGTAAAGTTATCTTGCGCATGGTACCGTTGTTTTCGGGCTTGTTTACAAAATGTTTATCTTAATATGGTGCATATTGCTGACTAAACGGAACCTCATTAACAGACAGCGAAGGTGGGATAAGGGAGCGTGGTCAGGCACCCCGTTGCTCCGAAGGCGCCACAATCTCTTGAGTCTTGAGTCTCTCACATCTTGACAATCTTGAGTCTCTCACATATTTTGGCATAACATGTCTATCTTCTGTTGGTGTATTTCTAACACTCTCACATTAGTAACGGTTGCAGCAAAAGCACATCATCATACCATCCCGATGAAAAAAGGGATCGAGTTGAAAATCGGTAAAAATTACGCGCTTAATATCATTCGATCCACTTTTGCGGGAACATGGGCGTTTGTGCTGCGTCATCCTGTATACGGAGAGTCCCTTGATTTACATATCCCGATGCCGATCAATCCTTCAGGAGTTTTCACGTTAGAAGTGTCTGGATTGACTTGAAGATGCACCCCTTCAACGCCGTCTTACTTCAGAGTTTTCACGCGTTCCAGGACCTCTTGGTTCATTAAGAACTTTCCTAGGGAGCGATGATGGTCCCGGGCAGGTTCAGCGGATCAACGAGTAACTCACCGTACCAGAATATGCATGAAATTTGGGTCATCTTCATCAACGGCAACCTTTCACCGAGAACCAACAACAACAACAAAAAGCAGGTCGCGAACAGTAAGGCGACCCTTTCTTGCGCATTATTCGCGGTGAGTGACAGTATTCGACGTCATCATCATCATCATTAGCCTGCTCCGGATGATGAGTCATGTGGCTTTGATTTATGATCACGATGTCGTCACGCGCATCAGCCCGCTCTGTTGGCAGGATCTGTCTGCCACAGGAAGCGTGAGAATGCCGACTGTCTGGACATTAGAAGTCGCTTCCGACGAGCAGGGGTTTTCCGTGGGCAAGTCAAACCACCAAGACGACTCCACTAATTGGAGTTCTGGCAAGATTATGAAACCGAGTCGATGGATCGCATCAACACTGTACACCGATCTTCTTAACTACCGTGCGCGATGATGTTCACGGCTAGACAAACAGTTCGCTGTCAGTCATCAACGCAAACAATTGGCCCTTTCGGGAGCGCAAAACTCCACCGTTGTGGAAGATAAATCGCGCTACATTATTTATTCTAACACCTTCCTGTCTGCTGCCAACCACCCCGGCCACTGCGGAAGGTCTCTCGGAGTTTGTATCCTACAATTTGGTTGGACAATTTTCAGCCCATTACCGGGTCCCGTCGGTTGTTGTGAAATGTTTCATAATTCACCCGGCCAAGCGAGAGCGGGGAAGAAAATCCGGCGGTTTTGTGGTTTGCTGAAGTGTGAAACTCCTTCGGTGGACTGCGGTGACTACGACGACGACGACGACTGCGGGCATGAGTTATGGATTTAGAAAGGAATATTTGGCCGTTCTGTTGCCTGCCGGGTGCGACGGTAGCCCGTAGCCTAATCAGAAAAAACGGGCCCTAATCCCGAATAACAGAGGCAAAAAGGCAGTACAGTAGCCCCATTATTTGGACCACGATTAAATAATTAGAGCCGGTGCACTGGGTGCGCGTATAGCACCGCTGCGCCAAACTCCGCGGTCCACACTACGAACATGAGTGCTGCGGTTGCTGCTCTATGGAACGGTTTGGTGACGGAACAGTAGTATCCCCCCTCCCAACTCTGGTTTCGAGACGCCATCGATCGATCAAACCGATAGCACTTGCGCGCCCGGGCACCCGGTTTGGTGGGTTGGGCAACCTTCTCTCGACGCGCGCGAGCGCACACCAGTGTCGTACGTACGCCTTAATGGAAAACAATAAACTTCACACGCGAAATCGCTCACATCGGTTTGGTAATTAATTTTTGCGCATAGAATCCCGGGACCTGGGAAGGGGGTGAGCGCCCAACATGTATCCAGGGCGCCAGGGCCGGGTGTTGTGGGATGCAGACCGCAGGAATTGGCAAGCGGCAGTAGTAGTCGTGACTGGTGGCTTTCGTCGGGTGATCGTGCTGGCGTGGTTAAAGCTGCCAACAGCAACGCTCGCTAGACGTGCACGTGCAGCTTTTAATGAGATGATAAGATCGGGTTTGTCTGGATCTTGGACGCCAAAGCATACGACTCATATATGCAAGATCTTAAGTTTTCCGGCGCATCTTTTCATAGATCTTTTTGATGTTATTATTGGAGGATGATCTAGTTGATGGTTCATCGATATATTAAACGAACGTAGAAAAGAGTGTCAATGTATTCAATGGAAACTTAGTCCTCAGTGTGTTGCTGTTGCTGAGTCCAAGAGCTGACTCGTTTGAAGTTCTTTACTTGACTAATACTCTTATATCAATGTGAGATGAGCGCAAGATTCGATAGAACCTTACAACCTCCTAGAAGACAGACAATTACCAGTTTAGAAGCACCAAACGAAAGGTGAGAAGGAACCCAACCACACACACACACGCAAGCATTTACCGGGCAAGTCCAATCTATAAAATCAAAAAATCATACGTCAAACATTGAACGCATCGAACGCAAACGCATTGTTCATGGTGGTCGGCTATATGACACTCCCTCGTAAAACCCGCCACATCCAGAAAGCGACGTCCCTCGGATCTGTACCGTAACGCAAAAGCTTACCGCTGTCGATTTAATATCATACTCGCGAACAAAAGGGCCCCGGTTCAATGTGCGCACAGCCAGTCCTTCGTCTGGCCCTGTGCAGCTGCAGCAAAACCTCTTCCCGTTCTTGAAGATCAGTCCCGATCCTTGTCCTCTTTTAAGGAAACACCCCATGCACCACACCGGGCCCGATGCAATGTTGGCGCGCACGCGTACGTACGCGATGGTGCAGGTCGGTTCCTTACCGGTTTCCATTTCGTTGCGTTTCTTGTGCAGCATCTTCCACCGCTGGACGAGCATCTTGGCAGGCGAAAACAGCAAAAGGCAGAACTGGCGGAACGGAATAACCTGAAAGCAGCAGCAGCAAAAGGATGCAGACTAGCCTGCCGCTAGACGGCTGAAGGAAAACCACCCCGGCGGACCGGCAGATGTTTCGTTGCCGCCGGTGTCGTGATTTCTTTCAACTTTTAATAAATAAATGAGTTTATAAAACCGTGTGCACGTGTGCGGGATTGGGACGAGCGAGCGAGAGAAAGAGAGAGGGTGGACACAAAAGGGAAAGCTGCAGCTCAATGAAAAGGTTGAAAAAAACGATTCGATTTGACAGTTCTCTTCGCAGTGCAGGTTGATAGGTAGGGCACCGACAACTATCGGTAAGGTATCAACTAGATACGGAATATTGAGAAAAAAGTGAAGAAGCTTTAATGTCGCTTACCGTGTTTACGGTGATCGGTGTTGAAAAAGGATCCTCCTCCTACCTTTTCCCCTGCTTTTATTGTTCGACCACGACGAACACCTTTTTTGGGTCCAGCGTTTTTGATAAGTTTTCCAATCGAAGATGCAATCCAGCCAAGAAGCGATCTTTCGCTTAACCGATCGATCTTTTGTTGTCCCCCTTGCCCCGAAATGGGACTCGCTGCACGTGCTTACAACCGTTTGTTTGCTCAAGAATTGCCGAGAATGTTGCCGGGTTTGGTTACACCCATAAAACCCAACTGGACAGTAGACCGAGCGTGCACGCTTCTGTCAACGCGCTCCGGACATCTCATTGAACGCGGGCAAAAGGACATCTATCAAAATAGCCTTTTTGGGCGGAAATTCTAGACGATGTCCAGTGGTGTATTGTACAAAGGCGTACACACTTCACTGTCATAGCCGTGGAGAGCGCTCTGTCAATTTGTACACCTTTATGACACGCGATACCCAACCGAGCGGTACCAAATTGCTCGCCCTTAACTTCATTGAAACTCCAACCAAACGCAATTTGTACTTCAGAGTGTGTGTGCCGGAGTGTGGCGATGCCTTAAATTCCTATAAAATTGTGACGGCTTATCCTGTCTCGCGCGGTAACAATTTGTTGTTTTAATGCTTACTTCCCTTCACATAAAACGAAACCCGGATGACACCGCGCTCGTGACGATCGACTGGCCCTGTCTAAACCTAAGCAAGACTTTCGATTGTTTTCCCATTATTCTAAGGATGAAAATTCGTGGAAAATTGAGTCTTCCAGTCCTGATGGTCCACATAAAACGAGAAGCAGCGGATATCTTAAACGCCGCCTGTCGACAGGGCTGACATTGCGCGAGGTGCTGACATTTATGAAACCGGAACCGACCTTAAGCTGTTACGAGCAGAAGGAGGCGTATAAATCTTTCCCACTCCCGGGCACCGGAATATACGAGCGTCGAAGCCGTTTAATAGTTGTTGACGCCGCTATTAAAATAGAAAATTGTTTTTTAAATATGAAACCATCAGGTTCGGTTTTTCCGGGCCGACGGGTCGACTCGAGCGGAAGCGGAACCTTGGTGGAGAGGGTGAACGAAATTTATCGACACATTTCCGCACTGAAAGAGGGTTTTTTTTCCTCGGCTGGGTGGAAGATACTGGAGTCTCCTCTGGTTGCTGTACTTTTCTTCTCGTGCAAAGAAACACTTACACTCCCTCCACCCAAACACACACACACACACACCTAATACGTCGATCTCGTGTGGCACGCAACGCACGCGAAAGCAAGTAACGAGAGAGTGAGCCTGAAACAATACACCGCCGCAAAACGGCGTCATCTTTGGACACGTGTGCATGTCAGCAATGCGGCAGAGATTAACATGTCCGCAAGGTCTCGGGAAACCTGGCTGGAGCGGCAGTCTGGCGTGGCGAGCGGCCACCACCACAAGAACGGTGCTCCATGGCACCGTGTGGCTCATAAAGTAATTCGAGAGGAAGATCGATCGTCACCCCCAGAAGTGATCGAGTGATATAAAAATAAATAAAACACTTCAACACACACACAGCCAGACCGAACCATCAAGTTGATGAGGGAGGATGAAAATATACATGTTAAGACCCTCCGGTGACGTACGTGTGACAGCACGCTTCCCCCAGTCGTAGCGCGGCTTTTGGTGACTTTCCGGCCCTTCACGAGGGACTGGAGTGGCGTTGAAAAATCTGTCCCCACAAAGCAACTGCAACGGCCCTGATCTTCCGCAAGCAGATCATCGGAGGTGATCGGGAAGAATTTATCACGCACTGGGCTGAGCGCGCTGGGGCCTAAAATATGGCCGACATCGCGTCGTAGGGCGCCTTCATAATCTGATCATATTAAAAGGTTATAAACAAACATCACTTTTTCCCGCGCGAGTCGTGTGCGTGGTGCAATTACTTTCTCTACGTTTTTTCTGTTCTCAGACACCCGGTGTGCCGTAGAGTTCTATAGGCAGGGTGGGCTTAAGCATGGCTTGCCGGAGAGATTCCACACCCTCACGCACGCTCATATGAAGAGGATTTTTTTCTGGATAGAAGCCAACCGATGACGGTGATAAATGTTTACGATAGTGCAGGCTAATTTACACCTTGGAAGTGTTTTCCTTTTTTTTTTACTATTTTACCGCCTCTCCCACCGACGCAAACCTACAGAGCGAATGGAAACGATGTGAAAATTAATTGTCCCATCGTCACAGATGGTGATCGTGAGCCTGTGAATGTTGTCCGCTTTCCCTGCTGCTCGTCGTTGCCGCAGTGGTGTTGTTAATTTATTTTAATTTGATCAGACAAATGTCTGTTTAGATTGTGTGCAATGGTTTGTTTGCTACGGGGGCCGTCGCCTAGTTTATGGAAAACTGGAGAAAAATTGGACTCATTTATTTGAGTGAGAAATATGAAGGAGCGGATCGTTTTTTGAGAAATATTATGACCTTGATGTTAAGTCTTTTGTGTGAACATGATGTACGATTTATGTCTCTGAAGGATCGATTGAACTTCGATGACACTTCAAGGGATGAAACAATATGTCATTCCGAAGTTCGTTTAAACCTCTTTTAAATGATACAATCATTGCAATCCCAATACCCGAAATATGGCATCACCAATCATCATACTCAAGTACACTTCAAATCCTCTCGGTAAAGAACAATCGCTTAACGTCAACCCTTCTGGCGATGGGTTCAAATCCTATTATTTTTGCAAACACAATAAACTCAATAGAATCCACGCAACTGATCACTGCTTCATGGGAAAATATCTTAACTGTCATTTTGACCCTATGAATAGAACAAATTTCATTCTAGTTTCCCTTCGATTACCCACGAAACGAATGTACACTTTGAGGTTTACTGCAGTGAGGTATGTGAGGTACTTCTTTTAACAGTTTATACTGTCCGATAGCATCTGTTCAGGTATTTGTTTGCTATAAACCATGACGCACCTTTCACACTGACACGTGATGTTACCGGCAACGATTAATGCAGTACCATAAAATGCATATCACCCGAAAGACATCTGAATGTAATCGATTGAAGACGCTCTACGCCGTTGCACATGCTCACCACTGCAAACATTGTCGCAGTGTTGCAGTTGCATCAAACGCCACCATTAATCCATCACCTTCATGCTCAAACACCGCGTCCCGGAGGTTTCGGTGGACAAACAAAATGGGTTCAATATTGGAACAGCTTGAAATTCGGTTCGAGTCAACCGTTGTTTGATCGGATCGTTGCCTTTGCTCGTCTCGCCACACAGGTACACACCCTGCACATTCCTGCAGGTGAACGGTACACACCCGACGCAAATCCCAATCCCTTCTGCGGCTCGCATGAAATTCAATCCGTTTGCGCAGTTGCAGAATCAACGCAGCAAAATGGGGGAAAAGCCAAAAGAACCGGAAGTTTAATTACTAATTTAGCTCTCCTTCCAGCGAAATCTAAACCGAAAGTCCCACTCCGTACCCGTCTAATGGTACGGTTCAAAAGTCCTTTTCCTTTGTGCACCGGACGACACGGAACCGGGGGAGGGACTTCGGGCTTTAATTATTACCTTTGCTGTCAAAGCGACCGCGACGCGACTCGAAAGCCGGAAGCCGGTGCCATTGGCTAGACGCTGTCGACCGTACTTCTTTGCGTATTGTGCGCTTGGTTTTCCCCCGAACGCCGCGCAGCAGGATAATTGATCCTGACGAGTGGGTTGCGTGAGCTGAGAGGAAAGCGAAAAAATCATAAGTCACTGATATTGATCGCATGCTGGTCCATGACCCCCCCCCCCCCCCCCCTTTACCGGACCGCTTCGGACATGTGCAGACGCCATTGTTCATGCGAAATTCCAGTGGAAAGTCACCACAGTGGCAGGGTTCTAATTTACATTCCCGCCCCGCCTGTCGGTGCTTTCGGGTTGCTTTATTCATCAACAAAGTTGTTCCTTCCATTGCATCATGCTGGCCCGTACCCAGCAACGGTAAGGTACATTCCCTGCAGCTTCCTGCCAAAGCCACCGGTCGTCGTCCACAGCACAATGCACGCTCGAGGACCTTCCCATTGTCCCTATGCTCCAGCAGGCAAATTCGGCAGCAGTTCAGTAGCCATGCGCAACCTGCGCACTTTAACCTTTCCTACCGGTGCATCGGACGGTTTTTTTTTTTTTGCACTTTTAAATGCTGCTGCTCCCCCACCAAGCGGCTGCCAGGGGCTCTGTTTTACCTTTCCTTCTTTGTCCGTGCCCGAAAACAATACCGCGATCGTGTGCTTCGTTAGCACAACATTCACCGAGCCCCGGTGCCAGACAGCATCATGCCAGGACATGCGGGACATGCTGCCAGGATGCTTGCGAGGATCGTTTGGACAGCTGCCATCACCGTTCTGCATGCTGTCTAGGCGAGAGGCAGCAGCAGCAACAACACCAACCAGAATGTGCACTCGTGCACAGCCCGATTCGATGCGGCCTTTTGTGTGTGTTTTGAGGTTAAAAGAGAGGCAGAGAGAGAATTCTTTATAATAAGCACAGATTTTTGAACGTTTTTCCTTCTTGTTTTGCTGCTTCACCTCAGTGTGCCAGAAGTTGATTTCAATCTTCGGTGCAAAATCGATCTCCGCAGGCTCCTAACGGACAACCATCGAAACCATCGAGGCAAAGAGAGCAAATAGAAGAGAGGAGGCGAACCAAAAAAAACAGTCCATCCACTTTCCACAACAAAAGGACCAGGCATCCTGTGGCATTCTTCCCGCGTGGTGGAGGTGTACATGAGTATGTGCGGAGAGGCAGCAGCAGCAGCATAAAATCGGTAGCACGCGCCTGATGCACATGTGCATATTTGTTAAAGCATAAAGTGAAAGAGAGTAAGGAACAGAAGAACAAAACAAAACAGTCTGATGTACTTCCTTTCCTCGCTTTGTGTTTGACGCTGTGTATTTACCGCCATTTAAATTACTTTTTAAAAACGTGGCAAGGTGTGCGTGTTTTCGGCAGCGTTTCAAACGAGACACGGGCAAGAAACTGCCAGCGAGCAGCGGGGAATTATTGGCAGTTCTGGGGGAAGCCAACTCATGATCATGAAGATTGATGACACTTTTCAATCACATGCAAAGGAGAATTGATTGGTGTGTGTGTGTGTAATATGTTAAGCACGTTTAAAGGCATTTTCATGCGAATTCAGGTGAAGAAGTTTTTATGATTCAACTTTCAGTAAAACATAGTAATTGAAGTACATTTAATCAATGGTATATACTTCTGTTTGGATTTGCAGTTGATTTTACACATTTCAAATTAATTTTTTGTTCCATTTGGTCTCAATTTCATTTGGTTTTAAAGCCACTTTAAAAAACGAAAGCACAATAATGTTGAACCATCATTCACACATCCTACTGTACAGGTCAATTCATTATCTGCACGATATAGAGGTTCGTTGCGTGCCGCGCCGAAATTAGCATAATTTCAACTTGTTAGCTCATTGTCGAATCTTTCACCTTCTTCGATACACTTTGGAGCTTCAGTACGAAAGGAGCAAATGGATGAAAACCGCAACAAAAACGGTGAAAAATGAACTACCACGTTCATTCGCTTGTTAATGTTTGTTTTCTTCCACCGCGAGAATCCAGCAACCATCTCGGCAAGAAAAATGATGCAAACATTGTTCCTGCAAAATTGCGGTACATCAATAATGCAACCCTCTCCACACACACACACGTACACATGCGCGCATTTATTTCGCGCAAAACGAAGGAGGGTTTGACTTAATAAATATCCATTTATAAAATTTAATTGATTCGTGTAAATTATACACGAATTTTGACATTCCATGCATTGTTGGAAGGCCACCATCGGAAGGAGACGACCGGCATCCGGTGCAGTGCAGTCCAGCAAAAAGGACGTGGAAGTAATGAAGCAACTGACAGCAGTATTTATCACTTGCCTGGTGCATTCTTTTCCCCTCCACACAACGTACCACCACCATGGAGTTTTTCCCTTATTTTTGCGTTCACGCAAACGTTTCGGTTTTTACTTATTCGGTTTCTCGCGAACTGGTTTTCATTTTCGGGTTGACCGTTAGCAACACTCGCCTCGTCTAAAATGCTGACCTTAACAAACGCCACGACGGCCAGACAGGCAGGAGCGCTCCGATTGGTTCCCAAGCCTCGTCCTTCCCTTGTACCACATCGCCACTTGCAAGGCCGGACAAGGGGAAGCCTTGAGCATACACACACCATAGCGGGCACGACACGATAAGATTGAGTGAGTGTGACGCAATTTATTTCACATTATCCTTAATCCTTGCGCGGACGCATTGAGGATGCTCGCGCGCGCGCGCGCACCTTGGCTGCCTCCTCGCTGCACCAAGCGACATCACCGCATCGTAATGTGGTGCTGCCCGCAATCGTAATTCGGTGCGCGTTTTTGCCTCAAAACCTTGCGGGCCCGGTAAGGACAAACCTGATTTTACCGAAAGAAAGAACTCCCTTCGCCCGTCCGGTTGGCAATGGGTTTTATTGTGTGTACGTACATATATTAAGGACCTGCTTTTCGATGTCCACTTTATTTTATTTTCTGTTAACTTAGCCGCACCGCCACTCCGTTGTGCGGGGACCTGTTTCGATCGAAAAGAACCTGCTTTGCTCAACCCCTGTGCGCCTGTTGCGTTTGAGGGCAGCGAGAAGAAAAGTTGTTTTGGCTGCTGCTGTATGCTACGAATTAAATCGAAACCCATCGTTTTCCTTGGGTGTGGTGTCATCTAACAGAAAATTTATTTTTAATATTTATTAATGGTGTTATAATGACGCCGGTTGCCGCTGCGGCAGTGGATGAAGCCGGGAAAAAAGCAGCACCAGCTCTGATTGCGTGCTCACGGGGAGCGAAAGCAGCAGCAGCAGCAGCAGCTGGACCTGGACTGCGCGACGATAACGAAGCGTTCCCCGTACAAAAGGAACCCCTTCCCCGGCAAGGTGACTTTCTTCTTGCGCCAAGGGTTGCAGCGGGCTCGGGAGCAGGAATCGTTTTTCGATTGTTTGATTGAATTTATGAGAGGCCGGTCTATTCGTCTCGTGTCTGTGGCCCTTCTTTTCCTATCAAAAGAATACATTATTTTTTACGCTGGAAAGCGTTTTCCGAAACACTCTCGCACTGTGTGTGAGCCCGCCAGTCCCGGTACCGGTTTCAATTGCTGGTGGTCCTGGTGCTCACACTAAGCATTTGTTTATGCTAAGCTGAATGTTGCTGTTTGGCGTTTGAAAGCCAAATAAAGATATAATAATTATTAATCGTCTTGCGCTGTGTGCGTGAGATAGAATACGGTGACACTGGTTGTGACGGTTGTGCGTCGTAGCAGCGTTGCAGAGCGATCGAATTACGCTGCAGGATATCGTGGGACAGGATCAATCTGGGAGGATTTGGAGGATTAAAAACTCCTTTCAAGAATATGCAAAGTGCAATCACAATATTTACAGCTTCATTTCAGTTGGCAGCATCTTCGGAGCACGACGGAGATGACTGATCACTTCTCAGACAGAAAATAATTAATCTTCCTGGTAGTGAGACATCAAGGAAAGAGATTCATACCCACACCTTTGTAAAACATCAAAGGATCTTATAAGCTTTACAAGTTATTCGACCAAATCGACACATTTTGACAAATAAAGTAGGAACCATTACAAAATTGCCATTAAATCCTAACGACACCCGGTGTAGTTGCCCTCAAGCACCAATTAAAATAATGCAGCTCGTCACGTTGCAAATCCTCATACATGTTACACCTTTAAATGCATGTGGTCGCACCACTTCCTTTCCTTTCCAAAAACACTTCGTTAACGATCCCTAGGATCCATTTTGCCTGCCTATCGCTACCACCAAGTGTGCTACATTCGTCAACTCAATCATTAATTCAACTATTCGCACCACACCTCCTCGGCGTCAGCACACATCCTGCCGCCATGCTGTCCCCGATCCGTTGCAGTATGTGTGTGTGTGGCGTCGCTCCTCCCCGGCGAGGAACACCCGGCGCGTGTCGAGAGCCAGATTTTCCTATTTCCTCGACCCACCCTGCATCGGAAAGTGAGAGATTTATACCGTTTGCAAAACAAGTTCACCGGGCCTCCGGGGCCCCGAAAGGGAGACGATGCGACCTGATGCCGGGCAGGTGTGCCAGGTTGCAGTTTTTGGGCGAGGCACCCCTCGACGCACGTACAGAGCACGTTGTGTATCGATCGATGATTGCGACGGGTTTGTTTCCCTGTGTCACTATTTGGCTACGTTTCATTATTCTACGCTGCACATGTGTGCGTGTATAGGTGAGCCTTTTGTGCCATTCCCTTCCTTTTTTTTCGTTCGTTCTCGTCCAAGGGATAACGATCACTTCAATCGCTGGTGTGTTGGTCGTATCCATAGCGCACCGGCGCAAAAATAAATCCTGAAACAGGGCCTCGGAAAAAGACCAAAAGACAGATGTTCCAGAGGGCAAGCAGAGAACGATCTATCCGTGTTGGTAAGCTTTTAAGAGCGCTAGATTTTAACACCACATCCCTTGAAGCACTTTAAACCGAGCGAACGACTTCCAAACTAGGAGCCAATTGATAGCATCGATTCTGTGCGAGAGAGTGTGTGTGTGTGCAGTACACTTTCACCTTCCAATGAATTATATCCGCCCGATGACCCTTTCACCCAGCTGGCAATATGGCAACACCACAAAAAAAAAGCAAAAAGAAATAAAACAAAACACCAACATCCATAAGAACAAATGCACCGCAGAACTACATCACTATAAATCTTTGGCGCGTAAGCGTGCTCCTTCAACACCTTCAGCAGGGGCACACGCACCGACTTTCCACGGTACAAGGTTGCCTGCCCCGGCACTGATCAGCCCATCAGTTTTCGGGTAGAACGGATTAAGATCCATTAGTGGGTAGTTTAACCACAACCAGCCACTTTTCTTGTAGCGCCGCCCTCGCCCCTCGTTGTGCGTTGCGCTGCCTTTTTAATTTACGCCACCGCTTAAGACGCCTCTCGGCGGAGGTTTTTCGGGGAAAATGATGATTTTTATTTGATACGTTAGGTTTCCGCTTTCACGCCGGGCCGCAAGGGAAAACCCGGGGCTCACACTTTCTTCGGGGGATAGATGAAGGTGATAAACATAAATGCCACCCGTTCATCTAGCTCCGTCAGGTCGTCCCGTCATCGTCATTGTCGTTTGTCAATTAGCTCAATGAGACTCCTCGCTGCGCCGCTAGCGGACGGTGGAGCGGATGGAACACTTTCCCTTGCTTGGTTAACACTTTTCCAGACCAAGGGGTGCCAAGTGAAAGTGAGAAAAGGTCGTCGATTGAGATGCACATACGCACACAGGACGAGTCACAAGTGATGATGAGCCTGAAAATGACACCCTATCTACCCTCCTTTGTGTGACGACAACCGCGACAACGACAAGCTCGCCCGCGATCGTGCCTTTTCGGAGGAAAAACAAACGGGCATTTGAAAACATGGAAATTTCTTCGCTTCCCCCCAAAACACCTTTAGCTGGTTAAACGATTCGAAGCTAAAAATAGTGTCCCAATGTAACACCGAACCGCACTGGCACGCGCTTTCGCTACCGGCACGCGCTGCTCCCAACCTAGAAGCGGAACAAGGAAAACATTCGGGCCGTGTTTTTCTCGCATTTCCGCACCGCAAACGGGAACTTGTCTTGCCGAGGGCGCGTGAACAAGCCAAACAATCACACGCAGTGCAATCGCCCTTGCAGCAGCATAAATAATAATGATCTTTCGCTGACAGATGTTCCAGCGCGGTTACTCCGCGCCGTGGTGCCGTGACCAGGAGCTCCCGAACGGAATCGCGCGCTCAAGCGGAAAGGTAGCGCGATTACGCGCGCCACCTAATAATCAGCACCGAAATGATTGTACTGCTTACAATAATTTCAATTTTCACATGTGTACAGATAATTTTCCCGATTGGAATGTGCTCTGTTTCCTCCGCGAACAAGTTCGTCCCCTTGCGGCTGAGGATTTTTCCGCACCAACGCGTGTATATTTTGGGAAAGTAAACGATCATAACCATTATCATTAGCCGCTCGGTACCTTCAACACCCTCCTCCTCGTTCTACTCATTGCTTACCCATCCCCTTCCCTTCGTAGACAAATCCTTCTTCGCGCATCATTTGCTCGTGTAATTGCCCGCTGTAACAAGCCCATTTAGGGCGGCCAAATTAACCGCCGCCCTGGTCCGGGGGTCAATTAAATATGAAATTTATGAACACCCGCAGTTCGATTTTTCCCTTCGACCATCGCGCCATCGCACATTCCATCGCTTCCTGGGGACCGCTTGGCTGCGTTTTCCTGCCGGGGGTTTTTTCCTAAAAATAAGAATCGCTTCCATTGGCTAATCCCCCGCTTTCCTCCAAAGCCAAATACCCGATCGATAATCGGCCGATTTATTTCGATGGTAGGTTTTTTTTGCCTCTCTATCCCGGTTTTGGGGTCCCTCAGTGCCAAGCCACCACACCACCGGCCGTTTTTCCAGGTCGTTGTCACCGGCTGAACAGATGCCGTGCGGGCCGGGGACGATAAATTGCCCCTTGCGAGATGGTGTTCGATTCCAAACAGGCTAAGCCATGGATTTTTCTTTCAGATACAAACATAAACACACACACGCACAGCCGCTCAGACCTAACAAAACGCTGATCAAACCGTTTGCTCACGTGTGCTC
Source organism: Anopheles coluzzii (assembly GCF_943734685.1). NCBI lineage: Eukaryota > Metazoa > Arthropoda > Insecta > Diptera > Culicidae > Anopheles > Anopheles coluzzii. Next base: position 8,468,827 of record NC_064671.1, read on the forward strand.
ACGGATTGCAAAACCCCCTTCGGGTTGGAGCCTGCAACGACAACGGCCTAGTGTTGACCATTTTCGATACGGTTCAGGAGGAAAGGGCAGCATTTTTGTGGCACGGTTGCACGTCACTTTAACACGGCGCTCGCAGTTTTGGGGCCCGTCCGCCGTCTGTGCCACACAGGGCGATAAATAAATAAAACCAAATCAACTCGTAATGTGTCAGATTTAGTATAATTTATGTGACCGAGCCGGCGCGCGCGTTTTGCTGATGGCCAAACGGCATCCCATTTTTTTTCGCGACGCCAGCCAATGAAGCGGTTTGTGCTTAATTGTTCGAGGCCGGTTTGGCTCGAGATTTTGGCTGCAGCTGCAGCTGCTTTGTTGTTTGTCGGACGACTATGGTTCTAGAAGTATGCGAACAAATGGTACGCAGATTGGCGTTGCTTTTGGCTGGATGGAAAACAAAACCACTTGCAATTGCTGAATGGTCTGGTTGAGCACATGCATTTGAATTTTTGTGGAATTTTATCTTTTTCAAGTGATTTGTTGTGTGTCACTGAGATAGCTGTAAGTGCTATTATGGAAGAGATCGTTACATACAGGTACAGATTCTGATTTCTCCATCAGCTTCTATTGCAGAATTGATACTGTGCCCCAGTCTTTAACCAGAAGAAGAACAGCTCTATATCTAGGCAGAAAGAATTGCAGTCGAGGTCAAGATCCAAGCGAATGGAAGTAAATAGTTTCTTCAGGATAAAACATTCCATGTGAAATACCTCTTGAGACGATAAAAACACAACTAATCTGTATTAAGTTCAAGGATTTTCCAAGATTTCATCTGCAAGGATCTCAAGCAACTCTGAGACACTTTAAAATAATAACTATTCTTCATACTATAGTTTAAAGGACACATCTTCAGACTCCACAGCGCGATAGAATCACAGCATGAATGGTATATCTCGCTCTCCGTTTATCCTGCCATCTAAAATCTCTCAACAAATCCACCATCATGGCTGAAAAGCGTACTCAGCACACATTTCCCAGTACCAGGCGCTCAGCCATCAGCAGAGCTATTCCCAAATCCCGCATCAAACATTAGACCCTCGCCAAAACAACAACACCCTTACCCCTACTCCAAACGTACGCATCGTCAAGCGCGTAAAAGGCAACCCAAAACACTCACGTCCCATTGCTTCCCTCTGCCCCGACAACCAAAAACGCACACGACGGGAAGGAAGGGTCGTTACGCGCAGTCGCGTACTTTTTCTTTTCTTATTGTACCGAAAACGACGAGAATGCGCACACCGGGACACGCGGTATCCTCGTGCAGTAGGGGAGATGGCATACAAACACCACCACCACCACCACCAGGCCGGCTCGGTATCCTTTGTCAGCTGATTCCGTTGCGACCGGGTCGGCGAGTTGCTTGAGCTACCGGCTCGTGCTCCTAGTCGCCTGGTAGAGTAAGGCGCCAAAATTCCCGCTGCTAAAAGAATCGCATTCCAAGCAATCGCCCGTAAGGACGTGCACTTCGGAAAGGAGCTAGACCGACCGGCGCCTTGAACCGGTATCGCAAGCAAACGCTACGTGAGGGACCATTTTTGCGAAACATTGCATGGTCGAAAGACGTTCGTCTTAAGATTTTGGGAAAACCGTGCGTTCTCCTCATACTCCCAAATCCGCGCCACCCTCTCCCGTTTGTTGGAGAGCCAATCTTGGACGCGTATCGATGCATTCAATCAACCGTGACGAAGCCGGCATCGAATTCGGCTCTCTGGGTGGATGGTGTGTATTCGCGCCAAAAAGGGCAGGATGCGTACTCGTACTCGGCGGCGGTCGCGAACTTCGGCCCACCGATCGGGGATGCATCCTGTTGCATTGCGTGTGTATTAAGTGCTGCTTTTTTTTTCGGGGGTGCACTGGGCTCCGGGCCTGTTGTCCCGAACGTGTACGTACGCTGGAGCGACGTTCGGGTGTTCGATTTTGGTGGATGTGTATCGACCGCGCTCGACCGGTGACGGTGATTGCGGATGCTGCGCGCGCTTTTTCGCCCATTCCGGAGAGTGTGCAATTGTGTGTATGTGTGCAATTTGTACATGTGTGAAGAGGGAGCCTGTGTGCGATTCCAGAGCATTTGTAAGGCAATGATAGAAGCAAAAAGCAATATTTAGGAAATGAAAGTTTTTGCGATCTTTTGTATCAAAAATTTTGCCCTCGCGCCTTTGGGTATATTTGCTCTCAAAAGCAAAAAGATTCAATGCACACACAAAAAACAACCAGCCAACAAATCGGTTATGCTTCCGGACCAACCACAAAAGCAAAATGACATCTTTAGAATCCAGTCTGTCCCAAAAAAAAAACATCCAACACAAACTGTACCGGCTACCTGCTGAAACGGAACAAACACGCAAACTTCCGGAAATTGGGAAAAAATGGCGTTTTTGCTGCATCCTTCCTCCTGCCTTTTTTTACGCAATCCCACATCGGAAGAAGCTGTGCACCTTTTGCCTTATTTGCACCCGTGCACCACCCGCCATACGCTATTGATCGATTGGGCAGAAGAAACGAATCAATTATCGATCCGGAACGTTCTCTAGTTCCACCGCACCTTTTTGCTTCGGTCGTTGCCGGTGGCCGGTTCAAATGTCCCCGCGCGCTTTAAGCCGGCTTTCAAAGCTTAAATCCTTTGTTATCTGCTTGTAATTGATGGCATCTTCGGATACATGGCATGGTGCGTTTGCTTTGCGTTTACTCTCTTTTCCGCTTATTTTAAGGTGCAAGGAGCAGCAACTGCTTCCAAGGAATGGATCGAGGACAGGACAAAAAATGGTCAAGGTGTGGGTGGCTGGTTTCGTAAGGAAGGTAAACCTGGTGTGCTTGGAGTAAATCCTTTTCCAACAGGACATCCGATCCGTTTGGTTTGTAATGCTCCGGCTAAGCGGGTTAAACACTGGAAGTAGCAATTTAGCAGAAAGATTAATCTGATTATCCTCTTACCGGGTTTCCGGGTATTGCACGTATCAAATGGATATTTAAAAGCACTTAATGATGCTGAATTCCAGGTACATGAAATGAGTTTAATATTTAACAAAAAAAAATTGGGAAAATAATATCAAAACTTTGCGTGAATTTGGAAAACTTATCTGCTTCAAATCTTCATACAATTCTATAAATCAATAAACAACAAATAAAGAAAATCTCATATCCTTCAGCGACATTAATTTATCCTTTCAAAGGTACATATTACCTCCAGCGAAAGTAACAAATCTCTCCGTTTTTGCCCACGCACATCATATGATTAAGCGATTTCTCCTCACATATCCTGTCAGTTTACGATGCTCAAAATCAATCACCACGAACCATTACCCGTGAGCCAAAACAAACCAATAACACAAGGCCTACTCTACATAAAGCTCAGCGCTTTGAAGGGAAAAACTCAACAACACGTTAAATCGACGCCGGCAGCTTCGTCGTCGTCGTCGTCTGTCCTCACTGAACCACACAGTCATCATCATTTGTTTTTTCGGTCTGAAATTGTGCTACTTTGAATGGCGAATATGGCGAGTGTGTTGATACAGGAAGACACACCTTAAAACCAAAAAAAAACATTATTGCATACTCTCACCACCTATCGAGTGGGAAGGCTGACATTTCAACGCCACCGGTTCCACCTTAAAAGTACGCGGGCAGGCAAAAAAGCACCTCCAAAAAGTGACCTCCTCCCGCTGCAAGAAAGCAAACTTTTCTCCCGGACTCCACAAGAGTCGCAAAGAAGGAAGAGGTAGCGGTGCTTGAGCAAATGCTTGATTTATGAGCGTAAGGGTCAGTGCTGTTTAATTTGCAGTACGAACAGTCGTCCAAAATACCGAACCAGGACGACCGCTACAGGGCAGGAATGGGGAGGCAGAATGTCGAAATGTCGAAAGGGGTCGCCCCCGAAACCCTTAAAGGTGAGCCGCACCGAACCGATGCCGAAAAACAAATCGCCCCTGTCTCGTCGATGGCCCGTCGCCCGGGCAGAAATGGACACCCGAGCCGCCGAGCCGGAGTTGCAGCAGCAGCAGCAGCAGCGGCAGGCGGCAAGCGGAGTTGAAATAATTTCGCCCCATACCAGCCGCCCGGCCAGTAATTTCACGGTAAAGTACCGCCCTGGCAGCATAAATCACTCGCACCGCACCGAGGGCGCAGTCCTTTCTCCGTTCTCCGAGGCTCGCACGCAGCGAAGAGATGGTGGAAGGTGGAAGAGCACAGACACAGTGCAGAAGAAAAAAATGAAAGTGATGAAAACATTAATTTCATCGAACGCCCGCTCGGGTTGCATACGGTAACGGTTCCGCGGATGACAACGACGGGACCAACCACGCTCCACGCTCGATAGTCCAAATGGTTTGCCTAATGATGCAACAATCACCGTCAATTTTCCTTCAGGTCACCGTTTGGCCGCCCACGACGAAGAAAATGGCAGTGTGGAAGAGTCAGTGTGAGTGTAGTGTGTGTGAGCGACTTGAACACGGTAGCACGCAAACACCGGAAGGGGCATTGCGATTTGGGATGCGTCCCTCTGCTTGAAGTTGAAGGGTTAAGCTACGCTTTCCGTATGTATGTTTGTTTGTCCCCCATTTGTGCAATAAGTGTGTGTACATGAGGGAGCCCCAGAGGTGCATCGAATGCGCTCGTGATCACAAATCGAACCTAAAGCACCCGCAATGGCCTGAATCATTAATCAAGGCTGTGACCGGATTTTTTGCGAGCTCATTATGAATGCTCCCCAGGGGTAATGGAGAGCGGGGGGGGGGGGGGGCTGCGGGGGAATGATTTTAATCTCCACGCCCGGAAAATCATACCGCGCGTTTATGCTGGTCGGCTGTAAAGCATGATGCATTAGAAGGTGAAAGGATTAACTGGGTTAAAGATTGCTGATATCGCATTTGTTTGAGTTTGAACATCCTAGTCTAAAAGTTGAGTTTATTTTGAATTATTTTAAATGATAAGAACTTTAACAGTAATTCTGCTATGTCTGAAGACTTTTCTCATGTAGAATAAGTACTTCATAATTCTCAGAAATCGTTCTCAGTTCATACTCTCTTCTAAGATCCCGCTAGGTGGATCGGACGATATCGGTGCATCAGTGGAAGAGCAGCAACCTCACAGGTACGAAATAATGATCTTATCGCTCCAAATTCAAATCTATCTCCTCTACCATCCAAGGCTGCTCCAAAACCACAACTCTCCAAGCCAGCAGAACAGTACCCTCCATTGAACCTAACCCCTCTTAAAAAAACCACACAACTGTGCCACACATAAATCACGATCCACTCGCCACCGTAGGGGCTTAAAATGATAATTCGATGCAAAAACAAGTAGCGCACTCCGGTGCATTCGACAACCACTTACATACCTTGGGCAAACTCCCAACAGTGGAGAAAGGACCGATTTGAAACGAAGTAGTAACGCGGCGAGAGAGAGAGAGAGAGAAAGAGATTGAGGCTCCTCTATTCGTGTCGCATTTAATTTCGCGATCTTCGCCCAACACCGCATCCTTTTCTGCCGATGCGATTGTTGGGATGCAAAATTAGCATAAATTATTCCATGCTACCGTGCCGAAAATGTGTGTTCTACACCACCACCTCCATCTCCTTCCTTCAACAACAGCCCGTTCCATGTGCATTGTATCGCTGAAAACCACTGGGCATGAAACATGTCAAAGCCCGCGAGCCACACTAATTCACGATGGTGCTTTCGTTACAGATTTTATTGGGTCGCTCGCTTGCTTGCTTGTTTTCGGCTCAGCGTTTTCACTCGGCACCCTTCCCGTTCCCCCCTTTTCACTAGATGTGTGCCTTGCATATCAACATATTCCATCATAACGAGGACCTCCCCGGTGAAGCACACCCGGGGATGCAACACTTTATTCTCGCTGCTCCAGTTTCTGGGCCCTGCGATGCGATCGTGCACAATGGGGGCCAACCACCACCGCGGCGACACGTGGCACATTGTTTTCAATCATCCCACTCGCTGCGAAAGCGAAATATTGTTTTAATTTCCACCCCTTGCGCTTACACGACACCGCACGAAAGAACGACTTTACACAGGGGGGAGGATTGCAGGGTAGGCTACTGCAAAAAAACGAGCCTAGAATAGATGAAAGACACGAAAAAACGGCTTCTAGAGGGACTTCACAACACAAAACAACAAACGCTACAACGGCAGCAACGGCGTGCAGTTACACACAAGAGGAGAGAAAAAAATCTATCGTTTCTACTTTGCATTACTCATTCCCGCCTTTCGGGCATGATCGACCGATAAATCAAAGCACATAAACGGTGCAAGAATAATTTTTTTGCACCTGTAACATTTCGTGCTGCCGCCGAACCTTAGACCATGGGCCCGGAGTGACGGTGATCGAGCGGTAAAGCAATAAAAACAGAGCAACACAGCACAGAGCCGCGTTCTGCAGCCTCCACCATTCGCTTTTTGCTAACAATTGATCGCGAGTTGTAGATCAACCGAAAGCATAAGCTAGCTTACACACACACACACACCACGCAGAAGCACATGTCGCCAAAAAGATCACATTCTTCCGCAACCCGAACCTCACGGCGCACTTCGAAGGGGCTTGCCATGAAGTGTGATCGTTTAACCGGCGTTTAGCAAGCGGGCAAAGCTCTGCAAAATGTTAAAATTAGAATATAATGCGCGATTGGACCCGTTTGCAGCCACAACAACAAAAAAGCCGAAAGGAGCCGCGCATACATTAAGCCGACTACCCCACCAAAACTGCAACACACTACAGGCTGCGCTTAGTCATAGGCCGTTGAATTATTTAGTGGAGAGTAGTTTATGAGATTTGTTTTGATCTGGGACCTCGTGCGGTTTGTGTGTTGGGGCAGAGAGTGGTGTGCTGGGTGACAGATAACTGGGACCCTTCTTTTGGGGCACAGAACAGGCATCAAACGCGAAAAGACTGGGACGAGCTGAGGTGGTGCTGCAAAGACGTTGCCCTAAACGAGACAAGTCAATCATACACACGTACGGACACGTATGAGTAAGTGTTAGCATATTTGTTTATTATTAGCGGTAAATTATCATGTTTGTACGGCCAAAGGTACGGATTAAGTGGTGTGCCCTCGTGTCCCCACTCGATGCTCCTCCTCCTCCTCCCATCATTTGGGCTGCTTATTGTCGTTTGCGTCCGTATCGAATCGCAAACTTACGCGAAGAACCGGGGCTGACGAGGCGGTGATGCTAGTACGTTCGTTTGCCTCACACGCCACATGTAGGTTGCGTTTAGGTTACCGGGGACTTATTGAAATGGGCTGACGAGCATCAGGCATACGGCACAAACTGAGAGGTGGAGTTCCGCCACAAGCGAACTCAGGCCTGCCACAGAGAGTTCAATTGATTTCTGTCAGGTGATGTGATTCATCCGTGCTCTGGTCGAGCTCTGGTCGGGTTGGAGTGGGTTTTTGGGTTGGAATAGAATCAATTAAACTCGTGCCGATTAATCAGTGCAAACAACACCAACGGGAAATGGAGTAGGAAGTGAACGGAGTGAATTTATGATGTGTGTATGATGATGAGGAGTGGTAATTGAAAAGAAAAGCTATAAATAAGAGTTTATGAATCTATGCGAATCATAATGAAAGTACATGGTACATGTTTTTCGATTGAAACTGAATCAGAATAACTGCAAGATATGCAGTGATCTAACCTTGAAGTTCTATCAAATCTCTTGGGTCTTAAGTTCTTATGAGAACTATCTCAACACTTCAGGCATTCCGAATCTATTACTACTTCTATACTATTACCATACTACCCCAAAAAACGATTGGCTGAGTATAGCCTTGAATTTGGTCCGGTCATTCGGACTTTTAATCGTTGGACTATTGAAATCTTATTAGAATTATTCCAATTCTTCAGGCATTCCAGATCTCCGGGTACTATTATATGAGTGTTTGTGAAATAAACGAAAGACTATTATAGGCTTAGTTCTATTAAATCCTAAGAAACTAAAGTCGTCATAATAGCTATCAAAACGCATCATGATCTCCGAATATCTGGCTACTATAACTAGAATGTAGTAAACATCATGAGACTAGTAAGAAGAAGTAAGATATTGCTAGAAGTTATTTATATCAGCGTGGATCAATTCAGTACTAGCGAAGACCTAAAGTGTACAAATCTATAGAAGATTTCAAACATACCGTTATCTGTCTGTAAAGTATCTTGATGTCACTTAAAAGATTTCAGGGCCTTCCGTTAGTAATATGATTGAGAATTATTATTCAATGTACTCACTGATACCATAAACTACTATCATCTGTAGCAGTTATTATAACTTCCTTCGTATCAAATAAATCAATTTATATTAACCCATTCATCACCCAATCAAGCAAAACTGTTCCAAATAAATCAACCGTTCGCGTCACAGCCCGAAAAACTAGCTCTCCTTACCGGGCACACGCCTTTGGAATGTGCACGATCCTCGACGGCCACTACCTCAAGGTGCACCAGCCATAAGCCACACGAAGCAAGTGCAATCCATCAACGTGCACCAGCTGATAGTAGCATATGATCTTTCGTGTTAAAACCGCCTCCCGGAACTTGTCCCGGTGCAGAGCAAAAAACAAAACCACTCCAATGGACAAACCTGATCGGTGCCCATAAAACAACGATTAAAATTAACGCTAGAATCAGGGCCGCCGCACAACTGGCTGAAGCATAAAGCGTCAGATCAGCAACACCATGGCTGGAGGAAATCGGCGGTAGACACCACATCACACCGATCAAACCACAATAATTAATAACTTCTTATGTAAATAAAACCAATAACAGATACCCCGACAGACAGCACCAGGGACAGTCGCGGCCGATCAAGCTTGCGGTTTAAAGCTCCATCAAAAAAATGGTGATATATGGATATGCAGCGCGGTTTACCACTATCTACTGCTCGGTATCTTTCACTCCCCGGCGGCTGCGGGCGCAAATGAGTCTAGTTACCGGTGACAGATTCAGTCTGCCCGATTATATCCTCTTGTCTACGCGCGCTCCGAAACAGGTTAGTCGCCGTTTAAAACCATACGAAAGAAAGCACGCCCTACCCCGCCAGCTCCCCGCCAGGGACACCGATCTGCTAACAGTTTGTAATTAATCAAATGTGGCGCACGATTTCGCGTACAAAACCCATGCACCCCATGCATGCCGCCGCTTCCTCGCGCAGCGCGTATCCGCAATCGTAAACAAGCTCGCGTAGCCATTGCGCGTTAAATAAATGGTCGCGCAAAAGTCGCACCGAGGGGTTTTACGATTCCAACGGGAATCGTAGGCAGGGTGTATTCTTTCCCCCCACACTTGTGGACGACGTAAAAAGGGTGTGGTCAGTGGCCGCCACCGGGCGACAAATTCAACGCGCGCCGGCAGGTGTCCCCCGGTGTTGTCCGCCACGGGAACGGAAAACGAGACTTGCAAACCCATTGCCAGGGCCAAACGCAATGGCCTCGTGCGGTTGCTGTAAGCGATTCATTAAAAACATTGTACCCGCCGGCGTGGTCGGGTGTTGGTTGTGTTTTTTACATCACCATTTGTGTACCGACCCCATGCAGAACGTGTCGAAGAACAGTGCACGTACTAAACGCGGGTGCGCCTCCACACACACACACACACTCCCGATACGCACACGAAACGATTTATGAAGTGCGTTGTTCGACCAGCACTTGGCGGTATTGATTTGATTAGCGTTTTCACGCGTGGAAACACACCCTTCTGGGGGGGGAAACGATGGGAACGATCGGGCGCGATTCACAAACACAACCGCTCAAGAGGGCTCCAGGCCCGATGCTGCCCTTTCCCATTAATGCCATTATGTTTTACGAGGCTAACGGGTTGGCTTTAAAAATTTGAATCCCAATGCACCGCGGAACACCCACGACGATCGATTGTGCCGCGGCTGGAGCCACCGGGCTAAACGGTACGGTGGGAGGGAAAATCAATTAGAATATCAATCGATTTTGGTCGCAATTTCCATCCCAATGCAATCGCTCGCTGGCACGAAACCGATCGTAAGCGACGAACCGGTTAATCGAAGGAGATAGAGCGATCCTCCCTATACGATGCGCCTGTAATTATTGGCCCTGTTGGGAGGGTAGGTGAAGGACCAAGAAGACCTTCTCTTGCCCTCGGGGAGAAAATGAGGCATAAATAAATGAGTGAGCTCATAACTGCAGGGTTTGTTGTTCATTTTGTCATGCAAGAGTTCCATGAAGTCGCTTTGTTGAAGTTACAAACACTCAAAGTTCCTCAAAAACGAACTGCAATTAAACCCAATCACCACCAGTAACCCTTTATCGTAACGTTTGACTCTTTGAATTCCCGTGATTACATCACGCCCGTACTCCTTTTCTCACATCCCATTTCTCATGCTGCAAACAACAGCCGACCCCAAACCCCAAGTCCACCATTTAGGCCTTAATTTTCATTACCCAAGTTGTCTGGGCCGCGGCCGAGCTGCGATGCACTGCGTTAGGACCAAGAAACCAAAGTCCAAACAGTGCGCACTACCATCAACTATTGATTGCCTCCCAGGACACGGTTGTGGCGGCATGCGGCGGCAAACTTCCGAGATTGCGATCTGCACGACTTTCCACCATCAATCCGCCGCCCCGTTACACGCCCTAAGACTCGGGCGCGTTAATGATGGGCACGATTCAGTTTGGAGCGAAGTTTGACGCGGTCGACACGGCGATGCAAACGGTGACACATTCGCGCATCGGTGAATCTTCTCATTTGACTACCGTCGAACCGGTGGGACGGAATCTCCTGATCGTGCGGGTACAGGGATCAATAAATAAAGCTAACCGTTGCAATCTTTCACGCCTAATGTGAAGCCGATGGAGCGTACCCCGTGTCCCGTTTCTGTGCGTCCTCATGTCACGAGATCTGTATCTAGCGGTGGACTGAAGTGGACTGCATCTTCCGTGACCCGCAGCAACTGGGTATTGGCGGCGCTGTGGACATGCTGACATGGTCCCCCGACTTGGGTCAGCGCATCGGTCGGGTTAATGTGTGTCTGGAAGGTGGTCACGAAGGTGGTCACGAAGGCGGTGGTGATAAATAGTACTTCCTGCCACTTGGCGAGAAGAGTGCAAGTTGGTTCTCCAGTTCGTGAAGTCTCCAAAGAGCTCCAATAGGTCGGTATCGTTGCAGTATCGTATAAGCTGTTGGTGTTGATATCAAGCTGCCCCTCAGGGTATGATCATGTTCCCGTAGCGACGACGCACGCGTCATTCTACAACCAGCGCACGAGCACTGGACTGCGAACAGCTTCCTCTCCGATATCAATGGCGAAAGGTCAGGTTCTTTCGCTTCGTGTTCGTTCCGTTTGTGTGCCGGAGTGTCCATTTGTTTGGTTCGTCGGATTGGTTCGTCCGTTTCGGCGCCCGCTTGGTGGGTAATTTAAATTGGCATAGCGTGAAATATCGCACTGTGCTTCTAGTTAACCTTCGACCTCCGGTTGCAACCTGGCAACGGCGGTAAGCGCCTGCTTGTGGAGAGCTTGTTAGACGTAGCCCCCGGGAGAGGATCGTACGGGCGGATGAGAACGTGCTGCTTGCGGATTTATTTGTTTACCTGTCGCCCGCCGTGGTACATTATGGTCGTGGTCGTCGTGGCAAGTACTTGAGCGAGTTTTAATTCCCTCGCTCGATATGCATCAGAGCTATTATACATGAATAAAAAGTGAATTTCTGTGAGATCTTGTTGTGTAGACCCTTAGAATAGTAAGGTTCCAATGAATCAAAACCAATTTTGAGAAACGACATTTCAGAAACCCTTCTTGGAAGGCTTTTACTACGAAGCCTCTAGTTGGTTTAATCTGTCACCATGACCTCCGGCAGCGAGCCAACCAAAAAACGAAAGTTAACATTTCAAACATTTCCGCTCCTACTCCCGCACAATCGAACACACTTTCCATCGGGCCCCAAAATCCACGTGGGTGATGTAATGATGGGTCACACAAAGCCTCCAAAAAGTGACCGAAAAAAAACGCAGTCCCCATACAGCACCAGATCCCCTCCTTCTGCTGCCCGCCCAGCTAACAAAAAGGGCCCATTACGAAAGCGATCAACAGGCGAAGGATCGCAGGCCACCGTCTAGAAGTCGGTGCGAAAGGTATCAGTTATGACATCGCCCGTCAAATGTTCCACCCTTTTACCGAAACAGAACCGTCCACCGCACTGCCGAAATTCGAAGGCAAATTATGCACGCCTGCACGCCTGCTGCCTCTGCGTCTGTTTGTATGTTCCGATCATATTCGATCGGTGTGTATCGGCGTACCGTACCCGACATAATTACAACCCCAAACAATCAATTCGATTCAATTAACCTGACACGCGAACATGCCGCTCGTAGCCGTAGCGTTGCTGTACACCGCCAACGATACGACAACGGGATCGATGCGAGAAGGCTTCCATTGATCCGTTCGCTCGCCAACCAGTGCTCCCCACGTTCTGTGTCGGCGGGTCGAAAGGTGGCCCCGTAATTATTGCATCGACCCCCGAGCGCAGCCAAACATCGACCACGGGATGATGGTGTCCTGGCGTCGTCTGCTGACGCGGCAAAAGAAAAGACGCTCATTTTGACGACTCATTCCATATGGGTTCTTTGCAACAATTGACAGATGACGAAATCACGTCCGGTGTTTTTTCGGCAGGAGGTCTCTCTACCCGGTGCCTTTGGCGGGCAGCCATTGCGTGGGAATTACAAAGCAACGGAGAATACCCCATGTTTGGGTACGTTCGCTCCGGAGGGCATTGTTTTGGGTGGCGAGTTTGCGCTGGCGCTGGTGCAGATTCGATAGGAACCTTGCAAAAAAAAAATCATGAAAACATCTTTGTCTGATCGCGACTGAGCCACCAGCTGTGGGGAGCATATCGCACGACGTGTGATGCGTGTGGGATGGATCGAAATATGGCGTTGTTTTTATTTTGGCAGGCGAATTTGGAGTTGCCTTTACGAGTGGATTAACATGTGAAGTGTCTCAGCGCCAATGCAGGAGTCAGTGGTTTTTGTTTGCTTTACAATATTTTGCATAAGTCTGATATGGTAATATCACTGATGTATCTTGATTTGACGAAGTTCAAAGTGTATGAGCATTCCCCAATATGGTCTGGTTAGGTTCTAACTCTACAAAGAATAACCTTGAAGATGTTAGGATACTTCAAAAACACTGATTTTTATACAAATACTCAACTTTTATCAAAATATAGCGTGGACCAAGCAACAAGTAGCCTAATTTATTGCCTTTTATTGCCTTTATGCTCAATGGCAATAGCTCCCGGTGCTCCTCCGAAGCAAAACTAAACCAACAGAAACCGAAAGTACCCAACCCGCATTTCTGCATCTGTCCCAGTCTTCCAGTCTGCAATTACCTAATGCACACTGGATCGCTTTCGATTTCAGACCTGCGCAAGGAAGCTCACTTAGCGCCTCTCACTAGCCTCTGCGCTCCAGCATCATGTGGCGCTTGGGGCTGCACAATATTGCACGCGTCTCGTAGCGCACAGTCATCTCGGGCACAGTCTGAAAGAGAAAAGGACCGGGAGAGGTCACGAAGAGCTGCCAGATAGATAGGCAGCATAATAACAATACGAGAAAACCGGCGTAATGATATGTACAATAATAATGGTAATTATAATTGCACTTCTAACAATTTATTTAAACGATTTCGTTTCGGTTCGCTTTGCTTGGGGTCCTGTTGGAAGCAGTCTAGTGTGTTTATGCGAAGCAGTCGGAGTAGTCGCGCACGGACTCTACGAACCTACGGATATTCCCGTACGACATTACACCTACTGGGAGACGGTTAAGCCAGTTTTGCATCCCAGCTGTGTTTACGCGAGCACTGGGCCCAGATTTTGAGGTTGGTCCGATGGTGCTGTTTTTTTAATTAATACATAAATGATTTCACTGACATGCAGGGACCCAAGAAGAGAAGGTACTAGAGCGCCACTTCAGGTACGACGAATACGCTATCAACGGCAATACCGTTCCAGTAACGCCCCGGTAAGGCAAGTGTCTGGGCTCTGGCTGATGCTGGTGGGGGGGAGTTCGTGTTGATCAGGCGCGTCCAGCGTGTCGGAGTCGTTGTTGGCGCTAATAGAAAACCGCCACCTTCCATCGCAACCCACCCAGCATGCCAGCGTGCATCGAATCCAGGCGGACATAACACGGACGTTAAGCCACCGATGCCGACGGGCAAACACACTGGTTCAGGTGAATTTTATGGGGCGTATAGCTCCGGTGCCGTGTTTCGACCCAGCCCTACCACACAAAGTCAGGTGGAATCGTGTACCGAACGGTGTACCACCCCGTGTTCCCTTTCGCTGCTAATGATGCCTAATGTTGCGCTCATTTAATATGGCGTTTGATTGGTTGGCACCGAAAACCCGCGACACCGCGTAGTAACGTGATCGTCAGTGTTTGTCCCGAAGGCATGCATCGCAACACAACCACACACACACACACGGCGATTCTCCAGAGTGCATATGTGCATGGCGCAGCCGGTCTACCAGTTGCAGCCAGTTGCTAGTGCTCGCCCGTTTGATTATTGTTATTATTTTTATTAGCTTTTGCACCTATGCTCCACCGACCTTCCTCCAACCCGACCCAGTGGGCCGGAGGGCAATATGGCACCTTTAGAGCGGGCGCAATCAAAAAAGGGCAACGGAGTACGAAGAAGCAGCGGAAAAGGGCCGGTTGGTGGTTGGTTGCGTTTGTCGATAGTGTATTGAGAAATGGTCTGTTGATTAGTGGCGAACTTCAAAAACCAACCCGATCAGCCCGTCCCTCTCGTTGCCAGTTGTGAGGGGTGTAGTCTTTATGAGTTTGCTTACTTGTTATACATTTTCTGTATGTGTGTATGTTCGTTGTCTCTGTTGCACACTTTATTTGAATAAATATGGATTGTTTGGCGGTTGTCATTTCGAAAAGGAAAAAAAAAATGGAAGGGCGGCAAGGCACGACTTTTCCAGCCACCTCGGAACGAATCGATTCCGCGCACTGTTATTTGGGTTTATTATTTTGATTGAAGTTTGTTAGACTAACTTGTTTATGGGTGCCCCAGGGACATCAACCCACCGCACAAGGTGGTCGGGTGTTGATAGTGAAGGCGAAACGCATTTGGTTCGAGCTGCCGAATGCAAATGAGCAACCGCGGAGCGGTCTCTTTAATGCTTTTGTGTTTGTGTCAAAGTATTGTTTCAAGTGACGCTCAAACGACACCTCAACTGGACGTGCTAGGCTACAGAATCTCATTACAGAGGTACTCCAATGTACCCCTTAGCGCACCAAAAATGGTACCCTTCAATTTTGGCAATTTATTATTTTCAATCGCCCAATTACACACCTCACAGTGTTTCCGTAATTGGGGCGTTGAGTTAGGGGCAAAGGAAGAACATAGCACAAGGCAAGATCAGCTAGCTCAACTTCGGAACTCGAAGCGTGATCTAACTCTGCAAGAAGATATCCATGTTCCGAACGTTTCTATTGCGGACAATTGAACTCAATCCTACGGACGGGGTTTCCCGTGCAATAAGTCATCGTTTGGAGATGACTGCTGCTGCTGCTGTTGCTACCTATTATGACCCTTCACAACAGAAACAGCAGGTACACGAAGGCAATCAACATCCACTTACCGGGCAGACCGAAACCGCGCATGAAATGCATACATCCCGGCACTCGATAAAGAGTAATAAAGTCGTAAATAGTAATGCCTGTTTCACGCTTCGGTTTTCCTGCTCCACCGGCAAGAGGTTTCGATTGCACCGGAGCGCTGTCCAGGCCCAGGCACCGGCACCGAAATAGCAACAGGTGATTTTCCTGCATTATTTTAATGGTTGTAATGAGATAAGAATGCGCTAAATTGCTGACCAAATGGGTGCGCTCGTACACCATGCCGTCGTATGACCCGGACCCGAGCGAATCGATCGAGTACCACACGTGTGCCGTAGAATCTCAGAGTTGGTATGTGTTTTTCTCCATTCGCCTTGTGTGTGTTGCTCACCCCAAACACGTTTCGATACGTAGTTTATGGTCTACATCTAAGGGTAGTGGCCACCGGTCGTTGGGTCCAGTGTGGCTGCTTGCAGAGCCTACCGCACCACAACAATTCGGAATGGATGCGAACAATTTTATGCGCCCTTTTGCGGTCGTACCCATAATTGTGGGTTTTCCGTCCCGGTTCTGTGTGTGTCTGTGTGTGTGTGTGGACGGACGCCGGGGGAGGCTCTGATGGACCGGAGCGCCCTGACTGATTGCAAAGGGAGCTTACCGGTTGTGCGCGCACCGGTTGGCAAGCCGTCGTCAGCGTACGCTCGGCTGTGACCCCTTAGCTGACCCCTGAGCTGGCCGGTGGAACGGTCCCGGTGCCCGGTGGCACCAGGCCAATTGATATTTTCCTTCAAACGAGCGATCCGTCTCGTGTGGCCTTTCTATGTTGCTTTGGGTCGTTTGCAACACATTGAGCGCTTTCGGGGTTACAATGTTGCTTCCGCTAACGGAGCCCGTTTCCCTCTATTCCGGCAGCAATTGGAGTAGGTGTGTTCGAATCGTAGGTGATAGCACACCCGGTGTCCTACCTCGGAATGATGGTTCAATTGACCGCTCCAAAACGAGATCCCAGCGTAACTGGATGAGATACACCTAATCTACAGTGCAAGAAAGCAAAGAAACACTCCCCCCTTATGAACCAATTTCGTATTGTATAAATTCACCTCATAACTCATTGCACAACACAGACTCGCCGGGTTGCTGCGCCAGCCACAAACCTCCAGCCGGCCTGCACACTCATAAATCATCCAAATCAAGAGCAGTGCGAGTGGCAAACGCAGTTGGAATTGTAACTCCACTGGGCAGACCAATGCAATAGAACAGCGAATCAAAGTCCAAGTGTACGTAGACGTAGACGTATGCACATACAACTTCCAACGTCCCTCCCGGTAGACTCCAACTGGTAGGGGGAGATGTATTCTCGAGCACCTCCAAATTGCGTCTAGCGGCTGTAGAGTAATTGGCAAAAGAACGTTGCTGCTGCTGCTGCTGCTGGTGCTGACTCACCTGGTTTGTTTTTGTACTTTTTATTGCCTCCGGTCTGTTGCACTTCTGGGTACAGGAGAACTTGAGGGCGCACTGCTCTTTTCTTCTTTTTTGTTTTAGTTTTATCTCCGTCGGTACAAGTGTTTCCCTTTGCGTGGTCTACTACGACGGCTGCACTAGACAACGAACCGAGGAAAGTGACAGCTCAGACACCTAGACACTGAGGTTGTTTATATCGCTGCGGTGCTTTACTCCAAAAAGTTGTAATTACAATTTGTAGTCCCCTTCCCGGCATTGATTAATCGTTTCCTCTCCGCTTCAGTCGTCTCCTCTCCAGTCGTCCAGGGGATGTGTCCTGAAATCTCTGGCGAGGTAAGATGCAGACCGTAACCCTTACGCAATCAGCCGTGTCCTTCAGACACGTTCCTCAGATAAAACCGCTGACCATTTGATCGATCGTGTACCGAGGTGTGTGTGTGAGGGTGTGTGTAGAGCTCCCCTTGGCAACATACACACACGCATATTATCTTCACGATCACAAAACGATCGATTGCGGTTTCTCCGCAGCACCCCCGTCCTTCGCACTTAATCTTCGCATACCATTTGTGCGTTGTTATCCTCCAGCCAGACCTCAGCTGCGTGTCTCAATTACTCTCCCTAGGCCCAGCGTCCCACGCGCCCCGCCAGCACCTGAAGGCACCAAAAGGTGTCGCTCGAATTGACACTAACCCCGGTAAGTGTTTGCAGTGTCCATTTTGCAAGGGGGGGAAAAACGCAGAAGGAAACACCTGAAGCTCGGGAATAATAATTGACCACGCAATCCGATCCACTTCACCCTTCCCCCTGGCACACTTACACAGCGTCCATTCACAGTGTCCCGGGTGCGGTGACAGTTGTGTTGTACAAATTCCTGGACAAAATGTTTTGCCACGAAAGTTTGCCGCCCTCCACAGGTCCATGCCGGGACACGCCGAAAGTCCCATACGAATCCCCCGGATCGCCCGGTACGCACCTTTCACTCCCGGGGTTTCTATTTCTCGGACCACGCCGTCCAGCCGGCTAGCGCTCGCTTTGTTTCAATATTTTATGTTACAGGGTTTACCTAGCCAATCTGGCGCCGTCAAAGCGTTATCGGTCGCCGTAAATACTTTTTCGGGCGACGTCAACCCTCAATTGGGCACTGTCATTTCTATTCGGGCCTTGTGAAGTATGAATCGGGCAAAGTACAGAATGAATTGGGCCTACTTTAAATTTTGTTGCTTTTTAGCTGTCAAATAATACTTTTTTGCGAGTAGTTTAACTGATATGTAAGAAAATATACTATTTTTAAGTTTAATTACGTAAAAAATTATTCAAATTCCTTTTTTAAAAATTTTAATACAAACCCGTACAATGCAATTTGGTTTTATTATTTTTTTAAAATATAATATGTTTGGTGATTAAATTAGGTAAACATTTGAAAATAATACATAATAAGTTAAACAACATGCAAAATACGTATTTTTAAACAACTTGATGGATCAAACACACTGGAGCGACCGATTTGACACCTTCAAGAGTAGGACGCTTTCATTCTGTACTTTGCCTGATTCATACTTCACAAGGCCCGAATAGAAATGACAATGCCCAATTGAGGGTTTACGATGCCCGAAAAAGTATTTACGGCGACCGATAACGCTTTGACGACGCCCGATTGGCTAGGTAAACCCTGTATCATTAGATACGTTTCACCTCCCTTTTCTTCTTTGCAGAGCAAAAGTCCGTTCGGTGCCGATTCCATGTAAGGGTAAACGTCTATCGGGGCCGATGGGCTACATCGCACGTTCGCGCGGTTGAGAGTGCAGCCAGTGTGTTTGCCGAGTCCCGACCGAGTCGTGATAGCGAACGAGCACTCTTTGGCACTGGGCCTGGCGCTTTGTCCTGGCGTAATTAAGAAACGGTTACACATTTCCACAAGAATGAAGTGATAAATTTTGTTACGAAAAGGTTTCGCAAAAAAAAGCGCATGTGTCGGTCGTTGCGGTGCTGCAAAACGATACTTTGAAGCGAATGGAAATCGGTTTTGACGCAGAAGCGAACAAGCCTAGAACATTGGGCCCAGATTGAGCCGGAACATCCCGGGCAACACAGTCATCGAACTCGCGCGGACAGATCTGCAAAAGGCCGCGTAAGTCGATCGCTATAAATAGCTGTAATGACATGCTCATAATTATTCCCATTTCAGTTGATAGCATACCTCCGTACCTCAATAGCCAATTTATCATCGGGATCTTCTATTTACGAGCTCCGGAGAGCTTATTTCCGGAGACACCCTGCAGCGCAAGGTACCTCCGCTGCCAGCTTGCGTACCGAATGCAGCTCAAGCACGTTCAGTAGAGCTCTGCACTACCTGGACTACCGGATTATAATTTACCGCCATCTTTCCCTGGGCTCCGGTTTGTCATTGACCAACCAGCGGGCAGCTGATTATGGCCGATGGTATATGGTCAAAAAGACCCATCCCGTTTATGGAGCGACATCACATTACGCGAGGGTCTCCAGAAACTGGATCAAATAGTCCTACCGCACGCGACAAGCATCCCTTATCCACTACCACCTTCCAATGGGCGCTCTTCCAACCGGCGCAAACAAGGTGTAAATTAATCGCACCTCTTCCCATTGCATCACACTCTGGCCGGTGGGTTCGGCGCGCACAATCGAGGCGCCGCAGCGAGCTCGCGCGCCCGGGTTTTGCGCTACCAGTCCAAGTGTGTGTGTGTGCCATACTGGCTGCCTCGGGTTCGCGTTATTAATGGTAGTTTATGGTTCGCATGTTTCGCCCATTTATCACCTGTCTCGTTTGTGAAAAAAACGGGTAGAAGGGTGCTCTAGGAAACGAACAGGAGCGCCCGCTAGTCTCGCGCTGGACAATTGCGCCTCAGACAGCATCGTTGGGAGAGAGTGTGCGCAAAGACGTCCGAAGGGACCTGTATATTTACCTGAGCAACTTAACCTTCCAAACTGTGGAAGATTACAACAAGAAACTCCACCTCACCCTAACGCTCTTCCTGTCCCGTATGAAGTTGCCCCGCTTTTGTGCCGTGCACTACTGGCCACTACTCTGGATCGGTAATTTCGTGCGCTCGTGATTAATTGACCGCTCGCTAAAGCGCTCACATTAATGTCAATCGAAGCATCACGAGCACGGAACGCCAGGTAACGCCCTGCTGCAATTTGAACCTCCTTTTCAAAGCGTTAGGTGCACAAAACTCGTCCAGCACCAGATTCCAGCATCGTTCGGTGGGTAAAAGTTACACCACTATCGCCTAACCACCATCATTCGGCGCACGCTTGAAGTGCACTTTTTCTGTGTCTGATTGGTGATTTACACGCTCCCACCAGCGAGTGCGAGCGCTGTCTCTCTCCCATGGGAACGCATTACTGGCCCCTATTTTCCCGCAACCCACAACCAGCCGACGAACCCTTAATCCAATCGGCGGCGCTTAATTCCCTCACCCTTCTCGTTGCGTTATGGGCTTGTGCTCCTGGGCTGTCTGCTAATGCACTTTACTGGCAGGTCCGTACAATGCGTTGAAAAAACACCATTTCCAGCTTCCACCAGCGCTTCCCGGTGCGCGAAATGCGCTCTCACGGTTCCGGTATCCTCCGTGCTTCCGGTTGCGTTCTCACATCCTTGAACCATCCGAGAGCATCCCCCTAGCAGAAAGATGAGCCATTGTGTAACCCTCACTCCATACGCTCACTCACAAACAACAGATCGGCGTGTGATGCGTTTGCGTGAAAAATTATCAATTACCCATCGACGGGGTGACGGGGGTCGAGTTCAGGTTCCTTCGGCTGGTCCCATTACCTAGCCAAGTGGACGTGAACGCACCGGCACCGGAACCAAAAAAGTTATAAATCAGACGCGGGTCGCGTGGGCATTAAATTGTGTCCAAATACGCACAGGGGACAGAGCGATTCGCTGCTCTCAGGGCCCGTAACCCCTATCACGCGGGCTGCACCATGCAGGCGGTCACGCGCACTCTCACGCCGGCACAAGTGGCTATACGGAGCGTATGCTACTGCGGCGGTCGATAGAAAATGATGAGTTCTTTTTTTTTTGGTCGTTGCTGTTGTTGTCGTAACGTTACGATGCCTCTTTTTGTTTGGAGTGACACGCAAAGCACGTGCTCCGCGTATGGTGGACCCAGTTGCAGGATATCTTCCCAGCGCAAGCCACTAATCAACGGCGATGGATGCGATGTGTGGTGCAAAGCACAGGATTCCGAAGGGGAATGCTTTAATTGTGTTTATTTTTGTGAGAAAATCCGAAGGGAGTGTTTATCGCCGCACAATACGGTTCCTGTTGCGACTGTGGGTGAAAAATGGGGTTGCTGTTTCTTCACAAATTGGCAATATAAAGCATATGCTTGGCGAGCGTTATTTGCCGATGATGGCTGCGTAAGGAAGTCATCGGGGAATAAGAATTGCTCAGACGAGCACAGAACAGAAGAGATTATTATTGTTTGAGTGAGGTAATTGGAAGATGATTTGCTTTTATAGTAATGTCTTAAAATACTCGTAATTCCCAATTCTAATGACTTTTACTATACAATCTAGGTGCCCTACAATGTATTCAAGGCCTCAATGTTATTGTTAGTTGTATTAGAGAAACGATAGCTATTAAATCCTTTTTGTGAAACTAAATCACCGCTCTGTCCAAATCAATTTTGCTCCTGATCTCGATTTAATCTAATTATTTTCATTTCCGCATACATAGTAATGCACTCTTGACACGATCGGTACACTCTAATGTCCAACACTCCCCCTTTCTGCGACCAGAATTAAGCCGTCCGTTCGCAGCAGCTCATTTGCATTGAATCGAGACACAAACGGCTTATCGACAGAAAAGTGCTTTCTTTCGCACCAAGCGTGAGCCATTATTGTTTCCCATGCGCGCGCTCGTTTGATTGTCCCCGCTATCAACACACCACGACACGGCTTAAGTCACTTTTCTTTGCTCTCCAGTGTGTGGGCGGCTAGTTTTTTTTTTCTTCTATTTTGCCTATCGCAAAACTAAACGTGACCCTCAGCTGACTATCATCACGGACGGGTCCGTTTTTTTGTTTTGTTCCGGGAGATTATTAGTGTCCCAGCTTCAAACGTATCCTCCCGCCGGGTGTTGGAGTTGAAGACATTGCCGAGAATGGTGCCCCACGGTGCCCTGCGCTGTCACTGGAAGGTTAGGTTTGTGTCCAATTTTCCGACCCATTTGATACCGACCTTTCGGTGTAACTCTTCATGTGGTAAGCGAGGCAAACCCCGATGGGGCCGCTAATGTGAACAGAAGTACTTTAAGTACATAACAAATGTCGGTCGAGCTTTGTGTAGGTGTCACGGCGACCACCGGCGAGGGACTGGTGTACATACAGAGCGACTCACCGGGAGACCTCACCCGGCGGTGGAACTGGCTTCGTCGTGCCACAGCTCGCCAACCTCCGACATAGATCGATCTGATATTGATCCGATCAGTGTCTGCCGAGATTTCTTACGCGCCAGTGCAAAACCCCCAAGTGTAGTGCGGGGCTAGAGCGCTACACTCACTGCCTCACCTCAACGCCACCAAGAATCTTGCTAGCCATGGCTCAACTTCATTAGACCGGCTTGTGCCGCGGTGTTACAACGGGCGAATAATTAAAACACTAACCAGATCCGGCCGGAGTTTGCTGCAAACCACCTAAGAAGTAGTTCTACACAACCCATCCATCTTCCTCACGAAAACCCTTGTAGTCTAGGGTCCGGAACAAGCAGAAACAAACATACACACGCGCGTGCGGGCGCTTGAATTCAATTGAAATTAGTCATCGCGGAGACTGTTTGACTGTTTGACCCGGCTGCCCCGTCCCCCGGCTGGGGAGGTGTCCGGCTGTTTCGCGGCGATGTGGCGTCGCGATTTGATGGAACGGTTTTTTTATTTCGCGTCAACTTTAATACTACGCTCACTTGGCTGAAGGTGGCTAGCGTATGGTGGCACCCGTCCAGGAAGGTGTTTGTTGAGGTAGGACAAAGAGAGCGTTATGAAATTATGGAATAAGTGTTGTGCCGGGGCAAATCCACCTAAAATATTGGAGAAGGAATAAATAATTTATTAAAGTATTGATTTCTGAGTGTCTTGAAGATTCGGAAAGTACGTTTGTACATTGGGATTTGAATTTGTCGGATATTTGATATCAAAGTGTTTGTTTTGAAATATTCTATAGCCTTTAATTGAGCTACAAACAAGATCTTCTAATTTGATGACTAATCCAACATAAAATCTCTTACTTGATCACTTAAACAACTTCAAAACTATTCATTCGAGTGCCTCAGATTGATTCCCTTTTCTCTGAACTCTGGCAAATGTAACCCCTCCACAACGGCCTGCAATAGATTGTCCCACCAACAAAACATCCATCCCGCCGAAACGCAAAGCCCAACTCCACCAGCGTCCTACAGTCACGAACCAGAGGACGGGTAGGCTCGCCTATCGGCAACCGCGGGAGTTGACGATTTTATTTTGTATGCATTTTGTCCCAGACAGTTGCGTGGGTTTATTTATATCTAATAGCTATAATTTCTCGCTCGCTCCCTTCTGCGCGCGGTCGTCATATGTGTCGCCAGCGCCTAGCCCAGGATGTGGGGAGCGCGCGCGCGCAAGGAAGTCCAGACAATAAGTGGCGATCGCGGGCACCCGCTTGCAGAAGGGGGAACAGAGTTGCGACTCCCTGCGCCAAGTGTCGGGAGGGGAAATAGAGATACAATTGAATAAAAATTGCACCAGCATGGCTGCACGCTGCACAAAAACGTGTGGCGACGCTCGCGACGATGACGCCGTGACCCCGTGTAGAGGAGAATAAAGAATAATAAATACAACACTGCCGGGGGAGTGTGTGTGTGTGTGTGGACGACGACGAGGAGGTTACAAACAAGTCTGTTGCTATTGTGGAATCGAACACACCTGAAGGAGATCGGCGCTAGGCGACGGTAGTCCGTTAAGCCGTAAGCCGTTTGGGGAAGACACCGAAATAAGAAGGCTTCCCTGGTTTGACCTCTCTCACTTCTTGTAGGCTTCCAATTGGATTTCTGCCACCAGACGGAAGCAGCCAGGTCGCCGAGTTGGTTGCGCCTTCGGGTTAATATGACTTGTTTACATGTGGCGTCGACAACAGCACCGTGAAAGCGCCCGGTGGTACACTGTATGGTACACCCAGTAATAACCATGTTCTGTTAGGCGATGGATGAGTTTGTACTCATCGCCCACAACATCGTGTACGAGTCTATGATTGGAAAAGGGCGAGAGAAAGAAAGGGCACTACAGAAAATCAATCAATAAATCAATACGCCCGAAATCATTGTTTACAATTATCGCATGTCCAGAAGGAACTGGAGTATGCAAACGAAGAGCTCGAGACGCCGCGCGCACCACCCGGACACACTGTGCCATTGCGGAAGCGACGAACGTCGTTTATTCATTTTACCTTGCTTTCCAGACATTCGTACCTTTGCCAGTGTGTGTCCCCCGTTCGGTGAGTTATGGTTCCTTTCAGCCTCACTCCTGGCTCCACAGCAAACCAGGCAACGGCCGGTGGCTTTCAATGGAGAAATTAAAACTAATGATACGGCCAATCGTATACGTGGAAATGGCACACGCCGCCTGGTTAATGCTATCCCCGGTGCCCTTTTACCGGTGGTGCTGTTTGTTTTCTCCTTGCGCCGATAGACGTGCCCGTGTCGCGGTGTCGGTGCGTTTCATATTTGAATGCTACCACGTGCCACAAAATTTCTTCCGCCCGCACAACCGGGCTCCACGGCACGGCCAGATGACGCGACACTTGCAGGTTGACATTTTGCTGCCGCCGGAGATTGGTGGCTCGGTGTGTTTTAACGGGCCGCGACAGAATGCGGGCTGCGGCGATGATGAAATAAATTGGCAAAACGGCACGATCGCCGGCAATCACTGTGCGAGTATTTCACCTCCCTCAACTTCCAAGATTCCAACCCCCCCCCCCCCCCCCCCCCAAATCGCTCCGAGACCGTTTGCTGCTGTTGCTGCAGCAGCATCGACGCCTTATTACACGTCTTCCGAGTAGGTCACATAAAGAGCCGCGATTGAAAATTAAGTTGTTTGGCAATGCCACAACAACTTCAACACACGTGGCTGATGTTTTTTTTTGTGTACAGCACCACCAGCAACCCCCGAAAACATGTCGGAGCAACCCTTACCGATCATCTAATTAACAACGCTCGATCGCGCGGTTCTATTTGGTACCGCAAACGCCACGATCTTTCTGCCGCGAGAAACTTAGCCACATTTATGGTGCCGCCTCGCGTATGAACCTAACGGCTGATGTACTATTTTAATTAATAAAGCGATCGTTACACTTTTGTCGAAAGCTTGTAAAAGGGGAAGTGCCCAACACAGCATTGGCCCATGGAACTAGATCAATCTCTGGATTCGGTACCACCGGGGGGTGGGTCTACCCAGTCAGTCGTGGCTCGTGGAGAGAGAGAGAAAAAAAGCAGTCAAGTGAAACAACACGAACCGCACGGTAGGATGTGCTCACGCTAAAATGTTGCACGATGTACGACACACACACAAATTAAAATCGCAAAAACAAAGCGGCGTGATGATCAATCGCTTCGGCTGCACCTTGAAACCTGTCGTTTCGTGTGGGTGACATCAATGGAAGCCGTAGCAGCAAGTGACGAACCCTAGCGGTGATGTCGTTTTTTCTTAAGTTGTCGGAATAAAGGGCTCGCGTTGTTTACGATACTTTCCTAATTTTACTACAAGCATAACGGAAAGAGCGTAAGAAAACATCGCCACTCTAAATGCAACGTAAAGTGCACACGAATAAATCGTGATTTCATGGTTGTTTTTCGGTTGTAACTGCACTTTCGGCTGTATCCCTATCATTTAGTCTTTAACCTCTTTTATGGTATGATTAACTAGTCGTTCCTGCTGCTTCAGCGCACGCTTTTAATACCATCAATTAAAGCAAGTGATTAATGAGTGCTGGAGCATCGCCTCTTGCCAGGTCTTATTGTTGTCTCTCTGACCTCTTCATTTACTTGCGAAAGGGAGTGTCCTCCGGCAGGCATTGTGTGCTTTTTCGGAGCCATTTTATCCACTCCAAACAATGCGTCCTTCATGCTCTCGAACCCCGCCCCGACCGGTGCGGTTTTGCAATCTAAACAACAAATCTCACCAGTCCTCACAAAATCGATCACAGCCTCACGTGGTGCCACGTGTCAGCACAATCACCAGCTTATCGTCGGCACCGGAAAAGCAATCCGTCACCGCATCAGCAAGCGCGCACTTGAAGACCAGCGTACAAACCGGAACTGTCGCTGCACAAACAGGGAGCCGAACATTATGTAAATAGTCTTCTTCAATTGGTCCAACGCGTGAGAAGGGCAATCGGTTTCAGCTCTCCGAGCGTCCAGAGCGCCCGAGGAAACCCGGTGCACCCGCGGGGAGTGCAATGAGTGAGCGGAGCGGCGAGGTCGATCATTTATCAAACGGACAGATCGCGGCCAGGGCATCGCGGCACAACCGGTTGTTTACAATCTTAAATGTTACACATATTATTCGGTTGTCAGCTCCGATTGCGAAAGCGAGGAAGAAAAGCGCTTACGGACGTGTACGAGAGGCGCACCGCAGTTTTAAGCGAAACCCGAGGCGGTAATTATTGGCTCGTTCGGAGGTGCTTGCGTGGCGGAGATGCGATTGATGATGTAAATGCTGCCCCAAAATGCTTGTCGATGCCGAGGATAACGCGAAGGGCGGTGCTCATTTCATCCGCAGTGCAAAGTGCAGTCGCTTGCCGAGCTTCGATCCCCGACCATTCCCGATCACACGATGGATGATGTTGACTTTTGCGGACCGATTGCCGGTGGGATCATCCCGATCCGTGTGAGGCTACATATCAATTCGTGAAGGACGTACCTTCGTGGCCCTGTGGCCGGAGATCGCTGCATGCGTGAGTAATGTGTCAAAGTCGATGAGAGTGAAATTGCACGGTGCAGGATGGGATGTGTTTTGCGTTGCAGGGCAAATGGTCCCCCCTCCCTTTTATCGGGGATGGAATGGGATGATAAATGGGATAAGGAGAGATATGTCCAAATATTTGCCATTTTAAAGTTGCTTTCTCAGCTTTACGATCCGCATGCTCCACCTCTGAACCTAGAGCCGGAACTTTCGTGGAAAGTATTTCACCAAAAACACAAAAAAGGGGAGCAAACAGTGAAAAAATTCCTTCACCCACGACATTCCAACCGCTTTTGAGGATGGAATTCTGCAAAACACTATTGAAAATATAGGAGTCCATTATCAGCATCACCGTAATCGTTTCCATTTTCACTGCATTAAATTGCAAATTTATCGGTTTGAGCTGCCTTTATCAAAATAACCGCTGACGCGGTTAACGTTATCTGCCCGGGTGGTTTATCTTTCGGTCATCGGGAGATATTGCCATGCCGAAATTACCATAAAAAGAAACTTCTTTACTACACCCACCCTCAGTTGGATTAATAATTTGACTGCTGTTGGCATTTTGTCCTTATTTTGCTGCTCCACCTACCGTAGCTCTTGCCTTAAGTGCGAGCTGGAGCAATGCATGATCCTTTTTTTTATCTTATTTTAACAAACGTTATCTTTTAGATATGCAATTCAACTCGACGTTTTTTCCTCACTGATAGTGAAAAGTAACAAAAAATAAGAAGAAACCCCCCGATCGGTTTAGCCAAAAATCTCAATCACACTGCCGTACGTTCGCCGACAGATTTCGGCACCGCACCGAAACGGAAAAGAAACCGTTTTGCTTGCCTGTAGCTCAAAACAAAACTCCCAAAAAAGCGCCGCAAAACGACAACTGAAACCAATGCAAAAAGGGGAGGGGGGAGGTAGGGGGGATAAATAATAAAAAAAGAAGTGAACCAGCCACCTCGATATCGATGCGATCGACAACATATTGATTACAGGTTACAGGTGATTATTCAATAACTGATTTATACCGCCAGATAAAGGACTCGATATTCCGATGGTTTGCGCTGTATTTTTTTTTTCTCTCTCCCTTGGCTCTGGCTTACAGAAAGCCGTCATACACACCAGCCCCGTGTGCGCTGGATGGTTGCACGCCGATGATAAATGGTACGCGAGTGAAAATGTGTGTGGAATTAAGGCACTAACCAATCGCGAACAGATAAAGGCTTCCTCTCTCCCACCAATACAACCCAAAAAGCCCTTTCCGGTACATTTTGGTGTCTGGTCTTTGTTTTCTTATTTTTTCCGGCAAAACCCCGAAGGACTTGACCGTTACATGCACAAATTTATTATGTTTACGCTTATACGCGCACGGAGGGGCGAACCGCTTATACAACGCGCGCGCGCGGAACGGAGCGAGTGATCGAGCGAGGTGCAATTTTTCTTTCCATACCTACTTAGGCGCATCACTGCCCCGGAGAGCATCCTTCCGTTTTCTTTTGGTTCGCTTTCGTTCACTCTCCTTTTCTCTTCCATTGCGAAATCTGCGGTGCGATTTTGGCACCGAGCAGCCAGAAGGTTCACCACTTTCTCGGATGTCCCTGATGTCCCTGGTGCAGGGGAAGAATCGCCACGCAAGCCGTATCATTTAGGCATGGCGTGGCATGGGTACTGCCGGACCCGGTGCAATTGCAATTTATTAATATTTAAAACCGATTTATCATGGCGGAAATTTCTTAATTTTTATCTTGATGTCATAATTAATGTATCGTTTCGGATAATAAAATATTTGCGCTGCGCTCTCCGGTCCGTCCTGCATGCCTGGATTCTGGTCTTGGATGGGATGCTCCCAAAACCTGCAATCCCCTATTTCGGTGGGAGCGAACGCTTTATCCTGCCTGGGATAGTGATCTTAAGCACTGGCCGGCTTGGCTGGCAGGGTAGCGAATGACCAAACAGTGTGTGTTCGATCGCGGCCAAACGATCGACATTGGCCCTTTGGTGCTGACATTTTGGAACTGATTTAATTAAAAGCGAATTTTACACAGGTAACACTGCTCCAAAAGAGACCTGATCCTGGGAAAGGGGAAGAAGGAGGCTTATTGAAACGCCCCAATTTCACCGTTCGCTCCGTATGTTTGCGATCTTTTGGAGATCCCAAAAGGATGGAGAAATTTTCCTGCCGCAAAGCGGTGCAGTTGTTATGGAGTTATCGCAAATTGTGCGTGACTTTCTTCCACGTTCCACTTGTGCCGGTGGCAGGCGGCACAGCCCGGTTTCGCCGGATGGGTTACGCGGAGCGAAGCTCATAAATTTGTTGATCAGTAACGCATGAATTTTGGGTCAGCTGTGCGGACTTAAAGGCTGCTGCTGCACCGCCGCCACCACCGTGATAATAACTACATTGTAGTTCGAAGATAGTGGTGAGGATCGGAAGGGTTCGTCGTCTACGTCGAACGAGAAAGATCAAGATAGTGTAACACAATTTGCAAGATTTTTGCTGAGATTTAAGTTCCATTTCTTTGACAACAAGTGAATTTCAAGTGTATTTGAATGAGTCATTCTCCACTTCTTGGAACACAAAACCCAATCTTCATACTCAATTAGTAGTCAACGTTTGCAAACCGACGTCACCCAAACCCGACGGACTGGCTGACAAGTAACCGCCACCTAAGGGAGCCAAGTTGACAGAGGTTCCCGTGTTTCTACGACTGGCGTTTACAAATCGATTTTCCACTCCGCACCGAGAGGTCTCCCCACTTCGCATCGCAAATCGGAGATCATGTCGGACGTAAAAACAACGAACTTACCTAATTACAAGCAAAAACATGGCGCTGCGTCTCGCGGGCCTCGTTTTCTTCCTGATCTCCAAACACCGGCAGGTATCGGCGCGGACCAGCAAATATCGCATTATGTTCTAGCTCTGTCGTTTGTCTTGCAGCAACAAACGTCGTTCCCCTCTCCACCCCACATTATGGTCACATTTTCTCTTGGGGCAGCCAAAACGGCACACCACCCGACGGTTTATTGTTGTTTAATAACGTTACCCTCCCCCGTTTCATGCTTCCTGCGCCAAGCACTGCACCAACTGTGTTCCAATGTCCAAAGCGGCATGCAAAGTAAACATGAGCCGCTTTCCATTCGGCGGCTTTTTCCGTGCCATTGGACAGTTGGACAGGAATGATCGACAGCAAAGGCGGGTAGCATAGAGCGGAAGGGAGGGGAAAAACTTTATGATTATTGCTCCAGTTTTGCGTTGGCTAATATGGTTGGCCCTTCCCAGCGCACCCCAGTGCGCATTGCCACATCTCCCACATTCTCTTTTTCCAGCATCGCGTTCGCTTCCGAAATGTCGGAACAGTCTCAGCGTGTGTGTTTCGTGTGTGCTGCTTGTCACATTAACATCTACATCCACTTCTGGACGCGGGTGTGCATGCAAAAAAACGAAGCTTTTCTGATAACTTGTTCCCGCCTGATCGTTGTTTGCCGCCCGTTGATCGAACATCAATGTCCGTCCGGCAGTTGCGAGACAAGGCGGGACCAACGCTCGGTTCGATGCTGTCCAAAATCCAAAGCTCTAACCTGTCCGGACCCCCAACCCCAAAACCTGTACTCGGTGCAGCCAATCCCCGAAAAAAGCGGCCCGCAAGCGCACGTCCCGCAGGGGAACGCTGTTGCGTGCCTTCCACCGCAATCCCACCAGGTGGCGCTATCCGCGTGTGCGCAACTGCAAGCGCCAGCGGCACCTACACGCGACACACTCTGTTGGAGCGTTGGAGCAACAGGAAAACCGTCTCCAAGCGAGACGCGTTTTATTTATTTTTATCTTTGAAATCAAATTAAGATAAAATTAGCCATAAAGTACCTGCCGCCGGCCAGCACACGACTACGGCTACATTGCTCCTATTTTTCCGGTGTGTCCTTCAGCACGAAATGTGCGCTGGAAAAGGTTAGCAGCGGTGGCGCAGTGGCGCACCATGCTAACAAATTTCCCGTGTAAAAATCTCAACACACACAGACACACGCTGGCGGAACAGGTTCAGGCGGTTCGTATCTTGATGTGCAATCGATTGCTCATGTGGAAGGCTTTTATCGTCGCACGAATCGCATCTATCTTGTTTGGGCGAACCCACCGGCTGTGCGCAAGGTGGAGGTGGATTTGTAGTTGTCCAAACGTACGGCCGGTATCGTTTGCTGTGTGTACCTGTCTTAGACAGTACGAACCGTGGCGAAGGTTCGTTTGGAAGTTGTCCGACGGTTTTGTGCCAGATCCTCGGAACTGATTCATTTAACTGGGAGCAAATTATGCCAATTGATCCATTTTTAAAAGCGATTAAATGCTAAAGAACGCTGACGATCGAGACAAATTCACAGTAAAATCGACCAGCTAAACAACGATCAGCACCTCATAATAATAAATAGCAATTGTTTTGTTGCGATTTCACAGTGTGTCCACACCGCACAGCATTATGCTTCCTGCCAGGGTCTTGCTGAACTCAAAACAAAACCCCCGGAACCAGAAATTAATCGACAATAGATTCTAATTGTGCAGCTTGTGTACACTGATCGAATCATACACACCGAAAAGCCGACATTTCGCACAGGGTCACCTATCCTATCGGTCGATCAATTTGTTTTGTGATCTGTTTTTTGCCGTTTGTCTGGCGATCCCTCCTGGGAGTCTCGCGTGGTCAAGGGTCGCGCGTACGATCATGTCGATCGAACTCTGGAAAGACCTCGCAGTGCAGAAACATCGATACGAAACCGCCATCGGCACCTCTTGTTTTTGCCATCCACGAGCAACACAATCGAAATCGTAAAATCTATATTAGCGTTAATCGGTCAATAATGCCATGTTCTTGGGTTGTGTTTTTGTGCTGGATTTATGTGTTACGAAACCAACCAGCTACATCGGTCCGGGGGAGTGTGTACCAAACGATGCGGACCAACGTTTGGCAAACGCTGGTGTCCATGCTCAATCTCTGGCTCTGCTCTGGTTGCAACAGCATGGCCACTACTAATCCTTACATTACTTTCATGTTTCCGTTTCATTTTTTTGCTTGTTCCTCTGCTACAAGCTTTCCTGCTTCGCTCCCTGAAGTCATTAGTAAGACCTGGGTCGACTTTTCCGCACACCCGTCAGCTGAGAAATGGCCTGTAATTAAGTCATTTTGCAAGCAGCGTACACCGTCATTCGCGTTAGACGTTACTCTCCCCGTCTGGGAAAAGTTCTCAAGGAAGTAGTGGTGGGACTACAGTCGCATCGTCCCGGGATGATACCATTCTTCCTGCTCCACCGACTGCACGATGGATCGTGACATAATAATATAAAGACATCAGACATGATTATCGAACCCGATCGGCCCGATCTTGGTGCTACGGTTTCCAATTGTGCATGAAGCTGATTAGCCCAAGATGCCGATCGTCGAATATCCCAATGCTGCTCCTAAGCACTAGATCACGCCGCACTGCCTGCCAGATTCAGGTCATTCTTGCCCCTGCTCGGCACAAACACACGATTCGGAATGGGATACTAATTTGTCACGCCAGGAAAGATGCACCCAGCGAACAAGCCAAACAACCGAGCAATCGAGCCACCACACACTACCCGCGGGAACGTGGGGGAGAACACATTAGTAGTGTAACAGGTCGTTGGAGTGAATGGGAAGTCACGGTCGGAGGCTCACTCCGGCAACCAGTTTTGGGTTGGCGCCAAATAAATTGTAGTAGAACATTACGCTTGAAAAACATGGGAAACCACTTTCGGTAAGGCACGAAATTGTGATTGTTATTGCAGCAAAACGTGTGTCGGGGACGTTTGTTTCTGCAAAGGCTGCTGTTACTCAACCGAAATTGTGGTGCCCAGACAAACCTGCTACCTGGGATCGTTTACGAAATTCAGAAAGAGTGTGAAAACAGCAACAAATATGGTTAAAATATTGTGTATAAGAGAAGAGCCCTTATATACCTGTCTCAGACAAGTATTTTCTTGAGGTGGAGGAGTATTGCACAAAAAAAAATAAAAAAAATGCTTACAGTAGTCACCAAACATCTGTAACACATTGAGAAGTGTAAAATGCTTCATGACGCATGACCTAATCCCAATCACTAATAGTAAAACTGACGATCTTCAATGATAGATTAGTTAATAAGGCGCCTTTTTAACCTACGGTTCATTATCCTTAAAGATAATCAATCAAGTCTCAATTGAGTCATCAGCAGAATAATCGTTTCTCCCTGATTTCAAGCGGCTATCTATCTTCACATTCGCGCAGCTAATTTATCCCACGAACAAGTTGTTCAATGTCCAATTAATGTTGAGAACCGACGCTATCCCACGGGACCTTTCAAATCCATTTCCATAAAAAAAAATATGGATGAATGCATCCCTCAACCTCTGCGACCATGCTAACATCAGCATTCACAAACCGATTGCTCGTCCTTCTGTGTGACCATCCTGTGGCTTACCGTTTCAACTTTCAAAGTACAGCAAACAACCATTTAACGGCCAACCAACCAGCCACCCAGCATATGCACTTAACACCCCTTGCCAGAGCTGATGCTCGGAATTCATCCTTCTCCAGCCTGAATTTTATCTGTTTCCCACAAAAGCCGAAACAACGCGGCACCACTTTGTTTGCACCCTATTAAGAATCTGAATTAAGAAAAAAACGCACTGCCATTCAAATTTCACCCCACTAAAGGGAGGGTGTGTGTGTGTAAGCGTGTGTGTGTATGTGCTTTAGCCAATCTCTTCCCACCGGATGGTCCAGTGTGATGGGGTGCGCCAGTCGGAGTACTTTTCCCATCCGCACCGCGTGGCATCATCCGGAAGTGCGCTCGCAAAGCAAGGGATGCGGATGCTCGCGGGATGCATTTTAACGGTTATTTTGGCTTCTCCTAACATCGTCCTGTTTTCCTCTCGTTCCGTTCAACGCCGAAACCCACCCTCCGAAGTGGGACAGATCTGGGCGAGCCGCGACGCGCGACTAAGTGTGCCCGTGTGTGGCTGTGTTTGCCGACGTGCGCACGTTCTTTTCTCCTGTTTTCGGCGGCATCATGCCCGGGCGCACCCTTCCCTTTTACGGAGTGGCAAAGGGAAAGGAACAAAGCACGCAAGGGATGATCGCACGGCTGATTTTTCCCCCATCACACGGAAGAAGGAGGTACGCCACCACGCTCGCACGCACGCACGCAGCTGGTTATGAATCATCTGGATAAGAGCACACCGGCTTTGTTGTTTTTGGTGTGCGACCGGTGGATGGTTTTTAGGGAAATTCAATATGTTTTCATTCCGTACACTCCCTGTGTGCCTCTCGGCTGCATGTGCACACCACTACCGTGTGCCGGACCGTTTGCCACCTTTCAGAAACAGTTTCCGTCCAATTTAGGGGTTGATTACCGGAACGTGAGCGGCTTTGGCTGGGCCGCAACTGTCGGCAATGGTCGCTTCTGTGTTGACGAGCAATATTTAATTAGGTTCGGTGCAAAGTGGATGAGCGTTACACACACACGCTCTCACACCACTCCCGAATAACCTGTTTTTGGCAAGGTGGCCTTGATGTGTTGTAGCCGGCCGCGTGCGTATTGCGAACGATTTGTGCCCATCCAAAAGGCTTAGGGGTGGTGCAGGGATTTGATGAGATTAGTTCCGATTCCGGCGTTTCCGTTGTGCTGCTGGAACCACCTTCCTGGCGGTTGGCAGGGAGAAGCTAAAAGCCGGAAGCAAGTGGCATTACAATGCCGATGTTTTGAGCTGTGATTTTTGCATGGTGAAAATGTAACGGTCGTGTTGGTAGAACAATGCGTAAACGGTTTTAGTGGAGGAGATTGAACGGAAAGCTATATAAAGTCCAAGCATTAATCGAGGGGAAAGATTGTGGGAACTGGAAGCGTTAATGGAAGGGTCTAATTCTCTCAAGCGCCACCTGCTCTTGAGCATATTAGCTGTCATTGCAACTCAGTATTTTCAAGGCCTTTTAGCTATGATACATTAAAAAAATAATGTTAAGAAATAATACCAACTCACTGAACGGCTCGAGATGGTGTTGCGATAAACAGCTCCAGTCTGTCTCACTTAGTCAACGACTTTATCACTGAGCATTGGATTAATCACTAGATCTGTAAATCTGTCACCGGCTCTGCTTCGTGCTCGTATTATGCATGCAAATCAAGAAAGACAGCAAACAATATTACCACATTATGACTACTGTGCAAGCTGCCGAGCTGTTTGAACACAACTGTTAACATTGGACATTGCTCTGGCCAGTCGTTCGTTCGATCAGCTGATGGATGAGCAAACATCTGGAATATTTCTCATACAGCTGTTATAACTGACTGGAAGTATAAAAACAGCTAGCAGCCATCGTTGTCGATTGATTATAGTGGACGCAAGTATTGTTTAAAGTTGCTTACAATGATCGTGACAGGAGTGTTGCTTTTTATTCTTCTTGAGCTGTTTGCGCAGGTTTGTCACAGCTATACTGTAATGAGATTTAGAAACCTTGAAAGTTTCACATATTTTAGGCCTCACAAGCATTCAAAGCACTGGATCCTGAAGAGGCATGGTATGTGTACGAGCGCTGTCATGAAGATCACCTTCCATCGGGACCGAACAGGGAAACTTATCTGAAAACATGGAAATTTTGGAAGCTGGAACCCAATGATGCCGTCACGCACTGCTACGTTAAGTGTACGCTGGCAGGTCTGCAAATGTACGACGAAAAGACCAAAACATTTAAGGTAACTTTGACTTCAAATTCTTCTTATTCATCAAACTGATACAATCCCATACCTTCCTTCCGGTTAGCCCGAAACGGTACCAGTACAGCATGAAGCTTACAAATCATTTACCGAGGTCGAATCCAGCAAAGTTAACGAGTTGCAGCAAGCCCTATCCTCGCTCAATGCCGGAAGTGGTAGCTGCGCGGAGGTGTTCAATGCTTACCTCCCCGTGCATAACAAGTATGTCGGTGTTTCCCGGAAAATATACCATGGAACAGTTGACAGTGTAGCTAAAGTCTATGAAGCAAAACCAGATATCAAGAAACAGGAAGAGTCTTTCTTTGCGTACTGCGCGAAGAAGGCTTTGGGTGCAAACGGAAAGGAAGGATATAAGAAGATACGTGATTATGAGCTTGCTGATAGTGCAGAGTTTAGGAATGCAATGGATTGTGTGTTCCGTGGTTTTCGGTACATGGATGACAGTGGTTTGAAGGTGAGTTCTTTATAATTGAAAACAAAGACATGTAAACAGTGTACTCTATTCTTTTGAAGGTTGATGAGGTGGTGCGTGACTTTAACCTGATCAATAAGAGTGACCTGGAGCCTGAGGTGCGATCAGTGCTGGCAAGCTGCACCGGAACGCAAGCGTACGATTATTACTCCTGCCTGCTGAATAGCCCAGTGAAGGAAGAGTTTAGGAATGCTTTCTACTTCCACGAACTACGATCCGCAAACTACGGTTATCTGGCGATGGGAAAAGTTTACGAAGGCCCGGAAAAGGTTAAGGAAGAGTTAAAGAAACTAAACTATTGAACCTTAAAGGTTGGCATATTTTCAACGATTGTGAAGTCAATAAAAAGCTTTGAACATACATTAGCTTTTGATTCGATTCAATGCAAATGCAAATAAATTCAAAAATATTAAGTCATTGGTCTTGAAAATGATCGAAATTATCATATAGAAGAGCTAATTGACAATCAGGCTACTATAATATGCCTTACAGACATTTCAAATCCAACAAAGCTTGTTTTGCATAGTATGAGATAAGCTTTATACTCGCTGGTAGTTACTATCCCGATCCACAAGATATTGGATTTCTATGACATGCACCACTGTCGTAATGCAAGGATTTGGTAAGCCATTTCTTGACACATTCTTGCTACATTTTTGTTTGGTTTTTTTTTTTCAATGTTTTTATATTCCTTTCCTCTTTTGGATACAACGTTGTACTCGATCTATTCAAATAAATATTTATATTAATACTTTTTCAAACAAATTTACTCTCTATCAAAAGCTCTAATGTGTCTCATTTTTTAAATCTGTCACCAGCTCTGCTTTGTTTGACTGCAAACAATACTACAACATGGTAATGGTGGTCTGTTTGAACACAACTGTTGTCATTTGGCATTGCTCATTATAGCTTAGCGGGTCAGCTGGTGCATGTGTAAACATTTAGAACATTTGTAATCCAGCTGTTCTAATTGATTCCAGGGGAAAGATACTTGGTACAAAAGAGCGAGTTGAGATCGTTATCGATCAGTTCTAGTGGAAACAGCGAGTATTCTCATTCATTTAAAATGATTGTGGCACCAGTAGTGTTATCAATTTTCCTTCAATTGTTTGTGCAGGTAGGTATAAGGTTCATCCGGTGAAGTTATTTTGTTGCAAATAATGCCTCACTTCTCAGGCAGCACAACCTTGGAAAGCGTTGGATCCTGAACAGGCCTTGTATGTGTACAAGCGTTGCTACGAAGATCACCTTCCTGCTGGATCAAGCCGAGTCACTTATCTAAAATCATGGAACGCTTGGAAGCTGGAACCCAACGATGCCGTCACACACTGCTACGCTAAATGTGTACTGATCGGTCTGCAACTCTATGAAGAAAAGGACAAGGCATTTAAGGTAATTTAGGAGTTCGACATTACCTTTCAAAAAAGACTAAATATTATTGCTCCGATTAGTCTGAAAGGATCCCCGTTCAGCATGAAGCATATAAAACACTCAATGAAGCCAACTCCAGGGAAGTCACCGAATATCAGCAAGCCCTCGCTTCTATCAATGCTGGAGATGGTAGCTGCGTTGCGCTGTATAATGCCTATCTCCCGGTGCACAACAAGTTTGTGGATCTTTCCCGCAAACTGTACCACGGTACGGTTGAGGGAGCAGCTAAAATCTATGCCGCAATGCCACAAATCAAACAGAAAGGCGAGTCCTTCTTTGCATACTGCGCGAAGAAGATATGGGGCGGATACAAAAAGAAGGAATGGAAGAGAGGCCGCAACTATGAACTTTCAGGTAGTTCGCAGTTCAAGAAAGTGATCGATTGTATCTTTCGCGGGTTGCGGTATATGGATGACAGTGGTTTGAAGGTGATTTGTTTTACGACTAGCAATGAGAAGCTATGTATAGTGAGTGTAATCCAATTGCAGGTTGATGAGGTGGTGCGTGACTTCAACCTAATCAATAAGAGTGACCTGGAGCCTGAGGTGCGATCAGTGCTGGCAAGCTGCACGGGAACGCAAGCGTACGATTATTACTCCTGCCTGCTGAATAGCCCAGTGAAGGAAGATTTCAAGAATGCTTTTGATTTCCACGAACTACGATCTGCCGACTACGCCTTCCTACTACGAGGGAAAGCCTACGAAGGTCCAGAACAGGTTAAGGAGGAAATGAAGCATCTAAACACTACTGTCCATTTCTAAAGGAAGTTTGACTTCCATTAGCTGCTGATAATGTGTGTGAAATACAAGATACAATCAGCATAACAAAAACAAGGTAGTAAAATTGCTTCATTTGAACCTATTTTTCCCGAAAAAGTTAACATCCCCATCGTTATCTCAATCAAACATCAAACAGTAGCCCGTTTAGGCTCCCACAAGTCTGGAAGAAGCGCGTGCTCTCCATCCCCTTTACCAGTGAGTCAGCTAAAATAAAACACAGTCTAGCTCTAGCACCGTGCTATCAACTGCTCCCTTCAACCCCGGGCGCCACGTGCAACACACGGCCACACGGGGGTAAGAAATTGAAGTCGATTTAATTATCACCACGACGCGTGCCACCGACACACACCGTCTATGTCTGCGACCACACCCAGCCTCAAACGCGAGGTTATTGGCCGTTGGGCACTTTTTTACACGATAAGCCATCAAAGCAAAAGGTCGCCTTCAGACGGTCCCAATCACCTTCTTCTGCAGCAACTAGGTGTGGTCATCGTCATGGTCGTCACCTTCTGAGAAAGTGTCGAATTCAATGTTCGACATCGATCAGAGTGTGAAGTCATCCTCAAACGAGACCTCCGCGGCTGGGGTTGCTGCTGCTTTACCTTTTTCTTTATCCGTTTTTAGCGATATTTGCACACACTCACACACATACATATTTCTCCACCACTACGGGGTAGCCCCTCCGGCGGCTTTCGATCAACGCACACGATCTAATTGCGTGCGCACCAATGATAAATATGTGAAGCATAAATTAGCCATATCTACTGGCCCAGTGGGCCGCTACAGGCCGATTTCAAATGTGTCAATTGATTAGCCATGATAGTGGCCGCCGCGGGTATTGCCCCTTACCTCTTTCCGCCTTACTACGGTTGCCAGGCTTACCCATTTCGCAAAGCGGGGCTAATCGGAGCTGCTGCTATCTACTGCGCGGCTGTTGGTTGGCATACGGCCGGTTCCAGCCCTGGCAGTAGAGGCTATTTAATTAGTAAACAAATATATGACTAACGCGACTACACGCGAGTTGGCATTGCCCGTTCGCAGAGATTATGTCGCTGGCAAATTTGATTTATGATCGCGTTCGTGACCACGCGCTAGCGGCAGTCAGGGTGGTTTGATCGGGCAATTTCATAGAGTCGGTAGTGGTAATGTTGTCTCAAAACGGCAGTTTCTAAGAAAAGATCTATTTACTTCAATGTCTGTAGCTCCAACGTTATCAAAACAAGAAATATATCAACTTCAACCTTGAATGGCTCTCTCTTGCAACTTCCTTTTCCGACTTCTTCAATACCAGACCAGAGGTTTTGCAGAACATTGAAATTTCCCACGACACTCAGCACGACAATACGACATCGACGACAATACTTGCACGGCCACCTCTTTGTTGGGGCCCAAAAACTGCTCCAAATTCCACCCAAAAATACACGATCAACACGCTTGACACTAATCTGCGGCAGCGGTTGCGACTGCCGTACAACTCAGCAGCTCTTCCCTTTCCAATCCACTCCCAAAAACAAACTTGATCTCGTGATCAGTCGCATTTTGCATAATTGATCATCATAATCGTCATCGAGATCGGTGAAGTCTACCACTCGCGCACGTTTTGTCCACCTAGCTGTGTATCAGGAGAGGACAGAGAAAGAAAGGGAGAGAGAGAGATAGAGGGAGAGAGATAGAGAGAGAGAGAGATAACCAACTGGAAAAGTAGATCAATGCGCTTGGGAACGCCACCGAAATGCTCCATCTCTCACAGACAAGCGGACCTTCGACAGGGGCTGTCAATAGACGTAACCGATACCTAGGAGGCCGTCGTCGTCGTCGTCGTCTGTGCGCATGTGTACTGCTGCCGCCTTTCGACTCATTTCGCCTACAAAAAAAACACCCCGCGAGACACACATACCGTTCACACCAAGATTAATCGATGCGCAACCGATCGGATGAGCTGTGGCCTGTGGTCCCGGCATCCTGGGAAAGTTTCACCACAGCCGGCCCCGTGGGGTCGTGGTCGAAATACTTTTTAGTGAGTCGAGTGGAAGGAATTTGATTGGAATATTTCTCGCGATGACAGGTCACGATCTTAATTATATCGATCCTGGGATGGTCCAGGGTTTTTATTCAATGTCTGAGTGGCGATCTGGTCGGCTGGAATACATCGTGCCGAGGTTTCAGTAGGGGGAAGAAAACAGTTACTTTCTTATCTAGAACTGAGGCACCTCGAAAGAACCGAAAGAACGGTGTACCTTTTAATCCTCCCGTGTTCCACCTGACGGTGTTTCATTTGGTTTTTGCCAGACACATTGTAAGCAACCTGTCACTGTCGCAGGAACCAGCCAAAACACCACTTCCACGCAGTTGCTTAAATTGGATTAGCAAAGCGTTCGAAGTGTCTCTGTCGAATGCCAATTTTTCGCCAACTCTCTGATCACCTC
The DNA here is from genome assembly GCF_943734685.1 of Anopheles coluzzii. Taxonomy (NCBI): domain Eukaryota; kingdom Metazoa; phylum Arthropoda; class Insecta; order Diptera; family Culicidae; genus Anopheles; species Anopheles coluzzii. Next base: position 8,509,777 of record NC_064671.1, read on the forward strand.
TTCGGAATAAGATCACACACGGCCACACCTCCGTGGATGACTCACTTTCGGTGTTCGTTTTTAGCGTTAACTTCTCGGACGAACAAGTGGAACCCGGGCTCTGAGTGTTGTTGTGTTTTTGGTGTCTGCGGATCAGTGTCAATGATCTCGATCGTTTGTCCGCGTAGGATCAGTGTCCCTAGCAAACGGGAACGTCCATTTGCTTCTAATTGATCAATTAGAGCCGTGAGAAAGATGCCTTCAGGGGGCCTTTCAGTTGCCCCGCTTTTGAAGTTACGATAGAACAATGCTACAGATTGGATCGACCGCTTTGTATTTGGGTATTGATAGCCGGTGTTACCGATCGATCCATCAGCTTCAGAAGGGAAGGAGAAAAGCCCCCGAAGGGCCACTTACCAGAGAGCTCTGTTGGTCCCGGTTTTGCTACAACCAGGAAACCGGTTCCGGATAAAAGCGCTCCCTCGCTACCAGTGAGTCTTATGCTCAGCACACACTATCAGCGTCACCAGCGACTTACGAACGTCGCGCGCGGTACAGGGGAAGTTGGGAAGGCGTGATAAATGGATTACGCGACCGCACCTTCTGGACCTTCTGGGCTGCTGGTGCCTGCGATGCGGCCTACCAGACTGCCAACCGAAAAAGCTCCGAAACTCCCCCAACCTCCGTGCGGTCTGCCAGCGGAGATCCAGTTTCGCAACCGCAGGACGGCGGGATACGGCACACCACAGCACCCGCAGCTGGACGTCTTCAAAAACCGCGTGTGCGCGCGTACGCGATCCGCCACAGACCATGTACACACACACCGGGGGCTGAGTGCCGCCTGGCTACCCTAAACGCTAATTAATTAAAAGCATTTTGATGTCAAGTGATCTTACGCTGCGCTTTCAGGGTGATCATATTGCATCAAGAAGCATGAACCTGGCGGCGGCAGGAAAAAAAACAGTGCTAAAAACGGGGACACAATCGCGCACCAAACGCAGCCTCCCGCACTCTCTCTCTCTCTCTATCTATCTCTCGCTCAATTACACTTTTTGCACTCTTGTTTATCGTGTGTGTTGGTGTGCCAGTGCCGGCTCTTTCTTCCCTTGGGGTGTCCACCGCTCATGGTGTTCTGGGTGACCATTTTCAAGCGGCCCAAGCCGCTGTTGTCATCGTCATCAACCCAGCTCCAGCATCTTCGCCACCGGGACCGGGCATTAAATAACAACCCCGCCATCCCCGACGCCTCGCATCTGGCGGTGTGAATCCGCGGATGTATGCAGAAAATGTGTAAACAAAATTATCAAAACTGAACTGATTAATGGAGAGAGGCGATGTGGAGGCTGTGCGACACACAGTGCAACGGCGGCGACATTCGGTGTGGTTCGCTCCGCGCTCGCTCCCCCCGCCCCGAAAGGTGACCCCTTGCCGGGAAGGTACGGTTTCAATTTATTAGCTTACTTACCGTCGTACACGAACATGGAGGAGAAGGATGGAGAGAGTGTCCACCGATCCAGATTTGGATCAAGTGATGGAGATTATAAATTCGCCCCACCACGCACAAACTACACCACCCCAAAACGGTAATCAGACGAGCAAGTGCAGCACGCAGTTTTCTTCGTGTTTTGTTTGTTCACCAAATCAGGGAAAGAAAAGGCAGTGCGCAAGAAGTACCACAGAAGCGATGCATATCACGCGCGTAAGTGCTTTAATTGTGATTTAAATGATATCGTACAAGATTTGCGACAGAGGTAGCATGGAATAAATTGTGACAATCCTTTTGCTGTTCTTTCCAGCGACATCCAGCGGATGAGTTATGGTCAGAATAATAACCTAAGTGTTCTCACGTGAGACACGACTGTTATTAAGCTATCGTGTACTTCCAGGCGGGGACAAAAATGCGAGCTTGGAAGAGCGTATGGATATTAAAATCATTGGATATTGAGTGTTTAGTTCTTATGAAAGACTTGAAACAACATTGAAATACATCAAACTGTTGTAATCGCCACCCAAATAATATAAAACTTCACAAACTGTCTCAACTCTTCTTGAGGATTAACATCGCACACAAATCCCAAATAATCTCTCCAAACTCTCAACTCTCCAGAATCAATTCCATTTGCCACAACCATTCCTACATTACGCCGTTTACCCTCTTTCGACCCAATTTCATCCAAAGCCTTTTAAAACGCAACTTCTTCTTGGCAACGTTCTGCTTCATTTGCCTACCTTTTGCGATCAATATCCCTTAGACGCTATACTGTCTGGCTGTTTGAGAGATTAGGCTCTTCTTTTTTTTCGTTGTTGTACCAACAAACTTCACTCAAAAACCCAACCCATCCCGCTTATCAATCCTTCACCTTCGGTCACCGCAAACTTTGGCAAATCATGTCAACAACATACGAGCGGGGCGCGCGCGCGAGCACACACACACAGAAGGCCGATCCATATCGTGGGACCAGAACACCGGAAAGTACACAGATAGACACTGATAGATACAGGCATAAATCAAACCTAAACTAGGCCACTATTCTGCCACTCGATTGTGATAAATGATGTGCCCGCCTGATGGCGCACGCGAACTGACAGTGATTTGTGTTGTGTGATAAGAAGGCACTGGTATTGTGGCGATTAAGATAATGGAACAGTTTTTTGTTGCGGTTTTTAAATTGAATTTTACTTTAGAAGATCGAACTTTTTTTTCGTTTCACTTTCACAACTAACAGTGCCAATGCCCCATTTCATCGTGTCCACCTTAAGGTGTGTCCCGTTCGCGTACATCGCGATGCACCCCGATGTCCGGGTATGCAAATAACTCGCCAAACAGTAATCCTGTCCCCGCAAAGTATGTGTAAGTGCACTTTTTTTCTTCTGCCTCACTCTCTGCCAACATCGCATATTTACTCACCGGTCGGTTTTGCTCCTAAACGCGCACACCGCGCACTAACCAAACACCGGGAGGTCAATTGCGTTTCATGTGTGGTGCGCGATGCGCGATGCATTTCATTTTTTCTAACTGATTTGTTCCTCCCTCCGGGTTCCGCCCCTTTCTGTCGGTTGCACTTTCGGCTTGGCGGTGGTGCAGTGGTTTTATTTAATTTTATAACTCCCAGACGGAACACGGTGTGACAGACTGGCAGGAGGCTCCTTTTTTGTCGCCGCGGTACAGCAAACATTAGCCTAACTGAGGCGCGAAATGAATGGCGTCGGTTGTTTGGTGGCTTGGTTTAGATAAAAACCGCCCGACAACCAGTGTGCAACCAGTGTTACGAAATCGAACCGGCCACCGGCCGAAAGCCCCCATGCTGGCTCGGGGGAACCCACAGGATGCTCGGGTCGACACGATCCACCACGTCATAGGTGTTCTCGATGTGTTCATCTTGGCAAGTTAATTCGTTCGCCATCATATAAGTCACACAGGGAACGAGATGAACAACCGCCACCCTCTGAATGTCCCCGTGGTACAACACATTTCACCCCATCCCGCTGTGCGCGGTTCGGTTGAAGCACATTTTCTCCCATGAGGGTTGATGTTTGATCGACACTGCGGTGCAGGAAGCATACGCTTGATTTCTTTATTTCTATTTAATTTCCCACGACAAGGGCACAACATACTTTTATTGATTATGTATTTGTCTGTATATGTCTGTTGGGGTGGATTCTATTCATATGTTTGTGTGGGTTTATTCAAAAACAAAACGGTAAGCGACAGATAGGGAATGATGCTCAAAATATGGATAGAAGGTAATAAACAGTTTGTAAATGAGTGTTGATGAATTGAACTTTGGAAAGATTTTATGTATTGCCCTGCAGGAATAGGCTTTTTGTGAATGGAAAATTATGCAATTTTCTAAAGTAAAGTAAAGCCACACAATTAAAGGTTTTGTATCAATAATTAATTTGAAAAGTGCTTGTCGACAATATATCTTTATGAAAATGATGATCGTCTTTTTTGCATTTTCCATAATTTTATAGCCCCTTAACCTTAACATCATCCTTCCAACCAACAGCAAGTGTGTTCCATGGATCCCTATTTCTATTAAGACGTAACTATTGATTAGCTTGATCATCCGCACACACACAGCAAAAAATGATCCACAAAATATCCCTCTTCAAACGCTTGTGATAATTCAATTTAACCCAACATACGACCCTTTTCACCCCGATTATTCAGCACAAGATCCCCATCAAAACATGCTCTCCCCAAACACACACACACACACAAACACATGCACCGACGGCTTCCAGAGCCGTCAATCATACGTCACCGAAGAAAGTGAATCCGTTGGATACCTTTTGTACGCGCGTTTCGGAGACGCCACCGAGCCAAAACTAAAGGACCACTCACAACATTATTGAAAAATTAAACACAACACGCTTCGTTGCGATCGCTGTCTATTTGGCACACCACTGGGTAATCGGTTCGGCACGACCACGATCGGGTTACTTTCTTCGCCAACTGATCAAGCTGCTTACCAACAACAAAAAATCGACCAACTTTCAATCGAATAATCGCTTCACCGTCCACATGGAGAGGCGTTGTTTTTTTAATTATCATCACACCGTGAGCCAACCCAATCGGTGCGCCAATTTCCCACGGGTATCACGTGGAAAGGATTGGCAAAAAAAATCAGACAAACCCTAGCCTTCCGATTCCGATCCTTTACGCGGTGCTGGTCGATTCCGATTTCGTCGGTGAGAAACCCGACACAACGTAGAAAAGTATTGCGACTCAAAGGGGTTTTGGTTTTGGGTGGGCAAAAGGCTTGGATGGGTGCAAACGATGACGCGTCGCGGCGCTTGAGATCGTGAGAGTGTAGCCTCGCACGGGAGGGATATCGGCGAGCGTGACCCGCGTCCAGTACACGATTGCAGGCGGCGAAATGGTGCACAATCGTACCAGGGACCTGTGATAGAATGAATTTTTCACACTACCGGTACGTTCGGTTTGGTGTTTGAAGCGTAAGCGCTAGAAAAGCACTGTCCATTGGCCATTAAAAACAAGGAGTTATGGAACAATAACAACCCCTAAAGGAACATACAGCGGCTATCGCTGCTTTTGCGATCACAGTCCCCCGCTAAACGTTGCAGTTTATCGCGAGTTTAATGCAAAATTCCTAACACACTCAGTATCCAATCTGACTCGTGCTGGTGCAGTTCAGTTTCTGCAGTTATGCAGCTCACGCCACGCTCAGTGCATCTGGTGCATCTGCTACTTGCTGCCACCACGCTGATAAGCCCATCGTGGAGCAATCATCAGAGCCAGCAGCCCGCTGTACAAGCATTATCACCGGATGACACACTGTTTGCTCACTTGCGATGCTTCGAACTGTTTGCCAGCGGGCAACAATCCCGTGATCGTGGTGCTGATGCTGCCGATTGGTTGGGAGGTAACCGGGAGCGCTATCTGCATCGGGTCGAACGAACGCCAGCGTTTGTGAAGTGTGTTTTGGGTTGGATGCATTTTTATGATTCGTCAGAAAGGCGCTTTAATGTGAGCAGTTTAATGAAAACTTGAGTTCGAATTGATTAAGTATCCTAACTGTGAAGTAGATAAATTTTCGGTTTCATATTTGTAGGTAAACATTTTGAGAACGCAGTATAATGCGTACAAACAATGGATGACACTGAGCGAGGAAGATGTCGACGACTTTATACACGAAGTGAACAATATTGGAGCGCTAAACAGCTCGAATGATGCAGAAGTGTACGACGCCCTTAAGCTGCTCTTTACCAATCACTCAGCTTCATTCTTTCAACTCTTTCTGCGCGATCCAACGGTGCTTCAGAATATGTATGACGATAAGGTATCACTTGTAATGCTAACTTCTCTGCAAACAAAGAGTATCATCCTTTTCGACAGTCTCTTTCAGTTCGCAAACCAAACCAAACGGTGGTTCAGTTTTGTGAGCTCCAAATGGCAGCAGAACTGTGGGACGACATTTGTCTTATACGAGCGTACCAGATAAGCAACCATACGGAGGCAATGGAAAGGCATATTGCTTGTATATTTCGAGGTTTTCAATATCTCGATGCAAATAGTTCAATTGATGTAAGAAAATGGCTTGTGAATCAGATTCAGAGCATTATATCATTCTCAATTTCAGGTCAAAGAAATCGCCAGAGATTATGAGCTGACAGGAACATTACATGAAGCTTCCAAGAATTCCATTGAAGAGTGTGCCAGAAATGCTTCCGAAAAGGATGACATCCCCAAGCGGAGTCTTGCCATGTACAGCTGTCTACTGGACGGCTCCCACAGTGAGGTGTTCAAGAAGGCTTTCGATTTCCGTGAAGTACGCTCCGGCAATCTAACCTTCCTTGTGCAGAACCTCCCATACGATCGGGATCAAGTGAGGCAGCAAATACTGGCACTGGACAAGGAACATTGCAATGATCAGCAGCCACTTGCTGGTAGGTTTATCGAGGATTAAAAGCACTCAAATCAACACAAACTCCTGGCAAAGCTGTCATCCTTGACAAACCGCTCAAACAAAGACGTACGCTGTAACGTCTCTTCCCGATTTCCAAACCCTCTTTTGCGATGCTTACGATGACTGATGATGTGTAAAAAATGTATTGTGCGGTCTGCTCCATCAAAACTGATACTACGGCGTGACCTTGAATGGTCACATTACTCTACCCTGGCTATCTTTGGTACTGGATATGCTTTGGGACACGCACGACACTGTGGGCGGATGGCAACGAGTTGCACCATCGTTAAATGGAACCTTCGTCCCGGGACCTGACGCGACACACACACACACAGGTTGCTGGTTTTATTATCGACCATATTATTGCTTACCATCCCCCTGCGCCGTAGCGATACAGACTCTTTCCCCCCGACTCACCCGAGGGTGCAAATAAACCATAAAACTCAATTTTCAATTAAAAAATAAATAGATACAAACTCTCGCAGTCCATGGCGGCTTTGTGCCCAAGCGGGACACCGTTCTTGTGGCGCGGGCAAGCTGGCGGACTGTGGTAATTAAGTGCGAAGAATTGATTTTTATGACAAACGATTAAAACTGGACAAGCTGGCTGGCTGTGGTCTGCAAAGTCTCAGCCTGCTAGTACAGACAATGCTCCTACGGCTACGGTGCGGCTGCTAGGCGTACAAGGAAACGAAACGTTTCTGGAGCGTAGTGCACCTGAAGCTGCTGCGTGCGAATTAAGATAGAATGCAGAATGCTGCCCAGTGAAGTCATTTATTTCGTTGCACCGTTTAAATTGGCGCCTGCGCTGGTGATCACGAGAAGGCTAAGTGGCCGAGCGAAGCCCAGCAAGGCAGCTACTGCGATAACCACAGAGCCACGGCTCAAGCGAACATTGCTCCGACTACTATTTTTCAATTAAAATAAAGAAAAGCTCCAACACTTCCCATTCTCTGTTGCGTGGGCTTCTGCTCGACCGTACGGTACTGGCGTAAGAAGGAGAACAAGTGATCGAGCGCATCGAGTCAGCACAGCACACCTACGAAAAAAGATTATTTATATATTTATTTGCCATCAGAGAGGCCCGGCCCGGCCGGGAGTGGTAAGCAAAGGAAGAGGATGGAAACGGATTAAAAGAAAACAGGAGACCCAATGTTCCCAAGAGTGACATTTAATTGAGCCTATAAAATGCCAACGTGTGTTAAGACCATTACGCCCTAAGCTGACACCTGCTATACTTTGCAGGAGTCTTTGCGCGGACGTTACTAAACGCTTAGAACCTTAACGAGCTAGGGAATCTTCTACCACAAGAACTATTCACATTCGCGCAGCACAGTGAGGCGTCCGAATTTCACCATTTTATTAGCACCGTAACTGACTGTTCAACTCGCGCATCATTTGCTGCACTTTGGAGCGATCGAACCGCTCACCTTCGGGCCATTTCGATGCCACTCGCAGCTCCTGCAGCTCAACAGCATCTCGGAAGTTTTGGGCCGACTCGGTCCGAAGCATGCATGAGAAGAAAGAGCCGGAGCGTTCGGTTCCGGGCAGCTTCTTGGCCTTCGACAGACAAACGTCCACAGCGTCGGTGTAAACACCATCGTGAGTTTCTACTGCATCCAGTGCTGTTAGAACGTTCGATCTCTGGAGGCAAACATGAAGAAGGTAGTATGTAAGGTGTTGTCATTTTTGATATACTTCCTACAAACGCATACCTGAATTGATCCACTCTCGTCAGCAAAGCCTAATGCAGTCATAAAACACTGTACATATCGATCAGCCTCGACGCCCTTCGTTACTCGATACTGCCGCACGTCACAGACCGTGTTTCGAGCTGACTCCGAAACATGCCTCACACAATCACTCACTGCCAGTGTTTCAACGATGATCAAGGGGCAAATTAATGCTATCACCACAAAGTACCTCCACTCCATGATGACAGCGTGTAACGTCCTATTTCTATGAAGATCAAACTGCAACTGAGGGTATGGTCGTGCGATCGCAGTAAGACAATGCCTTGGAAATCATAGGCCAGAGATGAGAAGAAATGATAAGGCAAGTCCCATGTCAAGTAACGATTGTCAACAGCACTGTGCTTGTGTAGCTTGGGTGGAAAGTAATGATCACACTTGATCACTTGTGCAAACAGAAATGGAGTTTAAACAAAATCGTTGTTGTTTGATCGGGTTGCTCACGAGCCAATGAACCATTTACCATACTCTCAACCAATTCAACTCATTCCTGCTGTTCAAACTATTCCTTTTATTACGTTCCTTTGAACGCTACATCTGTTTTCATTTCAATTTCAGCAGTTTAATGCCTTATCATAATCCTTCATGATTTGCACAAACTCTGCAGTGTACCGTTGATGTTGTGGCACTTTGCCAGCCTTTTTCAATTCCATCAGATCGAACACCTTCTTGAACGTGCGCCCGGTGGTTGATTTTAGCAGACACTTGTAGAACACGTGAGCACGCTCGCTTGTCGGGACTTGTACACATTCGCCAATACACTTCTCAAGATTCACATCGTGTCTTTTGTCCAGCTCGATAATGTTCAATGGATCGTACAGCTTATGGTACTGGTAGTACAACATAATTATGATTAATTTCTAATCGTTTAGTACAAACTAAATCAAACAACGAGGAATACTTACATCTCCACGACCATCCTCATAGACAAAGTCAAGTGCTCGCATCACGCAATGAATGTGCTTGTCCATCTCCGGTCCCTCGATGATCTCGTACCGGCGGATCTCGCACAGTCTACTCTTCAGCGACGGTGGCAGCTTATTCTCACAATCTTGCACAGTCTCACCCTGCATGAAAATAATTGTATTTGTAATTTCTAATAAAGACTTACTTCATGATCCATTACCTGAACGAGTGCTAACAAGCACACTGTGAGAAAATAGCTGATAATCACTTGCCGTATCATGATGTCACACCTTGCTCTTCAGAATTATTGTTTAACTGATCAGTAGTAATTTATACTTATATATTCTAGTATCTTGTTTACCCATTGACAATCGGATTGGAAAACCACTTGCCTTGTATCAATATAGCATTTATCGTGTAATATTTGCAGAGGTGAGCAAACGTGTTATTTAAATATAAAAACATATATATTATATTGAACTTAAACAGCTGTTCTAATCATTAGTGTTAGAAAACTGCTGTCTGAACACCATCCTACATGATGTTTTATTTGTAATATTCTATAAACCGTAAAGAATTAAAAATAGCATCAGAAAACACTGCTTTCTGGATATCTGTGACTTAAATTTTTATTCTTTTTTATTATATGGAATCTATTATACACTCGAAGGTTTATCATATCACAGTAAAAAGTAGTTGAGTACAGAATTTGTCAAGCCAGCTAGCTTAATAATATAAAGAAAAATCACAAATCCTTTAAAAAAAACCTTATTTTAACCGGTTTATGTAGGCGTTCGATACTTATTGTTAATTATCACACAGCTGAATACTCACTCCTTGCTACGTAGAGCGTTCCATATGAGGCTTGAACCCACGACGGTCATGTTGTTAAGTCGAGCGAGTTGACAGCTATACCACAAGACTGCCCAATACACATTAACTTGAATGATCCGACATAGGTTGTTCATATGGTGTTAAACGCGATCGATGAAGTTTAATTTGACATTAAGGTAATGAAGATGAGGGTTGTACTATTAATGTTACAAGAGCAGACATATGAATCAGTCCAGGCATCTTGAAATTATGGTTCAAGTTCTATCTTGTGGAACCCACCAAGTTACGTCATCTGGTAACTCCATAGCTAACGATCTTCTTTCAAGAACCCAAATTTCACAATCTTTCTTATCCACTTCCCTCATTTCCCAAAGTCACGCGCAACTTAACACACAAAAAGTCCATAATTTGTTTTGCTTGCTCTATATTTTATTTGTATTGCATCATTGTTCCTTTTGCTTTAAACATGTTCATCCAATCTACTAGCACAAACCATCATCGATTTCCTTGATCAGCGCTGCCACACGGTTCATATCGAACGGATCGCTCGTCTGCATCTTGCCAGCCTTCAGTAGCTCGTTGTAGTCGACCGCATTCTTAAACCCGGCCAATGAGCTCGTACCCAAAAAGCACGTGTAGAAGGTGTTGGCTTTCTTGTCACTGCCCGAAGTCGATGCTTCCGTCACACACTTCTTCATGTTGGCCGCATGATTGACGCCACTGTCGACGCGCTGCAGCAATTCTAGCAGAACGCTTTCCTGCAACAATAGTGAGATAGTGATTCCGTTAGTCTATTTTCTCTCAAAAATGTGTACTTCAAATGAACTAACCTTAACTTCTCCATTTCCATCCACAAATCCAACCACCTCCAGGACGCACTGCATGTGCTTGTCCATGTCATCGCTGCTAACGGGCGTGTACTGGCGTAGCTCGCAAACACGATCCTTCAGCGAATCGCCAATGTTTTTCTCGCACTCCTCCACCGTTGACTCCTTTCGGGCCTGTAACAAGAAGCGATTAAATGATCCTAGATTCCTCAGAGCGGTTATCGGTGATAGTCTATTCTAAGTACGATTACCTGACCCAAAGAGATCAAACACCAGACCAGTCCAACGCTCAGTAGTAGTTTCTTGAACATGATTATTCGACTTTAAGGAACTCTTCACTTGTACTTTAAGGTTAGAGATGCCTTTTATACTGCGAAAAAACCTCAACATCAAGATAATCTGATGATCCCATGAACAGTTGTATTTGAACAATGCGTTATACAAGTATGCTTGAAGTTGATTGCCATTGTTTAAGCAGCTTTATTATAAAAAAACACACAATCGCACACAATTGCAACACAAAATCAAACAGCAGTTAACACACTTTATTTTATGCAATTTTCTAGAACACCAGAACAGCTCAGACCAATTTATAACAGCTGCTAGCAAATGAGTCATCAGAACCGTCTATGCAACAGTGATCTACCATTTATCGTAGCATACCATTTATCTACATTAGGCTAGTCGTATACATGTTTGACTAACCAATATTTACCCACAATAATTCGAACAAACTTTTTGACGTCCCTCCTTTGGTGAATACCCTTGATGTTCGTAAATTGAACAAATTCTAGGAAATCAAGCGATCCAAATTCGAACTATTTGGATAATCCGTTAGTTTCTTGATGTTGATTTTTTTTTCCAGACAATAATCAAACCCTTTCTTAGCATTTTTCATAATCTTTCGCTTTATTTATCACATATTTAGCGTTGGGGTTCCCTTTCAAAATGGTCATTTGTAATCTTATCAATCTGCAGTGCAGTACAAACATAACATTTCGCATATTACAAACACCCACTCTAGGTATGAAAATGAAAGTCAAATTAAGGGCTGACTCATGAAAGTATTCAAATGAAAGTACAATGAAATCTCTCTAAGATCAAGTCTCTTCAAGATGCATTGTTTCTTTAAGATTTGACGACATTTAGACGGTCCCGTCATATTCCATATATTTTATGTCTCTTCAAGATGAATACCTCCCTAAATGAAATATTCTATAAGTTGCATATGCAATTTGGCAGCCTTAATTCTCTAAGATGAATTTTAAAACACAGTTCAGAAAAATATTGACCCAAGGATGCCAAGTTTTTCTTGTGATTTCTAGGATATTCATAGAAACAACTTCATTCGTTTTTCCAAACATGAATATCTCTCTAAGCTGACAGTCCCTTGAAGATTCACCTTACGGAGACTTCACTGTATATTTTCATATAAATACAACACAGAACGTTGTTCAATGCTCTTCAGTATATTATGCTTTATTCAAATCATTCGCAAATCATTCAGTTACACAGCCCATCATCAATTTGCTTCATCAATGCTGACACCTGGCCAGCATTGAAGGTTGTTCCCATGTCCAGCTTTCCAGCGCGCAGCAGCTCCACGTAGTCCACCGCGTACTTGAAAGCCTGTGCCGAGCTCGTACCCAAAAAGCACGTGTAGAAGGTGTTCGCTTTGCTTGAAGTATCCACCTTCTCAGCTTCGGCGTTACACTTTTTCATACTGCCAGCGTGATCCTCATCGGGATCAACCATTTTCAGCACACCAAGAAGCTCCTGGAACTAAATTGAGGAAAAAAATGGAACATAATGCCACAATGGATTGGTGGGGAAAGATCACTAATATACGCACCACAAGCTCCCCGTTATCTTCCACAAAGCCCAGCACTTCCAGTACGCACTGCATGTGACTGTCCATATCTTTCCCTTGCACGGCTGTGTACTGACGAAGCTCACAGACGCGTCCTTTCAGCGATGCGGGGATGTTCCTTTCGCATTCTTCAACCGTTTCCTCTTGTCTGGCCTAAAGGAAAAGCTGCAAAATTAACTTGATTTTATTGGAAAAACCTTCGTTGGACTTACCTGCCCCAAGGAAAACAGACACCATACTAGGATGGCACAAGGTAACAGCTTTCCAAACATGATTCGATTCAAGAGTGACTACTATTTCGCTACTACGGGTGATTATTAATCGATTGAGGTATTTTATACCTCCACAAAGATCAAGCGCACAATGACATAAACAGCTGGTGCTAACTAAACAAAATGAAACATCAAACATTGCCAAGACGACAAACTAGTTAACAGATATCTTCTTTTTCTTTTTGCCATTACAGCCGACATGTTCAAGCAAACGTTTTGTAGATATTATAGAGCAAGCTCTATTCTAGCCTAAGGATAATAAAGCGGTCTCAGATGGAAAAACGATCTTCGTTTGGTCCTTCGTTAGGTCGCTTATACTGTATGTCGTATGTAGAACCAGTAGCTTCATTTATGATTAGAGCATCATTAGCATACACAAAATCATATTACACAATTCAATTCAAAGAACATGATCATGATCATGTAACGTTTCCAATCATGTGATAATGCTTCCACTTCTTTGAACAATTTGAACAACTTTTATCCATTTTTTTTCTTTTTCTTGCTTGCTTGTGATCTTGAGGATCGGAAAAATACAGTAAGTGATTTACCAACAAATACGTAAGTCACAGTTTCTCACAACTTTGAGAGATTTGGAAGTAATCGGTGATCTTATCTAAAATAACAGCATCAACATAATCCCAGAAATTATAATGCATCAATATGGCAATAGCTTTATTTAATCTTCATTACATATCCATCGTAGGTCCTTTCTTTAGTTGCAAATCTTGTCATCGATTTTCTTCATCATCTTATCCACAACCGATGTGTACTGTGACAAGGCTGGCAGTTTTTTCGCCTTCACCAACTCCACCGTGTCGAACACCTTCTTGAACGCGTCGCCAGACGTGGACTCCACCAAACACTTGTAGTAAGCATTGGCACGTTTTCCAACCGGCAGGTGCTGCGTTTGTCCGCCACACTTTTCCAGGTTGAAATCATGCTTCCGGTCCTTCTCGATCGCGTTCAGCGGTTTGATCAGTTTGTGGTACTGCGAAGCAAGTAATTAGAACAGAAGCAGCTAGTTCGAAATGTCAGCTAAAGACAATGCATTCAACGCTACTCACATCACCCGTTCCATCGGGCCGAACGAAATCGAGCGCCTTCATAACGCAATCCATATGCTTGTCCATATCGGGAGTGTCGAGCAGTTTGTACTTGCGAATCTCACACAGCTGGCTCTTGAGTGAGGCTGGCATTTTATTCTCGCACTTCTTAACCGTGTTAGCCTACAAAGGAAGGGGCAGAAGGTAACTGGATTTTGGGGAAGATTAAATGGTTAATGGTTGATCGAATGGACATTACCTGCGCGATCACGAACAGTCCACATGCTAGCAGTGACACAAGGTGCAGCTTGTTGAACATTTTATATTCACTGTTTTATTACAGTTGCAGCTTAAACGACTTCCGATTCGATTGATCGTCTTTTGATTGACTTAGTGCTTCAGAGCTCTTGTTTTATACGAGTTCAATGTTGTTTGCAGATAGCTGATGATGTTTGATTTGAGCCAATGTTTACCAACTACCTTGTGAGTATTTAAACAGTTTTGTTAGATTTAACTCCTCATTCTTGTTCCACTAGATCTATTCACCTATCCATCAGTTCCACCATGTCTCTTGCTGCGCTCTGCCACACAATTTGCCATATTCTTGTACTGTTTCGTGCTGTCGTTGTGCTGTACTACGGAATCTGTACGTCACAATCGGATTAAATAAACTGACCCGGATTATCTACCTATCCTTTTCTGCTCTACAGATCGTAATGCGCAAAACCCCAGCCCCGATCAACGCAGACTCCCATTAACGGCGAACGAGAGTGTCGATGAGCTGTAAATGACGTTCGAAACGACATAAATGCAGACGCGCTATAAAACCTCAGCCTCAAAAACCGCACCTTGCAGGCAAAAGGCCCCCGAAGGCACACATAAAACCAGAGTCTCCAAGCCCGCGTAATAGGGATTATGTTACACATACGCTTGCACACAGAGGGCCCCAAAATGTCAAAGTTACACGCGTGTGGAGTGTCTCCGTGGCGCTATCTCTGTGACCAACTTCCCAGCGAAAAGCCACCAACCCCCAGCAGGTGAATTAAAAAAAGGGAAAACTGAGCCGCTTCAACAAAACAAGTGCTGCGATGGTTCGTTGGCTGCCCTTTTTCTCCGTACCCAAATGCACCTTTAGCTGCTGGACAATGGCTAATTTATTTCAACCTAAACGCTCTGCTCTGCTCGTAAATTTGTTTAATAGCGTTAATTAAGGTGAAATAAAATATTAGTTAATTTCAGCTCTAGCACCTCTTCGACCACCAATTCGTGTGCGATAAATTAGCGATTTTTATGTGATCTCCCACTATCCCCCAAAAACTGCCACAGATTAGGCCTGGCACGATGAAACACAAGCGTGTTACCGTATTTGCTTATTAGGATCGTTTTAGACTTGTTTTCGTCTCCCAAAAAAAAAACTCCACCAAAGACGAAACTGGTGAAGATGAATGCTCAAGTCGCCCACGCGACACCCGCGTGAAAGTGATCGGTTTCGTGTTCGAACACTGTCGATCGATCGATCGAGCCAACCACTGCGTGAAACAATGTCCTCCTCCCCAGAGCGAATGCATTATTGAGCTCCGTTGCTTGTTTTGGGACAGAATGTTTCGGCCAATTATTTAACTCAAAAACAAACACGAGCGTACAGGTGAGAATATGCAAATGCCACGCCACAAGCGGAGGCTACACGCCATATACGTCGCGTGAATCACTTGTCATCCGATGAAGTCACAGTTTGTCATGGCACTATTCTCGCATCTGCCGCGTACAGTTTTGGGAAGATTTATCACGACACAACAGCAACAGAGCTCTTTCCGCAACAGTTTGGCTATCCGGCGGTGCATATCGTCAACGCCAGGGGTTGTTGTTAGCGTTCCCCCGGCGCGTCTCCAAAATGGTACAGAGCCGTGCGCTTATTTATGTCATCATTAGCCGAACGCTGGCAAGCACGATCGGATTCCGATTGTTTGCATATTTATCGGGCTGTATTGGCATGCGGCTGGGCGAAGTAAACGAGCAGACACTTGTTTGCCCGGTTGTAGACTTTCCACTGGGGTTGCTGCTTTAGGGCGTACATGTTAATAAATGAGTTTATTAAGAATGTGACGGAGGCCACGGAACATGTGTTTTCATTCGAAGAGGACAGAGGAAGCTCACGCTGAGAATGCACCAATCGGACAAGAATGGCAAAGTTCGCAAGCACAATCTTAATTTGGTAGTAAAACATTAAGAGACATCAATAATCAAGTGGGGGACGAATACCAGCGGATTCTCAGCTTCACAAAAAGGAGCACCCTACAAGCACCTCCCAGCGCTATTGTTACGTTCGTGTCACTTCAAGACGGCTTCCGTTCGGTTCACAAACAACAGCCTGGAGGGCTGGATGTTGATGATGATGATGTCTTTTGAATCTCTCGTCTCCAATTGTCGACCCAATTACATACATTCACGGATCGATCACAAAACCCCATCGATCGGATGAGGTTGCATCACCGTTTCCCCCTCCCGAAATCGATCCCGCGTAGTCGACCCCGAACATCCTCTTCAATCTCTCCTACGCCGCGTGACATGGCCGTCACATTTATGCTACCGTGTGATTTGCACTTGAGGTTTGAATGCTCCCAAAATACTGCTGAAGGGATGTGATCATCCTCTTTCAGATTGGGGCAGTGGCGTCCGTTCACGGAGACCTTCGCCTGTCTACCACGCATATCCAGCGTCGGTCGGTTGGGTGTAGCCGTGTCCAATAATAACGCAATATAACAACTCATAAAGGCGCAACAAATGGTCGCAAACGCTTGTACAATAATGATCATGATGATCATGATGGCGTAGTAGTAGTACGCCCAGGTGTTCCTGCGCTGCCAATGCACAGCAAAGACCACCAACGTTGCAGAGAACTGAATGCCGAGTCTTGGGCCGAGTGAAAGAGATGATAAAGCCACACGCCATTTTAGTGCACTTTAAGGGGGGGGGGGGGGAGGGTTGAAGTGCGACCGATTTTTACGATCACATCCCTCGATCGGTTTCAGTTTGTTCGGCGCTCTCGTAACAACTGGCGGCGGCGGCTGCCATAAACTTGTTCGCACGCCACCGCCACCTGAGATTGAAGGTTGGGCCACACTGTGACTTGGAGTGCAAGGCGAGTAAGAAGGGAATTGAACGTTGCAAAAAGAAACATCTTGCTGTCCAGAGATAAGAGAGCGAAAGATTGATTTTATGATGATCGTACGAGTGTTTGTATGCACACGGTGCAAAACTAATAAAGAGTTAAAGAAGGGAGAGTAACTCCGAATTGCGTCATTTCCTGCAGTCACTCTGATTACGGGTCGGTTGTGGAGGATCAGGTTGTGCGCCTGTGAACAGGTACCACTACCGAATGATTCCTTTTTTGGATGGCACACGGGGATTAAAGTTTGGGCAAAAAACGGAGGATATATTGGAATTATGATTGCACAACATCAGAGCAAACAAGACTCATCTCCATTTATTACCACCTTTTGGATTTTCAACATCGCGTGTAAAGTGCTTCAAGGTTCACTCGCTTCACACACCGGAAGTGAGTACCATCAGCAAAATGGTAATTTGTTGCCTCCTTTAAACCACACGTTCTTGCCATAGACTCCATTTGGAAGTCTAACACTGCGAGCTGCTTTAGTTTGTATGCGTGTGACGTGGAATTTGACCACAACCCCGGTACCCCGTACGCGTGCTTCCTGGTCCAATATGACGGACCGTTGTTGTCGTTGCTCCATGTAGCTTGTGTGTATTATGTCTCAAACACAATTTATTAAATGCAGCTACGCCTCCGCATGACCCCGCTTAGACGTACGCGTACTGTTTCCGATGGCGTGCCCGGTGTGGTCCAGCCTCTTTTTTTTCCTATTTTGCTCTGAAACCAAAGCAGTGTGCCCTGTCCGTGCTGTCAAACTTGATCAACACGACAGCCAACAGGAACGAAACAGAAGAAAGAAAAAACCGACACCACAACCCGAGACCCACAGCCCGCTCCGAGTGTGGCGGCAAGTGGCGCCAAACCGCCGCGTGGCTGTTGGCTGTGCGGCTGTCCGAAAACATTAACAGGTTGCTGACAGATCTTAAAAGAGGGGCGTGTGTGTGTGCCGTTTTTTTGTTGTTGTATTGTGTCTTTAATTTTTCCCCCCTTTTGCCATCCCGCTAAACGCTAAATCGCCTCTAAATTATTATAATGGTGCGCTTTGCGCATTAACGAGTTGTGGCGCGCGCGCACGCCTGATCGCGACCGTGCGTAAGATGCGCTGCTGCGTTTTTAGCGTCGCTATGGTGGAGCGCACGTTCCATTCGCGGCTGGCTGGCTGGCTGGCTGGCGTTTTCATTCATATTTCATGCGCTTAGTGGAGATGGTGCTGACGGTTGACGGTGATGGCGGCTACGTCTCGTCAATTTGGCGACAATGAAAGATTTTCATAAATCTGATTTACACTCCCTCCGTCCGATTCTCCCCCTTCCTTTTGATTCAAGGTTGCTGGTTGGTGGTTGAAAGGTTGAGGCAAATTTGAATGCAAAATCATTAACCAAACTCACCTTCTCCCAAAAAAAAGAAAAGAACTGTTAAGTCGTTTTGAAACCGATTTATTGTGACTAATAATCAGTGGAGCTTGATGGAGCTGGAAAAGGTGGTTGGAGGGGGAGGGAGTGATTATTTTGATTATGTTAATTGGTGTCCGATCTTTTCGGGGGTGTTACAATGGGGGATCCTTCCAAGAAAAGGCGAGAAAAAGTCGTTAACACACACGAGGAGTCCGCGCTACAAGCCCCAACAAGGGGAAGCGTGTGCCTAAATGAGCCGTATTTGCATATAATTGTCAAACTTTCTCTTTAGCAAAAACAAAAAGGAAGAAGCTTTGTTTTGGGGAAGGCCATAAAAATATGGATTATGAATATTTTACCGAACCGGGTTTGCAATAATTTAACAGCAAATGATTATTTACTCCTATCAGTATCGGTGCGATCGTTAGGGCAGTTTTTTTTTGGATGGTTTTGCTTATAAAGATCAGAATTATGTGTGTTTTGCATTTCGATAATGTCTCCTGCTGATCTTTCACAACCTCAACGGAGCTCCTTTTTAAGCCAAAACAACACCAAATTGATTGTCCCGGAAAGGTGTTGACTAATTTGTTGAGATGTTGCCTATTTTACCGACAAAAGCCAAGAGAGAAAGAGAGATCAACGACCACATTTGGCTGCATTTTCTGTTTGGTTTGACAAGAGGTCAATGCGTAGTAAATGGTGCAAAGAACTCCGAAGTATTAGAGTGGAACACCAAACAAACACCCCGAATTAATGATCCCTTTTTAATAAGTGAGCATAACACAACAGCCTCTATCATACAAACAGCAGGGCCTGCCTGATGACTCACCGCGCCAGTTCAGTGATCGACAACACGACAAATTCGCCTTCATTTTTTGCGCCTTCAATTATGTTAAATATGAATAATTGTCCAGATCGACACCGAGCACACGTTTGCGGTTTCTGACGGTTTCTGACATTGACACGTCTTCACGGTGCCCGGGCGCCCCGTCGATCTACTAAAGCGAGACTTAGTGTGTCCCGAGTCGTTGAGTCATGTGACTTATGCGTGTCCCGAGCGGGGGGAGTTGCCTTACATTGTGTGCCTCCTCCCCTTCCCCAATCCAAGAAGCTCGGTACAACGCAAAGCTCAAAGCCGTACAATGTTTGCACTGCAAATGCAAATCGCTCTAGATGATCGCGATGTAGCCGATCTTTCCCCGTGGCTTCTCCGTAATCCAGCCCGCTTGCATGGATTGCATGATTGTTGCTTTATTAATTTTTGCACTTATTGAATATTCCTCCCAAACGATTCGACTGAAACCTCCGACTGGAACCTAACAGGTGATCGGGTTCCGATAGGTGCGGCGCCATTCCAGTTTGTACCTCCGGGGGCATTTGACAGATGGAGCATTGTTTCTCCACTGGCTGCTTATTCTTACACTCACAATAAAACCTTCTACTTTCTGGGTGGGAAGGGGGGCGGGGAGGGGAGGGGAGAAATAATAATAAAACCACCCGTTCTCGATCACTCGATCGACGATCGCCTACGCATCGCGACGGTTTTGAAGGTTCGTTCGCTCTCTGGCGGCCGGTGCACCGCACAATGACTAACGCGCCCAGCTAGGGCGAGTACGATCGCACTTTGCGCCTGGTCAATGGGAGGCAAAGTCAATAGAACCTTCCAAGATGCCTAGAATGACTGCGCCAGATAGTGATAATGAAATTCGAGCCGCCGGGCAATAGACGTTCAACAACAATGATGATGATGATGGCGAAATTAATTCAATGTGACATTTTGCCGCCTTGGCCATTCGTTCGGAAACAGGGGCTTTAATTCAAAACGCCAAAGTGTACTTGTTCGATGTGAATACTTGGACGTTTGCAATCGAACGAGCTGCTATTAAAAGGTGGCAGATGATCAGACCTTCTGACGAATGCAGAAAGGTTGTGCATAATTTTGTAACCAAAAGTAGCACTCGATCGTGCAAATGTATGCAGTATCCTTCGATCGCTTCCAACATGCCGGATTCGGTACTCGATCTCCATTCACATTTGCTCCAGGTCACCGGATGAGTTGTCAATGGAGCGTAGCGTAGCGTACGTGCGTGTGTTACACTACTACGCCGTTGAATCCATTTCCTTTCGTCTGGACGTCCCCATGATCGTAGCCACGAGACAAGTTGGATTTTAAATTAGATGTATTCAAGCCATGTAGCCAGCTCAGAACCCGAACCCGTCGGTTTGGTGACACAGGGGGCAAGGGAATGGAGATATCCGGTGCGGCAAACCGGACAAGAATCACCATCCGTGTGCTCGAACTTCGATTAACATAGGTGGTGCTACTAAAGTATGGAGTTTATTTCTAGCGCCACAGTAGCAGCAATCAAGCAGCTATCTTGGGCCCGTTCCTTTCCACCTCACCTGAGCGTAACCCAGCCCAGTCCAATCTTGCTTTGCACTGAGCCGGAACGTTCCATGCACATGGAGAGGAAGTTTCTTCATAAATAAATTAACAAATAAACAAGATCGTAACCGTAACAATAAACACGGTACAATAGTAATATGCCCTCGGTGTTGTGTCTCAGATAGCAGCAGCAGCACCACCACTACCACCAGAAGCAGCAGAAGTAGAGATCTCGTCAGTTCATTGTTGTCTGGCCCGGAGCGTGTCTCCTGTACGCGATGTCACACCCGTTCCATACATCCAGATCAGTAATCTGGAGGAACAGCTTTCCAAGACGCCCTACTCTCTTCCCGCAAGATCCGCCCAAAAAAAACGTCGCACGAAAAGGTTCCTCGAGTGGACTTTCACGCTGTGGGGAACCGTTTTAGCTCAGATATTTATGAAGGAACAAGAGGAGGTGTGTGTGTGGAGGTCTCACTCACTCGCGAGCCATTGGCATGACACAAGCACCCTGGACAAGCACCCTGGACCAGACGGTCAGTTCTGTGTCTGATTCTGTGGGCGTTGGAGATCAGAACACTGGCCGATGAGGTTGCCCTTCGAAGCAAATGTGTGTTCCACATTGAATGCTTACACTTCCAGCACTCTGCTAGGAGGAGATAGGAGAGAGAGAGAGAGAGCTAACATAGGTCCAACCATTTCTTTGTCCATTCGTTTTCGGGGTGGTAAAAGTTTGATAGGAACTCTCAACGCACCGACATTTCGCCATCATAATTCTCGCACAAACTGACCACAACTCCTGAACACTCCTCCCGGCAGCGCTCTTGACCAGGCGTAATAAAGTTGTCTACACCGTGAGGTGAGGTATAAAGCGTCGTTCCAGTTGTGAGCATTCAATTGCAAAAACCTCCCGCTCATATATCTGTGCATGTAGTGCAGTTGAAGCACGTTTGTGTGTTTGCAGCCAAAGCAAATGGCAAGTAATCTGATTGCCATAAAATTTTCAAATGATTGCACACAAACGACATAATCTCCCGCAAGGGGGCCAGGGTGTGTTGGAGCCAACGAAAGGGGACAATGGAACTGGAACTATTTAAATCAACTCCGGAGGGGTGCATGTGTGTGTGTGTTTTTTTTTTTTTTGTTCAATCAATCACAAACTAATAATTCACCGGATAATAGCGCTCATGCTTATGGAAGGCGTTGGCCAGACTCCGAGATGCTGATGGTGAGGTCCTGTGCACCTTACCGTATGTGAGCAAATCCCTACTGGACAGAGATTGATTTGTTACACAAGCAACAAACTTGCTGCTCTCGCAGCTCTTTTACTCATTAACTCGAAAGAGTGTTGGGGAGAGTGATGTACTGTAATGAAACGGATAATTAGCTTCACCTCACGAAGGATGACTTTCTCACGATGTTGGGAGTACTTCCTTTCGAGTGAGTGGATCTCATTCTTCGTTCTAATGATCATGCTCAGGCTCATCAGCGTTCGGTAGCTCTCTCTTCATCTGCTTCGACTTCTTCAACTCCTCCTCAGCAAGCGTGAAGGTAAAAAAAGGGAAGAACATGAGGTCAGCGCGTCCAAACACAGACACACACACACGAGCCCGCACGATGCATAAATCACGGCGCTAACTGGAAAACGATTAATAAAAATTAATTACCCCGAGTGCGATAATTCACGCCATCGCTATGGCCATGCATCCTATCGGGTTCGAGGGGGAAAAGCGCGCGCTCCAACTACTACTCCCCGATCGGGCGTGCACTCACGCGCACGCGGAAAAGTGCGGAAACGTGTCTGGCGCGTCGATTACGCGCACACGACACACACGCTCGCACTCACACACATGGTTGCGCTTTAGCGGCCGTGCAGTGAATTATGGAGAAAAAGTGCGCATCCAAGAAGGAGTTGCTTTTCCATCTATCGTGAGGGATGGTGGTGGTGGTGGCATCAAACACCTCGCGTCCCGTCACGGAGGCTCGAAGTCCACGGAAGGAAAGCGGAACAACACTGCTCGCGATGCTCGCGTGATTTATGAGATCGCGGGTCCGGACGGGTGGGCCGAAATGGGCACGAAATGGTTGCGCGCGCGTGTGCTGCTGCTGCGTACCAGCCGCTCTCCACTGGATAATTCGTCACTACATCATTTCGGCGCAAAAGGGGTAAGGAAATGCCGCTCACATTAACGATAAAGAATAATGGAACGCTGTGAAGGGAAGGGGAGGGGGGGTGGTTTGGCTATGTTTAGAATTTGACACTTTATCACGTCGCTTATCCAGTTGAGTGTGGAGCGCATGCGAGACTGGCGTTTGAAGACTGGCGTAATGAGCACGCGTACTCAAGCCAACCCGTCGGTGCTAACTTGATCGAGGGGAAAACAGGCCGGTGCGCTAAACGAACACGTGATGAGTTTAAAAGAACGACCGTTAGAGGGCACCACTGTCAGCTAGAATTGTTCTCTTTGCTTTTCAAGTCCTTTCGTTACTTTTCACACAAACCAAACAAAAATTTCATTAATTAAGTAGAATTTTATTTATTGAGTTTGGTTTTTTTGTTTCTTTTGCTAAGTACGAGTCTAAAAACTGCAATTAAATTTCTAACAGCCCCCCCCCCCTTTTTCCTTTCTTCTGCACTCCCCTACTTTGCTCGCTGCTTAGTTTTTAGTACGGTAATTTCGAAATTGTTATAACTTAATTGCGATCCTAAAAATCTTGCACCTTTGAATGTTTGTTTCCCCCCGACCTTTGTGTTCTGTTCATATCACGCAGCAAAATTTGTTGTTGTATGTTTCACTTTTTGTCGTGCTTTTGCTAATGAGTGCAAAAAAACGGAGATAAGAGAAGGGTCATTACCTTTTACTCTTTTTTTCGCATTATGTTCTTTTTCTTTTTGTTTGGTGTGTGTATTGGGGGGTAAGAGTCTATATGCTCTTTTAAGGTGTTTTGCTTTTGTTCTCTTTTGCTTCTTCAATTGGAATTTGTAAAACTGTGTACCTACTTACAAACTATGCATTTTTAAGGTTGTATTTTTTGTTTGATTTTTCTTTCGTTTTTTTTTTTTGTTTGTTTGTTTAATTTCTAGTAACTTTCGCCCTAGCTCGCCCTAGTGCGCTACCCTACTGGGAAGGGGTGTATTAATAAATAGGAAAAAAGTTCTCTATCTCTAGTCGCGCTCGTAATTTGCTAGCATAAACGGTGTGTATGTGTGTGTGTTGCTATTTTGGAAAAACTCAACCAAACACGTGCTCTTCGATTTGCTCATCGAACCACACACACACACCACGTGTTTTGTAATTGCGCTTGTTTGCTTAGGAGCATTTAATAATGTTAGCTTCCATTTCTTCTTCCCCCTTTTTTTGGTATTGCTTGTTTCATCTCCTCCTCCCCTGCTTCCTGTGGGAGCTAATAGTAGCGCGTGAATTAATTGTAAAACGTTTGCGATCCAACATTATGCGCTGCTTAATGTCGTTCTTTTTCTTTGTCGTTATTAAGGCAATATTTGCTTACTTCTCCATCGACCTGCACTATCATAATAAGCGATTAAACGTAGCAAAGCAAACGAACGGACTGCTTAAAACCTTGAAACAACTAATAAAGCTTCGCTAAAATCACTAAACATTAAATAATACATCATTGTGCGTGCATTTGTCCTATCGCTGCTAGGGAATGCAACTGAACACCTACGGGAAACTAATGTCCATTACGTGTACAATAGTAGTAGGACTCACCAAAAACAATCCTTCCCAACTCTTAACCTTCACTGTTCCCTTCCCTAACTTAAGTTTCCACCAGCACGTGCGTGAAGAGGTTGTGCAGCTTGAAGCCGACCTGCTTGTAGACGAGCGAGTTCAACCCGTCCGTGTGGTAGCGCTGCTTGCCGTTCCGGAGAAACGCTACCCGGTCCTTGTTCGGCGTTTCCTTCCGGTGCTTCAGCATCGAGTACTGGCTGTACGTTGGGCTGAAGCGACAGATTTCGATCTGCTTGTTCTGCAGCCGCCCGTACAGATCGTCATCCTCGCCGCCCCAGCCGCTGAACATGTTCGACATGCCGTTGACGTTGAGGTACACGCTCGACTCGATCGCTACCGCCCCGCCGAACAGGCCCCGGTACGGCAGATTGTACCGGAACTCGTCCAGGCTCGAGCACATGTGGCGCGGTTTGCGCGAGCACGCGTACAGATGGCCCAGATTCATCGGCATCAGGTCGACGTCGTGCAGCACCAGACACGGGTAGTCGAATCCGATCGCAATCATTGCGCCAATGTTGAACAGCTTCGCCCGATTGAACGGTTTCGGGTCGTACTGCTCGATGACGAAGATGCGGTAGTGAATGCGCTGCCTCCGCAGATAGTTGTGCATGTAGATGAGGAACTGGTTGAGCTGCCGTTCGCGCTGCCGGTACGGTACGATGATGGCCGTGCTGAAGCTCGGAAGGCAATCCTCCGGATAGTACTCCCCGCCCAGCCGCACATTGTTGTTGATGATGTCCTCGGTGTAGGGGGGCCGGTAGAGGGACAGGTTCTCCTCGATGACTTCACTGTAGTCGCACCGCAACCCGTTACGCATCAGCGAGATGTTTTTCGTCGTCTTGCGTATCAGCTGATCGTAGATGTTTTCGCCCTCGATGTATTCGTACAGGCTGGCGAAGCGGCCCGGCCACAGGAAGTACACCATCAGCAGCAGGTAGCCCACGTACGCGTACACACTGCTCGACAGCCGGAACGTTATCATGGTGCGGTAAATCAGTCGCTTTATGGCCACCTTTTTCACTTCAAAGAGAGAGAGAGAGACCCTTTTTTTGTCGTATCAGATAATTAGATGTCCCACTGCAGCACACTTTCGTGACCGGTTCGATGGGGGTGGGGAGAGACAGAGAGAAAGAGAGATGGGAGGAAAACGGCAACTTAGTAAAGGAAAGTGAGGAAAATGAGCACGTAGTGAGGGACAGAAGGGACAAGAAGGTCCAACTACTTGGACGACCCAGACAGGGTGACGGCGAAGCGGGACGGCACTACTAAATGCGTCGAACGGTTCGATTGCACTGGATTGACACGCGAGCGCGAGTGCAGGTGCACTTTTGCATGCTCGTTGCGGTGTGCGGTGCCGAAAAACTGGCAAGAAGAACAACAACACAACCACCGCGGCACCGACAGCATGCGCTTCGTTCCCCGAAAAACCCGAACAGCGGTGATGATGATGATGATGGCGACGATGATTATTGCGCTACCCACAACAGCACGAGGAGTGTGTGCGGCGGTGTCGTCGTCCTGGTTTTTCCAAGCCGGCTATGTTGGCACACTTGGCGATTGCACGGACCGCGTAAACACCACCACACTTCTCACTATTGTTTCTGCGTTGCTTTGTTTCCGTGGCGTGAGAACGAGATGGTGAGGGACCAGTTTTCCACCGCTTTTCTTTCGTCCTCTGGCCAATATTCACGTGCCGTGCGCTTCTCCGCGTGTGCCTGTGTGTGTACTACTGCAGGGAAAACAACCCCCTCTTTGCCGGGGATCAAAACAAACAACCAAAAGGGGAAGCTGTCTCGGCCGTTTTGACAGCTTGCGTTTACGCCCGCCGGTTGAGCGTTTGAAGTGAGATTTCCACTGGCCGCGTATTGTGGAGTAAGGTAAAATACATTTTTATTTTCATCGCTTAACAATTTTATCGCATTTTATCTCCTGATTCCGTACCACAATTCCGATCCGCAAACGCGTAACACGGGCCCTTTCGGACTGGCTTTTAGCACGCAAAACGTTATTACACAAAATATTACCTTAATGTAAAATAAAGAACTTTCTCCCCCTCCTACCTTCCCTGTGCTTGTCACGCTACGGCTGCCCCGCGTGGCCGCTACTCATCGTCGCCCAGCCCGGCGAAGAAATCCTTCGCATTGGTGCGCTGCGACGAGGGCAGATTGTGCCTCAGCATGCGCTTGTCCGGCTTGCTGTTGTACTTGATGCCGTCAAAGTCCTCGAAGTACTTCACGTTCCAGAAGCGCACATCGTTGTCGTGCGAGCTGGACGCGATCAGCTCGCCGCTCCCGCTAATGTCCAGCGTGTCCACCGCCATCGAGTGCTGCCCGACGATGCCGAGCACCCGCCCCGGCACCATGTGCATCGCCCGGAGGATGCCGTCCTCGCCCGCCATGACGGCAATCTGCTCCGTGATCGGTACCATACGGTTGGCGCTCGCCGACGGCCCGGTAAATGCGTCGCAGTGGTACGCAAACTGGCCCCAGTTGTAGGTGTAGTAATTGCCCTTGGACGTGCCCACCACCAGCTTGCTTTCGCGCTTGAACATTCCCATGCAGTTGAGCTCCTCCTCGTACGGTTCTGATTGCACGTACATTTTGCTGCAAAAAGAGGAAAAAGTAGGATAAATGTCCAAAAATGCTTGCTGTTTTCGCGCGATCTGGCTTACCGTTGTGCAATGTTAATTGTTGTGAGCAAACCGTCCCCACTCGTCAGCAGAAGGTACTTTTGCTGATGCTGGTTCGCCAGCAGAGACGACACAAAGTCCTCCACCGGACGGAGCGAAAACACCGCATTCCGCTCACGCACATCCCACAGCTTCACCTCTCCATCGTCGTCCCCGGTCGCAAACAGATGCTCCCCGAGCACCGTCATCGAGTAGACCGGCTCGTCGTGGGCCGATTCCCAGAAGCGCTTGAATTTGCCCGTCTCCGCATCCATCACCACGATCGACCGCTCGCGCCCGGTCGAGATGAGCGACTTCCCATCGGGCACGAACTCCACGCAGCGGATCGCTTTCGTGTGCAGCTCGTGCGTGGCCGCCAGCACGTTCGCGTCGTTCGCGTACCGGTACATCAGCACATCGCCCACCGACGTACCAACCGCCAGTATGTCCTCGCACGGATGGAACGACAGATCCACCACAAAGTCCTCCGTCTGGATGTCTGGCGGCTTCGAGCGCGGTTTCTTGATCTCCGAAATGATCGCCTTTATCACCTCGTCCTCCTCCATGTCCTCGTCGTAATCGTCAATCACACGGCGGGCGGGCGCTTCCTCCGCCGTGCCCTCGCCGTTCGAGGTGGACGCCTGTGCCGCTCCGGGCTTGTTGCCGTTCGCCGCATCTTCCTCCGCCTGCCCGTCCGAGTCCGAGTCTAGGCTTGAGTCGGACATCTGGCTGTCGTCCTCCACCTCGTACGTGTCATCGCTGTCGCTGCTCTCGTCGGCGTTTGGCATGTCGAACGATTCGGCCGGCGCGGATACGTCTTCCCCCTCGGACAGATACTCTACCAGCCCCTCGAGCTCGTCGGGGCGCACTGCCAAAATGTACGGTGCGAGATCGATTTCTTCCTCTTCTTCGCTGTCGTCTGAATCACGGAAGTAGGGCGATTGAAAATTCCTCCTGCAAACAATCAAAACAATGTAATTGTAGGTTAGGGGAAGCTTTCGTACGATCGTAGCCCCTTCCCTTCCCCCTTTAGCACTTACATTCCACCGCGTGGAGGCACACACAAAATTAGGCAACTGCTAAACACAAAACGGAGAATTCACGGAGAAACTAAATGCTTTCGATTGCGCTCAATAACAGCCCCCGTAATGGCTGCTACGCATTTTCTGTTTTTCTTTATCAACGTGCAAGCGCGGCACACATTCCGCGGAGGGCAAACTTTTGTTATGACAGTGCTTTCGATACCTGTTGTTTTTTTTTCTTTTATCTTGACAGAAGCACAGTGGTCGATGCCACTCGGACTAAAATTTCGAAGAACGGCGTAATATTTCACACAAGGGAAATATTTCGACCTACGGTGAAATATTATTTTTTAAGATTTTGAGAAAAATGGATGTAAAGTGATCAATTGTTGTGCATTATTTAAGTATTTTTTTGGCTCTGTGAATTCTATCCGACCAGAAACAAGTATTAAAAATCCAAAAATAGAGATCTAAAAATCTGTTTTCAACGAAACATTTCGAGTTATACAAACCGCCCAACTGTTCTACACATCTGTTCTACCCAATATTGACACGTCAAACGTCAACAAGCTCACCTGCTCCTCCCCCTCCACCTACTTCTGAGAAACGTCAGAAAATATTTACGTGAACTGGTTTTATTTCGTGTTTTTTGTTGCTCCACTAAAGAGTTACTGCACAGACAACACAATATTCGCCAGCGCAATAATTCACACAGCAAATATCAACGAAAAGCGTCTTTGCGCAAATTGCCAATCAGTTCAGTTACGCGAAAAACGTGCTCGGCTTGGGAAAGTGTCGCGTGCTTCTTTGCCAAAGCAAACACCGTCCAAATGAGCCAACAACTGCTGACTGGCAGAGGTCCGCTTGTGGAGGTCGTCGTCGTCGTCGTGTAGAGTGTGCTAGAGGGGGGGAGCTGATCTCGATTTCCGTGACTGTGTTTTATCGCGAAACTATTGTGCGTAGTTCAGTGGGGGTGGTGGCGGTGATAAAGGGTGGTGATTCATTGCATTCCGCATTCCGATAACAAGTGTAGCGTCCGTGTGAGTGTTTTGCTTGAAGCTGATAAAGGCACAAACCTTCCAAAAGCAATCGAAACAACAACCCACAGCCAGCAGTTCCACCTCCCAGGCAAACACCACCACCCACACCTTTCGCCACGAGCAGGAGGAGTGTTGGCAAGCGATGACAATGGGAGATGATGCGCCCGTCGTAACCTCCCTGGTGCTGCCAATTCTGATACGACCGATATTGTCCCAGGTAATGGCAAAAAAGCTTCATCACACCACCGCGCTAATCTAGCCCCTCGCCCCCCCTGCCCGGTCATGTCCCGAAAAGGGGTGAAACATGGTACGGCAGGGAAAGTCGTCTTTCTTGTTTCTCTAGCGCCCGTATGCGTGTGTCCTTCTATGGGGGGCTTGGCAGGCCGAGAGAGCGAAGGCTGGTCGCGTTTAATGTGCGAACTTTTTTGCATAAACCACTTTTTTCCCACTTCCTGGCACGGCGTTGCTTATGGGGCTTCCAACTTCCTCATACGACTCACACAGACAGGTTGCTCATTACCAGGATGTGGTGTTTACGATTCACTTTTCACAGCGCTAATCGAATGATTACAGAGTGTGCCATGAAGCCAAGCGAGCGTAGAGGCGGGTTGCGTCTGTGTTTACTTTGCTTCGAGGTGGAAAGTACCACACACCTTCCACCGGTGGCATTTCCGACACCGCAGGATGTGGAAACAGGTGGTGACATTAAACGACGATCGGTCGTGTGCTGTTTGCCATTTGCTAGCTCGATTTATGGGTGGCCGTTAAATGGGGTTGCTGTTTGGCAAATGCCCCCTTCAAATCGAATGCTGCCACCAATTTCCCATTCCTCCATTGCATAACGAACGATTTCTCATCATCTCTCTCTCTCTCTTTTCCCCTCTATTCCATTCCGTTGCAGCTGGAACGGCGCGATGTGGTCGCCTCGCAGACGCTCCGGGCCGCGCTGACCAAGGCGGAACAGAGCCACCCGGGGCTGACGTACGATCTGGTGATGGGCATCATCAAGAAGGGTGACATCAACGTGAACATGAACGAAAGCATCCTCAGACTGCAGGGTGCGGCCACAGACACGGACTGTAAGTTATTTACACTCGCTGTACGTTCGACCGTTCGCAATGCTCCTTTGTAATCACACGTGTTTGTCCTGCTTGTTTTTGTTTTTTTTCGTTTCAGTGATTGAATATCGGCTCAATCGGACGGAGGATGCATTCCAGGAGCTGAACAAAAAGTCGGCCGCACTGAAGCGAATCCTGAGCCGCATCCCGGACGAGATCGCTGATAGGAAAACGTTCCTGGAAACGATAAAGTAAGCAAAAAAGAAGGACGCGAGGTTTTGCGTTTTTTAATTAAACACGCGCACACAATACACATCAATTCTTTTTCGTGATGAATTCGCTTTTTTTACGAAAAATCCAGCAATAATTCTACGAACTGTATCTCATTTCCTGTAGCACAAATGTGCGCACCGTTTGTTTGATTGTGCATGCATAATTGGACGGTATCTGCGTGGCAATTAATATTTTCCCCACATATGCTCTTTCCTCAATTGTGTATTGAGATATGCTCGCAATCAATCCATCCATTATTAATTAAAACCAGGGTTTTACCCCAAATTATCGCTCGATACGCAGCGTGAGTAACGCAATTTTTCTGTTATTGCCTTTTTGCCTTCACCAGAGAAATAGCCAGTGCCATCAAAAAGCTGCTCGATGCGGTTAACGAAGTGGTCGGCTTTATACCGGGCTCGTCCGGCAAACAGGCGGTGGAGCAGCGGAAGAAGGAGTTTGTCAAGTATTCCAAAAAGTTTAGCACCACCCTAAAGGAGTACTTTAAGGAGGGAGAGTAAGTGTCGTAAATGAGTTGTATTTTCGATGTTGTTTACTGTAATTCTAATAACTCTTTCGTGTTGTCATTTGCTCTCTTTTCTCTCCCAGGGCTAATGCCGTATTCGTAAGTGCCCTGTACCTGATACACCAAACGAATCAGATTATGATAACGGTGAAGAATAAGTGCGAGTAGTGCGATGACGGTCGTCAAAGGGCTGGGAAGCAAAATCATGAGTATTTAATGATAAAGAAGTTTTGTTACTTTGTTTTCTCTTTTTTTGTATTGTTTTCTGTTAAGTCTATTTCCCCAACGGCGGCGTCCGTTCAATGCATCAGAATCAGTACTACACAGAATAGGGTAGGGCCTGTTTCTAGCGATCGTTGTTCCCCCATTTTAATATGCGGCACGTTTCTTAAGACTAGCAGGAAGGTCGCAACGCAAGATAGAACTGGCGCTGGAGTTGGAAATTGATACGAATATTTACATTTTCTGTAGTGGAGGGAGGAACAGCCACTAACAGGTATATTGGATGGTGCAACCGTTTGTGCTAAAGCAAGAAGGCGAAGCAATTTATAATGATGAGAGAGACTTTAGTGAAGGGATGGAAGGAAGGATTAGGATTATTATTACAATTATTATAATTAATATTATTCTCTCTCCACACACAGACACATGGGAGAAGCAGAAAGGACTGTTAGAGCAAACAAGAACACTATAGGAAGAGACAGAAATAGAAGAAAGAAGGGAAGAGTGCGGAATGCAGCATTGTATTAGAGAAAAAGGCTATCAAGGTTCAACAAGAAATCGTCTATATATACACACACACACTCCCATACAACTACTTTGAAATGTTGCCGACTAGAAGAAGAAGAAGAACGAGAAGAAGATAGCGCGATTATATTAAAACAAATCCTATGATAACGTTATTATTTCTTTTTACTATAAAACAGGAAGAACGAACCGCGTGGAGCCGTGTGAAGCAAAAATATTAATAAAAATCCATACACAGCTATAGTTTTACACAGACCGTCGTCGTCGAGTGGGTTTGTTCTGTTTAACCGAAGCACGACGAACCGTTGCCCCTTTCTGTCCCGTGGACCAGCATATTAATTAGATTATTCCCTCGGGCAGTGCTACAGCGCTAAATGAAGCGTGTAAAATGGTGGAAATACGCTCGACTAGCTTGGAAAAGCGGCGAAAGTGTACACGCTTGATAAAATGCCAACCATTAGGCTAGTGGACTTCCTTCTGACTCTTAAGCTCCCACTTGAGACCACCCTCGACACCCCCGCGGCCAACGGTGATTCAGTGCAGCGAGTGAAGTAATGAGAAGCGTTGGTTCTTCATTATTGCTTGTGCATGGAACACAATTTGTCCTTCGTTCCTGCTGCATTTTAAATGAGAGAGAAAAAAAACGTGCAAAATAACAGCTAAAAGGTCAAACCGGAGTGTTGATCTTACGCAACAACAGTGAGCATCCAACACAATAGATTAATGTTTTGAAAATGCTCCCACAAAGCATAATATTTCTTAGCAATTTTAAAAGTCATTCTCCCGCATTGTCCCGCATGTTTTAGACAGGGAAGAAAATAACAACAGCACACGCCCTCTTTCTGCCATTCGCCGAGTGACGACGCGTGGGGATCATCCCAGTGGAGGTTGTGTGTTGGTTGGTTATGCCAACCTTGGCTAGCTCCACGTGGGAGAGCGCCTTTTGGGTAAGTATCCATTTTATCGTCCTTCCGTCGTGTGTCCCAGGCAGCAGTCAGCGGTGAGGAAAATGAACTGAAGAGCTTTTGCGCCCGAGGAAAGCCGTACGCGCGTAGGCGCCAATTGAAGGCGCTATCGAGTGGAATTGCGTAGGAATGTTGCAAGAGAAACTGTACATGCGCGAACATAAAGAACCAACTGTAGAGTGTTTATGTGTGGGATACAATAGAGAAAATCATACAAGCAACGAGAAGAGCGTTAACAAACATTATCTCCTAAGAGGAATTCCATTCCGTGCAAACATAGTTGCTTCCTTTTGGAGGAATGTAGAACATGAGCTCCAGAGAAAAAGCCCAATGTTAATGAGTGTGTGTCAGCAACTGCACGGTACGGTAGGTACAACATCAAGGACCCACTCAAGCTCGATTGAAGAGGGGGGGGGGGGGGGGCAACACAGCTTGAAATTAATTGGGATTTTTCTACGGAATTTCATTGCGAAAAAGTGTAGCGAAAAACACGAAGCTTATCCTCCATCTGGGGCCTGTGGATTGATTTGAATTATACATTCACCATTTTTGTGTGCGGACCCGATCGATGGAAAAGTTGTTAATTAGTTCCCAGCGTGAAAATCTTCCCTGCCTAGATAAGGCAATTCCGTTGAAGGGGAAAAGAAAACACGCCAATAACTGCGCATCATCTAAAGTTCATCATATCGATATCTTCCCATGCCGCTAGATATCCGATACACCCCATCGTCCCAAATTTTGAAGAAGGTGTGTCTGGGGGAGGAGAATGTTCAACTCATTGTTTTTGCTGCCTTACAGGAGGCTCCATTCCATCGTCCAGCGCTCACGCAGCATTTTACCCTATTAAGGTTAACCGTACCCTTCTTCAACCTCCCGAGCAGTGTAGGTTTCGGTCGATGTAACTAAAAATCCCTTCTCCTTCTATAATCCATCCACCAGGGACGAATGGTTTGAGAGATTAAAATCTTGTCCAATCAATTTCCTAAATCCTCACCCTCCCTTCCATCCACAAAGTTTAAAGCTAAACCGGGCGTTTGAGTTGCTTCACCACCGTACGCTCATGGAGATGATTCAGTGTCCCCGAAACACGGGCGGAGGGACGAAGGTACGTCGGACGATCTCCATTGCAGATTGGGCATGATTTCAACATCGCTGTTAGAAATGCACACACACACCGAGGGGGAGCCCATTCATTTCCGTTCCATAATGCATGGGGATACCGATGTGTATGGTATCCCTCCGAAATCCTTCGCGCCACAAGCGCTGGAAGAGCATGAAATGTGTACTTGCACAGGTTGGGCAATTTTCAATGTGAATCCAATCAACAGCTGACAAGTGATTCCCGGGAATGGCATCTTCGGGTGAGGGGCGTTTTTTTGTTTGTCCCGGGCAACCCCCTGTCGACGGGAAATGGAAAAATCCTTCCTCCAACTACGTAACTACGCATTCGGTTCCACGTGTGGTGTTTGCGCAAACGGGGCCGCAATGTATGTACATTCGCGTGAGCAAACTGCCTTCAAGGAGGAGTTGTTGTTGTTGGGTGCGATGCAGGAGCTGATGTAACCACAGTGTGTGAGATGCCAAAAAGAAGAAGAAGTTATAGGGGAAGGGGGATGTTCCCACTTTAGAGCAAGATGGTACTGTTTACCTTTTGCGCAAACGGTAGAATGTAATCCACACGCTCGGGTGCAACACGAGGGAAAGAAATTTCATTGTCAAACCCAGAACTCCGTGGACTTTTGGAGTGTGACGGGGACGGGCGAAGAGTGCAAGCATTGGAGACATCCATCCGATACGCCGCATGTCGTCGACCGGCATCGGCATGTGCTGGCGGCATGCTTGGCTCGGGATGTTTATATGATACCGTGCAACGGGCGTGGATTTTTCGCACCGCTTAGATTTTGTTCCTGTTGCTCTTGCAAACGTTCGTCAACGCACGTGCGTTCCTGTGTGTGTGCGGAGCTTGGGGACCGACCAACCTCGGTATGATGGAGAACAAACAAAAAAAAGGCTCACCAGCAACTAGATTAAGAGACACAAAGGCAAAGATAGGCAGAGATGCAACGACTAGTGCGCGAAATCTCCGGCAGCTCTCTCCAGCACAGCTTTTTTTCCCATCACACGCTGTTTGCAATAGCGGCCCACCCTCCCACTCCCGGTGGGCCGAAACGCCAGATTCACCGGATGAGACGGACGCAGAAACAACTGGGGGAAACATGAACTTGCGCCCGATCGCACGTTGCCGGCCCACGTGAATCCGCGCGCCCCGCCGGGTGGCCGCGGTTTTGGTATTGGTGCGAGCGAGCGCATTACTGCGTTGGGGTCGGTTTGTGTTTTGTATACCGGGCCATGGCCCCCTTTATGTACACATACAGCGGCAGCGGCATCTTCATCGATGCGTTTGTGCACCACTACGGACGAAGTTGCTCTGTGCGATGGCTTCACAAGGGCTATCTCGAGTGGAACCAGAGCTGTACGCTCTACTAGGGCACGAACAAAATTAATCAAAGTGCCAAATCGATGACAAAACATTACCAAAAAACAATAAATGCATCACATAAATTAAATACTATTAAAATGCAAAATAATTCATTCGAAAGCAACGAGCTCCAAAGGTAGAAAAGGCGGAATTTCTCTCAGGGTCGCTTTGTACATAACGAGCGTTCCCGGTCTCTACATACACTCGCACTCTTCTCTCGTTGATACATCCGCATTTACCTTTCTTTTCCGTCGTTTGAGATGTTCTCTCGCTCTCTCACTCTCTTTGTCATTCTTGCGCAAAGGACACACTTTTGCGAGGATTCCACAGCATCCTACGGTGTGTGAAACAGCCCGGTGTACATCCCAATCGTCAATTACAGCCAGCAACTGGTTGAAAGCGGTCGTACCCTGCGCGCCGAGGTTACCCTGTTAGAACGCCCTATATACAAACAAATCGTCCGAAGGGACAACAGCGCTACAACCACGCAACACGCAAACGAACACCCGGTCGGCACACAGCACTACACAGTTGCGCATCGGTAGTCGCTCGAGGCGGAAGTACCTCCATCAGTGGTGTACCACTGCACAATACAATTAGTCAGTGATCAACGCTCCTGCTGGAAAGGTGTGTGACACAACCGTGTGTGTTGAGTAAAAGTGAAAGAAAGTAAAAGAAAAAAAAACAAACCCAAGTGCAAAAAGGGTTTAAAAATATTAAAACGAAACGGTTTTTTTGAATTTTAAATCAGCAAAGCCCACGTGGTCGGCGCACACATTTTGTGGTAAATTAGCGTTTGTTCGGTGAGCTACAAAAATGAAGTGTACTTTTATTCACGGCAAGTGTAACAACGATACACGGTCCAAGGTTAGCGGCGTTGTGAATGTAAACGAGTGGTCTGTGTGTGCGTGTAAGCATTAGCTGCAAGACGGTGATCGTTACTGATAAGCGAAAATTGCACTCTGTTTGTGCATTGCGTCAGTGTGTGTAAGAAAGTGGCACAAATATCGAAAATAACCACTTAACTAAAACGCGCAAAAGCAAAAAAAAAACGAAAAAACATAAATCCAAGAACCATCGTCATCATTTCCGCCAAAAGTGCAAATAACAGCGATTCTCTCGATTGATACAGCCAACAGCCTATTGGCGTTTGCAGTGGCAAACAGTTTGCGCGTATGTAACGTGCTGTAACACGGCCTACTGTGTCTGGGTGACGCTGTAAGATCACGTTTTCTGAGTCGCGGTGCATCGTGAGCTGGTGAAGTTTTTGTTGCTTTTTCTGTGTGTGTTTTTAAAGTGTGATCAGATCCGTGTCTCCCCGATACGTGGTGGAATAATACCGTGTTTGAGTGAGCTTCTGCTGTGTGTGTGTACGTGTAGGAGGTGTCATCATTCGAAGCCTTCGACGAGGCACGACCAGCGACCACAGACAGTGACCGACGGTTGTGTGCGAATGTGCAGTGCAGCAGAGTGCAACAGTTCTAACGTCATCAGCGCCGATTAGCTTTGAGTAGGGCGCTCTCTACCCTTGCAAACCATCACCATCACTATCACTACACATACGAAGCGCAAGATCTGCCCTAGTGTGGCTGTGTGTTTGTGCAGCGGAAGCTAATGAAGGTAAGTGGACAGCGAGCGCACATGCACCAGTCTGCTGTTGGGCACGTTATCCATCTAATGGCTACGTGCGTGTACTTGCATGTGGTGGGGGGGGGGGGGAATAAAAGGGGGAAAGTCTACAACACCCCTACTCCCCGTTACGCGGGTTGTATAATCGTTCTGACGCGATCAGACCAGAGAATGGCCAGAATGGGTTTGGATTGCTTGGGAGGGGGGAGGAATGTTGGACGATAATAACCCTTTAGCAACTGCGAAGTAAACGACGCGGACCAAAGTTGCTGCACTTCTTGGAATATTGCAAATCCTGTTAACGTTATTGTTAATAGAATATTTAATTACATCCATTTTGCAATTGCTCCACACAAAAAGTAATTTCTTTGGTCTTCTAACTTTGGTTGAATTTAATAAAGCAATTTTTGAAGATTTCACTTGAAGAGATTCCGACTCTCCGGTTAATCTACAAGCAACCTACACAAATGATAAACGGCGAGCTTTTTAATCAAATACAGTACACTTCAAATGGCCCCACCAGATGGACTTGAGTGTTTGAGCGCTACACTGCAATCGTCTTCGGACGCTTGACAGAAAATGGAAGAAAGTCCTATTGAAATATTTAAGGAGAAGATGAAATTTTACAAGGGTCACTTGTTGTTATTTAATCTTTTGTCCGATATGTTTAAAGAAGTCATCGGTGTCGTCTTACAGCAGTTTTTTATATACACACATTAAATATGTTTTACGACACTTGGGATTGGGGTTGTGCCATGGAATAATGATGTTTGATTAATTCCCCAGTTTTTCCTCCAAAATAAATCCTTTTTTGCAAGCGAACATTCTTCTATCATTATGATAGCCCTGGAAAAAGAAAGCAGCAAGATTCTCTTTGAACCTTATCGCTGATAATTGGACGTTATTTTTTCACCCCAGCTCGAGCTAACACAGGCATTACACACCCACACGATCGGTGGTGCCTGAAGCCCTGAAGTTTTTCAAAAGGCTGCGACAGTATACGAAATCTCCCGTGAATAGCCTTTTTTACCATGTGAATAGAAAACATTTTCAATGGCAGAGGGGGTTTTTGTTGCTGTGGTGCTTCTAGGTGGGTCGCATCGGTAAGCAAATGCTTGTCGCCATCGTTTCGGCGTGTGCTTTGAAGGGTGGAAAATTCTGCTCCACAAATAAAACTGAACAACCAGAATTTGCTTGTTTGAGTTACCTGATACGCGAAGGATGCTAAAAGTGTAGGACACCAATTACCCGAGTTCATTCCACTAGTTTTGGTCCTAGGGAGAGAGAGCTGGGGCTAAAGTTTTGTATGTTCAACTCCCACAGAAAAGTCTGGCTAAATTCGCACCAACAGTAGTCGCAAAGTAGTGCTGGATTTATAAATAAAGAATGAATTATACACAACGGCCCCGGTGGTCCTTGTGCTTGGCATATTTTAAAAGCGAGAATTGCACAATCCGTCGTTTGTCAACTTGAACCGCGCTCGCGAAGCCCCACGGTTGTTTTTGGTTTCGTTTGTTCATTTCTTAGCAAAAGCGAGATGTAACAAATTCCCCGTTTTTGTGATATGCAAATAACTTTTCTCTAGCACTTTATAACCGAGGAGTTGGCTAAAAACGATTAAAAGTTTCTATCCGAAACCAAACAATATAAGCGCGGCTCGTACCCAGTGGGTGTATTTTAATTGGCACCGTTCGTAACGGAAATATACGTCCAAATATGTAACTATTTTAACGCGCGCGAGCGCTCCCAACGAGATGCTTATTGGGGTAAATTGTTTATTCACATCTTTCTGCCCAACTTTGGTACATCAAACTTTGCAGCATTAAAATGTGCATAATGATGGTGCAAACGAAAACTTTAGCCTCCGTTCTGTTGCATTAATAAACACCGAACCGAATCGATCCACGCACACAGCACAACCGAACCGGGAGGGGGAAAAAGCGAGTCCGCAAGCATTATGGAATCGAATGGAGAGCATCTTCCAGCTCCTCGCCGATTGTCCAAGCACCGAGCTCCGACAGTTGTAGCGAAAACGTGACACACTTCCGTCCACCGCCACCGACTTCCCTGCGCTTCAAAACACCTTGCCCTTCAATGAGTAACGCGCCGGCGACGTTACGCATAAACAACGCTAATCTCCACCCAGTTACACCTACCCATGCCCCCCTGCTCACCTGGAAATGAGTTCTTCTTGAAGTCACACAGTCGCATTTTCATGCGTTACCAATATCTCAAACTCCGAGAAGCAAATGGGTTTTCGATCGCATTTAAGTATACAGCGACGAAGCTGCAAACATTAAAACGCCCGCGTCTAACCGCGTAAAGAGCCAGCAAGGAAACGACAGCGCTCCAAGAAGCAAGATGCCCCCAAACCAAATGGTGGTTTGTGCCGGCGGGCATACATTTTCCATGGACATGGTGTGTGTTTCGAAAAGTCTATTCGAATTGCTGCCACACTTCATTGATGATTGTATTTGCTTGTACCAATTTACAATTCAATTTGGACGCGGGTGTGTTAGGGATGCGCAATGGCTCGTTTGCATTACCCAGTCACCGTCATCGTCATGGGTCCTCAAGAGAGGGTCGGCGTCATTGAAGGAGGCCACCAACCGACCGATAGATAGGGGAACAGGAATAAGAATGAGCTCTTGTGGGTTGCGAGTTTGGAAAAGCAAGCGTTCCAAGCCGTTGCATTTCAAATGCATACGAAGGCTAGGTAAAGCCCAACGTTTGCTGACAAATAAGCTTTCTGCAAAAGGGTTCCACAGATGCACAAACAGTCGACTTTTTCTCTTGCTATCTTTTCTGTGTGGCCTTTTCAAATATGTATGATCGAAAGACAGCTAAACAAGCGTGCTTCGAGATGTCGGAGGAGGTTTGTTTGTCCAGAAAAATTGGGCGTTTTTCATCATAATATTTTGTTCTGGGAAGCTTGGCGAGAGTGTCCTTCCTGTAATATGGGAGTAGGATGTACATTAGACAGAGGCAAATACCATTTGCTTCCTGAAGCAGACAAATAGGATCAATATTTTATTGTAATAATATGATTGGAACGAATGTCTTCCAGCGATCCAGAGATTGATAGATATGGAATTGATTTATCATCATTGTTTGTTAGCTATATCGGCAGATAAATATAGCTATTAAAGGCAATGAAATAATGAATTTTGATTCGAAAAATCTTTGAAAACATCTAAAATGGATGTTAGGAACAGAGGTGACTGATAGTTCGATGAAGTTCGAATGCCGTGACAAACTCAAAGGAACCAGAATTCAATATCGTTAACTCACAAATTTAAGTCCTTTTCAACATGGTCCTCTTGAGAATTGTCACTCGATGGACATTCCCAAAGATGTCTAACAACACCAGAACCATATCGTATTGCTTCTGAAATGTGTATTTCCAGCGGCAGATACGTCCCACGTCACGTACCGCTCCCAATCGATCAATGTTTATTTGCGTGGAAGAAATGAAATTTGAATTCCATGTTCCAATACATCACGGAAGATGAAATGCACCACTCCAGAGACACTCTGCTCTGTGTCATGTCCTCGTGGGAGTCCTTTCTGTCGTGGGTTTAGCAATCATATGCACAGCGTCCTCTTGACCGTTCTATGCAGCAAAGCAAAGGTGAAAGCATACAATAAAACAAGAACGTTTTTTGCGTTATGGCGATGACAAACAACATTTCCCAACAGAAGGCCAACACCGGCCGGCAGCGGAAATAGAATGCTCACG
Source organism: Anopheles coluzzii (assembly GCF_943734685.1). Classification (NCBI taxonomy): domain Eukaryota; kingdom Metazoa; phylum Arthropoda; class Insecta; order Diptera; family Culicidae; genus Anopheles; species Anopheles coluzzii. The sequence goes on from NC_064671.1 coordinate 8,550,543, forward strand.
CGGAAAATTGACTGCCTGGCGAAGTCCTACAAGATCCGCTACAGCTTCCGTGCATGCAACACCGAAATAGAACCAACCACCTCAACCCGTTTTTGTTCCATTGTTCTTTTGAGTAAAGGACTTTTTTTCAAGCACAATACCCTTGTCCATGGCACCGCATGGCACCGCACCGTACCGCGTGCATGGTGAAAGGATATTCCTTTCTACACAACAATGCACTATTTACCCTCCCACTGCCCGGGTGCGGGGCTCGGAGTTCACGGGAATTGTATAGCCATCATCACTAGCTTCTTTTTGTTTTGTTCGTTCACCTATTTTCCACCCACCCAACGTGATCTTCCATGAAACACGGGAGTTAAAACCGTACTCAGGTAGTTAGTTGGAGGCGGAAAAGTTCTACACTTGTACAGAACTGTATAAAAAGGTGGCCAATTCTTCCACCACCAGGACACACACCTTGCAGTGGAGGAAAACATCTCACTCGAAAGAAGCCACACCGGTGGTGTACTGGCAGTTTTATTTGGTCTCTCGAAACGGGAAAGAAATTGTGGCTAATTTCAGCCACTTGAAACTTTCCAACATACAATGCGTTTTCCCTGCTGAGTTGTTTGAGCAACAGGGCGGGCTCCACTCCACTCTTCATCCATTTTGTTTTATAAAAAGCAGCACATTTCTGCTCAGTTTACATCTTCAACTTTTCCCCGTTTCTCCTTGCTCTGTATCACACAAAAGACAGTCATGTCTAGTACAGCCATGTTGTACCTCGGGACACTAGTACTACTACCACCACCGCCGCCTGTGCACGTGTTCGACAGAGTGCTTCCTCTGTCCGTGGTGGCATGTTGGCACAACCACGCGGTTGACATTTTGTTCGCTGGCCGCAAGGAAAGTGGAAAAGTTGCTGCCACGGATAGTGCAGCGCAGCACCATTAACGCCGGTGGACCCGGTGAACAGTGTGTGGGTAGCACTCTGAGCAGCTTCTTGAGCGACGTGAGTCCTCAACACGGGGTGTTGTCTGTGTAATAATCCCACTATCGAATGTTTCGTTGATAATCTTCAACCACCGCAAACGCACATAATATTCTTCAAACTGCAACCGAGGGAGAGAGAGAGAGAAAGGGAAGCAAGTGAAGCGCAACCTGATGTGGCATACGCAGGGCATCACGTTGCGATTCGGTGCGGGCTCGTGTTCCAGCGGCTCACTCAAAAGAAAAGAAGGTTAATATATTTCCCACCCTACTTGTCCGGAGCTGTGCGGGAGTGATTATGTACCTTCTTAGTTGGTGGGTGGGTGGGGGGAAATGGGAAAACCTGGAATACAGTCCCCACAACACATAGGAAACCGAAGAGCCCAGGACAGTGGGATTAGTGAGTGTGCTCTTGGTGTCCTCTTCCTGTTGTTGAGCACTTCTACTGCTTCGTTGACTCACGGGTAGACACGGGACATTGTGAGCGACAGACAACCAAATCCCCCCACCCCCCCAAAAAAAAAGGTCACTGTGCGCTAACGTAACGTAACGCAACGCAAACCATGCGCTGAGGATGGTGACTGTCCATCCAGTGCAATGTGTTAACAGAATTCGCTCGATAAGTGAATGTATGTACATATATCCCGATCCTATTATATGGTGCCAGTGGTATTGTGGCCACCTCCCTGTCAAACGCACCAACATGTGACATTTTGAAGGCAAGTTTGCCAGAACCACGTTGAGATTTCGCCACATTAACATATCCCTGCTGATAGGGAATTCATCTTCATACATACATTTATGTCTCATTTATGTTAAACCGCATGGTGTTTGCGTTAATGGTAATGCGTGATATCCTGTGTGACTCCTACCAAGTTTTAGACTGAAGAATCAAATTTGGAAGCTTCTCCAATACGGTTGGAATTATCTCGAAATATCCCCAAAATCACAGATTATTACATAAATCTACACGACCGAGGTCGCTTAATTTTGCTCGCTGACGTAAGCCTTTGAAGCAAACAACGTGTGTGGTATTACAGGGAGAAAAAACCGCGAGGGCTGGATGGTATTGGCGTTTGCCCTTTCAAGCGGGAAATTGGTTGGAAAACGGTTCCAACATGTGGCCTAACATTGAGTGGTGGAAATGTTCGCGAACGCTGCTATATTGCACCAGGAATAGAACCTCCAAAATGGGAAAGCGTGGGTTCGCTAATTCAAGCAGGCAATCATTTTATCGATAATTTTGATTATTGCCAATGAAATGGTTTCTTCGTCACTACAACTGGGTTTAATGGTTTAATCTATACATCTCTCTTCAAACCCGAACCGATTCTATCGTTTGCGTTTGGTTTCTGTTGGCATTTTTTGCTTTGTTTTTATCCTTAATCGTTTATTTCGTTCTTCTTTTCTTCCCCTTTTCTTCATTTCTTTCTCCCTCTCTCTCTCACACACTTTCTCGATTGCACCACACTTTAGCAAGCGATTTCAATGGGTACGAAACCTCGCTTTCATCAAACAGATCCTCGTTCCCACACCACTACGCTCCGAACACAAACAAGTGATCCTTCAAAGGATACTTAGAGGGAGAAAGCTAACAGTTCCAAAAAAGCAGCCCATTAATCTTTCCGTTAACGTTTCTATTGGTCTAAATTTTCCGCCCTCCTTGCCTTTAATCGTACAAGTGAGCTTTGACTAACGATTAACGTACAATCCTATCCTTCCTACAATCTCCCGCCCTACATATACTCCACATTTCATCCCTCAGTCTACTGCGAGGGCACCTAAACCGCTCCATTCGGGCGTGCAGTACTGTCAGCCGTTGCACAGGGGGCAGCCAGCCTAGGTGAGAAAGCGATGGAATGGCTGCTGGCGAACCCGCAGATCAACAGCACGTTCGGCTCGCTCGGCACGTTCGAGGACGATGCGTACCACCTGAGCGAGGACTGTCTGGTAACGCTGGAGGAGATCATCTGTAAGCTGGCGGTGGAGGATGCGACCCTGCGCACGTTTCGCCGGGCGATCGGGTTTGGGCAGAACGTCAAGAACGACATCGTGCCGCTGCTGGTGAACGCGAAGGATGTGAAGATCATCGACACCACGATCCGGCTGCTGGTAAATCTGACCGTGCCGGTCGAGTGTCTGCTGCCGGTCGACCTCGTGTCCAAGTCGGAGATCGGCCGGCACACGATCTTCGAGCTGAACAAGCTGCTGATCACCAGCAAGGAAGCGTTCGTCGACTGGAAGACGACCAAGGCGGTGATCGACCACATGAAGGGCATCCTCGAGCGGGACACCAAGCTGTCGATCCAGCAGTGCGACAGCGTCAACAACTGTCTGCTCCTGCTGCGCAACATCCTGCACGTGCCGGAGATGGGCACGGGGGCGGGCGGGCACGGGGGCAGCTGCTATCCGACCGCCGGCCACAACACCTCCTTCCAGAACCAGATCATCTGGAACCTGTTCACGCAGAGCATCGACAAGCTGCTGATCTACCTGATGTCCTGCCCGCAGCGGGCGTACTGGGGCGTCACGATGGCGCAGCTGGTCGCGCTCATGTACAAGGACCAGCACATCAGCACGCTCCAGAAGCTGCTCAACCTGTGGTTCGAGTCGACGCTGTCGGAAAGCTCGGAGGACAACGAGAGCAACACGTCGCCGCCGAAGCAGTGCAGCGGGGACTCGAGCCCGATGCTCACCTCCGACCCGACGTCCGACTCGTCCGACAATGGTGAATGTCTGCGGCGGGCCGGCAGTAGCAGCGGTCCCGGGCAGCCGGCACCCAGCCAGCCGCGGTCCAAGCCGCCGCCGCCGCACCAAACGCATCCACACTTTGAACCAGCCGGACTTATGAGCGCTATTTGCATTTTAGGCAGTGGCAAAATGCCATCGTCCATGAGCAAGGAATGTGCGTCCGAGGCGCCGCAGGTCACGCGCATGGTTGCCGACTTCCCGACGCAGATCATACTCTCGCGCGCGATCAAATCCCACCAGATGTACCACCAAACGCTGAAGGCGAACGCTGCATCGAGCGACGGTTGCGTCCTGGGGGGCGGGACGACCTGTGGCAGTGCGAGTGCGATTGGTGGCAAACCGTCCTGCAACGGGTCCGGGGCACATCAGCAGCAGCAGCATCAACAGCAGCAGCAGCAGCAGCTCTGTGACCACCAGAAGGCCACGGAACTGCAGGAAGTTAGCCGAAACTTTGTATGTTCTTGTGCACTGTGCTGGGTTTTTAATTTATTAACTTTTTTTTGCAGCCCAAAAAGTCCAAAGGTGGCGCAGGCGGCACCAAGTGTCACCAGGATTCGTCCGGCAGCAGCTCGTCGTCGGGCGTGTTTTGCAAACAGTCGACCGCCAGCGGCAAAGATCAAGCGATGAAGGAGAGCAGCAAGCCGTCGAATGGGCCACAATCGTGTCCACAACAACAACAACAGCAGCAGCAACAACAACAGGTACAGTCACCTCCAAAGTCGCCCACACTGCAATCCCAACAGCAGCAGCAGCAGCAGCAGCAGCAGCAACAACAGTCACAGACGCAGCAACAGCAATCGCAACAACAAACGCAAAAGCAGATCCAGGTGTCGCAGTCGGAAAATTCCGACTGCGGTTACGGTACGCAGGTGGAGAAGGAATCCATTTCCACCTCCAGCAACGAAGACGACAGCCCGCACCAGAAGCCGGTCCACCAGAAGCCGCCCTCCAACCAGAAGCAGCGCTTCAACGCGGCCAACAAGCAGCGCAACCCGGTCTCGGTGCAGGAGAAGAAGGAGCTGCGCCGCAAGAAGCTGGTAAAACGGGGCAAGAGCAATATGTGAGTAACCGCCGGTCTATAATTTCATGAAAGCGACATTTCTTGACGCGCTTTGCTTGCTTTTCTCCACCCAACCATTAGCATCAACATGAAGGGCCTAATGCATCATGTGCCGACCGACGACGATATCTCGCACATCCTGAAAGAGTTTACGGTCGACTTTCTGCTGAAAGGATACGGTTATCTGGTGCACGAGCTGCACACGCAATTACTCTCGGATCTGGTAAGTTGAGGGGGGGGCATTCATGCAAATTTTAATTGCTGCTAAAGTATGCGCCACTTGATGCGTCCCGTGTGGGCTGTAGAAAAGCTGTTCCGAGGAAAGCTTCTGCTGGCATTTTGATATTTAGCAAGAGGCAGTTTCCTATTCAACAATTACAGGCGGTACACGGCTTGCAAAGGAGCATTCAACGTAATTGCGAAACTTGATGTTGCTCGGGTTAAGGTCAAACGGTTCCATTTGCTTCTGAGTAGGATTCATTTCATACCATGCAAAACCACAAAATTCACTTTAAATAACGCCCAATTTTAATTAAATCCTAAACGCTTCTGCTTCTCTCCGACTCTCTCCTATACACAGCAAGTGCAAATTGATACGTCACACTTTTTCTGGCTGGTTACGTACTTCCTGAAATTCGCCACCCAGCTCGAGCTGGACCTGGAGCACATCAACAGCGTCCTGTCGTTCGACATCATAAGCTACCTTACGTACGAGGGCGTGATGCTATGCGAACAGCTCGAGCAGCTCAGCCGAGCCACCGAGACGGACATAAAGCCCTGTTTGCGAAGGATTCATTTGGTGAGCCTCCCAGAAATTTACATAACACAGAAAACATGAAGCCCTCAAACCTGCCCCATTCTCATTGTACGCCATTTCCATTTCATTCTTGTGCTGTGTAGGTTGTAACAGCGATAAGAGAATTTCTGCAAGCGCTTGATACGTACAAGAAGAGTACACACCTTACAAAGGTAAGATTTTACCGAGCATTGCAGGCGGTGCTGTGGTTTCCATGTTCTATTTATAAACCTGTCGGCAATTCCACACTCTCCTTCCCACTAAAACCTCACCACAAACTACAGGAGGACAAAGAGAAGCTCAAGCTTCTACAGCTCCAGATAAGCTGCACCGAGGATTTGCGCTGCCTGTTTGTGCTGCTGCTCCGGTGCTACAACCCGAACATCCAGAGCCGCCAGTACCTGCAGGACCTGATAGTGACCAACCACACGCTGCTGCTCCTGCTCGACGGTGTCCGGGAACTGACCGCCGATGGCAACCCGGGCGATATGCTGGGCCACATCAAACAGTAAACAGAAACAAACAAACCCACAAATGGAAGGCCGTTTGAACCAAAGGGGAAACCACATTTCCCCGAGACGCTAACCAATTGCGTTTTCTCTCTCTCTCTCTTTCTCCTCCTTTGTATCCGCGTTCTCTTTTTCCCCCATCCGTTTTTTGTTGCAGGTTTGCGACGGTGGAGATTATGCACCAGTACGGTTTGCTGCTGGAGGATTTCCGCGAGAACGGTGCGTTCGTGAACGATTGCATCTTCACGATGATGCATCACGTCGGGGGCGATTTGGGCCACATCAATGTGCTGTTTCAGCCAAGCATACTGAAGACGTACTCGCAGATCTGGGAGACGGAGTACGAGCTGTGTGATGTACGGGTTTTAAATTGCGCTTCACCGATCACACACTAATGCATCATTTTTGGACGTCTTTTCCTCTCAGGACTGGTCGGATTTGATCGAGTACGTCATCCACAAGTTCATCAACACGCCCCAGCCGGCCCCGTTGACGCTGTCCACCACGCTGCCAGACATCGGAACGCAGCTACTGTCGGGCAATCTGCTTGTCACCTGGACGCAGGAGGAAAAGGATTCCCTACACTGGTACTACGTGCAGTGTCGGCAGAGCAAATGTGTCGTAGCGGACATCTTGAAGCTATTCCAGGAAAATGGCAATCAACAGAAGACGCGCCTGTCCATCATCGAGCAGCTGCTGGAGCAGAACATAGTGACGCTCGTGCAGTACGACGATCTGATGAAGGTGGAAAATCCAGACTACGAACGGAACGTTCAAACGCCCGCCCTGTCAGTCGCTTCGGCCGATTCGCCTAAACCGGAGGATGGAGACTCGAAGTCATCGTCCAAGGCGGTGGACGACATCCAGGTGTTGCGCGACCGGTTGCAGAAGGAAAACCGGGGCAAGCTGATTGCCTGGCTGCAGAAGAGCCTGCTGGACTGTTGCTTCGTCAAGCTGAATCTGCTCAGTGGCAACATCTACGTGACGGCGGGCATTGGCGGTAGTACGGGCGTAGTCGTGATGGAGCCCGTCTCGTACCATTGCATCTGTAAGCAGCGGTTGAATGTCTTTGTTGGGTTTTGCGTGGATTGACCTTAGAAAATATTCTCTATTCCCACACAGTGAAAAAGAAGTCCATCCCGGTTGTGCCCTGGAACCAGGACCAGTTTGCGATCCTTTCCTACCAGCCGTTCATACTGCTGCTCCACAAGCTTGGCTTCCATCTGCCGGCCGATGCGAAAAAAATGTTCGTCCGCATACCGGAGTTCTGGACGGCGGACATTCTGTACAACATCGCGCTCAAGCTTGGTCCGCTCGATAAATGTAAGTAACTTGCCCAAAGCTGCCTCCAGATCCACATCATTTATTGCCAGAATTCACAGACACACACAACCACACCGGTGCCCCCAAGGGACTGAGTGTTCCGGGCTCTATATCTGCCCCGCCGCGTACAAGTACAAGTTCAATAAACGACTTTTTTCTCTTCTTCTTCTTCTTCTTCTTCTTCTTCTTCTTCTTTTTCTGTGTCTTCTTTTGCATATCCTTCCGCCTGGTGGACGCACGCCGCTTCTATCTCTTTATCTATCTCTCTCTCTTTCTCTCTCTCTCTCTCTCTCTCTCTCTCTCTCTCTCTCTCTCTCTCTCTCTCTCTCTTTCTCTCTCTGTTTCTTCTTCCAGCGATTCTCAAGTTCGATCTCAAGTACCTCAACAAGGTGCTTTCGATGGAGAAACAAGCTAAGGCCGACCCTTGCCCGTCGAACGATGCTCGGTTAGAGAACTTTGGATTATCAAGGTCCAGTTAGCAAAGTCATTCATACATACCCATAGATACCATCCCGGTCAGGTTGCAGTACTTTCAGGTTGATAGTTTTAGGACCGTGTCAGTTTCATGCAACACACAGCCCGAGCGCACGACTATTGACCGCAGACACTGCGCAATATCGCACACTCAAACTTGTTTGTGTGTCTGCAGATAAGCCACGTCTGCGCTTAAAACTATCACATGTTAGTAGTAGCATATCTTAGGTTCTTACCAACTTAACTCCAAACATTAGTTAAGTTATCCCAGAAAGCTAGGTTCATGATAGATCAAATCAATTTAAGGATATCTTCAATTCAACATTAGCCATGCATGCCAATCCCTAGAAGTAGTAGTGTCCAACTCGTTAGGTCCTCTTGCTTTCCATCATCATCCTCATCAGCTGGCTTTTCCTCGCGCCACGACGGTATGACGGGATTTGTGTAATGATGAAAATTGAATTCCCACAAATTCTATTGATATAGATTACACCTCGCCATGATATTGAGAACTTCGGTTGGTTATTCTATTACGCACGTGGTAATGACTTTCAGCACTTTGGAATAGATACCGACTAACTTTCTACCATCAATCATGCATTCGGGGTTGTACTTTGGGCTTTTCCAAACAGTTCTTCCCCTTGGGGGAGGAGAACTTTCCAATCAGACCACAATCCATCATACCGTCGAGCGTACATATTGGTCTATAAACCAGCTGCAAAAGTTACCCCCGACCGCCACGATATATAGCCCACCACGACTGATAACGTTCCCGCTCTCTCTCTCTCTCTTCATTCTTCTATCCTCATGCCTCCATCATGCCGAAATACAGATTCAGCCCTCAAATCACAACTAACTGGCTCGATGTAGTGATGCGCAATAAGGCAGTACAGAGGTAAGGAAGAGCAAAACCCACCATCAGACATGGGGACGGAAAACACTCATTAGCGTAATTACTGCCACAAACACGGCGAAGTTTGCGATTGCACCAGTGGAGTGGGAGGGAATCAATTTCCAACACCGATCGATACATCCGTTGGACCACTCGGTCCTCCCCATTCATGATCTTATCGTGCACGTGCCACGAAACTCATCGTGTTTCGGGTCAACTTCTAATAATAGAAAGAAGATAATACCGGATACGGCGGTGGTAACCGTTTGTTTTGCAGCGATTATTAATACAAATTGCGATCGCTTTTGATTCTCTCTTCTTTACGCACCCCGGCTATCATCCTGGCCGCCCATGCATGCAGCAAGCGCAACAAGCTGGATCTGCCCGGCCCGTCGAAGGTGATCGATACGGCGAACGCCACCCATCCGAGCGCAACCCTGAAGTCGGGCGGAAAACCGGCGGCACCATCGAAAATGCTGCACGACCTTTCGATCATCGTCGAGTCGAACGACGACGACGATGACGAGCTGCCGGCGGACGAGGACGATGGGCTGGACAGCACGGAGGTGCCGGTGCTGGAGGAGCACGATGTCGTCAGGTAAGGCCAGGCCAGTGACAGTGCTTTAAAACGTGGTGGCGCGATATAGTGCTGGTGGACATAAATTATTCGTTCAATCAATTTGCCCAGTGCGAATCGATTTGTCCACGCTAAGCTGACCGTCGGCGATGTCGTTGTCGTGGTCGTTGTCACCGGGGTTGTGGTTTATGCGTTATGTGGAGCGCATAATGTTTTACAGCAAAAGTGTAAGGTCAGCTGAAAGAAAAAAACTGAAGGGCAGCTGAACATAACATGACTTTGCTTTCACATAAAGTAACAATTTTTGTTTTGTAAAGGGGGGAAACAGACGCAAAATGCAAGCTTGTTAGTTGAATGAAACGGGTTGGACAAATTATGCCACTGAGGCGAGCAGCGGGTGCCTGCTCGAAACATGGGAAGCATGAACCATGATTGCGGCCTACAGGAGCAGGGCTTTTGGCAGGGGTTTTGGCAGGGGTTTCTTAGTAGGAATAATCTTCACTAATTTGGATGGAAAAATGTCTCATAAAGCACAAAAAATGTATTTTTTAGGAGACTTTTTTAAGTTACCATTGAATATCCAATCACTCGTCCTTAACTCACATCCGCCTAATAAAACGACCAAACTTACGATGTGTTCCCCTTAAAACCCCTGCGCTCGAGGCGCTGCCGTCCGGTGGACTTCCATTCTAGAATGTTTGACCACCCCCTTTCCCTGCTCGAAACGGTCCCTGCTAGGCGACGAATTGAAATGTTCATTTAATGGTGATTTATTTCCAATAACCATTGAGCTCCAACGGGCTGAGCCTACATGAGAGCCCGCGTGTTTTGCTGTTGGTTCGCGCAATGTTTGAGCATGATTTACGGGCACTGGTGGTGCGCCAGTGTGTGTGTGTGTGTCTGAGAAGCATAATTGATTGCACCGTCCGTGTACCGCCTCGCACGATGTGTCCTCCAGCAGTAGATCACGGTGGTACACCGACGCCGCAGGGTGTTATAAATTCATCTCTAATTGAGTTAGAAGCATTCATGCACGCCCCTGTACGCATCTAGCACCTTTTTAAAAGTGAGTTAATTATCGACCAATTATATTAAAGGGGTCTGTTTTTTTTCCTTCCTTCTCTTCCGTACCAACAGTGCTTGTGAGACCGCTTCCGTCGCCTCGGATTTGACACGCATGTACGTGAGCGACGAAGACGACAAGCACGACATTGTGCCACCGATACTGTAAAAGCAGCAACCTGAAAAGAAGGGTCTATATCCAGCAATCCCGCAACAACAAAAAAAAGGAATTATTTACCAATCAAGTACACAACCACGCCATGAAACCGTCTTCCCGTTTATGTTACCGTATCATCATTACCACGAACTAGTAAACGCTACGTAGCTAGTGAAAGTGGAACGATTGATTTCTACTGGCATCTCTCTCTCTCTCAGCAAGTGTTCCGAGTTGAACGCGCACAGCAGCAAAAGTGTATTATTAATTAATTTGGTTCTTAGAACCTATCCACCATTCTCTTACTACGGCAATTTCGAGAAAAATCACACCAAAAGTTGTTAAATCAAACACCCTACCCGCCCATTTCTCTGTATCCATCGTAAGCCTTAAAGCAAAAGTCCGAAAGCAAAATCTGACAGCAGCTAATTAATCCAGTACCACCATAAATCGCCTGCAAATAGAGAGCTTCGATGTTTTCAGTGTTTGTTCAAAGTTAGTAGCAGTATGCATAGCAGTACCCCTGTCCTACCCCATTAGCTTGTCCATAATATACCCACAGACACACACCGTTTCACACAACAAACTCTTAGAGTTGGATGGAATGTTTTCCATTAAATGTGCACACACTACTTCTGATTGCTCCATTATTACGGAGAAGTACACAGTGCAATAGCTGTAGAAATTATGCTACAACATTAAATAGAAACACACAAGAAGCTAGAACACAGAGATGTATCTATTCTTAATGTTGATTAACTGTTGCTCTCCATTGGCTGTAAAAAAATGAAACAATTAAACCGGGAAACAGATGGAAGCTTCTTACGCCCCTCCCCGATTGGATGGATGAGAGGAATAAGAATGGGGGGTTGAAATCGTCCAACGATTCCTCCCCATCCCTACCAAACAGGGAACGAATGTTAAAGTTTTACTGTGTATCATCACACACACACACACACCAACGAAAGGGCATTGGAAAGGATGGTTAATAACGCAGAGGTTTATACGGTTACCATTATTAATTATATTAGTGCATTAGTACACGTTATTTCTTAGTAGCAACACAATCGGATTCGCGCATTGTCACACTGTGGTGCACACTGCATCATTGACGTTTTATGTCAGGCGTGTGGTGTGTGTTTTGTGCGTTGCCGCTGTCGTTTTCGTTCGGTTTCGGTTTTTTGGGAGGCAAGAGCAGGTGGAGGAAACCAGTACGAGAAAACAGAGAGGAAGGCACGAGACCGTCCGACGAATTTCGGGCGGGCAGCTTACAATTGACATAAGAAAGACTGCGAAAGGAACCTGGAACCAATCAAAGTGCTACTTTTGACGAAACTTTTGCAAACGGTACAAACGACGAATCGAATAAAACTAGCGCTACGCGCTACATGTGAAGGTAAGGCAGCAGAGTAGGGCATTTATTTGTTAAAGGTTTTGGGAGGAATGAAGGAAAAAAAAGGAAGAAAAGAGCAAAGAAAGCTTTTGGAAGGAACACGCAAATGAGGCAAATCAAACGAACGAACACAGCGGGCGAATCGCAAAATAAGAGCTTTTAAATATATATATAATGCACGTTTTGCATGGACACACTCTCTCTTGCTGTGCCGTGCCGTGCAATAAATTCGTTTATGTATAACAGGTTAAAATTGAAAGGAATAATAAATGTAACTATATTTGTGGAAATGGTTCGAACATTAATGGGGGCAGGGAGCGAATCATCCGAAATTTTGGGCAGGTAAGTGCACAGAGCGGTTAGAAAGGTCTCTTAATGTTTCCATACTTCATCAACTGTTTTCAATTTTCACACAAAAATCACCACTTTTTTACACGATCCCTTCCCTTGAGGCGCTTTTACACCAATAAATCGTTTCTTCGACAGCATAACGACAGCATGCACGTGCAGAACGAACCACAACACCAAGGTATGAGTCATTTTGCAAAAAAAAACAGCCTCATGCTGACAGCCTCAGGCTACAACCGTCCGATCTACGGTAAGGGATTCCCGCTTTATCTGATCCGTCCGCGACAAGCAATTTCTTCGCCAATCTTTCGCCACGATCGCGCGCCTTGCTGTGTGCTAGGTGCGCTCGAGGGGCATTTGTTCAAGCAACAGCAGCAGCAGTAGCAGCAGGTTCGTCAATCGACTAACGGTTTCACTTCACCCCCGAAAACATGTGTAGCGAGAAATTGAAACAGCAACACGAATTGGCATGCGCAAATCGAACTGCCACCGTGTGTGTGTGTATGGTGACCCCGAGAGTGGTCCTGTTGGCTGACACACCAGACACGGTCAGTTGACCCGAGCCGGTGGGGCCATGTCTAATTGAAAAGTCGTGACCGATCTGCAAAGCGTCCAAATGTCACGTACATCTAAAATCGCATGCTAATGATCGTGTTGTGCTGCTGGCCAGAGATATCCGATATGCGAATATCTGCCGAACCTCCGAATTGGCCACGGACCTCGGCGGAGGGAGGTTGAATGGTAATGGCCGCTTGTGAAATGGAGCACAGCGACAGGCGCAATGACCAGGACACACACTGTTGGTGGTGAGGCAATGTGAGGGGTTTGTTGGGCCGATGATACGATTAGGCCAATCGTCGCTACTGGTAGTCCTCTGCTAACGAGACCTGTCGATTGATTGGACAGTGATCCGTTGTGGCAGGAGTAGCATGGGGCGAAGAAATTGCACTAGAGTGTCGTGTAACTCTATCACACAAATGAGCCTTTGAAGGCATTTTAGTAGACGTGTGGTCAAGTTTTACTTCAAAATTCTGGATTCAAAATTCATTTATTCTGGAACAGAATAAATTCAATTTCTCTCTCCAATATTGTTCAAAATCATGGACGAGAGAAAACGCTTTAAAGTTACATGATCTAATCAGTCCTTTTTGTTGGGCAAAAAACACGCACCATACAATACATCTCCATGGTCACGCGCTAAGCGCTCACTTTCATACACCACCGACGACAGTTCGACTCTCGATCAGAATCAAACCAAGTTCATGATCTTGGTATATATTGTAAAGGAGAAAAATGTATTATAACCTATTTAAACGATCTCCTAGTGTAATCAATTGCAACCTCCCCTTATTGAATTAAAAAAATAACGTAATTTATTCTATTTATATGTTTCATTTCTCTTTTCCACGCCCAAAGATGCCACCAAATCACTGCTAAACAGATGGTTTATCGTTTTTTTCCTACACGCCCACCCAACGGAAGGACGGTTAAAGATACCAACAAAGCGCAAAACCTCGACAAACCATATTAAAGCAATTAAGTGAAGATCAAGATCACATCCGAAAAACGTTTCGGTCGTCTCGTTCCACGCTTTGTCCGTCCCACTGGTGCACTGTGTTTCTCATCCATTATTCATCCCGTGATCGCGAGTTCGGAGAGCGGAAAATTCGGTAACAGGTTGCACAATCGGCATCCACAACAACATCCGCCCGCATGGATGGATCATTGCAAAGAAAGCGCAGACAGGGCAGGGTGAACTTGAACTACACGGTCGTTACGGTCGACCGGCCGTGAGTAATCGGAGCACAGCCCTCCTCACGCGGTTCAGTTCACGATCAACCGATCGGTTGCAAATAGTGCCAAAGTGTGTGTGTGTTTCTGTGCGGCATCTTTTCCGCCGTTCCGAGAGAGCTTCTCTTCCACTGCCCAAAGTTTAACTGCCCAACATCCTGACCGCACGCCCCGGATTGCGCCATGGCGAATCGCTTCGAGCGCCCACCGTTAGGTAAGGCCGGACGGCTGGGTCACTACCACCCATCAATAGAATTCCGTCAACAGTGCTGCGGTTGAAATATGGGCTAGTTTTCGGATATTGTCACGGCATCGCCACGGATCAAGGTGTTCGCTTCAAGCGCGGCCTCACGTTGACAATGGCGAAGGTCACTCGGGGTGCTGGTGTAAGGTGCCGGCGGGCAACAAAAAAAAACACCAAACAAAACAAAACACTACCAGAGAGCGATCACTTGGCGAGAAGGTGTGACGTCGGTCGTGCGATGTCACGAGATCGCGTGCGTGCGTGCAGCAGCAGCAGCAGCCCAAGAAAGAACCTATGAACCTGTCGGCGTGCGCACGGGTCCGTTGTTGGCTACAATTAAGTAGAATAAATCAACGAACTTTCCACGGCGGGGATCTCGTCGCCAAAGGGCTCCGGACTACCTCTCGCTGTATGTGCGTATGGGAAGGGTTGGCACGATCTTGGGCAGTCTTGCGGCGCTAAAGTGAACGTCTTAGCCAGTCGCTCTTTAACGCCGTCGATACACACACTCAATTGCACAACCGCGAGAAGGTTGGGCCCTAACCCGGCTCACTCGGGGAGGGCTCACTTTATTAATACCTAAAGCCCCGCGCCAGCAGCAGATAAGCAGCGGATCTCGTGCATCGGGCTAATGTGCTCATTATCTGGACGTGACAGTCCAGTCCAGTCCAGTCCGTCAGGCCGTGTTTGGTGGGCTTGTCCGGTTTGTTGTTGGGTTCAAAAGTTTATGAATCGTTTGACGCTACCGTGCTGTTAGAAGGGGACCGGCGGGTTCCTTTTGGGTGGGTGAAATGAGTGGTTTCCTATTGAAGCTTATTAATTTTAATGGCACCTAATGTGGTGCGTCAATTGGGCAATGTTGGCAAAAGGGGTTTTTGATGGAAGGGCTAGATATTGAAGAGCTACGAGTGCTCTAATTATTTGTGTTTCCATTTAATATTTGTATTCTCGCGTGAATGGGGGTTGTTCAGAACCTTTCTAAATATGTTCTTGTAAGCGAATTGCGAAGTTTAATTAACTGTTTAGCGTTATCCCTTTCAATTTTACATTTATTAGTAATTAAATAGAATTCAATGTGCACTTACCTGTATGTTTGTCACTGTTCAAATCACATCGATTGCCGATTATCGTCATATCCAGCTGACTCTATAAGTAATAAATTATGTGGATTTTTAGACTTTGCTATTTACATTTAAATATCAGTACGATATAAGTAAATAAATTGTGTAATTAATTTGAATGGTATTTGTTCTCGTCATTCTACGGAATCGGTCTATCAATCGTAATTTAATTATAAATACACAGTGAAAGACACAATGGAATTTTATAAAATGAAAAGCAAAAACATCAGCCAACATGAAACAGACCATCGCGATCAAAATAGCGCCGTACCGCACGAAATGGTTCAACTGATTCTGCTAATTATTGCCATTTAAAAGGGCAAACACATGGCTCATTGTTTAAAATACACGAGCACCAACAATAATAAAAAAATAGCCCCATTATAAACCTCGCCCCTTGTTTGCTATTTTTAATTACTAATTGTTACAGCGGGTTGTTACACAACTTTTGCATGCTCATTGCTCTTGATTTTTGCGTACTCAAATCTTTTTTTTCTCGTTGCACTTTTCCTCCGTATGAAAATAGCCTTTTCACATCCTCTCTATAAATCATATGCCGCACACCGACCGACCGAACGTCGCAGGACGTACAAACAAACCACCTACGAGGGTATTAATTTTGTTTGTTGGACGCACAAGTAAAGGCAGCAAACTAACAGCACGACAAACATAATAATATCAAGGCGCAGCAATCGCGCGCTTTTGCAAATTACCGTGAACCGTGAAGAGAGCTTTTCGCTACACAGGTAACACAGCGCACAGCGTTTGATGTTCGTTGCTGAGGGGATGCTGCATATTCGCGTTCCGGTCGGAGCCAAAGATCAAGATAGACGGGTCGGGTTAGATTGTTGAATAGTTGCTGCGGCGGAAAGACGTCGCCAACTATCGCGCTAGCAACCAAGCAACCATCGGGCACCGTATTAACATCTCACCCATTCCGGGTGCTTATGGTAACGCAGACCCCTTTGATGATGCGCTCGCGGGTTCGCTCGCGGATCGTTTACGCGTGTTTGCAGCATCCCGCAGGGCGGTGGCTTTGGACGCACGAACGTCGGTGTCGCATTAAATGAAGCAGCAAATTACTGGGGGTGGAGCGCTTCGGGTTCGAAAACCATGACACTGGCACGGTTGCTTACCCATTGCTCTCTCATCAATCTCCCCTAACCACATATGAATGCTGCATGAACTGCAAAGGCGATGGCCAGAACAAAGCCACCCACTATCTGTGTGGCTCGGTGGTGGTGGTGGTGGACGGTTTTTGCATCGATGCTTTTGCCAATGTTTCCCACGCACTGAGTGTGATAAGCGTGAAAGTGAATTGAGTTTGTCTAGGTATAACATCCTTTCAAAAACAGGTGTGTTGTTACATGGCAACTTCCCAAAGTTCAATTAGTTTCAGCTGAAACCAATTCCAAAAGTAATTAAAATTAGAGTGGTGTCCCTCAAGCATGTTCTTTCCAGCACTGGATTTTTTTCAACCCATTTTTGTGTCATTTAAAGCAGCAGTAGCCTTTAAGGCTATACCTAATTATAGGAGTTTTTTTCAGAAGGACCGACCGAGGATTTTCTGGAGGTTCATTCTGGATTTTTTGCTTCAACCAGATGTTACCTACACAACCTACAGGACAATTTAAAACCGATTTAAAGCTGAAAAATCCTAATTACTAAACCTATTGAAGAATAACCGCGAATAGAAGTTAGAATTTAGAGTGTTTGAATTCTATATCAAAATGCTTCATGCGATTAATGTACCGTAATCGACAAATTGGAAACGATAACGTAACTTCCAAAAAAGGTCAACTAAATCAGTCAGTCACTTAAAATAGGAAATTGAATCACCTCCAATCAAACCTCTCCCACGGTAGCTCTCTTTTGGCCTATCTTACATTTCTACACATTTTGTTAGGTTGACTCCAACCAGCTACTAATATTTGGACGAGTGCTTGCCCATTCGCGCCAACGCAAGTAACCCAAATCAATAACGATTTTCTATTACACAATCCGTCGTGTGTCAGTTCACCCGCTTGCCACCGATGGCCGTGTGTGTTTTCATCGACTTTCCCGACATACACACTCATGTCAGACTGGGCTCCGTTCCGGCGGCTTAAAGTTGAAAATCGTGTCGAATCTTTTTTTTTTCTCCGCAATGTGTAGGCGCGCGCAGCAAAACGTGGCTGACGAGGGTTCAAGGGCCACTGCTGCACCGCCATCAGTGTGTCTGTCTCTTCTGCCCATCTGCCCAGCTTCCGTTCCAGTACACAGACACCGACACACACACACACACACATTTCCGTTGCTGTCGGCGCCCAAACACCTCCACCGGCTTCACGCCAGTCACGCCTGATCTAGTTGTTTGGCCCTTTTTTTGCTCCTGCAGCGCGGTAGCGCCATCCAAGCGCCAGCCTGTGAAGGGTTTAAAGACAAATTAATAATTTATTTCTTCACTCCACCAGCCTGACAGTTACCATTTAGCAGCAGCAAACATACCGATACACGAGGTGCATCCATCCGATTGAGCTTGTTAAAAGAGGAGAGAGGATGGGGGGCATAATTCTTGGGAAATCAAATTCACATCTAACACCCCGACCCGAAAGGCACACCTGAGTGTGTTATGATTTGATGTTTTTTTCCCCATTTTTTTATAAATGTCTCTTTAACGCCGTCTCGGTAGCGTATCCAACCCTTCTTCTTTAAGGCTGCTGGCACTGCTGACAGTTTTTGTTTATTTTGCGGGTGTGTGTGTCTGTGTGTGTGTATTGCTTCTTTCTTTCCTTTTTGCGCCCTCTCAGCACTTTAGCACCCTCGGAGCGATGGTGCAAGAGCGACAAAAAGGGCTTGGGATGAGAGCAGCAGCAAAACACACTCGTAAAATCGTGCCCAAACACACTTCAACGTCTTTGCAGTCTCCCCACGGGCGGAATTGCGTTGACGAGATTCTGCACTGCAGTATCCGATTGAATATTGTTATTAGATGCTAAATTGAAAATTGGCGATATTTATCTTGCCAGCTCGGGAGGGGTGGATGTTTTTGTTTGCGGTTTCGCCTACTACTCAACTCAGCAGCAGTGCAGCAGGGTTTTGCGTGCCAATGATGCAAATATTGTGCAAATAAATAATCTGTCACCGGGTATGAAGGTGTGATACAATCTTTAAATAATGCTAATATTTAGACAGAAATGAACAAACAGCAAGAGCATTAATTATATTGCGTCCCCGTGAGGTTTAAATGGCGTTCAATTCGAACTTCAAAAATTGAAAAAATAAAATATAGAAAAATCCCTTCAACCGAGCATTTTTGGAGCGATGGCATGACAAAACTTTGTGTGGCCACTGTGAGCGTTTTCCACCAGGGGAATGTGAGATTATAAAACTTTCTATCAGGAAATCAAATACGTCAACCGTGAGGTTAACCAACCTCAACGGGAACAAGAATGTCCGGATGTCCGGATCCAAGAGCAAAAGTACTACTCCAGCCAGCTCACCCAGGATTTACGCCCTGTTGCACAATTACCTTCCAGTGCTGTCCATTGCAGCATTCTGTGTTATTCAAGCATTTTCCAATTTCAGAAATGCTTCCCATTCCATTTGAAGCTGCAGCTCCAGGAAAACTATTTCCCCGTTAAGCTCTCCTGTAGCTGTCCTTTCAACTGCAACGCTAATAACAAACTAGCACCGAACGCTAGTCACAACTTTGTCTTCAGCTTGCAGCCTGTTGACGTGCAGGCGTAAGTGGACACCGACACCGAAAAACACCACAACACCGAACAGTGAGTTTCTCCACTAATCCTGCTTTCTGGTTTACAGCACAGCTGTAAACTGTCACTCCCTGTGGAAAGGTGTCATTCCCTATATTTTTCACCATGCTCACCAGCAAAGCATGGCCAGCTGTGATCGGTTGCGGCGTGGTTGGGATAGATCACGTGCTGGATGGAGGAAACTTTTTTTTGTTTATTTTTTTCATTCATTCCCTTTGCGCTTCTCGTGCGGTCAGGTAAACACGTGTTCACAACTGTGTTTTCCGATTGGCCCTGTCTCCCTAGCGCAAGTCGGTCTCGTATGCTAAACCGGGGGAACGGGAACGCGCGCCCCAAAAATGGAAAGTCAATGCGCGATCACTTTGGAGCGCACAATCGTACAAATTTGCCTACCCACCTCACCGTGTTTGTCTCTGTGCGCTGCTCGCGCTGCAGGGTTTAGCCCACTGACCCGCTGACCGGGGTGCCCGGGCAAAAGGGTTCAAGTTTTAGTTTTTAAAATGTTGTCGCTCCCGTTTGTCGCATACAATCGAACAGATGTATGAAACAAAACCAAAAAAAAGTCCTTCCCTCCCCACACAATGGGTGGCAGCGAAGGGCATCACACACTTGTGCTGTGTGTTTATGTTTGTGTTTCGATCGGCTATAATTGACAGCGTTACCTTGAGAGATCATAATTTCTTTCTAATTCCCTTTTTCCTCGCTGTGCTTCGCAAGGCTGCGCCGCACTGCCCTATAGTGAACGCCCTTTGGCCCCGCGTGGATCAGAGATCCAGCTCGCAGCCACTCGACCCCTTACTATAAAGGGACCCCCTGTGCTCTGTTTCTACGAGGTGGAATAAAAGGGTTTTTACAAGATCATTACATGGGTTTGCGGTGTGCGCGCGAGAGAGAGAGAGCGCGAACGATGATCAGAGTAAGAGATTACCCTGTCTGCCATCATCGTTCGCGCGAATGGACGCATTCGGATCGCGCCAAAGACTTAAAAGGTCATATGCATGACCGGTGCCACAGGGAGGAGGAGGACTAGCAGGGTGGGTGCTCCCAATAGGGCCCCCCGACTAAAACCTAGCCAGCCCGCCCCGGGGGCACACAACAACTCGTCATCATTCGCTGGGAGGGCTTGCTGCAGCACACCGCGCGGATGTGATGTGACCTGCATAAAGCATCGCAGCAAGCAGCAAAACAAAACCATCGATTCCCTTTGCTGGAATCGAAAGCAACGTGGTGTGGCGCAAAAAAAAACTGGTCCACTCGAGCACATCGCAGCTTTAAATGAGGGGCTTCGGGGTTCGTTTCCCACCAGTTCGGCCAGCTTAGTTCTAATGTTTAGCATGGGGGGGCTTGCGGCTTAAGGAGATGTTTACGATGGCAATGGCTAAATTAGATTGCTCTCCGGAGCGAAAGATGAACCACCAACAACAACCCGCTTGTCCCACTTGGAGAAGAATTAAGCGCAACACATCGCACATACAGAGCGACAATAAACTTAAAAACTCTTCTTGCTAAACGGGGACCGTCAACCTCTGTCAGTGGTGAGACAGGGAGAGGTAGGCCCTGTCGTGTCGGATTCATCGCAGCAATAAATTCTTCATACCATGATGGGCAAAGCAAAACACCAAAAGTGCAGTAGTCGCCGCCCGTCAGCAAAACGGGGCAGGCAGAGGGTGGTGTACGGCTACTTTTATACGGCCCTAAAACTGATGCAAAAGCCCAACCGATGCACAAAACGTCCAGCGAGACCAACACTGCAGGGTGACGCAGCTGCAGGGTGGTACGTTCGTCGCTTGCCTTTTATACCAAATAAGTGCTCCACATTAAAGGTGGTTTAGCAGCAGCACAAGTGATTCGTTTTATTTATTCTTTTTTTTTTTGCTTGTTTCGGCGGTTTTCGGTTTCGTTTACAAGCGAAGATTTGTAGCCGGGCGTGAGACAACAATCACGGGCAGCTGTGAGAGCTGAAAGCAAAAGTGGCAACTTTTTTTTCTTTTCTTTTTACTTAGCGACACGCCTCCGGCACTGGCACTGGAAAATTGAGTTTAGAAGATTAATGTACACTGAGCACGGGAGGGATGATTTACAAGTGGGAGAATGTTGTGAGCGGTCGAACGAAAGAAAAGTCGATTTGAGAGTGGAGTTCACTGGAATGAATTAAATTCGGCTGCGATTGTTTTGCAGGAAAACATTAATGTTTGACAGCATCATCACACGATAAAAATGGAACATTATTGCTGTCTCGAGAGTTATCGCAGCTTGTTTTCTAGCAGACAACAGCTTGGTAATGGCGAAGTGGCTTAAAGCATAAATAGATAATCATCTTAGGACTGGAGCCAGAAACGGGAATAGGCAACAGTGACCAAATTGTTACAATATTAGACCGTTTGTGTGATTTATGTTTTAGAGTAGAAAATTAAGAAGTAACAAATGATGCCAGAGGACGTAGACATACCGATTTGACTGAAAAAATCAATAAAAGAACCCAAAATTTGATAAATGACCACAGAAATCAATCTACCATTCCCACTGTGCTGACCATATCAATCGCAATTGCAACGATTATCTCCTAAATGGCCAGAGCTTGTAGAACGCTCCTATTAATTACAATCTCACGGGTCCTATCCGTTCAAACCCGACAAACTAGAACACACAAATTTGATACCGACCGATTTGTACTCGAACGTCCGATTCGGTCATATTAATCACGGCCATCTCAACGCACCGTCGCACTGGGGTGTAGCCAAAGCGGGACGACCAAAGTGGACGGGGCTCGCTCACAAGCGAAAGGATCGCACGACTTCTCCCGAGACACGGTGGCACCACACTTTAGCTCCATATCCATTTGACCAGTGACCTTTAACACACAATGCACTCTTCTAGCAGCATAGATAGCAGTGGGCCCCACACAATCACACGTAGACAAGTAGGCGAAATAAATAAAAAAAAACTGCAATCAATGAAATGATCACCATCGCTCGACCAATTGAAAACCCCCGTCGCTCGTGCCATTGGATCTAATCGCACAAATCGACCACCACACAGTCGGGGACCGAGGCTTTGAGTGCCAATTTTCCGATAGATACCAAATAGTATGCCCCCCTCCCGACCCCATTTCCGTTACGCCTGCAAACTTTTAATTGCTTTTGCAAGGTTTCGCGACACAACTGCGGAGCCGCCGTCGGTGGGCGCCCCCAGCAGGTTAGCTCTAAGTCTAACTTTAGTTCAATATTGTTTGTTTACGAAGCTACGCGTTGATGCTTCGTTTGCAGGACAGATCGACGGGAGGGATGCCAACGGCATGTACTTTCCCACCTCGTGTTCGGGAAACGTGGCGATAACATGATTTACATAAAGCCTGCAGACGGGGTCGAAATCCTTTCGCGTGGGTTACTACAACATCATCAATATTCATTGCGGAGAGCTTGTCCACGGTAGAATGACTTTTAACCAAGCAGAAAGGCTTTATCTAAGGAGCAAAAGGGAAGAATTTAATGTTTTTGCAATGATAAGGCCCTTGCTTTCTTCGACGGACGGGATTTTTTTTTGTATGTGTATTGACATCTCAGCCTCCACACCCAAACACGTGTATGCATATCAATGAAGACTTAAGACAGAGAGGGAAAAGGCCACGAATAATTAGGGAAGATTGGGTGTTTTGGCATCTGAACCGAATAAATAGTTAGCAAGAAATGGAATAATAGCATTTCAAGGATTTGTTGAGTTTATCTTACATTGTCCCAACAAAATTCAAAGCTCAGTTTGGCCGTTAGTTCATGTCGGGCACATTCAGCACATTGACTGTGCTGCTGATTCTACATCTTATCGCACCATCGACGAGATTAGACACAAAAGAAAAACGCCGGCAATTTTAATTTAATTAAAACTGCAAATGCGACCAACTGCACTGCAATTTCGCCTTGAGATCGTGAAATTCCTTGCACACAATGAGGTTCACCCTATTCGTCACTGGCAATAAATAATTCACACCAAACTGTCGCACATTCTTCTCGCCATTCTTCTCGCCATGCCGCCGGAGTGATTGATTGTTTGATTTCATTCCATTGCGAGGCAGCAATGTTGCATGCGCGAAAGCTGTGGCGCTTCCACAGGTGTTGACCTCCACCACTACCACTACCACCACCACGTGGTGGTTCGGTGCTTCCGTCCGTGACATAACACACGGTGTGACATCTCCATCCATCCAGCCAGGCTCGACGTGATGATGGAAGTGATGCTGAACGTTATGTTTCTCACGCACCGAGATCGCCCTTTTTTTCGAACGGCGGCAAACACAAACCCCCGTCCCGACAGCCCGGTGCCCGGTGTCATTGGCGACGACAACGATTCGATGGTTTAGAAACGATTAACTGAAAAAGGGAGGAGAGTCTGTGGCTGCTTTTTTTCGATTAGCGCTAACGCACGCCGCCCCAAGGAGGCAATAAATCGTGAAGGGTTGGGGCTTTTTTCTTCTTCTTCTTCTAGGGCAGCTTTAAGCCGAGGCCCTTTTACCGCTTTTCAGGGGGACGCCCCGTTTTTTTCTTCTATAGTTCATAAATGGGTCATTATTCAAAGGTATCGCACTATCGTGTGCGGGTACGAGATGAGATTTAGCTGCTTGACAGCACGGGCAATGGGTGTGGATGGACATAAAGATCAACCGTGGTGGCTTCTGTATCGGTACCAGTGATCGTGTCCACGAGAGCATTAAAAACGATTGGAAATCGTCATCGTCAACATGCTGGAGAGGGGAACAGCAAACCAGCGAGTCACCCATTAACCAATTACAAAACGCCAACCGACTCAGAACGATCAGCAAATTGAATATTATCGTTTAAAAAAGCTTCCTCTCCCGATCCGCTCCGCGGTTGCCCTTTAACCAGTTGGTCTCGGAAGCCACCAGCCAACTATGATAGGTTTAACGCAAATGCTTGACCTTTAAAACCGACCCAGACGAAAATTGCTGAATTGTGAATTTTGTAACACTTAAAAAGCATAACTAACCGTCCCGTTGGTGGTAGAGAGCGGCCTAAAACAAAAGCCACAACATAATCATAATCATCATTTGTCTTTCAACTCCCAACTGCACAAAAGGATCCCCTGGCGAGCAGGAGGAGGGAAGCGGGTGCAGAGTGGCAAGAATCAGGCGCCGAGTCCATTGGCCCGGGTGTGATGAAAACGGTTCGCGCTGAAAAGGTGGCCCATTTTTCTTCGCATTACACTGCTTTCTGTCATCTCTCCCCCTTCATTTTTTTCTGTCCGCCGAAATGGTTTTGTGCAAAAATAAAAGTTTTACTATCCAAATGCTGTGCCCAACCACCGCCCGCTGCCGATCGGTCAATGAATGAAAGACTTCAATGCACGGTCGAGCGACGAGTACCGATCACCACCGGAGCAGCAGCAGCAGCTCGGCCTCTTCTGATGCCGACCCCGTGACAGCGAACGCGAACAGCAACGAACCCAAAAGCATCAACCGATCGGTGACT
Organism: Anopheles coluzzii; assembly: GCF_943734685.1. NCBI lineage: Eukaryota > Metazoa > Arthropoda > Insecta > Diptera > Culicidae > Anopheles > Anopheles coluzzii. The sequence goes on from NC_064671.1 coordinate 8,575,242, forward strand.
GATCGTAACATACCACCGTTGCCACCAGCCACCACCAACTCGTGCCCCGAAAAAGGCGAACCGCATCAAAGGCAGTGCGACCGGCAGGTGGTATTAGGGCGGATTTTCGTACACAGATCAGAGGCACGATCAGAGCAAATAAAACAAAAGACATCTACCACCATCACCACCACCACTACCACCACCGCCACTCGGGGGTTTCCCTTTCCTCCGTCAGCGCCGTGAGCCTTTCCGCGCCGATCCTGCAACGCGCGTTTGGGTGGGTTCGTCGTCTATACGCGATCGTTCGTTCGTTCGTTCGTTCTCCCCCCGAAAAGGAGGGGCGCTACTAGTTCAGCACAAATCTTAATGCAGAAGCAAGAAGAAAACAAAAACGCACAGCCTACAAACGAGAGGGCACAGAGCCTGGGCACGCTGCAACGCTATTATAAAGTGAACTTGTTTCGGTCGGATGTTTTCAGTGCAAATTTGTACGTCACAGCATTTAGTAGCGCGGGCGCTCTCGTGTGTCGCGTGCAGTGAAGTGAAGTTGCAGCCAGACAGGCAGTGAGAGTGGATCGGTTTTAGCGCGCCCCACGTGGATAGCGGGGCTGCTAGGCAGTGTGTTTGTGGATCGTGCGTGTGTGACAAATGTGACAACCCAAGATCATTCTTTTGGTCTAATTTGTTTGCATGCGCATGTGCAATTGGAAAATGAACCGCTGTGACTTGAGAGGATCATTCCGACGAAAGTGAACCTTCTAAAGGGCAAATAGAATCCCAATTCTTGTGTGATCTTGAGCGCGAGTTCTGAGCACTTACAATGCAATGCAGCCGATGATCGAGTGATAAAGTGTCAAAGTTCAGTTCCTCAAAAAACACTTACGCCATCTTCAGATCGAGTCCACCTAGCCTAGGATCGCATTCCCTGTCCCTGCTGTCGCTGCTGATCCTGTCATCTTCCTTCCAACATCCTGACCATCCCTCGCTGGGCACCTCATAATGGTAACGCTTAAACAAGGACTGATTCATTCGTCGCTGACAGCTCAAAATATGAAGCTGCTCTCTTCATCATATGACGGCTACCTCCCGTCAATGAAAAATGTGTTCAATCGCACCTCGGATTCGTGATCGTTCGGTGGCTGGCATGCTTTACAGTGAAACATGAGCAACAACCGCAAAAAAGAATGCCTACAAATAGCATAATATGAAACATATAAAGCTATCGCTCATCAGCGTCATCAGCAATGTTGACTGCTGAAGCCGGTGTCATAAATCATACTCAACGCGCTCCCCTTTTGGAGGTAGCATCGACCCTGGCACCTGGGACATAAGCCGTGTGTTGGCGAGCATTGTGCGGCTGTCGATCGCGACCGTTTGTGTGCTTCTTCGCTTCCCAGTTCGAGGGGAGTCGTGACTCGCGTGGGGTAGGTTCGGGTTATTACCGATCACGATATTGCACCCCCACTGCAACGAGGGAGTCATGGGTTTGGGGTGGATTTTATCTTCTCCACTGACACAAGTGCCCGCGCTGCACGTAATGGAGTGACACTTCAGATCGTGTAACAGGCAACCGCGCTGGTACGGTTGGTGTAATTTGATGTCACTACTGACTGGTGCGTGTGCCTACTTTGAAAGAACCACGCACGCAGAACTTCTAGTACGGACGGAGGTTTTCCCAAACCGAAGTGAAAGGACCTACTACAGGAGATGCAAAAGATTGGAGCATGAGTATTGGAAGGTACACCAAACACAAACACGGTACGGTCACTTATCTCTGATGCTGATGACGATGCCAAGATATCCAAGCTGTTTGAAATATTTAATTCTTGCACGTGTAAACGGTTGTTCCAATTTTGATGGCAACCGGAGACTCGTGTAACCGAAGCGTCCGCTATCTGATGCAAAGAAAAGTGATGTTAAATTTGTCACTTTAAATATCCAGGCATTCGTTTTTTGCTCTCAAAAGCAGTGCAAATTGTCACTTCTAGCAGCATCACGATGAGGAAGTACGACTTGCTCTCTTGGAAATGGTAATTCAATTCTGGGAAAAAACTTCAAAGTTCCTGAAAAATCCATGGGACAGGATTTCTCCTACGAAGCAGAAAGAAAAAACGAACGCATTCCGCCTGATTGCTCATGTAATTCAATTACGAACAACAGCCACCCCACAAAACATCACATGCTGCAGCATTCGCTGGGTGCACCGGGTGTTACACATTCTTTTCTTGGAAAAGTTGAATCCGGAAGAAAATGTCGGAACGAATCAAAAGTTGTTTTTTTTACACTCACTTGCCACAAAGAATGTCAAAAATTGGATAATTTATTCAGTTCCATTTTTCCCCCATCGGCCCAAACAAATCCACTAAACCTTTTTTGGATCCTGCAAACCAATCCAACCAATTAGCAGGGCTTCGGCAAACACGCAGCAAAAGCTATTCATATATGTGTAGCTATTCATGTGGCAGCCAGCGTGCATCCTTCCACGCGCCCGACATCCATTGGTTCCGGGCGCACACAGGATGTGCGTGCGTGATGTTTGCGCAAAAAGGATGTGTTTGTGCCGCATCCGCTCCGCTCGTTGGCACCAGCAGCAGGAGGAGGAGGAGGTGTGTGCCTTTTCATAAGCCTGGTGATATTGATACTGCACGGCAGACATTATAAGGTTATTGGAATTTCCAAGTAAGTCCTTCAAACAACCTCAACAGGATATACACAACGCCATACATCCGAGATGAGGTTTCGGGGGGGGTGGACATGGCATAACACGAGCGGAGTGATACTTTAAACATCAATTTGCAGCTTTCGACTTTGGAGTGTGTTTGTGTGACAAAATATCATACACTTTTGATGTATATTCATTTTTTATGTGTATGTAATGACACACTTATTTTCTATTTTTCTTTTCCCTTCACCAAACGGATACTCTCGTGTTTGCTTTCCAATAAGCCCTTGCGCGTTTGTGCACACGAAAAATCACACATCTTTTGAGGGTCGGGCACGGTGATTTAACCTTTAAGGCGGTGGTAATAAAATGTGACGACGATAGCGGTGCGGACAAACGAGCGTCGAATTGGGCGATTCGCCAATTTGTTCACGCTTTGGTAATTTCTCCCTCCCGGGGGCAAGGTCGCTCTGGTAAAGGTAGCATCGAGCGAAAAAAGGTGAACAAAAAACACTCGATATTTACACAACGCGGAGCCATGCTACTGTACTTAATGGGCAAAACTTTTGTGAGTGTATGCCACTCCAGCAGCAGCAGCAGCAGCAGCATGAATAATCATCACAGTTCATCGAATGCAAAGCAAACAATGGTTCGGCGCTTCGTACTTTGGATAATTCAATTTATCGCGCCTCACTTGGCGAGCCCGGCAAGCAGCCCAGCGCCCGTGGGAGACACACACAGCTCGATGCAATTCAATCGCCGCTCCCCAACCCAAAAAGCATTGAATCATTGAAAAATCAACAAAATGCAAACGATGCTGCTGCTGCAAGGAGCTGCGGCTTTATCTGATCTGCCCGTTAGCAGGACGCTGATTGCGGTCAAACGATAGGGGAGCGATAAAGAGCGGATAAATGAAAATTTATTGAACCAAAAACAACAGTGCAGTGGCTGACGAGGAAGAGGCACACGGAACGGGGGCAAATGTTTCTCTTTCCTTCACAGAACGTTCACAGAGCTCCCCAGATGCCGGTTTGAGAGATTGTTATGACGCGATAAAGTGATCGACTTCAGGACCCACCACGCCACGAGAAGAGCCCACCTTATTGGCGGGGAGAAGAAGAAGTAAAGGGACGCGAAAATATTGATTATTTTCCATCATCCTCGCCGTGGGATTAAATCCAACTCGGTCGTCCGGTTGGCTGCTGCCGTTTGGGTGTTTGTGCTATTAAATTACATTGTATCATTATCGTGTTTGCGGCAATATTTTAAGCCTCTTGAGGCACGGCGCAGGCACGAAACGTTTAAAGTGAGGCGGGTAAGGCCCCTATCATTGGATAACGACCGCATAATTGAAGGTCGTAAATATTAGCCGCTTTTGTTTGCCTATTTTGAACGCGTTCGGTATCGAACTGGTGGATTGGCTGTGCTTTGAAGTGATTCTATTTGCACGGCGAGCTTAGTACATTGTTGCACATTCGTTGGTAACAAAAAAACACTGAAGAGGTGATTCTGGTGGATGAGGGAGAGAGCGCATGTGGGCTGTAAAAAAAAAGAAAATTAATTACTACGAGGAACTGTGTGCTGACATCTGTTTGTAATCCATCATAAATCCCTGTTCATGTAGCATCAAAAGCAAACCCGACACATGTGTCACTAATTAAAACGTGTCTGTGTCTAATGCATCGCCTGTTTTACCTTTCCATCATACTTTGCAACATTGTTGCACTAATCCACCACCCAAAAGCACCCAACCCTTGCCATCACACTACTGGTGGTAGTACCACAAACCGACCAGACAACGGCCGAGGTTCGATGGAGTGATTGATACGCATTCAAATCCACTATTTCAACACGCCGCCACGATTCTACACGCATCACAGCTGCTGCCGAGGGGGGGCAGCACAAGCAATGCGTTCGCTTGGAGGTGAAAAACAAACAAAGTATAATTAAAGCTCGCAATCCGAGCCCGATCCAAACGAAAAACCCGATACTAGCCAGTCACCTCCCTGCCCGATCGCTGATGCCGAACTGTGGCGAGCGAATGCATCTGTGAACGTACGCAGAGCAGGCTCCATATCTTTACGCACCACCACAACTGACCTAGCTGCTATAGAACCTGGCACACTCTCGGCTTTGGGTGTGGACGGCATCAGGCGGCGAACCCCTAAAAAAAACAAAGAATTAGAAACTCATGCTCATGCACTATTGCCACTATCACGTAATCTGGACAGCTGGACCTGATTTACGTGATTTACGTGACACATTTCTCACCGGTTCGTTTGCCCGCCCCGGGCTCGGGTTCGTCGTGTATGCTAGCCGTTTGTAAAAAATCGACATCCAACCGGGGTGTCAGAGGACAGAGTGCACTGGATGTTTGCCTTGCGTCACAGCTGCATTTCACTGCACTGCTCAACCCCAGGCCCAAAACCGGTGTCGGTAAAAGCAAACACACTCATACGGTGAAGAAAGGTAAAACCTGACCCCAGCCGTGGGACAACGGAGCCTGGCCAACCAATAATCGTGCTCCCGATTGGAGCGGCTGTCTGTCACAGTAGAACCGGTGGCTGTCAACCACGTGTACTCTACCGGTGATTAACCCGTCTGTTCGCAGTCTGTTCGCAGTCTGCTCGATCGGTCATCGGTCTCTGTCGGGGCGCACACACATCCTATCCCTGGCGCGGTGCCGTTTGTTCCATTCATCGTTCTCGTTTGCAGGTTGCCGGCCGCTTTCGCCCGGACTGCTCGGGAACGCACCAAACTGGACTGCCTCCTGATGGGTGCGTGGTGGTGGTGCGTAGCGATAAATTGAATCGCCCATTACGCAACCGAACGAAAAGCGCGAGCACCCGCCGTTTGGCCCACTTTGGCTTGGCTGAATCACTTTCGAACTGCGGGACTGGTTTAACCACCCCAAGGAGGTGTGGGTCAAACGAACGGAAAGTGGGTTTGGTCCCAAGAACTTCCACCACCGGAGTCTCTTGTGTGAGGGGGGTTTTTTAAATGAATGAAAGCAAGCCAACGAACCGAATTACGACACACAGAAAACGCACGATCTTTCTGTGTGTGTGAGCGTTTTTGGATGCTGTTGTTTCTTTGCTACAGCAACCGATGCATCTTTCGATGCGTCACGACCACTTCAGTGTGCTACTGGGATCACGCAAAACGCACCGGCCGTTCTGGCCCGCTCTAAAATCGTGCCACCTGGCCACACTTTGTACTCCGACTGTCCGCAAACGCTCGGTAAATACGCGCGTCACTCTAATTATCTGCCGCGCGCGTGTGTGTGTCCGTCCCGCAAGAGCTGGACGCGCATTTTGCACAAAGTAGCATGGTTTGTTTGCCCCCCATACGCTTAATTGACACACCGGGAGCTGGTGCGTGCCCTGGGGGCTGCTGCGGACCTGCACTAACCAGCCGGGATTGGCGCTTCTCATCCGGCGCGGACGAGCGAAAGCAACGAACCGTGTGTGCTTGCGTGCGGTTGTGGCTGGCAAAAGCGTGATGAAATATTCAATCAAAGTTAATCACATCGTCGTCGGGTACGCAATTTTGCGCGACAACTGCTACAACTGTTACTCGTTCAATGGACGCCGTGTCCAGTGGCCCACTGGATGCTCGTGAATGGGGAGACGGACTGTCCGGGGTTTCAGGGCTGCACGATTTTTGCAATGAATTTTATGATCGTAATTGAAACTGGAACATTGCTGCCAGGCTAATTTTCTATCAAAGCATCGCTTGGCAATTTGGGGATATTTGGGACACATAAAGCCTTTTTTCGTGAAGGTGATACACACGACTTAGCGCTTTCAAGGACATCCGCGCAGCATTCAGGGTGCATAATGACCGTTTGTTTGATGCGGCAGCACAAAACCGTTTTGAAAGAGACAACTGTTCATTCCATATAAGGAACACACACACGAAAAGCTTCGAGGGAAGTAGAGCAAAGGGTTGATGCAAAGTGATGCACTCCGCAGCAAAACACTCCTTCATTCCGGACGTTCCATAAATAGTCCCCCTCGCTCGTATCGTGACCACCATCATCCGATGCCGTATCGCTTTGCGCCTTGCGTCGCCTCTTTAACAGCAGCAGCAGCCACCTCATTAAACGTAATTGCGGTGGCAAAAGCCGGTACCGTACCCTTAAGGCTAAGCACACGACGACGACGACGATGCTCGACGTTGATCGACGGAAGGGTGTGCCAGGCAGGCAGGCAGGCACGGTGCTACATTACAGCAAGCTAGATGGAAAGATAGCAGCAAAAGTCAAGTGCAGGAATCGTTCGCCCTTAGCGGCATCGATTGCGGTCGTAAATGAAGATGTGAAACCGATGTGTATCTTCCAGCGAAATCATCGATGGTTCACAGAGCGGGCGAAGTGAGATCGATTGATGGGGAATGTTTGAACGCCATCGCCATCGTCCTCCAACCGCCGTGTGGCGGCACGAGATTAGTTACGCTGTTGTGGAAGCACGCCTCATTCGGTCGCGCATTTCATACGCCACACGCGAGCATTGAAACGCGTTGTGTTGCCTTTTTGTACGTGTGTGTGTGTGTGTTATAGTGCAATCGATCCGACACATTGTACAGCCCATCCATTCAATCGTATCATCCATAATCGTTCGTCGCATATGCTGTGCTGAAGATGATGATTGCAAATGCTTTCGCGTGTTTCCGCGTACTGGAAAAGCTGAAATAGGAAAAGCCAAATAATCAGAAGCTATCCTCACATGACGCATGACTCGGTTCGGTATGCAATTTTCCCAGGCTAGTAGTGATTCCAAGAATATGTGACATATGCTTGCTCTCACGAAGATTCCTGTGCACTGATCCGCGCTGTTGATCAGCTTTGCAATGTTAACGAGTTTCACAAAATGCAGCAACTGCAACGCAGTTTCCGTCGCTAGAGTTCCCACCGGGCACCAGCACTCAGAGATCGCTTGAATACGCGCTTGAAAAAGAACTTGAGTTGGCGAAATTATTCAAGTGATCCGTCGGGTCCCGAAGCCGAAGCAAACCCGAAGCCGAAGCAAAACCCGAACGGGGGTCTGCACGAACCTTCGTTTAATTAGTCCCCTCCCCCTTTTTTTCCAGGATTTTTTTTCCGAAATGATACAGTGCACACCATTATACTATCGTAATTCGATTTATTGAATATCGAACCAACATAGAATACAAAAAATACACAACACTTGCACAATAATCAATGCACTTAATTATAAATCAACGCACATAATTTAAAAAAAAAACACTTTTTACACTCGCACAGTGAAAAAAAAAAACAAATTCAGCACAGCATTTTCTGCTCCTCATCGCTGTTGCTCCTGGTTTTTCTCGCTGCACTGTACGGGCCAGTGCTCCAACACTACGACACAGCCACAGGTTTTTGTTGTCTCCGTTCGCCGTGAAACACACATGAAATGGAAGAAAAATTATATTAATTAGAAGGGGGGATGTTGGTTGATAATTTTAATCACTTTTACTTACCTTAAATTAGAATGATCTCCATTTTTACGGGGTTTATCCGCTGACCACCAAGAGCTGAAACACCACACAAGCACCAACCTCACTGGACTGAAAGTAAAGCCTACTGCGTGAATGTGTGTATGCGCTTCTGCCAAGCCAACCGCGCCGTACTGCGTGTGTAGCCAAGTGCGTGTGTGTGTATATTTGCACCACTGGACACAGAACACAAATCTCACCGCACAGCAGAGCGTGTGTCGCCAAGTGTATGCATGTGTGTATTTGCACCACTGAATTCTGAACGTCCGCCGCACCGCACCACACAGCGTGTATCGCCAAGTGCGTGGCTGTGTGTTGTATCACCGTGGTGTGGCCAAATGTGTGCATGTGTGCACTTGCTCCACTGAAAGCCGGTATCGCACCAGATTTCGGGTGTCGCCTTGTGCGTGTGTGTGTTATTGTCACAGCACACTCGTTCGTCATTTTTTTTCGTTTTTTCGCTTGAGCCACTCCCAACCAACCAAGCCGAGCTCTTTCGAAGCAAATCCTTCGTGATGAGCGAGAAAGCATGTCACGCATCTCACGTGTTGCCATGCGAACAGCTGCGCGTGTAGATGTGTGAGTGCGCGGAGAAAAATTGATGGATGACGAATGGAGGAAGGGGAGGAGCTTCACTCTCTCGAAGCATTTGAAGGGAGGCCGAACGCTCTCTTCACATTTTGCGAAGAATCAGTTCAACTCAAACGCTTGGCAAAGAGGATATTCTACTTTGAGGCACTAAATATTTCAGGCAATGGAGTCGTGGTCTATTAGTATTAGTATAAATTATTTCCCTTACCCCATTTATGAATTAATTTAAAGGAATAAACATTAATCTGAGTAAAATTTCCAAAGTCACTTTTAGCAAAAAACTTTTTCCAAATGTGTTTTGAAATTCTGAATCGATCTTGTAAAGACGGGTTTTTCATACAATGCGTACTTTTTAAGATATTTGGAAAAGTACGGTTCATAGGGTGCGCGGATGATATACTAGCAATGCTATTCCAATGAAATGCTATTCCGCTCTATCAAATTTTCAGCTGAGCGATTTTGTCTGTTTACGTTAGAACCGCTCCATTATTATTGCGCCTTTTACGTCCTCACGCGCGAATTCACAAATAGTTAAAGTGTTAGGCCCGCTTGTGATGAACAGTAGATCCACCATGTACCATGTTTCAATTCTCTGATTAAATCGCACGTAATAAATAAATCGAATATCTCTCCTTCCAATTTCAATTAAAAACACATAACCACTGCACATAAGGTAGGAAGATAGATGAGAGGAGGAGGAGGAGGAGGAGGGGCTATAAACACGTACGTAAATAAAAGGGGGCAGGGCGCGCGTGTGAGCGAAACGCGGCAGCAAACGAGAGAATTTTTTCTTTCTCTTTTGTAACATTTCGGCTAAACACCCGAGCTTAACTTCGGTAGGAACTGCCCACCGGGCACCAGCACTCAGAGATCGCTTGAATACGCGCTTGAAAAAGAACTTGAGTTGGCGAAATTATTCAAGTGATCCGTCGGGTCCCGAAGCCGAAGCAAACCCGAAGCCGAAGCAAAACCCGAACGGGGGTCTGCACGAACCTTCGTTTAATTAGTCCCCTCCCCCTTTTTTGCCAGGATTTCTTTCCGAAATGATACAGTGCACACCATTATACTATCGTAATTCGATTTATTGAAAATCGAACCAACATAGAATACAAAAAAAAACACAACACTTGCACAATTATCACTGCACTTAATTCTAAATTAACGCACATAATTTTAAAAAAAAAAACACTTTTTACACTCGCACAGTGAAAAAAAAAAACAAATTCAGCACAGCACTTTCTGCTCCTCATCGCTGTTGCTCCTGGTTTTTCTCGCTGCACTGTACGGGCCACTGCTCCAACACTACGACACAGCCACAGGTTTTTGTTGTCTCCGTTCGCCGTGAAACACACATGAAATGGAAGAAAAATGATATTAATAAGAAGGGGGGATGTAGGTTGATAATTTTAATCACTTTTACTTACCTCAAATTAAACAAAATTCCATTTTTTACGGGGTTTATCCGCCAAGCGCTGAAACACCACACGAGCACCAACCTCACTGGACTGAAAGTAAAGCCTACTGCGTGAATGTGTGTATGCGCTTCTGCCAAGCCAACCGCGCCGTACTGCGTGTGTAGCCAAGTGCGTGTGTGTATATTTGCACCACTGGACACAGAACACAAACCTCACCGCACATCAGAGCGTGTGTCGCCAAGTGTATGCATGTGTGTATTTGCACCATTGAATTCTGAACGTCCACCGCACCGCACCACACAGCGTGTATCGCCAAGTGCGTGGCTGTGTGTAGTATCACCGTGGACTGCAGAAAACTACCTGCACTAGAACAGAGCGCTGGTGTGGCCAAATGTGTGCATGTGTGTACTTGCTCCACTGAAAGCCGGTATCGCACCAGATTTCGGGTGTCGCCTTGTGCGTGTGCGTGTGTTATTGTCACAGCACACTCGTTCGTCATTTTTTTTTTCGTTTTTTCGCTTGAGCCACTCGATTTCGTTCTTCGCTGATTTTGGCAGCGCACGAAGGGGGTTCGGTTTCAACTTCCAACAACAACAACCACACGAGGAGGCTCGGGGACACTCATCAGGGGAAAATCGCTCAAATTAGAGCGAGAGACAGATAGAAAAAACGAAAGGTCAATATAAAATCTTCGGCTTTTGACTGTTGGGTGCCTATCAAAGTTGGTACACCTTCGGTAGAGAACTTCTATCGAAGCTATATCGAAGCAAATTTACTTCGAAAGAGCACGGTTTGGTTGGTTGGGACTCGATTTCGTTCTTCGCTGATTTTGGCAGCGCACGAAGGGGGTTCGGCTTCAACTTCCAACAACAACAACCACACGAGGAGGCTCGGGGACACTCATCAGGGGAAAATCGCTCAAATTAGAGCGAGAGACAGATAGAAAAAGTGAAAGGTCAATATAAAATCTTCGGCTTTTGACTGTTGGGAATTGGTACTTCCCGACAGCAAACACTCATATCACTTTCACATGAAACTCACACACATGACATGAGTCATGACAATTTATATTGTGCGAGCATATGGCCGCCTACGCGGCATTATCAATTCCCAATAAATGGCACTCCTCTTACCAGTCCATTGCACTTTTTCTTTCTAATTGTACATTATCTTTGTAAGTTCCAATATGAAGAGCCAATTTTCATCCCTTATCCTTTTACGTTTCTTTTCCCCCTGTTTCCCATGACCACCACCACCACCACCATCGGTAGCAGCCACCGTTAGCGACATGCTTTCTCCTGTTCCTTTTGGTACTTGCCTACCACGGCGCTGTCTCGGCGAAAGGAATCAAGCAGAAGCGGCTCGTCATCGATCTGAGAGATCCTTTGCTGACCGTCACCGATCCCACCCACTCCGCCGTTTACTTTCCTCGCCCGACGGTACCGTCCGTGGCGTACGGCTCCTCGCCACCCGCTCCTCCGTCCTTCTACCGTCCATCGCACGGCTCCATCGCCCCGTACAGCCATGGCCTCACGCGGGTAGCGTCACCGCTTAAACCCTCCACCGCCGCCCTGTTCAATGGCAATCTGTTCCAGTACTCCAACTACGGCTCCCCGTTTCCCTTCCTCACCGGCAACCACCTCAGCCTGGGCGATGAGGAAACGTACATCGCGGACGGACGCATCCTCAAGCAGTACGCCGTGATGGAGTTCCACGCGGAGGAGCAGGAGCGGAACCAGTACCACCAGCAGCAGCTGCTCCAGGGTTCGGGTGCGTTCCGTACACCCGCCGGTACCCCATACCCGACGAGCACGTACTTCAGCAGCAAGTTCCCCACGACGGCGACGACGTACGATCCGCTGTACGGGTCGTTTGCACCGCAGCAGCCCCAATTTGTGCCGCCCGTGCTGGACACGTTCAATCCACGGTTCGGTGTGCAGCACCAGCCCGACTATCAGCAGCGGTCGCCCCTGCTCACCAAGAACCACGGCCCGATTGCGCTCGGGTCCGGTTCGCTCGGTTACATCCACGGGCCGAACGGCGTTACGGTTGGGTCGGGCTCGCTGGGCTACATTAGCCACCAGCAGCACCGCGAAACGCTGGCCGAACTGATCGAGCGCAAAAAGTCAAAGCACCTACCGAGCCCGCTAACCTTTGGCCATAATCATAACTGAGCGGCGTTTGGTTGGGTGTCTGTGTGTGTGCTTTTGGGAGGGACACAACATAACAAAAGGGATTGTAAGGGAGCGTTGCGCCGTGCGCCATATGATATGATTATTGCAGCAGCAACGGTGTATCATTACCGAAAGGTGTGTGTACAGAGGGAGACTAAGAGGCGGAGAGTGAGAGAGAGAGAGAGAGAAAAGGGCACAGGGAGCATTAATGTAAATACGAACGATAAGTGCGCGACTTCCACGATTCCTATTCCGGTGCGGAGCGTGCAAACAAACAAACAAACACCCGTGGTTTGCTTCACGGTTAGTTGAGAAATATTACCCACTCTTTTTTTGTTGTTAATAAAGTAAACTATTTAAACTTACCACTCAAAGGGGGTTGCATTAACATCACTAGGAGTCATCCGATTGAAAGACTACAGCTGGAATAAGGAGAAAAGGTTATATTAAATTTTATGTTCCATCGTCACAATTCACTCTATCTCACCGTTGCATTTCTTTTCTTTTCTTACTGGAATCATTCTTACTGGAATGACAAAAATGGAAGCATGCGTAAGCAATGTAAGTATTTAAGATTAAATTTCCTCACATTTCCTCATGTTTTTTGCCGTGATACAATCTGCATTGAAATCTGCTTTTGCTCGAGTTTCATTCATGCACGTGTCAACATAATGCTAGCTCACTCGTTTCCAACGAATCCAATTTATGACGCCAATTGTGAGATAAACCCGATTGATTCCTATTATCACCTGCGAGCAAAATGATAGAGACACTTTTTTCCAGAACGCGTGAATACATGAAGAATTAAAAAGTAAACTTGACGCTTCACAGACACTTCAATTGCAACTCTCTTCCACTCGTGGCACTTCTTATCATTGTCCGTAACAGAAAGAAAAGGTTCTTGTAAACTGCTACTGGTTTTGAGAACACAAATTCCCTTCACACGTGCATCACGTTGTGTAAATCTTTGTATAGTTTTGTTATCTAAAGATTGAAAGTTCTCTCCTATCGCTAGCTATAAAATGATTTTTGGTCTTGGCATACGATGCACTACTATCGAAAACAATGTCGAGCAAGTTTACAACTATTCTGCTGACGGTGCTTATCGCACTATTCGCTTGTGCACTGGCACAGGCTGAAAAGCGTCATAAACTTACCCGCCCAGCATTCCATCCCAATGCACCCTACTTGGCTGGCAAACGGATCGTCGGTGGATTTGTGATCGATATCTCTGACGCTCCTTATCAGATATCCCTGCAGTACAACGGCAAACATCACTGCGGGGGATCGATCCTGAATAGCAAGTGGATCCTCACAGCAGCACATTGCATCGATCTCTACTCCGAGGTGAAACCTACCGTACGGGTTGGATCATCGGAGCACGCTGCCGGTGGAACCGTGCTGCATTTAGTGCGCATTGTGCCCCATCCCGGGCATAGCTCAAGTGCCAACAACTACGATATCGCTTTGCTGGAGCTCGAGAGTGAAATTACGTTTAACGATAAGGTTCAACCCGTTGAACTTCCGGAACAGGATGATCCGATCGACGAAGGAACGATGGGAATCGTCTCTGGTTGGGGGATGACAATGAGTGCAGCTGATTCGAATGCCATCCTGCGAGCAACAAACGTACCGACAGTGAATCAGCAGGAGTGTAACCAGGCCTACCAGTCTTATGGAGGCATTACGGAACAGATGTTTTGTGCAGGATATAGGCAGGGTGGTACAGGCACTTGTCGGAATGACTCTGGTGGTCCTTTCGTCGCGGAAGGCAAGCTGATTGGTGTAGTTTCGTGGAGTCATGAATGCGCGCTGGCGGGCTATCCAGGGGTTTATGCACGTGTGGCAAGCGTACGTGAGTGGATTCGTGAGACCAGTGGAGTATAAAAGGGAATTCTGGAATAGACACAAAGCAAGAAGTGTTGGATGAAACGGGAGATTCAATTTTCAACTAATCAATCAACTACTCACACAAACAAATAAAGTACTTTAAATATAGTCAAACCTAGGCAAACCACAACAAATCTTCTATCGCAAAACGAAGAATTGAGAACTACCCTTGAGCTCTAACGCATCAAAACAATATCGATCATCGATTCTAGTGAATTGCGCTACTGGTTTCACGTGGAGCATTGTGCAAATCTTTGTTTAGTTTCCTTATCATTTGATCACATCAGATTAACAGTTTCCAATATACCATCCACTATATATTGTTTATGATTTCTCGCCATCATAAGTACAATTGACACGATGTCGATCAAGTTTACAACCCTGCTGGCCGTTCTAATCGCACTACACGCCTGTGCACGGGCACAAGCAGAGCGACGCCATAAACTTACACGTCCAGTGCACAGATTCGCCCCGAATGGACCATACCTGGCTGGCAAACGGATTGTCGGTGGATTTGTGATCGATATCTCGGATGCACCCTATCAGGTTTCACTACAGTACGACGACGATCATAACTGTGGAGGCTCTATCCTGAGTAGCAAGTGGATCCTAACCGCAGCACACTGCATCAACGATAACGCACCGTCGAAGCCAACCGTACGCGTAGGATCGTCCGAACATGCATCCGGTGGTACCGTCGTACGTGTAGCTCGTATTGTGCGTCATCCTATGCACGGTAGCAAGAACAACTACGACATTGCCCTACTGGAGTTGAAAAACGAGCTTACGTTTAGCGAAAAGGTTCAACCCATTGCACTGCCGGAACAGGATGAACCGATCGAGGAAGGAACGATGGGAATCGTCTCTGGTTGGGGTTTAACACTGAGTGAGGCCGATTCGAACGATGTTCTACGAGCGACAAACGTACCGACCGTTAACCAGCAGGAATGTAACAAAGCCTACCAGTCCAGGTACGGTGGCATTACGGCTCAAATGTTTTGTGCGGGGTACAAACAGGGCGGTCAAGATACGTGCCGACAAGATTCGGGCGGTCCGTTCGTTGCTGAGGGTAAGCTGATCGGCGTCATTTCTTGGGGCCACGAATGCGCTCTGGCGGGCTATCCGGGGGTGTACGCACGTGTGGCAAGTGTGCGTGATTGGATTCGTACGATTAGTGGAGTGTAGGAACCTATCCGGTATCACATTGCGTAGATCTAATTGTTGAATGTTCGTTGAACCGTCGTTTTTTCGTAGAACAAATATCTCATGAATAACAATTTCGAGAATTGTAGACGAAAGTTATTGCAAGCATAAATACAATGCAGTCCGATATCAATAAAATATCAAACACAATATCTTCTAAATCAAGAATATTAGTTGAACTTCTCAACATTCATTCATTTAAGAAAGAAAGAAAATCAAACGTAACAGATTCAGGTCGGACTACAAGCGCTAATAATGGTTGATTTTCAGACGATATGGCAAATGCAACTCGTATAAGTCTGTATGTGACCAATGCTTTAACGGATATGTGTGTCGTAATTGGCCTGAATGGGAAAAATGTAATGTATGACCGGACCAGGCAACGTATCGATATCATAGGTAATATTTTCCTCTACATTTAGGACTCTACCTTTCTCAATTTTTTTTGTGGGTTGTATCCTACATTTCAATGCACGTGTTACTTACAAATATAATCATGATCAGTACTATTTCATGACACTCATAGCCAGAAAAATCCATTATTTTATTGTCGGTCTCAAGTATCAGGTACAAGACACGTGGATTCCATTTTTGGATCATTCTTTTTTCAGCAATTTCAAGAGAAAAATAAATCAATATAATATACTGTTTGTCTGTCATTTCAAAGGTCCGATCAGGGGAAAAAATCAAGTAAACTTAAATGAAATAAATGTTTCACAAGAATAATTACCCTAAGCTTCATGCTTATCAGGTACTACCGCTTAAAACGTGACGTTGTTACAAAAACAACGCACTTGTATTATTTATAATGCTCGAGGCTTAAGTATCCATTACAAACATGAATGGATGGGTTTTTCCACCATAACTTAGCACCATTTGAATCGATCAGTGAAGTGGGATTATGATGAGCGTAGTACAGTAATGATTCAACACACTTAAGCACATTGCGATGAAAACAGCGAGAAAATCCCTAATCTTCAAAATTCACGTGCTGTCAAGAACGATCATTCATGATCTTATCAGTTAATCCAGCTGAATCACAAACTTATAGAAAATCAGAATCAATCGTATCATATATATAGAGAATCATTTCTCCCCAGAAGTCATACGAGTATCGGACACGATGTCGAACAAGATTACAATCCTTCTGGCTGTTCTGCTTGCGGTGGTGGCTTGTGCCCAGGCACACGCTTCACACCAACGGCGAGTTCCCTATCCCCTGCCCCGATTCCTGCCTCGGCCCCATCACACCGTTAGCAATCATCGGATTGTGGGTGGATTTGAGATCGATGTCGCTGAAACTCCGTATCAAGTGTCTCTCCAGCGCTCCAAACGCCACATCTGCGGTGGTTCCGTTCTGTCCGGCAAGTGGATCCTAACGGCTGCCCACTGCACTGACGGTTCGCAACCTGAAAGCTTGACCGTGCGTCTGGGATCATCGCGCCACGCGTCGGGCGGAAGTGTTATCCACGTTGCGCGCATCGTGCAGCATCCGGACTACGATCAGGAAACGATCGACTACGACTACTCCCTGCTGGAGCTGGAAAGTGTTCTTACCTTCAGCAATAAGGTGCAGCCGATCGCACTCCCGGAGCAGGATGAAGCGGTGGAGGATGGCATCATGACGATCGTGTCTGGCTGGGGCAGCACCAAGAGCGCCATCGAGTCCAACGCCATTCTGCGGGCTGCCAACGTACCGACCGTGAACCAGGATGAGTGCAACCAGGCCTATCACAAATCTGAAGGAATCACCGAGCGTATGCTGTGTGCCGGATACCAGCAGGGTGGAAAGGACGCTTGCCAGGGAGACTCCGGTGGTCCGCTGGTTGCTGAAGACAAGCTGATCGGTGTCGTTTCGTGGGGTGCCGGATGTGCTCAGCCAGGCTATCCGGGAGTCTATGCGCGTGTTGCTGTCGTTCGCGACTGGATTCGTGAGACCTGTGGAGTTTAAGGCAGATGTTCGGAGTGGTACTACCTTGTTGTCATAATCAAATGAGTGAATTAATAAAAATCAACTATTTAAACTAAAAATTGAGCTATGTTTTTGATTAATGAAGTTTTACTTCTATATCTGGGAAGAGAAACTGTAGTTAATCATAAATAAATCAAACAAACACAATCATATTACGTCATAAAAAATAGTATAACTTTAAAAATACTAGTCAATAATATAAATAATATTTATTGAATAGACTAGGTGGAACAAGACATATCAAAGTCATATTTCATTCTAATAATTAACATGTCAATTACTGAACCACGAAATCGGATTTATCGGATTTAATTTAATTTAAGTTATAACACAACTGATTGACTGATTTATAAGGTTCATACTGCGTAATTATACACAGTACACGGCTCAATTGACTCCTCCTATAGAATCTTGTCGGAAGATAAGCAAAAGGATTTTTTCCTATGACTGACTGACGGCTAGTTAGCTTTAAAATAAAAAATTCTTTTCTGTGCTCCGGACATCATTTCCAACAAATATAAAATATTAGAAAGATCTACAACATTCTCTTACACCTAAGCAAACTTCTAAGCAATATTACTGTTCTGTATAACTGATGAGTCTTAGGGAACTTATAATTTAACTGCTCATTTACATTAAAAGAAGGTGTAATGCGAAAAAAACTCAACACTTATTATTTCGTTTATCACATTCATACTATTTATTATGCTTAATTTCAGTTCAGTCAAGTCCGTCTGACCACATTTTACACTCCACTGATCTCGCGCACCCAGTTGCGGACGACAGCAACACGCGCATAGACTCCCGGATAGCCTGGCTGAGCACATCCCGCGCCCCACGAAACCACACCGATCAATTTATTATCGGCGACCAGCGGACCACCGGAGTCTCCTTGGCAAGCGTCCTTTCCACCCTGCTGGTATCCGGCACACAGCATACGATCGGTGATAGCGTCGTGCGAGTACGCCTCGCGACATTTCTCCTGGCCAACGGTCGGTACGTTAGCAGCTCGCAGAATGGCATTAGACTCGGCAGCATTATGGGTACTGCCCCAGCCTGAGACAATGGTCATGGTTCCGGCATACACTGCTTCATCCTGCTCCGGGAGTGCCACCGGTTGAACCACATCGCTGAAAGTAAGCTCTGATTCCAGCTCCAGAAGCGCGTAGTCGTAGTCGATAGTGCTATCATCGTAGTTCGGGTGCTCGACGATGCGTGCCACGTTTACAACGGTGCCACTAGAGGCGTGTCGCGATGATCCGAGCCGGACTGTGAGGGTGAACGCCTGCAGACCATCAGTACAGTGAGCGGCAGTCAAGACCCACTTACTGTTCAGGACAGATCCTCCACACCGATGGCTATTTATGTATTGGAGCGATACCTGATACGGAGTATCGGACACATTGATCTCGAACCCACCGACGATACGATGGCCGCTACTGTGCGGCGAACGGGGCTGAACCAGCGGATGGCGTCGTGATGGTTGTGCCCGTGCACATGCCACCACCGCGATCAGAACAGTCAGAAGGATTGCGATCTTGTTGGACATCGTGTCTAATACTCGTATGGCTGTTGGAGAGGTAAAGTGCTCTATATATATGCAATGTGAACCTTAGATCGACTTAGACAGGATTAATTGATAGAACTAACAATTATGATTCGGACGGCGTAATTGATGCGGTAGTTTAATCTCAAGAAGGCAGAATTGGAATATAATTCAAAACATATCAGCACCTCTTCTATAGAATAAAAGCGTCAACGAAATCCTCGTGCTTTCTCTATCAAGTACGCTTTCCACGTCATGACTCTCAACCTCTCAACTAGATCATATCTGAAGTGATCAGGGATTTTCGAGCACGAGCGAGTAATTTTACAAACTAGCCACTATGAAGTGGAAGATTTCCACTAGCTCAAGCACCCTCAGCCAAACATAATAGTAAACAATTTTATAGCGTACTACACACGTTGTAGTATCGAAGATTTACAACTCTGACGTAGCACAACGTGCGATCAACAGCTGACAATACTATCAATTAATCTTCTCTAATCATATATAAACCGGAGCATTACTTTCGATGGATCATACGAGTATCTGATAGACGATGATATCGAACAAGATTGCAATCCTCCTGGCAGTGCTGGTTGTGGCGGTGGCTTGTGCACAAGCACGAGTCGCACAACAACATCGGTCCGTTCAAGCCCTGCCAAGATTCCTACCGCGACCCAAGTATGATGTTGGCCATCGTATTGTCGGTGGATTCGAGATCGACGTGTCTGAAACTCCGTATCAGGTGTCGCTGCAGTACTTCAACAGCCATCGGTGCGGTGGATCTGTGCTGAACAGTAAATGGGTCCTGACTGCCGCTCACTGCACAGTGAACCTGCAGCCTAGCAGCCTTGCAGTACGGATAGGATCATCGCGACACGCGTCTGGAGGAACCGTTGTGCGAGTTGCCCGTGTACTCGAGCATCCGAACTACGATGATAGCACTATCGACTACGATTTCTCCCTGATGGAACTGGAGTCCGAGCTTACCTTCAGCGATGTAGTTCAGCCTGTCAGTCTTCCAGATCAGGATGAAGCGGTGGAGGATGGAACCATGACGATCGTGTCTGGCTGGGGCAACACCCAGAGTGCTGCCGAGTCTAACGCTATTCTACGTGCGGCTAACGTACCGACTGTCAATCAGAAGGAATGTACCATCGCCTACAGTTCGTCGGGAGGAATCACTGATCGTATGCTGTGCGCCGGATACAAGCGCGGTGGAAAGGACGCTTGCCAGGGAGACTCCGGTGGTCCGCTCGTTGTCGATGGCAAACTGGTCGGTGTTGTTTCGTGGGGCTTTGGCTGTGCTATGCCCGGATACCCGGGAGTGTACGCGCGCGTGGCTGTCGTCCGCGATTGGGTTCGTGAGAACAGTGGAGCCTAAATCGTACACCGAACGTAGACGGGTTTCGCATTACTAGACTGGACAGAAATAAAGTATTACAACTTGTAAAATTGAAATGATATATTTTGGTGTGTTAACATGACCCGTGAGAGCAATTGTTGGAGATTTAAATACATCCGAAAAAGTCCCATAATTTAAAGTCATACTTACATACCTATTTTTCCACAACAACTTTGTGTGGTCTTGTTCTGCTCCAGGAGTGTTAGAAATCGCTCATGGTCTCGCGTCATCGTCAACAAATCTGTTATCCCGGTTTTAATGATGGAAATTCCTCCACGCCATCTTGTCATCTCAACTTGGGTTTATCACGTCATTATCCTTCTGGCCTTATGGACGACTTTAAAGGATTGCACGCATTTGGGTCGTCCGGCTCCACGCGTATAACATGCAATCGCTTAAACATGCCATTATACACTCTGATTCTTCGAACAATATAGGGTAATTTAAAAAGGTATGACTTTAATTTAATCATGAGTCAGATGCTATCACAATTAATAGTTCATAATCTATATACAAGATCATAAGCCTTGTATGGAGTGTCCCCCGTAGCGAGGGACTATCCGACTGCGTGGTACTAAATAAGTCTCGAAAGCCTGTATAGGTCGTTATGCCAGAAAGGAGAAGAAGATCCTAAAACTATACTCTTTAGATTTTGGCGTAAATTATCTACCTGATCATCATGTTCGCCAATACAATACTACTACACATAGTTATACAATGCAATCAGATAGCTAATTGTCACTACGGAAGAGAGAAGGTTCAGATGGGCGTTGAACCCTATCCGACCTTGCAGGAAAGACGATACGCCTATCTTATAGATCGTGCCTTTGAGAAACATACAACACAACAATAACACATGGCTATCGCAAAATCGCATCTGATTTGCCTTATCAGAGCTTGATAATACGTCACATCACTGTTATTCAGACTAATATCTGAAGTACTCCTGGGACATGCGGATCTTCCCCATACTTAAGTACTCATGAGTGGTACAACCCTGGTTGGATCATTGTATGAGACAACAATGACAACAATGATCCAACCCAGCTGCATTTCAAACGATTCCGGATTCTGAAGCACATTCCACAGAGACAAATTAATATTTTAAGAACATCCTCTTAATAGCTCATTGGGTTGAACAATCTACTGGAAGACGTGTAGTGCAATCAGTATTTGATAGTACTATCAAATAATCTAGTTAATTCGCTAGTTACAAAAATAGCACCGCTGCATAGTATTTAAGGCGTCGATTTTCCTTCCAACAATCATACGAGTGCCTGACAAGATGTCGAACAAGATTGCAATCCTCCTGCTGGCTGTTCTGGTTGCGGTGGTCGCTTGTGCGCAAGCACAACCATCCGGGCGGCATCACTTGGTCCATCCGCTGCTGCCCAGATTCCTGCCTCGGCTTCATCGCGGCAGCAACGGTCATCGCGTCGTCGGTGGATTCCAGATCGACGTGTCGGATGCTCCGTATCAGGTGTCCCTGCAATACTTCAACAGCCACCGTTGCGGCGGCTCCGTGCTGGACAACAAGTGGGTCCTGACTGCTGCCCACTGCACCCAGGGTTTGGATCCCAGCAGCCTCGCCGTGCGCCTGGGCTCATCGGAACACGCTACTGGAGGTACTCTTGTCGGAGTACTGCGCACTGTCGAGCACCCGCAGTACGATGGTAACACAATCGACTTCGACTTCTCGCTGATGGAGCTGGAGACTGAGCTTACCTTCAGCGATGCGGTGCAACCGGTCGAACTTCCAGAGCATGAGGAACCTGTCGAGCCAGGAACCATGGCCACCGTGTCCGGCTGGGGCAACACCCAGAGTGCCGTCGAGTCTAGCGATTTCCTGCGGGCTGCCAACGTACCGACCGTGAGCCATGAAGATTGTAGCGATGCCTACATGTGGTTCGGAGAAATCACCGATCGTATGCTGTGTGCCGGATACCAGCAGGGTGGAAAGGACGCCTGCCAGGGAGATTCCGGCGGTCCGCTGGTTGCTGATGGCAAGCTGGTCGGTGTGGTCTCGTGGGGCTATGGATGCGCTCAGCCAGGATATCCAGGTGTATATGGACGCGTAGCCAGCGTTCGTGACTGGGTGCGGGAAAACAGTGGAGTGTAAATCATGGGCAAATGGAAACATACGAATACGGACAAAAATGAATAAATAAACAAGAACTGCATAATAATGAAATGATCTTTTTGATACAAAGAAATTGAGAGATAAATAGCACTTACAAGGAAAGCACATAGGAACATTTTCTCGAGCATGGGCAATCGTGTATATCTGATTAACGTAGTAGCATGAGTCTCGTAGATCAAATTAAGTCATTAATACAGACAGGCAGAATATACCATTCATCTTGATTCTTCTTCGCAACAGCTGTAGTAGGTCTTAACTATTAATAAACATGGCATTGATTATCTATGGACTGGAGAGTCAGTCTTACGTATAAGAGGTAGGGTCATGTTTCGGAGCTTGAACCCATAACGGGCGTGGTGTTGTGTCGCACAAGTTAGCAAATTTACCACCGATTCGCTCGTTCAGCTTTAACTTAAATTTAATCAACAGAAAATCATCATATTTAATATCCAATACCATCAGTGGTCGATCTTCCTATGGCTAAACGATCTCTTGTAGGATCCATGGATGGAACCAGGTACTGGAAATCCCTTCCATTCCGTTAAAAGCCTCCCACTTTAGCCTGGAACTGTTCAAAACTGGCGCACGACCATTCGAGAGAGGCTTGTGCTTTCAGAAAAACCCGCAATGCCGACAATAATCCCTTTGTTCTAATGCGTCTAATCCTAAAAGTAAACATGTAGAATGACTAAAGTTGTCCAAAATAGTGGAGATCCCGACAAGACACGGGATTATTGCCACCAAGTGCCTGATAGTGGTCAGACATCCTATATTTGCACTACACGATAAACACTCTTCAAGTGCCTTTTCAGGTGCGTCGGAGGGTTTGCTGTCCATCCTCAGTTACGGACGTCTTATACGATAGTCAATGTTAAGTGGAGAGATTGTACCGTAGTGTTATCGTGTTCATCTTAAGTACACCATTGAACCGAGAAATTGTCTGAGTGGGTTCGGGCGATCAGCAATTGATATCGCTATCAATTAATACCGCCGAACGGGACAAGTTCACTGCCACGGAAACTGGACTGACCGCACTGTATATATAGTTGGCATCTACATTCCCATCGATCATACGAGTGCCGGACACGATGTCGAACAAGATTGCAATCCTCCTGGCTGTGCTGGTTGCGGTAGTTGCCTGCGCGGAGGCACAGGCCAACCAGCGCCATCGGCTTGTAAGACCGAGCCCGAGTTTCTCCCCGCGACCCCGGTACGCCGTTGGCCAACGCATCGTCGGTGGGTTCGAGATCGACGTGTCGGATGCACCGTATCAGGTGTCGCTCCAGTACAACAAGCGCCACAACTGCGGTGGTTCCGTCCTGTCCAGCAAGTGGGTGCTTACGGCCGCTCACTGCACCGCCGGTGCCTCGACCTCCAGCTTGACCGTGCGCCTGGGAACATCGCGTCACGCTTCGGGAGGAACCGTGGTGCGCGTTGCTCGCGTCGTGCAGCATCCCAAATACGATAGCAGCAGCATCGATTTCGACTACTCCTTGCTGGAGCTGGAAGACGAACTTACCTTCAGCGATGCGGTGCAGCCGGTTGGTCTGCCGAAACAGGACGAAACGGTGAAGGATGGAACCATGACGACTGTGTCTGGCTGGGGCAACACCCAGAGTGCCGCCGAATCCAATGCCGTTCTGCGGGCTGCCAACGTGCCGACCGTTAACCAGAAGGAATGCAACAAAGCCTACAGTGACTTCGGAGGTGTCACCGATCGTATGCTGTGTGCCGGATACCAGCAGGGCGGAAAGGACGCTTGCCAGGGAGACTCCGGTGGTCCGCTGGTTGCTGATGGCAAGCTGGTTGGTGTTGTTTCGTGGGGCTACGGTTGCGCTCAGGCCGGTTATCCGGGAGTGTACTCGCGGGTTGCAGTCGTCCGCGACTGGGTGCGCGAGAACAGTGGAGTTTAAAACGGATCTCGGCTTCAAAACGGTACTGGATTTTGGATTCAAACGAAAGCCATCGCTACAACAGAACAAATAAAAGAACATTAATCAAAACGCATAAAAGATGGGTTAATTGAATTCAATAAGGAGAAAAGTAATTCCTACTAGATAGTTTACTACCACGCGAAAGGATGGCCAGTCTTCACTACGGGAAGACAACCTCGCTGGGAATCGAAACTCTGTCAACGCTGGAGGTTCCAACACATCTTCGTAATAAACATTTTTACATTTATCCAGGCGTAAAGAAACACGATTTAGTTATCAATTTGTATTTTTGGTTCTTATGAAGAATAAACTTCTTCAAATTCACTTCCACGAATATTCCGTCCCGTTCCGCCAGTTCCATTCGAGCTCGACAATTTCGCTGTCAGCGCCAACTGCTCGACTAGCTGTCAAAGTTTGCTTACGTTTTATTCCATGTGGGCCGGCGCCGCGGCGACAGTGTAGAAAAATAACTCGCGCGACACACACAATACGGACCCGCAAAGCGGCATACGGATGGCAACGACAATGGTGAGTAATGGTGCACACAATGCGCTCCCGCCACGCTGCATGATGCAATGGGCTGCATTCCGATCGTAATAATTTATGCGTACCATCCCCATTCCATGCGTTAGGCGAACGAACGGAAGGGAACGTTCAAGGTGGAGTACCTGCAGAAAATCGAACGCGAAATCCAGGAACGCTGGCAGCGGGACAAAGTGTACGATGTGGACGCACCGAAGGAACCGCGCAAGGCGGACGATGAAAAGTTCCTGGTCACCTTCCCCTACCCGTACATGAACGGACGGCTCCACCTGGGGCATGCGTTTTCCCTGTCGAAGGCGGAGTTTGCCGTGCGCTATCATCGGCTCAAGGGAAAGAAGGTGCTGTTTCCGCTCGGTTTCCACTGTACCGGCATGCCGATAAAGGCGTGTGCCGACAAGCTGAAGCGCGAGATTGAGCTGTACGGCTGTCCGCCGGTGTTTCCGCGCGAGGAAGCGTTGGCGGTGGTGGAAAAGCCGGAAGATCGCGACGTGGTGCCGAAGGACAAGAGCAAGGGCAAGAAGAGCAAAGCGACGGCAAAGGCCGGCACGGCCAAGTTCCAGTGGCAAATCATGCAGAGTCTCGGGCTGACCGACGACGAGATTGCCAAGTTTGCCAACACGGACCACTGGTTGGATTACTTCCCTCCGCTGGCCATCCGCGATCTGAAGGAGCTCGGTGCGCACATCGACTGGCGGCGTACGTTCATCACGACCGATGCGAACCCGTTCTACGATTCGTTCGTCCGCTGGCAGTTTAATCATCTGAAGGCGCGCGGAAAGATTATGTACGGAAAGCGGCATACGATCTTCTCGCCGAAGGACGGACAGCCGTGCATGGATCACGACCGTTCGTCGGGCGAGGGCGTTGGACCGCAGGAGTACACGCTGGTTAAGATGAAGGTAACGGGGAAGATGCCGTCCAAGCTGGCGAGTGCAGCAGGCAAGCGGCCGGTCTATCTGGTGTGCGGTACGCTCCGTCCGGAAACCATGTACGGACAGACGAACTGCTGGGTCCATCCGGACATCAAGTACATCGCGTTCGAGACGGCCAAGCAGGAGGTTTGGGTGTGTACGCGGCGAGCTGCGCGTAACATGTCCTACCAAGGGTTTACCGCGGTCGAGGGCGAGATCAAGGAGCTGGCCGAACTGGTCGGACAGGACATTATGGGGCTGCAGCTGTCTGCGCCGCTCACCTCGAACAAGGTCATCTATGCGCTGCCCATGCTGTCGATCAAGGAAGACAAGGGAACGGGCATCGTAACGTCCGTGCCGTCCGATTCGCCGGACGATTACGCCGCACTGGTGGACCTGCAGAAGAAGCAACCGTTCCGGGAGAAGTATGGCATTACGGACGAAATGGTGCTGCCGTACCAACCGATCCCGATCATCGACGTGCCCGGTTTGGGCAATCTGTGTGCGGTGTATGCGTACGACAAGTTCAAGATCCAGAGCCAGAACGATCGCGAAAAGCTGACCGAGGCGAAGGAGCTGGTCTACCTGAAAGGGTTCTACGACGGCGTGATGCTGGTCGGCGAGCACAAGGGCAAGAAGGTGCAGGACGTGAAGAAGGATCTGAAGCAGTATCTGGTCGATCGGAACGAGGCGGACGTGTACTACGAGCCGGAGAAAACGATCATGTCACGCTCCGGGGACGTTTGTGTGGTGGCACTGTGCAATCAGTGGTACCTGAACTACGGCGAAGCGGTGTGGCAGAAGCAAACGACCGAGCATCTCCGCACGATGGAACTGTTCCACGAGGAGGTGTCGCGCAACTTCGAGCACTGTCTGGACTGGCTGCACGAGTACGCCTGCTCCCGTACGTACGGGCTCGGTACGAAGCTGCCGTGGGACCAGCAGTGGCTCATCGAATCGCTGTCCGATTCTACCATCTACATGGCGTTCTACACCGTCGCCCATCTGCTGCAGGCCGGTTCGTTCCGGGGGGAGAAACCCAGCCCGCTTGGCATTACCGCCGAAGACATGACGCCGGAGGTGTGGGATTACATCTTCTTCGCCGACGCGAAACCACCGGCCAAGAGCCGCGTGAAGCGAGATGCTTGGGAGCAGCTCAAGCGTGAGTTCAACTTCTGGTATCCGGTGGATCTGCGCGTGTCCGGCAAAGATCTAATCCAGAACCATCTGACGTTCTTCCTGTACAATCACGTTGCGATCTGGCCGAAGGATGCTTCCAAGTGGCCGAAGGGTGTCCGCTGTAACGGCCATCTGCTGCTCAATTCGGCAAAAATGTCCAAATCGGACGGCAACTTCTTGACGCTGTACGAATCGATCGCCAAGTTCAGTGCGGACGGTACGCGGCTCTGTCTGGCGGACGCGGGCGACAGCATTGAAGATGCGAACTTTGTCGTAACGAACGCGGACGCTGGCATTCTGCGGCTGTACACGTTCATCGAGTGGGTGAAGGAAACGCTCGCCTCGAAACCGCTGCTGCGCAAGGGCCCGCAAGATGCCTCCATCAACGATCAGGTGTTTTCGAGCGAAATGAACCTGCTGACGAAGCAGACGGACGAGCACTACCGGAAGATGCTGTTCAAGGAGGCGCTGCGCACGGGCTTCTTCGAGTTTCAGACGGCACGCGACAAGTACCGCGAGCTGTGCGGATCGAACGGTATGCATGCGAGCCTGGTGATGGAGTTTATCCAGCGACAGGCGCTGCTGATTGCACCCATCTGTCCGCACGTAGCCGAACACATCTGGTGCGATCTGCTCGGCAACAAGACGTCCATCCTGCACGCTGCCTGGCCGGCGGTGGGGCCGATCGATGAGCAGAAAATCAAATGCTCCGAATATCTGATGGAAGCGGCCCACTCGTTCCGGCTGGCGCTGAAGAACGCCACCCAGCAGAAGGCCGGTGGTGGTAAGGGCGCGTCGAACAAGGCGCTTGTCGCGAAACCGAGCGATGGTACGATCTGGGTGGCGAAAACGTTCCCACCCTGGCAATCGTGCGTGCTGGACACGATGCGCGAGCTGTACGAGCGGCAGGGCGATGGCAAGCTGCCCGACAACAAGATCATTGCGACCGAGCTGGGCAAGAAGGAGCTGCTGAAGAAGTACATGAAGCGCGTGATGCCGTTCGCGCAGATGGTGCGCGAGCGCGTGGAAGCGGTCGGTGGGCCGGGCAAGCAGGCGATGGACGTAACGCTCGACTTTGACGAGCGTGAGGTGCTGGGGCTGAATGCGGAGTATCTGCGCAATACGCTCGAGCTGGATACGCTGACGGTGCGGTACACGGACGAACCGGACGCGCCGGAGAAGATGCGCGAAGAGGTGCGGCCGGGTGTGCCGTTCATCGTGTTTACGGTGAAGCCGTTCGTGACGGTCACGCTGGAGAATCCGGTCGAACGGTCGGGACTGTTTACCGTCACGATGAACCTGTCCGATGGCGATACGAGCAAAACGCTCAAGGAGAAGCTTGCTAAGCAAATCGGCTTCAAAGGTGAGTGTTTGGAGCATTTAGAGTTTGATTTGAAATGAAACTTACAATAAATCGTTTATCGTTCATTGTAGCGGATCTGTCAGCGCTGGAAATTATGCGCTACGAGGACCCGGTAATGGGACCGCGCAGTCTTCCCACGTTCCAGGACTACCGGTCGGGCAAGGTTACCATCGAGGAGGGTGAATTTAAGGTCGAACCGGAAAAGAAACAAGTGCTGCTTAGCAATGGCAGTTTCAAGGACCTGAACATTGGCACGAGCTTCATCTACGTTATCAATTGATGGTAAATCGGCGTCGGGGTGATGATGACGGCTCGCTTTAATTTATCTTGAATTACACATGAAATACATGCACATGAAACAGTTTTCTTCAAAAGAAATAAAAAAGTCTTTCTTTTGCACGAATCGCATGAGAAGAACCCTGCAAAGGGAACTGCTCGAAGCATCCAATACATGAACCTTCATCTGCTCGAATGAGGTAACCCGTGATTTTTTGCACAAAATATGTGAAGGAAGTATTTTTAAATGGAAAATTGAATCGTTTTAGTATTTTTTTTGATTATAGTAGAATAACCCACGTTTTTCACTACAAAAAATGTAGTTTTTTATATTTAGTTATTAAAAATCTTTTTTTTTTCCAATTTGTCCTATCTACTTACGAAAGCCTGCACACTGTTCATCTGTCAACCGGGAAACGTCATTGTTTGTTTACGTTCTGCAGCACACAATTTGTTGTTACTTTTCTGCTGCGGTTTTTACAATCTTTCTGCACAAATAAAGTGAAATATCTCCGTGGAAAACAGCTTAAAACACACAATTCAAGATGTCTTACATGTTAGCACATTTGCACAATGGATGGCAGGTGGATCAAGCCATCCTGTCGGAGGAGGACCGAGTTGTGGTAAGTGGTGGCGCAAGCCTTTTTCTAGAAAATTCGGTCACGCCGGATCTTTCGTTTTCCCCCAGTGAGCCGACCAACTTGAACTTTCGCATGTTTTTTCTTTCCATTAGGTCATTCGATTCGGTCACGATTGGGACCCGACCTGCATGAAGATGGACGAGGTGCTATACAACATTGCGGAGAAGGTGAAAAACTTTGCGGTAATCTATCTGGTCGACATAACGGCGGTGCCGGACTTTAACAAGATGTACGAGTTGTACGATCCCTGCACGGTGATGTTCTTCTTCCGCAACAAGCACATCATGATCGATCTGGGGACGGGTAATAACAACAAAATCAACTGGCCGCTGGAGGACAAGCAGGAGATGATCGACATCGTCGAGACGGTTTATCGAGGGGCACGCAAGGGCCGTGGTTTGGTGGTGTCGCCAAAGGATTACTCCACCAAGTATCGATACTAGAGGAGGGGGAGGGCTGGTGTGTTGAGGTGTGTCCATGTGCATAAGGTACTGATTATAATAAGATTAATTGTAAAGTATTAACCGAGCTGAGTTAACGAACGAAATGATTATTTAGAATTCATCCGAAGTCATCATCACACTAGTCCTACTTTATTCAAATTGTAACGGCCCAGGCATTCTACAACACGTGGTTTTAAAGCATTGATTAGAAGAATCAAAAGTTGGACCAAAATTCACTTCTCCATGCAAGTCTATTCAACGAGGCGCAAGTGTCCTTTCCAAAACTTGTTTTACGCGTACATTCAGCCTTCGTCCCATCCAGGAAACATTCAATAATTGATCCTAATTAAGCAATAGAAATGAACGACACCGTCGTTCCACGAACCCATCCACTCACTCAGCACGGTGATATTTCCTTATTCATGCTTATCCGCCAACCTTGACCACAACGCGCTCTATCGGCCCACGTATTAATTGATACGCTCATTTCCTTCTACCTGGGTTCGCTGCTGCCTACCAACCTATTAAGACGCTTTCTCTCCGGCCATCTCAGAAACATAAAAATGATTTCGGACCGAGCATCACCCCAAAGCACACCTAGTGCACCGCACCACCACCACCCCGACAGCCTCCACAGCCAGCGTCCATTTCTGTCCACACACCTGTAAGCTGCAGGATGAATAATTTACGGGAAAATAATCATCGAGTCATAGAAGCAAGTCGTTGGAAGCGTCGTCGCATGTGTGCCGTACCGTTCGCATCCCATCAGATTCGTTCATGCGGATGTCATGCTTACTTGTGCCAAGGGATTCGAGCAAGCATTAGAAGAAGAAAAGGAAGAAAAAGCTCAGGACACAGCTCCAGCGGGCTACCGGTTTCATTTCTTCATTCTTGATTTGTTCGGGTCGGCAAAGCAGGCTACGACGCTCTGCTGCTGGGAACCCCTTTTCCCACGAACACACACACTCACACACACTCACACACACACACAGACACACCACATTATCCTTCCGAGCATCTGGCAATGGGGTGGTGGTGCTGTTTAAGTTAGAAGACGTTTCAATTTACGACATCGTTCCCGGAACGCTGGTGAAGGAAGCACGGTGAACGGTCGGCAAGATCCGAAAGGAAGTTGAAAAACTGGCTTCTGTGCTCGGTCGGTGATGCCTTGCTTGGTACGCGAACGAAGAAAGGTAGGAACTATACACTCTCCCTCGTTCTCTCTCTCTCTCTCTCGCGCACTCACGTAAACACGGTAAACGGGAAAATGGGATCGCGAAGCTGCACAAAGATGGACAAATGATTGTGTCTGTGCAGCCGTAGGGGGTGGAACAACGCCGTCCCACATATGCTCGGCGCGATGTAACGGGGTGTGTGTGCACCCAGCCCTGTTCCCGTACCCCCGTGTGTGCCGCACACTAGTATGACATTAGTTAAATAATCATGTCATGGCTTTTGTGCAATTTTCGCCATGAATAATGAATACCTGTAGGGCAGGCAGATGAATGATACCCGCAATGCGCACACACACACACACACTTACACACCCCGTTCGTTTCGAGGGCGCTTTTGCAGACATTTAAACCCAAAACCCGTCCCTCTCTTTAACGGCTTGCTTGGATAGCAGGTTAGCGCGATGGTAAAAGGAGGAGCATGAAGGAGGTTCGATTTAAAATGTATGCACAGCAACGATGTATGTGTGTGTGTGTGTCTCGTTTTACACGCTGTTCGATGCAGTCATACCTGCTGCTACGGCCAAAAAGCTTATCCGTTTCCCGAGTTTCGAAGGCTCATCATTATTATCTTGCAGCAGGTCGGTGGAGGCGCCCAGCGCGGGCGTTACGGGCGTGACGACGCACGTGGCGCGAGGCGTTACGGTGGCGTTACTGGCGGAGGGGGAAACCTAAATCAACCAGAACCACCGCGTACGAGAGTTGTGGAATGTATAAAGAAGCAACAAAAAAGAGAGAGGTTGGTGTCGAAAGGATTGCATACATTTACACACACCCACCGGGGTCGATTTGTGCAAACGGGTAAAGGAGAAAATCAATATTTATCATTTCGTAGGAAGGGAAGCTTGAATGATTCTGCCGGTAGGTTGGATTGCTGTGCTGGAAGCACTTTTTAAAGCGTTGACGGTTGATTGAGAGCGTTTATTGTAGTGCGCACTGGTAACACGTGAAATTGAACGTGAATTCAGAATGTCACTGGCAGTGGTAAAGAAATCGTTTTTTGAGAAATGCGCTACTACCAGCACTAGGAATCTAATCATCTTATGCATGCGTGGTGGAGAAGTCAACCACTTTCAAGGACGCGTTGTGGTGCACTATTTTCCATTTCTTGTGCACTCCACCTCTTCCCTTTTTACCCTTTAAAGTGAAACAGCATTGCGAAACTGAGCTCCGTTAACGATGTGTTTCCACTGATTTGATTCTGCGTTTCACACTCAATTGAACAAATAATGGTGCTCACGTGTGGTGTGCCGATCGAAACGAAGCGTTACTTGCGGCGCGGTATATTTGTGACCTCTTTTGTGTAGCAGAAATTGGAGTCAATTTTTGGGGTAGGCGTTAGGCGTAGGATTATGTCGTGGAGACGACGACATTATGCCCTGTCCCGGTTGAATGACTGTTCCGTGAGTAGCTCGATATGAATGTAAAAAATGTATGCAATCGCTTTATGGCACACTTACTCTTTTTTATGTGTTTTATGTGACGGTATGAGCAGTTGAAACTTTTAGAGGATATTTTTTTTGAACGGAAAACACCGTCAGACACATTAAGTCCCAATGGGCCAAAATGACTTCAACATGATTTTTAACATGATGGAAATCAACCCAAAAGCCATTCTAGCGCCCCCACACACACACACACACACACTCTGTTACCCGGTACTTACACACTCATTTAAGCTTGCTTACGGTTGCTTTCATGCTCAGCCGAAGCTGAAGCTTGTCAACTAACCCTCATCTTCTCATGTCTGCATGTCATGTACTTTCTGCCACAGCATGTACTCATCTAAAATTGCCCGTCGCCTTTTTACCACCCCTCCACGAAGCTGTAGATCCCGTTGTGGTGCCTTTTCTTTTCTTTTTTTTAAAGAACTGAGCAAATTGAAACAAATCCTCACTGCTCGCTTGTGTGTGTGTGTGAGCATGTGTGAGCCATTGGGCCCATTCGAGAGGGAAGAAGAACAAGAGGTACTACAACTAAGCGTACCAGCGTAGTGCCGTTGGGGATGGAGCAAGAATTATCGACCACCGCCGAAGAGCTTAGAAAGACATGAAGACGTTGCGACTTTTCTTACCATTTTTGTTGTTGTTGCTCCGTTGCTCCGTTGCTTTCAACCGGAAGCTCTCCCACACGGCTCGTCCACCAAGAAGAAGGATTAGAAACGGAATCGCAAGAGCGAGAAAAGGGGGCAGTTCCTTAAAGAAAAGGGGAGGAAGGCGCACGTACGGTACACACACGGCTCAATATGCCAAGATGAAACATCTTTGTGCCAAATGAAGACGTGCAGGCGGCTTACTTGTAGGCGACGACGTAGCAAAAGAGCGTGTGTGTGTGTGTGTGTGTGCGATGGTTGGTCGCTTTCACGCGGAAAACTGCGTGGGAATACTAGGTGGTGGTGGCGTTGGTGGTGGTGGCGCAAACTTTCTTTAATGGTATTATCAAAGAACATGACATTCATGAGCTGGGGATGGGGTCGGTGAACGGTCGGAAAGGATGATAACGGGTGCTCGATTTTTTTTTTGCGTACTTCCCGTCAACGTTACATTACCCAAGAAGAATGAAAAGAGAAGAAATACATTTTAGGGAAGATTAAGGTACTTTAAATTTGTTTAGAACTCGTTTTGGGAGGCATAGTGAGAAGAAGTTAAGGAGCCTTAACACAATTTATTGAAAAGTTAAAGGAGCTTTATGCGCTTAAATTTATTTAATTTACTTATTCATAGAGTCAACACCTTGATGGAGTTTAATTTCATCAAAATAATCAAAAGAATCGCTAAACGATTCACAATAAAGTAATAAGTCTCGTGATGCAAATTGCATAATTGTAGGCGTCTTGCGGGGCTAATTGCACAGCTTTACAAATTCGCCGTAAAGTATGCAATTCACATGTCAGCTCAAGTTGGTTACTCTTCCAATCATTACTAATTATCATTATGGCTCTAAAACTGCTCAATTAAAACCCAACAGCCCTCCCAGACGACACGCACGCTCGCACCCACAGAATGTGGATGAATTTAATGATTGGTTTAGTCTATCACGATCAAGCAAATATTATTAAAAGTGCATAACCATAAAGCACACACACAACCTCTCACCCCCACAAACCTCGCCACTCACAGCGCTGAAAGTATTGAAGCCCTTGTTTGTACTTGATTAAGCGGAACTTGTTGCATGCTAAAGCCACGAAGACGAAGGAAGCGTTCATGCTACGCCCATACGGAGTTGCCTTGGCTTTTCCCGTCTGCCGGGGATTCTTGCGAGACTTACGCCGAGCTCCAACGGTTGAAGGGGGTGAATGTAATTACGCTGTTGCTACTTAACACCTCTTCCGGGGTTTTGCCATCGTGCTTCAACCCCCACTCCCCCCTGCACACTCGTTAACTTACACTCTTTTGCCGTCGGTTGGGATAGGAAGGGGAGAAAAGGTCGGGGCAATTAGACGACTACAAGCGTGGCAAGCATGTGGCTCATGCGATGGCGTACACCGGAGAGAAGATGTTACTACTTATGGGTCTCACCGTTCGCTTCGCTTGTGCAAAAAAGGTATCTGATTAAGATGTACTAACGCTGCGCGGTGCGGCGTGGAAGACAGAGTCTAATGAAGGATGTGGCGGTCCTGGAAATTAGGCGAATCCTGTACGGGTAAAAGTGTACCTTCACACACAGCATCTGCACAGTGCCCCAGCGTCAACATCAAACTACTGCTAAGTGAAGAATAGTGTGGAACATGTGGCTTGACGACTGGGTCTTCTGTCTTCTGTCGGTGGCAGTAGTGGTGGTGATGGTGCTGCAATATCATCTTAAGTACCGAGGACAGTCCGCCCGGGAAGCACACGGGAAACACGGGATGATGCTTGTTTACTCTCGCACCCGAATGTCGTTGGCTTGTTTGCTTAGGCATAATGACTACGAAAGCTCTTAAGTGATTGAAGTTTCGTTTCGGAACCACTCTCCCTGCCCGCTTGGTTGTCTCCCGCTCTCTAGATGCTGTCCTTTGCCCGGTCAGAGTGTGTGTGGTGATGTTTGTGCTTTTCCTTTTTTCTTGTGTGTTGCATCCCTTCCCCCTCTTCATGTGACGGTATGTGTGTGTGTGTGTGTGTGTGAGTGTTTGTCCTGCTACTGAAGATGCCACTCTCCTGGTGCGGTTTCGAGAGCGAACGTTTAGGAACAAACGGCAACAAGCGGCAGCGAGAGGGTGAGTGTGTGCGCTATTTGCTCTTAATAGAAGTTGGAAGTCATGTACCCTTGGCTGAAAGGCTCTGGCGATAGTGTCTCTCGGTATCATTACCCGGTTAGGTTTGGGGGGGGGGGGGGGGCGATCCGGAATCGATACACCAAAGGCATCCCCCTCATCCTCTTTTCCGCCGATCGATAAAAAGGGGGCATCAGAATGGGCCATTTTGCGAAATGACGCGACGTGTTCCATTTCAACGAGATGGTTGTGGGCCGTGCACTTACTTTGCCTTTCATTTCTCGGTACAGATTTCAATAATCAAAAAACGATTGGAAAGCCAAAACGAAACAGCAAACACACACACACAGTTGAATAACTTTCAACGATCTTCAACTTTAACAACACGTACATGGCTCACAGGGAAAAACAACCACGGGGCGGGTAATGCAATCACAAAGTGGAAACCTTTTCCCTACAGTTTCTGAGTGGATACGAGAGGCATGCAGTAGTAGCACGTTGGTAGCTCCCTTTTTTGTTTGACGAAACGCTCTCTCCCGCACACTCCACGGCACGGCATTTGAATGAAATTGAACGGTTCGATTCGATGGGATTGTGATTAGATATTGAGTATTTGTATTGTTATGATTAAATATTCGTTATGCTTCGGAGCGGATGCATGTTTGCGCGCCGCTCTGCTGTTGACATTAGGCAGGCTGTACGTGTGTGTGTGTGTGCCGAAGCGGGGTGGGAAAAGGAAGCGAGTGAAGGAAGAACCTTTGCCTTGACAAGCGCGAGAGAACGCTGGAAAAATAGCTACAGAGAACCTGTAGCTTAACATAGTGTATCAGTGTATCCTGGTCACGGCACCAGTAGTCCACTATATGAATCTCTTTAATAACATTATCACACCATTAACGTTGCAGAGTGATTAATTTAAACTTCAGTGCCTCGATTAACCAGACAGCAAAGTATGCAGACATACTAAATCCTGGTCACGGCACCAGCTGACCCGCGAAGCACTCGGTGGCGGAACCAAACAAACCAATCATTTAAAATTTACCACTCTAACACGGTGACCAACGAACAAATTCTCCGAATCGCTAAACATGTTTAGCGAATTTCTGCTCCCCTCCCTCCATTCCCTTGTTCAGCCTTGTCCTTCGGAAAACAAAAAAAGACATTAGCCCCTTCACTCCGGGCGTCAGCAGCAGCAGCGCATGCAGAGTTTTGGGACTGCAGTAAAAATTAATTATCGCAATTAGTTTAGCGTCAGGGTTCGAGCACTTTTTTTTCTTCTTCTCTCTCGCACTCTCCCTACTGCTAATTATTTCGGGGCTTTGTTTGCCCTTGGCTGTGGCTGTGGCGTTAGTTGAATTTGTTCCCCCTTCTGCTTCCCCCCTTTTCCGATTGGAGTAGCGTATCATTTTCCATTAACGTTAACGTCAGCCACTCCAATGTCAATGTTCGGGTGCCCGCAGTTTGGTACCGTTGGATGCCTTCATTTAAGCTACCCGTAACCGTTATTGGGTCAATAACTGCGGCCTTACCACCGCACTGCCAGCACTGGATGGGCTGTAAGAGTGTACGCGCGTGTGTGTGTGTGCCTGTACAGGAATGCTAACTGCTGCAATTGCTGTCCGGAACGCATGCTGGGAGCGCGCCCTTCGGTTCGGCGGCGACCCCCCAGCTCCTGCGTCAAATATTACAGTAATGACCTTCGACGTCCGCCGTCGGTGTTGCTGCTGCTGGGCCGGATTTTGCAGAGCTCCCCCTGGAAAATGGGAGCAGGTGAAAATTTCCCTTTTGCACACACACACACACACACACACACACAGGCACAGGCACACAGGCAAAGGTGAGGCAAGCGAGTCTCATCAGTCCGTATCCGATCAGCAGCTCTCTATCCCGGTGTGGTGCAAGATGTGTGCGAGATGCGGGACGACAGCTCGCTTGTTGCTCATGTTCGTGCCCGTGCACGAGGTTTCACGCAAAGGAAGGCAACGGGAGAGCATGGATGGGCGACGTTACAGCACCTAGTTTCCCAGGGCGGGAAATAGTTCTTGGCCGAGGTATTTGCCGTGCACTGCCGAACACGATACCGGCGAGAGAGCGGACTATAGCTCGGGTCTTTGTAAAAGGAGCGCGAGAGAGCAGAGAGCGTGAGAAGATGAGGTGAGTTTGGAGCTCGCGAGCTCAGAGAGGTGGAACGCTTTCCCGCCAACGGTTTGAAGTGGACTTTTGATTGCATTTCTATTTTTAAGAAGTTTAATATGAATGTATATGTATTAAGAGATGATAAACAATGATGAAACTACATTCTGACACATGAATATCAATTGTTTGAATATAAAATACTGTTTTTATGGACTATATTCCACAATAAAACGGTCAAACGAATTCAAAATTTCTCCAAATAAGAGCGACTCTCTCTCTCTACCATTTGCAAAGCGCTCTCACACTGTCATCCCTCTCCCATGGCTCTCTCTCTCTCGCTCTCACTTGCAACAAAAAAGGGCGCAAACTCACCACAAAACGGCTGTTGATTCGCCGTGGTGAATAGTCGTCCTATCGTCGTTGGTCGGTCCGTCGTTTGGAGCTCGCCTCGTGTTGGCCGTTTTGCTCAGGCCGTGCTCGTTCGTGCAGCCAACAGGCAAGGTAAATCGGTGCTGTGCGTGCGTGCACCTGCCCGTGTGCAAGTGGATGTGTGCGTGTGCGTGTTTCTAGCAAGAGCTCCCCTACGCGGACTGCTCTAATCGGACTGGCTGGCTGGCTGCGCTTGCTGACTGACTGACTGACTGACTGGCAGAGCTCGTGCGTGTGTTCTTGCAGCTTGCTTCTGACCGTTTTCTCTACGTTTTTCCGTCGTGTGACGGTAGCAGCCTCAGTGCGCTCAGTTTCTTTAGGATCGTAGTTTGAGTTTTCCGTAATTTTCACAGTGGCGCACCACAACTTCAGCATCGGCAGCAGTGTCAGCAGCAGCAAAAACGGTTCATGCAGAGTCGTTAGAAGTGTGGGATTAAGTGTGAACGTGAAAGTAAGATAAAATTGCCTGATACAGATGGATTTGGTGCTCGTACAGGTGATACGTTAAAAACGGTGTGTTCTCTAATTACTCCGCTTCTTGTTCGAGCCCCAAATTCCATCCCAAAAACGTGGGCAAAACGCGCTGCGGCTGGCAGTGCTGGAAGTTGGAGTTGGAAAAACATGGAGTTGAAATGTGACCCAGAAATTGGGTGACGGCAGTGAGCATGCACAAGCAACGAATGTAGTTTATATCTGCTGCGGGTTGTGGGTGGTTTTGAAAACACAGCAAGCAAACAGAAATCTTTTAATCAACGGAAAGTGCACCAACCCATTCAAAGGCTTCAGCGTAAATGGAAAACTGCATTTTGCTTGCTTCGCACAACGGATTCAGCTGCAACAATTCTGTTCAGACATGCGTTGAATGGTACAAAAAAGCAAGACCGTGAGTCCTTGCCGCAAGCTACTTAACATGATTTACATGATGAGTGGAAAAAAAGAAATCAAAATCCCATTTTCTTACCCCCTTTTATAGCTGGATAGTAGTGCGCTAGTGTTCTGCATTTCTGCAAAACTGCCCAAACGGAACGAAGTGCAAATAAATGATGAATAATTGTGTCGACGAGCTGGCGTGTGGCTGGCAATAGTGTGTAAATTAAAGTTTGAAGTGTGTGTGTGTGTGCGGTGATTCACGTGTTTCTTTTTTTTTTTGGTTTGTCTTCACTGTGAATGGAAAATATATATAAATTTATGATAATTATTGCGCACCTCACACCCACCGTAAGCGACGCAAAGTGATTCATTCCCGTTTTTGCTGAGCGTGTGCACGTGTCAGTGTGTGAGTTTTTGGTTCATTCGCCCAGTGAAAACCTTCTTCCCTTCAGTGCAGTTTTTTTTGTTCGTTTTGTTTGGCAAATGAAGCCAAAATGAGGTATGAAAAAATTATGGGAAAGCGTTAAAGTGTTGTGCCTCGGTGCGAAGTGTGCAGTGCAGTGTGCAGTTTGTTCCGTTTGATTTATTGTTAATTTGTTAAACAAGTGTGTTAAAGTGTGTGTGTGTGTGTGCGTGTATCTTTTTTGTGAGCTAAGCAGTGCTCAGATGCAGTGTTTCGTCAGCATTACCGCACAAGTGCATGGTTAAGTGAGAGCCGCAGTTGCAGCATATAGCACTATTGAGCGGATCACTAGAAGCGGCGGAAGCGGCCAGCCAGACGACGACGCAACGCCACATCTGCCACGAGCGCACATCTAGCAAGGAGCAGCAGCAACTAGTCAGTGTAACAAAAAGCGGGATCAATTTTCATTAAAAATGCATTAAAATGGGGCTGGGCGGGGAGGGCGAGAGCGCTATGGGTGGGTGGGTTCCCTTGGGGAGACGAGGAGGTTTGACACAGAAAACCATATCACCGCGTTCGGTCCCGGGTTTGGGGTGCACTGGGGTATACCATCATGGGAAAAGGATTAGATCTTGGTCTTGGGTGGGATTATTAGTTTTGAGATTCAACGAGTTCGACAAGGCAAAAGGACAGGGAAAATTATGAACGAGGAAAAGCAAGAAAAAAAGTTACATCGGCCACAAGTTGGCACTTGTTGCCAGGTTTATTATGCTTGTGGTTGTACGCCTGTTAACGACAGCGAAACCAGCAAAAAATCGCTTATAAGTGGTGGAAGGGAGGTAAATTTCTTAATAAACTACAGAGAGTTTCAATTTTTAGTCCCTCCCTTTCTGCCTCCTTTTCGGCGTTTTACCTCTCTAAAAGTGGCAATGAAAACGATCGCAAACCAGAGCGGAGAAGATAAAAGTAGCTTCATGAATAACAGAAGCAAAAAACATCCTCCGTGCGATGGGAGAGAGACAGAGAGAGAGAGAGAGTAAGCAGCATACTCTTGTGGTCGCGGCCAGTGGTCATAAAACTCATCAATTTATGGTTGATATTAATTTTCATTCCACCTCCATTGAGCCTCACGGCAGGCGGAGCGCACAACAACGCACGTTGACGCTGAAAAGAAAAAGAGGGGGGGGGGGAGGCGAGCACATTGCAAATTTCTTCCGATGGTTAAAATGGCCATCATTTTGGAAGCAAAATAAAGACAAAAAAATCAGCCCGCCCAACTGTGGTTCGACACGTTTTAGTTGTCGTTTTGTGCCAAACCGCTTTCGATACTTTCCACCGACGACGGTAATCGACGCTGATCGTGTCTCGAAGCGCTGGTTGGTGTAAAATGCCTCCCCCTCCCACCCAAGGTAGAAGAGAAAACACACACACACAGTGAACAGTGGAGCAGATTTTCCTCTGCCTTTAATGATATTTCCACCCCAAACCTTCTTGCATCATCGTTTTTTTCTGTTTTGTTCTTCTGTCCAGCATTCTTTCTTTGCCTTTCCCTTGTCCAGTTCCTGCGTCGTGGGACTTCGTTTGAAGTTTTTCCCCTCGGCCAACGGCTAAAACCAACAACATTACGGCAAGAAGACGGCGTACAGCGTGGCGTGAAGTGGAAGCTGACAGCGTAAAGTAACTGATGCATTCGGCAAAGAATGCCACTGCTGGTGCCTGATGCTGGTCAAGTGAGTGGAGCAATGTGAGGTGAAATCGTGTCTCCTGTACGTGTGTGTGTGTGTGTGTGAGAAAGAGAGTGAGATCAAACACACGAGTGATAGTGAAGCGTGAAGCTTGTGTGTGTTACGGAGTGTGTAACCATAGAATGGGGTGACGACCGAGCATGGTTAAGAGGGTATGCAAAAAACACGACAAGGAAAAGTGGATGGAAAATATGGCTACACAAACACAGACACACATGCACACACATGCACAGGGTGTGATGGTTGAAAGGTGTTGAAGCGTCAACCTGAAGGGATAAGCACAAAAAAAACACATATTTTTCGCTTTCAGACGCAGCAAAGGCAGATAAAAAGGCGCTTTTTCCTTCGCTTCTGTCGACTTCGCTTTCCCCCGTTCTGATGGTATAAAGTGAAAATTCTTCCACTGAAAAATAGCGTGTGTGTGTGTGTTTGGGAAAAAGTGTATGAAGTGAGTGAAGTGTGTGACAAGCAATCGATCGACCGAACACTTCTGTTTGGGGACTTCTGCTGAAGCGTGTGTGTGAGCAAAAAGGACTGTTTGCACGAGTGCGCTTCTTTGTTTTTCACACTAAAACGCAGCTAGAAAGCAGTAAACAATCATTTAGAATGATGTCATTGTTCAGTACATACTACTAAGAAGCGTGTGGCGTCCTCTGGTGGCAATAGTGAGAAGCGTTCTAAGTGTTCTTCTAATGTGTAACAATTCCTCAAATATTTCTCAAAGAAAGATATGAGTTCGTGTTTCACGAGAAGGAGTTTTTTTCTGCGCGTTGCCAAAGTCATCAAAAAGTTCTTTCCGTGTTAAAGTAAAACTTCACCGTGCACATGTGGCTTTATTCCCTCGGTTTTTTCAGCATTACCACATGCTGACCTAATTTATTCCATCCTTAAAAAATGAAACACGCGCACAAGAAAATCAATCCTTCAAATCCAAATCTGTAGCTTACTCCGCTTGCTTCAAGCACACTCCTCAAAAAGCACAACTCACACAAAATCCGAACCCATCTTCCATCACCATGTGCGCATAAACAAAAGCAGCAGCTAAGGCTAAAACTCCTTCCCCTTCAGGGAGCAACACGGAAAAAGGCGCAGCAGAAAACATCCCAACAAATGGATACGCGTTTTTCATGCGCAGGTAGAGCTGGTCCTGATCCCTCGGCAACAACGCCACGGAAACCGAAGATGAGGCAAACGCGGGGTAAAGTAAGACACAGTCTGGCAACACATCGGTGGACGAGAAGGAAAATATGATCCATATAATTTATGGGTTGCGCGCGCTTGGTGTGGGCGATTTGGTTTCTTTTAAATACGGAACTTTCTCCGCCCCAGCCGATGCGCAATGATGATTGCAATGCTGCCGTTGCTGTTGTTGTTCTTCAACAGCACCACCAGTGTACTTGTGAGAGTTTGAAAGCTCGCTGACTGGAACATAAGCTGCGGAACCGGCGGACTGGAGCTGTATCTTCAGAGCCGATTGGCAACTTTAGAGCCCGCAATCTCGTGTCTCTTCTGTGGCGTTTACTCGACCACCGTATGTGTGTGTGTATTTAAATGATGTGCCACTGCGTACATATGTACGTTCGTTTTAATGCCTCTGAAGCGAGCATCTTCTGTGCCTGGTGGAACCGGGGTGTAGGCCTCGTTGCGCGTTAATGGCGGGCCCGGGCTTCAACCGGGAGTCTAATCCAAGTGGAAAGCACATACGCCAGCAGCAGCAGCACACACACACACACACAGACGGCCCCGTTCGACACTAATTCCCTGTGCCTTACGGAGGCCCAACGACGAGAGAGCGGTGCTCGAGTAGCGTGTGAATATTTTATACTCCACACTGGATAATATCGGTTTTCGGATGCTTTCGGGTGCACGGCTTTTGGCCCGATCCCGCGCACGGTTCACTCGCCTCCCGGTGCCCCTCTGTAGTGCCGGGTGTTATTAGGCGGGGGCAAAAGGGAGTGAGTTTCGATGTTAATTAAATCCATGTACGGGCACCGGCATTAATTAGCCTCTCGCCCGACCCGACAGTCCGGGGCCGGGGCCGGGCCAGGGCTCAGATGGTCAGACAGTGCGGCACCAGGCGCCTCCACCAGGAGCCGAAGTTACGGAACGGGTGTGGGAAGAGATAAGCAAAAATTGGCTACCCGATAGGCCAGTCGAAAGAGAAAGAGAGAGAGAGAGAGAGAGAGAGAGAGAGAGAGACGCAGAGTGTTCCGGTAATGGGTCTATAAATCCATTCGGACCCAACTTGCTCGTATGGAAGGGGGGAAAACGTGCAAAGAAGAAGCAAACACAAAAAAACCGGGAGGCATCTAGAAGCAACGAGA
Organism: Anopheles coluzzii; assembly: GCF_943734685.1. Lineage (NCBI taxonomy): Eukaryota > Metazoa > Arthropoda > Insecta > Diptera > Culicidae > Anopheles > Anopheles coluzzii. Next base: position 8,618,342 of record NC_064671.1, read on the forward strand.
GAGCGAGACGAAGGTCGAGGATTATCGCTGGCATTAAAGATGAGCTGTTATTAAAGAATGTTGCTCTTGAGCTGTGGGGAGCCCTTGACACAGAGCCCGCTTTTTTCCAGTCCCGGTCCCAGTAATCAAGAGCGGGCAATTAAAAACTGGATGCTCCAACGCTAGTGCGGTGCTGTATAGTGGTCAAAGTTTGTTGGGAGGAAACTGTTGTTTCCAAGAGGATGGTAGAACACAGGAAAGCAACCCTACGACACCAAAACGGGCTAAAGTTCAATTGGTGTGTGTTGCAGGAAGAGGATCGAGCAGGAGAACGAGGATGTTAAAACCGTGCATTGTTTTACCGTGCTGCAAAGGTGAAACATTAAGCTGCAATCTAATAAAGCGTGTTTGGGAAAGTTTCTTTGCTCATTCGCCCATGCAGCCCAGTCCAGCGTGATGAGGCGGAGTTTCAGGATTATGATGTAAAAGTTTTCTGCTCACAGTTTTACACATAATTACATTATTAAATTACAAGGGTTGAGAGGATTGCTCAAATAATTGAAAAAAAAATATTGTAGTTTTCATCAAATCTAATTCCATTTTACATGCCAAACAAGCTGCACAAGAAAGTGTAACCCCCAAATGGTTATTCAAATAACGTATTTGCATGTTTCTTCCTCACTGTCAATAGAACCTACTAAACCGAAAACGCAATTTGATGTGTCGTGCTGTCCACGTGTTTATCTTTACCTTACACCAAACGCTCTGTAAAGGTCTCGGCGCATCCTGAAGCAACAGTGGCCGCATCCTGCCGCTGCAAGCGAGCAACTGCTGCTGTTTATTAAAACAATTTCCTGTTTGCAGACTTCCTGCCGTCCCATGGATGTCCTTGGCCATTGCAGCGCTTCCTTGAAGGTTGCAGCATTTAGTCGCGATTTTATAGGACATCCTCTTTTTTGTGTGGTGGAAAGAAATGCAGGATTGCTTTCGCAGCTACAGTGAACACACTGTGCAATGTATTTCGAACGAATTTTGCTTTTTTGTCGGAAAAATAATTGATTGCATTCTTGTTTGTCCTATTTTATCGTTTTAAAGAAAAGAGCGATCACTCTTGTGTGACGTGTAAAAGCAAAACACAATCCACAAAAAGGTAGCTCAAACCCGTGAAAGGTTAGTTCGTGCTCTCGAGACTGCAGCATTTTCTGGCAGTCATAAAACTGAAGCCTGTTTCTTTTCTTCAAGGAAACACTCAAATTTGGTGTCGTTACAAAAGCTTTACCGTGACGTTAGCCTGATTTTGTGAGCGAAACGTGATTGTCCGCCACATCCCGGGGAGTGTGCTTTTTCCACCGAACCATTAGTAGATTTTGTGGAATTTATTCTGCGCAGAAGGAACCGGTTTTTTCTGTTTCCCTTTTTCGATTCAGAGCTACAGCATGGAGTGCATAGCGAGCAATCGGTTTGATGTACGGAAAGAAAGACAAATGCTTCTCAGAAGCCGAATAAAAGTAAGCTAATTCAATTCAGCCCCATTTCCCGCTACTGCAGCATGAAATGACGCTTAAAATCGGTTTTCAGATGTTCCACCAGCATCTTCATAAGGATGATAACAGACACAAAAGCTTATGTAGACAATGCATAAAATCAAACTATTTCAAACCGTTCACCCACGATCAAATGAATTTGAATTTCGTTTCATTCAAAGCTCCTTTTGCCTCCTTTGTATGGTAATGTGTGAGTATCGGGGTGGTGGTGTGACTGTCGGAGTGGAATTTATTTTATTTGAATAATTCTGTTCCCCGCTCGTCGTCTTGGGACGGGACTTCGATCGATATCGGATAGGGTTTGTGTGGGATTTTGCTCGAGTGTGATCCTCTTTACATTTTTATTCCCCACAGAGACGTACCCGTTCGAATAATATGGCATATAAAGCTTGCGAATGATGAATTGAAGCACAAAACAGTAGCGAGAGCCGGCTGTAAATGTTGGTGTAATAATATAATTGACATCAATAGGATGATATGATAATAATGTAGCTTTTCTGATCATATTGAACGCTAGTTACGATAGTATACTTCACTCCATCCACGGGCATTCTCAGTCCCCGGCCAAAAAAATTCGGAAAAAAGTGAACAAGCGGTTCAAATCCCTCGAGGGATAAGCACCCTTTTTCTTACCACATTGCTTGCAGGGTACTACGAGGTTTCTCTCCCAAGCCAGCCTCTATCCCATCTCAGCGAGTGAATTTTCACAAACAACAAATATTGACAGTGAAATATGCACAAAAACAACCCGGTCCTTCGATGGTTCAGAATAAAAACACAAAATCACACACAAAGAATAAGAAAATGTAAAGCGATTTCCATTTCCCAGGCTGCCGAAGCGGTCGAAGCCGCACATACACTCGCTTCTTTATCGATTGCCAAGTAGAAAACATTGACAGGATCGTGCAGTGAAAGTGAAACGAATCCTTTCTGCTACATTCTGACAGCCCGATTTCGTATGCGTCGCTCTGGGGGGGTAAAGGAACGCTTGCTTGTCTGATTGGGATTGTTTCGGGATTGTATCTTCTTTCATTGGATTGTGTGAGGGGGGTTTTATTTGTTATTAATTTTATGAGCATTTCTGATAAATAAATAAATAGAATGATCACAAGTTACGTGGGAGTGTTTCAAATTATTCTCAGAAGAGTGAATTGAAACAGTGATTAAAACGTCATATTTTATTCCATTGTCTCTGTCTCTCTCTAAGCTCTGCATTTAACCCCTTTGTCAAATTATTCCACACGAAGAAAGTTATCTTCATTTAGCACCCCCTTCTTTTTTAAGAGTTGCTGATGGTACGATAATTCAACCCACTTATATTAAACTTCTCGCTTCAAAAGGGGAGAGTTTTTTTCTCTCTCTCCACAACACCAAATATACTCCGTTTGCCACAACAACAAAAACGCATAAAAGCCATTGTAAGCCGCCGTTTTGTGTAAAACCAGCGAGCACACACACATAAATAGCTCCAGCCGGTCGGCCGGTCGGCGTTCGGCAACAAAACGATAGCACTCAAAAACGGAAGCAAACCCCGCAAAAGTCGCAAACTTGTTGAACCTTTTCTCTTTTATTTCACTAAACCAAATCATTAAGGACTCGCCGAGAAACGGCTCCGACCTGCTAGCGCTCTAGGCTTATGTTTTTTTTGTTCGGTTCGTGGATGGGTGTTGCTGGTCGGTGGGGCGTTCGAAACAAAATTAAACCAAAAAGGAAGAACTTCACCACCAGAGCAGCTGTCAAATTATCGTCCGTTCCGTTCTGGTACGATTTTTCCTAGCCAAAAACTGGCTCCAACCGTCCGGCCGCATGGAGGCCGGTTAACGACCGTGGAAAGAAAACACTTTTTCATAATCGAGAAAAGCGAACCGAGCAAGAGAAAGAGAGGGGCAACAATCCCCTTAAAAAGCGACCGTTGGTCGGTCCTATTGGTTTGTTTTTCAAATGTTACCACACGCCCGAGTCTCCTGTTGCTTTCTGGTCTCGTATTTCGGTTGTATTAATTTCTGTTTTCATTCGGACGGCTCCTTCCGCGCGCTGCTGTAATTCCATAAGTCAACGGTTGGGCGGACGGACGGGCGGACGGACGGTAAAGATTGGCGGGTTTGCAAAAGATGGAAAACGAAAATTATCCACCTGTGCATCTCCCCACCGGTCGTCTGCCTGTTGTGCAGGGGAAGGAGGCAGTGGATATTGGGAAAACATATTATTTTTTCGGCATTTTTGGGGCCATGTCTCAAGCCGTAAGGTCGGGGTGTGTCATGGTGTTTTTTTTTGTTTGAATTTTTTTACGCGCACGCCCCCGTGATGTTTTCCTTCGGGCGTACTTTATGATTATGTGTATCGTTTGTTTCGGAAACAAAAATCCAACAAGTTGTCATAACATCACGGAGTTTGTCTTCATTTGTACGGGAAAGGTTGGTTCGGACTGTCGCGGTCAGTTGGGATGGGAATGTTTTTTGTATTTCCTTTTTTTAAATTTTTTTTTTGAAAAAGGAAAAGTCAGAGAACGATTGTTTTATTTGGAAAAAAATGGACATGACGTACAACTACAATAAATATAAGAAAGAAAGTATAAATCAAGCGTTTACGACACAACATGAATAATATTTTTACCCGCGATTTACTACCAGATGGCGCTGCAGTAGTAAGTGTTGATGACTTTCTTTTTCAGTTGACAGCATCATTGTATTTTTTGAGAAAGAAATCCAAATGTGCAACAGTGCATGTGATAATTACCTATTTTACTGCTAACAATGTGTTGAAGTCAAGCGAAACTAACTTCTCGACTAACTACTAGATACTTTCCTGCCAACATTGTTCATAAACAGTCTCCTCTTCCTGCCCCAGAATGGAATTGGTGGCATAATAATGGTTTCACACTGCGTCGCATCTTGGCTACGAATACCTTTCCATACCGCTAAACACACAAATAGCTTTCGCCGGGGAAAAAAACGCCTCCCCCCAAAACAGAACAATTTCAAAAAACCGCCGTAGTCCCGGACACCTCAGGCGTTGATCTTGAAGAGATTACAGTGCGGTAGGCGCAAACACACAAAGAAACATGACCAAACCATCCACATAGCGATAGAAAAACGCACACAGAAACAATGTGAGCCTGGCAGCAGAGATCTAGATCGCCTTCACAAAAAGGCGCAAATGGCTCTCTCCCACTACGCGGCTACACGGCCACGCTTGAAATGTGAGACAATAGCAGGAAACAGCAGTGTAGCGGCAGCGTCACAGGCGAGACAGCGTTCGCTCGATGCTGCCGGATGCCGGAAACCGGAAAATGGAAGAAATTTTCTCATCACCGGAAAGGAAACCGTCGCCACCAAAGTGTCCAAATGTGTAACGCGACGTGCGCAAGCAGGCAGTTAGTGGTGGTGGTGGTGGTGGTGCACGGAAGTGGAAGTGAAGTGTAGGACAAAAGTGAAACCAACCGCGGGAATGCGTCTGTACATCGTCAGCAAATGTTTCTATTTATTATGTGGGTGTGTGTGTCTGAATGAGAAAGTGGTGCAAAAATGCAACGAAGGAAAACAAAATGAGCACTATCACGCAACGCAACACCCCAGTGGGTGTGGGTGCCGTTGTGTGCACTACACCCTCCCCACCCCCCCCCCCCCCCGGTCGCAGTTTGGTTGCAGCTTTTCTAGTCATCGAATAGGCAACAAAACATGGGAGGAAAAGCCCACAGCGTTTGCTAAAGTCATGCTCACTCCACCACCACTACAACCACGGGATAGGCGGCTTAGTCGGTTTCTTCGAGGCGGAAAAATAAATGTCTCGTCTAGCTGCTAGCCATCTAGCGGCACCCCCGTAGGCGCTGAGTAAATGGACTTTAACCATGCAAAAGGAGCAAAAGAAACGAAGGCCACCATCAAGAAGAGATACAGTAATGACAGGAAAATGCTGACAATGAATACACTGACAGTGCTCCACACAGAAACATTCACACATACACACACACACAGGCACAAATAATGTGCCATACCGTATGCCTTCGCGTTCCCTATTCACCCTTAGCATCCTCCTCGGCACGATAATGAGTAACGTTTAAGGATCTTTCAACCGGTCGCTTCTTTCCGTTCGGTTGAGTTGGTTACGTTTTGTTGTGGGTGTTGTAGGAAACGTTGATTGTGTTCATTTTTCCAGTCCATAAAACCCCGATGCCCCAGTATCTTCGTCCTCGTTTCCCTTGCCGAGTGAGTTATTTGTATTTTTATTGTACTTGCTCGCTGGGCTCCATATACTGGAGTGAGAAGTATAAAGGCCGGGCTACATTGATCGTACTCTCTGGTGTAATTTTGATTTTCACTAGCGCTCCTGGCGGCGGCTGACCGAAGCATTTTGCCAAACAATTTGGAGCCGCTTCCGAAAATACGTTATTTTCCCATGTTTTTAACCTAATTTGGACAAGAAAAGTTTTGTAAAAGGTAGATGCACATGTCCTATAAGCATTGCATCCATTTTCATGGCAAAAAAACGATGGAAAAACAACTTAAATTTGAGATCCAGCACGACGATTCCCTCGACGACCAAAAAAAGCTTCCACCAGCCGCCGTCAGATGCGCTAGTGAAAATCAAAATTACACTTGCGAGTACGATCAATGTAGCCCGGCCTTAATATTGATTTTTGTTACAAAAATAGCATTATGCGTAGTTTTATTTTTTGAGGCGTAAAAATAATGCTCTAAGAGATTTAATTATGTTTTTTTACACATATATCTTGAATGTTTTCAGCTAAAGTGGTGTAAATATTAAATTTCAATTTCCAAATAACTCCATAATGTTTAACTTAGAAGAGAAAATCGAAAAAACGCCGAACGAACACTTTGCTACCTCTTTTTTGGTGCAGTAATTAGTTATTTCCCTTGAGGTCAATTCTAATTTGGATGTATAAATTATCTTTCCCCGTGCCTTCGATGAAACCCTTTTTTTCTTTCGTACCTTTTTATTCCTTTCCCAGATCTTAATTGCTGTCCATCAGCAAATAAACAGGAGCCCAAATCGGCATGCAAAACACAGACGAAAGAAATTCCTATTTTTCCTTACTTATTCTCTTCTTGGAAGTAGCAATCCTTCAGAGCATTGGAAGTGTTTGAAGTGTTGGTTCCTTGTTTACCAGTTCTTAGACACCAACAAAAAAACATAAGCATACAGCAGAGAAAGCATAGAATTAGCGCAAAAAATGTAGGATAGGAATTCGTTTTTTTTTTGCGCTAGCTCGAAAGGAACCAAACATCAATAAATGGTGACAATATAAATGAGAAAACGGAAGCCATCATAATGTTCATTTCCCAAAGTTCTCTTGTCATGTCGTATTCTGCCAAATCGAAATGACATCCCGAAAAGCGAAATAGGAAAGAAAATATCCTGCCGGGAATAAATAATTCATCGACGATCGGTTTTGAGCTGCAGGAAAACGGGAAGAGCAAAACAGGAAAAATAGGAAAACCAATTCACTTCTTACTCTCCCACACACACACACACACACACACACATACATTGAGGGCAAAAAAGCACACTCTACCCTACCGAATCTGCTGACCGTTTTTAGGTTGGCATTCATCCAACTTTTACGTGATCCATACAAGATGCATGAGAATGGACAGCGAGATTCTGTGTTGCCAGGTTCCCCTGCTCGAATTCTGCACGATTGCACCCGAAACGCGAACGGTGCGTGTGAAACAATCCACACGGTCAATTGTATGTGTGTGGGTGTGTGTCACACAAAATGTCTAAATGGCCACACTGATAGGGCCACACCGATTTTCCCACTGGCAGGGCTTGCCCGTGTGTTTGTTTAACTGGCGAGGAAATCACAAAATCGTGTCGTACGGTCATTTTCCATACAACACCATACCGACACCTGGTCGAGTTGCGCACGCCGGTCTCTGGCCTCTCGGTGCGTACGAGGACGATTGTGATGTGATGCTAATTAAAATTTAATTAAAACATACCTCGCAAAAGCATCCACCGGAGCGAGCGAAAGGACGCGTGGTGGTGGTGGTGGTGTTGACGCGTATGAGTAGTGACGTGTGCTTTTTCACTCACACTCAGCGCGTTTTTGGTATGGTGTGTGACGGGGTAAGAGGGAAAAGCGTTGGGAGACAATGTGGGCGTTATTATTGTTGTTGTTGTTGTTGTTGTGGGCGTTTAATTATTATTAATGAAGATTGATTTTTCGCCTGGTGTGCACTTATAGCGATTAGCGAATATCTATTAAATCCTGATTTGCATCCTAGTGGTGCTTGGCATGAGCATGTTTCGTGTAATGTTTTCTGCCCTGCAAGGCGTCGTTGTGGATTAAGTGCAATTTAATGAGTGCGAATGAAACGAAAGCTGTTGCGCCTCGAATGCAGCTGGAGCTAAGCTCATCCATTGTAATCTAGCTCCGCTTACTGATGAGTTAGCGTTAAATTGCATTTACTTTTTGCATACACAGACCCCAAACAAACACACACACACATATTCATGTTTGGAGCAAAACTTTGTTGCAGCAGGGAAGTAACTTGCGTCAGCCCAGGAATGTTGCAGCAGCAAAGTAAAACTTACACCGAATTCCATGCAGCTTCACACCATGGCAGCTCGCAAAAGGTGTCACCATTTACTGTGTAAAATGCAAACGGGGGGACATACAGAACAAAAACAACAAACTATCATCACATTCTCTCGCTAACACATTCACGGGCCATAGTACCATAGAACCGACAGTGACAACTTTTGTGCGGAGCGCCACCATAGAACCACAGTGACATCAACACCCCGTTGCCGGGGAAACGACACGAATAAATAGCTGCAACTGGTGTGTATGAGTGTGCGTGTGTGCTGTAACGCCACCGATCAAAGGCATAGTAACACCATCGCGTCACGCTCCGGAATGGTGCTGCTAACTGCGAGCACTTCTACACACTTGTTACTCCCAAACCCCGGAACACATTGCCACACTTCCATTTGCATATTAACTGGCGACTAGGTGCTGGTGTAATGGTGTCATACCTTTGTATTTCAGAAAAAAAGCACACGATGCTTACGGCACCACACATTGCGCCAAAACGCAGTCCAAAGTCCGGTCCCAGGGAAAAAGGATGAAAGTGCGCACAGAACAAACAAACCGGAAACACCGCCATCGTACCACCATCGGCTGCAAGTTTCGTTTCGGAATCACCTGGCATCACATACAAACGCGAGCGAGAAAGTGCAACGCGCAACCAGAGCGATTGGTGTGACAGCGCAAAGTTTTCCGCACTGCGGTGGAGGCGCCTGGTTGTTTACCCTTCTTTTTTTGTTTTCGAATTTTTTCCTCTTCGAGTTTGAAATATTAGATCGAGTGTGTTGTAGTGTGCTCCACTAACGAGCGGCTGAAAACTTATCTAGCAAAAAAACAACGGCCACGGAAAAACAAAGCTCTCGATAAGGACGCACACATGGCAACCGTAACTGATCTAGTTAGAATCGCATTTAATTGCCTGCCCGCTCTCACGGGATTGCAAGGTAAAAACACACGTTAAACCAGAACAACGGTCCTGTTTTAATGTTCTACAAAAGCGGAGCTAGAAACAACGAACAGGAAGCTGCCTGTTGATGCTCAAAAGGCACACTTTTCCTTGGAAAAAGGGGAAAGGAACGTTGCCAATATTAAATTGAGACCACACGGACAGATTTCCTGGAAACGGAACGGCTTGGCTGCCTGTCTGCCTGCTGGAACTGGTTTACGCAACTGTTTTCTGCTTATTAATCAGGATATCCCGGGTGTGTGCCTGCCTCGCGGTACAAGTGTAAACTTTTAATTGGGTAATATGTGGTGGTGGTGGTGGATCAAAAAAGGTTAACTCATGATGATGCATTGTGGGTGGTTCTCGTAAGGTTTGGTATGGTTTGGTGAAAGTTTGCATATGCTTTACGAGCGTCCGGGGAAAAGCCGAGCTTTTCCGAGAACTGTTTGCCGGGAAAGGGTGAAGGATCGCTTCAAAAACGGATCGATCTTTAGAGCTTTGAACGTAGCTTTAAACAACCCTTTCAGGGTTGAATCTCTTGCTAATAAGACATGTTCTCGTGTAGCTGTTAAGCCAATTCTATAAAATTATGAACATAATTTTTATTTAAATAGCTTTAATATAGCTCACTCACCCACTACACTTCACTGCACTCCACTCCGCGTGCAGTAATTACTCTTGAACGATAATGAAAAAGAAAGTGTTTTTTTACTTCTCCCAGTCTTTTTCTCTTGCTGCTGAAATGGTTGAAAATGTTCACAATATTTCACGCTCGAAACTTGAAACAGTTCTTCACATGAATAATTGCGCAACTGGCACTCGTCATGCGCTTACCGCCCGTTGTAAGAGTTGCAACATAAACCTTACCTCGATTTCACAACTCGTACCACACTTCCAGGCTTCCCTTCCTCCCAACATACACAGACCGAGACAGTTTGTTTTGTAGACTCTGGCCGGACTTTTCTCAGCCGGTTTAGCTGTGTGGCAGTAAAATTGCAACTTTTATTACCTGCTAGCGAAATGAGTATGCAACCAAAATCCCATACGCAAATGTGTGTGTATGGGCCAGCAGTCATAAAATGGACACTCGTTCCTTCCCCTTTTCAGCTGCTTTGTGGCTGAAGCGGTGGAACGGCGCGCGGACGTTTCATACGAATTCGTTCATACGCGCAATACGGAAAGAGGTGGCGTTTGAAGGATTAAAAAGAAAACACGCTCACAACAGAACGGGTGCGCTACGGGGAGGGTGGATGTGAGGAAAACTTTTGAGAGGTTTACAAAACAAGTCCCTTTGGCCGTCGCTCGTCCTCAACCCACCGTAGGAAAGTGGAACTAACAACCAGCTCCAACAAAACAGGGCTTGTTTACAGAAGAAACATAAAATATTAAAGCGCAAAACTTTCCCTCGCGCAGCCAAAACCACATGCCCACGATCACGTTGGCCGAAGGAACGAACGAACGAAAGGACCCGCGGTGTTCGTTCGGGTGGCGTTTCCGTTGACCGCAGCGTTTTCTAGAAGTTGCCTGTGTGTGTGTGTTTCATTTTTTTCTCTTTTTTTTGCTGTTTTAGGAAGGGAAAATATTAAGGGAGTAAAAAGCTCCGTCTTTGTCGCTCGGTCAGGTTTTGCAACCAGTTGCGGTTATGTCTGGCACCGTCAATACTTGCCCAGCACTGCCGCTGCTGCTGTTTATAAGTGTTTGTTTGTTTTTTTTTTGTATTTTTCCCTCATATTGTTACGTTCCCGTTACTGGCCATCGCTAATGAAAGCCACTGCCGTTGAAGGGCAGCTCCCGATAGGCCGCAGAAGTTTTTCGCGTCTGCACAACAAGCGCCCACGGTTTTTATGGGTTTTGAGCGCTGTGCAGAAAACTTCTCCACTGGGTAGCAACGAATAAAGGTGTGTATGGGTGGGTGTGTGTGTGCGGAAAATCAAAAGCAATCTGCTGCACACTTACTGCTGCTGCTTTCCGTCGTTGATTAGAACGATCGCAGAGGGATGCTGAAGAAAGTCAAGCAACATTTGTTCGCCCAAATCATTCTGCTGTTTGTTTCTCCTGAGACCAATTGCAGGAACACGTGAACAGATAAAACCCGTGTTGCTACTACATAGATTCCAATCGGCCTTGCACTTGGGCATCGTTTGAAAGCATTGATACTGTACGCTCCAATGTGCTAAAGAAGCTCCAAAAAGCGAATAGACTAACTGGGGATTAATTCATTATAAAGTTTTTTTTCCTTTCTTTTCGCCCATTTTGCTGGGAATGCTGTAACGAGCAGTTAATAATGTAATTTACATGAGCTTACCCATGTATTCCCTTAACGAGAAGCAAAAACATTTCGCAGCTTTACCTGTGAGAGCGCTTTGGAATAGATTTTTTATTGAAAGAACTAAAAAATGCATTTTGTACCATAAAAGGGACAAAAATTGTTCCACTCATGGTACACAAAAGGCAACCTTACTCTTTAAAACGAAGATTTGTTGTGCGGGTTGCATACTTTTTCGTTTGAATATATAATGAAGAGCTGAAAGTATGCATTCTGCAAACAATTTCTACTGTGAAAGAAATGAATTTACTCTCTGTCTCTTTTTTTTTCTTCATAATACAAAATTATGTAATAAACTCATTCGCATCCCACGGCACGCTTCATTGAGAACCAATCCACCCGTTCCCTCTCACACTTAACGCACGGTGATAAATCATTTAAAATAATAAATCAAACTTCTTTGATTGATTTATGCAAACGAATCAAACCCGCTGCATGCTGCTGACTCGACAGCATTCGCGCAAAGTGTTTGCCGAGTGTTTGTGATATCAACGTTCCAGCATAAACTATGCTATCCCGCCGCCATGCTCAATCAAACCATCTGCTGGCGGGCTGGGAGCTAGCTTGCATCCTCGTGCAGCGGTTTGGTAACTGTCTCATCTGTGAGTGAGCCGCTGCCATGTGCACAACGGTGTTCGGTTTCCGTTCCGTGCGGTCGGCCAGAAAATTGTGCCATTGTGCAGCAGATTGCAGCTATTTCTTCACATTCGCTTTTTCTCGCTTGGTTTGTCTCTCTCTCTCTCTCATTCTCTCGGCAGATGGTTACCGTACACACTGTGGGGTGGAAAAGTTTTGCATAGCAGGAGTTTTTTTGATACTAAAACCTGGAAAGAATTTCCGCCTTTTTTTACGCCCGGCTCTGTGTTAACAAGAGGCTTTGTCGTTTTCATTCTGGTGGGTGTTTTTCGTCCCCCTTTTTTTTCGGGGTGGGCTTTTCGTACAGTACGGAGTACTGGGATACAGACACGACTAATTGCTTGAGGGGGAATCACCATACACAGCTCCGAAACCGAAAGCCGTGCGATCGAATGAGAATAGTTAGTTTTGGAGTTTTCTCTTTTTCTCTCTATCTCTCTCTCTCTCTCTCTCTCTCTCTCTCTCTCTCTCCCGTTCTTCCTACTACACATTTATTCAATTTTTTCCATATTTTTTTGTTTTCTGCATCCTTTTCGGTTCCCTTTTTAGAAGAGATTTCCGGCCACGCACGCTGAGCGGTGTATGCTGCTGTCCATTTTTGGTAAAACTTTTATTTTCCATGTTTTTTATCCCGATCTGGGTGCGCTTTCCTCACCCGGATGAGCGCCACTGGGTAGGGAAAATGGCAGCGAGGGAATGCTTTTGTTAGCCCGTTTTCCACCCCCATCATCAATCACACGCCAAAACCCGACCCATATGTGCACGGTGGTGGTGGTGGTGGTGGTGAAATTTGACGATAACCGCCGGCCATGGGTTTTCCGGAATGTTACCAACGATTCTCCGGCCAAGCACTGGTTTGCTGGTTGCTGCTGCTGCTGTTGCTTGTTTTCTGGTCGCTTGGTTGATTGGGTGTTTTTTTTTCTTCTGCCACCGGTGTGTGTTTCCTGTGTGCTGTTGTTTGGCCGCCACTGAACATGACACGACCCACACGGCGGACCCCCGGAATCTGCACAACGCACGGTTTTTATTTTGCCACAACTTTTCAAACCTTTGTTTGTGTGCCTGTGGGCTAGTTGGGCTTCTGTTTGGTGGTTGTAAGAAAGGGCGGGAGGGAAAGGTACACGCACACACACACAGTGCTGATGGGTTTGTTTGTTTGATGCGAGTGTAAAATCGATAATGCTCTTCGGAAGAGGACTCGATGGCTTTACGAGTGGATTGTAAATATTATATTAAAGGAGAAAACGATAAAAAAACGGTGTTGATGATCATGCACGAAAACCCTGTCCCTGAAGCTTTATGCGATGGTGTCGGGTGGGGGTTGGGTGTATGCAAAATAAATGCAAACAACTGGTGCGTTACACCGACACAGGAGGGATGATATTATGGTGCCCCACAATCGCTGTCGTGTATCAATTAATTGAATATTTGATGTAAGCTTTTCATGTGGCTTATGGGTTTTTTCTATGTTTTTTGTGTACGTCGGGAATGTTAAACTATTGCTTTATTTGTGGCACTGTGCCTAAGCGATGATGAGTGGTTGCTGTAATGAATTAAGAACACCATAACTAAATCCTATTGCTTTTAGCATGAAACAAAACATAAAATGTAACGTTAAAAGAGCTTCTGCGATGAATTGATAATTATTAGAGACTGACTATGGAAAAAACAGTGTCCAACTGAATTACCTGCCCAAGAATAATTCCATCTTCACTACCAAACCTCAGAAATAAGCCCCTGTCATCCCTTTTTCCCCCCAAAGCACCACTAACAGCAGGCTTAATTTGATGGCGCTTCTTAAGAGCCTCAAAATTGTTGACTTGATTTTCTCATTTTCGCTCTCCGAACCGGTCCCATCCCCTTGTTTGGCAACAAAAGCGCAGCATTGATTTTAAGCGCCACGAAAAAGCGAAACCTCAAAACATTTTCGCGTTTGACACCTGTATGTGTGTGTGTGCATTTGGTCTAGGAAAATGGCTCCACTGCCCGTCCCTTTGCATCAAAACCGTACCGGCGCGCGCGTTCGAACCTTATTCCACTAACGTGCAAGTTCATGGGTTTGAAATCACTCCCAAAAACACGCTTCCATCCCCTTCCGTTCCCGTCCAGAGCAACCGTCCCTCGGAAGCACCAAAGCCTCCGCGCCTCCGTGGGGAGGCCGGCGCGAAACATTCCCGGCATAACTTATCTCTTCATTAACATGCCGTTGGTTCTTTTACACGGGGCGGGTCCTGTCCGCTCGTCCGCGCCACGATTACGTAGGTCGTGAATTAAGTTCAAAGCGAAACCCTTTTGTGAAGCTTTCTCCGCCTCGCTCCTTCTTTGTAGCCCTGTCTGTCCCTTTTAGAGAAAATTTCTCTTGCGCTTCCCTTTTAGCTGCCCTCTCCCTCGCCCGGGAAAAGGTGTTTAAAAGCTTCTGCCATAAAAAGCAGCGATACCGTGGCAGAATACCCAACACTGACTGTAGCTTATTCTAACATGTACCGCTCTTCTTCCATGCTTTCACGGAGGCTCGGTGGTTTGTGCCGCGTGTCGCTTGCCATGGCCGTGGTGTTAAATCCTTTCCCTTATTTGCACACTCCAATGAACACATTAATCTTGGCCTATCACAAAACCGAGGGGCAATAAAGTCCGTACCCGGCCTTTACTTCTTCTCCGCTGCCGGCCGGGAGTGTCCTTCCCCGAGCAACTGTTTGGCAATTGGTTCAAACTTCCTCGATACGGAATCATTTATTTTCTGCAAGTTTTACATTTAACACTTTGCAGCATTGTTCTTCGACTGCTCTTCTCTGGGCGCGTTGGCGAGCGAGAGGCAAAACAAGTGCAAAGCAAACCCGCATCGGGCGAGCGCCAAGGGTGGCCAAGGGTGGGTGCAGAGACGGAAAAAGTTGGTATAAATAATCAACGAGTTGGAATATTTATTACAGGCCAATCCGCTACAACCATTCCGCCCAGACCCAGACCACCATCGTATCAGGCAGTTTATGTAGCTGGGAATTTCTTGCCGGAGCGTAACATCCAAGCGGCCGTGTCGGCAGAAAGATTCGTACAACGTTCTCGGAAAAACCCCTGACAACTCTTTAAGCAACCGATTCCACTTAATTTAACGCATTTACGCATGAAATTAAACTTTAAGCAATGGGAAATTGGGAAATTGAAAACAAGACGTTCGCTGGTGGTTTGCTTTGGTGAATGAATGGCAGTGCCCTTTACATCTCAATAATGAAAGCAAAAAAATGGAAACAGCAAAAGCATGCAAATGAGGTGTGTTTGTGTGTTTGGGTGAGCCAGGCCCTCACTGGCATCGTTTCGAGGTGGGCTCACGCTGTCCATTGTACGACCCACGCTTCGGGTTCGGTTACGGAATGTATAAATAATCGTAAACCGTTCCACTTTTAAGATTGCGTATGCGTTTCCGCGTGTGGATCATATTCGCAGCGCCCATGGCCCATGGTTGCAGATTTAGAATTCCTCCCCTTCCTTGTACGAGTCTATTTCGCATATCAGTTCGCAGAACGCCTCAACAGCACTCGGCTCGGTACAGGCTCACCTTGGCGCGAGCGAATAAATTACTCCCTTCGGCCTCGCACATGCTACTACCGACCCGGTGCGGCTCTCCAGTGCGGAAAGGCTGACGATCGACTTCCGAAGGCTATGGTGAGGCGCGTCTACGGTAGACGAAAACAGGCGAAAAAGGGGTATCAGGTAATGTCCGTGCTGCTGAAAGTGCTGAAAAACACGAACGCTCACATATAATCCCATGCACCCACATGCGGGGAATAGACAGAGTCGTTGGAGGGATGAAGCAGAAGGGGGCAAATGTGAAACCATGCTGAAGACGTCATGGGCCGGGGTTCCGGGTAGGTGGAACCTGTTGAAAGTGTTTCATAAATCAAACGGAAGCCCTGGATGGAAGCGCTACCAGTTGCTTGCTTTGTTCTACTACCACCACCATCACCACCATCACCTTTCTCCGGTCTGCCAAGCTGTCAGGATGTGTACGTGAGGGCGACGACAATCACGTAAACCCGAGGGCGGAACATTAAGTCGACGGTGCGAAAAGTTACCCACAACGACGGGTTGCTACAGTTTAAAAGGAAGTTTGAATTATAAATTTGAAAAAATCCAGTTCTATGTTGCAGTTTGCATAAATCTAGGCGTTTAGCCAACTCTAGTCTAAACCCCTGAATGTATGCATCCAGCGAAACTAATTAACTTTTCAGCGCTTCGTTACAGTTTAATTATTGAAGAGATTTTTTTTAAATAAAATTTAAAAATGTTCAAGGAAATTTGGCACTAAAATCTTTGTCCTTCTTGAGAGTATTCCCATAGGATGATAAACTAACGCATGTAAATTAATAATAATAACATTCATACCCTTAGGATTGGACGAATCTTTCCGATCAACCCTCTTTAAAATATAATCTCAACGTTTAGCTTCCACGCTTCTCGCTAGCACGTTTACCCGTTACACACAGCACAGCACCACCTTACAGGCACGTCCAAATGCAAACGGGAAAGGCCGAAGCACCATCGGTTCCCAAGCATGCACACTTTGGAATTGAAAAATCCTAAGCGAATGGGAAAGGAAAGCACAAATGGAAGAGAAAAAAAAATCTACCCAGCACAGGCCGGTTGGACGAGCCTTTTCACCTTTCCCATGCCATCGCCATTTTGTGCCATCACATCGCACGAATCAGAAAATCGTGCCAAATCGTGCCTCGATGGTGTCATTTGGGTACTGTCTTTCTCTTTTTCTCTGCCGTTCGTGATATGTCGCGATGTTTGCCCAGAGAAAGTGGTTTGAAGCAGCTCCGAGAGCATAGAGTTTGAACATTTTTCTAGTCCCATGTCTGGAAAAAAGGTGAAATTTTGTAGGTGGAAAATAGTAGTTACAGTAGCACAAGCCAGCACCACCTCACGGTGCCGTATTGTTTGATGTGCCCGTGCAAGGGGGCGTTCAAATGTTACCGTCGACCGTGGGCGGTTCAAAACCGTTTGCATGGCTATGAATGATTAGCTTCAAATCACCTGAGCGCCATCAATCATAACAAAGTGGCCCACACACCGCCGTGTGAGCGAACGTGGGTGAAACGAAAATCAAATGTTGACGGGCTGAGGTTTTTTGTTGTTTGGTTTCGCTTTCCTTTCCCTTTTTAAACAAGAACGGGTCTCCACGTGTTCCACGGTCTCAAGTTGTATTTTAATTCCATTTGGTTGCGTGCATAAATGTAACTTTCACACTTGTTTCGCCTACCCTGCCCCTGGGTGACACTTGACGCGTATATATACGCGTTTATATTTAACGGTGCGGGGCCACATGTTGCGTGTTATGCTCGAGTTGACGATTGTTGGTACAACCTACATGCGCACCGTTTGATCCACCGTGGGAGGCAGTTTGTTTCTTTGTTAAGGCTCGTGCTCAGAAACGTTTAAAGGAAAAAGGTGTTCCAAAGCCGAAACTGTGGACGTTTTCCAGGATGTTTGTGGGGACAGATTGAAGCGTGTTTGACGAGCCAGTTTTGAGCGTGTTACGGAGTCAAATCATTCATTTTGACGGCGTGATTTAATACACGAAAGCGAAGTAGCAGATATCGTGGTGGAAAGCTTTTACGAAAGACACATCGATATCGTTCAGGCGTAGGCTGTGCAGCATTAGCATAATGTCTATTCCGGGTTGTATTTTTAATTACAATAGTCTCAAGGTCAAACGAACACGAGATATTAATGGCTACAGAATTAGGGTTTATCTGTTTCCCTTTCCGAAAAACAATTTGATTACCCAAGGAAACAATCTGTTGACCTGCGGAGCAAAATACAGCCATTAGTACTATCTCCAATCCCTCCCCGCAAAACACAGCTAGAAAACCCATCCCAACAGCGAACAAGCTGTTTATTGATGGTTCGTTCCAATTTGCAGACGAATGGTGAAAATTTGTTGCAAATCGGCATCGAGGGCAAACAGAAAAACACAAGACGAACATAAAAGTTCGAAAATACCGGCAGACTCGATTTCCTTTGGTTTGGTCTGCCAATGAACTCATCGCCTTCAATTGCCTTTCGATGGGTGGCGCTGATGGGTGGATAAAAATTGATGATTTCCGGTCCTCTGCTGCCTTACCGAAACGAACCAATCCGATCCAATTCGATTGGGACGCAATGAGTTCGATAATGGTTTAATTTAGAAATAGGCATAATGATGTGATTTCTTTTCCCTCTGGCGAGGGTTCCGGGACTTGTGAAAACAAATTGCGTTCCTTTTTTTCGGAAGTGCTTTACGACGTATTAAGTTATCAAATAGGAAACAGGCAGGAAACAATCAACTCAACTCCTACGTAACATTCCATTTCGCCATGCGTTTTGTTACGCACACGAAATGAACAAAAATGTTGCAACGAAAATAAACATACACACACGTAGATACGCCGCTCTCGATCGCCAATGCCTCGCTGCCGTTACGATCGCTGAGTGTGCCATCGTGCGCCAATACTCTGGATGTTTATTTATTCACTCCACCCTACCCTGCAACGGTGATGTTTTTTTGAAAGCATTTCAACCAATTTTGCTCATGCATCTGTTTCAACCAAGCGATTACAGTTGCCTCAATCTGTAACAATCTTTTGACGCGGGAGCATGTTGTAATTTATCGCACCGTGTCTTGCGCGCAAATAAATCAATTTTACGCGCCTTCAAAATCACATGAAGTGCTTTGAAGATTGTGACTTTAATTCGAAATCGGATCCTTTCCAGAGGAGTTCTTTAAACCCAATCATCAAACAGAAACTATTCTTACTCCAGCACGCTTCAGGAGAGCGCACAGCAACTCGTCTGAGTCGTCTCGCCACTTTGCTCCCGGGGTGAAAGACATTTATCATTTATCAGAAGATTGAATTCGATGGTTTCCTTGCGCTATTTGCTTCGAAAACCGCCATCCTAAGAGTCGATCGAGTCGAGACGATCCTGGCGAAACCATGTCCCTCTTTTTCTCTCTCTCTCTCTCTCTCTCTCTCTCTCTCTCTCTCTCTCTCTCTCTCTCTCTCTCTCTCTCTCTCTCTCTCTCTGTCTCATTCCAATTGGTTCCACCAGAGCCGTTTATCCATGGCTCCATGGTTTGTGTGGGTTATCTGTTGTGCAATGATTCTTCTTATCGTTTGCCGTCCTCTCCGATCTAACCAACCTTCTAGGGGCGGTTGGATTGTTGTTCAAAGTTGTCATTATGTTTGATCAGCCCGCCACCGACGCTGTCCCTGTGGATGGGTTACGCGCCAGTCCCCAGCAGTCTCTCAGCGGCGAAAGATTATAAACCCCCCTCGCTGGGATTGCAAACGGAAGGAAGACATCGCTTTCCATCAGGGCTCTGTTGCTTGGGCGATGTTGCTTTTTGTTCTGTTTCCTAGCCATGAGTATCACCCGACGAGGGTATCAGAGTTTGAAGAAATTGAATTTTCCATCAAGTGGATTGCATCGAGCAAAAGCAGTGGGTGCGGTGACCGATTCTATCCCCAAACCCGACTACAGCAGATTGGACAGGCGGAGCGGGAAAACCGAAACGAAACCAATGGGGCGGGGATAAAAATAACGTAAAGAGGCGAATTAATGAACGAAATTGATAAATTGAAATGGTGGGAAAGTGCGCAACACGTGCGGTGTAGAGATATTTTTGCGTCAATCTTTGTTTTGACTGTATTTTTTCTGTGTGTATGTATGTGTGTGTGTGTTGGTGCACTCCAAACAGTTTCTCCGAACGCTTTCATAATGGATGGATCATGATGTTTTCTTCTGCCCTCGGCTGGGCGACTGTGGTTTCCATCCAACGGTCGGTCGGTGACGATAAGAGTGACAGAAGTGAGAAAGAGGATCGGTTTTAATCAGAGATTAAATGGAAATGGTTTTACGTGTCCTTCTGCTGCGAGAAAATGGTGGCGGAGAGCATCGCATTGCCATCGCAAACGATCGTATTATTGCAGGTGGAAAACAATTCCTTAGAAAAATACGACACTACGCTCACCGCCTCTAGTGGATGGTGTGTAGAGTGACTTTTCATTAGAACAAATCGTTCTGTTGAAGTGGAAATGGACATTTTCCATCTTCTGGTTTAAAGTTGTATATTTTAATGAAAATAAATTGATGTGACCTATTAAAGAAAAGTAAATGCATTCGGGAAAAAATCTTGTTTATCATTCCACTGCTTTAAAATGATCACTTTGCGCGAGTGTTTAGAGTGAAGCTTGTAAAGCTATTATTCAGTAAGATATTATTTAAAATCCTCAAGAAAACTACTTCAATTGGAATTCGAATGATTTCTTCTCATCCAAACGCAAAACTACCGATTGAAACGATTCTTACGCACCAATACAATGAGCAGAAATAGATTTGAAATATTTTGCCTCACCACCCCGGTATGTTTTTCTTCCAGCGAGCGTTAGCCAAGGCAAGGGCGGAGGGTGCAAAACATGCGTACATCTTGTTCGGTACACGTATTTTGTTTTGGCGCGTGGCAAAACTGTGAACAAACCACACAGCTCTGGCGATGTATGGTGTAGTAATCGAAGATTTAAAATAGTCTAGTTCAACCCACCCAAAACCCGGCCCGAAAGGGCCAAGAGCAGGGTCACTGGTGTGCAGCAGTGGCAGGCCGGCTGAACTCTGAACTTCAAACAATCGGTTCACCTTGGCGCCCGTCCCGCTCTAGTCTAGCGCGGCCCCACATCTCCGGAGCGAAACCAATCAGCACTAAAACAAAATCCAGCCGCGAGTTTAAAAATAGCAAAATACGCCGCAGCGTCCAAGGGAAAAGGAAAGAATTCGGCAAAAAGCGGTGCATACCGAGCACAACATCATGCCCGTTGGTGGCCACTTCCACCGAGATGCTGGACTGGAAAAAAGAATGAGACGGAATTGGCCAGAAGCAGGAGGGTACAAATATTTGGACGCTGTATTTGCCCGGCTTCATGTTTTCAATTTAAAATTAACTTTTAATTGCTATCAGCTAATGGCCGTGTTTATCAATACCTTTCGGTCGGAGAGGAGATGGGTGAGGGACTAGAAAAAAAGTAAACCATCTACAGTAGGAGTGGGAGAGAAAAATCCGAAACCTCAGTCTAATCTCTACCCATTAGACTTATTTTTTGCTCAAGACAGACCTTTTCTTCGACCTTGTGAGTGAAAGGAATGGAAGAAAATTGGGAAAGCATTTTTGGAAGGAAAACTAAGGCTATAATCCACCAAATGAAAACAAGCGTTTCTATTGGTTTCTACATGGAGGTTAGCAGAGAGCGAGAGAGAAAGCAGACATTTGGAATTTCACAAGAAAATTGGTTCCAGAGCGTACCGTCATCATCATCGCGATCATCAGTATCATCGCGATAAAGCTTAAACGTGGGGGGTGAGAGGGCGAGAAAACCTTACAGTGCACAAGATTTGAATCGCCGAGAAAAACCAGACACACTCAACAAGTCAATGCCGGGAACGCCTCCTCGGGTGGGTCAAGCGGCGTGTCTAAGCTTCCAGCAACTTATCCGTCCCCGAAAATCATCAACCGAACACGGCCGGCTTCCCGGCTTTGACCGGCCACGACCTTCCACGTGTTAGTGTGTGTAAATGTGTATGTGAATGTTTAACTTTTTAAGTGATGCGTTTAACCTCAACCGTTGTTCGTTGGTTTCCAGGGGAAGGGGGGAGAGAATATGTGAGGAAATTTTAGAGGGGCAACGAAAAACAACGCCAAGCTGACCGGAAAATGCCGTCCAATGATTCTTGCTCTCTCTCTCTCTCTCTCTCTCTCTCTCTCTCTCTATCTCTCTCTCTCTCTCTCTCTCTCTCTCTCTCTCGCACTTTCCCGTTCGCTTCACTCACAATCTCGGGTTTGTATCTGCGGCGCTTCGGACCGTCTGTTTCATTCAATAACTGACCGCACACGGTACGAGGGATCAGGATGGGACCCTCCTGCAGGACGGGAAGCGAACAAAAAAACCATTTGACATTTTCTCTCACTCACGACCGCCACTTAATCTTGTCCATCCATTTTGAGGTTTAGTTTGGTACGGTCATTTGAAGCTCGATGTAACGCCCCAACCACAACCAACATGTGTGTGTGTGTGTGTGCTCGCTGAACCGAGATCGGATTCCCGGATCAGATTTCAAAACCTTCGAACCGGCGTAACCGTACTGAAGGGAAAGAAGCAGAATGAATAACGTCTCCCCCGATGGGTTTTACGGTAGCACAATTAGTCAACGAACCCTGTCATTAGAGAGCGAGAGAGAGCGAAGCGACAAGCAGGAGACGATAGAGGAAGAGTACATTGGTCGTGATGGTCTTCATCCGGTTACGGTTTGAGTGATTGGTCATTGACAGCTGTTGGAGCAAGGAGCAAGCAATGCTGCAAATGGCGCCCGCTTTAGCGAGGGTGATGATACTTTCCTTTTGCCACATTTGCTCGGATTTGTTGCTCGGGTGATTGACGAAAGTGATGGATCTATTTAGTCGGCTTAGCACAGGGAGGCACTAATCCGTGAACCATTTATTGGTTTGCGCTGTTGTTTGATGGCGCACCGTCAGCGGGGTGCGAAATGAGATGACTTAGAGTTAATATAAGCTCATTATACGACGTGGTGGAACGTGAACGTGGATAGAAGACAGATGCAAATGGCAGTAAGATGACGGAATTATAGTTGAATGAACTGCGCTACCTCATGCGCATCGTGCTCATATCGAAGTAAGCTCCCACAATCAAACGCAAAACCACAAAATGTACCGACAGATTACTGACTGTGGAAAGGAGAAAGGAAAGAAAAAATGTACGAAAAACTCCAACAATCGGAACAGCAAAACTTCTAATGGAAGAATAGCAAAACTTATCGGAAAACTACCGAGAATACCCCGAACCGGCGGAGTCGTCCTTATCTTTGCAGCAAAAGTTTCTCAGTCCCCTTACCAATCCAGTCCCGTCTACTCTCTCTCTCTATCGGGAGGACACAGCGCGGTCGGAAACTGTCCGCAAACTTTACCGCGCTGTTCGTTACACTAAATTTCCTCCCGATTGTAGGTTAGGGCGGACTGGGCGTTGGAAAGTTACATGTCGTGTTGTACACACACACACATGAGGAAGATGGCAACATACACTTACTTAAATGGCATTTTATGTGTGTGCAGATGGCTGGGGACATCAAGAATGGAAGTTATAGGGGCTTTGCTCCAACTTCAACTCTTCACCGTACCCGGTGGCAGTAACTTTGCCATTGTAACTTCCTGATAAAAGGAAAGCAACAGGCGATTTCCCTCTCCATGCTCTACTCCCCACTCAGCTCCCTTTCTCTCTCACTGACCCAGAACGAAGTCAGGAAGGAGGCGAGGGATAAAAATGAAACTCAACCACCCACCTCCCTTCAAAAACCATGATCGAATAACTTTTCTGACCTTTCGGTTTCACCCATTCTGTTGACACAAGTGATTACGAGCGTCGATCTGTTATCATCGGCAGCAGTGTGTCGTTTCACAATCCAGCGTTCGACAAAAAGTTGAACCAAATGTTGCCACCGTCCTAGATTAGGCAAAGGTTTCGTTCCACCGAGCTACCGAGGATGAAACAAAAACACGTACTCACACACACACACACACAGACTCGTTAAAAAGGGAATTGGGTGTTTTGCTAATTCGTATTCTGCAAGTATCACCTCAGTTTGCACGTCTCAGTTTGCCACTTTGTAGCTCATTCTATGCACGCTCACCCAGCAGCAACTGCCGGCAAAAGCAACAGGGTAAGAAATTGAATCATGCGATGGTTTTCTCGACGACTTCTTACGGGGTACGCTTACCACCGGTTGCACTCACCGAAAAAAGGGGCCGTATCCCGATGCCACGTTCGGTCCCAATTTGCTTCGAACTCGATTTGATATTCATATCTCATTGGGTCTGTGTGTGTGTGTGTCTCGACCAATCGGAAGTGGGTAGCGTTTATGCCCGTCCGGGTCCGGGCTCCTTATTTCCGGTTGTTTGATGTCGAGAAAGAAAAATAACACTGTATCCGCACACGTTCGCTGCGCCGGGAGAGACACATACACACAGAATGCGATTCTCAAAACGAGTCTATGATGGGATCGTAAAACGGGCGAAACACGAGTAGTGCACAAGTGGTATAAAAATATGCAAATCATCACGTTTCGACGGGCTCCAGGAGGGGATGGAGAGAGAGAGAGAGGATGGAATTGAAAGCTATTCGAAAAACCATCGAGTGAAACCTCGTTGAGACGACGAAATGGCTATATCTTACACGTCGTCAAGTTTCGCCTACGCCCGACTTCCGACGACTCACTTCTTGGCGACTGGCGTTTTGGAGCGACCTCTTCCTTGAGGAGGAAGATATCATCCGGGTTGCACGTGCCCGTGTATGTTTCCTCCTTCGCGAAAAGGTGAAGCCACCTTTCAAAACATGTTCCGGGGGTGGCGTTATTTGTCGATGTGTGTCTTTCTAGCTTTCCTTACGTAGACTCCTGTAGCATGCTATGGGAGACATACAACGACCGCGTAGTAATCGGAAAACACATCAACATCGCCATCATCATCAACATCGTCGTTCGTCGTCATTGTGAGGTATCGGTTTGGTGGTACCGTTTATCGGTGGCTCGTTAGCGTGTGCGATCTCCCACCTTAAACGTGTATGTTCGTTGTGGTGCCATATTCTTCAGGAAGTTGTCTAGCGGTGATATGGATGTGAAATTGCGAAGATGCATCAACGGGAGAGCTCACCAACCGTACCTTATTGGCGAGGGTGTGTAATGGGTCGTGAAAAATTGGCTCCCGCGTCGGATGGCTTTGGCCGATAGATCAAGTGTGTTGTGTGTTGATTTTTGGGTCTGATGTTTGTCGAGTAAATGTGTTTGACGAGCGTATTAAAAGCGCACAACAACTTTAACACACTGGAGCTGTTGTTGTTTGTTGAAGCATTTGTTACCCACCGCTCTTAATGTAGGTCGCCGCCGGCGCTATTTGTTTTCATCTCCGATAAAACCTGTCATGTCAACGGCAAGAGTCGCCCATTCTTTGGTGCTGCACTTTTAAAATGATTTATACCTCCTACAGTTCATTAACCAATTCGCGTCTCGTGCAGTCAACAATAAAGATTTTTACGGTCATACTGCATCGCTGCACTGAAAAACACCAACACACCCGAGAGAGCGCAGGGAGTATGAAATTCATCATAAAACACGTCTCGAATGATTTATGTGCAAACGTAGTGTTTTGTAGAAGAAGAAAAAAAAAACAACCAACACACAGACACATACATCCAAACACGCGATCACGTGCCAGTCGCTCTACAAAACGACGTATGACTGACGATCGTGTGTCAAAACTACGAGCATTGTGTGCAGCAGCCGCGCGGTAGCCGCAAAAAAACACCCTCAATCGGTTCTTGCACTCGTAATCCCCCTCCTGGGAAGAGGCAGCCATGTCAGAATGGGTGGAATATTTGCATCATGCATTGAAAAATTCATGCCCCACACCCCATACAGCACATGCCTGCAGCACGGGCATCCGTAATCTCGTTACTTATGAAATAGCGTTTTCGCGTCCGTCGGTGAGATGTCAACCGTCAATCTGTTTAGCTTATTCTTCGGCAGCGAGCGGGATGAGGTCGTTGTGCCTGTGCCTTGCATAGTGTGTGTGTGTGGTGCACGCTAACGACCTCAATCGTTGCTGCTATTTTCGGTGTGTGTATGTGCTCACGCCGGTTTGTGATACGCTACGCTACAATTAGAGTATTCTCAATTCTTGGATTTGGAGTTGGAGAGATACAAAAAAAACCCTAGGCTCTTAACTTACACACCGGAATCAAGTTACTCAGCTGCACAGTGTGTCTTATCACAACGGGCACACAGCAGAAATAAAGCAACCGTTCCAGTGAGCGATAATCTAACTGACAGCGACAATGATCATCATTGCCAAAGCCGATTCACGATGGTGTCATAAATCCTGCAAACACATGTTCGCGGTAGCTCCCGCAGAAACGGATCCAACCGGGCCCGAACATAAACAACGGGCAGCTCGTTGAAACATCGTTTATTTGGCTATTAAATTGGGCCGTATTTTGCCAGTCAGTCGTTGCCATACACCACGACCCCGGAGGAGGTCCACCATGCCACCGTGACAACGCAAGGCGCAACGGAAATAGATTTCGCTGAGAGAAATGCAAGCAAGAACGAGAGAGAGATAGAGATCAACAACAACAATAAAAGACAAACCAAAACCTGACAGACGAGCGAGCGAGATGTCACCCACATGGGATAGAGGGAAATAGATAGAGGAAAAAGTCGTCACATCTAACATCTTCTTAATAAACAGTTAACGGAGCGCTAACAGACCATGAACGTCGACGACGACATTTGGAGCTCCATTTTTCCTTTCCCCTTGGCAAACGTAATCTACGGTTGGGGGGTGGGGGGGGTGGAACAAAGTTCGGCCCAACCGACTGACAACGGCAGCTTTACGACCTAATAACTTCCGCTTTTTTTATTTACCAAAGCGGTCAGTTCATCTTGTCCTGATAATGGCAAGCTCTTCTAGAGTAGGAGAGGCTCTGCTGATTTCTATGCTTCCTAGAACAAAATGATTGTCCTTAAAGAAGAACGAGGCCTATGCCTACCACCAAGGAGAACTGTTCGATTTCTTATCAAACACGTGCTCCCTTCTGGTCAGCTCGGGATGTGATGCGGCTAATCTGGAGCATGTCTACATCAAGCATTACGAACGCCCAAGAAACGTCCATCTTTCGGATGGTCTAACGTTATCACTTTCGGAACTTCACATGTGACTGTGACGCATCGCAGACCTTTTTACCCGAACTTTATTGGAACCCCATGAGCGTACGCGTATTCTTTCCAGTCCAGATTCGACTTATTGGATTTGTTATCCTTGCCGCCTTGGTCTGCCAAAACCCCCAAACACGCACGAGCGAACCAATCGAAACGGGCAGCACAGCCGTCAATCGGTATAGGCTTTTCGTCCTCTTCACCACGGTACCCTGCCGCCTGCCGGCAAAGCAAACAAGCGTGTCAGCGCAAAACGCACACAATGCCGAAACACACGATAATGATCAGGGACAACGGCTTCAGGCGGAGCTCCGATGACGTGACTACATGTTTATCCATCCAGTTGTTGGGCCATCCAACCCCCTCGGCGTCCCCAAATCGATGAGAGCATCACGATAGGGCCGCAACGATTACGACCGGGATAGTGTTGATGGAGGTCCATCGACGATTAGCATCATCATTCCGAGGACACACAGCGACAGTGGCGAGTGCGGGGAGAACCATTCTGTGAGACACAATTTCAATTTGCCGCATTGGATAAATTCGTTTCGTCAAACTTTTGTTCAAAATTCTGGGGTTGTTTTCGGAGCGTGTTTTTTTCTCATCGCTTTGTAGGAGCACGTTTTAAGAGCCCTCGAAGCGATGAGACTGCCCTCCGGCAGCAACAAGCTGACATGGGGAGGCTGTCCCTTGCCGACCACCTCCCGATTGCCGGACTAATGGATGGCAATATTTTTGCTGATGTTTCCGTCCGATCGTTTCGATGACGATGGGTTAGGCTCGCAAAGAGGAAGCTTGGCAGTGCTCTTGAGCATGGATTGCTCGAGGGAGCTGTTTCGAAATGGCAGATAACGCTAAAGAGGGCCATTTGTGAATGGTTTTTGTGTCAGTTTTAGATCCCTTCTAAATATCCTTAGGTTCATGGGCCGGGTTTGGGTGTATTTTTGAAGGAGTATTGAAGGCACGCATGATAAAGCGTTTCCCCGAACTATCCTTTCTTTTGATAGTGAATAATGTTATTTTAGTTTCAGTGTTTGCTTATCCAACAAAAAAAGAAGCTCCGAGCCTGTTACGCTTGCGTACGCACCAGTAACGCCTAAATGTATGCATTGTGCACAGGTGCGCTAGCTATTAGTCGTTCCAGCGCTTAAAAATACTATCACCTTTCAGCGTGCAGTGACAGATGGTATTCCGAAACACGGTTACCTTCTTCACATCCCAGCGACAGAGCATACCGGGAAACCGGGATTAAACACCAGATGGAGAACGAGTTTCCGTGCAAACACACAAGCATCCAAACACAACACACATACACACATACAAACAAAAAACGCACCTGTTTTCCCTCACCATGCGCCAGATTGATCGATACCATACTCCAAAATACATCGACCGAAAAGCAATCTCAATTGGTCGAGGGTCGCGTATTTTACTAACCCTACCGACGACGGTGGAATGTGTGCGAGTGTGTGCCAAAGCCGACCTCTGCCGGCACTGCCAAACCATTGCCAAACCGAACAATAAACTACACACACTCACACACACACAGACACATGGGCCCGACCATGATTGGAATTTATGTCCTGCATCTACTATTACTCCCGTCCCCGAGCACACTGTGCGTTCTTTCGTTCGGGCGCGGAAATAGTCGCTAAAGTCGCGCCGTACATTTCACACACCCACACATACACACACACAGAGGAAAGCAAGGTTCGGATTATGTTATTGTTATTTACCACCCACAATGGGCCGGTTGTCTTAACCTCCCTGTGCCACGGATCGCGCGGAATCAAATATTTTTACCCATGTTTACAGTAAAATTGGCGCACGTTCTGAAGTTTGGAAAATTTATGGACCACGATTAATGACATTTCCAACCCCGGGGTGGTGGTGGAAGAATGGGTGATGGTGGAGTGGAGTTACATTTTCCTACCATTTTCTTCCACCGTCTTTCGAGCGTAACGTGTGTGTTTAGCTCTCGTAAAGTCACCAGCATCAGTCACCAACAGAAGTCAACAGAAGCAGAGCGATTGATTGTGAAAATTGGAAAACTATTGACGTTTCCACAGCCAGACAATCGCTGCGCTACTGTTTCCGATTGAGAAGAAGGAGACCAGAATGAATCTGATGCGAGAACGATGCGTCTATCTCGCTGTAACTATGGTGAGAAGCTTCGACAGCTGGACATGGTGCCTAGTAACCGGGACCGTTTACGTACGGTCTTGCTCGTGGATGATGGATCGTTGCTCCACATCCATGATGATGGAAAGCTGTGCTGATGAAGATTGGTAGACCGGTGTCCGATAGGGGGGAAGAAGAAGGACGGTAACCGTTTTAGATTCGGGGCCACTGGTGTCAGCACGATGATGAGGCACATTATGACCATCGATTTACGATCATCACATCACCGCACGATGATTCACGGTCCCCCGGTGGGACGGCCGGTGTTAATCGTCATTCCATTGGTCCGAATCATCATCGCTCGCCTCGAACCATGAAGGTGTTAACTATCTGATTGTCGCTCGTTTGTATCGGTTTTATTTACACCAATTACAGTCGACCAGAAGTTAACCTCGTTGCATGATGTTTATTGCATCACTAATGCGGATTTAACACACTTTTACAATCGTGTACGAACAAGACGATTATGCTAAAAACGCCATCCGAAAAGATTGTAGGATTTTCGCCTAAAGCATGCACAAGCAACCGACAAATATGATTTTATGCAAATAAGGATAATCACCTTACGCTTAGCGTGTGCGAGTAGATACGAAGAAAATCGTTCAAGATTAAAATGAGATTGTGGCGTCACCATAATCCATAGACAAATCGGTAGAAAGCTTGGAAGGTATACTGTATGGCGGCTTTGGAAACAACCTTAATCCGGGAAGCTTTACTTCAAAAGTACCTAACGAACACGATAAATGTGATTAAGACGATGAGATATACCGTTAAATCTACATCGCTCTGAGTGGATATTTGCACCAATTTATTTACTATTATTACATTTAGCTTTTATACCTTTTGCCCCTTTTTACCATTACATCTATCCGCTTGACCTATATAACGCTACGTTTATATATCTACCCGCTTGCGATCGAAAATCATTTATCATTCGGTAAACTAATCGCTTTCACCGATTTAACAATTATGTTTTCTTTTGCTCCATTTTGCTGTAACAGACACAAACACACGATATTCGCCAACGGCAATGGATAACACACAAAAACACCCCAATCGAAATTGCTAACCGATTCGATCGAGGAACTACGAGCGCAGCGGGTGATTCTGTGGGTGTGGGTTGCATTCTGGGAGTGTAAACGGCCACCGTTTGGCAAATGTTTAAACCACACACACACACACACACACACACACACACACACACACACACACACACACACACACACACACACACACACACACACACACACACACACACACACACACACACACACACACACACACACACACACACACACACACACACACACACACACACACACACACACACACAACCCCGCTCGCGTGAAGAATGGTAGAGAAAAAGGACAAGAAATCCGCCCCTCATCCTCCTTCGGCGAAGAGAGATAACAACCGCCGGGTTGAAGTGAAGTGGAAACCGGGCGGGCACGCGGGAGTAAAATATGATCTGTCAAAACAAATGCTATTTTTAAGACGAGATTTATTTTTCCCACTCGGTAGTTTATCTAGCGAAAGATTGAACTGCTACCGTGTGGCTGCACCATCATCATCATCATGAATGGCGGTAATAGTAAGCAGCAGCAGCAGCACCGCGCAGCATCATCCTCGATCGGCTGATCGGCGTCTGGGGCTCGCAGTTGCCCCTCGCGGCAACACATTACAGTGATGATGCAGCGTCATTGATTAAAAGTAGCATCAGCATCGGCAAGACAGTCGGTTCATCATCATCAGAAGTGTCTGGTACCTTGCATGCCCGAAACCACGATGCAGACACACGGAACCGAATAATCTCCCAGGTGGCGGTCGAATTGGAAGCAAACGGGAACTTTAATGTGATTGGAAAAACCACCGTGCGAGTGTGTTTTGCCGTGTCATCGAAGATTTCAGAAAACCATACCAGCTCGGTTCTCGCCCCAAACAGAGTGAATTGAATGGTTCGTGATCATGGTACTTCTTTTCCGAGTGCGACCTTTACCTTTTGGGTCACGTACGGTATGGATGCCCCCTTTGCGAAGTGCTCGGATCGTTTGTTACAAAACGAGTGCTTCGTGGTGGACAATCGCATTCCAGGGCAGCAGAGGGAACGGCAGGGTAAGGCAAGTGACAGATAACAAACGATCGACCATCGTCGTTGGCAGTGAACGTGCCCGGAAGTGAATGTATTCCCCGTTTGTACGTGAATTGCATTTTCGGTAAGGAAAATCTGTTTTCCATTGCTTTTCTACTTCATCCACCTTTTTTTCTTGCCGCAAAACGTTTTGTGGGAATTGGACAATAGGAATGGCAAACAACATATTTATTCACCTTCCTTCCGCCCTTTTTTGTTCGTTCGCTTGCTTGCATTCCTTTATCACATTTTTTCCCCAATTCCCTCGAGCAAGATGGCAAAAGAGGCAAGTGATTTTTGGATTTCAATTTCCAATTTTTGCTCCCAGTCAGCGCCGTAGGCGACACGATTCCCACGGCAAGACGTCCAACATATTGGTCCCGTGAGACACACACGTTCCAACCAGCCGTGTCCGCCATGCGGGAAGAGAGCTGGCGGATCGAAAACTTCTCCGTATTACACGCTCAATTAAATATGACATGATACGGTCACTGTGCTGTGCCTTTCCCGGCTTGAAGTGTGCTATTCAGCCCTCACTAACTTGGAATGCCATGCCGAAATATGGTGCATAAACGAACACGAATGCCTGAAATGTTTCAGGCACGCTTTGGGAAGTGTGAAGAGAGAAGTTAGGTTAACGAAGTTTTTTTTCCTTCCAGTTGTTGGTGGTTCTTTTGCGCTAGAAATGCGCCCCAGACACATTCCAAGCTTGCTGCTTTATGCGGACCATCATCAAATCCGAAATGTTCAACTTCTCAATCGAGCATGATGATGATAACAGAAGGTCTAATCGTTTATCGAAATAGATTCCGAGTACGAGTTGGTCTGTAACTTTGTCTGAGCAACCGTTTCTACGTTCGGCTGCCTTTAATACCTCCGTAAGGAGTCACAAACTTCCAAACGGTGACGAATAAAGTACCATTTTTATAGCAAATGTGAAAGTTTCACCCAAAATGGGACTTGACTTCTCGCTCCAAACGAACTGCCCCTTCCAAAACTCAACTCCCCTCTACTCGGCCGTATGAATCATGCCGCACTTATAGAGCATACGTTTGTCGGACGGGTAAGATATATGTTATTTCCCTTCCAGAAATGGGCTATCTATCGATGAACGAAAATACCACCCGACTGTGCGTTGACGAGTTAGCAGCATGAGGGAGAACAAACACCTTTGGCTCTGTTCCGAAGTGGCAGTCGGTTATAAATATTCCACAATGTCCGGAGGTGCTGGCTGTATTTTTCGGCCCATTTTACGTTCCCCGGGTTTTTCTTTATTATTCATTTTGGATCCACATCCAAACGACCCGTCGGTGATGTTTTTGTTGACCCATCTGGCAAAATGGCAATAGAGGCTTAATGGATGTGGCTCTGGCGGGCCGGTTATCCCCAAGGGGACGACGTTCCATTTCAACCTTTCTACGGTAAATCTTCAAACTACCCCTTCTTTTCCGATGGGTCAAAGCTCTCAATGTTTGGCGTCGTAAAAACGGTTTAGAGTTCGCCCGTTTGTGTCTGTGTGTGCGAGTTGGGGAATTGATACGGAAATAAAGTTCTCGAAAGCAGGAAAGTATTGACACTTCTATCTGTCTGGAGATTGTGCTTCTTGTTGGAGTAGTTTTTGAAGGACATTTCAACTCGTCCGAATGCACTTTTCCACTGGACACTGTGTTTGTATGCGTTGCTTTCGATGATTCTTTCTCCAATCGATGCGCATTTCAAATGTGAGCGTCTTTTGAGTGGGTAAACAAATGTTATAGGCGAGTGTTAGGAGTTTTGAAATGTTATTTTACAAAAAGAAACTGAATGCTTACAACATATTTCAGTTGTTCAATTTCATATTAAAGTTAGAGCATGTTAAAATGCTTTCAAAATATTAGTTTCGAATAGTCTTAAAGCGCAGCTCCAACGTCACAAACCTCCATGGAAACCTTCAACATATATCCAATCGAAATCTCCAACCTTGGCCACAAGTACACTCGTGGGCTAGTAAAACAATCGCAAGAACAACGGCTTACCAGAGAACTCGTACAAGGGTGCTCTACAAGATAAAGCACATCATTACGTCAAGATTCACTCAGTATCTCACTACCATTGCCGTCATTGAGACCAGATTTTCATGCCCGGACATCGGCTAGCCCGGATCGTTGCTGCTGGGCGACAGCAAACAAAAGAGCATGTCATGTCGGCTACAAGAAGCCACGTCCATCCCGTGGATGGGCGGAGGACATTCCATTAAAGCGCATTCTGCACGGAATAGGGATGTGTTGTTTTTTCTGCTGGTTTTGCTCACGCTCTCTGTCTCCACAACGCTTCTCTCTCTCTTCCTACATGCTAGTCCACTCCCGCCGGAGCTACATTTCGAACACCGGAGTGTCCTTGTCGGCGTCCTTGTCTATTGTACCGTGTACCACTGCAAGGGATGTACTTAAACGTCAGCTAATGAGCTGCCGGATCGTAAGTTGCTCTACCGTATCACTGGGCACAAGCCGTTCGGACGTACGGCACTTCGGGGTGGATGGTTTGGTTTTTTTGGGGTTAGTAATCTTCCGGCTTTTCGCTATCTGGGCACGTATAAGTGTCCACTACACATAATGGGTTTACTGCTGAAGGCGATTCTAATGCGTTTACTGGTTTTGTAATAAAAGGGTTATAGATAACTGCCTTTATAGATATCAGTAGAACAAATCAAGCAATTTAAGTTTTAAAAACAATTAAGTTCATGTTATCTTAAAAATGTGTGTGTAAAGGAAGAGATTCTGTTTTTGCGAATCACAACTGAATGCCTGTGCTTTTCTATTCTATTTGAACTACAGTATATTCTCTGAGGATTTACCAATACCTTAAATTCATGGACCTGTTTCACTAAGATAATGCCTCTGTGTGATATTTTCTGTAACCAAAACGAACAATGAACTCTATCGAGAAAAATATGTTTTTGGTATATCCAAACTGTTGTCTTTATAACTGGCCTGCCGATTCCAGGTAGTAACGATACGACACAGATGCTATGATGTCCTTGCTATGCGTGTGCTTGTCATCATAATACGGGCAGATTGTCCGGACATTTTCCGATCGGATATCCCGAGCAAGTTTTTCCTGCTTTCTGAGAACACCCTGCAGCCTTCCATCATGAGTATTCAGCACTCTATTATGGTCATGCATAGTAATGCGTTCTGCGTTATGTTCCATTTTTGTTGAGTTATTATACCTCTCTACATATCTTCGTAAATCTTGTTCCAACTCCAACTCTGCGTCTTCATTACTCTAATGTTAGTAAAACTATTCAGCTGGCTCAAAATAAACTCATCTCCATTATGCAAACAACTATTAGACCCTCTACAATCCACGCTCGTTACAAAGGAACATGGAAAAATCCGCCAGCTGTGGCTGTGAAAACTTTCCCACTGCGCTAGGACGCTTTGTTGCCTATTCCGTGGTTTCGCACCCTATTCCAAACTGCTTATCTTGCTTCAACACAAGCTCTATCAGTTTTGGGGAAGTTTCACTATTCAATTGCCCTAAACGAAGGATGCGGATTAAATGCACTTGGCAAACTACATTTGCATCTTTGCGATATAATCCTCTGCAGACTCCTCTGGACTTCGCGATTTTGTGCCGGGAAGAATGCTCTCGAATGTCCTCACAAGTTGAACAGCTCGGAATCTGCTTAGTGTCATTACTAACACCTAGCTTTTAACCCTTTCTTTCAACTGGAACCCAACATTCCAAAGGCAATTCAACATCTCGTTGAAAAACTTCTAACAAGAAAACTTCAAGGCCGGTTTTTAGTGATTTAGTGATACTTTAGGGACATTAACTATCTCATTCCCGTTTTCGAGCTCATCCCAAACTTATGGCACACTCCGTATCCTTGCTCGAGAGTGATTTATGCCACTCCATTTGCCGTTTTCAATTTGCCACCATTTCAATTTGTACCACTCGGCAGCTGACACAGATCCGCTTGACCCCCTTTCTTTTCGCAGACAAAACTGTAGTGACAAAAAAAAATCGCTCGCTCCCTTCCTTTGCCACGCACAAGAAAGTAACGCACACAGTTTCGACTCGAGTGACTCTTTCTCTTCAGGACCTTTGATAGTCACCCCGAAGCGGTTTTGGCACGGGACACGAGATGCGTAAAAGTACCTAAGAGGACACGCTTGTCGCACGCTGCTTTAGATCTTACCATCAGATTCGCTTATCTGTGACTCGTCGTTGCCTCACTCAAACCGGCAGCTCGTTTCGGCAATCTCATCTGTCAGCTTGCACCCCCTGCAAGACATGGAGCGCGGTGTGGCAGGCCCGAGCTAGGAGCAAAGTGAGGCGGAGTCATAAAAAATCGTATGTTTCAGTTAGTTAAACTTTATGGCTACGCAGGGAGTGAATATTAAAGTTTATGGTGCTCGGTTTTGTTTACAAGAAGATCCCATTTCCCGCGAAAGTTGAGCATGAAGGGAAATGTGTGTTGTGTGCGCGCCATGAAGCATTGCCAAGCACTGCCGGTGTACGGGATGGACGACTGTGGGGTCGTCGGAACGTCGGTGTGGGCCATTGAAATGCAAGGCCAAGGTAGACTGGTGAGTGGTTTCAAGGGAAACGGTCTTGCTGTGTGCTATGTGCGGAGTGATTTTCTCACTTTCGTTCAAATGAACTTGGCTAATGTTATTCGCTCTATCAGGTTCTTTCGCAAGATTTCCATGTACGCATGTGAATAATGAAATTAGCTTGTAAAATGATGATTAATTTACAAGCATTGTTCATCAGTACTACGGATATAACAGCAGAACTATCTGCTAGTCTTCCCAAAAGACTGACACTGTTCAAAAAAGTTGTTTTATACGTACTAAAATCGATGCCTTAATCATGATCTAACCGCTTTTCTGCAACGACTACAATTCAATGGAAGCTTAATAGCTGCCAATTAATAATTTCTCATAAACTTCATTTTCAGCAAGAATGCCAATGATCATAATTTTGCATCCATCGCTGCCATCAATACGGTTTGCAAAGAAACCACAGTCTAACTTTCATTTACTTCCCCTTCAACATCCTCTCATCCTTCAGCCGGCAAATCAGCCTAACGCAAATGGTCAGAAGTTATTTGTTATTGATTTTTTGCTTTATTTCATTGCTTGCTGAGTTCTGCTTACCCCAGCAGCTACGGCTTCTCTTTGCCCAAACCGCACCAGACCGTTCCGAATAAAGAATCGCCGGCCAGCGGGGTTACGGTTTATCATTTTGATCGAAACGAATCACAAATCATTTGCAGCAAGGTTCGGGTTTCGATGGCTGTAGTCCACGAAGTGGGAAGATCGAAACGAGCCTAACGCGTAGCGAAACTCAAACCACAAGTCTAACCAATACGAGTACAACTTGCCGTACTTTAAGCATTCGCTTTTCATCCTACCCACCCAAATCCAAACCGTACTCGGTGGGACAACTTTTATTTTGTAATCTGCAAAACCAACCAATTATCGTGAACCATTTGTTGCTCTGCTCGTGATGGTGCTGGTGGTCGCGAAACGGGCATATTTGTTGCTTCACTGCTAAAAGCCACCGTAACTCACCGGGGTTTGAAATGAAAAGGTTAGGCGGCACTAACCTTACGCGGCAGCACCAGGAACACAACCGGGTCAATAATTTTTCTCTTCCCCGGAGTTCATGTTTAGTTTAAGCGAACGCCAGCCATTGCTGCTTTGTGCATGTCGATCAACATAAAGCCACCACACCACTGCAGGTGGTCCCCCTGTGACGGTACTGAATTTCGTGGCTTGAGCACCTTGTGCTTCTTCTGTGTGTGTGTGGATTAGAGAGCGAGCCGCTCCTCGGAATCTCGGGAAGGTGCGCTACAAAAGCCTCGCTAGCCTCTTGCTTCCGGGCAACTCGTTTACCTCGGCGGACGAAGATAAGGAGCGAAGGCAAAGTTGGCAAATTGAATATTATAAATTTCACCTGCAGCCGTTTCCGTGCGAGACACGGGCCCCAGCCGCTGAACACACGGGCGCGCGCGTGTGCTGCTGCAAAGCGGTGGAATGGAAAGAAATTAAATTTACTTTGGCGTTATTGATTTTCGGGAATTTAATTAATTGCTCACTTACGAAAGTTGTGGTAGGAGAGTTGTCTTGCGCGGTTCCCTCCAATCCAACAGGAATTTTACTGAGAAAATAAAGTAAAAGCAAACACCATGATTGGTATCGTTGCCGGAAACAACATTTAAAAAATAACAAGCTCTTCGGGTCTTTTAACGCTCGCGCGGGAGCCCGGAAGTTGTTGGCTGACACTCGAAAAGGTTATGTCACAATGTCAAATGACTGACATTCGTCTGAGAGGCCTGAGGGACTAGCAGACCGACATCTTCGCATCTCTGGAGAAGCAAGCAGCAGGCAAGGGGTAATTAATATCACCGTAAATTACACCGATCCACACGAGGGCTCTTGATGTGTGGCGTCGTATGAGCGTCAGTTCGGCGACCGAAGAACCGCGCCAGGGAATTCCCTTGAAAACTTGCCGTTGTACCGTTCAGGATCGATCCATTCAGAGATCGGTGCCCCTTCGCTTCGGGTGCTCTTTTTTTTTGGTGAGCGCGTAGGTGATATTGACATTTTTTGCTCGCCCACCACCCAAACCGAGCGCCAATGTGCTGTTGGAGAACTTCTGACGGAGTACTAAAGCTTCCGATGGTGAAGGGATTGCCGTTTGATGTGGGTAAAAGTCGTTAAATAAACTGTCAGTTTCTATGCGTCCTTTGCGGGCGGTGAGGCTCGTTCTCCCTCTCGCACCGTGTCACGTCATGAGATTAATCGATTTTGTGCCGTGATTATGAGCTATCTCCCTGCTCAAGTGGTGGGGCTCTTGTTCGGATCGTACAGCGCACAAAAGGATCAAGACACCACGCTCCCTTCCAAGGTCCCCGGTATCGATTGGTGCAAGTAGTGGGGCCTTGCGAACAACAACAACGAGCGAAATCCTTCCAGAGTGTATCCAAGTGGCTCGTTTGCCATCGCTAGCGAGCTAACCTTTCTAACCCGAGGGCAATTCTTTACACCCGAATCCCGGATCGTGTAGCTCCCCCGTGCTCGTGCAGCAGTGAATGGAGCTTTATCTTACCGGAGGCAGACTCCGGGACTGGGACAGGTATATCGGGTTTCAGAAGTAAAGTAAAGAACGAAGGGAGAAACTTCTCCTGTCGGAAGCAAAACCATGGTTAGCTATTTTTGTGCTACTTTTTATTAGATTGAAACATTTTCTGCTGAGAGAAATTTCGTTACACTTTTCATGCAGAGCAAAAACAAGCTCTGACAAATCTGTTTCCTTTCACCTCGAACACGAATCGTGCATGAAGCGCAGATGATTTTTCGTTATTGATTTTTCCCCCCATTCGAATAAAACGGGTACTTACCGTCGGAAGCTCGCACGCTTTTCCGATGAAAGGTAACACGGAAGCGTTATGGTGCAAAAGGTGATTTCTGATGGTAATGGTGTGGGTGTATGAGTGGGGAGAGCAGGAATTATGGCCACTCGTTTCTCAACTTTGCTCGATTCGGTCATTCGCTTGACCGTTGGAGAAATTCCCCAAAGCAAAGGGGGGGGGGGGGGGGAAACACGCTGCTGTTGACACGACCGAAGGGGAAGGGTTTATTTGGTCAAATGTGTTTACCCCTTACCCTCGCCCTCACAATTTCCCAGCTCAATTCTTCCGATCGAAAGCTTTTCTCTCGGGCAAGTTCCCCACTATCGCTTTTTTCCGTTCGTTTCCGTTTGTTGTCTTCCTCCACCCCGGACAAAAAAAAGGTTAGCTCCCTTACGGGGTTTGTTTGCTGGCCTATCAGACAGAAAACAATGAAGAACAAATAGTGCCAACCCTTGGCACAACACCACCCTTTGGGTTCCCCCCTTGGGCGAGTTTCCCGCAAAGCACTGGGAACACGTATCGGATGACGTGGACTGATCGTTGCACAGGTTAGCTGGCTTTGACCGTGAAAGTGTAACCTTTTTGAGTGATATTAATGGGTTTACTTAGTCGTTCTTTTTTTTTGCTTTTAGTTTTGCTTCCAAAGGGATGAACAGGGATACTCGCTGAGATTGGGGCCACTGTGTTTGCGGATGGGTGCAAAAGGGAGTGATGAGAGCAGCAGGATAGATTACCTTATAAGCAATCTAATCATCTTACGGCAGCAGCGAAAATAAAACTGCTTCCGGTTCCGCAGCTTCATACTGATACATGCTTTTCATTCTCGCTCTTCTGCAGGTATGCTCCCGGAGGAATAAACCCATTGCAAGGACTCTAAGGAGGTAAGGTTCAGCTTAGCAGTTGTGTGTGAATGGTCTGTAGCGAATTTTATAGAACAATATTGAATTTTATTCTTTAAATAACAATTTTCCAAATTTGAGTTGGTTGGTTGGTACACACACAAACATTCTGTCCAGCTTACTAACCCCAAGCAATCAAAACAATCGGCTCGTATATCACATTAAGCAGTGGCTCATAAACACGACATGAAATTTTATGAGGCGATACGCTCAAAAAACATGACTCGATCAAGATTCTGCACGTCTTTTTGCCTGTAATCGTTTATGTATTTTTATGAGCTATTTATTCGCCTCCTCGTCTATCTACGCTTCCATCCGTACAATCAGATGCGTTTCACTTAGAACAACTTCTTATGCCGAATCATCAAACACACATAACAAGCAGGCGCGCTAATTACAGTCAACCATTCTGAGACTGAATAAATAAAGCCATCCCAGCACAAGCCACAGGCACCCGCCACTCGTGTTCGTGTAGAGTAATTCAATTTTTCTTCTGCCAATCCGGAGTGAGGAAGTCAAAATGGGGATGCGCTTTCTACGCGGGAGTAGAAGGGAGCAAGCATAGAAAGAAATCTTGCCGCCGCAAAATCAGACATTTGAACGTGACCGAAATGATGTTTGCCGAGCGCTGTCCTAACAAACCATGAATGAGCATGTGATGAGCGAATCATTACGAACGAATTATGGTCACTCGACACGATGCTATAGCATACACACATATACATACATGCCAGCGTTGTGATGTAATACAAACTATGATTAATATTACACGAGCCCAACCAACTTGCGAGATATTAATATTCATGACGAAGTCTACTCTTGCTTATCTGACTGTTCTGGTAGTTCGCTTCTTATACAGCAACTTTACGATTCTTTGTATTTGCAACGTGTTCGATACATGCACTACTTGAACGGTGTCAGAGTTGCTGTATCCTTTAATGGCAGCAATAGAAAAGCGTTACAAAAACGAGACCCTAACGTCAACTGCAACCGCTTCAGGTTTGCTTAGCGGAGCGATGCACAAATATTGAACTAACATTTACACAACCCATCCGGGACCAAACATGTCGCGCACAATACCATGCTTCGGTGGCAATGTTCAGTATCGCCCTCCCGCACTGCCCAGCCACCGGCACAAATAGCAACTCATAAATGGCCCAACGAACCGAAGGGAAGCCCACCCGCTTTCCCAACAAACTCTCCACGCTACAATAACTCTCGGGCCGAGAAAAAAAATCCCCTTGCAAAGAAAACATGCAACCTTCTTCTGCCAACACTTGCACAATCGTGGTGTATGTGTGCCGTTGTCGTCGTAACGGCACCAGGAAATAGATAACAAACAATAAAATTGTCAAATGCAATTTACACAAAACATTTCCTACACCCGAGTGGCAGCAAGCCGGTCGGTGGAAAGGCAGCGGAAGCGCCACAGGATGTACGTGTGCTGCTGGTGGACGGTGGCATTGCACGGGCACAGGTTACCAACGTACACTCTGCACCACCGAGTGTACGAATGCTAACCGAGATTTCTTCCTCAGCTGGTGCATACACAATACGGCGGCGTAGGTTTCTTTTTTGCATGTTACCTCCCCATACTTGGCAGCATTATTGTGGAAGAAAGCTTGCAAGAGAGAGTGAGAGAGAGGAAAAAAAACACATCCTAAAAACCTGTCCCTACACCTTTTCCGACCCGACAACAGCGAAAACCTTTTATGAGGTTTACCACCTTTTCTATCTCCAGCTGGCAGCGGGACAAAGTCAAGCGGGACACAATTGGCTCAGCCACTGCGGCACTGCTCGTTGTTATACTGTGTTAACCTCGGTAAAATCGCTGTGTCAGTGTTTAAGCGATTGGACAGTTACTTGGGCCGGCACCGGAATGGCAGCAGAAAATGGTCCTCTATTTTTTTTTCGGGCTACGAAAATGGCCTTTCAAGTCGTAGTGCTAATGGTGCACACCGGTGAATATACCCGTACAGTGGGAGCATTTGTTCCGTGTCTACTTATCTATGGTTCTTTTTTGCTGTCTGTGCGAGTGATTTTGATGGTGGCTTAAGCTCTTAGGGAGCTGCTTGGGCGTGTGAATCCCAATGCTGGATGAGTTGCCTAAAATCGGTAGAACACCAGGCGCCTCCATTACTTACTTGCACATGGTTTACCAAACGTATCGAAATGGAGGTAAGAACATGTACATTCAGCGCAATATTGAGATTTGCAAGATGCTTTCAACGAACCATTAAGTCCGTTTAGAACATTCTGTAGGGCGTACATAAGTGAAAAAGTAACAAATCAATATTCAAAAGTATTAGAAAGTATTAATAATATGTATAATCGATTTTTCGCAACATGCAGTTTGCAGTACTTCCAACAGAATCCGGTTTGAGTTATGTTATCATCCAATTTTAAACCAATTGAGAAAAAAACTCCCTTAATTATACTTGCATGCACAATTGCTTACATTGCTCCACTTTCCATCGAGCAACAAAGTAAGCTTTTACGACCGTCAATAAAAATGTACTTCACTTGACCGCGCCTGCCGTTCTGTTATTCATTGCTGTGCTGGTGGTTTCCCATGAACGCTTTCAAACAATGCGACTCAAACACATCCCCGGCGCACGGCAATGAAGTCCCGCGGGATGTAATGAATGCCACACTCATCGAATAAAACGGGAGAATAAAAAATACAAAATCAATTCCACCACAGCGTGTATACTCCCGTGGGACGATTGATTGCCCACTAACGCCACTAGATTGACGAATATCGATCATTTTCTCCCCGCGCTGGTCTTGGTCTGCGGTGCGTGCTGCATTTTATGACCCTAACGCCCCTTCTAGAACGAGAAGCGGTGGAAAAATAGCTCCAAAGGGATGGATAATTCTGTTAGCAATACTTTGCCTCTCTTTCTTCCTCTCTTTCTCTCTCTCTCTTTCTCTCTCTCTCTCTCTCTCTCGTTTTTCTGCGCTTTCAAATTCCTCTCATGTGGGCAATCGTTGGCAGTGATTCAAACATTATGAAAAAAAACCACACAACCAGCAGCACATTCCCCTCACATACCCACACCAGGCCACCAAATGCGCGCAAACCATTCCACATCACCGAGTTGTTTTGTGTGTGAGAGCGGGAAAAAAAATATAAAAGAGAAGAACAAAACTATGCAACCACAAATGGTTGTACCTCAAAGCTCCCGGCCCATGCGTTACGTTCTTTCCGTTTGCCTATGAGGCCGCGTGGTTCGGAAAAGTAGAAACGGAAATTTATCTTTACCAAACACCAACCGTCCGCGAACCATCGCCCAACATCATCACACCAAAAACCAACCAAATACCACCATTCGACGGTGGTAATGAAATTATGTTTTATTGCAACCACCGCCAAGTCAGCCACCAGCCCCTGCAAGCGGTTGCGAGAATGTCGATTTTCATCACCATCGTTCGGGGGGAAGAAAAATGGTGAATCACCATCCCGTTGCGCGGCGTGGCAAAAGGCATCAAATAGTAGGTGCAAAATAATGTTATTAAATTTGAGCGCGACGGTGTGTGAATCGTACCCAGTCGGGGCATTAAATTGTAAGACTGCCGGGATCATTCTTTTTTTTTCGGCAAGTCACTTCTTTTGCCCCCAGGGCGGCAAAACGTAAGCGCTTGAAACGCACGAACGAAAGCGTACATACACGCACACACACACACACTGTCGTCTCATAGTTGCTCTGCACACCGAATAAATAATCATCAACATGGCGACGGTGATGTGGTTCTGGTGACCGTGAAGTGATTTTCCGGATGGAAAATCTTAATGAACTGAAGCTAAAACTGGACGATTTATTTACTTTACACATCGCGCACCAAGGGCACACCGAAAGTACGGAGTAGATTTATTCGTGCACTTACACCATTCGTCCCAATCGGTAAGGCCCCGTCCCATTGGTATGGGGCAGGGTCGAAACAAATTCCAGACGCGTTCACTCACACGAGAGGTGGTATAATAATGCGCTCTAGCTCAAGCCGTGCCGCGATTAGCTAAACATGAAAATAATGGATTGCTGATCATAGCCTTCGCAAGCTTATTTGCTAACCGGTCAAATCGAATGCATTATTAAATTATCGTGCTCCAGCGTGCGTGCAGTTTAAACTCAATTGTACCGCTTTTTTGACTGCAAAATTGCCGTTTATTCAATTATTGTTATGCTCTGTGTGATGCATTGAATGGCACACAATTGTGGTCATTATTAGGTTACACGCATGAAGCAAGCGATTCATCATGCAACCGTCACGGGAAGTTTGCTTTAAAATTTAAACTTTGAAGGGTTTGCAACATCCTTTCCTAAGGATGCCAGTATGCAGAGGCCATTGGGTGTGCTAACGAAGTTAGAACTGTGGCGTAATTGAGTTATGCATAATGTGACCGGCCGAGCCGCATGGAATGACATCTCCTGAGAAAGGCTATCATTGTCGTCTTCTATTTTATCAATTTAAGCTTTAATAGCTCCATCTTCTTATGGGTTATGTAGAAAGACAGATAAACGGGTGTACACCAATTAAAGGTCCAATAAGAATGTCTTAATGGCTTAATCACTGCCCTAAACAATTGATTGTTAATTGGTGTTTCAACAAACACCAGTGCCCATTAGTCTGTAAAACTTAGGCTTCAAGTGTGTAACCTGCTTTAGAAAACTCTTCAATTAAATCACACAACGCACTGCCCCCCTTTGCCATTCAGGTTCTTTCTTTCACAATCGTCTGCAATTATTTTCCCTTTCGTTCTCTACAGCACTCAAAGACGCCAACCGTTGCACCAAGCAATGGCCTCTCTCTTAAGAAACAAAACCGCCTCGTTTGCATACACTCCACACGCAATGGCAGCTTGCGACCGCTCATTTCTCGGACCTGTTCGTTTCAACCTGTCTTTGGCTGGAAAACCATCTGTCGTGGCTGGTGTAAGCACTCACGCTTACACACACTCTCTAAGCTCAACCTAGGCTGCAACCTGGCAAGTGTCGTGATTAAGTTGGCGAGTCCCCGAACGTCAATCTAATTAATCCGGCACAATTCACTCTCGTCTACTAGAGAGTTTCCCACGATCGGTAGACCGCTCGAGCCTGGCACTGGGGGCAACAGAGTCTTAGCTCCTTCTCGCCGCAGAGCGTAACATAAAGGAAAGCCATTCCTACACCGCCTACGCCCGCTAGACGTACACGATATGAAGACGTGCTCATCGCTCGAGTCAGACTTGTTTGCGCAGCGCACGTACATATTCGCACAACGCGCAACGTTCCGCGTAAAGGGACGTCCGCTTTTTTGACGACTACGACGATGTGCCCGGAAGTGTGGGAAGGGTTTAACCCGCTGGTAAAGTTTTCCACTCCCTCTCAGCTTTGCTGGGCCGCACAGGAATGCAGTGCATTTGAAGCGCATTCGTGCCAAAGGGCTGTTGCACAGGAGGACGTTCGACCGTTCCGGGAAGGTGCTTTCGAGTGCAACAGGGTCGGTTTTGTTTTGAAGTTTGTTGTCGCAGCAAAAGTTTGATCTTTGTTCATCCG
This sequence comes from Anopheles coluzzii, assembly GCF_943734685.1. Lineage (NCBI taxonomy): Eukaryota > Metazoa > Arthropoda > Insecta > Diptera > Culicidae > Anopheles > Anopheles coluzzii. Next base: position 8,663,284 of record NC_064671.1, read on the forward strand.
ACCCTTGCACCTTTGCCCTTGCCACCGTTGTATGCAGCACTTTATAAAACCGCACGATAATGGTTAACAGTGGTTTAATAGAATTAGGAACTTCTCTCTGCTGCTATCGGGCTAAAAGCCGGACGATAGATACTCTACTGTTTCAAGCAACATGTCACGCAACTCGCTCCAAACGGTTTGGGAACACGTACACACAGCGACAAAGGGGATAAAGACAAACCCCTCATCCCCCTCTGCTTTTCAATATGGGTTCTCGTTCCATTGACAAACGGTGCTGTCAATGCCACTGGCAACGGGGAAACCCTCATGTTGCAGACAGCAGACAACAGAGAGCGCACTGGCACATCGAGTAGACCGGCAAGGATGAAGACACGCTAATGAAAACCATAACAAAGCCACAAGAATCAAACCTCGAACGATGCGTTGATGAAGCCGAGAGGCGTGGCTGGGTTTGGCAAACAGTGTCACTATTCATTTGCCGCTAATCGACAGCAAACAACCAAAGAAACAAACGCATTGTGCGGGAGAGGACACAATGCGCATACGGGGGTTTTGGGTTTGCACATGCACAATTGGCTGCGTGTCATCAGTTGAGACAATATTGTTCCAATTCGTGTGGCGGTGCGTGAACAGGACGCTGCTAGTTCTTAAAAAATGGTTCCATTTGGGTCCAAATTCTATCGTGAAGCGTGATTTGATCTGGGCCATTTCACCCTCAGGCGGCAGAAATCGATCTACACTCCAATTTAATCCTTCCGGCTACAGACTATACTCTCTCTCTCTCTCGCTCTCTCTCTCTCATTGATTTGCTCTCTCTTTTTTCCTCTCTGACTACTAATCAAAGCCTAAGCCAAGCACACACCAACAACAGTATCGCTGTTGGTTTAGTTTTTGGAGGGAAGGTGCTGGAAAATTGTTTGCACTACGCTCAGTAAGCCACATTTTACCCTGCGGTTGCAAACTGTCGCGAAAGCACGCTATCAAATCACAACTTCCTCCCCTCCATACCTCTCCACCTAGCAGGGTGCTATTTTCCTGCAGATTAGAGGAAGGAAAGTATCGTCCCGGGCCCGGGAGGTCGACAGCCTGCTATCGATTTTTCTTCGCTCTTCCCCGGGGGATGGCGGTGCTATTTTCCATTTTCCGGCAGCAGGGGGCAGATGTTTTGTGTCCACTGTTGCAAAACTCCCATGCGCACATCATCACGTGTTTCGCATTTCTTGTTAGCAGCTGCCGGAAGGCACAATTCTGACAAACGGAACTGACAATTCAATGCTCGGTGCTAATCCGCACGATTCGCGTTGTTGTTGGTGTGCTGTGCCAATGGGGTGCGTTCGGTGTGTTCGGTGTGTGTCCGTGTCACCTGCACCCGTGTGCCATGAGCAACCTCTGAAACTGGACTGGCCTCGCCCACCGCTCAGCAGGCGAATTATTATGTTAGACTATTCAACCTTTCGAGCCGTGGACATCCGGGATTCGCCGCGTCATGGGTTCTTGTTGGTTCTCCCTGAGTAGGTAAAATAACAGCAATCCCTACAACCATCCAACGGTTCAGGGAGGTTGAATGGGGGAGGGAGGAACAGTTGGAAGCGAAAACAACAAAAACAACCTACAATAGAACGCCGCAAGTTAAGTAGCAACCTTCTTGAGCCACTTCCCATGCGCTATAAAGCACAGCAAGCGGGTGTGCGACTCGGGCAACGGATAAAAACGCACCCCGAATCGTCATAAGCGTGATTCCGTCATGATTTTGTGCTTTCCTTTTTCTCTCTTTTTTCTGTGCACGAAACACAAGGATTATGTGGTTGCTATTGTGTGTGGTATGCTTGAGCTGTGATGCTGTTTTACCATAAAGGTCGTATGACAGCAGCTGTTTCGACCACGGGAACGCAATTCCCATCCGGTTGCCGTTTGCCGTGGTTTTGCATGGTTTGAACAACCGTGTGTAGCAGCATTCCATCATAACAATTCCGCCTAATAATAATGCGGAAACGGGAATGTATGCTGATGAAATTCTTTTCTATTTGTCAAGAACGGGTCCTTCCGCGCTTACGTATGGTAAGTGGGCAGACAGAAAGCTGATAAGAGTTTGCGGCAAACATATCTCAAACTGACAAATGCGATTTTTGCACACATTTTGCTTTTGTAAAGTTGAAAAGTTTTTGCATAATTCGTGGAATGAAATTCTGAATACGTTCCTAGCTAAACTCTAGTGCATTTTAGCATATTATTTACTATTTTTGCGATAAAAGTAATAAAATATAGACAGAAAACTAACATACGTCCATTACAGCACTGATTCCCAGCATTAGCCCAATTGGCGAATCAGTTTTGCAACATAAATTCCACCGAACCTGGACCCATTCCGGCGCAAACTACGCAAACCTTGGTCAATTAATTTCAACTCCAGCTGGAATTGCATTTCCCGCTTGTTCGGCCTCACATTTTGGAAGAATTCATTTCCAGCTCGTTAACCGTGTGTATTAGTCCGCAGCTCATTCGAATCTACCTTGCTTTGTGGCGGTACCTTTGCTCGTTCTTTCATCTTCGTCGTGCGTCTGCACCTCACGCCGGCCATTGTTGAAGCGGTCAACAGTTTCCCCCTTGTACTCCCGGTATGACCCGCTTTCACAACACGCTTTCGAATGGTGTGTGTGTGTGCCTTCACATTTTTTTGTGTTTGGTTTTGCTTCCTCATTGCGTCATAGCGTAACAGAGAGACGTGAAAGACTTTGTTTTGTTTCGCTCGGCCGCTATCAACAAGCCCTTTGCCCAATACGTGTACAACCGCCAGCATAAAACACCGCTGGAAACAAACATTTATGTTTCTGTGCGAGCACGATGCCTTTGTTTGCGATAATGATGAAAGACTCGTTGCCCCTTCTATGTTTGTGTGAGACTACATTTAGACGGAATGTATTTTTGGTTTGCTGCTTGCGTGTGATTGCAACGCTTCTAGGAATAACGAAATTAACAGAAAGTATTGTTTTGCATTTAAATACTACTTTTGTTGAAGTTCTACATTTTGATGCTGAAAAACTACAAACAGTTCAGCATCTACCCTCAGCAGTCCGCTGCCGGAAAACATAACACCGCTTGCAGATACAAAATACGAAAAGCTGCTTGTCAAACAGAATGAAACTCAATCAGCAAAAATAAATTTACCAACCGCCCCCGTTTCACCACCATCCTTTTACGCCACCCCATATCCACCCGGGACGGGAAAAAGGCATCCGAGGAAAGCTTTTGTGTGCTGCGCAACACAACAGGTACCGGCGTTGATAAATTAAAAAATCCAAACGTTGTGAAGTGGACCGTTGTTCCGGAATAGTTCTGACGGTGGGTACACGATGGTTTGAAAAATTGACACGCAACACCAACCGGCAGCAAGTTGCCCGTTGCCCGGCAATCCGAGCGATCTCCCCGTTATTCGTTTTCAGCCGGACAGCCGGAAGCTAGCTACCACGGCAAATGTATAACGCAAACAAACGGAAAGCATTCAGTGGCAACCGTTGGCAAGCGCAGGCGGTAAAAGAAAAGGAAACGTTTTCCGATCTTACAATCCGATTTAAAGTTTATCCAGCACTAAGCGGCATAAGAATGCATTAGTACGCGGCGCGCACCGAGTTCGAGTTGACATTTTAACCAGCGCTGGATGAGAAAAAATCCATTCCATCCATCACGATGAAGCGATCTCAGTCGCGCTGTGGTAAGCTGAGATTGAACTTCTGGAACAAATCATTTACTTTCCTTTTTTTATACATTTCCATTAAAGCTTTCCATTTTGTTTTTTTTTTGCGTTGTTTTCGCTTTCATTCACCGCTGCTATAAATATCGGAATCTGGTGCTGACGAATGTCAACTCAAAAATCACTTCAGCTGATCGAAAGTCCCCCCTCTCGGGAGACTCGATGAAGCAGAAAAATAAAAGAACAAGCCCGAACCAGAGAGCCCGGGCCAGTAAAGCCTCTTAATGTTATGAGCTTAAAAAACCGCCATCGTGCGCAATTCACGCACCACTGCCGAATGGAGAGAAAAAAATCCACCCGAAAAAAAAACCAAGTAAAAACTCTTATCTTCCTCACAAATTCCCTCCTGCCCCCCCCCCCCCCTCCCCGGGTGTGACGGATACCTTTCCATCCCAGTGGCGCTCCGTTGGCTTCACCATTCGCTCTCTTTTTATCACAATTTACCGTAAATGGATAAACATCGATTGCGCCGGAAACGGCGGTACGGCGAACAGATACCCTTGGGCGCGCCCCCTCCCCTGCGAAACCATTCTCGGCCAACCGATATACCCGAACTACTGTCAATATTTGACTAGGCGAGCGTGCCAATATTGATCGAATTGTTTACCGTACAGTGAAAACTGTTTACAGTACCCGCGCACCGACTTGACTTGACTGACGCGGCTCACTCGATTGACTGACGGGTCTGGTGCGGTAAGGTTGATTTGTGTGTGTGTGTGTGTGTGTGTGGCGCTCTGCAAACCTCGAGGAGATCGAATAACTAAGAGGAATCACAGAGCTAAAACCAGGCGAGTCTGGTTTCATCCTAATCCTATCCGAGTCGGGGGTGGAAAGGTCTGAGAACCGCACGGTGTGTCAAGTGATTAAGTAATGCCCGAGAAAAATGGGTGAGCCTTTTTTCGATAATTCAATAAGATTTTCACTGGTTTTGGGGGGATGAGGTTGCTTTTAGATGTCTCTAGCATTTGAAATATTTATTTCCAACTCTATTGCTAAATAAAATTGTATTGTGATTGCATTATTCAATGAGTTATTTCAACTCGCCGGTCAGTGCCTGTCAACAACGTGACCATGAGGTGACGTGATCCATTCCAACCTATCTTAAAACTCCCCAGCCCCATGAGCTGATGTCATACGCTGATCACGATTTCTTGTTTAAGGGGTCAAAGGACACAATTCAGCTGACCATTCAGCAAAACCACTTATCTAATAGCGTCCACTCAGACTGTGAACATCAAGAGACAAGAGAAAGAAAAAAAAACAATAATTTTACCCCAAATGCCATCATCATCCAAAAACTGCAGCCAGAACCGGGGGGCTCACAATGGCTCACAGCCACACTGGTGGGATTTAGCTCGGGCTGCTGACACAATCTCGGTCCCCGTTGTGTGACAAACGAGCCCAAATTCTGTGCTGACCTTGCACATTTTTTTTTTCTCGTACGAATCTAAAACGGGGAGTGTGTCGGACAAGATAACACGTCCCGTGAGAGATTTAGTAACGGGCTGCAGCACAAGCACAACAGCAGCAGTTTTCAGTCTAACCCTCAACCTAATGGGGTCAGTTACAGTGAACAGCTGCTGTGGGTTTTGCAAGGGCTTTCTGTCTCTCTGATGCACCCAGGGGTTTCATGTATGAAAACCATCAAAGTTCACGTTTTTGAACAAATTTAATTTATTCTGCTGACGGCATTCGCAACCGCTGACGAACGTTTGTCATTTTATCAATTGCAAATAAAACGCAACGAGCGCACAAAATAAGCAAGCACATTGATAATGAAATCATACTCCCACCGCCAATGGGCGAAACGTAAATCCGATCCGACGGAGAAAAAGGCACAAATAATCACGCCAATAAGGATTTGCTCAATCAAATGCTCAATATCGTCTAAGGAAGTTCCCCGCGGTTGGCAGAACGAAGACGCAAACAAAAAATCATTTACCGAAATCGACTAAAATCAAACAACGATAAAAATCGACGTCGTAAGAATTTGGCAGTGGCCTCGCAGTGCCTGTGTACTTCCGAACGACGCACACACCAATCTGCACAGACGATGAAGAAATAAAATTTATCGATTTTTGATTCACCGTTCCGCTTGTGGCATTCGATTGTTTTTTCGTCTGGGCACACAAAAGCCATCCACGGTAGACATTTGAAACGTTTTCGTTGTAATCTCTGCCGCTCACGCAACTTCGGTACTAGTGGGGTCGCCGCAAAAAAAAAAACATTCCCCTCCACCCAACACAATAGAAGGCAAACAGTTTTTCGCTCCCCGGCCACTGGCACAGCTTTGTCTCTTAATAGAGTTAGCAAGAGCTTTGGTTCTGGTTTGGGAGATGGTAAATTTTATGGACATTGTTAGGAAGCTTGTTTTACGACGGCACAGCGCACCATTCGCCTGATCACCACTCGTCCGACATTGTACGCTAATGGTAGGCGACGAGCGTCGCTGCAAATCAGCGGGGAGTGAAATTTCAAGAACGAGACAAGCAACCGTACTCGACCAATACGCCACCAATGTGGGAGTCGTGCGAAATAACCCATAAAACAGGGACATCGATTCCTGTGTCCACCCGTTTCCGTGGCAGGGCTGGTTCACTTTTGTTGAAGCGTACAGCATGTTTTTATACATCCGAACCTCCTCCGGTTTCTTGTCACTATCTCTGCTCTGGCAAAGATATTATATTACAACTTGTACTTGTACTGGTCCCGGTGCCGCCTGCACACGATTGACAGTGAAAGATCGTAATCGCTTTCTGTGTTGTCTCCCCTTGTCTGCGTTTTCACAATGGCGGAGAGAAAGAGGGTTGAGTAAGTACGATACAAACGCTGATAATGTTCTGGCCTAGTTTCGGAAACCCATCTCGTAGGTACCGACAACAAGTAGCAACGGGTTGGCCTCTCACGCTACGCGTGCTGCTTTGCAGCCGACAACGAGACAACGCGTGTAAAAACGACAAGCAAATCGACATTCATTGCGATAGGATGACACGAATCTTTGCTGCGTGCATTAAATTCGTTCATGTTAACATTGTGTTGGAGGAAAGGTGGTGGAGCTAGCAAGAAGTAACATAAAAGCTAGGTCACAACGATTACACCCCATCCAAAATTGCATGTCTTGATGCCGTTTGCATTGGAAATTAAACACTTTGTTGACCAGATTAACAAGTTCGCCTCAAAGTGCACAATCTGCAAGACAAAACGCCTGGAGTCATGCAATTTGCTTAGCAAAACTGAAGTATTTAGATATTACAAGCGTCTATTCTAGCTTCACTTGACTTATCAGAACTGTTTTTCAAAATGGATACCACTACTTCATATCACTCGAAAATCAATAGCCAAGCAATTCCCTGTTATTGGTATAACTCTTTTACGCGCCATTACATCGCCCATGCCTTGCAAATAACCCTGCGCTTCGGTTTAATTACAGCTCTCACTCACTTCTCTTGCCACCACTTCGCCCCGAATGTTTCAAATTTGATGGCCAAAATAAATTATGTACTCACTCTTGCTATCAATCTATCCATCCTCATGATTTTAACACCATTTGTCAGGCGGCGTAAACAGGAGCGCCCTACCGCTGTGCGAAATATCTTCACCGGAAGTGCGCTAAGGAAGATTGATTTCTTCATACCCCTTGTCGTTCCCATGGACAACGCATCCCAACGCTTTCCACCCCCTTTACTCCTCGTCTGGGCGCGTGAGTTTTCGTTTGATCCGCACCGAGTTTGACATTCGGTCGTTAATTTTATCCTCACCGCAGCGTCAGAGCGCGCCCTCGTTCTTCATCGTTTGACGTTTGCCACCCCGCACCCTCTACTCCAGGCTCGGGGTGATGACAGTCCACGATGAGATACCGGGCGAGAGACTATCCGCCCCCCATTCACACCCGCTAATAAGCTCTCAATTTATTCCCCGGGTGTCGAAAGCATCATCGTGCATATTAATTCACTCACTTTCAGGGCAGCTAGGGCTGGAAGGGCTTCGTTTTCGGCAGCGGAATGGCTTTTAATCCCTACTTGAAAACACACTTTATGTCCGCGACGAGTGGCCGTCACGTTGCGCGAAGTGGCTGCCGGACGGTGTGGAAAGCGCCATTGAAGCTGCCTGATGCGTACCAGATGGCTCGGCGTGGGTCTTCAAGTTGCGCTTGAAAGAGCAGCGGATGAGATGTATAAATAGCTGGGGAAGCCAATTAAATGACCTCGTCGGTGACACGTGCTTCCGTGGCTATCGAGCAGCGTTTCCCAAAACCACCTGACACAAGACATCGATCTCAATTAACTGCTTCGGTGTTCGGATTGGACGCGTTGCTCGCGTTGGGTCAGCGGTGAAGTATGAGCTGCGAGAAAGATGGATAAAAAATGCAGTTACATTTATTTCGCGCACTGACAAGATGAAGACATTTAGCCGATGTAACCTTCATGTTCGCAAGAGTGCCAGAGCACGATTACCACACAGGGCATTAGCATAAATAAAAAAAATGTAAATTAAAACGTGAGTGGAAAAGCAAACGTCCGTTTGATTAATGTCACTTTCCATCCAGATCTTTAACCCGCCTTTGGAGAGCAGTAGATGGATGGTTTCCTAAAGACCAATACATCACCGTTTTACTCATCCTTCACCCGACTACGACTTTTATGACACCTCTGGCTCTGAGGTCCCCCCCCGCTCCTTCGTCGTGCTCGTGCCAAATGTGTTGCATGGTTAGTAAATCATCCCTCGCCCAGTTTTGCTCATTCTGCTCGACGCCGGCAAAATGGTAACGGTTTGATTATTTGATGTAGCCGATCGGTGAGACCGCACAGTATCGCCCTTAAACAGTGCAGCGCTGCTGGCTGTGAGCCAATCGTTGTCCGCCGTGGGACTGGAATGTGAAGTGCAGTCTCCTGCCGCGGTGCAAACGGGGCCATCAACACACTTCAAAACGACACAAAGGGGTATCCAACAAGGGATGGAACTGGGGAGCACAACGGTGCACAATTACACGCCAGCTCTCAGCACACACACATTGCCGTTTGCACCGTAAACAATGCACTCTCCAGCTTAGTGAATTGACCAGTGCAAACACACACACACTCTCACCCACCCACTAGTACAGTTCTAGTATTGGCCGTGCGCCATTCATATTCATCGCGTTGATAATTGGGTACGTGTACGATTATGGTGGAGATGCAGCGAAGTAAATAAACCATTGCAGCCCGTCGCGCCTGCATCAATATGGAGATTGTTTGCTCGAGCGAGTTTATGTTTTCGTTGCACTTCCTCTTGAATGAATGATGAAGTTCACTCTACTTAAGAACTATTTCTTTCTTCGTTTTGGCACTTGAAACGATGCATACAGGCTATTATAATGTGTATGAAAGTATGAAATCATTCCCAGAGATCCATTAATCTGACGTGAATGTGTTTACAGGCTCGTGGCCTGCAAATAGCACAGCACACGACAAACAAGCGGCATCGGTACAAGCAACACTCAGCACACTGTCAGTAATGATCAGTTTGATTAGAAATTCACCCACCGTTGCATGAGTGACCTTCGGGAATCCTCATTAGTGCCTCGGACGGGCAGTTTCTTCTTTCAAACCGTGTACCAAAAGCCTACACATGGTCGCCCATATTATACTTCTACTAACGAACTATCTCATACTAACGAACAAACACCGAGTGCAGTCATCCACGATCAAGCTGGTTCATCAATCCCAGCATGTGAATGGCTCGGTTCTGGTCAACCGCATCAACTTCTGCTAGAGCCGACTTCCATTTGCTCGTCTGGCGAGGCTGGATTGTGTGGGACTCGTTTGCATTCAAAGCCTGCCTCGAGATGAATACGTTGTTCGAGTGGCATTAGCTGACAAGTTTGCCCTTGTCAAGAGAAAGAGAGGGAGAGACCGTAACCACTTGACTTGTCTTTACCGTTCTTTACAGAACAGCCTGTACTGTATGGGCGAGGGTTGAATTATCACGACTTGCGTAAGCTGGGGGTGTTTTGAAGTTCGTCCAAACCATAGTGACACATCGTAAGCAACCCGCAACCCATGGAACGTGGTAAATCACACACTCTCGGTTTTTGCTCGTGTAGGATCTTCAACTTGAGGATTTAATCGCAATCCTCAATACATCTAAAGCAGTGTAACATTATACCTGTGTGCGTTGGCTCAAGATTCACATCCAGCTCTTGTTTGCTTCATCGGGCTGGAAAATAACAATCTCTTGAGACATATTTGTCGTTGCATTGGAATGGCGTTTAAAGTGTATTGTTTTGCTGCTTTGATGCGTACGCTTCGAAAGGCTTAAACGATGAAGAATGAATCGAAGAATGGATTACAAGATGAGTTGTGTGAAACGGTTTATCAACAACATTTCAACCAAAGTATCCTGCAGCTCCATCTGTGGCCAGTTTCGTATAACATCTTACCAAAAGTTTCCAAAACTGCTTATTACGAATAATAAATATTACAAAAACCTTTGAGACTACCACGGCCCATTAAAGCGGGAATTGACTGAGTAAAACGAAGGCCTGAAAAAAACAGGCCCAGCAACTCACCGAACAGGTGCGCAGAGAAATAAAGAAATTAAATGAAACGTTATGAACCCGCCGGCCTGACGCGAGGCCACACCAGAACCAGCACACCAAAGGGAACGCAGGAAATGATAATGAAAGTTTTATGCTACGGAGAGCGAAATAATCTAATTCGGACCAAAACCAGCACACGGATCCAACCACCACTCAAACCCGCACCACGAGGTGAAACCCGCGTGGGACGATGTCGGCAGCAGTCGGAAACGCTTTTCTTCAAAGTGGAGACAATATTTGGCAGATTCGGTCACAGGAAAAAAAATGAACCCGACTCCCTAAAAACCAGCAACCATGATTCAAGCGACTGCTGCAATAAAAGTGGCTCGCTAAGTGTGCACATAAAATAGAATCCGCAGTGGAGTGTATATAGTAAGCGGGGGAAACCAAAAAAACCGGGCGACGAGCATTTGAAAGTGGAAAATGTATAATTTTCCATTACACATCAACCGGATGGAGCAGGCACGGTGTGTCGCCTTACGGGGACACAGGGCGCTCGAGCCAAGCCAAGCCTGGGCCAAAGTGATAAGATCATAAACATTTCCATCCACCCAGGAGAATGCATGTAATTTTAACGACACAACACGGGATAGTGGGTGTGTGTGTGCGTCACGTGTTTTATGCTGCAGCGGCTGCTGCCTTATGTATCCGCACCCCTGTACATGATGGTGGCGCTTGCTTAAGAATTGCTTTTTTTGTTTGTTTGCTTGCTGGCAAAAGAGCTAATGATATGCAAAAAAGGTTCACTTTAGAGGAGATGAAATTTGTTGAAAACGTTAGTCGCCGTCCCAGCCATCCCCAAGGTGGTAAAGTGCAGCGAGTAAGGTCAATACGCTGACAGAAGCTTTCAACAGGCGGTGGCCACGTACGAGATGGCACCGTATTGTGGCCGTAAAAAAAAAGAGTGCCCTAAGTGAATGAGATCGCCGTGGAAAGTGGAGAAAAGATTGTGGTTATGGGATGGAGTTTGGATGGTGTCATTTTGTCACCATTCTCATTAACCATTGTGCTTATATTGCCGTTGATGGTGAAGATTAAAGCGTGAATTCTTTGAACTCTCAAATAGTATTTTTGTATGGCACGATACCTCCGAAACAAGAACACACAGCTTGCACAGCTTGCTTTTGACAGCTTGCAATTCATGTTTAACCCCATTTTGAAATTTTCATACAAACGTTCGTGCATCTTTTCAACATGGTTGCATCGAAGCCAAAGTTGCCTATCTACGTGAACGCTCCATCAATTGCGAAGCCTTTCGAAAACTAGTCCGAGCTAACGAGCAAAACGATCCGGCGCCACTAGAGGTGCCCACTTTTAAACTTCCATGATAAATTATTCAACCCGGCCCGAGCAATGTCCGGCAATGTTAAATGGTAAAATTTCATTTCCAACTAGCAAAATAGCATCGAAAAGCCCGGGCGGGCGCTGCAAACTTTGTTCCAAAAACTTGAACCTCACACCCGCAACACGAGTCCCCTCACCAGTGAGCGGAGGTAATCGCCCCCGGTTCCACTATTCAATTCAATAAAAAGCAGAAAAAACATAAAACCAAGCAGAGGGGAAAAAAACCTGACAGCTCGTCTCAAAAACTTTGTTTCGGAAGGGTCATGACGGGGTGAAAAAAAAGCTCCAAGCAAACAGGAATAAGATGAAATGTTTCATATTTCAGTTTTCCCCGAGACAGATGAAGAGTTATTGCGCAACGGAAAGAGACCATCGCACTGCTGGCAGCTGAAACTGCACCTGAAGTGCATCGTCAAACAATTTGCCTACACACCTACACAAACGTACCCCGACACTGCCTGCTGACTCTAGATTCATTGCACGAGCAGCACGGGAGATGGAATTGAAAACTCGGATGTCGGGATTAAATTAAAAAAAAAGCTGGAACATTTCACACAACTGGTTGAAAGCTGAATGTGTTTAGGTCGGTAAAGAAAAGTGGTATCAAATAAGTACCACCGGACAAAAGAAGCGAATAGCCAGCTCCCTTTTACCGTGTTTCACCGAGTACCGAGTGGGTTAATTAACATTTCAAGCTAGCCAATAGGGAAGGATGGACGAGTTTCCACGAAGTCGTAAAAGGATTTCAGAAGATCCTCGTTCCCATGTTTTCAGCACTGCCGCCAAATTGACCGTAGCGGAATGTATTTATGCTTTTGTGTGTGTGTGTGTGTGTGTGTGTGTGTGTGTGTGTGTGTGTGTGTGTGTGTGTGTGTGTGTGTGTGTGTGTGTGTGTGTGTGTGCGCACTACATTCAGCAACCGTTCCCTTTCCTCGTCCCGTAATGAACGCAAACAGCGCCTCCCCCCAACGAGTGATTGCACAAACGTGATGAAAATTGAAGAAGGATAATTGGAAATGTTTTCATTTTTAATTAATCGACCATTCGGGTTACGGTTCGCACCGGTTCGCTCGCGATAGGGAGCCAGCGAGAAATGGTGCAAATTAAATCGACGAAACAGACAAATAGATTGTGCGAACGCAACAGCAGAGCGCGGGATGAGGTTTTAAAGTTGAAAAATGAAATTGAAAATGAAAAAAAAGATCATCCCAACGTTAATTCAAACAGACGACTTTTTGTGTGTTTTGTTTTGGTGGTGAAAATCTGGAATTAACGTCGCATGCGAATTACTTATGTTGCAAGGGCCGAAACTCAGGCTCTCCGCCGTAATAAAATTAGCGAGATCCGTGTCCGGCTTTTCACTAGGTTCGCAACGAGCCCACTGCAAGGGGCATAAATTAAAAAGCCAGATTAAGGCAAGCGGAGAGAAAATAAAACGTCAAACCAGAGAAAAACGAACTGCTGGGTGGTGAAAGCGTGTACAAATTTATTCCGCTGCACTAATTCCTTTCATTCGTGCGTTCGAGCACTGCGTCCGAGCATGAGGTGGTGGTGGTGGTGGTGGTTTGTGTTTTCTCCCATAATCGAAGGAGCAGAGCGCGCGCACGAAGGATAAGGCCAACATCCGGCCAATCGGGCCAATCGTTCGTACCGAACGGATCGTCCATTAGCATGCGAATGGACGGAGAGGAAACACACTCCCTCCGTATGTCTCTCCGTGGTGCCAGGGGTGTTCATATCCTTCTCATTTGCATTCCCGGTTTTCCCGATTGGTTCGAATGAATAGCCGCTGATTAGTCTTCGCGTCTGCTGGCAGAGCCCGGGCACAACCGCTGAGCCCCCTTTTGGTGTGTTTCCCCCCCTCTCCCCATCGTCGTCGTCGCTGTGCGTACCCTGGGTCAGTTAGTCGAATTTTCGATTCATATCCGCATCCGGTAATTGGAAATCGATTTTACATTTGCCAATTGGATGTTTTGTACTGGGGCTTGGGTTGAGGCTTGCTGTTGCGTAAATCCTACGCCCCGGTGTGCCATAAGGCGCTGCCGCGTTTACGATGCCCTGCGTGCCGGATCGATTTGCGTCAATTTCCTTCTGGCACTGTGCAGCTAATATGCACTTCCGGGCCAGGCGAGAACACGGAATGGAGAATATTCTGGTACGGCTATTTTGTGCACCGGGTAAACATGGTAAACGGGTCAACTCTACGTTCGAGTGCAAATGAATCAAGAACGATATCGAAAGGTATTGGAGTTGGGTTGGATTGTATGTATCGCAGTCTAATCACTTGAGGATTATGAAATTGGTTTTCGCATCAAGAACTGTTGCTCTGCAGCGATACATTGTGTCAGTTGCATACGTTATCTTTCTATTAACAAGAAACTATTGATGATTATATACCGTTTGTTAAGCAAGACATCAATAGAACACATCATTATTATTTTATGAACATAAACACGATCCTCCGATACAGTTCACAAATGGATGATCGACTCTTGCTATCTCATGCAAATAATTACAACTCATTGCAAGAAACTTACAACAAATGGCCCAATAAAACACCAAACTTTCCACTCCCCAACGGCCACCCAAAGCTATTTCTCCAAAATTCTACTATCACTAACAACATTTTCCCGTTAACTCATTACGCAAAACGAACGAATCACGCCCGAGCAGCTTGATCGATGACGATACAGTCAATTAAAAACTATTCCCCAACGCCCTACGGGTGCCGGTCTGATATTGAATATCGGTGTACCGGCTCCTACCACCTGCCACCAGGGACATTCTCATCCATTCTAGATGTGCCGGTGCCCGGGCAAAGGCGCCGACAAAAGATATTTTACATGCAGAAAACTTCCAACCACCGACAGGCGACAGGAGCAAGGCAAGGACCGTTCGGTGCCACCGTTATATTGGTTTCCCCCTATTGGCCCACCCACCCTATAGCAATCTTCTCGGTGTAATTTCCAACCTCCTCCTTTTGCATACAATCGGACGCCCACTGGTATCCTTTCAGCACCACCACCACGCGCACCAGCAGAGCGTGAGTCCCGAGGGCGCTGGATGAAACACGACACAGTGCCGGTGTGCGAAAAGAAAACGCTTCGCGCTGTACGCTGGGCGAAGCGGAAGAAAACTTTGCAGAACCACTGGAATAACAAGATACAAAACCCCGCGACGCCACACCAGCTTTGAAGAAACCAGGTTTCAACCCTCCATCCCCATTCACATCGGATGAGTTGACACTAATTTGCCCGGAAATCAATACCGGAAGCAGTCGCGTGTACGTGGCCCGATCGGGCTGAGGTCCTCGTGAACCCACGGGCCCTAGGAGCCGGTATCGGTTGGTGTGATTTTGCCCCGTTGCTCCGTCAGCATGACTGGCAAACGCCCGATATTAAAACCCTGCCACCTCCGCAGGCCACAATATCGACGTCGAGAGCGTGGGAAGCATCTTCAGAGAAGGATTATGCTGACTTGGCGTCAGCAGGCGAATGTCACCATTTAAAGTGGCCGTCAAGACGCTGCAGTCGACTTGTGACTGCCCTGTTGGTGGTGCGGCGTGTGGTTTTCAATCGACCGGAAACGGACCCGGTCGTTCTGTCCACTCCCCACCCAGACAGAGGTCGCACGAGCTCAAACCCGATGTGCGGATATTGAAACATAGTCTTATCGGATTATTGAATCCCTTCGCGCGACAAACCGCAAACCCGCAAAACGTCATCATGAAGTCGGTGGTGGTGATGGTGGTCAACAACACATACACACACGCACGCACAGACACACTCCAAACCCAATCATCGTTAAGTTTAATTCGATAATCTTGGCCGTTCGTCGCTGGCGCACGGTGTCAAGCACGAGAGCAATCGTCGTCTGGCGGTGAAAACTTTCCGCAAGCTATAGTCGCTTCGGGAAATCCTAGCCCAGACGCGGGACACATTTCGGGGTAATAGCAAGCATCCTCCGCCTTATTGAGTGCACACTTAATATTTCATTAAACAACCGGTTTTACTTATTTAACATCTCAATCTCACTGCGGCGACAGAGTTTGCAGGCGCAAGAGTGTCGCAACCTTAGCAAACCTTCTAAATTCGTAAAGCCAGCGAACACACTTGGTACGGAGCCGCGCGCTGTAAGGTCGTGGTTTAGCCTGAACCTCTCACAGGGCTTACAGTTGAGTCGTTTTCGATAGTGCTTATTAGTGGGTTGAGATTGCTGCTTTAAACTTTACTTCAAACCCAAAGTGAGCTCAATCTTTGCGCCATTTTGCGCACCGAAAACCGCCTCAATGATGCGAAATCACAAACGCTAACGCTGCGGAAGGCGCAAGATTTGCCGAGAAATGAAACAATAACACCCCAGACAAAGCACGCTCGTTCCGCGTACCGAACCGTTCACTCTCACAAAGGATGGGGGGGGGGGGGTTAAAGCAACGACCTGCTTCTCACGATACAAAGCCCCTCCTTCAGGCAGCTCCGGAAGCTCCGGAAATGAATCCGTTCAATTTGTCAGATTGTATTAATACGCATGACGGGCCGACCATGATGATAGGGAAAGATGGATGAAGCTGCCACCTTCTCTCCAACCGGTCCAACCTCAACGTTTTTGCCGTTGCGTTACGTATCAAGGTACGACCCCGACAGCAGCAGCAGCAGCAGCACTATTAAACGAAACACTCGAGATTGATGCTTCTTGCAGGCCAATATCCGTCCGACGAATGGGAAACTTTCCTCATAATTTGTAAACTTTATCCTGTGCTGGGTAGTACTGTGGATTGCTAGGTTTGCCCTCACAAGAGAAGAGAATGGTAAACGGACATAGATTGTTGAATTGCTGCAATTTTGATTAAAGGAGGCTCTCTCGAATACGCTGGAGTGGTTTGAAAATCGATAAAACTGCACTTTATCACGCAACAAGAGACGAGTGTCATTCGTTGACCATCAAGGTCACGTGAGAAGCAAACATGAACCAAAGAACCAACACGCCATCATCACCATATCTCACCGAAACTGGTGAGTAATGATCCAATAACATCCGGCAGCGGTAAGATTTATGTGCATTTGTTTTTCTTTCTCCTCTGCGCTTTTGTGTTGTCTTACACTTCACCTTTGCTCTAGCATCATTACCGTTTTCCTTCCCCATTGTATCACTCATAATGGCGGGGACACAGAAAATTAATGTGACGCACTGGGAGTATTGGACGCTTTCTTTGGGGTATGAGGGCCAAACCACTGTGCAGAAGTGAGGGAGCGAGTGACTGTTTTCGCGTAGGATAATTAAATTAATAAACTATTACATCAAGCTGCTGGTGGGCCTAGCAGTAAGTTGCCCCCGTGGGAATGGTTTAATGAGGTTAATGATTCAGAATCGAAATCCTCGTGGCTTTATTAATTTTGGCAAGCCAGGAAAATAAACTCCCGTTTTACCTTTCTTATTAAAAAAAAACTCATTTGGCAAATGAAATCACTCGCCTACTCCTTAAAACGCTTCAAAAGTCTTTTACACTGGGACAGTCCTCCTTCGACTTCCCTGGCTTTCGCTGTCAATCCGGAAAGGATAAACACATTAAGTAACGCAAATCTTCCGGCGACGGAGAAGGCAGCAAAATCTCAGAGTTGCCGCCGTAAACCAATAACAAAAACAGACGGTGACAGCAAACAAAAAAACACACACAAACTCTCACCTATCCGTAGGCTACATCATCTCGTTAACGCGAACGACTCCGGATGTTTAGGGCGCTTTAGCTTCCAAAACTGGGCACCAGCTGCTGCTGCTGCTGCTGGAGTGAGTGACGAGGCCAGCACAGTAAATGATGGATATTCGACAGACGCAGTTACCGTTTGACAGCTGTCAGCGCCTCTTACTACTTTCCGGTTAAGCTTCAAGGGCTTTGGGAAAACGAGAAAAAGCACCGACAAACAGCATCCCACCAACAAATGAAGTGGGTCAAGTGGGTTTGCCGCCGCCGTTCGTCACTATCGTTATTTGATTTTTGCGCTGTTCCCTTTTGACTTCCCAGCTGACGCGTGTGTTGGGCCGGAGGAGCCGTAAGACGCGTACCACCAGACAGCCACATGCTTCGCCTGCAGGGTCAAAACGAGACGGGGCCCAACCGATGGGCTTCATTTGTCAAATTCATGCAATTTATTCTCGCTTTATTATCATTATTTCTACTATTTTCATTACCATCGGGTTTTATGCCCACCGCCAGCTGACAGCTGCCGTTGTGCGGCGGCTCCAACGACTTCAGGGAGCGACGACGTTATGGATTTGGCGCAATCTTGACACTGTCGGCTTGCTTTTTGCCTTTTGTGAGCCGTATCTTTCATCAAGATTGATTTTCATTCCATCTTCTTTTCAGCTGTTCGGCGGCTCTTGGCGCACTTAAAGCTTATCACATAAAGTGAGAAATCTTTTTCATACGCCTTTTGCGTGTGATTAATGGTCATAGATGAAAAGAATATGTGCTGATTCTATTCTGCAGCCTGATGAAGGACATCCCCCTTCATTCCAGTATTTGCCATATGAATGATTTATAATTTCACCATCACCTCTAGAGCGCACAGGTCGGCCTATTCCCGTTTGGCAGTCTGTGGACAAAGGCTTTATTGAGCGCAGTATCTTCTCAAAAAAAAGGATCCTCTAATAGCCCATTCAATGTGCGTAGGATCCACCCCCAAACAGGATTAGATGTCTTCCACGAATTTCCAGTAGTTCCACCCACAGTCCCTCGCTTATCGGTTTCACAACGTATCAATTCACAGCAGACGCGACGCGGGAAGTGGGTGGATTAAGTTGTCGATGACAGTTCACTCGTCCGAGTTCGCCCACAGTCTCTCTCTCTCTCTCTCCCTTGGGTGGGATTATCTGACGTGATGAAGCGGTTTTGAAAACAGTACGACGACACAGTGCCACACAGTTGCGAAATTGCTTCTCGATAAACCCCGTGCTCCGCGCGTTTGCCCTTTGGTGCCATTTTTCCCGCGCTGACGTACGATGGCACAAACTTTCTCACCCACTCTCTGCCCAGCGGGAGTGGCAGTTGCCGCTCCTTCTGCAGGTAAAGTTTTGCTCAGTTTTTCTCACCTTTCGGTTGGCGCCCGGCAAAGTTGTGCCATTTTGCATCTTCCCATTCGTTTTGCTAAAAGTAAATGAAAATTCCAACACATCCACCAGATGGATCGTTCATCCTTCTGGTGCGGGCACACACACAGACACTGTCAGCTGCTGCCATTTATTTGCAGCTCCAGTCTGCTGCTTAGGGGTCCTCAATCAATCCCACCATCGTTGGGATTTTCTCGGATGAGTTGCACGACGCTCTTGCTTTGCACACTGTTCGTGCTGTGTTTCTGCTTCACCGCTTGCCTGTCGTCCGGCAGAAATCGATCCCAATCGAGCACACCTTCCCATCGTCCAGAACCAGAACATTCAAGCTGCTGCTGCTGTGTGTGTTTCGAGAATGAAAGTAAATTCGACACGCTGTGCCACTGTGAGCCGGTCACAGCGACGACAGGTTTTCGACACACGCTACCCGCCCCGGTAGCAAACAACACCATTTGCCATATTTATTGATTATATCGGCCGAAATGGTGATTGGGAAAGAATAAACCGTGCCTCCCTGATCCTGTGATGGGTGCAAATATTCGAAGATTTTCTGAATCTCAATTTCATCTCTACTCCCCCCCTCCGGTCGGTCGGGTTCTTTGCGTCTCAACCAGTGTTTGTGTGTGTGTATTTACACATCAGCCAACCAGCTGGTTCTCGCCAGCTCCACAGACAATAAAACCTTTGTGGTGGCGTGCGGAGAGAGAGAGAGTGTGTCGGGCAGCATTTTGCGGTCGGGATTGAGGGGACCTTCGCGTGTACGACACGGTTCAATCCCACCCTCCTGCCCGACTATTTACGCATTCGATTTCGATATATCGCTTCTAATCTGTGCACAACTCCCGCACGAAAATGGGAAGACTGCGCGCGTTCGAGCCGGGCCAACGTTGGCGCTCGGTAGGACCGCGTAAATCGTGGTGTAAAACTGGCAC
The DNA here is from genome assembly GCF_943734685.1 of Anopheles coluzzii. Classification (NCBI taxonomy): domain Eukaryota; kingdom Metazoa; phylum Arthropoda; class Insecta; order Diptera; family Culicidae; genus Anopheles; species Anopheles coluzzii. The sequence continues at coordinate 8,682,989 of NC_064671.1, forward strand.
AGATGCTATTAGCGCCGTGGTCTTTTTGGGATCGGTAAGGTTCTATTACGGTCGCTCCAATGTACACACACACACACACCAGTGGGATGGAAATGCGCAAAGGTAAACGAATCGATAAGGTGTTGTATTTCAGTGGATTAGTGTCGATCAGATTGTAGCGCTTCGGTTGCAGGATGGTTACAGCTCACGCTTTCGTAAGGTTTGGTTTTACAAGGGAGTTAATACTTGAAATCAAAACAGTTTTTCATTCACAGCATCTCGCACAAAACTGTTAACTCGAGCACAACATCAACTGAAGTGCAATAACTTCAATAACATTTTGAAGGTTTTCGTTTCTGGAACTATTCTGGAGATTTATGACGACTATCAGACCAGACACACTTCAGGCGAGATGGATTGCCCATCTACCAAACCGAATAATTCCTAATAAAATATGACCACTGCTCATCATTCTTTACCTAACACACACATAAGAAGAGAAAAGAAATTTGTCTCCCATCATACACCTGATTTCCCCGATGAATGTCAGTCCACGCGGCGGCGTTCGCGTCTATCTCCCCGCTGATTCTTCATCTGCAGAACTCGTTAACTGCAGACATCAGAGCACATGAGAGAAAGTGCACCTTTTGTTTTCCTTTCCTAAGGAACATTGAACCATCTTGTGCTGAGACCATCGTAGAGAAAATAGACCGAAAGAGAAGAGAATGAATCTCCTGTTCTCCCATCTGCTCGATGATGGAAGCATGATTAATGGGCTCGCGTTCAAGATTTATTCAAAATGGCACACACCACGCGCACCGAGCTCTCACCGGTACAGTTTGCCAGTCAGCTGACCTACATTTCTCATCATCTCTTACCCTTTCCCTCCATGTCTCTTGCTCTCTCTCTCTGTCTTTCTGGAGATGAAAAGTTTGTTTTCGTATGTTAAGAATCTGCGAAATTCCACCGTCCAATCAGCTTTATCGTCATGCGTGTGAAATTCGTTAATCCCTCCAGGGAGCGAGGGATGGATGTTAAGTGAAACCAAAAACAGGAAAAATAACATCCTGTGATACCAGTGAGACTGTTTGTGTGTTTGACTGTACACTCGAGAGCCGCGAATAACTCTGCACCGGCTCCGACAGCACACATTTGTTATTGTAGACTTAATTCGAATGCACATTTTGCATACACGATTTTCCCATTATCTCGCCTTCGGTTTGGCCCCTTTGGGGGAAGGGGTAGTAGTGCTACGGAATCAAACAGTAACCAACAAACGCGCCCGACGTCCAGTTTTCCGACTCATTTTACCGTGTCGATCAAGTGTCGGTTGGATGCGCTTTTTTGTGCCGCTTTCCGCTTGAAATTTATTCCAGTCGATTTAAATAAATGATTGAAATGATGAAGCCACGGCAGCAAAGGCACGCACAATTCAATTGCCGACTGTTTGTGTTACGCGTGGTTCCACTGTGCTGTGAGATTTCTTGTCTGTTTTCATGATTTTACTCAAAAACATTGTGAAAGAGAGTTGATTTCTGTCGAACTTATAGCACGAAGGAAGAGATAAACTTAAATACTTTTCAACATTTAAAGCTGCAGGCTGGCAAAATTACACCAAAAGGTTAACACAACAATTTCACCTGCATTCATGAATGTTCGTTACACCTTCGGCTACTCCTCAGTGATGGATATTATCGATTTTCTTGGCAGGATTTTCGTGGCAAATTTAATTTCATCGTCTCTCCCTTTGTGCACTAACCAAAAGCGAGATAATGCAATTCGTATCCGTTCGGTTTCCGGTGTGCATGTGTGTGTGTACGTTTACCGCAATGGAACGATTTCGAAAAGCGTTCCCTATGCTTGCACTTACCCTTTTCTCACTTGCCCAACCCATTCCACCCAACCTGATCGATATAATGCCGAATGCCGTTTACTTGCTTTCTATTCGATCCGTGTTCATGCCCGGGAAACCAGTTTCTTTCCTTTCGGCTGAAGTTGCTGGGCGAAGATTGTCGGTAGCGTAAAGTAAGTGGAAAATCTCTCTACGGAAGGGACGGCTGATGGACCAGTAACGACGGAAGGGGGCAAAACAAGTTACTCTCAATCCATTTTACCACATACACACACACATAAGGAAGTTTCCACATCAAGGAAGGATTTCCGAGTTGCCGAGTATGTGATTGGCTACAATTGGCACAATCCGAACCGATGTGATTTATTGCCAGGCTCGCCTTTCCATCTTGGCAAACCGGCACACGGTGGGAAGGGTTAGAAATCTGGAATCTGGAAATTAAATCAGTACACTCCTATTGTAGCACCGTTCTTTCGGTGGGTTTTGACAGCCAAAGTATGACCGAATTTAGATTTATCACACACACGTACGCGGGGTGGGTATAGAGCGATATGTTCACAAATTGTTATTGACACCTTCACCATGAGAGGTCCATGGTTTGCATCCCTTTCGCACACTAGCTGTTATAACAACAAAGCATACTCCTCCATCAACATGCTTGACATAAGCGCCAGCTCACATTGACCTTTGCCCTGTCGACCCTTCAAAAAGCACAATATCCTCTTAAAATTCCCTTGTTTAAATGTTTCCAACCGGCACAGAAAGAAAAAAAAGGCCGAGTGTTTGATTAATGCAATTAATTTCCCTCCATTGACCAGGCTATTGGACCGTGGGACATTTTTCTGCAAATGGCAAAATGGTGACCCATGCATAATTCAGTGTGGCTGACGTTTATCGATGTGTATTTATCGCCATTATCAAATTTGCAACAATTTAAGCGTTGTGCACTTTTTTTCGCCGTGCCCTTCCCATGCTTTATTTTCGCTCGAGCGAAGCTCCCGTTCGGTGGACAATACAAAAAAAGCCCGAGCCCCAGTTAATTGACTTATTCCGTGACCGATGATATCCCTTAATTTGTGCCGATCAGTGGCATTATATCGTGCCGGCTTTTGTTTTACAAAAAACCAAAAAAGCATACGACCCGTCCAGGGCCTGCCACCGAGCCGGCCTGACCGTCGTGTTCACTCACCCACGTGTGTTTATATAGGGGCACAATAATTGAATTAATAACCGTATAGCGTAATATTTAAACCAAGTACCCCCTAACCGCAGGCTTGCGGGGAAGGGGTGTAAGGGGTACGAAAATAGCCGAGTATACACACCATTGTGCCGGACCGGAGCTAGAACCACACCGAGCCGTGTGCCGGGACCGTGATGAATATTCATATAAATCAATAAAACCCTCCGGCACAATTACCGGGGCAGGTTGGCAGCAGGCGTGTGCAGAAGCGTGCAGTAATTTGTACATCGGGTGTACTTTCAAAAATCAACAGGCACCCTAGAGACCTTCCGAACCGCACCGGAGAGGCAGGATGATCCAAGAGCCATGCTCCATCGCCACACCGACCAAGACCGAGGCACCGCACACTTGCCGTATGTCCTTACGGTACCGCATCTGATAGGAAGTACGCGCTGTAGAACGATTCTACTACGTGTCGGCCCCGGCCCGGTCTACCCCCCGGTCTCAGCCTGCAGTAGCATCTCCTCAGTTCGTAATTTAGCGTGACATCGAAAACGAGAACAAAAGACCCTTCCCGGAACTGACTCACAGTTTCGGGCAGACGATAACTAGCTACACTATGTGGCACTGCACTCCGTTTGTGCTGTAGAACGTGGTTTGTGCAGAACGGCACACCGTAGTGCCAGTAAACTGTACACACTACTGAACGGAACCATGATTTATGAGCACACTCTCTCTATGCGCTCTTGTGCGTGTGCATCCTACGGCGCTGGGCCGAAGGAATGGGCTTTTTCCCCCTCATCATTTCGAATCACTGCTCACGGTGCAAGGCTTGCTCTGGGGAAGGGAAGGTGACCCAAATGTTTGGTGACATTCAAGTGCTGTAAAGTACCGGGAAAAGCAGAAGAACACAAACCCACAACTCTCGCTCTCTTGCGTTCTTATCCATGAGCAGGAAGTAGCTACCTTTACCTGAAGTTTATGTTTTACCAGAATTGCAATCCATTCACAGATGAGGGTTGTTTTAAATACGCTGTCTTCACTTGCACGAGAGTTGAATATTCTGCCGCAAAATGGGCTACAATGTTGACCCTGTTTCGTTGATACCAACAGTTCCTAGGTCCAGCAGTTTGTGAGTGGTTGGGGGAGAAGAAAAAAATTGCCGAAGGGGAAGGTTGTTTGCTGCCAGTTGGCTAATTGGTTCCACTTTAGCGAATTGATAATTAGTGGCACGGTAATGGACGGGCGCTGTTTTGTCCACTGTTTATGATTAAAATAAGTCATCAACAAGTGTTGAAGAGATTGTGTTTTTTTATCACAGGGGTATTTTGTGATTGGCTGCATCGTGTTTCAATGTACATGGTTGTACGAGCCGAGAAATTAGGTACTTGAACAACTTCGTCAGCTGCAGTAGTTTTGATTTAATATGCAATACATACAGGCAAGAAGGTATCACTAGTAAAATAATTCGAATGTACATAAATGCACCTTTTGCGATCATTTATACCCTGAAAAAGATGTAATATCTGTTGTATCTTTGTTTTTAGACATAAACAATCCAACTCTCAAACGTTTATTTGTACAACAGATTAACCCACTACAAGAAAATGATCTGTTCTTTCCCTAAAGAATGCAAAAAAAAAGTTCTTATTTTTACACTCTGCAGCATGGACCAGCCAGCGTGAGCTCTCATTGTGGTTTCTTTTTTCACGATCACTCAACTCCCCGGGCGCACAACAAAAAGAAGCGGGCAAGGAAAAATATTCACTTCAAAGCTCATTTCCTACCCGAAAGTTAATAGACATAGTTTTCGGTGATATAAACAAAAGCCACTGCCCCTCACTGTTTACATCAACGGCGCTGAGGGACGTGTTGCAGGGTTTCGGTCGGCGGAACGATAAGAGGGTGAGGTTTGAACCAATTTCGTTCCACACCATGTGTGCTGCGTGCATACTGTGTTTTACACCCAACACGTTAATCCACACCGCAAACTGTCCGTTCTCGGCACGAGTAGAGGTGAACCGCAACATCCTGCAACTGTCCAAATGGATTGTGCGCCCTCTGCCTGCCGCTTCTCGCCCCGACATTGAAGAATGATAGGCAACGGCACACAATTGGTAGGTGGAGGAAGAAAAAAAACTCCTCTTTCCTAACAAGCCGACCCAGGATCGAAAAACCCAACCCACCCAGCTAATCAACCAACAAACCACCACACACGCATGGTCAGCATCCGCGGGTGTTTGTGGGAATGTGACGGGTGAAAATTGTTATGACTTCGGCCTTCGGCAAGTCCCATCCCAGTATGGCACCGAGAGAGAATGAGGGAATGAGAGAGAGGGACGAGTGCACCTTTTAATCATAACATCAAGCTCACGCGAGCGAGCGCCATGACGTCATCCCCGTAAACTAACGCATCTGGAATGGTGGGCAGGGCGAGAAAAAAAGAAACTCCAAACCAACCACGTGTTGACTGACATTTGACTTGTGCGTTTTTTTTTCTCTCTGTGTTTTGCTCTATCGTTGGAAATTATTCTTCTCTGGAATTAACTCTACATCCTCCGTGTGTGTGAAGGTGTGCTGCAGCCCTGGTTAATTGTCTTTATTTCCCCTTCTTTCACAGAGAATGTTTCCATAGCAATGGGAAAAGCCGCGCGACGGTCAGTTGCGTCAGATCCGTCGTCGCCGACCTTACCCTACCACTACCAGCAAGAGCAGCATCAGCAGCAGCAGGGACAACACCATCAACGGCAGGTGCACCAGCAGCAAGACCACCTGTACTATTCCTCGTCCCTGTCCTACCCCTCCTCCTACACGCCTTCGTCACCCTCCTCGCCGTCGTCGTCCTTCACGGACTCCGGTTTCACCGGTTCCGGCTACCCGATACCATCGCTTGCCTTCTCCTCGACTCCCGCCGGTCCGCAGCTGCAGGCACCGCGCACAGCGACCCTCCAGTCGGCACCGCCGGGCTACAGCTCGTCCTCGCTTGCACCGGGCGGAGCGGCCGAGCCCGGGTCCGGGGCGAGTGAACTGTTCATCCATTCGTCTACCGCGGCCACACCCAACAGCAACATCGCACCGGAGTTCAGGTAACAAAGCAGCATCCCGGCAGTAGTGTGCACGTACGTCAAGTAACCCTTCCCCACCCGCGTTTCGATCCACCCTCTGCATGTGCATGTTCCGTAAACTGCTTGCTCAGCTTTGCTCCTCTACTTTCCCATCTGCATGTAACGTTCACTCTACTGCAATTTTAATTCAACTTCCCAAAAAAGCTCCACAAGCAGAAGCGTTGAAATCAATACCTCAAAAACTTGTTCCCTGTACCACCACCTCTTAAATAGAGCTAAATTCATACAATCTGCTTCTAGCGGGAGATCCGCCATCTTCCATTGCATCGCTTTTCCCCACCTGCATCAATTATGGATTTGTTCGTGCGGTTTTAATTGACGCTGCACTGTGCACCTTTTCCCGTGTGTTGCGAGCCTGTTGCACGAGTGCTTCCCTTACCGCGTAACGTTCAACAACACGAAACCTAACGAACCGCGTAGCACTAACACGACCACCACCACCACCACCTCCAACTTACACAGACACACACACCAACCCTAGAGCTTGCCATGACCTTGCAAACACACAAATTAACGACCACGTGCACACCGACACAGTTCGGGACAAGACAGAACCGAGCCAGCTCGCATTTCGCGCTTTGTCGGCGGTACAAATGGTTGGTAATTTAATCTTCACTGTGCTCCGTGTATTTGCGGCTGCCAGTTGGATGGATTATCATGTTTGTTTGTTGGCTGACCCCGCTGAACCCCACCTGAGGTCGATTGGTTGCTGAACTCCGGCCATCGGCAGCATCCGCGTTTTCTGCGCGTACATTACTGGAGCCTCTCTTGTGCAAGCAACCGTAGACGTGAAGGTCATTTGGGCACGCTCAAATTCTGTTGAGGTTTTGGTGGTTTAAGTTCGAGCCGAGGATTGTGCCAATCCATTAGACACACAAACAGGCATGGTATCGGTGGGCTGAATGTAATTTAAAAATGCGTTCGAAACCCAGTTTGTTATTACATGTTTTTAGCATGTATTGCTTTAAATCATTTTTTTTAAACGAATATTTTAACGTAATGGAGACGCATGGTGCTCCGAATGTCCTTGCCGATGGAGGCGCCCAGTAGTTTCTTAAATACGTCTTCGGTCAGTGGAAAATTGCACCATAAAATGTGGAAATGAAATTTATCAAATAAAACGTTGCCTCTCCCCATTCACAGATAAATAATGGCCTGTTGACGCTATTTTAAAACGCTTTTAATTTCGTGCACCAATTTGCGTACAAGCCGTTAAGTTCTATTGCTCCCACGGCTCCCCCCTTCGCGACCACGACACACCTTTGGTGTAGACAATTTTGAATTATACCATTATCTTTTTCGACCATTGCACGGCGTCTAGTTTCATTTTTGTTTACTTCCCTTTTGTGGCGAAGCTACACCAACGCACTGAACACCACACTGAGAACGGCCTGCCTGTATATAAAGTGTATTGCCTCGTAAACGGCTGGGGTCAATAAATTAGGCATTACAATCATAATTTTTCCACCGCAGCGGGCACAACCACCGGCACACCACGGGTCGCCAAATAAAATTCCAAATTTATCCACGAATACCCCATTACCATAATAGGCTGCGCTTCGTTATGCCTTTTTTGCGGGAGCCTTCTGCCTTCCGCTCGGCTTCGTTCTTTCGTTTTTCTGCACTCTGACCTAATGGCACCGTACCACCAAGCGCTGTGCGTTATTTGCTTCCAGCTCAGGCCCGCCAGCGTCACCTGTCGCTCGTTCTACCATCCCATAAATCTTTCCACTTTAATCCGCCTCCCGGAGAGATCGCCACGGTCGCTTGTAAAAAAGTGGGTGCAGAATCGGCTTCATCCTTCAAAAAATGAGGATCCTCTGTGCGCTTGTTTTTTCGTTTGTTTGCTTCGCCGATCATCAACGTCGAAACGTTTGTTACGCTTTTTAAGAGAGAAAGCATCACAATGGCAGTAAAAAACGACAGAAGCTGGAAGCGTTGTCCGGTTTTGCGGAAAGCATCAACCTGACATTCTTCGTAGCTGCACGCCCCGTGCGCTGCTAGGACGGATCTTTATGTCCAAGCGAGAAACGAGGGTATGATTCCGGTTTTTATCTCCCCGCCGGTACTTCAACGAAACGGGCGAGACCGGACCACAAAACAAAAAAAGAAACAGACGGACCAAACAAACCCTGCACCTGAATGACAATGTTAATCTTTTGCCGCAAGATGGCGAATGGGCGGACACGGCTTACCTCGGAATTGAGACAAGTATCCAACGGTTGGCGTGAGATACGGCACATACAAGGCTATAGTTACCCCCTAACGGACATCCCATACTTATTACGCTTGCTGCCTCTCGCTCTCTCACACTCAGACATATGCTAGTTTCGCTTTCACGTTCCACCACGCACCTTAATTGCTTTCACTCTGCAGCAAAATGCAAAAAATCCCATCAACTCTTGGAACAGAGAGGTTGACCCTTTTACAACGCTCGTCATCATCTGCACCATATCTATCTGTCCGTCATTCGGTCTCTATATGTCTTTCTCTGTCTCTTTCTCTCTCTCTCTCTCTCTCTCTCTCTCTCTCTCTCTCTCTCTCTCTCTCTCTCTCTCCTTTCCCTTTCTTGCTCTCTGTCTGTTCTCTTCCACCACTTCCCAAATCTCTTCTCTTTCTCCTCCGCTTTGTGTGGTTCTCATTTCCTTCTGAAACTCTGAATCTCCTTTCGGAAACCGTCCAAATCCCGCTCCGTAAAAAATCGGTGTTCTACGTGCTCGTGCTGTTTATGTAACCATCCTTCCCATCCCAACCGAACCCCTTCCCCCGTAATCCTTCAACTCCTCCTCCGCCGTTTAATATGTTGCGGCAACGCGTAACGCCGGTGGGTCCCTTCTTGTGGCAGTTCTACCGCCAAAGCGAGCTCGGTGCCCCGGACGGTCACTTACGCCGCCCCCGCTGAACCGACCAAGACTGGACCCCCGGTCACCTCGGTGCCTACCCCGCCTGCCACCACCACCACCAACACCACCCAAGCCACCCTGTTACCGTCGTTTCGTCTCTCCAGCAACCAAACGCAGGTCGACCGGGAACGGGAGCGGCTCAGGATGGAGTTTTACGCCACGTACGACGTGATGACGGGCGTCCGGATAGCGGCCACGCTCGGCGGTTTCTTCGGCCTAATGGTGTTCCTCGTCATCTACAAGAGCCGCACGCGGTCGACGGCCAAAGCACTCAAGGTAGGTGACCGGTCATATGCAGGTGTGTATAATTAATAGGACCTACAGCTCAAAAATCAGCTCAAAAATGCATATCCATGGGAGAGAAAAAAAAACTGTCAAAATTTGCGTTTTAAGATTTCAAAAACATCCACTTTACTCGTGCTTTGCGCAATAACAGTAACTGGATAAATGCTAACGAGAAAGCAAAACATGCTAAACAACGAATTGAATTTACAAACTCCGGCAAAGAGTGTTGGAAGACCGGTTGGTGCAACAAAAATATAATCCTTTAGCGAACCAAGAGCCAAACGGGATCAACTGCAAGGTAAACAGACATAACAAGGCAACGAAAGGTCGGCCAAACCACATCAATTAGCATATTGTTTCCACAGCACTGTTGTTGAGTCTTGCTTGAGCTGGTCTCTCGATCGCTGGAGCAAGTTTCAACCATTACGCTCTGTTTAGTTTACTCCTTGTTGCCTTTTGACTGGAAGCTGTACCATGCTGCGAGTTTTTAATAGTGTTTCAGTGGAAGTTTGCAGCTACTTTAATGTGAAATCTCTTGAAATCTTTTCCTTGGACGAGCCTGAAGTTTTTCACAAAATTCTGCGTAAACAACTGGGAGCTTCATAAAGATGTAATTTAACTCTTTAATGTACTCTCAAACTCAGCCATGCAATCAGGAATATGTTGATTAATATTTTAAACATTTGATTAAACTCTACCCCTCTCTCTCTCTCTCTGCGTCCAGGATCCAACGATAGCGGCCGTCGCGGCCGCCGTCATACAGGAGGAGGAGGAGCGCGAGCTACAGGAAGCAATAGAGGCGACGGCATTCTCGTTACTGCAGGAGGAGCTCAACATCAACTACCCGGGGCTGCAGCGGGACCGCTTACTATCGCTCGGGAACATTAGCGCCCCTCCGATGCTGAGCCGCGGCCGCCGAATGTCCTCGATCAGCGGTGGCTACAGCAGCCTGCTCAACCCTTCGCGCCGCTTCTCGTACAGCAGTACGCGGGGGCACCGGAACAGCGTGTCGGTGTCCTCGCGCGTGCTCAGTGCCTACAACATGGGCGGCAGCTTCGGCCAGGACGATTACGTGCTCGAAAGCGACGGCGAGGAGGCGGACGACGAGTTCGATCAGTTCACCACGACGGCCGAGATTGGCTATCCGAGCAATTATCTTTCCGTGCCGAACAAGGTACAGCTATAATCCCGCCTGCTTTCGTGTGTACATATTTAATACAAAACGGGCTAATTGCTTCCCCTGCTCTCTCTCTCTCTCTCTGCTTCCAGTGCAACGAATCTCGCCGCAGCAGCGCGATGACATGCTGCAGTACGGAGAGTTCCTTCCTCGAGCGGCGATGCTCCGCCATCACGCTCGGCCTTTCCTCGCTACCACCGATATCGCGGTCACCGTCGCGGCAGCAGAGCCGTGACGACACGACCGACTGGGAACCGTTCTATCCCGGCATCAACATCATCGAAGCGACGCCCAAATCGTCGCCCTGCCCAAGCGAGCGGATAGCGCACCGGGGCCACCACCACCATGGTGCCGACTCGGACCGGCCCTCTACGAGCCGGGGCAGATCGGCGAGCCAGTTTCTGACGCCCCAGCCCTCCACCTCCTCGGGGGGGCCGCGAGTGATCGCACCCGCGTACGACGACGGCTCGATCGACTGCATCTCGGAGTATCCGGTCGGCAGTGGGCTAGAGGACGGCTTCGGGTACCGTCCGACGCGACAACGAGCACAGCCGAGCACGTCCGGCACCCGCCCGTACAGCAACGGACGACCGGCGGATGACGTCAGCTTAGCTAACGGTGGCATACTGCTGCAGCGATCGGTGGCCGAGCCTCGCAGCGTCACCGCGCACGCGACGAACAACAGTAGTAATAGCGCAAACGTTAACCACAGCACCACAGCGGTGCGGCGTGCCCCCCTAGCATCGCTCAGTTCCTTCAAGATGTCGTCGATCGACTGCCAGGACACGGACCCGAAGAGTGGCGGTTCCGATTCGGTGTTTGGCGAGGACAGTGGGGCCGACACGGACGAGGATCTGCAGCAGTTCAGCACGGACAGTGACGAGCTGAGCCTGACGATGCCGTACGAGGAGGACGAAGAATCGCACGGTGGCCAGCAGCGCGTGCAGCGAACCGGAGGCCGCGGCTCGCTCTACCGGCGACAGTCAACGTTGGCGCAGGGCGACGAGCTGGAGGAGGAGGACGGCGGTACGTTGCTACCCTGCGGCAACGACCGTTCGGTGTACGAGCTCGAGCACGAGCTGGACGTTCGGCAGCAGCAGCAGCTGCACCACCAACCAACAACCGATACTAGTTACTTAAGTAGTCTTTCAATTAGCAATCGCTCCGGCAGCAAGGGTAGGGCGGGTGAGCGGGGCGTCCAGCCAGCGGCCACCAGCGGCCCTGGCGTGGGGAAACGCATCGAAACGAAAGCAATCATCGAAAGACAGCAACCAAATGACAGCAGCGGTCGTGGTGGCAGCTACACCGCCGGCGGTAGCAACCTGCAGCAGCAGCAGCAGCAGCAGCGCCAGTCACCGCTCGGCGCCATTCCCAAGGGGACGCGAACGACGACGACGACGGCGAGTGGGCCGCCACCGACCGTAATGGTGCACCTGCCCGACGATGATCGGCCGAGCGGCAGCAGACGGAGCGCAGAATCGGATAGCAGCACCCGCCCGAGCAGTTCCGGCGAGTCGGCCCGCCAGCACCAGCAGTGCGTTGAGGTTAATGTTATCATTAAGAACAGTAGCAGTAGCAGTAACACCACCATTAAAAGTCCTTCTGTGATTCTGGAGCTACCGATACTGGCGATCGACGAGGACGACGATCCGTCCTCGTCCGCGCCAGCCCTGTCGGCGAACGATCCCTGCATTCCGGGGCCCTCGCGCAAGTGGTCCAAGGAAACGCTCTTCTAGTCACGGGCGTCCACCAGTGCGTCCGGTCTGTGGACGACGGCTGCCACCCAGCATCATCTACCTGCTCCTTCCGGCAACGCACCACCACCCTCCTCCTCACACCCCCACACCGATCGATCTATCAATCCGTCCAGAAAAACTCCAAGCTTACTACGGCGGCTCATTCTCTCTGGCACACAAGACTTCTTCTGCAACTGCACATCTCTCGCGCTGCAACTGCTGCTAGCTATCCCCACAACCGCGTAGTCGTGCCGTTGGAGATGTTGACCACTTTCGTTGAAACAAAAACGACTAAACCCCCCCCCCCCTCCCCAAAACGACTGCTGCTACGCACCCGGGGGCTCACGCTGTTGATTTGTTGTTGATGTTAGTAGCGACGATTAGTAAATAGTGTAGGCGGGCGGGCGAGCTGTCAAATTCCGTTTACCAGCTGTCACTTTCGGGTCCAACCTGCCAACACAGCAATGGTGTAGATTAGATTAGCGGCGAAGAAGCAATGGCTGCGGGGTTGACATTTGGATTTGACAGACATATATCACTCATCTAGGGTAGATGCTACTACCATTTTCCTTTTTTCTTACTATTCTCCATCTTTTCACCCATTTTCTCGTTCAAAAAACTCTAATGGACCAATCGGGACGATATATTTGTGGAAGAGTGGCAAACGGAAAACCAAAAAAAACACACACACACATAATTCTCCCATGACAATATCCGGTCCCGCAAGACGGCAGTGAGCGACAGAGGACATTCCTTCCAGTTATGATTCTTTGCGTAAACGAAGCAAAGCAAACCCTCGGAGTGTTACCCCTCTCTTTAGAGCAACGAGTTTTTTAGTGTAGCATGTGTGTAGGATTGTTCCGGCTTGGTAGTTAAGGAAAGTTTTTTTTTTTTGAAAAATTCCCTAAAAGAAAAAAAATCCTCTCGCAGGACAAGCTGCCAAAAAGGAGATGAAATAGGTGCCGCATAATCAGCAAACTGGTGTCAAATTCGTTTCCCATAATTTTACCCACACATACTCTTGTGTATAGAGCAACCTGAGTATCATCTCTCGTCTCACAAGCCGTACAGTCTCAAGCGGAAAGCAATAATGTATTGGTCAAAATTAAGATAATCGGTAATTCGGGGGGGCAAAGAACATACGTCAACGCATGGGATCGAATATTTAAAGAAATATGTAATTGCAATTATGTGCCTATTGAAGAAATGTGTACGTGTGTGTGTGTATGAGTTAGCTTCCAATGTTCCATTCTCTGGAGCAGGAGGCAAACTATGGATAATATGGATAATATTTGGATCAAACACGCACGCAAAACACACATCTACTACTATACAAACCCTCTCTATATACCCCCCTCGTAGTGTTCTATTCTATTAGTAAACGCAGCTTCAGCGCGGCGTCGTGTATAGTCATCAGTCTAGTGAGAATAAATCTACAGGTCAACGAGCTCTACACAATCTATACAATACAGCAAACAATCTATCTTCTATCAAAAACGGTCGGGCGTAGAGTAGGTCGATTTAGGGGAGTTTGAAACAAGCATGAAAGAATTTTATGTCGATACAAAAACCAACTGTCACCTTCAAAAATGCAATCAGCAGTTACCAGAGTAGTTGCGGGAGTGGTGTCGTCGTACGCTTCCGCTGTGCTTCTTGTACACCGAGTTACAAGGCAAAGCAGCAGTGTGGTGGTGCAAAAATGTCATCTAAACTACACATACACACTCTTTTTCACCCGTCGTCAGCCCTCTAAAGCAGAGCCACCGTGATGGTGAACCTCTTTAGCCGATCATTTCCACCCATAAGCACTCATTTCACTGCTCAATTATTCCCCATTTCGAAGAAAGGTTTGGGTGTTTTTTTTGCACCACACATCTTGGTTGTCGCCAGATTTTCCACCATTCGAAACACACACACACACATGCTCTCTTCCATGGTCTTGCCGCGGGTTGTGGAGAACAGTTTGACGGCGGAAAAAGGCCGGTGCGAATGTAAAGAAACGAATAAATGTTTAACCTAAATTGTGAAATTGAAAACTCTGGCCGAGGCTTTTCGGGACAGGGGCGTCCAAGAAAATGCTACAGGAATTGAAAACTAACAGAGACACACGGTACGAAAAGGAGGATTTTGCTCGTGAACGGGACAAAACAGAAACCATAGAACAAACCAACAAAAAAAACAACAGTGCAGCAGGAAAGTAGCAGGAAACCGAAGCTCGTCAGAAAGCTTGACGCAATTTAAATATTCATGAGACTGTGAGCGCCAGTCGACAGTAAGCAAGCGGCCCTCAAACTTGCGTCCTACGGTTGGAAAAGATGTTCAAGCGTTTGAATGAGTTTGTGTGTATGTGTGCATGATTGGATAAGCCACGCGCCGGAACAGTAAGATGTACGGTCTAAAAATGAATTGTAAGCACAGAACAACAATCACACCGAATCGCGCGAAACGGTAAGAAAATGAGCGTTTCGGAAGGAAAAGGTCAAAACCGAACAACAGCTGTGTAAGCTGCAAATAGGCACCCTGTAGCGCTTCCGCAATACGTGTGCAGAATAGCGCACACAGCGACCAAGAGAACAATGCAAAGAAAAGCCGTAGAAGCGTAGAAATCTCAAAGTAGAACAATTTCAGGCAAAATCATTCCCTTGCAATGAGCACTGCGAAATCACCGACAACAACGAAGGAACTGGTATGCATTTTCATAGAATTTTCCAAACTTTCTCGTCCCTACTTCTTGGAGCGGCCCATGCCCACCACACCCCCATTGGCGCTTCGTACAATTTCCTTGTTTTCTATCCGCTGCCTCCCCGCAGTCAAGCCGTCTGCAGAGCGGAGAAGAGAAAAACACGTGCAGGAAAGTTAATCACGATTTTCGTGTAACTGTTGATAGCGTGGTAAATAAACATTTCCGGGTAGATGGTAATTGAAAATTAAATTGTGCTCATGGTTTTTAACGCCACCTTCACAACCCGGTCGCTGTCGCGTTCGGTGCGGCCACAAAGTTCGTGGAAGGTAAAGGACAAGAGTTGAATGTCGCCTCCAAGAACAACATTATTTTCCGATTACTTGCTGCCTGATGAACAGAGCTTTCGGAAGGAGCGTGTGGTGTTAGTTTGAACTGTGTGTTTGCGAAAGGCACTGTATAAACCAACGTTTGTGGGCTTTCAGAGGAATCAACGAAGAATTGGCGAGTGGTAGCAAAAGTATTAAAATTTTATAAATCTTCTTCCCTTACATATTACATCCTTTTTGTGTTAAATTACTTCTTCTTTGAATTTCTCTGTTTCGACACAATTTAAAAGGGAATAGAAAAGAATAATACCAAATGCATTTAAAGGTTTGAAATAATAACAAACGGGAAAGGTTGAAAACGAAAGCGAACATCAAATTAGGAAGGGAAGATGAATTTAAAAGCAAGACGAACATGATATTAAGGAAAGCAAAACATTTAGAAGGAAGCAAATAGACCAAACGAAAACTTTGAAATGAAACAAAATCATCAGCAAAACAGAGCGGAACAAAACATTTCAATATGGCAAAAAAACTAAAAGCGAAGAAAATTAAACAATCATCCAATCTACCAACCAATCAATCAATCAATCAATCAATCCAATCAATAAGGTAATGAGTAAAGATAAGAATTTTACAATTGGAAAGCACACTATCGAGAGCAGGAGCGGGATGGTGGTGGAAAGCTGAAAGCATACACAAAAGCAAATAAAACTCGGTGTACACTATATACACTAAATTCTATGTTGCCTTCGGAGTTGAACTGTGAAAGACCAAATCTGTTTTAACTGAGCTAGGAGATAATGTTTGTGTACGTTTGTGTGCGTGTGTCTGTGTGCGCGTGTGTGTGTGTTTGTGCGGGTATTACTGTGTGTCCGTATGTTGCTGCAAAATGCGGGGCCGGGGAAATTAATCTCTACAAAAACGTCATGCGAAAGCAACACGCAACGATTAGTGTGACAGCTCAATCTAAAAACAGGTGCTGAAATAGGAGAATTAGCAGAAAACGTTGTAACGATTGATAATCAGAATGTCAATTTCGAGTATAAAGGAAGCACATGCAGGCGGGAGAAGAGAGAAAGAAAGAGAGAGAAAGAGAGAGTGGCAACAAATAACACTTGTCTTATTTTACCGTCGTAACGTTTAGAGCTCTAGGTACACTAGCTGTTTATTGGGCGGTGGGTTAGTAGTGCACTGCTGCTGCAACTAGCTACCGCATACTACTTACTGTCACTGATCACTGTGTACTATGAAGTAGCTGCCATACGTGCACAATAGTACAGCTGCGTGTGTCATACTTTTAATGAGATTTCAAAGCGGGGATTCAAAATCTCCCCCCGGAAGACTCGTACGGGTAGAGTCGAGGAACAGATCCACTATCGCCACTAATAATTGTTGCTAGGTGCATCATTACTGGTTTCTCTGCTAGTGGTAGTGTGGCTATTGTCTTAGCTGCGCATCGTGCTGTACTTATGATTGCACAACAACACTTAGTCTCTCTTTGCTGATATGGGACTTTTAGTGAGCGAATTAGATGAGCCGAACAAAAAAAACTGTAACAAATTGTATTTTTATTTTCTGTCGGAACGATCAGCCAGTATCTCTGGGAAAAACAACTGTACTAAAAACAATGGTTGGCGTGTTATTGAACATACCAGTGACAGTGGCTACTGTCGTTACAAGAACTAGAATATTCAATTGTCATGTTATTTTCCTTTCTAAAGTATACGTCTCTTTGAAATTGAAAATGTTACGTTAATTTTGAAAATATGTTTGTTATTTTTACAACAATTTTGTTGTCTTGTTAAGCACATCTATTATCCCAGTGAATTCTTCTCGTATTATTCCTTTTTTATCGAAAGTTGTAAGTTGCAAGCTAGCTGGTGATAGGAATGTTTTCAAAATTGTTAACTGCTTCGAAGGACGCGATTGATACTTAGCTAGAATTCATAAACAAAATAGGAAGTGTTCCAAGACAAAACCATAAATAGAATAGAGGCAATGTTACGTGCGAAAGAATTGTCATAAAAGGAGGGCTATTTTATTTAAACTTCAATAAATACACTATCATTTTCAGAAAAATCAATACAAACTAATTTCAACAGCCAAAATAAAATGTATAAAAGCAAGTTGGCTCGAACAAAACATTAATTACTGAGAAGTATACTCAGCTAAATCGAAACTGTATCATCAACATTTCCAAATTGAATGCTAAATTGAAGAGAGATGGAGAGAGAGAATAACACACACACCGATAACTAGAAGAAGAAAAAACATAAATAAATCAATGCAGTAGCTTTAAATAGAGTGTAGAATAAAATACCAATATAAAATTGTAACAAATGCTTTGAGCTAGGCTTGCGTATGCAAAAATGAAACGGTCTGATGCGTACCGTTTGAAGGATGGGAAATGGGATTCTAGCACTCCGCAGCCAATCTCTCTAAATGCTTCTCCAGAGCGCCAGAAACCGTAGGAGAAAAAAGGGGTTGAGCTGCGTGTCTTAGACAAGGATTTGTGATAGAAATGACTCGGTTTTGTTTGTCTGTAGTCTTCGTGTCCTCGTGTAGCGCCGCTCTGTGTACATCCACCACGGTGAACGCTCGATTGTCAACCTACTGATGAATATATATACCTCTGGTGCCGCTCTTGGCACAGTATGCTCTACTTTGTTCCGCTCCTTGTTGTCCGTTCCGATTATCTATCAAAAAAAAAAACATGTAAACAGTAGCCAAAAAGCGTATAGAACAGCCGAACAAGAAAAGGCTCTCTATGTCTTAGCACTCTCGATGCGCATTACTACACACAGGTTGTCCAGAAACACAGGTTGAACAGAAAATAGGGGCGAATCACTTACTACTGACTGAGCTCAACACATTTACCAGTTAATAGAGAAGAAGTTCCGCGTTTATTAACTCAATGCCCGAATGCGTACCCATTTGCATGTAAGTCGTATGAAACATATCTAGCAAGCAGTACTAAAATAGAGTTGAACGAGTAAAATGCAAATTTACAAAAAAAATGAAAACAAACAAAACACAGTATAACACTTCATGTGCGATAGTAAACCAAACCCCATAAGTATAACAGATGGAACAACACACTAAGTAAAATTGTTATACGGATGTTATAATAATGGAAGAGTAAGTCATTACTATATGACAAACAGTTCCGAACGTTTTGAGATTCACGCATCAGTTAAACGATAAACGAAGCAAACCCAAAACAAAAACAAAAACAAATCTCGCAGTATATAACAATATATTAAAGAGAAACAATAAATAACACTGTTGAAATGTCAGACATTTTAATCACGAACCACCCCATCCTGCGCTTCTTCTATGCAGTTTGCATTATGTTTCTAGCTCTCATCGCAACCCACTGTTTGCGCTCAACGTTGATTCAAATGCTGCAGAATTAGTTGACGGACTTTGCAATTACCATTAGTGACAGACAATTTGTGTAAAAGAATCTAGCACTAAAATGTAACAATACACAACTGAGCTTACAATCCGTCAGAAAGGGAAAGGTGAATGAAAACGTAAAAAAGGATAAACTTTTGCAATTAAATAGACACACTCGCCAGGGAAAATGGTACGAATAAGCAAACTCAGACAGTAGCAAACGCCCTGACGCCCATAAGCATGATAAGATTAATAGGTCGGTAGAGTTCTCAACAAGTATTGAATTGATAGCATACGACGGTACCAGGGAATGTGCGGTATATATGTTGACGATTTAGTAGACTAAGGAGCAGAACGTTTAGCTTAATACACCCAATCGTTAAAAGGCTTCATTTTTTTTTTCGGTCAGCATACAACTGCAAACAGTGCTCAATACCACGCAAAGCACGGACACTGCAACCCATTACTCGACATTGTTACTTGTGTGTATGAAGCTTACGTGAATAGAGCATGCGGAATGCGGAAAGCAAACCATTGATAGACAAGCAAGTAGACGTTCAGCAACTCCCCGGTACAATCAATAGGCCGAAATCCACACAGCTCCTATGTACGAAGGCTTGAATCGTTATTGAGTAGGATGATAAAGCGACTAATTGTAACAAACGTGACACACGACACGCCCCAACAAAACACTCCAAACAGACAGCATCGTCTTTGTGGGCGTATGCGCCCGCCTGCTTGCCGGTTTGGCATCCCAAACCAACACTACTAATTGTTTAGCCGTTGAACACATTCAAATTTTGCAAAACCAACAAATAAAGCCGGATGTTATTGTAGTACGTTAATTAGCAGTTGTGTAATCGTATGCATGGGGATTGGAAGTGCGCAACGCCATCCCAATGAGGCAAACCAAACAACAAAAAAACCCAACTAACACCTTGCATTAAGGTGCGCAGTTCAAAAATGGAAACCTAATTGAAGTTATTATTAAGTAGTGCTAAATAATTGCCACCCCGCAAGCGTGCGAACACGAAAACTCCGGGCGGACTGTGGGCGCAGCATCTATTCAACCAAATCATAATAATAATTTTAGGATTGTATGTTGTAGCACGCGATGGTGGAAAACGGAAAACGGAAAACAATCAAACAACCAGCCGAGAAGAAGGCATGCAAAAACATCAACTAGCACAAACAAAAAAAAAACAATGAAAGAATCGAAAAGAGCATATAGTTCGTACGGAAACATAAATATAACAAATAATACCGATATTGAGTATGATAATCTTAGGAAAGTTTAGAATATTCCGAAAGCAGAGAAAACAAACCACACAGAAAAAAAAGAAAACATCCACGTTGTTTAACTTAATAATTAGTGCTGTATAAATTGTATAAAAAATGGCGAGAAAAAGGAAATAAAAAAAACAACCACAAACCCACTTTAAGTTTCAAACTAGCGTTAGCGAAAAGCGTGAAGCGGAACAGCAGAACGGGAAGAGGCCAATAAGTAACGAATGTTGCGATTGCAAGTCGCAAAACAGATGCATAAACTGAGGAATGACGGTATATAGAACGCGTAAATCATTAAATTGGCATGTGGTGGCAGGCGGTACAGAGAAGTGTGTTACGAATTGATATGTGAAAAATAAAACGCCCAATGATGATGAAATGAAATGGTGTATTTTTTTTTTTTGTACTGTATGACTTATCTGGTTCGCCGTTTCGCAGTTCATCGTATCACGGGGCCATACACGTTGACTGTTAACCATGATTTTGTTGCTCGCGTCCCTATTAAAAAGCATCAAAAGGTCAAACAAATTATTCATTTTGAACAACCGCAGATGTAAATATTGCCATCGTGACTTATCAATGTGTTATGAAATAACAAACAATTGATTAAATAGAATCATTCGGCCTTGTGTAAAAGAGGCGAATGTAGCCAGCATGCTATAAAAAATGCACACTTCAAAAGTTTGAAGACCTCGGACATCAGAATGCATGTTATCTTTTTTGTTCTATTTTTATAGAGTTTGGGCTGATTTGGTTTATTCGTCTCTCCATCGCAATAGATGCTTGAGTGCTTTCTATCTCCATAAAAAATCCAAATAACTCATTCTATCAATATCATGATTGATTATTCTACATTTCATTTTACGAAGTTTTTGTTTAATATTTTTTTCTTTACCATTGCTTAGTTGTTTCTCTTAACGATTAAAAAAGAAACAACAGAGCGATTGGTTATCAGCCTGTGGCAAGACAGTTGGTAGAGCAAAAAGTAATGATAATGTTGTAGATCCCTGCTATTCTTAAAAATTCAGTTCAAATTTCAAACACGAAGCACCATTGGTTCAGTGTGTGTTGCACAGCCGACCAAGCAAGAGGTTGCTAGCAGAGCGCCCGGCGCTGCCGGAGCGCATCTCGCGTTTTAGTTTTAACTTCTAGTGGTTTTAAATATTTTCTGCACATTTAATGTGCGACGTTTAAGTACCCGTAGTTATTAGTGTTAGCTGGTTTCATTAAAAACCAGCCCCCGCAAGGATTGTAATCTCGGATGGACGGAGCCTTTAATCCTCAGGAATGACTCTCCAGCAAATGCTAAACCAATCATTCATAAATAACCAAACCGCAAACAAGCCTGTACGACGGGCATTTTATTCGACTGTGTCAGCAGTGTGGTGTGATTATAACTTATCATCCGACTCAGCTGATTGATGGTATCAGGAACTCCAAACAGCTTCTGGTTAATGGATTCGCGATCTTGCTCTTTCGCGTAACCTATCTGGATCAGCTTATTCTGCAGATATTCCAGCTTGGTTGCTAACAGTTCATATGCAAACCCCGAGAACGAAAACATTGAAAACAACGCAAACATTAAGAGCACGACCACTTTTAAAATGTTCATCGTGTACAAGCACCAAACGCTTCATAGAAAAAGCATTAAATTACACAAACAGCTTATATGGCTTTATTGTATAGTGACCGGATGGTGTAGAAGCATTTCAAAGAAGACTTTGAAAGAAGTGCTTATCAGCATTGCATTGCGGGTCGAGAACATACGAGTGCCTTTTTACAGTAGACATGTTGGCGTTCCCACAACTGCCCGAGAAGCATTCTTATCATTAAAGTTCGACCGACTGATCAACACGAAAATGTGAATTCTCGTACGTTGCCCGGAAATTTGCCAACGAGATGCGGAACTTATAAAAACCACAACTCTTCTGTGGAAAACTTGGAACGAATCTCTTGGATCTGAACAGTACTTGTTTGAGAAACTCAAATATGTTTAGATTTGAAAAAAAAACTTTCTTGTATGCATCTAAAGACTGTGCTCGCTATCTTAATATGCATCTTAATATGCATCTTAATATGCTATCTTATGTGCAAAAAATAATCCCGCCAGTTATCGACCAGTATTCTGATAATACCATACGACGCAGTCCTCTATTTACGCTGTAAGTATTGAGTATGTATTTTAAAGTATTTT
This sequence comes from Anopheles coluzzii, assembly GCF_943734685.1. Taxonomy (NCBI): domain Eukaryota; kingdom Metazoa; phylum Arthropoda; class Insecta; order Diptera; family Culicidae; genus Anopheles; species Anopheles coluzzii. Next base: position 8,705,115 of record NC_064671.1, read on the forward strand.
TTTAGGTAAGTATTTTTTTCAATTTTATACACTATTGTAATGTTTTCAATAATCAAAAGTGTATAAGTGCATTTTTCTGCAAAAACTTCGATTAAAAAAACGGAAACAAATTCAAACCACCTTTTCAAACTCACTTTTCGAGTTCTTCTTACACTGTAAATTCTATCTCCTCGTTTCTTTCGAGCAGCTCTGGTTCGAGCAGCTGACTATTTTTTGGCAGCTGGGCAAAACAGAGTCGCCCTTTTGTGCGGCAAAACCAGTTGCCCAGAAACACAAAATGAACCAGTCCTCCCCGCTCGAACAAATTCGCATCCAGAAACGGTACGAGCTAAAATGGGGCCAAAAGACGCACCGCAAAAAGGAGCTCGACCGCAACCGGGCCGGTCTGGGCGAGCTGGAACACTCGATCGGTGTGATCGAGCACATTACGGAGCAGGAAATCAAGGGACTGGCGGGTCGTATCAAGCGCCGAAAGCGCTGCGATCCGTTGGACCTGGTGCGGCTTAGCTACGGGTTCCAGCAGAGCCGGGAAAACATTGCCCACTTTATCCGCACCACCGGTGCGATCAACGTGATAGTGAAGGAGCTGACCGGGCACGACTACAACCTGCAACTGCTGGCGGCCGAGTGTCTGTGCAATCTGTCGCTCGGGGACGATGTGTGCTGCGAAAAGATAGCCAACTTTGCCGGCACCTACCTGATAGCGCTGGCGGAAAATCCCAACTGTCGGCCATTGCAGGAGACGTGCTTTTGGACGCTGCAAAACATCGTCGGCTCGAGCCCGAAAGGAAGCAAGCTGCTGTTCTCGCAGGGGCTGGTGGTGGTGCTGGTCCGATTGCTGTCGTCGGTGACCGAGCAGGAAGCGGCGGATGATATTATTTTAACGTTAGAATTAGCACTCAACTACGAGCAGGAGTAAGTATGCTGGTATGGTACATACCTGAGCAATTCGCTTTTTTGTTTGTGTGTTCTAATCCATCTTTTTCCGTTCTTCCGCAACAGAATTGAACCTGCAACACTCACACAAATCGTGCAATGCTTCGTCGGAAGGCAGCTGCATCCAAGCAGTCTCCGATTGCTGTACAAATGTTACGGTCTATCCAGCTCGGAGCTGGTCTGTCATGACTCGTCGTCGTCGATTATTCGGCAATGTCTGGACTTTCTCTTCAGCGTACACGACCTTCATCTTCCAACACACGCGGCCTCTATTCTACTCTCGATACGTATACTTGCTTACCAGGCTTCCGCCGGCACACGGCAGGTGGAAGAAATCCTTCGCTATCAGCTGCAGAAGAGCGTGCTGAAGCTTTCACTGCTCTTTAACGACTGTGCCAAGGAGGAGATGCTTCCCGTGTGCAAGGAATTCCTGTGGCTGCTGGGACAGCTCCATAGCAACGGAGGTGCCTGTACAACCACGGCGGAACTGTTGCAAGCGTATCTCGCCTATGACAACTTCGTTGAAGCAATTTGCGTACCAAAAGCGTTGCTTTGAACGACCCCTTGGGAAACGAATCGTTTCCCCCTTCTGTTGTGTAGAAATTAATTATGAACTATTGAACTGTTGAACTGTGAAATTAAACACGTATGAAAATGTTAATTGAAACACTTTATTTGTGTCCTGAATTCATTTCGGAATTGTTGTCTTACAACATCTTAGACATGTACGGTCCATCGAGCTCGTACCCAATCTTGCGATAGTAATTCCTCGTTCCAACGCCCGATATAACCGCCAGCTTCTTACTGCCGTGCTCTTCCCGGGCGATACGTTCCGCTTCCTCCATCAGCAGCATGCCAAAGCCTTGATGCTGGAATTTCGTCGGATCACGTGCATTCACCGGCACTACGGACCCGTACACGTGCAGCTCCCGAACAATCGAACAGCTATCGACCAGCTCCGGGCGGAACGTGTCCGGTGAGCATTTGCGCAACCGCAACAGTCCCACCAGAATGTCCTGCTTCGGGTCTTCGTACGATAGGAACGTTTCCCACCCTCCGTTCGCCACGTAGTCCCGCCGAATCAGCTCAACCTGATCCGGTCGGACCTTGTTGTGAATTTCCTGGATGCCAACCTCGCGCGTCCTCACGTCACGACAGTCCGTGCCGAGATCCTTCATGCGCGCCAGGGCCAGCTCGCGCAAATTCCCATGCTCAACGCCCGACGTAACGAGCGGCATCGGGATGTCACGCTGCACACGGTACACCCGGGTCCACGGTGGCACCAGGGCCAATATTTTCGCCACCAAATCGACCAGCGTCGACGGTGGGTAGCTCTTGTACCGTCCCGTTTTCCACAGCTCGTAAAGGCCCGTGCCGCGGATTACCAGCGTGGGATAGATTTTCAGCCCATCCGCGCGGAAGTCGGGGTTTTCGAAAAACTCTATAAACTGCTCAATATCCCGCTCGATGTCCACGTTTGGCAGGTCGGGCATCATGTGTGAAACCACCTTGAAGCCGGCGTCCTTCGACATCTGGAAACTTTCGCACGTGGCCTTCACCGTGTGGCCGCGGTTGGTGTCCCGCGCCACATCCTCGTACACCGACTGCACGCCAATCTCGAGCCGGGTGCATCCGTACGACAGCAAATCGGACAGGTGCCGCTTGAGACAGTAATCCGGCCGCGTTTCGATCGTGATACCTATGCACTTGGTGTGCGATTTTTCCGAATACTTGACCGCTTCCGCCACACTCGAGCTGGTATGGCCGGACAGTGCGTCGTGCAGGTTGCGAATGAAGAAATCGCGATAGTCCTCCGGCAGGCACATGAACGTCCCTCCCATCACAATAAACTCCACCTTGTCGACCGAGTGGCCCAGCTGCTTCAGCTGCTCCACTCGGTGCCGGGTCTGCAGGAACGGGTGGTAGCGTGCCCGAATCGCCCGCATCGAGGTCGGTTCGTACCCGGTGTAGCTTTGCGTCGAGTACTCGAAATCACTGTCCGGACCGCCGGGACAATACACGCAAATGTTGCCCGTCATGTTGATGTGCGGACAGCGGTGTGGTTTGCACATAACGGCAACCACTGCAATCTGAGGGTACAAAGCAAGAAGTCGTGTGAGCAGAGGCCATTAGAGCGACATACCGCAGCTCCACTTACACCACTCGCCGTCCGGATCGGTTTCGCGCGTAGCTTCGGCAAAAGAATGGATTTGGCCTCGTGCGGAACGGCCGCTATGATGTCGACCAGCCGCGGTGCCGACTCTAACCCATAGTTGGAAGAGATGCGCGTTTTCAGCCGGTTCAGATTCACGTCCTTGCCTTCGTGGTGCGCTTTCAGCAGCTCCTGGATGATTTCACCCACCACGATCAGCATTCGCTCATCTCGGCTCAACCCAACTCCTAAAATGGGGAAAGGATTATTACAGGTTCTTTGTTTCTAAAAGTTCTTGAACAATGCCTTACCCAAAGGCTTCTTTTTCGTCATTTTTAAAGTAAATTTAGTGCACAATATGCGGCAATCAGCCGAAAATAACACGCATTATTTTGTTATTGTGGAACTGACAGCTGAGAGAGCTGTCAATCGGTGCAAATTTCCCTCGCTTTTGACGTTTCGAGCGAGGGTCAAATTCAAACCGTTGAAATATTTCGAACAAAACCCGTTACTGTCATGCAAGTAAGCACCGTCGCCTTTTTTTCGGACGAATCAATGATTACGCCAGGTTTTGTGATTAACTACAACTTTCTCATAGTTTCATTTTTATCCAGCGGTATGTATATGTATATAGCATCATGTAATATTGTTTTGTACACTATCCAGTAGAGCACTAGTAGCAGCAGCTGTATGCGAAACCTTTCCCTTTGTCGGTTCCAAGCAAGTGGCTCAGAGGTAAATAAAACGCACGTGTGTCGCACGCGGGAACACGCACGCTGCTCACATGCTCACAACGAGCGAGCGCTTGGCGGTCCACCCGGACCGCTCCAGCCCTAATTAATCCTTTTTGCAATGGTAGCAGGAGCAGTTGGTGGCCGATTTGAACGTCAGATTCCGGATGCCGTTGATGCACAGCACACGCACCCGCACGTCCTCCGTTTCCATGATGTTGCAGCACTGACCGACGGACGTCACCGGTTGCGGTGGTTTGTGGCCTACCAGTGCAAACGGTGCCGAGGGTACGGCGAACGATTCACAGAACCCGCGGCACGCATTGGTCGTGATGGTAAACTCGACACAATCCGGGATGCTTATCTTTCGCGTGTGTCCTGCAAATGGCGAAGCGTACGTGTACATTAACAGCTACTGCTAGTGCGGAGCCAACACAACCCACCCAACAGCACACTCACCCACTTTATGGCATCCCGGTTTCTGCCAGGTTTCGCGCGCCTTCACCAGCATGAACGCACAGAACATAACCGACACGAAGCGAAGCCATGACATTTTCGTTTCCAAACTACCGAGTTCCGCAGCCACACAACCGACGGCGCTCTGTTGGATCACCACCACCGAGTTCTACCTGATGCGGAAAACGTACAGAATTATCCTTATAGTGACTAGCAGACGGTAATGGGCCCGTCGGGCAAACTCTGTTGCTTTGGTGCGCTTGTTAGGAGCCCGAACTCATCCTTGTTACCCGGTGCTAACGGTAAGCAGACTGGCACGCCACTGATGACCTCCGAAAGCGATAGCGCAACGTTTTATAGTCCTCCCCGAAGGGAAAGGATGAGCCTTGCCTGACTGACCATGCGCAACTTAAAGGGATTATATTGTCCTGAACCGCATCAGCTGAGAGTGGTAGGTAGGTAGTGCACAAAACTTCTGCGAATCAGTGTTCGAATCGGTAGGCTAAAAATAAACTGTAAGTAAATCCTGACGCAGTATCCTTAACAGTGGATAATATCCTTACACCAAAGACAGATATAAAAATCATTTGAATAATTAAAACAATTGCGCAAGTACACGAGGACACAGGGGTGCATATATTAGACATTTTCATCTAGACACCTCATTTAACAAACTGATGGCAATGACATTGGCAGTTCTATGCCGCTTTGCTTATGAAAGTACAATTTTAGATGAACAATAAACCTTTTGAATGCTAAGAGTGGTTGAGAAAATCCAAAACAGATCAATAACTTTTAAGAAAATCCACTAAAAACCATTCCACAACCCATGGTAAAAGTCCAAAAAATCTGTAGAAAACGGCATGGAGCAACACAAAATTCAATCGTTAAAAACAACTACAATTTAAAAGGCCAACACACGTACGTGCAAGCATGACTCCGCCACTTTCTATCTATTATTTACCGACAGGAATTGATTCAATCACGGCCAAAGTTCAGCGCCTCGAGTCAACAATTCGGTCGCCTAAAAAACCATCTATTCCCCCCTGGGAGTGTAATATTTTGAAAGTGAATTGTTCAAATTCCGTTGGAGAGCTGATGGATCAATTCTCCCGTGGAATGACTGGTTATATTTTGTCATACATTTATCATCTGCTCATAAACTGAGGGTGTTGTCCACGTGCGCGTCGTAGTTGTCCGTCTTACAGCAACAGGCAGGACAACTTGCTTTTCTTTATCGCATTTCAGCAATTGTTTTTCTTCCCCCAGTCCGATTCGTAAAAATTTCAATAATTTCTCAATTCTCCTGCCGCACTTGACTGGTCGGCGGCAATCGGATTAGTGAGATTTGCATTCCTCTCTCTGGCACTTGAGTCAACGCGCGTTCGACCCGCGCACAAGTCATCATTTGCATCCCACCGGCCAAGGGGCGAGAATCAGCTGTTTTCCCTTGAAGAGTCCTGGTCCTGGCACTCGGTCACATGTGGATTTAATCCTCGATTGAAAGGATGGATGGTGGTTGGGCATCTTAATAAAGTGCACACACACACACACACACAGTCCACACCCACGCGGCATGCATGAGTGGTCACTTTGCTCAACTGGCAGGACAAACGCTTGTGCGCATGGTCCACCCGAAAGGAAAGGAGATGGAAAGCGGCAACGTATCTCCGCGTTTGGGAATATAAAAACGGACTCCCTTTTCAAACCCAACTGTAGTGTCGCACCAAACGGCCCCCGTGCAGCAGGCGGATCTGATGGTAGTGATGTTGAATCTAAAAACCGTTGCTATCGCTTCCTAAATCTGGATTACATCGTTCCCCTCATCAACTAATCTCCCAATTTCCCCCTTCCCCCTCTTGGAACCGTTTTTGCACCGGAACCGCATCGCCCAGCGATACATGTGAGAAAGTGCGCGTGTGTGTGTTTGTTGTGGGTAATTTTCTGTTCTGGATTTTGTTGACGATGGCTGCTACCGGTGGAACGGTGCACGGTCGGCTGCTGCTGTCCGCGCTCTGCGTGATCCTCACGCTGGGAGGATCATCGTCCGAGCCGGATGGGGAGCTGGCGGCGGATCGTCCCAAGACGGCATATCTCGGCTGCCACAAGCGGCTGTTCACTTACCGCGTGTCCCAGACGGACAGCAAGGGCCGCGAGTGCTGGGATCACGTGAGCGTGCTGTCCTGCTGGGGTCGCTGTGATTCGAACGAAATCTCCGACTGGCGGTTTCCGTACAAGCGGTCCCACCATCCGGTGTGCGTGCACGCCGGCAGGACGAAAGCGGTAGCCCTGCTGCGCCACTGCCATCCGGATGCGGATCCGGCCGCGCGCCAGTACGAGTACATGGAGCCAAAGTCTTGCAACTGTCAGGTAGGGAGGGAGAGGTCGGTGGTTTGGCTGAAAGAAGTACAATTGTGGCTGTTTTAGTTCACTGTCATTTAACCTTTGTTTTGTGCAGACTTGCTCCAGCACTGATACCAGCTGTGAAGGGCCGAAGCAACTCAACACGGAAGCGGTGACGAAGATATTTCAGATCGACGAGGAAGATGCGGACCCAGAATATCCGTAGAATGTTGGCTTTCGGAAGCTAAAACTAAACCAATTCCATCGTCCCCCATATTTGGTAGCCATTCAACGTGTGGAAAAGAAGAGCGGAGGGCCGTGCACCAACCGATTTGCCAACGATCGAGAAGACGGCGTGTGTTCTGCATGATACTATGGAGCTATACAGCAACACAAAACGGATACATGTAAACCAGTAGAGCCTAAAACGAATTAAATAAATGCGTTATTTTTGAACCGAATCACTGAAAGGAGCATTTTTGTTTTTCGTTCAAAACAAGCAGACTCGCGCGCGGGTCAAATGTTCGAGACACTGTATCGATGTTTTTGTTTGTTTTAATTTATTCACATACACTCTTTGCTTAACACTTATCTAATCGCCACGAGACAAATGAGAGAAGTGAAGAAAAAAAAAGACACATACAATGTAATTATTACAAATCATAAAACAAAAGGAAAATACATCAACTGTCGTCACCGGTTGTACTGTTTGTTTGCTGCTGTGAGAATCAAGTTTGCTTGTAAAGATTGGTGATGGTGGTGGTGGTGTTAAGAGGTTTTGTATTTAAAAAGTATAATCATTCGGTGTCAATTAAATGGCCTACACTCTCTGCTTACCCTTCTCCCTCCCTACCTCTCTCAAGTAGTATACTGGTTTGCGAAAATGGATGAAAAAAATTGTATGATTTACGCTTAAAAACACTAAAGGGCGACCGTTATGGGGGGAAAGAGGTGCTTTGCTGCTTACGACACGCGCGTTCGGTTGCCACCACTTGAATCGTCCGTATGTATTATTGCTGCTAAGGTGTCACAAAAGGTTTACTCTGTCTCCCTCCTTTCTCCCCGGTATCTCATTCTAGTACATAAAAATCTACAACTGTCGCGGTCTAGAGCTTGACGCGAATGTCCGAGAAAAATGAAAGCAAATGCAAAAAACCTTCCACACACTACCTGTACCTAATTACTTGTATCTAAAGAGAATGTGTGTGTGTGTGTGTGTTTTAGCCCTTTTTGCCCACAAACACAAACACACACGCCGGTGTAATTATGCTCGTGTATCGATTAGTATGATGAAAGAGATATTCCTTCCTTTCAGGCGGTTGGAACACGCGGTTTGGTTCAAATATGGTTACACAAACACGCACACACACACACCTACACGCTGTTTGTGGCCCTGTTTTACAATAGAAGGAGAGAGCAGGGGGGTTGTTTGTTTTGTATTACGGATGAAAAATTCTACTCCTCTCGTCCTGTGTTTTCTGCTGCTGCTGCTGCTTGTTACGACTTCTTTGCTCGGTGGTCTGAAAGTACGTACTAATTGCAATTCCTTCCAATTTCATCCTTTCCCTCTCTCTCTCTCTTAATCTCTTCCTGACTGTCCTTTCGTCCTTGTGAGTATCATGTAAACATTTGGTCCGCATCTCAACCGCCACCCCAACCGCTGCTGCTGCACACGGGTAGGCGATTAGACGTTTGTTGTTATGAAGGATACGGATTCTCTGCCTCCCCACTACTATTTCCCTGTTTATCTTTCCTTATCTCTTCTTCCCCCGCCCGTGCTAGCAGCCGTCCAGAGGCAAAAAAGGATCACCCCCCTACACCTGTTGATGTTATTATGTTTGTTTGTTTGTTGGTTTTCTCTGTTGTTAAAGTCCTTAGCGTCCTACAGCACACGTCTTCCGCGTCGTCATCGTCATCATCATCATCTAGTGATCTCCGTTGCGGTGGCGGGAGCGCGATCGTGACACCGACCGGGACTGTGAGCGCGACAGCGAACGCCTGATCGAGCGGGACTTGCTGCGCGACGGGCTGCGCGACACGTTGCGCCGGGGCGTTTTGCTCACGTCGCGGCTCAGCGAGCGATTATTGGCGGCAGCGCCCCGCTTCGGCGTTGCCTTCGACCGCGAGCGACGATCCCGGGAGCGGCTGCGGGAACGGCTGTAGCTACGCGAACGCGTACGCAGCTCGCGCGATCGCGACCGGGGGCTGCGCGATCTGTTTGTTGGCGGCGTGGTTTAGAGAGAAGGGAAGGACGAAAAATGGGAGGGGAAAAAATTGTGAAATTAATAAATAGCACTGCTGTGTCAACAAACGGAACGCCGGGTGGTTTTGGCATTCATTTGCTGCAAAATGCGCCTAAATGGTGATGAATGTGGTGATGGTGGTGGTGATGGCGGCGACAAAACGAAATGTAAATTTCACTTAAATTAAAACGCGATGAATTATTAAACGGCGCGTTTTTTTGGGGGGAGTTTAGGTGTAAGACAGTTCCCTGGTTGTTTGTTTTTTTTAGCTTACACACAGTTGTAACATGCGATGACCAGAAACATTGTGTGAAGTGGTGATGATTGTTTAAAAAAGAATGTTTCAGGCTCGGTTTTGAAATCTATAGCGAGGCTTAGTTATACAGAAACGTTTACGGGTTCAGGAGGGAGATTTGGGGGGTCTATCACACGTCACGACAGATTAGTTTAATCAGTACACTCTTTCTTCATTGAAACTCCCTTTTTTCCTTTGGAGTAACAACTAGAATTGGACAGAGAGGGCAATCCGAATGCCCGTTTTAGAAACGCTGACTCTTTACGCGGCTTTTTTGTACCCATTTCAGGATAGTCTTCAAGCGAATGAAAGGGGCCGTCCGAATAGTTTCTCACGTTTAACCTTTTGGACGCAACCAACGAGGCTGTTGTGCCTGACTCCAATAAACGATCACTTTAGAAACATTAAAGGGGGGATTTTTGGAGCATTAAAAACCAGCACATAAATACAGAACATAGAACAACTCCCTCCCTTCGTGGGAGCTCTTTACAGTTGCGATCGTACATGAGATATGCGCGATAACCCGGGAGAGAGGTGGGTTGGTGTAATAAAAAGGATGAAAATACGGTATACGGTTTTTTTGAGGGTTTTGAAACGTGTTAAAAAATTGGAATGGCTTAACTAACGGAAACACTCACGCGATTCTCTTGCAGAAATTCAAGGAGATGTGCGCTCTAGAAGCTCTAGTTGTCTAGTAAACAGTGAAGTCGTAGTGGGCACAGCGTTTTTTTTTTTCAAACCAGCAAAACCATTGCAGAGAAGATTTCGTTCGATCGCGTTGCCTTCGACGACGGACAGGCTCAAGACTTGTTCTATCTCTCGCTCTCTCTCTCTCTCTTTCGCTCTCCCCTTTCGTTTCTGATCACGGTGAGGAAAACACCCCGAACGAACCGATGTGCTCGGACCGCTCCGGTGTATGCATGCTGACCAAACCGACCATCTCTTCCGGGAAGCGGAACGGGGGCTGATCTTTGCTACTTTTTTTTTGGTGACATTTGGCGCACAAAACTCAGTCGGCCTTTGCCTCGTGTGTGTGTTTGTTTGTATGTTTCTGCCCTCGATTTGCGATTTGCGTGAGACGAGTTTCATTTCAACCGATGCCTATCTTTCCGTCGTCGGCGCTAGTAGCTACTACGATGGATAGCAAGTCGCTTCGATGCGGAACGGTGCCTGCGGTGGCTTCGCTGTCGCTGTACCGGGTTCGACTACTGTTGAAAGGGGTGGAAGCGATAAGGATGGAATTGTTTTGTTTTCTTTTGTTTTTGTTTTTTTTTCTGAATGAGTTAAGTTTTTTTTCTGAAGAGGGTTTTTATAAAGGGGGGATTATCAGGATATGTTTAAGTATGAAGGACGCAATTAGGGGCGAGTTGTGGTGCGTTTTTTTGATTTCGTTTCGGAATGTATATGAGGTAAGCGAAACAACAGGAAGCAACTGTAGTCGATTGTGTGTGTGTGTGTGCATGTGTGTGGATAAAAAACGGCGGTCGGCGAAAAATGGATGAAATGACGACACAGTGCGTGTTTGCAAATGTCGAAAAAGAAATCCCCTCTTTCCCTCCTGCGAGTAGAAAATCAAGCGACTGTGGCTCAAAATCTATTTACCCCTTTCCCCCCCACCCCCTCCATATTTCGGTGCATATCATCTCCCTCCCCCATTGGTACCTACCTTTTGCGTCCCCTGCGCCCGGAACGTGCGCAATCGCGTGCAAAGTGGCCCCGGCCGCCACACTCGTAGCAGCGGTCGTCGGACTGGAACCGGCCACCCTTGCCGCCGCCGCGCGGTGGCCCACCACGACCACCACCGCCACCGCGTCCGCCCCGTCCCGTCGACAGCTCTACCCGGGCCCGGCGGCCAGAAATGGTGCGGCCGTCCAGCCCGCGCACCGCATCCTCCGCGTCGCGCGCATCCTCGAACTCGACGAACGCAAAGCCGGGCGGGTTGCGGGCGACCCACACGTTGCGCAGCGGCCCGTAGTACCCGAACGCTTCCTCGATGTCCTGCTTGCTGGCATTGTTACCTAACTCACCGACGTAAACCTTGGCGTCGTGCGGGTAGCGAGACATCTTTGACTGCTCGTTGACGGCACGGTGCGATGGTGTCCGTACGGACCGGGGCGCGCGTGTATTGTACGTTGTGGTGCGGGTATGGAGAATTGGATGGCAAGAGAATAGTCAGCAAACAGCACTGTTTACTACAAAACTACAATTAATCACACGGAAATAATGTGGGCTCTGCACAGGCAGCTGTCTCTGCTTGCGGAAAACAGTAATGGAAAAGAGAGAGGAAGAAAAAGCGTGTAACACAACATACCATACTTTGCAGAGCCAAGCGACCAATAATCTGGTATCACCGCGGGCCGACGACGCTACCGCTTCCCTCGCCGAAAAACCCCCTCAAGCGTAGACCGAAATCGGAGGGGCCGATTTTCGCTACAAGATGTCTGCTGATGGGCAACTTCCGGGCGGCAAACCGATGGTCGGAGTGTTTTCTTGTGCGGTAAAGGTTAATCGGAAGCTGGCGGGCGGAAAATGTTGGCCAAATTCGCTTTTTTTCACACGCTCGACCGAAACGCGGCAAATGTCGTTGTTCTATCACACCAAACAAAAAAGATGTCTGCCTTGCCGCTACCCAAAGAGCAAGAAACGGGAAGAAAAATGGCACGACGATGCTGTCAGCTGGTTTCGCCCGCAGATTTGACAGCTCGTTTCGCCGCGATTCGCCCGCTTGGTGAACGGTGCTGTGGTGAGTTCGCTTGAAAAGGCCGTTACGTGATTTTCAAGTGAGGGATTCATTGTTTTGTAAAAGCAAAGAGTTATTTATAACAATTGTGAGATATTTGTACATTTAATAAACAAAAACATGAAAATGATTCAGAATAATGTATTAAAATAACGTAAAATTCCATAAATTCCCAAAAATGCTGATGAAATAAATTATATTAATTCGAAAACTAATCCTTTAAAATCGGTAGCTTTACTACATGTGAAGTAACTTTACATTTGCCGTTGAAAATACACATTTAAGTTATTACTTAATTTAGTGTTTCCTTTAAATTATATTTATGCTACCCAAAATGTTCAAAAATATCTTTATGAGTTTCAACACATGAGACACACATTGCAACATTTCATTTCACCCATCACATCCTTACGCACCCACCAAAAAAAGCCCCATGTTCCCTCGGATACAAACCCCCAAAAATACGGCACGCCGTAAACACGTTTGCAAGATGAGAAACCGGTCTCGACAGCACGCAGTCCCCAACTGGAGAAGGCGGCAAAAGAGCATACCGAGAAAGAGAGCGAGAGCGCGCACGCAAACTGCACGCGCGTTTGCATTAGTCCGCTCTTGTACTCCTTCTCCCGCTCTCTTTCTCTCAGACGCACGACACACTTTATGCAACAACTTCCCCGAGATGTGATAAGAGAGCACGGAAAACCAAAACAAAGCTTCAGTCTCGCGAGTTTACTGTTTCCGTTCGGTTGGGTTTTTCGCTACGGTCGTACTGGTCGACCGGCCCCCGTAGGAACATGCTTGGGGCCCGCTGTACGGTGCGTCTCCATGCGTTCGAAAAGGATCTCACTGTTTGCCGTATCAACTGCGACCGTGACCGTGAATGAGTTTTAGTTTTGGTTCATCTGCTTAACTGCCACGTGTAGTAGTTTTATGAGCGACGGCGGGAAGGCCGAAGGCAGGAATCCTTACCGGTGTAGTTGAAGGCGCAGAAAAGACAACACACAGAGAGAAGAAATCAAATCAAAACAAGTGCGTACGAAAGCTAGCCCAAAAGCAAAGCGCGACTTGACGAAGGAAAAAAGTAAGAAAAGCAAAAACTGTTCTCTGTCTGTGGTGCCCGTGCCGGCAACCAGCAAGCAAGTAATTTATCACATTACTTGTGCTCAGTTTATTTATTTATCTCGTGCGTGTGATTCCTTTTTGGCGGTTGCTTTTTGGCTGCCCCATGCCGTTCACGGTTACATAAATTGATCGAACACCGATCAATTATCGGCTCGTGGTGGTTTATTTGGTACAAACAGTTCGAAAACAAAACAAAAACAGCGTGCTTGCGGTTCATAGTAACCGAATAACGGTTTTTTTTTCTTTCTCTCGCCCTGCAAACGATCATAGTAATCGGGCTTTTCGCCCAAACGTGTTTTGCGCGCGCTTTCATATGTCACTCCTGTCACATGGTGTGTTCGTTCCACGTATCTAAGCAAAACAAATTGTTATCATTTTCCTCCCCAACAGCTACGCAAAAAAAACGTATCAACTCTAACCTATCCCAACGCACATCCTGCTAGTGAAAGAAAAGTGAACAAAAAGTGAGAGTGTGTGTGTGTGTGCGAAAAAAAAATCCTGTTACCACAGTTTTGGCACACAGATTGCAATCAAGTTTCGTGCGTCCGTGCAGCGACACGAGGGCTGGGGCAGTGTAATTTAATTACCCCTTCTTCTTCTTCTTTTTTTATTGAACCCCTTTTTGCCCCCGCCGAGAGAGGTGTTACTTACGAGCAATACTAGGCACTTATCGGCCACATTTTATCACTCGGTGTTATCTCGTGCTGTGTATTTGTGTATTTGCGGTTGGTGCCGGTTGCCTGCAGTTTTTTTGTTACTTCTCGTATTGTTTGTGAACCGATATTTATTCCACGAGGTTGTCGTTGTGTTGTTGATAGTGTGAAACGCTGTGTAGGTTCGGTCGTGCGGGACGGCAAGATCGTGATCGTGCGCTAGTGGCCGTTGGGCGAGTGAGACACCGCAACCGCAACCAACAGTGAATGATAAACTCACAAAGTCACGTTAAATAGCTGCCCAAACGCGGGTTGTATTTGTGTTTGCGCGGAAACAGAGGGGGCACGGGACGGGTGGGTAGTAAGTGGTGATAAAATAATAGGCGCAACAGTAGCGCACCCGCGGAGTGATACTACCCAAAGATAGGTGCAGATCGTGGGCACGCGTGTGTGCACGCAGAGAAAATATAAGTTAATATACAAACAACCGCACACAACAACCGAAAAAAGAATGTCGTACAACGCAGATGATTGTCCCGATAGCGATACGGTGGTTGAAGGAGGAGGAGGAGGTGGCAGTGGCGGTGGCGGCACGACCGAATCAAATTGCGCGACACCGACCTCGCCGGGGATGACGCGGCAGGACGCGGTCGTGGTGCACGGTGACGGTGGGTCCATCGATGGGGGCGATCCGGCCCCGACCGCCGGCCCACCGTCGATGGCCGGCTACGAACCATGCGATCCGCTAATTATCTTGAATCTATTTCAATCCCTTTCCGCCACCACCAACTCGCTGGAGCTGCAGATGAAAATCAATCTACACGTAAGTTACTGGTCTGGGAAGCTTTGGTTGGGGTAGGGAGCAGGTGGTAGTGTGTGTTTTTTTACATGTTTGTGTAGCGTTTTTTGTTGTTGTAGTAATATTTTTCCTCACCACGCATGAAAGTGACCATCATCATCCTCGGGGTGGCCAAGCGCTCACCCATCAATCGGTTGATTGTGCGTTCGGCTCGGAATGGGCGATTGAATTTCACCCGCCCTTGGTAGCTTCGCAGGGCGTAACAAAAAAAAAGAGAGAGGAAGAACTAGTAAACTTAATTAACTCTTGGAGCAGATTCTGAAACCGAGCGTTGATTACATGGGCGATACGATAGCGAGGTTGTCTGGCTACTGGCCCGGGTTTGTACGACACGATGAATGGGTTTATCAAAAGGGAAGTTGTGCAGAGGCTTTCATTTGGATGATGTACATTTTTGTTTATTTGTTAAACAGTTGAGCGTCAAATGAGGGTAATTCTTTCTCCGGAATGAAGTTTTTTTGTAAAGATGTGCAAATTAAATGCCAACATAGGGCAAAGAGAACATAAATAACTATCAAACATTTCAAGGGTAACGGATTTTGGCTTTTTATATGCTGATGCTCTACATCCGACAAGCTTCTCTCCAAGGGTCATTGGTGATCCGACGGAAGATTGTCTGCGCTGCGTATTATGGAGCAACATTAATAAGACATTTGCGCCTCCGACCCTGGTGGGATGAGTGGTCTAATAGACAACGCGACGGATCTAACAAGAACGGAAGATGTTCATGACTTAATCAGACCACGATCATATAACGGACTCCAGACGTTTTTACTAATATCACTTAACCGGTTAGTCACCTATCACAGCTAATGAAAATGGAAAAAGTCCTTCTGAGTAACTCCATGATAAAGAGCTTTTCTTCAAAGACCTCAGTAATGTAAGTTTTTTTTTCTCAGCAATTAGCACTTCCAAGAACCTTTTAGTTATTAACAATTATTATTTAATTAATTAGAAACGTTCGATTAGCCTCAAAAGAAGGTAATGTAACATCATGAAAGATTTGGAGAAGTGATAAAAAAAATTAAATTACTTGACAGTCCTAAAACCTCCTCCAAACACAGTAGCTTCCCTCATTCTTAGGCACCCGAACGATAATCATCACTTTGAACTTGAGCCTTGGCTTTGCAATTCAATCATAATCCACCCTTTCTACCCTTCCTGCCCGACGCCCACATCGTCGTCGGCACAAAATCGGTCGTAAAAACGTGTTTAGCAAAAACCCATCCGGCGTGGCCCACGTTTTACTGCTAATGGGTATGCCGGCGGAAGGGGCCTGCCGCTTATCGCACACTCTTCAGCGAGCCTTTCATCTGCGAGAAATAGCGCACAAATGACATCGTTAGTGTCACCACTTACGACATCGAAGTGAAAAGAAAAAGAAACTCCAATACAAACACGCACACACACACACAAGAAACGATCATCATTACAGAGCATCTCGGGCGTTTGGGAGAGCCCGGGCGGTGTTCGAGAACTCTGGGAGGGCGCCAGCAATGCAATCTGCGTAAATTGCACGCACATTGGTGAACCAAGCTCAACGCATCAACATTATTACAGCAGTAGGCTGGGTGGTGGAGTATCGGGAGCACACACACGGAGTAAAGGTGCGCACATTAATCAGTTCGGAAGCACAGGCCCTATCCAAGTATGCCAAGCACCGCTTGTGTGGGACATGTGTCGTTTAGTAATGGCACAAAAATCGTATGGGAAACGGCACATCATTACCCGAAGCGAATCGCTACTGGATGGAAACAATCAAGTTGAACAGTTGGTGTGCGTGTGTGTTTATCTTTGCAAACTCTCGGCATCATCAGTGAGAGGGAATCGTGCTTCATCAAAACGGTGGGATGAATGACAATGTTTATCTTGAACTGCCATTCTAATGCCATTGACTGATTTTTCTTCTTCTTCTTTTTGTCTCTTCTCTTCCCCAAACAGCTGAAGGCCCTCACGAGATCACCGTACGTCTTTCTGGTGCCGATCCTGCACTCCAGCGAGGAAGGTCTCATACAGGTCATTAACGATAACGTGCTCGAGAAGGAGATTCGCTTTTCCGTAAGTATCTGCCAAACCGCTTTCCCGATTTCGCTAGCGCCATTTAACGTATCTTGCTATAGAAGAGAGAGAAAGGTCGTTTGGACGCGAGCGTGCGCCTTTTTGCTGTCCTCTATCGACCGTGGTTCAAATTTAAAGTGCTCCAAGTGACAAAAAACGAACCCGGATCGATCGTTTTTTGAAAGGGGTTTTTATCTTATTGTTGGCCCCATGATCCGTCTGCTGTGCAAATCTGGCATCGGGTGCTGCTGCTGCTGCGTATTCTTGTGATTCATCTTTCTCGCGCGCGCGCTGAGATTGACGTCGCAATTTACGTCACACACACGCCCGCGACAGCTTAGCACCGCTTAAAGACCCGATCGTTATCTCAAGCTGGCTACTGCCTTCGCGGCCGCCGAAGGTATCTGGATGGGCCGAGGTATGCTGCCGCGAGTTTTCTGGTTTACTGTACTACCTCCGCGCGCGCACTAGTAAATGTCAGCGAAGCGTGTGTTTCTGTGCCTGCCACCACCCGCCTTCCCACTGGTGGTACGCTACCCCGCCTTTCCCGCACCGGGGGAATGGTTTTATGGGTGACCGACTCTCAATGATATTGTCATTAGATGGCGCAGATTTTGTATTTTGTCTGGTGTCTCTTACCTCGTCTTCCTTCCTTCCCCTCGGTCTCGCACACACCCGCACGTGTCAGCTGATGTACCTCATACAGACGGTGGCGTTTCGACTGTCTGTCTATTATTCTCGTGTCAGACTGATGGTTAACAATGTGCCGGGGAAGGGAGATACAAATGAATAAAGGAACAGAATAGCGAGAGAGAGAGAGAGTGAGGGGAAAAATAACATTAGGCAGGAGAGACAGGCATAACAACAAGACAGTACATGTCATGGGAGGCTTGAACCTGGATAAGATTGATTGGTGAAGAAACGGTTGACATACGATTGGTGTGGAAACGACAATGCAGCAATGTGTCACGGAAGCGAAGGAGTCAAGACATAATTACGAAGCATTCTATGAGAGCAGTGGCTCATTTTGTATTTTGTTTCAATGAAAAATATAAAAAAACCATTTAAATAAGCTTTAATTAAGTCAGTTTTAGATCGGTTAGAATCAGCCCCTTGGTGCCGTGACCAGGAGTAAACTCTTTAAAGCAGTAGAATAACATCCTATTAGCAATATTTATCATATTTTTTACACCCCAAAACTTTATTAATGATCCATTTTCAAGATTATCATTCACTAGTTCCAATTTCTGCCGATCCAGCTTAACCGTTGCTCCCAAATGCGCGCTCGCTGGTGGCGAAACTTCTTCTCTCCACATCTCATCACCGCGTATAATAAACGCAAATGTGATTTACCCATCCAGTGCCCAGTGCAATTTGTCCAATGCCAACACGACACCACCGCTCACACCTCCGCCGGACGTCGTACGTGTGTGTAGTGCAATTACTTTTCCAATCAATTCCTATTTGCTCGAATGAATTTCCTTCCGTATGTTGGTCGCGTGGCCTAGCGTGGCTAGAAGGCAGGGGGCTGGAAGGCGGGTGTGAACAAATCGTTTTTGCTAAATGTGCAGCTATTTATTTTCGGAAGCGAACGTTGGTTTGCGTGTGTGTGTATGGAGTTTTCTTTGCCTGCTACTGCTTTTCGGAGTGTTCTTTTTTTTCGGTGAAGTTTTCCCTTGATACGTAGCCTACTTTGATACGCTTCCGTTTGGCATATGACGTTTGTACCATTGTAACATGGCAGTTGGTTTGTGGGCTTCACGGTACTGGCAGCATGGTTTTTGGCATACTGGCAACCGTGCCAAGCACCACAGGTGGGAAAATTGGCATGAAACGCGCGCGCACGTGTGTGTGTGTGTGTTTGTGGTTTATATGAATGCTGATGAGAGTTTAACCACATGAAAGTGAAATGGCATAGAATCTGGTATTTCATATTAATATTCATGATTTTAGGTTGTTTTTTCCTTGACTTAACATTTATCTTCATATAATTTATTAACAAAAACAAACCCAATGCATTTGTTGCCATAGAGTGACTTTATACTCGCTCCTCCACTTCAGTAAACGGGCCTGGGGCAGAACTTCTAGCGCTCGCTGCATGATTTCCACCGGGAGCATGGCTTTATGATCCTCCATCAATGCCATTAAATAGCGCTTGATTTCCCAGCGTGCCAAACTGAACATGCTCTTGCAATTACTGAATCACCATGCCCACCAATTGCTCCATCGTGCCAGTGCCAGTCCAGCTCGATGCCAGTCGACTCTTTGGGCACTAATGCTGACGCTAATTCCTTTCGCCCGCAGGGGGGGGGGGTCTCATTCGGCTAATTGCTGGGCAATAAGTTTCGGTTTTATTTGCCTTTCGCCGAGCGCATTCCGCGCTTTGATGGGCTTGGGTGTTAATCCAACGGGCCAATGTTGTGTTTTGTTGGTCGTGATCCGGACTCGCGGCACGAAATAATTCCCTCTCCCATTCTTGGGCATGTGCTTGGGCAAACAACAGCAGTGGAGAAGCGCGTAAGCTGTCGGAATGGTTCGGATAAGGATACGTATTTCCTATCGATTGAAGGTTTTGGGTTGGGGAGCTTTGAGGAGGGGTAGGGAAGGAATTAAATGTATTTAAGATGAATTCCGCCGGCTCAATTGCGGTAGTGCTTGGGCACAAAGCCATTGCGCGTTAGCACAGAAACGGCGAAACAGTCTGTTTGAACAACTGGGGCGCGTTTGCATTTCTTTGCATGAAGCTCGTGGGTTATCGTGGGCTTCGTTCCTAAGGCCATGGATGCCTTAGGATGGAAGCTGATGAAATACGATGAGTTTGACCTATTTTCGAATGAAATGGTGGTCTGGGCTGAGGCTGGGTGGGGGCAGAGCTATTTACAAACACCATGGAAGGTCATTTGGGTAAAAAAGCGTGAAGAAACGAGCGTTAATAGTGGAAACGTCTTATGCCGTTTGCCAATCTTTTATAAACACAAAATCAACATCAAGAATGTTATTCAAAAGAGTTAAGCAATTTCCTTCCTTTTACAGAAAAACACGCTCACAACTCGTTCAACTCAATCGTTTAAATTGTCACACTATATTCAAGATACGAACACACGCCGGCCGCATCTCACACTGCGGTTCGTATGCCACCCCAGCGAGCGCGCACGGTTAACAAGCCTCAGGACATACAGGCCGTCTTGTTGCGCTGTTAAACCATGCTTGATTAATTAAGCAATACAGCTAAAAGCTACTTCTGCGCAGATTTTCCCTTTCCGTACGCTAAGCAGTGTGTTGGTAATATTATCTTTTCAAAATTGCCTCCACGGACGGGGTAGCGAATAGGCTTGCCGTAGCAAGCTAGTGCCGCTAGTTCGTATGTGTGTGTATGTACGTATGTTTGTTAACATTTATCTTTTGTGCTACCTTACGTTTTCTTTCGGCGTTTTTATACCATCCAGTGAGCTAAACCCTAAACACTGCCGGCCCATTCGCCCAAGCTTATCGCACAAGAAAGACCTTCCGTTGGTGATAAAGATAAAACTCCTTTTTCTCTCACTTTGTGCGCGAGTGTTTATGTATGCTTGGTTTTTTCCCCTCCCTTGTACACCCGGTGAGCTTTTATCCTCTTTGGCGCGCTTCTGCACCAGAATCATTCCATCATCGGTTGATGAGGCGGCAGCAGTAGCTCCAAGAGCAACCTCATTCGGCCCGTTGTGTGTTTTAATATCGCGCCACATGGTGTAGTACGGGCTTATCCTTACAGGACACGTCCAATGGGCGTGCAACGTAGTACCGTATTATCGTGTGTGTGTGTGTGCTTAGCGATTTTCTTTACAATTTTTGTTTTCTGTGCCGGACAGAAGGGAAGGAACAGCGGATGGCAGCCCCGATGAGGATGGTAACCCTTTTCCCCAAACCAAGATATTGAGAGAATACACACACTCACACACAGACTGCCTTAATGCCTGATTGCGACGTTTTTCTTTGCGGCCAAACGAGGAAGGAAGCAAAACTGGGGACTGCCAGCTCTTCTTGTGTGTTTGTGTGTGTATCGCATCGGTTCATCTGTTCATATCGCAATAAATAGCCCGTTCATTGACGTCAGCCGGAACCGTTGCAGAAGTTTCACCCGTCGTCGGCGCAAGAAATCGGCACGCAGAGGGTAAGGGAGAGGACACAGAAAAAACACAAACACACATACCCAAACAAAAGGTTAAACCAAAGCGCATAAAAAAGGGCGCATTGCAAAATCTGACGGTGGCTTCGGTGGTTGGGGAGGTTTTTTTATTTTATTTAAAATGCCTTACCTTTTTTGTAGCTTCTTTTTTTTTGGTAAGGAAGGCACTTTGATTTTCAACACGGATGTACGGGTTCGGGGCAACGTATGATGCTGAATTGGTTCGTAATGGCATACGTACGCTTCACCGGGTTTGTTTTTATTCCCATTCTAATCGCTTATCGAAACGAATAATCATCGTGTCGCTGCTCGCACGTCGCTTTAACGGTCAGCGGGAAAAAATAATTTGATGAGATGGCTACCTTTTTTTTACTTTTTTGGTCCACAAAGTCGTTTCTCCAAGCACTTCCGCCATTCGACGCTTTTTGTGGTTGCTCCTATTTGTTTCCTGCAGGTGCAAGTTTAGGAGCTTGCATGTTGCTTTTTTTATGTATATTGAAAGACTTTTGGACCGTCAAAATGATGATTTTGCTGTAGTTGCTTTGCTACTCACTCTTACCTTACCTCACACAGCTCGTGTTCGGTAAACGGAGCCGCCCGTCTGCTGATTTTGGAGGTTTAAGTACACCCGCGCGCGGTACTCGAAAGTCCATTAGATCATCTGCAAGTACTCACCGAACTTACCGAACTCGCCGAGGACGAAGAATCTTGTCTCGGGTTGGGATGGTGCTGGAAGATGAACAAACTTGAACATGATGCAAATTTAATTGCACACAGCCACGGCGAAGAATTATTTTGGTCGACTTTTTTTGTTTTGTTTTGTTTGTTGACTTTTTAGTCACAGTGAGCCCTATTTGTGTGTGTGTGTTTGTGGCCTCGACGAACGTTTTCTGGGTGGGTGGCTTTTGAGTGCTTTTGAAAAAAATATTTTGCGAAGAGGAGAAGGAGGACGAATATTTTGTGTGATGAAAGCGGCGAAAGCGGAATTTTCCCCAAATATGTGATTAAGCAAGGTTCTGATTTTAATTACTGCAACGGGAGAGGGAGTAGAAGTTGTTTTGAAGGGAAGCTCCATAATTGCCTATGCCTATAGAAAGCTTTCCAATTCACTTAAAGCTTACGCCGTAATTATTATGCAGTGTTGTTTTCTATTTTAAGACAGAGAGGGAGAGAGAGATCTCCATCTCAATCACCGATAATGAAGAACGCTCTTCAATGTGCAGCTGATACAGCGCCGCATCCTTTTTCTTTTTAAACACAAATCCCTTTTTTGTGCTTCAGCTTCCGGGCAGCACCCGGCCGGATTGACGAGCCCGATAAGGGAGACAAAGGAAATGGGCTTGGCAACAAGCAGCAGCAACAACAAAAAATGAAGGAAACTTACTAGGAAAAGCACCCTTCATGTAGGCCACACACAATCGAGTGATTGAGTGGAACAGTATCGTGGAAAAACGGTCCGTTAGGCACGCTTACAAGCGTGTCGGATACTTTTGCTTTTTATTGCTTTGGCTCTTGCTTTTCCTACCCTTTCCCCACACACACACACACACACACACACACACACACACACACACGCACACATATGAAAGCTTACAGCGGAAGTTGCTTGGACGGTCGTTTCGGTATCGTTTCAATCGCTGACTAGCTTGTTACATTGAATTTCCGTTCGTTTTTTTCGTGTCTCCGTGTGTGTATGTGTGTGTGGAAATGTTTTCCGCTTAAGGACACAGCTGCCCTCCCTCAATCGAGGGGAGGAAAGACGGTGGGGTCGAATGAACCCCACCCGGGATTGCTGATTGATAACTTTGCCCGATTCGGATCGGATCTCTTTTAGTTAGAGAAAAAGAATCACCTTCGCTTGGTAGGCATTATTCAGGTGAATAACAAAACTGTCTATTAATCTGTGAATGAAATATTTGTTACAATTCTTGCGAAAGCCTTGCATAAACCATTCGATGATTTCGTTGAAGAAGAATTTAACGCAATCGTTAGATAAAAGCAACGCTTCCTACGCATTCAATCGTTCGTCTCTTTACTCAGAACGACTCAAAACGAAATTCTTTTCATGCCAAGTGTGTGTGTGTGTGTCTGTGTGTGCTCGTGTTACCCAAGACGCCCCCGGAGCAGATAAGCGATCAAGATTTGGCACACCGCAAAGCACCCATCGCACGCAGCACAGTTCACGGAACGGCACGCATACGTACGCAAAAGGTGAATGCATAATATGATAATATTTCAGATCCCTTTCGGATTGGAGAGGGATCCGTCTTTTTTTTCTAGTTTTTTTTTGTGTCTATTCGCTGAACTTTGAATGAAACGATGGATGTGTATATTTTTTAGAGGCAAAAAAGAGGGAAACGGAACGCACACACTCTTCGCTCGTCGCTCGTCGAAAAAGAAAAGCGGCTTACCCAATTCGCTTACCACCTAGGCAGCTAGCGGAATGTTGGAAATGAAATATCAGGCTGTGTACTTTTTGCTAAAGGAATTGGGAAACATTCTTTGGTGCAGGTGAAATGTGTGTGTGTGTGCGCACTGGATAGAAGGTATTCTTTTATTACTACCAAGTCTAAGATGGAGTTTATTTTTTATTAGAAGAAATGTCATGCGTTGATTATTAAAATTTTTTTTTATTAAAAGTAACGCTTCTTTGGAGCTTGAGCTGGAATTAAAAATAGCAAACAGGACTAAATGAGGCTGTAAAACAATGTCAAATTAAATGGCAAAATTCCTGTGCCAGTTTTCTTTATAAATTCATACTAAATTACTTGTATTCGAATGATACAAAGCGCAGTACTTCGCGTGAGGCGTTTTACACCGCAACATGTTGAATTGAGCCCACAACAACAAAAATAGTCCACCAACACGATAGAATATTTGTCCACCGACTGAGCTGTGGGTGTGTGTGTGTTTGTGTGCATTTTCCGTGCCAATAAATAGCGGGCTTGGAGGAAATTACCGGCCCGCCGCTGTCTCTGGCACACATGCAACTGGTAAGAACGATTTCGAAGCTTTGCCCCGTGCTTCGTTTCGTAATCATTTTCTCGATGCTCATTGTGTACGATGATGCCATTGGCGTACGGCGTATCGAAAACCCGTTGTGCAATTATAGCCGCGCTGGTGCTGCTCCCCCCTCGACGTTGACGATGCACCCCGGTATGATGCAATCTTCGCCTAGAGCAGACAGCACCTGCCAGAGAGGTGTGGTGTACCCAGTGGTTTAATTTTCTATCGAGCTGGGTAGTTGAGTTTCATTTCTAAAATAAATGGAGCAGTTCCTTATCGTTCTTGCCAACAAATTTAAACATGAAAGTAAACCCCCAGCCACAAAACAAACGGGCATTGAATATTCATGCTTCAAAGGTATCTGCCGAGTTTAACCACGTGCTACACTGCTGCTAGAAAGTGCGCATGGATCCTCAATTTGCGTTCTACGAAAACCCCCGTGAACGATTATTCATTATCGTACCCGCAACATTACGCTTCCCATTTCATCCGTTGCAATCGTTCCCCCACAAGTACCGGAAAAAAGGTGTACCTGGGGAGGGAAAGTTTTTAGAAAATGTATGACTTTCCCTTCATTGCTCCCGTTAAATGCTGTTCTCGCCTCAAAATCAACCCCCATCACATTGGGTTCAGTACAGAGGTGTTTCTGCTTCTCTCTCTCGCTGGCACTAAATTTCTCATAAACGTTGTCAAAACCATTTCCCCACCTTCTGTGTGTATGAGTGCTTTTTAGCCATTTCCACACCCATCACCTAGCCACAAGCACTATCTTTTCATCTTTTTGCTTATTCTGCTTGCTTTGGTTGGTGGGGAAGAGATGACGGCCGAGCGATAACACCGCACAACTGGCAACTATAAGCAGGAAAGCAATTTCGGCTCGCTGCCAGTAAGCTGTCTCAACTCTAATTTCCATTCGGGGTTTCGCATTTCAAAAGCTTCGCTGTTGCAGGGAAATGCTAAGGGGAGGAGTTTATAAGGCGCGGATAATGCAAATGGTTGCTTTACTCAGTGCTTTCTTCTTCACTCACAAACGCGTTGCCGTTTGCTCCTGGGAAATGAGTAGTTGTTTTTATTTCTATGTTGGTGCATAGTTGTTGGACCTATTTACGCCTCCAGTTCTCGGATTTGTATAGTTTTTAGTCAGTTGAAAAACGTTGATGCCAACTAGTGCGTAAAATGGCGTAGAATATAGAACGCAATGCTTTAAAGTGGTTCACAGTCTTTAAAAAAAGTATCGAGTTCCACATCTATTCTATCGCTCAACATCAGCACAGGCTTCCCTGTGTTTGCCAAGGAAATCGAACAGGATCGAACTCCGAACCCTCCGCCCTTCGATTCGGACAGTATTTTGAATTATGATCCAAACTCAACGACAAGCCAGAGAACAAGGAAGGTCAGAACGTTCGGGTGGTTCGGCAAAAAACTATCCATAAATCAATCGGTGGTATAGACAGCTTCTCCAGCCCAGCTCGTACGCCTCGCTTGACTCACTCGTCGACTCACAATTCTATGAAGACGTCAGAGTAGTAGTGTGCTGTGTCACTTTTGCCTACGTGGCAAAAATTAAACTCCTTCCTGCCACTGGGTTTTCCCACCCAGGCACCCAGGAGTTATTGGGTACGATACCCAATTCTTCCACAACATTTCACCCCGTGTGCGGATGATGCGAGCTGACTAAACAACCGACCCGTGGTAGTGATTTTGTGACAACAGCAGTGATAGGAGAAGAAAGAGGGCGCAACATAAAAAAAGACTCTTGTACACACAGCGTTCCGTTGTGCGTAGCCGAAAATGAATTCCATCGGCATCGACGACTATCGATGAATGCCGTACTAGATTTGGATGTGAGTTTTCACCGAACCACCGAAACCAGCTGCCAGTTTCGCTTTATTGCCTGAAGTTTGGCTGCTACATTGCTACTGCTGGTGGTGGCTTAACCGGAGAATCACATACTGGCTTGTTCGTTCGTTGTCGTCGTGCATAGGAGACGTGCATGGCATATCCAAAATGTTCTGTTTCGCACAACATCGCATTGGTTTTTGGGGAGGTTGGTTTGTTGAAATTATATTGCGTACTTATGGGGTCTGTCTCCAACTTTGGAAGCCGGTTCGATCGATATGTCAGATTTCAAAGGGAGGAGAAAACAAAAAGAAAAAAGGAAATTCTTCTCCCCCTCTTTTTGAGGACAGTAGACAAGGGAGTGTGAGTGCATTGGAAATGAGCTGTTATAAGCGCTGGCTCTTTCAAGGCCAAACAAGAACCTTTTTGGTGGGGAAGCTGCGGAAAGAACTTGAATAGATCCCAACGAGAACAAAACATAAAAAATAAAGACATTTAATAATACCGTCATTATGTGCCATCATCCTCGGACATTGGCTGTAGAGATTTTGGGGAATGTTGTTTGCGTTTTAAGAGCGGGTGTGCCGGGCTTTTATTACGCTACGCGTTTCTGTTTTCTGTGTGCTCGCCGGAACGGTGTGGAGATTTGGGGCGCTCATTATTCTACGCGCGGCTTCGTTCGCTTTAGATCCGTTGGATGATAGCAGCGGAAAGCCAGCCATAAAGGATGGCCCCTACCGGTGTGAACCAAGTCCCTAAAACCTCCGCTCCCCAAAAAGAGAGCCACAAAAGAAACAAACGAAGGTGGGAAAAGGTACAAACCTTAATCTCTTTCAAAAAAGTTTTCAATTTATGTGAATTATTTTCCATTAGCAAACAGCACAGAATGCCATCGCAGCCCCTCGAAGCGGGAAATGCATTATTCGTCGCGGGGGCTTATTGCGCTGCCACCGACGTAAGGGCTAGTGGATTTAGGGAAGGACACTTCCCTCCCCACTCTAAACACCGTGCCATCTCATTACGGTGACGAGGGTACTCGAGTGCCGGCATCGGACTATGGCGAGTTCGAAGCGATAAACGGGATAAACAGTAGCCGCCATCCCTGCAAACAGTTGGAGTGACGGATGCGAAAAGCTCTTTATTTTGTGAGTAGCCTTTTTGTTTTGGGAGGAACGAGGTTCGCCATGGATGACGTGCCGGCAGCAAGCAACCTTGATCATCAGGTTGGACAGGATTTTGCAAAAGATTGATGGATGTTTTTAAAGTGTTAAAAAGTGTCCAATTTGTTGTGTTATAAAGTAATTCGCTGCGAGTCAGGAAACAGTTGCTTTTGACGAGGTTCAATTAGTAACCGTTCAGCAGATACTTTCGCTTGAGGGAACAACATCTAACATAGGGAAAAAGAGTTTTTTACATCACCTTTGTTGCACAGACATCTGGATACAAATGGATAGATATCTTAGGAATCGTAAAAGCCATAGAAGCAACACGTTGATGACGAGCGGAATTTCTCATCATTCCCATTCTGTGTTCTGTTGCGCATTTGCCCATTTCACTTGAATTATATTTCATTTATTAAATTTACTCATAATTCTTGAACGATTCTAGGTTCATGACAATTGAGATTCCGTTTTACATTGCATTGTTTTGTGTCCTCAATAATGAATATATTAATCGTAATTTCATTCCTGCACTTCTAAAGGCGCGAGCGTTTCGTTCAGAGAGGGAACAAATGAAATTCCCCGAATGATCCGAAGCCAGATTTATTTAACTTTCAATTCAAATACCAGTAAAATAGCAACGGAAATTGATTTCTTATGAAATTTGCCCATCGTTTTGTTTGATTTACTGCGAACTCAACTCGGTAACATTTGCAACGCATTCTTCGACAAAAGCTCGCCAAAGAACGTGCATTTACATGGCTTCACTTTTAATCTGCCCATTTTTCGCCGAAAAAAAACCTCAATCAACTTTCCCCGCACTGCGTGGTTGGAGTATAGAGATCAACATCAATCATCTCCAAACTCCGTGTCATCCGGTGGCCAGGACTAAATCACGCAGAAAATGCGCTTCATCCCATCGTGCCGGATCAGTGAAAATCCAACGAAAATCCACCCGAAAGCTTTCCAACGCAACGCCCGCTTCGCTACCGATGCTTTTCAATGACACGACGCTGATATTTCGTAGCATTTATAAAAAAAGGGGTTCAACGTGGTCGTCGAGACTGCAGATCATGTCAAAGCCCGACTTCCGAACGCCGATAGCGATATGAATATTGAAAACACGACGATGTACGCATGCAAAGAATCGATTGATGATGAAGGTTTTTGTTGAAATTTAAAACCCATCCCGTGCTGCTGCCGCATACGTGGTGTTGTTCGCAAGCGCTACTCTTATACGCTGCGGCTTATCCTGTCGGTGGAGCAGGTGGTTTACGTGGGCGATGAAGGTATAAAAATGGAAATTGAATTTAATAATTACGCGTTTCGTTTTGTGCTTTCTGTTTTTATTGCTTCACAGATCAACTCTACACATTTCCGCAGCGGTTCGCAACACAATGGTTACCCGTTCGTCATCGATGACCTTAACAAGGATTTCTCCGAGGTGATTGAAATGGTGAGTACTGGCTTTTCTTGCTCTATCTCTCTTTATTATTGCAGTACATCTTGAAATGTGTAAGCAAAGAATTGGTTTAAAAATAATAACGATTTGTGACGTCTTGATGGATTGTCGATGCTACCGGCAGCAGTAGTGGTGACCTTCAGAATCGATTTGAGCAAAGCTCATCATCAACTAACGAACGCCGAACCGGATACACGCGGCCAATATCGACTTGCCCCGCCACATGCTGGCTATGCCCTTTTGTTCACAGTAAAAATGGGAAGCATACTGGGACGGCATTCACTTATTAAAGCAGATCATAAAATAACAATTCCTGCCAGCGGGGCGATGGTGGTGGTCCCCATTATGTGTTTCGCCCGTTTCTACTAGTCGGCATAGGATCATCTATGCCACCGAGCCATTCGGCTGGCGCTCAATGTCAGGGACGAAACGGTCTGAAACCCGGTCCCAGTTTCAAGGTCTGCGTGCCGGCGTTTGGCAAAGTGCCATTATAGGAACGAACACTCACAGGAGGATGGCAAAACAAACCAGCACGTCCTTCCCACACTCACACACGCGTACTCTGAGGTGCAACAACAAACGGGCGAGCAACCTTACCGACCGGTTGGGCGAGAGTGAATCTTCTGGTCTGTAAAACTGGCTGACTCACGGTCACGGGTAAATTGTAGCAATTCCACTGGCGCGCAACTCGTTGCCATCACCACCATCACCACCACCACGTGACGTCGAACACTAAATGTGTGGACAACGGATGGTGGTGGAAAACTGGTGCGATTACGAAAGAAAATAACGGGTATATTATCTTCTCTGCAACGCAGACGTGTCGAGTTTCCTTCTGCGTGCATGTGTGTGTGTGTGTGTGTGTGTGTGCGTGTTTTTCCTTTGTCATCGCGTTAGCGCTAAAACGATGTGTGTCCCTCGTTCGGAAACGGCGATGATCGATTTTCAAAATTCGGTGGAGACGCATGGTCGCTTATGGAGAGCGGTTTGATACGCCCGTTTTGGGGCTGTGCAGGACCCGGCACACACCACACGCTGACAGGCGATTTGCTCACCCTTCATACGGCCATTATCAGCGATCTTGCACGGTACGAAAATTCCGTCGTTCGTGTACCGAACGTGATTGCAGAGCAGGTCCTGAGAAACACGATACACCAGAGGCCGTCCCCCCCAGTGTTGTACACGACTCGTGGTAACCGTACAGCTGCGTGCATTTTAAAAGGGCGGTTGACACCGTCATTAATTTATGTCATCCGCTTTCTCCCTGCTCGGTACGAACGCTAAAAACATCAACAAAATCAAACAACAACACACTATGACAGCGCGCTGCGCAGCGCCATGATAGATGGGAAAGCGAGACAAAACAGCGAAAGGAAGGGAACGAAAGTAAAAACATGCGAAAGCGCCCGCTGCCGATGGGAAGAAACACAACATCACACAGTGTACAGGCGCGTCCATCCCGATGGTAATCGAATTGATGTGTAGCGAAGAGAGCAGAAACCAACCGAGGAGGAACGATATAAAACGGCCAAGATGCTATCGTTCAATCGTGCAGGATTGTTTTCGTGTTTTCGAAAGACAAGCGCTCCGGGCGCTTGCGAAAACCGTCCGGTCACCTATTTTTGGGGCCGTCCATTCCTTTTGAATGGTGTTTTTGAAAGTAGCTGCAGTGTGGCAGGCAATCGATTTTCATTACCACAATTACAGACAGTATTGGGGCTGCAGTATTGGGATTAGTGCTTTCTGTGTGTGTGCTAAATTGATGGTTTTTAGCTTGAAATACCATGCACAGTGCATACATTTAGGCGGAGGTAGAGCCTTCACGCTGTATATTTACTAAGCTAAAGTCAAGAGACAAATAACAAGCTTTATTGGAGCAATATCAATAATTGAAAAACGCTAAAATGAAATCCTTCATCATGTACACACCAAGATAATCATTTTGGCATTGCAAAAATGTCACCATCTGTCATCGGTTACTTGAGCCTGAGCCAGCAATCGTTATAAAAGGACTCACTACTCCTTTTTTTCGCCACAGGTTTTTGGTGTGGAAATCATTTATTGTTACTAAGTGGCTTCGATACACCCGCCACGGGGGTGTCTAGGTGTGTGTGTCAAGGCACCAGTATTTGGTTTCAGCCTGGTGTGGCTGAGCAAATTGTGTGAAATGTGATATTTATTACTATTTTCTATGACCATCCTTCCACCCCCCAAAACGGCCACCCACTGCTTCCGCTCAAGTGTGTCATTGTGTGCGGTACAGGAGCGGGCATGTCGGGCATGTGGTCCTGCTGTGTGCTGTAGCGACACGCTGTCCCCGTGGTAATCCTTTCTACAAGGCGTGCCTTCCCACCCAATGTGTCATGCGCCATTGCCACAGCGTGTAATGACGGAATTTCGATGAACACACGTGGAAGCAGTATTAGCAGCAGCAGCAGCAGCAGCGGCAGACACACCGTCCTAAAGGCTTGACGCTTTGAATCCTTCTGGGAGCAACACACACACATACAGAGCCATGCTGCCATGCGTCGGGAATATTCATCCCCTTTTGCGATGTTCTCTTGCTTTTGCTGTCCACACACACATAGAGACAGACAGACAGCCACACAGACAACCACTACTATTGGCAGCGCACGCTCGTGGCAGTGAGTTTAGGAGAGGAATTTAATCGCAAATTGGATCCCACATTAACGCAACCGCCATGAAATGAGATTCCGGACACACGGCGAGGGAGGAAGGGGGAGAATTTTTCGATAATTTTCCAGCCCACTGCACATGCGGCGGTACCGGTGTCCCCAAAACTGCTGTCTATCTCTTGCAAGATATTGGCGATTGTCGCCTACGTGCCCGGCCAGCGAAGATGATCCGGCCGTTAATGGAAGGGCAGATTTATCGGCGTTCAATTTTAGAAGATGGCCACAAAAAATAAAGCTTGCTAAAATTGGCCTGGTTTACACTGCAGCAGTGCAAGGGAAGGTGGCTTATAATTTAAATCTCCCTAGCTTACGCTGGGTTGGCAAAGTGGCAAAGTAACAGTAAAGTTCCTACTACCATATTCGGTTAGCAGCTGTAGTGCCGGATTTTTTTCTTTTTTAATTCATACCATTTTTCCTATCTTCACCACCGCGAGCACCGGGAAGCTTGTTTTGCATCCCATTATCCTATGATAAAGCTTCCTAAGCTCTTTTCCACGAACGCGTTTGCCGGAAATGGATTGTGCACTAAAGTTCGTTTGCGTGCACTGCAAACAAACGCCCCGAGGGGCCGGGCCGGGAAGCGACATTAAAGCAAACGAATGCAGCATGGTGTAGTAATTAAGAACACAGAGCAGAGCGAACATTTACTTTAGCATCTTAAAGTCGCCGAAGGAAAAAAAACATAAAACAGAGGCAGTTTAGCCTCTGCTTTTTTCGTTGTAGCTGCTGCTTCCATTGTTCTTTCGATCTGTTTTATTTCGCAAACGTTCTGCTAACGATTGCTTCAGTCCCTTTGCGGGGTTTTGTTCGCCTTGAGCTTACTTCCGCTCGGTGCGGTACTGCATTAACAGAAGGATTTTAATAAATTATATCACCTCCACGAAATCGCTGCAACCATCACCATCATCATCCGCCAGAATAAGGAACAACCATCGAATAAATCGTCGCGTTCATCATTTAATGGGCTGGAAGCAGTAAATAATTTGCAGCATAGCGCTCGCTACAGTACAGGCGCGCTATGCAAATGTAACGATGTGAAGCAGATATTCGCTGCTAAACTTTTGCACTTTGTGTGGAGGTTTCAGTCGATTTTAGATATCCAAAAACAAACGGGTTCTTTAAAGATCACAAAGCGGCGATACGCATTTAATGGATATTGTGGTTAGGGGGTCGTTGGAGATGTTTGCCAATTTCATTATCCAAACAAACTGGGAGCATCCTCAATGACAGTACGGACGAAGCGACAACCGTTTCATTGCTTCTGCAAACCGTAAGAAGCATCTTTTGAAGAGCTTGGAAACCACTTTGCCCCTTGTTGTCACATTGCATCCCTCTTCTGCCGGTGAAACACTATATACAGCCATCATCTTTGCAACAAGTGCCATTGCCACTTGGTCTCGCGTCTCGGTAGCATCGTCCGGGCCCGGCTGTCTTCCCTTCAGCGCTGCATTCGCTGCAAAGTGTCTCGGTCTATCGTTTGTTCCCTAAACTACCTGGCAAAACGGGCACTTACGGCTCTTACCGGTTACCTTGAGGATGCAATCGAGTAAGATTGTTTCATCTTCACAAGAAAGGGGGAAAGGAAGCAATAACCCTGGTCACAACAGCAGGTCACAGCCTTCGGACGGTGAAGCAGTAACGCGTGGACGCAGGGTCCTTCGCCTCTTCCGCTCTTATGGGCATCATATTTATCCGGGATGTGATGCGCTTCCTTAATGCAAGCGAATAAAGGGATTATTCGTACACCAAATCAGCCTTGACTTCATCTCCTTCGCTTTCTCTCTCTCTCTCTCTGTCTCCCTCTAACTATCATTCGCTTAATCGAACCATTTTCTTGCAACAACTTTCCCTTCCGTACTGTCTTCAGCGTGCCCTACATAACACACACACACACACACACGCACACGCACACGCACAGGCACACTGGCACACATACACACTTTGCCGCCATCAAGACGCGCACCCTTCGTCGGTGGTGCGCGCACTATCTTTCGCTCCACATCGCTCCACCCAACGGAGGATTGGGGCGTTTTGGGGGGGGGGGGGTGTGGGCCAACTGCTTGCGCTCTTTTGGCACCGGGCTGTTGTATCTTTTTGGGATGTTGCTGTGGCGTGAAATATGATAACAATTTGCAAGTCGTCCCGAGACACAAAAGCGCCCGGGAGAGTCCCCACCGAGAGGCTGTTGCCACGCGGAAGAATGGATGGAATCTGGGCCGGAATAAGAGAGACGTTACAGAGGGGTTTTTTTCGTTGTTGTCGCTGCTGGTACTATTATTCATCTCTTGTCACGATTGACGCTGTCCGAAAATGATGCCACAGAGTTTTGGCCCCTTCGACGTCGATCGGTGCAAGATGGAGCGGTGAGATTTTGGCGTGTGTGTGTGTGTTTTTTCAATGCCATCTATACATTGAAGAAACATTGCCCTAATTCTTGTGTGGTTTTGCTGCTGGGAAAAGCGGGGGAAAAGTAATTTATGTCTTACTGCGAAGGAGACGCACACGCCAAGATTGTTCTATTTTAGCTTGCCAGGGTCTTTGTGATGAGAACTCCAAAACTAAATAGATATCAGTTCTAGGAATGAGGGAATATCTTAAAGACTCCCAATGATCAATTCTTTTGTAGAATGCTATGCAATTCCCTTAAGATGATCACAAATAACTCAAACCCTCCTCACAGTTCCACATACGATGACTAATATTCTAAACATTGGATGCCATCACTGTCGACGAGCTCCAATTTCACAATTCCGTACACACAGTTTGCTCCGCTCTGATGTTTATTTTAAGCGCTACCTGAAACAACAAGCAGCTCCACTTTTTGACGTGTTGTTTTGGGGGGCATCGCTTCCGAGTAAATTGCTGAAGATGTTGTACCGGTGAAGTGTCCGTCCGGTGAATCATCCATCACTTTTCAAAGGTCCAATGTTCAAGGTGGGCGTTAATTGAGCGCTGTGTTCACACGTTTGCCGCAAGCTACTAATATCTGCAGCGATGCGTTAATAATCAATATGCGGGATGTGTTGGTTTTTTTTGTGAAATTCATTTCCAATTATTAGCAGCTGATAGGTTCCATCACCTCACCTAGATTTCCCCATATCCGTGACACCCAACAGGTACTGCTGCTTGCTGATGCAATACTGACCAGGGGTTTGGCGAGATTATCAGCCTTTTTTATTCACTCTCGCGTTCCCGTTCAGGTGACCAGAATGGACACGCCGCAACGGGGTTTGTTTGCTGCATTGCGTTAGTGGTTCAGAGGGAATTCCGACGAACCTTTTTCTTATCTTATCTTACCCTCGAATAGCGTGGTTTTTCGGGTAGATTTGGCGCGCTGCGGCCAACGAAAGGACTGTGGTTTAAGGCATTTTTTCTTCTTCCTCTCCAGTTTAGTAATCAGTTACACCATTTCATCATGCTTCTCTGTCATCACGCACTTCAAGGTTAACTCACTAACCGCGAAGTCACTGGGCGTAAGAGAGCGTCATCGCCGGTGGAAGCCATCTTTGGGTTGGAATGTCTTTCAATTAATTACCCAGCCATCACTGCTTATGCGAAGACATCGAAGGCTATAGCATCGATGTAAAAATCGATATCGGACGGGATGGAAAATGGGAAAGTAAGCTCTAACTCCACTCCACCCATAATGAGCTTCGTTCGAGCTAAAACGTTCTGCGACACTGCGTGTCCCAAAAAGTGTGTCCGGGCGATCGATCGACCATACCACTCAGCGCTAACTTCATTAACTGAAGGCACCGGGCTGGCGGAAAATTTATTTCGAATTAAATATAATCGGAAGCAGAGAACAGTGTGCTTCCGCGTTGCTGCTGTTTTTCCACCCAGATTCCACAGTAGCAGGGATCATTAAAACTTATTGGCGAGCTGCTCGGAACCGCCAAGAAATATCGCACGGCACGCCTCTACACGGCTGAGTCCTTGAAAGTGTAATTAATTTTGGTGTTTTTGTGTAATGTTTCAATCGTTTAGACGTTCCACATTTTGAGCGCCAGCTCTAAACAACCGCTAGAGTGTGAGAATGTTCCTGTTGGAAAGGGGGACATCGATTGGCATGTCGCTATTTGTTTGGAAGCCCCGCGAACCTTTTTTGGAACGAGCGATGAGTGGTGCAAAAAAATGTCGGGTCTTTAAGTTCGCACCAAGTGCGATTTTAACCTACAAATTAACACTTCCGCTTGTGAGGCAAAGATGCCACCGGTCATGCGGCGATTGCGTCTGGCAAAATGTGGTTCCCCCATCACGGTTTGACGTCACGATGCGCACGAGGAAACACATCGTGTTTCACAACTCTTCCCCTACCTGTTCATGACGCATGTTGAGACGCAGCAGAGATGCGTAACGGCTTTACAATTTCGTCACTAACAGTAAGCATTTCGTTTTTTGTTTGTTTTGGTTTCCCTTCCACTGCAGGTCGTCGGCAACAAGCACAACACCCTGATCTACGACATCCTAGGCCCGAAGGTGAGCAAACTCCAGACGCAAACGTCGACGACGTCGGCCTCCTCGACGTCATCGCTGAACGAGCTGAACTATGCCGCGTTCCAGCAGCAGGCGTTCCAGCAGCAGGGCCAGAACGGCGCAACGCAACAGCAGATCGCATTGTTCGTCTGCATTGCCGGTGACAGCTCGTCGCGATCGCGGTATCAGTTCTACATCGACGATACGTTCCGGTAGGTGCGGGTCGGGAGCTAGCTTGGAAAGGGGCTTTAACGAGATTCTCCAGCCGGGTGACATGTGTGGTGTAATAATGGATTCTATTTGTAGGTACGTGCTGGGCCACCTGGTGACGGCGTTCGAGCTGTACGAGGAGAAGCGTGTGCGCGATCAGTGCCAAAATTTGCTACAAGTGGCCCGCCGGTTGCTGGGAAAGATAGGTAAGTGCTGTGTAGAATTAAAGTGCTAATTGAGGTATTGCGGCTACCATCAGGAAGACGAGAAAGAGTTATCTATTGCAAACGGAAATAGATCGATGGAAATTTCCATTTTTAAAAGCACGAAGCTGCTGTCAGCTGCCATCCCCATAAGAGGTGATCATTGCACATTATCACATCTTGTGCCGAATTAGCCATTTCATTGGCGATGGCTTTACAATTTTATTCAAATAAAACGGTAACTCCAAAACGATAGCAATAAAAGCCCCAGAACCACTTGTCAGCAGCGGCAATTATCTTATCGAGCTCTACCGCCTCCCTCACACTCATGCGGAAGAAAACAACGACAAAAATCAATCAATCTCACACATCAATTGCCGCTCTGCCCAGGCCAGACCTTTACCCTTATACCTGGCAGCTTTCCTCCTCGCTCGCCCATCGGAACCGGTCGAGTGGCTTTTGTAGAGTGGCGGCCCTGGAAACATATGCTATTGATCACTTGATAACGATTTACACCGTGTTCCGGATTTAATGGAAGCGTGCAGGGAAGCGGCGCTGATGTTTGCGCTTCCTAATCAGATGCACGCGGTAGTGGTTCCCTTTATTGCACAGGGAATGATTAGGGGAAAAAGGCTATTAAACGATCACCACACCGATCCGATCCGCGGTTTAATTATTAATGGTAGTTGGGGGGGTCCCACCGATTCGTGTAAATTGGTTAATTCCGTCAAACCGAACGGTTGACGGTGGGGGGTGGGGGGTCCCATTAATTCATGGGCATAATTACAGCCACCCACTCGGCGTTGGTTGATTGTGTCTTTTAATAAAACTTGGCGAGAGATAATTTCGGAAAGCGCTTTCATCTACGTCGCGCGTCATTAGTGCCACTGGGTGCCGTGCCCTCTTACCGCACGAATTCCAACGGGTTCCACTTTAATTTAGGCAAAACTTTTTGGGATCTTTAGGATCCCTCTCCCTTCCACGCAGCCCTCTCCATGGTGCTTCCGTTGATAGGGAAGCTACAAACAGCAAAGCACACGAAAAGGGCGCAAGACACAACGGGAAAAAAAGCGATGGCAGGCAATACGCTCGCTCATTAATGCAAAACAAATTATCCCAAAATGTCAAGAGTGTCAATCTTGTCACCATTGTCGATGGCTGTTGATTCGGTTCGGAGAACTTGACTGGTCGCCCTCCGAACATCCGAACCTGTCGTCGTCAGGTTCTTGATCCTGTTTTAAGACGGAAATTGAATTCCCAGTTAAAACGTCATCGCTAATGAGGCTTAAGTCACGCGCAGGCTGGAAATGGTGAGGTAGCAGCTTCAGGTTGGTGACGTTCGTTCGCCGGTCGGTGACGTTGCTTAGCAATTAGGCACGTTTCGTGCGACGTTGTGATCGTGCAAATGCGACACGGCAGCTCCGAGAACCCTCCCCCGGGGACCAACTCGGGGGAAGTTTGCGGACGGGCAGCAATGCGTCGTTTATCGCACGGCAATCGTCGTCGTCATTAAGTCTACTCGTTAGCATTCTTCATGGCGGGAATTGGAGGAGGGTCCCCTTTCGATGTACCTTCACACCATCACAAGTCCGCTGGCAAAGGGTGAAGAAGCAGAACGGAATCACGCTTGCTTATCAAACCCGCTAATGCCGTTATTGTTGTATCGCCCTCCCCACTGTCAGTGGAAAAGGTTATCTAATCGTGTGCATGTGCTCGCTTTTCTTTGCCTGCGTTAGTGCCGCATGGTTATGGCCCAAACAAGATATGTGCCCGATAGTCATCGGTGAGAAATAATGTCGCGGTAAGAAAATGAACTGCTCGGTAATGTGAAGTCTGGCAAAATACCGAGGCTATGCCGAAACCCAAACACCATAAGGAATCATTTTACGCGGTTCGTTTGTGTGCAGGAAATTTCCTCCACATATGTGTGTGTGTGTTTGTAATGGGGAATAGAATTGAGTGTGCGACATGTGGTAGCAGCATCAGACAAGGGCATAACGATTCATTTGCATACGCGAACTAATTCAATTCGATTTAATTAACAATCGGAACCGCGTCGCCGCACTGAATGTGCTTGACTATGGTTTGGTAGTTAGGTTTGTGAGTGTGTGTGGTAATTCCTTTGCATTGGTAAGGTCGGTGGATGTGGTGGCAGGAAGAGCAGGGGGTTAGTTTTATCACTGGCACAACTCCCACCGTGTTCTTCACGGTCGTGGGTGAAGACGTACTTTGGACCGAAGCGGGAACAGAATGTGTGCCATGGTGTTCGCTACAAAAGCAAAGGATATTTTGATATGGAAATGGAGGAACTTGATTATCTGCTACTCGACGGGTAGTTACTTCGTGGTTCTAGTGAGTTCCATGAAGGAGATGGATGGGCTTTGGATTCAATTAGAATCTTTATAATGGAAAAAAATAAATGATAACGTGATACGTGTTGAAAAACACTGACATTTCACAAAGTATTATAAAACGAATCATTTGACAAAGTGACGTTCAAGCTGTCGAACTGCTGCAAACAATGACAGCTTGATGTTTATTTTTGTTAAGTAATTCAGAGTAAGGGAGTATTTATACTAATATTTGGTGTTAAATATTGAATTAATTCAACTATTCCCTAAAGTCGTCTATTTTGCCCAATCTATGGCAAGGAGTTAAATATCCATTGTTACTAAAATGAAAATAATTCGATTAAACCTGCAATACGCGTTCTGCAAAGTCAGTTCTACGTCCTAACCTAACCTAATGCAATTGGCCCCCCTCCCGAAACTTTCCCACTTCGGAAAGCCTTGGCGCGATGATAGCGTTTCAATCTATTTCAGCACATAATGGGACAGGATTCACCCTCCTGACCACGCGCATTTTGCACCCTCCCCCCACCCGCCCCCCTCTTTATTTCAACTAACTCAATTTCATACCCGCCCCTAATGCGAAGACAATGAACCGTGCGGTTAATTACTTACCTAACCAAGCTTCCCGGTAACCGAATCGAATCAACCGCGCTCCATTCGCTGCACACCAGTAGCTGTGTTGTACACTATTTTGATGGATCATAAAACTGAACCATGTGGAGCAGGCCGGGGGGTGGAGTGTACGTTGCGGGAAGGGTAGTACGGGTTCCTCGGCAGCGTAGAACAATGGCACTCTCGTATCACTACTGCTCGGTTTTGCCACCTGTCAGCAAGGGGTCCACCAATGGGTTCGGTATGAATTATGGCCGCCGAGGTCGTCATACACAGGTGGGAGGGATGGTTTCTGTCGCTTTGTTTGTTTTCCCTCTTCTTGCCCATTACATGTGGGTGAATTAACGTTTTATCAGCACAGGTTTGTTCGGGCAGGTTTGGAATGGAGCTAGAGAATGGAGATACTGTGTGACGGGGCACACCAACTGATGGAATTTTTAAAAATTCACTGATGCCCTTTAAAAATAGCCCTTCCGAGTGGGGAATGCATATTTCCTAGATACACAAAAATACAGATTTCCACCGGAATAGCGCATACACAATCGCACATTCCAAATCGGAGCGCACTAAAATCAACTCAATTTTACGTGCACATCTCCTCTTTGTGTCTAGAATCAATCCACAATCTCGTTGCATGCTTCGACAAACATTTGTGTTGGGTTTTTTTTTCATCGGAACTTTTACGTTTCTAACATAAAACATCATATTTACGATGCGCACAGCGCGCTCTCTCTCGGCTCTCTGATGCGTGTGTGTTCGTTAGGAACGTGTTGTGCTTGTGCAGTACTCCCCCCGCTGACGTTTTCCCGCGATTCGGACGCTTTTTATGGCCGATTGCAGGCAGGCGCTGGCAGCCGGATGTGTCGCTGTTTGTTATGAAGCAGAGGTTTATTTTATGTTTGCTCAACAATTCGTGCAAGAGAGGAAATTTATATGCCTTGTCTAGCTTGGGAGCTGGCTGCTACTGCTCGATTGATATATATCACGTACTGCACGTGCACCGGCGCCTGGGGAAGCGTTAGCGTGTGGCTGCATTTTTTTTGTTGCGCCCTTGCCCTTGCCAATGTATGATGCATGCAAAGTAAGGTAGTGCGTCCTGCAGCCTAGTAGGCAGCATCTCGGACGAGGTTTGAGCGATCGATCCTCCCGGTCTTTGAAGCCGGTTGAAGCCCCATCAGGCACCCAGTGGATCGATATGGATTGATTGCGTTGGGATGAGTTGGAGAGTGGTTTTTAGCAGAAAAGGAATACATCAACCAGATTTTATGAACAAATTTGCTGTTACTTCACTCGATCTAGTTCGATCCAATTGAGTTGCACTCCCCCAAATCCAAATTTGATTTACGCAAATTAGTGGCTCCGTTAGCATATTTGCTCCAAATGCAAACCGTGCATGATAAACGACTTAATTGGCCCGCACGCTGCAAGTTCATTCGCTGCAATAAACGAGGGGCAGCATCATCCCCCCCCCCCTCCCTCCATTATCATCAGTCTCATTAAATCATACCGCAAACGAAGCGCGGTTTCGATTCGATAAGTATGCAGCTTTTAATGCACCAATTTGACAGGGCGTAATTGCATCCTGTCAAAACTGGGGACTGCAAGGTTGTGGAGGTTGGCCTTTTTGCTATTGCGTTCGATTGGGGGAAACATTAGAAAACTAATGTGAATAGGAACAGCCCATATGTTAGGTGAGCATAGCGCGGTAAAAAGAGACGTTGTAGTTCCGACAGCAAACATAATGTCGGTCAAAGTTCAGTTCAACCAGCATACTTGTACAAAACATGTATCCTGCAAAGAAGATCGGATAAGTTTTACGTCTCTAAATAGGGATTTGATATTTAAACAGCACAAAAACTGTACAGCACACGGTCAATCGAATGTTTTGCTGTGTTGTGGCAAAAACTTTGCTCTATTGCTTTGCTACATGTTGTCCCAAAGTTTCATTTAGCCCACTGGTTCGCCCCTCAACAGGATGTGTTTAAAAATTCCATTAAACTATAGAAAGAAAAAAATTACCAACAAAGCATAAGTTGCACAGGAAATTGGCGAGTTTTTTTGTGTGTGTCATCTTGCCTTTCGAAAACGAAATACGAGAGAGACGTTAAAAAAAACTTACCGAGAAGAAAATAGTTTCACTAGTTTCAGTAGAAACAGCCAGGCACAGTAGCACATCTTTGCATGCAACTGGTACACACTGGTGGCCGTGGTTGAAGTTTCTCCCCCATGTTTCGATGTTTCCCCCAGAGGAGCGTAAGCGATCTATTCTACCTTTTCCGCCAGCCCGTGGTGTGGAGGTTTTTCCCCTTTTTTCTCACACCGTTCACTGCCTGCCTGCCTGCCTGGCTGCCTGCTTGCTACGTATGGGGTCTGGCCATCATAAATCACTTTCATCGAGACAGACGAAAGTTTTCGTGACCGGGAGACCTGCACACAAAGAGAGGGAGAGAGAGAGAGAGAGCGAAGGAGGACGGGTTGGATGAGGAAAAAACTATCATTTGCAATGCTAAAACTGTACAATTGTGGTTAACTGTGTGTGTGTGTGTGCGGTTGTGGACTTGCAACTAGTGCGCAATAGAATAAACGTGCTTAAAGGATCGGAATGTGAAGTCAGTTTTTGTGTTTGTTTGTAGGGCAAAAAACAGAAAATATGAACTGCAGATGAAGTTGACTTTTTGAAAATAGTTTCTTCTGAAGGACAAAATTTTTTTGCCATTTTTGCCATTTTTTGTTTTGCTCTCAGGTGTGTTTATCTTCCTGTTAAGGCTTTGTCAATTGTACTTTAAAATAGCAGCGACTATGCATGCTGTTTTTGGCATTAAATGTGGTTAAATATATTCCTTAACAGATGTTATAGCTGTCACGCTTATCTTCAAACTAACAATTGTATAATAACGACCATTGTAAACGTAACGCAGTGCTGTAATAAGAAACATTGTATAATCCTTTTTCCTTCAACGTCACCTTTTCCGTTTCTGTCACCTTCCGTCGCATAGAAAGCAATCAATAGCCTCACCCCCATCTG
Organism: Anopheles coluzzii; assembly: GCF_943734685.1. Taxonomy (NCBI): domain Eukaryota; kingdom Metazoa; phylum Arthropoda; class Insecta; order Diptera; family Culicidae; genus Anopheles; species Anopheles coluzzii. The sequence goes on from NC_064671.1 coordinate 8,746,905, forward strand.
CTAATCAAACATTAATCGTAACTGCAAGGACGATTTCGTCGCCTGTTTGCATCTGGAGCTCGCAATAAACTCGCTGCCACCTCCCCTGGCCTCCCCTAACCCCCTCCCCCTTCCCTTCCTCCCATTACCAGTTATTACGAAACGAAGTATGCAACTTCGTCGCGGCCCAACCGACCCAAACGATGAATAATGACGGCGACGGCCCTGACGGTCCCGCCCCGGGGGAGCGTTCAAGTTATTATAACAACGCGTCGAAAAGCGATCGAAATCGCAATTAAATTGTACGCGCTCGCCGAAAAAAGCAAACCGCCGAATGTTTTTGCACCCTTCCCGGGCGTGCTTCCTTCCCTTCTCCCTGCCATCAAAAGCGAAGCTCATAAATTTAATTGACTCAGCAAAATACAAATCCATTACGTGCGTGTGTGTGTGCGCTTCCACGTGACGCTCACATGGGAACCGTTCTGGCTAGGGTTGGCTGCCTCCGCTTACTACGCTTGCACCACACAGCAGCACAGTATATTAAATTTTATTTCATTTCCCCTTCTTGGCGGAAAAAAGGGCTTACCGTGGGTTCGGTCACTTTTAATGGCTATCGAATGGCTCGTGCGCGAATGGCCCCCGCACATCGTAATCCTTCATCGCGGCTTCGTCCAGTTTGCCGTGATTTGTCGCACGAGTCGCGTTGTTGGCACTTAATAAATGAGCTTACAAATTTGTCACCGTGTGTTCACGGGCTTGGTGTGATTCTCTTGCGACTAGGAGTAGTAGCCTATAAAGCCCATGGTGTTCGGTGTTTTTGGAGCGGCCCCGGGACAGACAGATACACTCGCAGCCCTTTTTTCTGGTGCGTTTATTTAATTTCTGGTCCCCTTTTTCTCTAGCGACGAGACAACCGGAACCGGCTCACGTCTTAAATCTCATCCCCGGAAACGCAATCCGTGCCCGAAAAGGAAGCGGCCCAGTGCATGTGGCCGTAGTGATAAATTGTGATTCATTTTTACGATTATTCCTCGCAATAATAATAAATTGTGCTCCATTTTCATTTGACGCCCGGCTTTTCACGCGTCGCGTTTTGTGCGCCCGGGGGTGAATGGGGACATAAACCATGCCCGACGTTAGGTCTCTTAACCCGGCCCGAAGCTGTCTTTTCTCCCTTGTAGGTTTTGATTGTAGCATGGAACAGAAATGAAACAGGGACAATTTGTATGTTTGTTTGTCTGTCTGTCTGTCTGACTGTGTCTGTGTAGCTGCAGTAACAGTTGAGCGCTGATAGAGACACCTAATGCTTGACGTTCGGTTTATTAATTTATGTACGAAAACAAGAGGCCCTTCTTTAGTGTTCAATTGATTACGCTTGATTCGGTTTGATTTGGCAGACGTCGCCTCAATATCTCAATTATTTCGGTCTTTATTGAAGAAGGACCTTTTCATTTATGTCACTATCACAGATCGATAAACCAGTATCTGCAAAACGGGTGGGGAAAATGAAGCCACTTTAAAGCTACACCAACAGGGCAGCAACCAACCAACCGATTGCTGATGATGCTCGTGTTAGTTTATGGATCGCATGAAAAGGCCTCCCATCCTACTGGAGGCCAGATCGATCACAGTCACAGTCTTGCACGGCAGAGAAATTCGTTTCCTTCCACCCCAGTCGTCTGTGCAGTAGTTCTCGGGCATTAGATCTTGAGAGCGTAAATAAACAAACGTTATACCCTGTACCAATTGACACCTTCCGATTGATAGCCAATGGTGGTGTTGTGGTCAGTGCCGCCGGTGCTGCTGCTGCTGCTGGTGCGTTACACAGCGTGCACAGTAGAGATGTTATTGATGCTTTTGGCTCCCATCGTTAGAGCAGATGTGGGCAGGGAGGTACACCACTTCCCATCCTACCGCTTTACACAAACTCGTAGTACTCGAGACGGCTGGGCTGTTTGAGCAAATGTTTGATCAGCTGCCTTACCCTTGCCTTGTCTTGCCACTGCTGCTGCTGCTGCTGCCTCTTGCGATTGCGTTTCCGCACTTAAGGGAGCCATCGGTCCACGCCAAAAGGGGCACAATTTTCTCGTACGATATTTTCGTCAACATGTTTGATGTGCTAGAACGAAAGAGGGAGACATAATGCGTGTCTGTGTGTGTATGAGAGAGAGAGAGAGAGAGAGAGAAGAGAATGGCCATATGAAATGAAAACAGATTTCAGAGCGTGTGTGTGTTTGGATATTCCTGTGTTCCATTTTCATTTTATCGTCGATTAACAGTCGATGCCAAATGGGGATGCCGCTTCTAGTTGGAAGTGGGAAAAGATTGTCTGTTGTTTGTCAGCTTTAGGCTGATATGTAAAGTTAAAACTTTGGGGCACAGAATTATGAAGAAAGTAAAGAATTGGGCTTCTAGTTGATAAATAGTTGAATTTTTTAAATAATAATTACATCAAAGCCTTTGAATATTTCTCCAATTCCCTTAAAGCATCGACTGGTATAAATATCCCATCCCATTGGTTGTAAAATAACCTTCACACCTAATTGCTTCTACTCCGATCGTAAAACGGGACACCATACTATCAAATGCCGCACAATGTAGTAACCCACACGGCAAACCGCAGTAAAGTTCTCCATTTCCCAAGTTCGCATTCGTATGACATTATTTGGGTGTTCATTTTCACTTGCACAAAGGCGGATGGCGCAGAGTGTTTCATGGGTTCAGAAAAGTCAGCCATCATAATGGAATTGTTTTAAAATGCATCTCCACTCGTTCACGCTGCACACACACACACGCTGCTCCACCTTCTGTCCGTCCTGTCCTCTCCACTGTTTGGTCTGTCTGCAACATTATGCTCACACTGTTTAACATCACTAAAGTGTACTAAAGCGCAGCGTGGAACGAAACACAAACGAAACGCAACACACACACATGGACGTGCTCATAATCAGGATAATAGCGATATATAGCAGAAGGGACGGAAGGCAGAGAAGAAAAAGAAAAAAGGCAGCTTACAAACAAAAGGGCAGCCTTTTGTATATCTGCCGCGATCCACTTGTCTGCTCCACACTCACAGACACACCTTGATCCTTCCTTTGGCAAGCCTTTGGAAGCTTTTCCGTGAGGTTTTGTGTATAAAAGCATCCTTCGGGAGTGGTGTTGGAGATACATGTCTCTGTGTGTGTGTGTGTGTGTGTGTGTTTGTATTTCATCACCGACACCCGACGCTGCTTTACGACCAACGATCCCGGCACAATGTAACACAGCGCGAGCTACAACAATGGAGCATTGTTGCAATGTTGCTCCCTTCCGTTAAAGACACACACACACACACACAGCTGTTTGAAATAATACAGCACACCGTGTCGGAAGTGCGGAACATAAAAGGCAGCTGCTTCCGTGCATCCTGTTCCAGCCTTCCTGTTCCGGTCCGGGGGTCACTTGCTTTCGCTCTTCCACGCGCTACTTCCGCCAAGACTTCTGTTTGCTCTCTTCCTCGCTGTCTTGAACCAGGCCAGCTTTTTTCGCGCGTGGCTCACCTGTGTCCGCCCGTCCTGTTTGCGCGAACGGCTATTCCACAGGGGCCAGCAGCCAGCCAGCCGGCCAGAAAGAAGGTGCATTAGAAAACAAAATCTCCAAAGCGATCACGATCAAGCTTATTGTTAGAATGATTAGTTTCTCCATTATAATGTTGCCATTTTCCTTTTTTACCCCCGTTTTTGTAAAGCGGCCCATGGAGCGGCAATTGCGCTGTGGAGCGTTCCTGTTTTATGGGCAAAATAAAAATTGGCTTCTTCGGTCACTCTGTCGTCGTCGACGGCACGGATAGAGGCTGATGGAAAATATTTTTTTCCAATTAAGATGAACCCGGAGCGATTGCTGTGGCCATAGAGCCGTAGAAAGTGTTTTTTTTTTCTTCTCGCTGTTCTGCCCATGTGCCCTCAATGTCCTTTAGGAATAGTATAGTGATCTAAAGATTATGATATTACCATCAGCAGTACGGGGGAATGAATATTAAAAGTAACTCCTTTCAGGCGCACGTCAACCATGGATTTATCACGTTCTGAAAGTTGCTCGTTTATGAAATATTAAACACAACGGCTATTGTAAGCTTACGCCCACAGTAACGTGTTCCTGCCACATTTCAGCAAGCGTCAACAATCAGTTTGAAAGCAAAACTATCTGCAGCGGCAGACAAGCTTAAGAAGAATTTAATTAAACTAATATCATAGAGGGAGAGATGATAAGATAAATATTCATAAATACACTACTGGCCGAAGCGTTTACGCTTGGTGCTGCGTGCAAACCTGTCGCTTCGAAGACTCCATTTAATTAACCTCGTTTTTTCTTCCTTTCCTCCCATCCTTTCCACCAAAACGTCCCTTTGAGTGGCATATTCGTGTTCCGTTTTTGTACCATTTAAACTCTTTTCCTCTACACGTCCTTTTTTTTTAAAGAAACATTTCATCATTTAAGTGTCGCTGTTTAACATTAAGTTTCTCCTCTCGGCTCTTCGCAGGTGACCTGGGACAGCTGTTGCGGGGCGTCATGACGGAGGCCAAGGAACTGGCGGCTGCAGAACGATGCTCTCTATTTCTGCTCGACAAGCACACCGGCGAGCTGGTTTCGAAGGTTTTCGATGGCAATGAGGTGAGTTTTTCCCCGCTCTCTTAATCATCCAAATGGGTGGGGGGGGGGGGGGGAGTGCGCTATTGATTAAAAGCGCTTAATAACGAGTGTCGTTAGCGTGTCGTGCTGGGCATTCATTTTGGATGGTGCATTATTGGAAATTAACGTTCAAAAGAGGTGATCGATACATTTAGTTTGGTTTGGGATGCAATTTAGCAGAGGGATGGAAATAGTTTTCCCAATTTCCAACCTCACCTGTGAGGATGCTAATTGAGCGGTCCCGAAAATTGCAAACCGCTCTTACAGAAAGCCCAACGATATCGATCGATAACGTGAATAAATTCCAGGAATTGTTTTAATTTATGGTTGCAGCGTTATTGCATTTTCTGTGACACGTTTAATTCCACGTACTTATTTCGAAACCAATCACGTACAATCTATGTGCTTTGGTTTGGTGTCGCCTATACAAAAGCGTATGTTACAAAGTTCAAAGGATTTAATTGATATTAGGGGGGATTCTGGGAAAAGCGTGCAACAATGCTTATTAAACTGAAACAATAATTAATTACAGTTGGAAGGGCTATTATCATCATGCGGTTAAGCTATAATGCCCGAAAATATTTCCAGAATTATTTGTCGTTTTGATCTGTTATCCGTTGTATACTCCTAAAACCGACTTAACAGTTTGCCTTTTTCGAATGTCCACAAACAGCTCTTCCAAAGCTTGATATTGAATATCTGTCATCAGTGTGGGATAATATTAGGTTCCCAATGACATGTTTCGTTTCCGTTCGGTAAACTCGGTTCCCTCCTACAATACTCTTTAACTCAACGATTCACCAACCAAACGCGCCGTGTAGTAGCAATAAAAGGCTAATGCTAACAGTGCGCTCCCTCCCCCCTAAAAACACGCAAATCTCAGCGAAAACTGTAAGCTACACAGCGAAAATGTGATTTCAGCAGCTTCTATTTCCACTTTACTGTGACGCAGTTGTGGTAATGTTGGTGAAACAAATCCTTCCCTGATGTTGTGGCTACCCGGTGGTTCAGGTAAAACACTGACAAGCTAAAGCTCGGCCTCTTTTTCTGATCTCCGCCTGAGCCGGAATGTTTGCGAGTTTGCGATCCGAAAAACACACAGCACACACCCAATATGCTGGCTTGGCATCTAGAACTGTATCCCTTTTTTGTTGTGCTTTGCAGGCCTCGAAGGAGATACGCATCGAGAGCGGCAAAGGGATCGCCGGCTACGTCGCACAAACGGGCAAACTGCTAAACATTCGCAACGCATACCAGCATCCACTGTTCTACAAGGGAGTCGACGAGTCGACCGGCTTCAAAACGAGGTAAGCATCCATCCTTTATTCTAAGCGTTCCCAAAGCAAAGCGGAAAAAGGAGAAAAGGAGTTGAGAGAAAGTGAAGCGGATGCGTACGAGACGCTGATGGGCGTTAGGTTGATGTGTCTATTTTCTACTGGTTGTGCCGGTTGTTTTTTTTTTGTTCGTCTTGTTGCGTCGATGCACGCTACCAGTCGTGCAACCGGCTCAGTCAGAGTCGACGGAAACAAATCACAGCAGACACCAGCAGCGTACAATTTCTGACGGATGGATGAGGTTGGTGGTTGAATAGAGTGTGTTCATTGAATGCAAATTATGTTTGCCATCATCTTCTGGCGTTTGTCTGTTAAACGAAAGCAAGCGGTTTAGTTAATTTGAACGACTTACTTGCGATGTTGTTGTGAAAAATGAACATCGTTAGTGTACAGCTTATTTTAATGCCCATTTTCCTAACAACGGTTGTCTTGTTTGTAGCGAGATGATTCAGTTGAAATAGCAAAACATCAACCCTGTCTTGTATTGGACGACGAAATGAAAATGAATTTCACACGAAACGATTGCTAAATGGCTTTAAATTGAGTTCACCAACCCATTAACAAAAACACTAAAAGACCACCATTGAGCCAGTTTTGTAGCCCGAATTTCCCAGACAGCACCAACGAGTATCGCCAAAGAGGATTAGAAAGTCTTTCAGCTATCAATCAGCCAGTTGACAAAGTTTTCCAATTAGTGGCACGAACAATTTGGAAGCAGGGCTTTTCCCTGTACCACGTGTGACCTGAAATCACATCAAATGACGGACTCGTACGTCGTCGTAGTCGTCAACGTGGTACAATGGAAGAGAAATTTGAGGCCCCAAATAACTTTGGTTCTCTAATTTCAAATGATGAATTGTAGGAGAGGGATCATTTGTGTGTGTGTGTGTGTGTGTGTGTGTGTGTGTGTGTGTGTGTGTGTGTGTGTGTTTCAATCACCAAATTTCACGAAACAAGAAGCGAATCGTCCTTTTAATACGCTCACTTTTGCTCCCATTTTCAGGAACATACTCTGTTTTCCGATCTGCGACGAGGAAGGCGTCATCGGTGTGGCCCAGCTCTGCAATAAGGTAAGTGGGCGTGTGATAGAAGAAACACAGAGAGATAGAAATGAAAAAGGTGTTTATCTGCTCGTCAAGCTATCAACGGCACAGCAGGCACATATGCACTTGAAAAGCTTCTGTTAATCATCAGGCGTCTCCATCGTGGGAAAAGAACGAATTCACGACCACAGGCAAAAAGGTCGGCTTTTCTCGTTGGCATATCCGAGCTCAATCCAAGCGCCAGGGAGGAAACAATCGATAAGCAAATCTTTCATCCAAGTGCTGTAAAATTGCTGACAATCTCACTTAGGAGCAAGGCAACAAGAAACACGGCTTTATCCCGATGCCTGTGTCAGATTTGCAGCAGCAGCAGCAGCAGCAGCATTGAGCAGAAAAAGGGAGCGGAAGCATGAAATGATTGATTGATTTAATCGCTCTCCGTCAGCGTCAGCTTCAGCGTCGTGATGTGGTCAGTGAAGATACTGGGGAAGTGCCCAGAGTGGACACTATTTCCACTCAGTATTAATATGCCAATTCCGCCTTCGAGCCGCTTAGGGCCGTAGATTGCTTGAGCTCTTTTCCCGTCCGTCAGGATCGGGATCGCAACGGTACAGCCACGCTGGGTGAATGCAATCAACCGAGAAGGTCAGAAAGTGTAATTCAAAAGAATCGTTTCCACAATGGCTTGCAAAGCTGAAGGGAAAAACGAGCAAAACATTAAGATTTCTTTGGGATAATCTAGAATACTTAATGTTTGACAAATTGTGTCCCGATAAGAATCGTGCTTTCCCACAGTGCGAAAGAAAGCATATAATCCTACACAAAAATGGACAAGAAAAATTGCCAGTTACACTCTTGCCATAAATTGATTACCATTAAGATACAAGATTGTGCAGAAATTGCGTTCCTCGAGATTATCGTACGTCTCTCTCTCATGGTGGGCGCACCCCGGCACAGGACACAGTGTTGCCGCGCCGACCGGTAGGCAATTTGAGTGCCCTTTTCCCTAGCGGAAATGATTGAAACGATTTGTATTCAGCAGCTGTAATTCAATTTCGCAAGGGTTACTCTCATACCGAGTGCAACGCTTTGCCTTTGGCGTGGCCTGGCGTTTGAGATGGTTTATGATTTTTTACTACACTTTACTACACTGCGGGCACCCGGGGTCGTGTTTCTTGGACTGCCCTCCCCAAGATCCGCCGGCTAATGCTCTTTGCTTTGACCTTACATTTACAGTACAGCTCGGAACGGGATTTCCCAAGCAACCCGAATCACCAGCACCATCAGTTTCCGATGCGAAGGCAGAACAGACGCACAGAAGCTGAAGCTCTTGAGCTCGTCCTTCAAAGCTTATAAAGATCACTGCATAGCAAGAGCAATCGTTTGAAATGGAATGGGAGTGTGCGTCTCTGTGCGAGTACTTTTTCAAAGTAAAATCTGGCAAAAATATTGAACACATCCCATAAGGAATCGTCCTTTCGCTCAAGCTGGCAGAGTGGTAGCATATTGGGTGAATTTAATGAACTTATTTCAAGCACGACACACCTGGTCCTTTCTTGCTAAAATCAAGCAACACTGACGGTAATGGTATTCCGTACCAAAGACGATTGGATTGGAGTAAAGTCCCTTCGTCTCGGTATAGGGTCGTCTCCTTTCGTGCAACTGTCTCGTTTGAATACAGCTGAACAGGTGGCCAAAGAGTGTTGTTATTGAGTTGAGCCAATCTGCTCAGCTGTTTTCCCCCTAAAGCATCTATTAATAATCAGACCTGCCAGACTTAATGGCTCAATAAATCTCTTTAAATCAGTGTGTAAGTACAGTAAGATCGATTGCACTTTAAATGAATGTTTGCTATAAAATGAGTTGCTATAAAATAAATCTTCTCAGTGCTATATTTAACCGTACTTACAAGCTAAATAGCTTCTGCAACGCGTCTACTGCCATTTCCCGTGCCCAATCAAATCAATTACCCTCCACCATTTCAAGAAGCTAAACAAAAGCATCGTCGAAAACTTTTACCACAAACGTGGCTGTACCAAAACACAGAGAGTCGAGAGAAGGAAAAAAAAAACAAACAATCTCAACAGCAAGCTCGTCGACGAGATCGCGTCGAGTAAAACAAAAGCCCCTGAAAAGTCACCACACATACGCACGCAGAGTAGAAGCCAACCAACAATACTGTAAACTTTCTCCAGCCTTTTGCAGCAACCATAGCATACCAGCAGGCCAAAGCACCTCAAACGTGTAAAGGATGCCCGAACGTGTGTGTGTGTGTCTGAGTGTGTTGGAAAAGTTTCGATGCCTCATGAAATATTATTCAGTTTTACAGTTCGTAAAAGTTGAGCTGTCTCTTTTGCCGGCGACCATCGGAATCGAATCACTGCTCTTCCGGGTTGTGATGTGCACCATTTGGCACCACAGTGAAGGCAGAAGACCATTGCCGGGGGTATGTGACCCGGAAGCGCAGCAGTGCTTTATGTGTTGAAGAGTGGTTGAGTTTTAATGGAAAAATTGGGTAGAAAGTGTGTCGTCAGAGCTATTACGCTTTAAAGGTGTGATAAAGGTTCGGTTTAGAAAAAAAAACGTATCTGTGTGTTTCTAAAAGACAATTACTCTTCTTTTAAAGCTTAAAAGCATCATGAATTGGCTAACTGGAACACAAAATTGCATCTAAATCTAAAAATTTGCTCGGAAGCGCCTAAATGTATGCAAAATGCACAACACAATCACCCTAATAATATATTTGATTCATCGAAAACCGGCATTATGCACGGGAATGACAATAAATCACTTAAATAAGACACCAATTATTGAACATTGAGGGATTTTATCCCACCAATCCCGTTTCACAGCTGTAATTTGTCAAGCTGTATGTGCATATCGTTATAAACCTACAACCAGGTGTTCCAATTTCTAGAAAGCGCTCAGTGTCAATCCACCTGGAAAGGGCATCTAGATTACTACCCATCACCACCACCACCAGCATCACCACCTTGTCGCCCACCAGCAGGACAACAAAGTGTATCATCGTCGGAAATCAACGTGTACCACAAATAAACCATTACAACACTGATCGAACGGGGAGGACAGGGATCGTCGAGCTGTTCGATGCAGGAATACAATTCCACTTTAATTACTTGCCTCGAGAGCTACCGTTCCCGACTTGTTTTTAGTTCCCTCGTTCCCCTTCACTATCAATGCATACGGACGGACGGTACGATTAGATCGATGGTTGTGTGCACATTATGGTGGACGCATCATATGATATGATGATGATTATTGGGCCCCACCTACATCGCACTCCATTTTGCGCAGCGGCTGCAGCTGCTGCCCTGTAGTGTCATAAATGTTAATAGGAAAATCAGTATTCCCACCTGTGGCACACCATGGGCGAGATTTTGATTCCAATCCATTTGATGGTTCAATTTCCTAATCCTCTTCCACCGAAGGGACTGACACGGCAACGACAATGGTCCTTTTGGGAGTGATGTGATTTTGTTTGCCGAGCTCAATCGAAAAGAACGTGAACGTGGAAAGGAACAGTTTTTTTTATTTTGCTCCATTAGCTGCTCGGAGTGTTCGAACTTGTTCGAAAGTCTGTGGAATGGAAAAGCGAAATTGTTGCACAAAATACAAGTCTAGTTCAATAGCATCTATTCATGCCTCGCAGAAGGGGGGGGGGGAGGGGTGAATGTTGTAAAATCTCATCCAACTGAATAAAAAGAGTTTCCCACTGCTTTGCACATCCTCGGGCTCGTTTCCCGATTTAAATAATCCTCATTTTTTTCTTTCATACTTCCTATGCAAGGAATAGAAGGGCACAGAATGTTGTTCAGCTTATTGAGGAGGAAGGGAGCGCACCGGCGAATGGATTGCGATTCTGTGTTTTATCTTGTATCTTGTGGATTTCCCACTCGGCTACAGGCAAACCACAAAATATACACACAACAGCACCAGTGAACGAGAGCGGTCCCGGGGAACCCTTTGCATACATGTTCACTCTTGCCGTGCACACGCTCTATAATCCCCGCCCTGTTGCATTGGCTACCACCGCTGCGTGTTTGACATGGGAGCCCCGCCCGGAGTCATCTGCAGGGCGGAAGTTCTGCATACGGCGGTATCTCACTTTACGGTTCGAAAGGTTATCGGGGTTTGGGCTGCAGGGCAAAGAAGCGGAGGAAAGGTACTTGTAGGTACATACCGTACCGGCTGCTGCTGCTGCTGCTAGTGATTCTGCTTCATGTGCCTCGTTCGATAGAGGTAGAGACATTACTGCAACACGCCCGTCGTGTGTTGGGTCCAAGCACGACACCATGGACCGGAAGTGTAGCACTGGAAGCGAATGAACGGGCAAATCGCATAGAGAAAGGGTAGTTTCAATCGTAATCGAACACAAAAACCTTTTTACCTTTTACACAATAGTAACTTGTCCTATTTGTTCGTTTGCCGTTGGAGCAATTGTTGATTTGCTATCGGTGAAGGTTGCAAGGGTTTGGGCTGAAAGCAATGGCAGTCAAACGAACTGTGAGTTGGTTAGATAGTTTTTTTAGCTACTGGTACCAGTTGTTATGGCCCTTTTTTCCATTCAATTCCAACAGTGAACAAAATTTCAATCAAGTAGTCCATGATACTAATTTGACAGTTGTCCGTCATTTGGCAAATTTGTAATCGGCACACAGTGCGCTGTGGGTTATTGTACTGCACTATACTAATCACATAATCGTATTGGCCATTTCCTCCATTTCTCCAGCTGAACGGATTCCATTTCGACAAGTGTGACGAAGAGGTGGCGACCGCATTCTCCGTGTACTGTGGCATCAGTATTATGCACGCGCTGGTGCACAAACAGGTCCAGAAAGCCGAGGCGCGCTACAAGCTATCCCAGGAGCTACTTCTCTACCACATGAAGGTAAAACCGTCATCTCTTTCCGAGATCAATGTGCCCCCTCATTTCACCACCATCCTCTCACTACATCCTGCTTACTACAGGTACCGGATACGGAGGTGAATCATGCACTGGAAGCGGTGAAGGAACCGGACCGGGAGCAGGACGAGCTGTACCGTACGTTTCAGCGCTTTGACTTCTGCCCGCGGGATGTGAAGGACCATGCCCTTTCGGTGCAGCTGGCGATGCGAATGTTCTACGATCTGAACTTTGTCGGCAGCTTCAAGATACACGAGTACAAGCTCGCCCGGTTTGTGCTGCTGGTGCAGAAGGGCTACCGGGACACGCCGTACCACAACTGGTGGCATGCCTTCTCCGTTGCGCACTTTGCCTACTCGCTCATGATGAATCTACGGCTGATTGAGCGCGGCATTATCACGTAAGACATTTGACTGGGTTGGTGTTGGATTGGTTGCAAAGTGCATTAACCCACCTGTTTCCTCTGCTGCCCCGTTACAGGAAGATGCAGGGCTTCTCGTTTCTGATAGCGGCCTTCTGTCACGATCTGGATCATCGGGGCATTAGCAACTCGTACCAGACGCAAACGAGCAGCCCGCTCGCCCGGCTGTACAGCAGCGAGGGCAGCGTGAATGAGCGCCACCATCTGTCGCAAGCGATCTGCATCCTGAACGACTCGAGCAGCAAAATCCTGGACGGGCTGTCGACGACCGAGTTCAAGGAGTGTATTGATTATTTGCGCGAGCTGATACTGGCCACCGATTTGGCGAACCATTTCCGCATCCTGCCCCGCCTGAAGAAGCTGCGCGCGGAGTATCTGACGGAGGGTTCGAATCAGCGGCTGCTCCTGTCGCTCATGATCACGTGCTGCGATCTGAACGATCAGATCAAATCCTGGAAAACGGTGCAACATGTGGCGGTTAGTATTTTTTGCATTTTAAAGCGTACTTTTTAGACGTTTAATATTATATCTATACCTTTCCATTGAATAGCACCTCGTGTACGCGGAGTTCTTTGCCGAGGGAGATCTCGAGAAGCAGATGGGGCTGCGACCGAACGCCATGATGGATCGCAAGAAGGCGTGCATTCCGATGCTGCAGATCGAGTTTCTCACCACCGTCATACGGCCGACGTTTGAGATATTGGTGCAAATCTTCCCCGAAACCGGTTCCTTCCTGGATACGATCGATAGCAATCGCGAACAGTGGGAAAGGGTGCGCAACCGGGCCGCCCAGCAGGGCAATGGGAGTGAGGCTGGCGGCAATGGTGCATCGGAACCGTGCAATGGGTGTAACGCGACGGCCGAATGTTGTGATTTTACCTGCTACACACAGGTGAACGATTGAGGAGAGGGAAGCGACCGTGCTCGGACGGGGATTGCAGCAGCAATACGCGAGAGACTAATAGGTACACTGGGGGAGTAAAGCAAGACAATTTTAATTTATTTGACAGTATTTGTACTAGCATTGTTATTTTACACAACCACGCAGTCACCTGATATCGTCGGAACAGTCCGGTTTTGCAGAAGTGCAGGACACCACACCACACATCCCAGATAGCTTACATTCACTCGAAAGATCGCATAACTTTCCTTCTTGCAGGAGAGATTAAAGATTGTTTGCTGGCAAACAGATCGTTAATGCTTGTTTTTTTGTTTTGTTTATCTTTTGTACAACTAACGCTCGCACACACACACATACCTTTAATCTTAAATCGCACAATAATACAACCCCCGGATACGTCACAACGATACCAAAGCATTTACGGGATTCGTCTGCGGCCGCGCGTGTCTCTCACTCTCTCTCTCTCTATCACTCTCTCAATACACTTTCGTTGTCCGGTTGCGTACGATGTCACGAAAATACACAAAAAAGTAGCGGGGAAAACTAAGTAGCTTTTAGGTGGTAGGAGCAGGTACAAGCAGCAGAAAACACAGGATAGACTAGAATTTAAACAGTGTTTTCTCACAACCTGTAGGAGGTTCGACCTGGCCATAATGTTTTTTGGGTGCTGTGACCGATGGAATCGCGTCGAAAGGGAAGAGGAATAATGTTCCGAGGGATTTCGAAATGTGTTTAGCTACACGGTAAGAAAGCAAAAAAAGCCATTGTGAAGAGCGCGCATAAAAGGACAACTGTTTTCGTGGAAATATTTAGATGTAGAATAAACCAAAATAACTTCAAACTATACACTAAGTTTTGGATTGGCTGTGTATGATTATTTGGGATGTTTAATATCACAATCAATAAATTAACACAGCACGCGGCTCCGTTTTATACAGCGTTATGATGCTGTGTGCTTTATTTTCTTTATTTATTTTTTCCAACGATTTGTTGTGCCTCACAAACACACTGCCGTTATCAAATATGATTCTTATTGGATTGAGATGTTACTGCTTTTCTCATCCGGGTTTGATCCCGGTTTACAAAACCCTGCCGCCGGTTATGGTCATTCTACTTTCCTGTCGCGTGTTAGTTATTAGAACGCATAAATAAATATTAACACATTTATAAGAGCGCATTTAAATGTAATTCGTCAACGTTTCTCAGAAGTAGACATTGATGTTGGGCTACAAACAACATAAATATGTGTTTTATAATTCCTTACTAGTTCCATCACTTCACTAAGGAACAGTTAAGTCACGAAGTGTGTGATTGCTGTGTGTGAGTGTTGTGTCTTATAGAAAGATTCAGTTATGATTTTCCTTACAGAAGGAAGGTAATAGAGTTAATAATTGTCAATTAATGCATGCCTCGGTGAGCTTTTCTCCGTCTGTCTCTGTTCTTTTCCTCCTCAATTTGAGATTACAGCCAGCTGTACGATCTTCGTTGTTGTTGTTGCTGTTGTTGTTGAATATTCACGTACACTTTCGCAATGTACGTGATGCGATCTGTGTAACCAGTGGTCAAGGAATGGTTCAGCATTGTAGTAACACAGACCGTCGGGATCGGTTAGTGCGCGAGCTGTGTCAAGTCAAGATACGCTTCCAGAGCCGAGTAGCGTACCATAGCCATGGTTAGATTGTTCGCACTCGTTTAATCCGAGCGCGGGGTGAGATTGTTTTCCTTCGGCTGCAGCAGCTCCTCCACGATGCAGTCCACCATCTCGCGTAGCGTTGCCTTGGAACCGTTCCAGTCACTAAAATATTAGAAAAATCACATTACAATCCTTGAAGCACCCTGTGCCGTATGTACACCGCTGCTCGAAAACTGCTCGAATCGCCCTCGACCTGAGCTTTCCAGCAGCGGTTGCATGCCAGCGCAGCAGCTTGCAAGCAATACCACCGAACCGTTCAAACTTACCGTTGCCCCGGCTGTGCACACATTTCGGCGTAATACTTAATTTTCGGCTCGGTGCCGCTCGTACGCAGCGTCACGACGGCACCATTTTCGAACGAGAACGTTATCATCTGCGAGCTCTTGCTCGTCGGCAGCACCGCACGGCCATCCGGTTGGGAAGAATCGTACCCGGTGGTCAGATCCCGTACGTCCGCTATCTTAAACCGACCGGCACCGACCGTCTGGGGGTAATTTTCATCCTGTTGCGCGTCGCCGGCCGGGCCCATGTTGCGGATACGCTTGAAGATACGCTCCATCACCGGTGGCTCGTAGCAGAAGTGATACGAAGCGAGTGTACAGTGAAAGCCGTAGATGTCGTACAGTTCGTTCAGCTTGTCGGCAAGCGATTGGTTCGAGGTGGCACGCAGATAGCACGCCATCGTCGCCAGATGGCAGGCCGCACTGACGCCATCCTTGTCCAGTACGGTGGGCGAAAACATGAACCCGATCGCTTCCTCGAACGCAAACAGTACCGTTTTGCCCTGGGCAAGCAGTTCCACCGATTTATTACCTACAAAAGAGCAAAAAGAGGGCATGAATAAGCGCTGCAGTCAGCAGAGCGCACTTAATTGACTAATGGAGAGCGAGAGTGTACTCGCGCTGCTAATAGAATTAGTTTAAAACTACAATCCCCATGAGCGGGAGCGCGCGCGATGCAGAAATATATCTTGTACGATTATCTTTCATTAACCCTTCTCGAGATCAAGCAAGCGTAATCTAATTAAACACTCAAGCTTGCTACACTAGCTCCAAATCGAACAAAGACACAAAGAGGTACGAGCCATTCTTACCCATCCACTTGAAGCCGGTCAGCGTTTCGATAAAGTTCAGTCCATCAACGTTCGCAATCGAGCGGCACATCTTGCTGCTGACCGTGCTCGCAATTAGATAGCAATCGGACAGACTCCGGTCCGGGTACTGCTCCCGGTAGCATCGTATAGCCCACCAGCCCAGCAGTGCGCCCAGCTCATTGCCACTGAAAACACGCCATTCACCTCTGTGGAATCCCGAAAAAAGACAGAAAAGAAAAAGAATATTACAATAAGAAACAGTTACACTCTCTTCTCCTCCTTCCCCTCCCCTACTTACTTGGCATCCTTTTCAGCACAAGCCAACCGGTCCGCGTCCGGATCGTTAGCCAGTATCACGTCGCATCCGGTTTCGTTAGCGAGCTGCATCGACAGCACCAGGCTCGATTTGCCCTCCTCCGGGTTGGGGAACTTTACCGTCCGAAACTCGGGATCGGGATCGCGCTGCTCCGGCACCGCTACGACTGCCGGCAGCCGGGCACACTCGAACGCTTTCACCACGAACGGGTAGCCGACGCCGTGCATGGCCGAGTAGACGAAGCGCAGCGGGCTGGCTGCGTTGTAGTCCCGGATGAAGGGTTGCGGTACGTTCGCCTGCAGCTTGCGGAAGTACAGCTCCACCATCTGGTCGTACGGATCGTTAAGTTTGTCGGACAGCAGCAGCTCCAGGTTCCAGGACGATTCGAGCGGTCTGGCGCGGGTGGGAGAAGAGCTTTCGTTAGCTTGTTGCAATCATTTGGGGGTGTAGTTTACAGTTCGAGTGGCGCTTTTGAGGGTAGCCAGAAAGCAAGACCACTTTTATTACTTTCTGTTTGACTTCTGATACAACGCAGACCATACAAAGATTGGACCAAAAGTCCTTAAAGAACGGAATTTATGCTTTCTTGAAAATTACAAATTAAATGGACCACTTTCTCGCCGAATGGAAAACAATCAATCCTCCTTTAGAATTGTGCTTTTCGTGAAAGGAGTCACCACACAACACACAAACCATCACAAGATAGAGTTCGTACGACATTTACTTTCCTTCGCTGTGGTGGGTTAGATGGGCTTGTGACCACAGAGATACTAGTAGAGCTCATGGCTGCATTCCTCATCATCCAACATCTTCGTTAGTTGGAAAAGCTTGCGGCCAACTTTCACAGACATAACTTTCTTGCCGTTGGCCATTCCGGATAGAAACCGACACCTTCCAAACAAACGCGTTGCTTCCGAGAGCGGCATTACTGACGCTCAGCCAACAACCTTGCTAAACACGAAGCAAACAAGGTCCAAACGACACCTCTGTCATGCTGTTTGCATACTTACAGGCGAAAACTATTTCAAACGCAATCCGCAGCACAAGCTTTTATCAAACGTGTGACACTCTCTCTCTCTTTCAGCAGCGTTTGTCACCTTGGAACAGACATCCTTCCTTGCGACCAGAGAGAGAGAGAGAGCAGAGCATTTCAAAACTAATTTCCAAAGTGCTGAAAAGCCCATTCTACAATTAATTCCTCCGGTTTTACAGCATCTCGGCGAGCGGCGGCTGAAAGCCACAGGAAATTTACGCTTCGTTTGATCTACGGCGAACGTCGTCATCGCAAAGAGGTGACCACCCCGTTTGCTCCCTCCTCTTCCTTTTTGCCATGGTGGGCTGCCACCACCATCAACGTTCGTGGTGGTTGGCCTGCCCTGGCAGAACGTTGTCAAAGCTGATCCTTTTTTGTACTCGTAGGATCAGGATACGGAAGGCAAGCAGAGTCAGAAAAGGTGGCTGGCTGTTCTTTGGATAGCGTCAACAAAATGCAAAAAAGGGAAGAAATGGTTCATTTCAAGCCGTGCCGTAAGTTACTTTCGTCCTTTTTGACGCTTCTCACCAGCAATGGAATGGAAGGTAAAAGCAGCACCGGCAGCAGCTGGTAAAAGTTACAACGTACTCTGCACCTTAGCAAAGGCTAAAGATGGGATGAACGATGGTGGTAGTGGTTGTTGAATGTGCTTTTACTGCCGGGCCGGTTAATGGTTTTGCACCGAAAGCACCGAGAGCGCGAGAGAGAGAGAGAGCGGGTATTACGTTTGCATTTCAATTAAAGTATTAACTTTAATTCGGGGCTATGATTTACGTCCACAAACCAGGCACACCGAAAGCGATCTCCATTCTCCCATTTTGTCCCTACTCTCTCCGTAATAGATCTGTTTTTCTCTGTTACAAGTACCACTTAATAAATCATCATTTTAAATAGTTTACCCTTTCTCACATTTAGTGGTGGCACTCCGAAAAGGGGCGAAAGGTTGGTATCATCATCCAGTTACTTACTCCAAATTCTCCATAATTGATGTTTGTATGTTTTTGTCGTGCGGTGGTATGATCTGCGCACTGTTCGTCCAGTACACCTTGTAGCCGTTGTCTTCCTTCGGGTTGTGGGACGCCGTCACCATGATGCCGGCCAGACACTTGAGCTCGAGCACGGCGAACGGCACGAACGGTGTCGCGACCGTGCGGCTGTACAGCCAGACCGGAATGTTTTCGTGCAGAAAGACGCAAGCACTTAGCTCAGCGAATCTAGAATCGAGGCATAGAATATATCGTTTAGGTAAGGTTAGTTTTAGTTTGTGGTATGGCCGTAATGGGGAGACACTTTTAAACAGCTAACCAAACACAAGCGAAAACTTATTGTGTTTAATTATTTGCTGCGGCTTCTTCTGCTTCTTAGTGAAGTCGTCGGCTTGCATGGATAGGTAAACGGGTTCTGTTCAATAAGAAGCAGTCAACAAATTATTAAACACACGTGGCTTTGCAGCTCGTTCTAGAACAGTCTCTGACGCCAACATAACTCTGCCAATTTCGCAGCACAAAATGAGTAACGAATCGGTCTAGTCACAATGCTCAAGAGGACATTCACCGAGGACATAAAGGATGCATGCTTCAGTGGGCTAATTTTCCAGAGTTAGCTCACAAAGCCGTCTCTACTAGTTCATTTGTTCGGTTGCTAGCACGTTTGATGTTACTAGTGGAACGATGGTAGAAGCACAACGTCCTCCTCGTCGTCGTCGTCTTGTTCACTGATCTACTTGCAGGAACTTCCAGGAAACGTCTAAAATCCACCATCCTTTCCAAATCCTCCTAAACACACACTAACACACACTCGCACACACTGGTTCACTTCCGTACCTTTTGCTGTTGTACCGCCCGTCGTACCCCAGCACCACGCCCCGCGAACGGTCCTCCGCCGACGGGTAGCACTGCAGCAAGTACTTGGCCAATCCTTGCGCCGACTGTATGACCACCAGATCGTTCATCGCATTAAACCCGGCCTGCATCACGCCGCGCAGCCCGGCCGTACCGAAGGTGAGCCGCTGCAGCAACCGGTCCCCGAGCACCTTCCACTCACTGCGCCGTGCCAGCTCGCGTACCTCCTCCAAAGTCTTTTCATTCTGTGTGTGTGGGGGGTAAAAAAGGGACATAAAATGTTGGTTGGTCGGTAAAAAAAACACACAATGAAAATCCAAATCCAGCGTGGAGTTTGCACTGCTATCTGCTTCGCTTACCTTATCCCAGCGCAACCATTCGGCTATTCGTTGGTTCAGCTCAGCGGAACCCGAATCAAATTCCATCCTTTTGTTCACGGGCGAAAAGCGAGCGAGGTGCAAGAAACGGTTGTGTGGTTTCGCCGCGTTCACAGCAAGTTTGATATGCCGATGGATTATGGTCCCCGGGTGTTTGCTCGTTCACGTCCGCTTCGTGAATCGTGCGATGGCACTCTGTGTGCAGTCAGGCGATGGTTAATCCCACACGAATTTCGGGCTCGGTCTGACCAACGGCAGCAGCAGCAGAAGCACCAGTGTCGCTCGGGTATGGTGTATGTGTGCCTGTGCTTGTTGAACACGCGGGGACGCGCGATGCTACTCACGATTAGAGCCGTGTTTTGCGGAACTGAAAATAAATAACGTCAAGTTAAACACATCGGAACAGATTAGAAATTGTGTCCGTCTTTGGATCGTCGCTGTCAGCGTGTCGTGGTGGGCAATAAATTTGAAACGATGTTCCCTCTGTCCCTCTCTCTCCCTCTCTTATCAATAGTACGTTCGTTTACGCTCACAGATTGCAAATAACGATGAGACGCCCGCGATCGCGATGGAAACGTTTATGGGGAGGACACAGGCTGGCTTCGAGCATAAAACAATTTTGGGCGGTGTGTGTGTCTTACTGCCTGGACACAATTGATATAGACACTTCGTCCCGGCACAGTTGTATAAACCGGCGGCAATCCCGTGTTTTTTTTGTTGTTGCTCCGCTTAAGCGCGATAATGCGCTTATCAAATTTGCGCCTCAATCGTCGGTATTATGTCGACACACCGTCCCCTGGGGTGCCCGCTTATGGAACGGTGGGATGAACGCGCATCACCTTCAAGAAGGCTGTTGAACGATGGGTAGCATAACGATTAATCATACCAACTGGCCACGATTCAATGTCAAGAGCGGCCACGATAGGGCCACCGGTTCATACGAGGTCGTCACGGCGACTTCAATATGGTACACAATGGTTATACACAATCGTTTACAACTAACGTTCACTGACTTGTTCAATTGAATGCATTTTTCCTATGCAAGTTGTGCAATTTACACCCCAAACAAGTGCAATTCCTCGCGTGCAAATGAAGCACTTTTCAAGCATCTGTAACTGCGGGGAACTCTTTTTTCCTCAAACATGCACAGCCAAGGATGGTGAAGTTGGATTTGAAATTTAAATTGCATTTTTTCCCTCACAGCTGCTTTCCAGTTGCCCAGCCCAGCCAGCTGAGCCAATCGTTTGTTCGCCCAAAAAAAAAAGCCGGCACTATAAAAGGAAGGTACAACTTTTCTCCCGCTGTACAGTAAACTAATTTCAACTATCGACTAGTACGGAGAAACTGCAGCTCACGAACTGGTAATCATGAGATTCTGCTGCGTCGCACTCATCGGGCTGTTGTTGTGCTCTGTGCAGAGCGTCACAGCCAACGGTGAGTGGGGGGGTGCGGGTGATAGAGACGTTGCTGCGGGGAAAACTCATATCTAATAGAACAAACCCTGTTGCGTCCGTTACAGATCCAGTCGATGCACTGGGTGCTTGCAGTGGTAATTTGTTTGGTCTGCTTATGACACGACTTCAGCAGATGGTCGAGGACTTTACAGCGTGCCGCCAGGAAGCGACTGCCAACGATCCTCAACACGATTGCAGCGATAGTATACAGCGTGCAAAGGTTGATCTGCAGCAGCAGTTGGTTAATTACAGTTACTGTACTAAGAATATACAATAATTGAAGGTGTTGCTGTTGGTCTATTAAAACCATGGTGTAATAAATGATTATGTGCTGAATATATTACATTAAATTTCATTATTTTCTTTGCGGACCGATGCTATCGAAAATCGTGATATAATAATCAGGATGGCACTATGATTACACCTATTTACCGAACAATATCACATCGTTGTAGAAATTTCTTCCTATATTGACTTCTGCATGCTATATCCACTCGGCTGGGGGTGGTCTCGTGGTACAGCCGTCAACATGCCCGTCATGGGTTCAAGCCCAGAATGGATCATCCCCCCGTAGCAAGGATTGACTATCCGGCTACGTGTTAATGAATTAAGTCTCGAAAGCCTGTATATGCTAGTATGTCCACGTAGGACGTTACGCCAAATAGAAGAAGAGGATGTTATATCCACTCAGCAATTCGGTTTTGAAAGATCGAGAATAATATTTTAAATATCTGGAAATTTACTGGGTCTCTATCGTGCAATTTTCTTCGATTGATGTAGCTAATTCCAGGTACTTAATTGAAGTAATCCATCGTACACGTGTTTTCCCACGGGGTTTTGGGCGAAAAAGGTTCCAAATCATGTCTACTCAAAACCATACATAGTGCAACATGCTTCATACATAATATAGCAAACGAGTACCTTAACGAAACCCTCTTAGCCCCATTCGAAAGGAAGATGCTCAGAAGGATACTTGGCCCCGTATGTGTGGAAGGACAATGGAGGAGCCGCTACAATGACGAGCTATACGAGATGTACGGCGACCTCACTTTCGTGCCGCGTATCAAGCTAGCCAGGCTCCGGTGGGCTGGCCATGTTGTACGCATGGAAACGGAGGACCCAGCCCGTAAAGTCTATTTAGGCCGACCACAAGGACAGAGGAGGCGTGGCAGGTCCGAATTGAAGTGGCAAGATGGCGTGGAGGTGTCCGCCATCAAAGCCAAAACTAACTGGCAGACGAAGGCGCGAGACCGTGAGCGGTTTCGGACACTCCTGAGGCAAAGCGGTTGTAGCGCAGGATAAGTAAGTAAGTAAGTACCTTTACACATAAACTTAAAACAAACTTGATTACCTAAAGTCTTGCAACGAATGCCCTTTCAAAAGAGCCAATTTACATCCACAAACCGCATTTCATTAAAAACCATATTTCATTATACTATTTACATTGCACTGGCCAAGCGACAAGCGTGCATGACGCACAGGTGGCAATCGAGCAAAAACAAGCAGAAATAAGTGACAAATTAATTTCAGATTAAAAATACATTTGTTCTGTGTGCCCAGCTGTACCGTGTTTTACTTTCATGTTGCGCAAAACTCTGTGTAAGGCACGTATAAAATGAATGGCACTACTTTCCATCGGCCAGCACTTAGCCGACAGCGACCGGGAAAAGAAACTCATCAACACAACCAGAAGCGTCTCTAATCATGAGATTCTTGTCCGTCTTGACTGTTGGGCTGTTGGTTTGGGTCGGAGTGTTTGCAACCGTAAACGCGGAAGGTATATTTCACAAATAAGGATATAATGCTTTCACAGTTAGATAAATAAAATTCCCGTTTTTACTTTTAGACCCCCGTACCGAGCTGATAGGTTGCGGCAGTGTTTTGTTTCACCTGGCAGCCAATCGGTTGTCCCTTCAGCTTGAAGAATTTGCTGTATGTAAGCAGTCAAACCCTAGCTACGATTGCAGCGACAGTATTCACCGGGCAACTAATGACCTTCAGCAGGGGCTGTTTGACTTCAACCACTGTACAAAGGATATTCGCTAGCAATACTTAAAAGCAAACCTTTTTGCCATGTACTTAGTAGGAACACGTGTAAAATTTGCCCTCAGAAAAGGTGTGAAAAAGAAAAAATAAATACTACAACGCACTTTTCAAAACGTCAATTAGCTTCTACGGAGCGCGCGGCTAAAGATCCGCCGCCGAGCGCTCACATCAATCAACCAGCAAACGCTCATTAATTTCTTTTCAATTACTACTGCTGCTGCTGCCAATTATTTCTCATCGTCACCATTGGCTGGGGGATGGCGTCTTGTACGGTGTAAAACACGACCCACCGCTCATGTTTTCACGGCTCGTCGTTTTGTGCTCGTTCTCCTCCGCCTTCCACACGGTTTCATAATTACTTCTGTTCTGCTCGAGCGTAGGAAGGATGAACGAGAAGAGCTGATCAATTAATCAGACAGGCCCGACTGGGTGGATGGGCTTGGGCTGGGCTTGGGCCCCATTTATCATAACATTTTCCACCCGGACAGCTTTTTGAAGTGAAGAGGGCCTCCTCTGCCAACACAAACACACATAGAAGGCTACAAGACAAATAGAAAAAAGGTCCACAAAAAGGACGTAATGTAAAAAAGACAGTCTTCGTGAAGCAGGGTACCGCTTTGTTTCGCACTAAACCCTAAACAAAATGCAGCCAAGCGCTTTCGTTTGCATTCATTAGCAAACGTCCCAGCAACGTCCTAAAGTCCCAAAGTTGATGACGGCACACCGACAGACGCAGGACGGTTCCTTTTTAAAGGTCAGCTCGCCACTGCCTTAACAGCTTTCGGTTTCATTCGTACTCGTCCTCCTCCCTCCCCCCGGAAAAAGCTTGACTTTAGAAAGATGACAAAGCGCTACTGTTATGTACACGGAGCGTAAGGCCCACTCGAGATTGGGAAAAGATGGAGCGAATTTAAGAGATTAAATCATCCCTCCTTCATGGCCGTAGGTCGTGATTTCGGTCCCAACGGATTTTGGCAATGCGCGCTGCCGACGGTTGATAAAATGCTAAATTGGCAAGAAAATTCAAAACACAAGCACAAGCGACTCGGGAAAGGTTAAGTCAAAGTAAATAAAAATCGTTTCTCTTTACTTTGTCTGTTTGCAGAGCATAGCAGAGTCCCTGAGGTAGATAAGGAAAGAAAACGTTTTCTTTGAGGCGAAAATACTGTGACTCTGAAGAAAGACATGACTGGCTTTCTATCAGAGTAAATAGATGGCTGTGTGAGCCGTTTGAATTTATTCAAATAAGTCAATAGATCGAAATTGATTTGAGCTTTAGCTCAATTACAACCCACAACAGCAGCGCTCCTTTCAGTGTGTTGTTGGGCAATTTAATACACGTTTTCCCGTGAGACTACCAAATTCAAGACATTACTTATCTCTTTCATCTTCAACCACGATGCCTACGGGCATCGACCAGAGATCCATTTGAAGAAGATACTTCTGCTATAACAACCCTGCTCTATTATTCATACAGAAACCACCTCTTTCCTGAGCAACGACGAAGTAACGACAAAAAAAGTAGCCTAAACTCTTGTACCGTTTGACTAGGCTCTTGACTCGGCTAACAATTTGATAAGGGAGACAGCAAAATTTGACAGCAAGAAACAAGTAAATACAGACGCATGTAATGTGGGAAGAACGTTCATTCCGTTACATGTACTGTTGTTATCAAGCCGAACATTGTGATAAGCATCCATTTATGGTAGAAGAAAAAAGGACAACAGACAAAACAGCCGATCAACATCATGCAAATGGGCTACAATGTACGCCATTTCCCAGAACGATAAGCCGAACACTTTTATTCTGATACAGCCGGTCAACTTTTAAAGGTGACGTTTACCGACCCTAAAAGGTTAGCTTCGTGGGAAACACATACACGCACACACAACAAACTCCCCTTTAGAAAAGTCACACTGCGAAAACGACTTGGTGCGATCTAATTCCCTTATTCCCTTACGGCTTATTTTCACCGTTCCGATATTGCGCTCCGTAGAAATGTGGAAGTATTCTACGAGGGAAGGTACAAGCATTTTATTCAACTAACAAGAAAGACGTTTGAACAACATTGTGGCCGTTGCAAAAGTAGGTCGAAAATAAGATAGGCGAAACAAAGCTACAAGACGAAAAAGAACACTTGATACGATTTCAATTGGAAGTTCTGAGAAGTACGTGAACGTTTTCATTCCGTACGCCTTGGTGTGATGATCCTGCTGTGCGGTAGCAGTGCTTGAATTCGAATTCAATTCCAATCAATACTTGATACCGTTCCAGGTGGCACAAGGTGAAGTTTTGGTGTGTCGGTGCAAATAAAAATGGAAATTGGGCACTAAAGGTAGGATCAAATGATGATTTAACGCCTTGAATAGAGGAAGCACACTTCAAGGTTGATCGATCAAAGGATGAAAGACTGGGAAAACAAAAACATACCGGACAAAAGGTTGCAAAAATAAACCAACCAACTTCAGGCGGCCCACTATTATTAGGCTTGTGACAGTTTAACTCTGCCGGCGATAACATTACCACCTTTGGGGCCGGAAAATAAATGATCAATTTGCGTGATACCATTACCACAAACTTGCCTTTGTCATTCACTGTTGCTTTGTATCATCATCAGCGGCAAGGATCAACTGGGATGGAAGAAAAAGTTAAAGTCCTAAATAAAGAACCGGTCCGGTCCCGGACAGTCATCGTCATAAATCACAAATCCTCCATGTCGTCCAGCCCCATTTCCAGCTGCTGGGAGGGCGGTAATGGGGCCAAATCCTTGCGACGTGACATGGGACCATTGCTACCGTTCTGCGGCCAGAAAAAAACAATGCGTAGAGGAAGAGGGGGGCAGGGAAAAATGGCAACCAATAATATCAAACACACAAAGAGACCTCGGCTCACGGTGCCATGTTTTTGCTACCCAACAAAGCAACCACCTCTACTAGTAGGTGTTTGTTGGGCCACGCTAATCTCCTCACACTATCACCGTATCCCGTGTCACTAATGCGTACGTTTTGTTGAATGTTTTGTTTACCCAACGGCCGTACCACCACCACACACACACATACAAAACACCCTCGAGGTGAAACGATTCGCTCGGTCTTTCGCGACCACACTAACACGCATACACATGCCCGTTTCGGAATTGTATACAGTAACGGCTGTCACCCGAATATGCGTAGTGTGCTGTCTGCTGTTTCAGCTGGTATCCGGTTTTGACAGATGGCCCCAGCAACCAGAGCTTTGGGTTCTTAGTGGACATCCCCTGTCCATTTGCATCATTGCAGCGATGCCACGATTTCCACGTGTACTACGGCTACGAATGCATATGTGCGGTCCATTACCTTTTGCGGGTTTCAAGTTCACGCGATCACCTAAACTGCGAACCACCGAACAGAGGAAGGCACGTTGAACTGATCACGCGGTACGAAAATGGTGCGGCCGCGCTCGGGCAACGAAAACAATTCGGCCTAATCTACACCCGACCCGCCGAAAAGGTATTGATTTTCGAGCATTGGTCGAGGGCGGCGCTGTGCACTTTTCTTTTACCCGGTTGTGGAAGAGTAATGTGCTCAAAGTTAAATACAAATTGGTTTTTAAATTTGTTATGCATTCGTCAAGATCCTACAAGGAACGAAACACTGAAGTAAATACTCAATTTTGCAGAAAAGCAATTCCGATAAACAAACTGCACAACCGGACTGCCCACTGCACAACACACCTCTAGGGAGATACGGGACCAAAAACTAGCGTCTGTTTGCAGAGGCCGCAGTAAAAGTGCAGTGCAGTGTTTACCCGTGTGCTTTCCTCTCCGGCTTGCCGGGCATGCGCTGCTACACACTCCTAAGAGCGATTCGTTCGTGTGTTTATGAATGGCAAACAGGCTCCACCACTCCAGCCACCGAGGGGTTTAAGGGAGAAAGACAAAGAGATTACAATGGTGCGGTCTCCCTCTAGCCAACGATTCACAGAGCGCCACCACTGCCCCATTTCTACTTCCTGCAAAGCAACTTCAACCACAACTCTCTTCGCTCGCTCCACTCTTTCCACCCATCCTAGTAAACGCACACGTTCGAGCAGTCGCCGAAGCTTTCGCAACCGTAACTGCTCGAAAACGGTCGCTCGCGCTCGCGGATAGCATACTTTCAGGGGTGATGATGGAAGGGGAGCACGCTCACGGAAAGCACGCTCGATGCTGCAGCAAACTGCCCTTGCGGAGTAACCGTTTAACCGTCATTGCGTTCGGATCGGAGCGGTAGTTTTCTGTTTGACCGCTGACAGTCTCGCTAGCCGCATCGACGTGTCGTCGCGTGTCACGCTGTTCCCAGTGTCGGGGGGGCTTTCTTCTTTGATAGTGTTGGTGTGCCGCCCGTGCCCTCAGTGTAGCGTTTGTCGTAGATAATGCTGCAGTTTGGTGCGTGAGATTTTTCTGTTTTTTTTCTTTGCTTCGTTTGTGTTTGTCTTGTGTAGTTTGTGGACGCGCTTTATGGTGTGACTGATAATTTCGGGGCAGGATGAAAGTTGCCATAGAGATTACCGTGAAGCTGGGCGGTGCTATTTTATGAGGATTATAGGAACGCTCGGCCCAGAACGGTTACTTACTGCAGTGAAGGGGCAGTTGGGCCATAATTTGGGTTTAGTTCGAGTGAGAGATAGTCAGTAACGCTGACATTACTTTGAGCTTTACTGAGGCCTATATAACATGATATAATAAGCAGAAAACTTAATTCAATTAATAACCAAAGCAAAGTGTCTGTCAGCCAATTAATTTCCACAAAATCCTGCTACAAACATCAACGGAAGTGATAGCGGGCATTATCCCAAGCACACATCGTTTCTTGTGGGGCACCACACCACACCTGATAATGCAGACAAGTTTGTTTCCGAACTGCATTTAATCAACCTGCACCGCGTGGTAGCGACTCTACGGGATAACTCCATGTCTGCAGATGGCGTAGTAGATCAACCACCAACGCTTTGTGTGATGGTGCAGTGGGCAAACAGCCGGAGCACAAAAGCAGCCCGAAAGTGATGCGACGTCGACGATAAGGTGGAACAAAAAAGTACAAAAACCCTTCCCCAAAACCGTACCACGTGTGCAGCGGTGAGCGTGTGTGCGTGCGTATCGCTGTGTGTTTATGTACGAATTTTGTGGTGCAAAAGCGTCGCGAGAAGCCGAGCAAAGTGAGCGGTGAGCAAAGGAAAAAGTTCAAAGCCAGTGAGTGAGAAGGCACGAGGAAATCGCGGCAAGCAGGCAACACAAAAAGGAGGTCGAGTAAAAAAAAACACGAGGCGTATAGCGTAGAACAACTAGTACGAGAGCAAACGGTTCCACAGACAGTAAGTATTGGTGTTTCGTTCTCGGTTCGGTTTGGAGGAAGCAAAAAAAGGGGGTGCAATTGAATGCGAGAAATAGAGTGAGAGAAGGAGAGCGGGATACCGTGTTCGTTCTTCTTTGCGCACCAGCAAGCCTACAGCACGGCACGTTCTCACGTGGTCAACCTTACCACACCGCAACACTGTTGCGTGTGTTTAACGCGTCGAGAACTTTTCCACGGCAACGTCACATGGTTGCTTTCTGCAGTCGCGGCCCCGCTTCAGTGTGTGCGTTTTGTGGGCTTTCTTTCTTTTTCTGCTTTGTTTCGCGAACCGCAGCACACACCCGATTTGGCATCAGTCCATTGGCCTCGTCGTCTGGGTTTACACTTTCCCCCGAGGGGGAAAGCGTCGTGTCTGCACCCATCTTGCGAACAGTGAACGCGAAACGTAAAACGAGTTCTTTTAGAACACTAGCGGCGAGGTTGTATGTGTGATTTTTTCTCCCTTTTTCCAGTTTTAGTAAGCCCAACAGCACCGTTTTTTTTCCTTATCACCATCAATCGGCGAACATGCAGCGCGCTTACCGCTACGACCGTTCAAGTATCGTGTTTCCCTTTACGGAATGGTTTCTCCCTAAGGAAAAATGGTGGCCTGATTTTGCACACTCGCACGAGTGATGGCTTTTCTACCACTCCTCCAGCTCCTTCACTATTTGCCGTTGATTAACATAAGTGAGAAAATGAGACTTGATTCCGGTCCGTTAGAGCGCAACGTATCGAGAATCAAATTACGGGGCGTCTCCATGGCACCAGGCGCCTCCATTGCGAAGGGAAGGACGTACCCTAAGCGTCGCTTAGCAGGCAGGTCGCTGCGTTTGTCGCACAGTACGTGTTTTGAGTTTTGATTTTCAATTGCCCACGCAATAATGCAAGCGAAATAACGGTTATAATACAGCTAAATATTTAATGATTTATGCTTTCCTTACTAATTCGCCAAAAGAAGTGTCACAACGCCACCAATTGCAAATGGAAAAATATGCTGCTTTTACTGCATCGTTTCTATAAGCAGCCGTAAGGAGGATGTGAACGTTGAATCAAGAGGGAAAACGTGATTGAATGACAACGAGGGTAATGTAACACAAAAAAAGATGCTCCTTCACGTTATAGAACGTTTTCGAGACCAGGCAAGAACACTCGCACACTAACCAGCTTTCTTTGTCTTTGTTTCCCCGATACGATCGCACGAATCTCCATAATCCCAATCAATCTATTCAAACAGTATCGATCTTTTGACACGTCCTTTCCGCCACTGCCAAGGGTGTGTATCGTAGGGGGGGGGAAAAAGGTAAAAAAACGGGGACTTTAAGCAGGGAGCAACAAGAATCAGATATCAAACAGTAGAGCTTTTTTTTGTTTTTTATTTGCATGCATGGAGCAGTACAATGTAATTGAAGCATGCAATACGCCACGTGTAAGTGATGATACTTGTTTTGCAGCAGGTCTTTGAACCTGGTGTCTTGTTTGAATCGTGTTACCGAACATAATAGCACATGGCAATTTAATTAAATAAATACAATAACCGTTTGGACATAAGAGAAGAGAAGCTAACTAAAAAAGGCATTCATGCATTGAAACATTCAAAAAGAAAACAAAAACCATAAAAAGGCAAAAGCTTTCACAAGAAAAAAAAACCTTCAATAAAATGATTTATGAGCTTCGCTGGCAAACGGATAGGTCCCTTTTCTGCTTACAGGCGAGTAAGCGTTACTGAGAAGAGAAAGTGTGCCGACAAAACATTCCACTAGATGCTTTTAGCTAATGTGTTTCCCTTACAAAAAAGGAAGAAAAATACATTCATTACTAGAAACAACCTAAAGCGTGAAAAAAGGCAAATACTCAATCACTCGTTTCTACCATAACGCAGTGTGACTTGGACCAGCGGTAAGCTACTTCGCACCAATTGACGGGAGCATCACATACGCTCTGCTGATCGCAAAATAATTAACCTATAGCAAAATAAACGACTAGAAGTAGGAGGAGCAAGCAACCGTCCGAGCAACGTCGGACCATCGCCAGATTGGCATCATCATGGAGGAGCTTTACTTTTTCGCCCCCCTTTACATCCCACATATATTTGTTTTCCTCGTACCAGAAAAATGGTACCGAAACAGCTGAACAAACACATTCGCTTCCTTTCCCGGCAGGTCAGGTGGTGGTGGTGGTAGCGAGCAGGAGAGGTTGTACTTGATTTGTCAACATTTCCGTCCGTCCGTCAAGTGGCATCGAGTTTCAGTGGCATTGCAACCCAATGAATGATCAGCAAGAGATGGATTGAAGTCAGGAAGTAGGATAAAGCAAACAAAAAAAGAAAACGACGGACTGCGAGTTGACAGACTCATAAGACAATTCCAGGTTCCGGGTGGAAGCAGTTCAATGGGAAGATAAATATAGTTTTCACTTGAATCACATTACCACGTCCACGTGCTGTGTGTTGATTTCCGAAGAGACTGCGGGAAGCGAAGCGAAATCGCCGTCATTTTCTCTGTTCATTAATGAAGCAGGAAATGTGCGCAAAATTGACCATAATTGGAAAACTTCCGGTACGAGCAACTGGTGAAACGGTACTACGATGGCCTTGCAGTGTTCCGTATGAATAAGAGTGTAATTTTTAGACAAGAAAGCACCACCATCACCACGTGGGCGTTTATCTTCCGGGAAGTGCCACTAGGAACGAAAAACCAGGCGGGGAGGACGCATGGGCAAGGGAGAATTATCGATTTTCCCGCTTATCAGCTTGGCATTGGCCGGAATTAATAATCAGTTTCCTCTCAACCCTACTGCCCCGGTGCTGGCAAAGCTGTACTACATCTACCCACACGTTCGTTCGTTCGTCTCGGCTGGCAGAGATAATAGCATTTTCCAGAACAATTTCCAACACACGACACGATGAGAATCTTGTGTGTTGCGAGAGCAGTGCAGCTTCTGGGCAAGAGCTTATACACCACATCCCGTCGCATCGTGCAGACAAAAGGCGACACATTATCCTGTAGGAGTTATCACGGCTGGGCTGGGTTGTGTAAGTGTATGTTGCTGGGGAAAATAACCCGCCCAACGACTTGAAAGACGTCTCTGCATCATTTATAGCATACCCGACGCATGCACACCTCCCTGCAACAGAAGTGCCATCGAGACGAACTTTTCCAAGCCGGGCTGTGTACGAACTGGTACTGCTTTCCTAAGTGTGGTTGACGTTAATAGTACTGCACCTGTGCTCGTGCAAGCCGTACGTGTGTCATATGTGGAGCCACGGTGCGAACGGAGCGCTTCACACGGAGCTGTCAGCACCTCGCTGTGTGTGTAGCACAACTTCTAATTCTATTGCTTACTCCAAAAACTTCATCTCAACTTATCACAACAGCCGCGTATGCCGGGGGTTCAACCATCTACTGCTAACTTTGAACTCAGCTGAACGAAGAACCCGCCCGCCGGTTGTATGAAAATTCAGTTTACACTTTCTTGTGTCTTGTGCCTTTTTTTGTTTCATACTTTCCCTGTTGCAAACAACAAATAAGGAGTGTGGGCACGGCGCGCAAGAAGTGACGTTCGATTTGAATGACAATGTGTCGAGTGCACAAACACAAGGGTACAATACAAGCGAGCAAAATGGACGGATGGGCGGATGGGAGGCCCTTCGATAAAATACTTTTCCGACACGTTTTCGCGTAACAGCTTCCCGGAAGTGTTTGCGCTCGGTAGAAAATGAATCAAAATGTAGTAAAAGTTGCAAAATCGAAACCTATTGAAAAGAGGCGTGGTATGGAAGGGGTGGGAAGGTACTTAATCCACGAGGCGAGCGAAAAGCAGCACGGATAAACAATTTTTTTCCCAGTGCTCTATTGTTTATTGTAGGATAATGTGATTTTTATTCCGATCAGCACCACCACCACGCCACAGAGAACGTGTGTTCGGCCTGTTTCGACAAGTATTTCTGTCCATCGAACGATGCAATAAATAACGGTCCGTGGGCATATGCTGCACGATCGCTAGCAGAGAGCTTCAGGCGAATATGATAAATGCGCTCAACAGGACCCGAAACAGGAAAGCACATTGAACAAACATTTAACTTAGCCCTTGGCGAGCTAAATCACTTGAACTTGAGTTGTTTTTCCCCCGCTCAAAAAACCACACACCAAAAAGATTTCCTGATTTTCTTTTCCTCCCAGTTCATTTTCAGTACGGAAATTGTTAAGATGCGTGTTCATAAATTTCACACAGCTCAGTGGAGTGGAGCAAAACGCCGGAAGACAAAAGGAGCGCGCGACAGGGGGAGATGTGAAATATTGGCAAAAATTAATTCCATCATATCATGCCCGAACATTGCGTGCCGGGGTAGCATTAGGAAGAAAATGGGTACCCATAAAATAGTGGAAGAAGTTGGGGCGCTTTTAATAGCATCAGTACCGGACCATTAACCAGCAACCAGCGTCAAGAAGGGGGAAGGAACGTGGGGGAAAAAATGAGGAATATTAATAACAAACAGTTGACGCTTGACCGTACTGCATTTAATGCTGGACGAAAGAGAGTTTGATCGTTGATTGGAGAGAGAGTGCCGTGAACATAAACTTCATCTTACCTTGAAGTGGTAGCACATTGAATTTGATGAATGAATTGATTAGCAGCTTTACGGTTACGGGAAAACAAGCAAAATCTTGTTCACAATCTGGGTTTTTTTCAAACGAGCAACGTTTCACACCATGTGTGACTTCTGCCCAGTAAAAGACACGGCATGTTGTTTTGCAGACAACAGGACACAGGAAACCCAATCGTATCTTTTGATTGAATTTTCAAGTCATCGCCATCGTCGTGTTCGTTGCTGCGGATGGATTCACACAGCGTGGGCGTGAACCCTTTTCCCATTGATTGTGACAATTGAAATCGTGCCTTCCGCCTGACGGGACAACATAATCGGGCTCATTATCGATGTATCTGCTACATCATCATCATCTTCGTATTCAGCACCACCCACACGGTGAACGAATCTCGCGTGGGCCGACCAGAATTGCTACGGCGTTTTATTTAGCAAAGGCTAGCTTTTTTCGATTTCCGGTTCCGGTCGAGGAAGGACGCAGGACGAGGTGTTTGATTTTGTGTCGAATGTCACCAGGGTAAAACCACACCGCGGGCAAATGTGTGTGTTTTTTTTCTTGCCACCTGTGCTTAAGAATAAATCCCCTCGAGAGTATTGAGGCGGACAGAGAGAAACTGGAGGTGGATTTGACAAAACATTCTTCCCCGGCAGGGCTCAGAAAAAAGGTCTTTGAGATAGCGAAGGCATGGGTTTGTTTGGAGTATGTTTCTACTTGCTGAGCAACACAAATACATGAAAAAAAAGATGGCAGCAGAAACATAAATCTTACATCACAAAGTTAACGCATACTCTCGGTTGTGTATGCGAGTGTCTGTGTCGGAGGTTTTAACGTGCGTATGGCAGCTTCCGGTGCGGACCGCCGCGAGAGGCGAGATTTAACAACATTTTCATCCGACCCGGTCGTCGCCCCCACTTTGAAAGAGCCATACGAACCGTACGAAGGTTCTCGTTGCAAAGAACACACACAAGAACACGATGACACATCTCACGTGGGCATGCCAAAAGGTGTGCAAAGGTGTGCTGGAAAGGAAAGGACCCACCTCAACGCACGCAGCCTTACGAGCCTGCGGTGCAATACACGTCGTACTCGCAAAGAGCGAAGGAAGCTGTCACTGACAGGATGAAGATTTGCTGCTACGCACTGTGCTACGTGTGTGCGCCTGCTTCTTGCGCTTGCTGTCGGAAGCGTTCAAACGTTACCTAGGCTTGCCGTTGGGCTGGGACAGGAAACACCCTCCCCGGTAAGCGTGGTGGTGCGCGATGATTTCGTTATGATTTCGTGCCGGTTTAATGGTACCAAAATACATAACCTTATTTTATGCCCCACGGAACAGTCAATGTAATTGCAAGCTTGTACAAGTTTTACCCTATTTATCCTGACAAAAGTGACTACAGAGTGTCATTTTGATACACTTTGCTCAAAGTAATCGCGATCGATAAAATGATCCAAACCAACTCAACTTTTTTTCGTAAAATTGGGTGCCTTTGATGCACTTCCCACAAAATAATTCCTAGACAGAATAATTAGTTGATTGCCTGTTTTAGCTGAGCTGTTTTTGCCCATTTTCTCGCAAAAGTTTGCTGCTGTTAAAATCATACTAATACCCTTGCAAATTCCGAACCAAAAAGGGTTTGATGTGAAAATTCTTTGAAATTTACCTTATCTACTTCCAAAGCACATGCAGCACCAGGCGGATTCCACGAAGCGTCCAAAGCCTCGTCCGTTAAATTCTGTGTGTAACATCGTTGATTGCATCGAGCAGATTTCGCGTTCATAGTTCATACGGTTTGGATTACACACTTGCGGCAGTAGCAGCAGCAGCAGCGAGTGTTACTTTTCCCTACCTATGGGAAGTTCAGCTCAAAAAAAGGTAGAACACCGTGTAAAAGTGAGTGTAGAACTAAATTGCACCGTGTCAGTAGTGAAGCCCGTTGCACTCTAAACGCACACCGACAGAGAACATGGGGGAGCATGTGGAACAGTTTTGTGATTTTTGCACCGTAAGCTTTACCCCACTTTCGAGATAGCGGACGGCGGACGGCGGACGAACGGACCCCGCGAGTGGTAAAACAGATAATCATAAACGGGAGGGTTTCATTCCAGGCGTACCCGTGACCTCGTGGTATCGTTCTGTACGACCTTCGCTACTACTCTTCTCATTTCCGGCGAGCCATCCAGAAAATGAGTTTCGCACCAGCCCGTAGTGCCTTTACCCCAGTGGCCGTTGCTATGTAGAGCAAGATGCGATTTTTGTTATTTTTCCAGTGCTCCTTTTATACCACCAGTTGATAGTTGGGCCGGAGCGTGGAGGAAGTGTTTATGAATTGCACTACACTAACTCGACTTGGGAAACCTTAATTATACTTTACGAGAAGCTTGCTTTACACTACCGTCTAAAGTGTGCCTGGAGAGCATCCCGAATGCCGCTGCGGTGGGTGGTGGTGGTGGTGGTGGTGCGCATCGTACCGAATAAAATGAATGTTGCAATAACCGTAAACAGGCGTAATGCGTTTTATTGCGCTCACGTCAAACTTAATATAAAGCGTTCGGTTGTAACGGCGTTCACTAAAACCTTGGTTCCGTGCCGTGCAATATTAACGCCATTTAAGTAATGAATCCTCTTGCTGGGGAGGGCCACGCCGCCACACACGCTGACAAAGTGTCATTCGGATCGAATTGAATTGAGCGTGCGAGGGCAAAACGACGTGATTACAGGACAGACAGCACACAGAGAGCATGAATCACGTTTACACACACACAAACAAACACACTTTTCCCTTCTAGCGGGTCTGACACAAACATGTTGGACAATTAGATTTTCGACGAATCGTTATTGTCGCCCGCTCGTCCGTGTTTAACGTTTCATCTTTAATGAAAGCTAATTACATTTCACGGACATTCGGCAAACATCTCATTTCATGGACATTCGGCTTGTGTTGTGGGTAAAAGACAGAAAAACATCCACTTTCCTTCGAACTTTCCAGCGACTGGCATCGTTTTATTCATGTTTTACCCAAGTCCGTATTTGTGTCTAATTCCAACGCTCCCGAGATTCGATTCACAGCCTCTAACGAAGTCAGAAATAGCCGGCTTACTAATTTTAAGCACAACAAACCGTTCGTTCCCTCATTCCTGAGCCCTGAACTGTGTGATGAAATAAATTAAAATTTATTCCATCCCGTCTTCCCCAGACCTCCCCAGCCAGGTTACCAGTTTGATTGTGCAGAGGCTTTATTGTGCCATTGATGTTTTCGGAAAATCGGCATCGCAAGGCTTCACCAGCGCGTGGCTTTCGTCTAATATGCCTCCACCAAATCACCTCCCAAATAGCGACACGACTGCCAACACAACGACGTCACTGGCAAACGCGTGGCAACAGCCAACGTTGCTCCATCGCAAAAGCGCTACGGGGATTGCCGAGGAAATGGGGCTAAAGACTGCGTGAGGAATTAATATCTTAACTCGATTAGGAATTTACGGCCAGCCGGCCAAAGTTTCGTTTCAATACCGGTGGGGGGGGAGGGGGGGGGGGGAGAGGAGTAAGGCGAAGTCATTCAACTTCCTTCTTTGTGTCGCTACTACTGGGTATTGCATTTGTGGGCGATCATTTTCATCCCAGTTGGGGTTTGGTTCCTACTTCGCTACTTCCTTGTTGACGTTTTCAAGACAGCAGCAGTATCGCCTTGTTCTCTTTTTTTTAATTTCCCATTTCTTCCTTCCTTCTCTTTCTCTCTCTGTCTCTTTCACAGCAAAAGGGCACCCGAATGGCACGAATAGCGGACGACAGTGACTTCGAAGCGCTGAAACGACTGGTCGACAATCACGACGGCTGGACGCTGGAGCTGTCCAAATCCGACACCGAGGTGTACACGCGCCCCGTGCCCGGCTGCAACTTCAACATGGTCAAGATCCACACCGAGTTTGCCGACGTCACCGCCGACATCGTGTTCGACGTGCTGCACGATCCCGACTACCGGAAGGTGTGGGACTCGCACATGCTCGCCAGCGAGGAAATCGGCATACTGAACGTCAACAATGACGTCGGTTACTACGCAAGTGAGTGATACCGAGCCCGTCGAAACACACTTCCAGCACTGTTCGCGTTTAATCGCTTGATTAATGATTGCGGGGAAGGGAGTGCAGGCAGGGGAAAGAGGGAAGCTTTTGGTGAAATGTTTCGGGAAAAAGGTGTTGTTATTCGCCCACGGATACGCGAGATAAAGCGTTCGATAACGTACTTGATGGGGCCCATAAACCGAACACGCGCTTATCGGGCTGTTCGTTTCGCTTGTCTGATTTCAGCTTTACGGTGCGGCCAAGGCGGGGAGGGAGGAGACGTAATCCTCTGCAGTTTGGAGGAGGTGGTGTTTTCCATTCGACACCCAACGCTCTGTTTACTTTTTTTTTGTTAGCCGGGTGAAGGTCCCATTAAGCTTAACGCTTTTAATACGTCATGAGAGAGTCCCATTTTCACCTCCGCAGCGACGGTGGCGTTATCGGGCCACTTTTTGCCTCCCCATCCCAGAGGTGATTACGCGAGCGGTGAGGTCGTAAAGCCCAATTTCACCGACCATGATCAGACTCGATGACGACCCTGGGCCGCCGCGTCGCGGCTATTTTGCTGGGGAAGCAAGAGCTTTGGGGTTTGCGAAGCGAAAGCGCACCATTGCTTTATTTATTCACTTGTACCACATCTTGCGTCAGCTTTTGTATGTGTGAGTGTGTTCGTAGCAAACCAGTTAAAGCGACCTTCCTGCACCTCAGAGCTTCCACCCATAAATGGTACCGAATTCGCGGAAGGTTCTAGCGAAGGAGGAAGACTTTACCCGAAATGGGGACTTGTGTAAATTAATTTTTCATAACACCTGTACATTCTCGTGTTTGCGGAAAACATACCAGACACGGGCACAGGTAACGCAGATTTACACACCATTAGCAGGCTGAGTTCCTCCATCTTCATCATATTTGCCCAGCTGGCGTAAGGGTAATAACATTTGCAGCTTATAAGCGAGCAGAGCCGGTTATGCTAATGCGGGAAAGCCACGGGTGAAGGTTTTAAGATCAGCGCTCCAAGATCAGCAGGATGTGTGGCTTTTTTGGGCCGGAAAAACATTAGCACAATCCGTTCCACAAACAGACAGGTAATATGACCTACGTCACAGATGACGTTAATGGCGATGTGGTTTAACCTGGGCCGATAATTTGCCAACAACCTGACGGGAAACGTGAAACCTATCGCGAAGTGAACCTAGGCAAGCTCTTCTTACTACTTACAATTAATTGATCTTTCCACTGATCCACGCAAAACCCCCTCTCAAGCCGTGCTTTAAATTAATTTGAAATTATTACATCGTGCCGAAATTACCCGAGCTAAGCCATAATCACCGAAAAGCGCCGCCCGGGCAAAGTTTCAAAGCTGGAAAAGTTCACGATCGGAACGAAATTTACCACAAGAAATGTAAAACCAGCGCTGCGCGAGAACGAAACTTTTGCACTTGTACTTGCGCCAGCATAAAACTTGCAAACCCCACTCGTTACCATATACTGCACATCCGCTACTCAACGAGCCAGCGAAAGCTCTCCCACACAAAACCGAACGATACAAACACAGCACACGGACGAGAGCGGTTTTGATTTTCATTCCTTCCGCGAACATCTCCTCGCAGCGTCACACTTTCTCTGCCGATGGAGAGATGGCCCGGCATGTACTTTTACAAGTCTTTTGATTTTGCTTCTTCTCAGCATAAAGATACTAATCAGAAATTCACACACACACACACACACACACACACACACACCAGGAGTAAAACAAAACCGGCTTGGTCCCAAAGTCGGTTCAGCTTCTCGTGCCCGGAAGCATGTGTAAATGTGTTTCAAGCACCACCACCACCGCCGCCATCAGCCATTTCTGTCACGCCCCGGGTGTGTGTACGATTGAAGTATGTAAATTGGTTTAAACTGCTTGGGATTTTACTTTGCTGCTTGAGACGCATCCTCTTCCCTTCTTCCAGCCGGAAAAACGAACGGATCAGTGAACACCGATAATACGCATCTGTAACAACAACGTTTTGTGAAAAGCACAGCGTTAAGCAGCCCGAGCGAGGCAGGTATTTGAGGAAATGGTTCGCATTTGGTACACCGGTAGAGAGTGCTTCATTATTTGTGGAGAAAATTGATGAATGTTCCGATTTGTAAGCAGCCTTAAGGTGCGTCTTAACGCTCTGCTGGTTCGTTGGCTGGTTACAATCATTAGGAATGCCGGAATGTCCTTTAGGACCTAAAGCTAACGTAATGACAGTAAGCAAGCTGTTAAATTGATGGAAATTCTATTTTGTAACCAGAGTAACCGGAAAGCTCTTTCGTTTTTGTCTTTTATCCTGGTCACGTCACCAATTACGAAGGTCTCATAAGCAGCCAAACAGAACGTTTCATTTTGATGTATTTTTCCAGAAGTATAGAACAAATTCAACGGGATTTAAACCAACAAAATAGGCAAAGAATGAAAAAATCCTTTATTTTTGATTCCAACGGAAAAAATCTTGAAAATTTTACCACACACAAAATTATTGCCAAATTTTCAACAGATTTTAGTATCAATTTAATTTAAAACGTTGCAAACCACCCAAAACAGTCTTACCCTACTAAGCCTTAACCATTTTAATCCACCATAATGGTACGCAAAGCCGGGACGGCGGTTGAAGCTGTCTTCAAAACCCTCCAAAACGATTGAAAAATCATTTCCCCTGAGACCAAGAAGGCCGCGTGTAAGTTGATTGGGATGCCTCACTTATCCCTACTTTGAAGCAATCTTTCGATGACCCGGCAAAGCGTTCGGGCAATGCCCTCGGAAAAAAGGTTGTTGAGAATATTGTTTAATATTGTAGCCGGTAAGCTTTCATCCGGGCAAGCCCACGGAAAAGTAGACCCGCTTGCTTCCCTAAACTGTGTGCCCGTCGAACCGCTGTGTGTTGTGCTTGATTATTTTCGAACACAAACGATCGTGTCGTCCGATGAGACAAATGGGGTGATGAAAATGTTATCTTCATCCTCCGTTTTGGTGTGCCCTGATTTTGAAGGATAATGGTGAAACGTAGATCCAATGACAACGACCGACGACCCGTTGGTTGTGCAGCAAATATAGGCAGCAAGAGGAAATGGAACAACGCTGGACTACATTCAACAAGGAAACGAGGGTAAATGGGAAACATTCCAGGATTCGGGCGGTTTCCTAGACCAAGGCAGTTTCCACACCGCCCCAAAAAGGGAGTCTAAAAATAACGCAATACCTAACCGCACTTCGCTAGAAGAGCTAAAGATAAAACACAGGCACGATCTTAATTGAAACCAGCGGCGCGCTTCGTTACCGGTCGCGAACCAGCGTGAAGTTTACTTTAGCCTTGCCCATCCTTCCTCCCATACGGCTTATCTCTCTTCTTCCGCTTCTGTGGCTGAATTTTGCCTTTTTTTTTATCCTACGAAACTTTCAAGAATGCTTGCGGCGGTAAGTCTTGTGCTTTTCGCACAACACCACTCCAATCTATATATTGTTACCGCTTTGGGAGGGATTTAACAAGCGAACATGAAACATCATGCCTAGGAAATATGGTACCGGGGAAATGCTACACGAAACGGCACTTTTTTGCTGTTGTGCCCGGGACAAGCGCGCCCGTGTTTCTTGTGAGTGCGGGTATTGTTTTTTGTTGTTGCTGTGCGTGTGTTTGTTTTGTGCGTGTGCCACACGGCGGAAACGAAAGGACATTATTTACGGTATAAAATTACTCGTCTTGTTAGCCAGAAACTGAGCATGATTGATCCGTTACATGCTTTTTGCTGATGGCTGTGAAGCAATTTAAGAGTGCCGGGGAATTCTCACAAACCGCCAAGGCTGTAGAAGAAAAACATAATGAGGAACAAGCTAGGATGATTGTCATAATAAGGTTTTGAAAAACAATTTCTCGGAATGTAACTCGAGGTAAATAAAGAAACTGATATTAGTAAGCTAAATTTTGCACTGTATTTATACAGCTTGAAGCAGTTTTAGTAAGTAGAATATGTTCATACCATCTCCTTATCAAATATAACCTTGAAGGATAATATTACTTTCGGCAATAATTATTACAGTTGATTTAATTCCATCAAACGCATGGCATGACTATGTGGAAGTAATCAGAAGGCTTTCCTAAAAGCTGCTCTTTCTGAAGCCTTTCCATGTAACGCACCGATTTATTCCATCACAGTGACACACGTACACAGTAACTATGATACAAACATTTCGAGTGGATTTAACCCTTACGCATCTTCACTATACACTCCTTCTTGCAAGCCAATTTTCCCTCTCGCTTGATCAAGCGGCCATCGCAAAGGTTTCTCGTAAACCGATTAATGGAGCAGAATATTCTTGGAACCGCTCAAATCTAATAACATCATCCTCCCCCTGCGGATGAAGCAGGGTCAAAAGCGGGAAGTTTCCCTGGCTGAGCTGAGCCGACCGACCCCACTAGTCCGGCCTGGGCGCTAAGGAGAGGGCTGCTAAGGGATGCGAAACCCAACGAAAACCACAAATTGAATTTACAGCCACATAGCATTGCAGCAGTGTACGACGGGCAATCGACGCTATATTACACAGCGACTCAGGCGTGTGGTGGTTTGTGGCTGCTGTTCAAATTTTCCCGCTGATGCTGCTGGTTTTGGTAGCAACATTTTGAAATGTGCCGCAGGGACATAAACGAAGGAAGCAACCAAAGAAAGATGAGCTTTTTTCGGGACGGTATGCAAAACCACGACTAAATTTCCTCTCCACTGTGCTAATTGATCTTTCGGGGGAGAAAGATTCTTGCCAAGATAAAACGGCTTTCCCTCCCCTGGAAAAACAACTATAAAGCTGTCGTCTGGGTCTGGGTTTGGGTAGCTGCTTGATTTCAAGGTCAAAGTTCAAACTGTACATCCGAGCATATTAAAAAGGAAAAACAAAAAACAAATGCCAATCTTTCAGCGAAATAAAATTAACAAACATAAGCGAATAAAGATTGATACTTTTTGCTTAACACTCAATCGCCCGCTTCAATACCGAAGCCCCCGCAGGGAGTTTCTGTTATTTAATACAAAACACTCGCCAAAGAAAAGCAGAGGAGCAAAAAACAAACTGTTTCTCCGTCTTTCGTGTTTCGAACTTTCGAACATCCTTAGAGGTGCGATACACAGACGTCCGCGCTCCGGGGGGCCTCATATTTCATGCACACCAGTGGATTAGCATCGGTTTCATGAATTTCTCTCGTGTTCTTCTGTGTATGGCGATGATGCATCACGCATGGTAGGGAAAGGGACAGCGTGGGTTTCTTTTCGCATAAAATGTGGAATAATATCGTTTGATTACTCTATTAGCATACTAAACCCCGCATGACTCGATATTATTCATACCAGGCTCGAGCGATTGTAAAAAGATACATGAGCAGGAGAAGAGCAAGTGTGTTTTTCCTGCATTTTCCCATCCATAATACAGTTCTAATAAGCTTTATTATACAGCGCAATTATTGCTACAGACTTAAAAAATCCCAATATATTCCTCTTTTTGTTGCTTCAGAATTACAACTTAAGTTTAACAACATCAAATCATCAAAACGTTGGAAGTACGGTTCCTCCAGAAGTTCGTTTCCCATCACGGCAAAGTAACGAGCCGAACGAGCCCGCCCAGGAACATATACATTTCCCTGCGGGATGTTTCTCAAACTGAAATAAAAAAGTTAAACTTCCGCATGTCGTAATTTAAACATAAAGCTGAAAACTTTGTCAATAAAGCATTACACTTTTGCCATTTCCCCCGAGAGGTGACAGAGACAGGACAGCAGTCACTTTAGCACTTACGGAGTCGTTGTAGTCGACAGGCGAACTTCCGACTCCAGAATGATACGTTCAAATATAACATGGTGAAACAGATTTTTACGAACCATCTATCTATTGGTGTCGTTGCCATTTCACGCACAAAATTGATGTAATGCTCCATTAATACACCTTTCTTTAAATCGTCTGGTAGAGGCAAACCTACTCTCGACCCACTATCAACACACTTCAACGCTGTGAAATTCGTGTGATCAAGTATTTATGCCAGGCTCCCGCGGCACTCATTTACAGGGTTTGGCCAAAAAAAATCTCAACCATGTTTTTAACCATTTAACAATATTTACCCTGCTGCGGTATGCGCGGCGCCCTTCGACATGCTTCGAAGAAAGCCACTTGAAGAATGACTCGCCGAACGAGCTGCTGCTGCTGCTGCTGGGTAGAATGTAATGGCGCGCGGTAGGCTCTAGCATCAGGCAGGGGGCTTGAAAAACATTTTACGAGTTTATTAAACCTCGATATAGCGTGCCTCGGCGTTGCGGTGCCTTGGGGCCTATCGTCGGTGTTTATTTGTGCTTAGGGGGAGGGACTCTCTTTTTTTTGCACCATTCTTCGCCACAGCCGCTGGAGCAGCAAGTGATGTTGAAGTGAAGGCCGATCGCATGCATTAAATACTTGGCATTTTAATGGTGGCATCGAAGAAGTATGTAGCTTTGGAGGGTAGGGTTGTAATACTTCTCGCTAAATTTATCGTTTACTTTAGCATGTTTTAGGAAAGGCGTAAAGCAAAAAGTTTCAGCGAGTAATCAAACTCGGCCAAGCTTTGTACACACTCCACAGCTCAAAAATCAATACTGCACCAGCGACGATCAATATGCAATTAGCTTTAATGAAGGGCAAACATTCACACCCACACACACCGAAAGTTCATTAAAATCATCGCAATGTTTACCGCCAGTAAACGGCATTGGTAAGGGCTAATAAAACCGCCCAATATTCACCCGAATGTATGGTTTATTCGCTCACGTGAAAAGCACGCTAAAAGTGCTGCAGCATTCAAACCCACCCTCTGCCGTTAAAACCGATTTTGTTTTATTTTTGCAACTTGACTTTTCACCTGCAGTCCCCACTCGACGTGCATTTTGTGGTGCTTTTTCCCTCACGCTCTGTGTGGACTGTATTGAATTACGTGAATTAGCATTTTCCCTATGCACGAAACGGCAGGGAAGCATGAGAGAATGCAAACAGGGGCAGCAGGGACGTGTTCCTATGCCACAGTAAATTCATGTTTCATTCATGGTTCATAAAAACACATCGATTGTCTGAACTTTCTGGCTCACATCATGCTTGTACTTTTTGTTGCACCTCAAACTTCCCATACAGTGGTGCAACGCTGTGATGGATTTTTTTGCTGTTGGAATGTTAAAAAAAACCATATCAATATTGCGAATTTATGAATATGGAGCAATTTCCATGGCTTCAATGCACGAGCCAGTATTAACGCGACCGAAAGGACATCAAAACATGTTTGTTTAAAAAAACGACATTGAGTACATATTTCACAGGCACTTTTCGGTCAAATTTAACAAACACTGCCGCTCTTACGAGCATCTATTGCAGTTTCCATTATTCGAGCGCTGCAAAAGCACTTATTTATGCCATCGCCGATGGTTAAATATACATTGCTTTGTATTTTTAGCCTCCACAGCACGCCACACTCCATCCTTCATACGCGTGCTCATTTTGCATTTGGATGCAAATTGAAACGCTTTCTTCTGGTGTGTTTTACCTTCGCTTCGTATGAACAGCAGAACAACACTACATTTGCGATGCAAAGTGAATTCGTTTCGATGAACGAAGCTCGTACCACAACTGTTACTGCGTCTCCCGTTACACATGGTGTATCGTTTTGAAACGATGCGAGAAGAGAGGAAAACAAAACGAAAACAAAGCGTGTATGGTGAATAATT
The DNA here is from genome assembly GCF_943734685.1 of Anopheles coluzzii. Taxonomy (NCBI): domain Eukaryota; kingdom Metazoa; phylum Arthropoda; class Insecta; order Diptera; family Culicidae; genus Anopheles; species Anopheles coluzzii. The sequence continues at coordinate 8,791,790 of NC_064671.1, forward strand.
TTCCGTTTTTTTATTGCTCCTCCCCTCTGATAGTGTCCTGTCCACCGCCCCTCAAGCCGCGAGACTTTGTGCTGCAACGATCGTGGCTCGACACCGGGCCCCAAGGCGAACAGATGCTCCTTTCACGCTCGGTCCCTCACAAGAACTATCCTCCCAAGAAGGGTTACGTACGGTAGGTACAATATTTGCACAAAACGCTCGTGTCGCTCTTATGTTGTCTGTCGCGTTCTAATGGTTCACCTTTTTGCTAATTAATTTTCCCCTTCCATTCCTTTTTGCCATCCCAGCGCGATGTCGTACATTACCGGATTCGTACTGCGAACGAACGAAAACTCAAAGACTGGCTGTATACTTAAGTACGTGGCGCACTGTGACCCGCAAGGTACGCTGCCACCCTGGCTCGTGAACAAGGTAACGCACACGCTCGGACCGCGCATGGTAAAGGATCTCAAGAAGGCGGCCCTCGGGTACCCGGGCTGGAAGCTGACGCAGCCCCATCTGCGGAAACCCTGGCGCTTTCCGGAGGAGATTCGCTGTCCACGGATATCGATCGATGATGTAAGCGAGAGGAAAACACGAAAAAAGATGTCCCATTAGAGTAAATTAATGATTATTCTTTTTGTTTTCCTTGCACAGTGTCTCGATACGGTAACAGTTCCACTCGCGCTACCACCTGCAGCTACAGTTTCCAGCCCGAAAAGTGCTCCCAGCCAACAGCAGTCACCCAGCACACCGCAACCTCCAGCACATCGAAAGCTACCCCAGCTGAAAACGCAAACCAACGGTCGCGTGCTGCCGATACTGCACAAAAAGGCCCAATCGACACCCTCCTCGCCCGTGGTGGAGGAGGCCAAATTCCCCAAGCGAGACGATCTGAAGGAGCTGCTGGAGGAGAAGCGCAAGGACGAGAAGAAAAAGCAGAAAGATGCCAAGGAACCCAAGGGCAAGGACGGAAAGGAGGGCCTGAAAAGCAGCAAAGAGCTGGAAAAGGAGGCAAAGGCGGCGGCCAAGGAGAGCAAAAAGCTTAGCAAAGCGGCGGCCAAGGAGGCGGCCGCTGCCGAGAGCGCACTGGCCAAGAAGGAGAAAAAGGAAAAGGGTCTCACCAAGCGGAGGTCGTTGTTGAATTTGAAGTTTTAGTTAGTTGTAGTTGTAAAGCGGGTTAGAATGTTGAAGGGTTGAGGTTTGTTGGAATGGAGTGGCAGGCTATCAGTATTATGCATCGAAACGGGAACGACGGAGGAATGTATGTACAATCGTATGTAAAATCAATCAATCGCCCGACGTGAAAGCGCTCCTTCCTTAAGCAGCAGAAGGGAGGAATTCGAAAAATGAAACAAAATACAATAATCGAACGATACGAGCACGGAAGAACGTTTTAAAAGCTTTCGTGAAAAACAAATCTACGAGATTTTTAAAACCAACAACTGAAAACGAGTAGAGAAGTGTTTACCTTGGTAGAACAGCAGAAGCAAGGTCGGTTGTATCTTTACATTAGCGATCATCTTTTGCGATCAGATTTATGCACGTACCCTACACCATTAAATAGATCTAATCTAATGAAGAAGTAATTGAAGAAGCTTACTTGTATCCCAATTAGTACAGCATCGTGTTTTATTTATTGCTTTTAGCTGCTTTCCTTATTCATTTAACACAATGTACGTAATACTCATGAAATTATTACTAAAAGCATTACATTTGGGACATTATTGCTTTTTTCGCGATAATTTGAATGATTTTGATAACTCTTTAAACTAAAATCCACCTTCAAAGCATCGATTTTAAGTTACAAAACAAAGTGTGCTCGTCTGGTCATTTACATTATCTCAACTCCAATATCAATGCTTCTCCAAACTTTGATGTAAATAAAGGTCAATAGCGACTAGATATCTAACACAACATAAGAACTTCCTCTTCTCCACAGGAGTAAACCGTAAACTGTAAATGTGTTGTTAGAACCGTGTTGTTGAGGATAGAGGTAGTAGTAGTAGTGTAAAACTGTACATCTTGTTTGAAAAATGAACCACAAACGAACATAAACCAAACAGCCATCGGAAACAACGTGATAACATACTTAGAGAAAAGCCTAGTCGCACACCGTTACACCGTTACATATGGGTGAACGCGTTACGAATATGTGCTATATACTAACAAAAAAAACTGTACTAAACCTTCTAAACCTGTGTACTGTGGTACTGAGTGAGATAATTCGCAGTTGATGTTACGAAAAAGAAAAAAAGACGAACCTTTAAAGGGCAGACGAATAGAAGAGCCCGGTGCGGATGGTTTATAGATAGCCAAACAGCAAATCGAGGCGCGAAAGACAATTAGTGTGTAAGACTTTTCAACTACCGCTACACCATACAAATTACAATGAAACTGTATGTCTCCCCCTCCCTTTCCTGTGGCCTTTCTTCCCACTTTCTTCAAATTGTAAGAAATAACTTCATGAGAATTAAACACACGAAAACCTATCAGACTTGTAGACTGTAAGTAAAACAATATGGGAGGAAATAAAACCCTAGCTAGGAGCTAACCAATGATGAAAACATAGAGTATAAGACAAACAGGAAGGGCGAATCAGAGAGGAAGAGAGAAAGAGAGAGACACACACAGAGTTTTATCAAAGACGAACCAATTACTGTCGCGTTGTGATTAGTAAGAGCGAAACCTACACAGAAGAAGTTGTAAATAATTTCGCCTAATCTGGAGTCGATTGTGTTGCGATTGAGGGTGCATCTTGCTTTGCCTCGGAATAGAAATTCGCAACAATTACATGATCTTAGCGCAACGGAGTCAATCAAATTCGCACTTCCCATTCGCCGGTGTGCAAGTGTGCAGGCCTCATTGAACTACACTAACATTAGCCAACAACATGCAGATTGTTCCCCGCCCTTTTTGCTACCATCTCTGGATGGTAGCAAAAAGTTGGTAGTTTTGCTCCATCTTTCCAATCAATGGACACAGTTTTTAATTGTAAGTGTATGTAAGTGTATGTGTGTGCGTGTGCTGTATGTATGTCAGTTGGTAAAGTTATGTATTTTTCGTGTGAAGTCTTTACGCCACTCATTGTAATGGTTGATTAGCAGCAGCAGACTGACTGACCGTAGAGTGTGTGACATTAGTGGAGCGTATAGGCGGGTAGGTGAGTGGGTGCACCTGTGTACCGGAAGGGGGGATTTTTTGGGTGGGCTCGATCCTAGGCGCACAACAAGGAAACCCCCATTTGCTGTGTAATTACGTTGAAGTTGTAGGTTGTTGAAATAAAATCAGTCAAAAGCCGATTGTGTTGAATTGAACTTCGTTGTGTGCTCAGATTGCTTACAACGACATGATGACCAAGGCTGTTGAAACATATTATGCTCTCTCGCTTACACTGATCGTATCCTCACATGTGCTCATAATCCTCAACCATGGACAAAGCACCACAGAACGCTCCCAATCAGAACAAATATGCGAAACGCCAGCTGTCGCGCAGTTAACGACCCTACACAGCAAACACAAATAAGGCTGGCAAGCAAACAAACGCTGGATGAATATTTCATCCAAAAGCGTCGCCGCCAGAGCGCGGCTGAACTGGTTTGCTGGGTGGTGACTCCACGAAAGAACTGTGGCAATTGAGGGACCCACCTCAGAGCTGCTATATACCTTTCGTCGTCAGCAACAGCCATTTATTACCGCGCATGTTGTTAAATCATTCTACGTTCAACCCTATTTCACTCAAGTGCCACGTGCCTTTGGGGACTAATATGCAAAATGGATGACCAGTCGTGAGCTCGGCGACATGGGTAAGTTGTTGCAAAAAGACGAGCGAAGACATTCGACAATTTGCATTCCGATGAGTTACTAATTACATCAAAATTGCTCATTCGCTTTGCAAAACGTTCCAAGGATATCTTAATTCCCCGGTACAATGTGAGCCGTATGTTTGATATCGACATGTCCCATATCATCATACATCACCACAAAACGACTATCGAAAGAGAGAGAGAGAGATAAAGAGAGAAAGGAAGAAAAAAAACCCTAACCTAATCCCTGCACTATCTCTCCCCAGGAGTGCGCGTCCGTTTATCCAGAGCAATAAATGTGGCCGACGAGCAACCCCACAAGTTTTCCACCCGCTCAGTCCGCTCAGGGGCGCAGGGCTACGAATCTACCCTGCCAGCTGGAGACAGCAGGCTGAAAAATGGTGTCATCTTACTCCCCCGCGATCCCGATCCACACCACACGACTCCCCAATCAGCACTAAAAAGCAAACGCTAGAGCGTCCCAATCTTTCGCCTGCGCGCTGATATCAACTGCACCTCTCGCTTCCTTCCTCCGGCTTCGGAGGAAAACCCTAGTAACCGCGGGCGCGAAAAGCGGCCTGACAGCGAGTCCGTCAAGAAGCACTAGAGCGCCAGCCAGCCAGCCAGACCCACCCCGAGCCCATCATACACTATCCTACGAGGGTGGTCCTTCCCGATGTGTCAAACTGACGCCGCGGGCACAGTACGCGGCCAGCAAGCAACAGGTCCAGTTCTTGCGAAGCACGCCCGCGGAAGTGTCGACGCTGTTTAGTAGTGCCGGACGACCTTTTTTTTCGGGGGGATACGAGATAAACCTGTCGGCGGATCATCTCGCGTGCTTCCGAAAGACGCAGAGTGCCCGAGATATGGATTATGGTGGATCATATTTCACGAGATTATCATTCACGTCACGAGAGCGGAGACGGATGACTTCGGGCTGGTGACTACGAAGCTGCTGCTGTGAGATGATCTTCCCGCTGGTGGTGCTTTCGCGTTCGCCCTTCTTTTTTGTCGTGAAGATTCGCATTCGCGCCCGGTTGACAGTGAAATGACAGTCTCATTAAGTGTTTCCTCGCTACTCTGGCAGCGAGCACTAGTGCATCAGTGATGACAAACTGTGAACCCCTCCGGTCTGTGTGTGATAATTAGATTCGCTGACAAATGCTGTCGTTTGCAATTGCCTTAACTAATTTGCGTGTCGCTGGTAGTGCGTGAAGGTCGCGCGAGTGTGTGCCGAGATTTGGCCTCATTTCGTCGATGCAACCGATAGACACACCAACTAATTCCCCGCGGAGATGTAGACCGAGTTAAAGCTCCGCTCCATCCGAAAGCTCCATCCAAGATCCCTTGGGTTGGGGGAGTTAGCCGCACTTAGTGTCTCGAGTGTTTTACAAAGCGTGAATTTTGATTGCCCCAAGTGTTCCCAACATCCGAGCGACGCCATTCCAATGTCACCCACCGCCAGCATGCAGTCGGTCAGCGTTGCGGAAGAGACGCCGCTCGGTCCGACGCCGGAGCCGTTCGAGCTGCGGGAGGAGCACCGGCACCGTACCGGCCACTGCCGGAAGCGCCTGCTGCACCTCGGGGACAGTCTGTTCTCGCTGTTCCTGATAACGCCGATGGTGGTGGCGCACTGGCGCGGCACCTGGGGCTGGATGGATCTGAACGGTTCGCACTTCCCGGGCTGGCTGTGCTTTGTGCTGGGCGCCACGCTGCACACCACCTTCGCGCTGCTCCGGGAGCCGCTGAATGCGGCCCTAACGCTGGCGCGCGCTGCACCGAAAAGTCGCTGGTCCGGCGTGAAACGGTGGCTGGTCAATCGCATGTACACGTACGCGTTCAGCATGGCGTGCCTGATGCATTGGCGCGGTGGCTGGAACGTGATGGAGCTGTACTTTGGTGAGTTGGTGGCTTTTCGAAACCGGTTCGCTGGCCTGGTGACAGGGAGTGATGGATGATGTGACGTTGCGGTTGGGGAAAATGTTAATATGTTGTCCAGTATGTTTGTGTATGCGTTAATATAATTGAGCGTGATCATTAAAGGCAATTAAATGAGACGGCTCGAGCGCACGTGATAGAGCACGTGCTTTTCAACGGTAACAAACAAGCAGCAGCAGTGATCGTGTTTCCGGTACACAAAGTAGAGTGTTAAGGCGAAAGAATGGAACAGGTTAAATGCATTAATTTTAATAAAAACAAAGCCGTCGTAATTGACATCATCAGGATGTACCGATTTGGTTGTGGATGTGAGCCAGCAGTGCAAATTAACAACCATCACTAACAACCATATCACTCAAAATTGAAGCTCAACACCCCAGTCAGAGCGAAACCCCGTTTCCATCTATAATTGCCGCACCATTCATAACTCATAACGAGCGAGCCCATCAGCCGAGCCCCGCCACTTGATGAGCATTTATCAACGCGTGTTTTTACAGTCTAGATAAAATCCACGGCAAATCATCCTTTCGCCGGCTGTCCGTGTCGCTTCCGCCTTTTTAATCCCGTGCGATATTGCACTACCGCTACAATGACATCATAAATTAACCTGTAAAACGCTACATCCATTTTATGGCTGCAGCCACGCAGCGCATTTCGCGCGCTCGGTGCTAAAAATAGTGACCTCCTCGCCCCCGTAAGTTATAAAAACGAATTTCCACTCCACGTGGCACTTTGGCCCCGGTTTGTGTCCCGAGGGCACTCGTCAGCAAGGGCTCCAGGCTCCAGGGATGAGTGATGACGGGTGCTTTCGGGCACGCTGCTATTTTATCCTGCTTGCCACACAAAGTCTGGCGCGAGCGCTTGCGATACACTGACGTACGATCGAACGCGGGAACAGTCCAGGCGACCTGCTGCCAATCAACCGCTGTTTGTGGCCATTCTACACACATTACGTACCGACAATTAGCGCCGCGATACTGCGTGACGATAGTGTAATTACACACCGGTCGCTTGCCACTCGACGCGCTGGCATTGTATAGCTGCCGCGAGCGAATTGCTACCATTAGCAGCATTTAGTCGATGCAAAAAAGGGGGAAGGAGCGATGCAAGTGATCGCCACCGGAGACACAAGTCTAGCGATCTCTAATCGATTATTTAATCGTAAATTAAATCACCAATATGTAATACGCAACGATGTGTGTGTGTGTTAGCGCTCGATAATATCCCGTCCGGGTTATGTGATGCAAAAGAAATCATTCTGTTTTTCTCCTTCAAGTTAATTATACCAGCGACACAATTCTAGTTTGTTTAGCTCATTCCACATTGGGCCCCACGCGCGATGAAAGAAATTCACATTTGCTGCATCGGTCATTTTTGATTGGCTGTTTGTCCCTTCCAACTCTAACAAGCCTTCCTTTCCTCATTCTTTTTTTATCATTAATGTTTTGTTGCAGCATTCAATCTCCTGCCCGCGCTCTCCATATCGGCGATCTGTCTCGTGGGGCTGGTGCTGTCGAAATCGGTCCGAAATTTGCTAGCGCCACCATTCATCATCCTCACCGATCGAAAGGAGGCAATGTTTAGCTTTCCGACGCGCTTCAGGATGAAGGTAAATATTTGCAGTCTATTAAATCGATTACCCGCCGGGGCCGGGGCCATTGTTTTGGTTTCTTTTAGAGCGGCTGAGAGGGCAGTAAAGCAGACGGTATGCGACTGCGAAAGCGTTTGCTTTTACACAGTGAAGAACGCTCATCTGTGGAGGGGCGGAAAACTGAAGATGGCTATCAGTGTCACCGGTTTTTGTAAAGGAAATTATAGCTCTGTTGATAGGGAAAGCACTCCTTGAGTTTGTTTGCTTATATGAGCTATAAAAATGCTATTTTCGGCATGTGTTGCACCTTACGTGAGAAGACTTAATTTAATATTTTGTTCGAATTTTGTTATATATTTTAACATTACTGGATATACATTTGTTTTTAGAGTCTTATTGATGGATTGGTCATGTAACTACATAAGCGACTCATAAAACAACACAAAGGTATAATAAGCCATCACATCGAAAGAGCATCGCTTTAAATACCAGGAAATATTGACACCAAACAAAACGTAGTGAAGCTTACATTCTTTCTCTTTTTGCACCCTACTGATACCATTAACCGAAACATAATCGATCATAACCGGTAGCACGATAACGGGAACCTGTGACAATGATGCTAAATTAAAAGGCGCCGCCGACTGTGCATCAAACGGCCTGCTTATCATTTAGCGTACTGCGCTTTGTCACCGAAACCATTTCGCCCACTACAGGCGCTGATCACGTGTCTTTTGGCGACAAAAAAGGTCAGCCGTATTTATAAACACAGCACCATTGTTTGTTTGTTTTTTTTCCTTTTTTATCTTGTAACACAAAAAAACAGTCGTGTGAAACCCATGACTTCGCCATGTGGTAATGAAGAAAGGTAGCAATTTCTCAAACCTTCTTTTCCGCGTACAAAAGCGTGCCAGCTCTGCCAGGAAAGCCTGATGACACTGTACTTTGATTGCAAATTTTCCAGTGCCCAAGGTGTACGGCACCTTCTCATTGTCGCGGCCCCCATCATGCGGGTATTAGCTTATCAAACAAAAGCAACACCCACTGACAGGTTTAAGCCACGGCAGGCTAACGATAGAAAGTGTCCAAAACAGAACCTTCGTGAAATCAATCGGAGCCAACACGATCGCACCATGATGGCGCTTTGTGCTTTGTGCGCGCCTCCAACACTGAAGAGTGGAGTCGACTCAGTGTGTCCCTTTTTGCATTGGTTAAAATTCGCACTCGTTGACACCCGCGGTCCCTGTTGTCTCGCAGGCAATACCGTGTCCAGCAGCCGTTTCAGTTGGGCATGAAATCTCGTACTCGAAGCGCTTAGATAACCCGGAACAATGCGACAGTTGTCTGGCCCTACGCTATCTCCGCCAGATTGCGGATGCTCGCGTGCGAGAAAGCTTATCAGTTGGACCTGGGGAGGAGTGGCAGATGAAGAATGATCGAGGCGGTGGACGAGAATGCAAATATCTCAATAAATCGATTTGCAATACAGCCTTCCGAACGGTTAATTGTCCTGTAGTAGTGACGCACCGCGCGGTATGTCGTGTCCAGTGAAGAAGCTTCCTTCATTATCGCTCCCCAAACTTATCTAGCCAAAAGAAAAGCTTCTTGTGAGTAGTGGTGGCAAGATCTTCCATACCTGCCAAATACAATTGCAGGCTACTCAGAAAACGGGCAAGCGTCTCCCCTCGCTCCGCAATGCCGGATCTTGCTGAAGTGTCACACTCAGGGCGTGGTAGGCTCGTGGGATGCAAAGCCGCACACAGCCGCACTCAATGATAAGACTCCCGCGACTAACAAGCCTTAAACCACCACTATAAGACGGCATCACAACAATCTTATCGATACCGATCCGTGCGAAGGGGACAGATCTGTGAGATGGATGCATCTCAGCGTCTGTGGTACCTGTGGCAGCATCTCAACCCCGGTCCGACTGACTGACAGCTCCGCTCTAGAGGCTTTGGGGTCTAGGGGGCAGAGTAGCTGGAGGACGGGAGGACGTGAGTGCCCACAGTGGCCACACATAAACAAAGCAACCCACGGCCCACACCATGGTGAAACTATAAAGCCATTGACATACTTCCGACCGTCAGTCTTCCAATCGGTGTCGGCCCGGGGTGCAGTCAACAGAGCGACAGTATTGTGCGATTAGAGTGCGCGCAGCAGTGCCATCCGAAGAAGCGCATCCACAAGTCGGGCTAGCGAAACGGACGGATTAGAGTGTCGCGCCGCGAGTTTGAAGTGAAAGAAGCGCACATCGCCACAAGAGTTTTGCCACATAGAAACGCTGGCGAAAGGTTGTGAGTGAGACGCCCGTGCGTCTGGCGGTTTCGCGTAGCGATCGGGCTACCCTCGTGCATGTGAATGTGCAGCAACAGGACTAAGCGGCCACGAACACGCCCAACCAGTGCTAGAGTGCGTGAAAGATTCGGGACATTCGCGTACCGTGCGCAGGATTCCGACTCCTGACAGTTTTTCGGTGCTCACCGGGGGTTTTTTTTCTTCACTTTCTGTGTGTGTTCTGCCTATATCCTCCAAAGCGGTATACAGTATGCGCGGTAGCTTTCTGAGGCTCGATCAACTGACCGGTAGTGCGCGGAAGACGCTAGCGAACGATGAGCCGAAGGTGCCGGATATCGTCAACAGCATATATGCGGCACTCGTGATCGGCCCGCTGGTAATATGCTTCTGGCGCGGCACCTGGAACCTGATGGACATGCTGCTCTTCCCGGAAGATGAAGTGCTGCGCATGATCACGCTGCAGGTGTTCGGGCTCGGAGGACATCTGTTCTTTATGCTGCTGCAGACGACGCTTGAGCGATGGTTGGACGTTGAGGTGCGTCCGGTTTCCTTCTATCTGCTGTCCCGCGTGTACACCTACATCTACGGGGCGATGTGTGTGGCGACGTGGCGCGGCGGTTGGATACTGATCGATCGCTACTCGCCGCCCAGCCTGGTGTTCTTTATGGAAGCGTCCCTGGTGGCACTGCTACTGCTGGGCTCGATACAGAGCTTCTGCAATGTAGCCGGTGCACCGTTTGTCAATGATTCACCGGACGGTTACTTTGACGTACCGACGTACTTCAAATCGAAGGTAAGTCCGCCCATGCGGTTGGGTTCGCCACTACGCCAAACTGCCGGTCCATCCGTATGTTAGCCGTGACGGGGGGATTTTCTCTTATCTACCGTGTCTTCCGTGACAACCGTTCGATGTGGGAGTATAGCAATGGCTGGGGGGGTTTGCAATACGTTCGATTGGTTGCTACCGAACGGGTACGTATCTGGGCTGCCTGATCTACTTTGTGATTTGTTTGTCCCGGGCTATGGTCTGATGGTATGTTGGAATGGTGGTGTTACAAGTGTTTTTTTTATTCTGGGGTTATAAAACTTCTAATCTTGGTAAATGCGCTCCATAATCAAACGGTGTCGCCTTGGAACGTGACATTAAGCAGTCATTGAAACGCAACAACACGATCACGATGCACGACTAACTTCACGAAAGGACAGAAGCCGTGCAAATGGGCAATCGATAGGGTTGCAGGGACTGGTACATATTACGGCACCGCATCCACGATCCATTCAATGAACTGAATGGAATTTTACCTTGAGCGGCGTCCTGTGTTTAATCTCCCGCCAGCGATGCAATCCATAATCCAATCCCATGCGTGCGCATCCCGCGCTCACGCGTAATCTCACACAAATGTGGAAAATTTTCCATCCACCAGTTATCGGCATCCCGCCCGGGATCGTTCTCCGGGGTTTTGCTGATACGACCGCTGACAAAACCCATTCGCGCGAGGCGTCCGACGCGATGCGCCGCTGCGACCTACACCAAAACAACGCGGCGCTCGAAACGCATCCGAGCGAAAGTGCGTGTCACAGCACAGCCGCACGGTGCGGCGGAGTTACGCGGATCATACCGACGACGTGCAGCCGGGAGACTGATCGCTTTATTGCCCTGATAACGCGCCAGTATGCGTTTGATAATCGGAGCACAAGCCGAGCCGCGGACGCTCTCGCTCGCTACACACTCTCTGGGCCGATGTCACGCGCACAGTCATCCGAATGCCGTACCGCGCCGCAGCAGCAGCTGGGCGGGGGAGAACCTGCGGTCGTTCGTTGCACAGGGACGCAGCATCGCGGCTGCCGCCCGTGCGTGTGGCGCGCTCATGAAGCCAAACAAATCAAAGCTTCCGTTTTGCGGGTAACGTTTCTAAGGTTGTTGGAGAGCGGGTCACGAGATCTCGAGCACATTGGTGCGTAGTAAATATTTTGAAGCAATGGCAAACAAGCGACCTAGAGATAGAAACGCATTTTGTAAACAGGTTACAAAAAAAGGGTCAATATGTCTATGAGCATTCCCCACAACTTGTCTACAATTCTGGAAATTCTAGAATTGTCATCTTCTTTTCTATTTAGACAACCAAACTATCTGCTGTCTAGATTCTTCTCGCAACGTAGGAACTGCCCTATTGTGTCATGAAGGCGAAGGGCTTATCAATTGTTGAAATGAAATTGTCATGAGGAAACTATTGAGAGTTGACAAAATTGGGTGCATCTAGACATCTGTAACTTCTCTGGAAGAACATGTAGAAAAAACATGTTAGGTATTACAAAACCTTTCACATCTTCTTAAGAGTAGCGCCAAGTGAAGTGTACTGTACATCTTCTGAAGCATGCTCTAAAATCATATTGAAATACCGATCGTATTTTAGATCAGACATTTGAGATCTAAAAAAATCGTTTATGGAATTCAAATTAAATTGTATTCAAGAAACAAGTCGACATATATTGTTGTAGTCAAATATAGAACCAATTCTGAATATGCAAAACACAAGTAGTCCAGCGGTCCGCAAAGTACGACTCGCAAGCCACATTGCAGATCTTTGCTGTCTAGATGGATGCTCTTTGCCGTTCGTATATTTCGTAGAACTTTTAAACATTTTTACTTTTGGGTTATCTATTTGAGCCTTACAAGCCTTTTTGTAGAATTTGGTTCTTTTGGTCGCAAAGTTTGCCGACCCATGAAGGAGACGATTCCATTTATTTGACATGTTTGAAACATAACATCAAGAACTCTGCTCTAGGGAGCTTCGACGTGCTCTAATGAAGAAGAATGCACAAATGCAACGATACAGCTGCATCGATGTTCCCCTAAATCTCATCCAACAGCTTACCGCTTTCATAAGGCAGGTAAGGGAAGGGAGAGAAACGATCCTTCATATGTGAGTGTTTATGTGCGACGAGTTGCCCCGACATCGACGCCCCCGTCAGATTTGGGGAGATCCGAAACCACAACACATTTCGGAACGTCAACACGCAAGAATGTTCTACGCGCATGGAAAGTTACACACATGAACACAAGTAGGGGCACGTCTACCCCTTCCTCCAGTGCCAGTCGGTCCCACTGTGTATGCACCGAGATGGCTGCATTGCCCCGGGGCATGGTTTGCAGTTGCAGGCGCAACCACTACACACACCTAACGCGGGTGTTCGGCGACCGGCGAGTTATGTACGGTGATCGTGAACCTCTAGGTAGTACTACTGGAACGGAGGGAAAGCACAGAAGTAGCAGACAAAACCGGACCAACAAGCGGTCGCTAGCGAGGTATACGTACGCAATGTACGCGCGACAAGACACAATCAATCACGCACATCACGCTGAAAGGGACACTACCACCAGACCACAATTCCAGTTTGTGTGTGCCGCGACTATCACATTCGCTCCACATCTGTCATATCCATACAAGTTGGCTCACTCACACACCCTCACATAAACAATCGTTGGATATGGCGGACTGGAGCGGAGAACAGGGGCGACAGGGACATTAAAGCACGAGCATATCCCTACCCTGCTTAGCGCACCGGTGGCGCGGTGTCGTGCGCTCGTCAGCTGGCGACAACGATCGCGCACACTGGTGTGTGGCAGTGGCGCACAAACGTCCTACACACTCGCGCACCGGAGCGCACAGATCGGTACAGCCGCGCGGCAAAGGCACACACTACGGGACCGCGGGCCCGAACTGCCCAGTCCAGTTTGATTAGAACAATTTGGATGATAACAGTCCATTCCCGATCCGACGGCTGATTCGGATGATTCGGGCTAATCTGATTACTCGATTCCCGTGCTGCCAGCCGATCGGTACCGCATCGAACGCTCCCGGAACGTCGGAACGTGCGTGTGAATCCTGTAGTGCCACCGTGGTTGAGTGTGATCCTGAGCGCGGCGTGAGAACAAAGAGAAACGAAAAAGTAACACGCAAAAGAAATCTTGCGAAAAATACCGGTGGTGCGTGTGATCGGCAACAAAAAGGATATCTTAGCCCAGTTAGCGACTAGCGTAGAATTCAAAGTTACCGACGGATGACATCAGAGTAGTGACCGCCGCGTGCGTACGCGGATATCAATTGGATTAAAGGCATTAAATTGAACGCAGCACATTAGCGCAAACATTGCCCTTCCCCAGCGGTGTGGCCCGCCGAGGCGTCCACCATTACAAGTGATTTATTCGAATTATGAGCCGCAAAAAGTTGCGCTCCACGGTCGCCGCTTAACGATCGTGCCTCGATTCTGGTGTTTCGGTGTGCGGTTTGGTGTACGGTTCCCAAGGTTTTGGTGCGCGGGAAGTGCCGTTTACTGTTGGGTGTGAGTGAATAAACAGCTTTTCGGCCAGAAGGCAAGAAAGAGCCAATTCCAGCATCAAGGTAGAGTGTGTACTAAGCCGAAGCCCAACAGCCCAAAGAGTGATACGGATATTGGCGAGCGCGAGTTTGATCTTTACCACCATATTGCTGAACTTCAAAACAAAATCCTGTGACCTGTTGTGGCGGTTAAGTTATCTTCATTAGACTGACAGCTATCAGTGCTGAAAATAAACGATGAGTGTGCCATAGATCGACCGGAGGTTCTTTTTATTACACGCCTGCCAGCGATATTTATCGTGCTTTATTGGCTTCTTATCAGGGGCTACTGCTCTAGGGTAGGCTCTAGTCGTTTGCCGCTTGGTTTGTTGCCGACAGCAACAAACGTTATTGCGGGATGCTATCGACGGACGTTAAAATCAAAGAGTGTTAATGGCAGCATTGGCACCTCCGGTCTTATTCGGATTATACTAGATGCCTCTGTAGATATCTTCGTGGTAAAACAAGATCTTTAAATTGAATCTTATCCAGGCTTTTTGTTGTCTAGGAGATCTAGACGTTGCGCATCTTGATAACGACGATCACAAGGTAGATGCCCCCTTTTTCGGTAAACCAATCTTAGCGGTGTTTTGTTGTTTTCGGTGGGAAGTTTCTCCACCAACACCAGGAAGAACTCATTCGCGGTCTTATCAGGCACTCTATCAGCTTATCATATTTTGGAAACACGCTCCCTTACTCATTCACTTCCACACGGTGCCATTTATCGTCGGTGTATGGTGGTAAAGATCGATCTCGGACATCCTTCCACGTGCCCAGCAGTGTCACAGTTCCGCTGAAGTTCAATGTTGAAGTGTGCATGAGGTTTTGCCTCAGACGAAATTCAAACCATTTCTACTCCCTCTCCACAGCTCGTTTCTAGTGAGTCACTAGCGTGAGTGTGTGTGCACCGAGCAGTGCGTGTGCTCGTTACGCTCGGATGACACGTTGCGAGTGTTGGTGCACTACTCGGTGTTGTGACGGTGACGTTCTCGGCACGGCCCAATTGGCTGGCACAAACAACAACAAACTGGAAATGAGTTGTACAGTGGCAGGGGTGCAAACGGAACGGTGATTATCTGCGAGGTGTAGTAGCGTGCACGAGTGCTAAAAAAAAGCGATCTTTGACAGAGTGGTTCACATCACACAATACTACCCCAGAAGCTCCCCTTCTGTCTGCGGTGCCGCGCAAGTGGATAAGAAAAAAGTGAATGTACTGCCCGGCCGCAAGGAACGTCGGTGTGGCGTATCGATAGCGCCGCCACACGCTATTGCTGCTTACCAAAGTGTCCCGGGACACTAGACAGCGCCCGGGATTCCGCTGGTGCCGCTGTAGACCTCGTGTAGAGTTTGAGGATCAAGAAGCAAGGTCCCGTAAAAACCGCAAACGACGGGGGCAGCATGCGGGGTAGCATCGCCGGAATCGAGGACGGCATCATCGGCACCGCCCAGTTCCGGCCGAGCTACCATGGGTTGCTGCTCGAGCTGATCGACTACCTGTACGCCTCGCTGGTGGTGGCCCCGCTGGTGGTCTGCTACTGGCGGGGGACCTGGAACCTGATGGGCGAGTACATCTACCCGTCCGATCTGACCACCAGCCTGGTAGTGTCGCTCGCCATCGGCATCGTGGGCCATATCGTGTTCAACATCTTCCAGGCGACGCTGCGCCAGTATCTGAACGCAGACCGGCACCGGATAGCGTACTATCTCGGGTCACGCCTGTACACGGTCATATACGGTGTAGTGTGCGTTAATGGGTGGCGCGGTGGCTGGCAGCTGATCGACCTGTACACGACGCATGACGTCCTGTACGTGGTGCTGATCACGCTCGGCTGTCTGTTCATCCTGGCCTGTCTTAAGGGCGTGCGGAACGTGATGGGGACGCCGTTCCTCATCATCAACGACTCACGCCGGGAGTACTTTGACGTCCCGACGTACTTCAAGCTAACGGTGAGACCGGTTTGGGCGCGTGTGCATGTCAGTCTGCCCACGGCTTCGCGTCTAGAATCTTATAAAAAACTCGTTTTATTAGATAATTCTAAGATAATATCGTGTTTACGGCTGGGACTCTGGAGATAACCAATACCAAGCCGGGAGATTCCTGTCGTGCAAAACAGCCGCACAAACAGTTGTAATACGTGTTGCCTGTACAAAATAGGAACGATGTCAACAGTGCTTGCAATGCTACTCCAATGTCGTACAACGACTTAGTTAGAACCGTACACAAAACTGCAAATAAATTGCATCCTTTGGGCCAATCTACTCCCCACGATGATAACTTATCTCGTAAGCAAGTTTTAAGTGCTTACTTCCTCATCGTGACCCTTTAATTGTTTCGCTCGCGCACACCGGGCGCTTACGGCCGTTAAGCCGCACTCTTCGTTGCATGCATTACGTGTGTGGGCCTTCGGCTACACGTGCCCGGGACACCCGTAAACAAATAGAATTGTCCTTCGGGCTGATGTTAGCTTTCCGTGTAGCTTCGTCGATTAGTATGTGGTCATTTAGAACACATCTTAAGGACCAATAAAAGAATGAATACCGTTTCATGCATGCAGGCTTATTAGATCTTCCTGTAGAAAAACAGACGCCACTGTCCCAGCAAGTTTATAGTATCTAGCAGAAACACAATAATAATCAATTGTAAGTCAGTCGATGCTATCAATATGATACGTTCAATCAAACGGTATCGCTCTTATCATTCAATTTCATTCCCAGTATTACTGAGATAAGAACTGCTTGCTGAAATGTACATTCAGACATTCGATAACTCCTACCGACTTTTTCATTTATAGCTGTAGACATTGTTCAAGATCTCAAAAGATAATTCTTATCAAATCCTGATTCTTGCAAAGATTTCGGCTAATTCATTCTTTACATTTTATCTATATCCCAACAGGGCTCCAAAGATCCCGGCCTCTACGTACTGGACTGCATGTTTAGCGTGCTGGTCATCGGCTCGCTCGTAGTATTCGTTTGGCGTGGCCTCTGGGTGCTGCTCGATCTGAAGCTCTTCCCCGAGGATCATGGTACATCGGCGTGGGCATCAATAGTAAGTAAACCTGCGTTGATTAGACACGCTGTTGGACGTTGATTAGCAACGACAATGCCAAAAGCTAGCAAATGGCAATGATAGCAAACACGCTAATGAAGTGACAAAAGCAAACCAATAGACCGCCACTGTACACCATTTGCACGTAATTGAATCAAAGCGACAAAACGGCATCATAGTCAGCCACGCATTTGATGGGCAGAATCAGTCCCACACATCAAAGGCAAAACGGGAGCTATTTTAGGGCCCAAGTTCACATTCCATTTCACTGTTGCAATGCAAAAGAAACCTCATCCCGGACACAAAAGACGAGTTTTACCAAAGGCTTATTGTGTTGCCTTCGCTTACGTTTCTCCGTAGATCATCGGCTATGGTGTTACTGGGGTGACCTTCTCGCTGCAGCCGCTCATGCGATGGACCTGTGACCGGTTGACCGGCTTCTGGCGCGTCGTTGTCGCCGATCTGTTCCTATTCTTCAGCTTCATTGGCACAATCAACGTGTGGCGAGGTATCTGGCAGGCGCTCGATACATACTTTCTGCCCGGTAAGTTGCACGAAACAGTTCCATTTCAACCCAGGGTGAAGGTGAACAATAAATGACTTCTCTTTCTTTGTATGTTTGTCTCGTCCCACTCTCCAGACGATCCTCTCCTCAGCAACTGGATAACGCACGGTGCCGCCCTGCTGCTGCTGATCCTGCTGAACTGCTCCAACTCGGTGCTGGTGCGGGGCGTTTACATCGACGCGGAAGAACCGGCCGGCCAGTGCGTCGTCTTCCCGGTCTACTACATTAGGCTGTTCTTCCAGAAGGAGCGCAAGAAGAAGCAGCGCCGCCTGTTCGATGCGCTCGAGCGGGCGGATCTTAACAGCACCGGTGGTGTGCTGCAGGACAAGAAGCACCACCACAGCCTGCAAACGGCAGCACAGCAGCCCGCCCAGCAGAAGGAGCAGCAGAAGGAGGCGCACCAGCACCATATCGCGGCCGATCAGAACCATCAGGTGATCCGCAACCTGGAAGCCGTACCCCTTACCATTATAGACGATCCAAAGAGCAACGGTGATCACAGTAGTCAGCCGACTAGAAAGTAAGCCGTTAGGAAGCAGCACTGAGGGTTAGCTCAGTAGCTTCGGGCTATTGTAGCACAACCGCAGTAGAGCCAACAGGCGTTGAGACATTCCTCCATTCCCCATTTTTGGTAGTGCGCCGGAACATTCCACTATCCCTCGATAGACATATAATCCACGTGAAGTATTCAAACTGCTTAGAAGCACGGTAACAGTATTTGTGCTTTCAAACAAACGATGAACAAAAAAAAAGATCTATAACATTCCAACAGAAACGAAACTAAAGCCACCAAATTAAATCCATGTAGTGTGTTTGTTAATCGTATAGGTACCCTCTTTCCTTAACAAAACATTAAAGTCTCTGGCAACGTAGCAGTATACTTGAAAACTGATGATGTATGTTTGTAGCCGTGTAAGTGACCATTAGTCGTATTAGGATGTTTTATTAATATTTTCTATTAGATTTGTGTTACTATCGTTTTTTTTTTATCGTAATCAATTAAGGACTCATACTCGCTAGGCCGGGCTCTATTGTAGTACGTGCGCGCTAAAGAAAGAAAACAAAACAAAACCCAACACATTACCCACTAAGTTGCGATCGTGTGGTTGCGCTGCTGCGTCGTGTTTTGCGTGTGTTAGCGAATGAAAAGGCAAAGACGGGCAATAGCGATGCTCCTCTAATTTATAAATGGAAGTAAAACAACAAAAAATATGCATAATTCGTTTTGTAAATATATACCAGAATCGAAATCGTCATCCATAAATCGCACAAGCCGTTTGCGTAGTGTTTCCCCTTTGCCCGCAATCGAATCCGAAAACTGATTAATGCTTCAATGGAGTTTGGTTTCGTTTGAGTCATCGAATACCGTCACCGTGCTCTCATTCATTCCAAAAGACTATCTGTGGAGGTAGACAGCGACAAAAACGTGGAAAAGTACTTGAAGTTAATTAATGAGCTAAGAAACAGACGCTCGAAACTATCATGCGCAACAGTAGACAGAACATAAAAAAGCCGAATCAATTGACGTAATTGAATTCAATACTGATAAGGAACTTCTCTGCTGAGGAACCCTTTCGGCAAGACATCTGACAGTAATCGCCATGACTATTAGAAATAGTGGAGCGTTCTAGCGGAGCAAACCCTTCCGGCCGGGTATCCAATCATAATCCAAACTAATTCGTTCGCAACGCACGACTAAGAACAAATTAATCTGATCGTGCCAGCGTCGTGCTGAGTGGGTTCTTGACCTTCTGCCGGCTTGCCGGCCTAACGTTGCAGCGAGACCTTGCAGCGGGATGGGAAGCAACCACCTCCCCGCACACACGGGATGCTTCTCATTTCGTATTCATACGCTTACGCCATTTCCATTTCCCTAAGCGGATATAAGCGATAGTCATTTCAATGTCACACAATTAGGAGCATATTCGTAGTACCTCGTGGATAAGCGGCGCGTTATGGTGCAAATCGCCCACATGCCCCCATCGGACCGCACTGGTTCATTAGAATCGACCATAGCCCCCCGCGGTACCCGTGAAGCGGAGCCAAACATATAAATCACTTATTGGCAACATGCTGGCAGGCATTCATTGATAAATTGACGTACGGCCGTCATGCGGCCCCTGCGCGTGTGTGTGTGCATCACGTACCGCGAGGTAACGCGTGGTTTTGATAATGGAAAAATGCAGGAAAAGTATTAGCCACATCCGGGCCCACCGTTGCCAATGGTGGTTTGGCGGTAAAGGAGTGATCAGTACCTCCCTCTCGCAGGGCCTCGCTAATTCCTGCTGCTCCAGTGTGACGTTTTCCTGTAATTTATTCGACTTCCCGCTAGCCCGTGGGGAGCGTAGCACCGTTCCGTGGGGTACATTTTAATGATTGGAATTTTGAACGCGCGTTGTAACGCGCGCGCCACTCTGGCGAGGGACGTTATCCCCGCATCTTGCCAGCTCGAAATGAATGACCATAAATGAGCTAATTTTTATTGCTTATAATCCCTGCATCGGAAGCGCCATTTGTTTACGTCCGTTTGCGGTAATTTAGTTTGATTTAATTAGAACAGGTTTTGGGGTTTGCTGGGTTTAAACCACTACCGAGTGAAGGGTAAGGAATGAAACGGCTCTATTAAAACCAGCAAACGAACTGCAGCTGCAGGTCAGAATGAGGGCCGTTTGCAGTCCGTGCTGAAGGGTGTTTCATTGCAAGCTAAATATTATTCAGCACGTCTTGTCAGTCAAATTTAAAATGCAATGCAATGCAAAAATAAGCAACATTTGGTTCTATCTTTGCACAGGATGAAATGCTCTTTCTTTAAAGTATGTGGCCCCCTTTCCATGTAATGGTAAAATCCCTTAAGTTTCAAGGGTATAAAGAACTTCTGAAGGCCATTATCATTAAATTACTTAATGCTGATTAGAATTTGACAATATCTAATTCTCATAGGCCATTCTCGCATCAAGCTCATTAAGTGTCTTGAATTACACTCAGCAGGGTTCGCTTATTCTTAAGCTACGCCCATGCCGAAACCGTCTCAATCCCATCATTACCCAAATTAACAAATACAAGACAAATTTGACAATCACCATGCTAATAAGCTCTCGTCAAACAGCTGTCGTCACACAGACACACACACACAGTGAGTGGGGTTTGAGACGACGCGCAGCACTAAACTATGCTGCGCTATGATACGGTAAGCGCAACATAAAAATAGCGTCTCGTATTTACGCAAATCAAATCACACGTTTAAAGACGCGCGTCCGGTGGTGACGTTCGAACGTTAATGGCTTTTCCGCAGACGGACGATGCTGACGGGCACATACGTGTGTATGTGTGTATGTGTGTGTGCCTGGATTGACCCCGAGATGGGGGAATGAGGGAGGAAAAACGAACGCGGTGTAAAACATGTGACAACGCGTGTACTATTGCACCAGTTCGGTTGAAGGGTTTCGGTTACAAAATCATTTCAGCAAAAGAATATAAACAGTGCGTTAATAAGGTGCTTTATGAAACCAACGAGCCAATGAGAGCCAACGACCGGAACTAACTGCATGCCTCTTCCTCGATAAATCATCTCCGTGCACCGGGAAGGTACCAGAAATGCGAACGTAAAAGTGTTTGTTTGGCACTTTGACACTGGCAAACGGTGGCGCTTGCCGCGGAAGTGTACGAGCGTGTTAATGAAATACCACGCAATAGCATATCGAGCGGGACGCACCAGAAACATTGTTACCACCCAGCAGCAAACATACGGTCGTGGCGGAAAGGGGTGGGAAGGATTTTCGGTTTGGCCACACTCCAAGATTCTAGATCGCTCGGGGTGAATGAATGTTTGCACCTGAACCACGCTCGCGCCCAAGGACAAACAACGCGCAAAAACACGTATTATTGCACTGCACTGCTGCACTGCTGTTCTACTTGCACATGTGGTCAATAAACAGTTGATTGGACGAATGAATGCCGGCTTTTATAAATCTTAAACTCAACTGAGACGCAAGACGGCTCAGCAAAGAACATCAATCGTAAGGTTAATGTGACCTGTGCAACGGGGCGCGAATCAATCTCGTGCCAGCAAACATTAGTTTTCGTTCGTTGAACTTTAATTGCAGCGCCAACACGCAATAATTGTAACGCAATGACACTGGGCCTCCTCCTTTACGTAGATACTCACCGCCCGATTGGCACTTGAAATTTGGTCTCGTTGCGTCAGTATAGGTGTAACAGTTTACAAATATAAACACGAAGAAAAAAAACGATCACTAACACAAAAGCAGGAGAAAGCAGATTGTTACCACTCCAACACATGACACAATTTTGATTAAAAATATTTACACTTTAACGACTTCACACAATGAACATTCCAACGCTGCTAAGTGGTAAAATTAAGTAGTTGAAATATAGGTAGTAAAATTGAATAAAAAATAGACAAAAGTGTTGAAATTATCCGTCTTAATATACAGCGTCAAACCAACAGTGTTAAATTTCATTATCATGTACTAAACTACAATTGTTTTCCTGTTTTACTCACAAAACTCAACGAATTATTGACTCCCAACCAGGCTCGTTTTAATGCTTTTGCCTGCCGTCGTTAAATGACCATTCACAACGCAATCTGTCGCAATCAAAATCGTGAGCAAATGTCTTAACCGACCATGCGTCTCCATCAAAACTGAATGTAAAGTACCAGGCAGCTCCACCGACTTTTATAAAAATCCAATTAACGGTTGCATCATGTACGTTGGTGTAGGTAGCAGCAGGTTTGCTACAAAAATATACAATAAAGATGCTGCAAAAACTTGGAAAAAAGAGCCAAAGTATTCATCCGAAAAAGCAATGTCTGTTTTCTTTTCAAGAATTCAAATTCATAGTACAATAAAAACGTTTTACTCGTTGTGCCGAATAAAAACACGAATGTGTTCGTGTGTTTCTGAACCGTTTTCGAACAAAAAATACTCATAAAAATGTAAGCATTCCAATCTGACCGGCATCTTTCCCCGATGCCACTTTACAATGCCCTCTAGAAACTACTACAGGCTAGAGATTTGACATAAAAATGGATTTTCAAGTGCCCCCCATCGGACCATCGGTCCTCAAAAAACCACCACCCCACTGCTTGGATGAGGCACAACCAGTCGTTGGCTTGCGTACGTGCAACGGAGACAACACAAATAGTGACATTGTAAAAAGAACCAAAACGCCACAACACAACACATCCATTTTCACTCACATCGACAAGCGGGCCTTTCCGACACTGGTCGGTGGGGTTAGTACTGGCTAGTGGTGGTGGTGATAACAACCGCCGAACCGCGCCACCAGAGTGCCGAAGACGATCGTGCAAGTGGATATTTTCGTCCCACGGGGCAATCGATCGGAAGGAAGGGAAAGCATGAAAAAGGGAAGAAAAAAACCTGATCCCTCTCTCTCTCTCTCTCTCTCGGTAACACGGTGGGAGCCTTCAGCGCAATCGCATTGCTCAGGGCGTCAGCTGCGGAACAGCTATCGGGAATTGGTTAACAGAATTGGTGAGAGAAAGGGATGGAAAAAAGACAGTAAAGAAAAAAGCCACCCAACACACTTCCGACCACGTTTCCCACACGTCAGGGGGATTGAAGGCAGCATCACCAAGAAGCACGAAAAACCCACCACCAACACACACACACTTCTTCTTGCCGGCGAGTCGTGAGTTTTGCACAGTCTAAATGAGCAATCCTCGTACGCCACCACCGTCAGTTACCAGTGAGTTGCCCAACGGAACGGAAACCACAGTTCGGAACTAGCGGAAAACCTAGCGGTGCTGCAAACTGCTTGACACAAGTGTGACCTTGTCCGAGTAGAGGAGGGATCTTTCTGGTCTGCTTTTTGATTGATTCCCGCGGTTCGATTTCAATTGATCGTGCTGAGAACAACAAAACAAACGTGCCAGCTACAACAACAACAACAACGACAACAGTGTTGTAAGAGTAAAAGAGCAAGCAAAACAGAAACAAAAAGCAATCATCATGGGTGTCCAGGATCTGCAGGATCATGTGCTGGTGCAGTGTGACTTCGAAATCTTCGGCCAGGTGCAAGGTGCGTGCTTGTTCGCTTGTTGTTTTGTTGTGTGATAGGGGTTTAAGGACATTTTGGTGCGCTATTGGGGTGTGCGATCGATCTGCGAAAGTGATCTACGAATGTGCATTATTTGTGGTTAGGAGTTTTGTTTTAATGTTGTTGGGTGTTTCCGTTGAAAATAATTCAATGAACATTGTTGGTCTGAAAACATAACATCCATTGTGGATCAATCATTCTTATTTTATCATTAAAGCAATCAACACATCCATTTTGTACAGTATTATCATGCTCAACGTCAATACACCTCAAATGTTTAAATTATTGTATCCAAAAGGTCGTTGAAGGCAATTTTAATAGAGTCGAATACCAAACCTCCATAAAAACCAGGGAGTATAAGCATTGTGCTCAAGTAATTCCAAGAATTGAGCAATACATTGAACATGCTTATCTTGTTTTATGCCACACGAGCTCCACTGCAAGCAAGGACAACCCGAAACGTGTGGCTCTAATAATATCTCCCATGTCCTATTTCTGTCAGCTGTTTACTTTTACTCTCCCAATCGGTCAATTGTCTGTCAGCATGGTTGACGATGCGCTTCAGCTGACAAGCAGCGACATAACTTTGTTAACTTATTGACATGTTTTGATGTATTTTTACTCGCACTACGTACTGTACGATGTGTACGTTCTTATCTGGAACTTTCCTTTGAAGTCTCAACAAACTTTAAAACAAGTTAATAGGAACAGAATGAATTACTCGTACAATTAAACTGTAGAAACGAGAAACAGCTTGTACAACGTGGACATCAGACAACCATGCCGACCCTCTCTTGCTTCAACGTGTAATAATGAGCCGCTTGACCGAATTTTATCGTCTTTCTAGAACGTTCCTCAGACACCCACTAATACACCCGTGGCGAAGATCAATACAAATCGTCCGTTTCAGTTCGATTCGGCGACGTAGATGACCCAAACCGAAACTCCCGTCCCCCTCGAAATCGAAATCGAAACGTGTCCAATCGAATGACTTCAATCTGATGGTTACTAATTTGCAACACCACAGGCGCGTGCACACACAAACACACCCAAACGGAGACGACTAATCGTCCCACACAAATCTATCACGCTTCATCGGACCCCCCCGTCCCGTCAGCCGCAGCATCAGCGTCTTGAAGCAGATAACCGAACGTACCAGAAACTCATGTACCGGTTGCATATTTTTAGCATCGAGTTTTAGCCTAGCGCGCTGGGTTCGCGTGTTGATCTTCTGCTGCCTCGCAAACCCCACCCCCGTCCGTCGTGTGTGTGTGTAGTATCCTATTACTTAATTGTGTTTGGGACGCCGCATTGTGTCGAGAGCGTTATTTATGGCCATCTCTCACATACGGCGCTGGTCGCGTCGTTGGCTTTTTGCGCGACTCGTCTCGTGTGCTGTTGGTGCTTGCTCGTTCAAAGGGCAACGTGCCCTATGGTTAAGGGATATGGTTTCGATGCGCATCATTGCACGTTGCGGGATGCACGTGTCAAACACCCGAAAGGGAACGTCTTTGCGATATCCATTCCCGTTTGTTTGTATCTAATTTGCTCTTCCGTGTCAGTCGGTTATCTGTTTACCTAAAATGATGAAGCAATATTAATGATTTTTCCCTTTATTTGCTTCCCCAACAGGTTGTGGGTTCACCAAGTGCTGCCGAGACAACTGTCTGGCGCTGGGCATCAAGGGATGGGTGAAAAACTCCAAGCAGGGCACCATCATGGGCAAGATGCAGGGAGCCAAGGGCGATGTCGGCAAAATGTAAGTATCAAACGGGACATTCCCTTTTCACAAATCCATCCACTAACAGGCGTAGCCGTGATTTAGACAATTAGACTAAGGGCTTCCGGTACATAGCATAGCTTGTAGTGCAACGAAGACGGCAAGGACACTTCGTGTTGCACATTGTCAAGTTTGGCCGGGAATAGCACCGCTTGCAGAAATGTTTCTAGGTGAAGGTTGTAGAATAGATTAATTAACACACCAGCAACGCAGCAAAACACCTCCCTCTCACCCTGTTTGTGTGTGCCGGAAATCACATTGACCTAGAAGAAAACTAGCTCTCAGAAGAAAAAGAAAATTCAAACAGAACGGTTTCTAGTGATAGTGATTAGCTTCTGGGCTGGGATTTCCCCGTTTTACGCGATGGTCGGTTGCATTCGTGTTGCGTATGTAAAAAACACTCGCTTACACACAGGACAACCAAACCGAACGAGCCAACAACTGGCAGGATCTCGTTTTGGGTTTATTTTTTCTAAAAATAACCAATCATAATAAGCAAGTCTGGTTCAGCACTGTGCGCTCTCGGTGCTCTTTCGATGGTATTGGTGCTGTAAAACCATCTTTTTGGCAACTTTTCAACAACGTTCCCGTGCCCCAGAGGCATCGAACGAATGGACGACGCCACCGCCGAACCGAATGGGCAACAATTTCTACCAGCGTACAGTGACACTTGAGACGCAGACAGAAGGCGCAAAGGCGCTCTGTTTTTTTGTTCTCTTTTCATCCCTCGCCCGGCGACCCGACGACAATTCGACAAATGTTTATCGCTCGTCACCCATTCATCGTTATGCCCTTTTTATATGCGCATCCAACTCGATGAGGATTGCAAAATGCTTCAACGAAGAAGATGAGACAGTTTTACATCCAATATTGCCCAATAAATTAGCCGTCAGTGTATGCACATGCTTATGATAAAAGATTTTCATCTCCCGTTTCGCGCAGGCACGATCATGTGAGATCGTCTGTTGTTTTCGATTATTGTGTACGATCGAGCCAGTAAATACACAAAATTCGGGGAACATTTCAACCTTGACACCGTGCATGTTTACGGCGAGTTTGACCTAATTCTATGACCGCAGGGACATAGTTTACCGTAATGGTATTTAGACATCCCTCTTCTTGCTAATGTTAGCACTCTTTAATTCTTTACACGAGCAATTTGAAATACTTTTATAACCACAAATCGCATTAATTCGTTTCTTTTTTTCCTATCTTTTACAGGGTCGATTGGCTATCGAAAACCGGCTCGCCTGGATGCAAAATCGACAAGGCAGAGTTCACCAACTGGGGCACCTGTTCGCGGTTGGCGTTTACTGACTTTGCGATTAGATTCTAAGCTACCCATCCACCCTATATGGCGAGCGATTACCTCCCCCTCTAATAAGCACTAAGCAGTGATGTATTCTATTTTAATTTGGATTATTATGCTACGATAGAGCTGCTTTGCAAAGGAAGCGCAGTAGCAGCAGGGACGGGCTGGGACGCTTCTTCAGAAGAACGTACCCGGGTGGTAGGAGCAATGCAATGCGACTGGAAAGCTGTTGTTCTAGATGATATTATTACTATGTGTTTTCTGTGTATGTTTTATCGTCTGTTCCGTTGCACACCGTAATCGGCCGATGCATCTGCACTGTATTCGAGTTACCGGTATGAGAGAAGAAGGTAAATTGACAGGGCAAAATAATGTGAACATGGAAGAAAGACACGTTCTGGTGATGATGATGATGGTGTGTTGTGATTCGCATCAACAACCATCCGGTAAAACGTGCCAATGGGGCACATCCAAAGAAGAAATCACGTACTTACGCCACAAAGATCAGTTGGAGGAGTCACACCTACAAGCAGAAGAAAATGACACACAAAACACATTACTACAGCAATTTATCTTCCGCAATGAACGAACTCTCTCTTCGATAGGATTAAGTATATTTATATAGAACTGTGTAAATACTGTGAATGATGTGAAGATAGGACCTGAAGGATAGCAATAAAGCGTAAATCTAACCTGTGAAGTTCCTTTTCCTTTGTGTTGCTGCAAGAAAATGCTGCAAAGAGACGCACGACTGCTGTAGTCCCAACTGGGGCAATGGGTGCTTGGATTGTGGCCCGAGGCAGTTTGTTTGTCGATGCAGCTAAATACACGTTTGCACACACGGTTCGTGATGAATTAGGTCAGATTTTTATTGGAAAAAACGTCCCAAAACGTTTAACCACAATTAGACAATGGCAAGGTTTGTAAAAAACGCACCGAACGCACGAACTAGCGGAAAGCCCAGTCGCAATTAGTGTTGTAGAAGCGCTAAATGAGAGAATTGTAAACAAACAACGTGTTTGACAGCCGGTCCAGTTGGCCAGTGTTGCCAGCGCGCTGAACGAAATTGCAAAATGCCACCGCGGGTTGCACAAACACAGTGAGTGCAATATTTATAGTGCTGTTTTTTATATCGAGAACATTTATTTAATTTTCGTTTCTTTCTTGATTTACATTGACATTGCCATTTACATTACGTTTAACATTGAGTTGCAGATTGTTTTTATTATCTTTTTTCTCATTTATCAATCATCAAAAACACTGCTTGTAAGCAATTGAAATAATTTTATTCATAAATCTCGATGGTACAAAAAAATATCGACACAACAAAAATGAAATATTTAAACTATTCGATGACGAAAAAAACCCTCCCTCCCCTGCTCTGTTCATCCTGCGCCCGCCCAGATATCAGCCAGTCAAGCTCACCACATCGATATATTGCCACATCGACATCACGATAACAAAAGCACGCAACCAATGTTCTAACGTATTTACAGGAAAAATGAATAAAATAAAAGCGTACCAACAACAAAAAAGTACAGAGAGTGACTGGAACGTATAACCAGGGCGTACGATGAAGAAACACGTTAAAAAAACAGAGCATGATGAAGCATGACATAAATAATACATCACAATTCGCCGATTGAAAGCAAAACGGTTTCGGTTTCGGTTTTACTGCACCTGTGCGCTGCCACCCGTATGCCACCACTACCAGGGTCGCCCAAGCGCGGCCAGTGGATTCAACGAGGCACAAACGACGAACGACGACGGTAGTCGCGTTCGGAACAGCTCCACTCATCTGACCGCCGCCAGCGGTATATAGTGCGCCCGGTAGTAGTACGCACAGAAGCCGACCAGTATCGAGAACGCGGTCGTAACGAAGACCGACCGGCGGGACAACTGCAGATGGGGCAGAAACCGGCTGATGATCGAGTTCGGCACCGGGGGCGGTTTCTTGCCGTACCGTTTGCGATATTCACGCTCGCGCTCCTCGTTAAGTCGTTGCTGTTTTCTGTGAGGGTGAATTAAAAAGGTGAATTTGACATAAGTAAACCAAAGCATTGGTCTAAACAAAGCGATCTTTCTTACTCTTTGGCGATCATGGTTTCGACATCCTTTTCGATGACCCGTGGGGGATATTTTCGGTACAAATTCTCGGCACTCTTTAGCAAATATTCAAATGGGAGATCTTCAGGTAGCTGTAATGGAAGTAAAAGAGTAATAATTAGTGTGTTTTATTGCCTTTTTTATTTTAACTCGTATAATTGTGGTCCTACCTGTGACAGTAAACAATGCAGCGATGCCATATCACAATCCTCCTGAAATATTTCGTTCTGGCGATAGATCACGATCGCGGAGGTCACGTAGATCGGCAGCAGGAAATCGGACGCCAGAAAGTAGTCGTACAAGCGTACCACCGAACGGTACGAGTTGAGACTGTGCCCGAACCAGGTCAGGTACCAGGGTAGAGCAAACAGTGTTCCTACCGTCGATCTGAAGGAGAAAAGTAAATTATCGTTAGAGCACAGACGGTACGATCGTTACTAGCGATCAAGTGCTTACCTCTCCAGGTAGCTGCAGAGTGCTGCATTCTCCCGGCGTACCAGGGGATAAATGAACATCAACCGCCGCTGCGTGGGTTCCATCGTTTCCTGCATACATTCGACCAGATGATTGGTGGACAGTATTTCCATCACATGAAATGCAACCTCTTCACCCACGACGAGCAGAAATGTGATTGCTACATCGTGGTATCCCTAAAAAAGTATAGAAAATATATTAGTTTTGAAACTGAAAAGCTTGTAACAAAGGCCTTGGTGTACCTGGTAATACTTCAGATGCGGGTACTTGATGATGACACGAAGAATCAGCACGGTTAGCTGATCCTGCAATGCCACGCGCTGCTCGTACGGAATGCCAGGCGGGAAACGCTTCAGCGAACGGTTAACATCCAGCACCACCTGATTGTACTCGGGATGGCTGTTCAATTCCTCCAGCGAGGGGGCTGGATCGACCTGTTGTGGATCAACACCGACCAGCAGTGGCCAGATTTTTCGTCGCAAGTCATCTGCAAGAGGATGGAAATGGGTTCGAAAATGAATGGGTTGCTACTTAATGAAAGACCTTATCACACTAATTAATTCCAATGCCATATTCAAGTTAAAACTGCGTTTGCAAGATTTGAACCCCGATAGAGCTGTCCGTTGCGGCTCGTTGAACCGCGGAGTGCCACCCGCGGCGCGCATTTTCTTTACGCACAAAACATACGTCCTCCATATACGCAGACACATCAACACAAACACGCACACACACACACACATACACATGCATTGAAAGTTCGCGCATGAACACCCGCCTTTGTGGAGTTGTAATTTAACTTTCACACCCGCCACGGAGTTTCCCTCTTGCTCGCTATGGCTTAGCGACCTTGGCGAAACGCTAACTCACCATTGATCAGACCGTACTCGGATTTGGCAAACTGCTTCCAGGTTTCGAGCGTTGTCTTCGGATCATCCAGTGCGTTTTCGATTTTGATGCGCTTCAGCTTTTCTTCGTGATTTTCCGGAACTGAAATGACCAACACGGACCCGTGACCGGGGCGATTAGTTTGCAAACAAACGAGCGGAGGGAAGAATAAGTCGCTGCATTTTACGTACATTTCTCAAAGCTTAGCTCCGTCGGTTCATCGGACCGCCGATGATTGTTCGGCTGTACCAGTGCAATGTTTTTCCCATTCAATCCGGGCGATGTTGTGCCACCGTTGGACGAGGGTTCGCCCTCGTCCTGTTTTTCACCCTTCTGCACTTCTTCCTCATTGATGAGACGTGTTGATTCGGTTGTTTCATCACGCTCATCATCGTCGCTGCACCGTTGCACACCACTTCCACCATCGCCGTCGGCCAGCTCGCGAGACATTCCGAATTTCTTATCACCACTTTTGGACACAATGGGGCCGACTGATTCGTCTAGCATCGATTGAGATTCAGGCTGCTCGTCACTATCCTCCGCATCACCGTAGGGCAGGGTACGCTTTTCCAGCGGGCCATTAATCGGTTCCACTCGCTCCATGGTGCAGTTCACATTCCAATGGCCCCCGACGATGGTATGGCTATTGAATTATCGGTGTCACTACACGGCCGTACGCTTATCCGAAGCAGTGAGTCATGTAATCGAGTGCCACCTCCACCCGCTCCAGAGTTCGCGAAATACAACACCACCAACAGCAGCAGCAATTCACACGGCGAAGGGAAAACTCACTATCGCACACGGGGGTGTACAGCCTCGCCGCTTATCGATTTTCCACCACAGAAAATAGTGAAGTGGTGTTGTTTTACGCTGTTTTCTTTTCTTTTCTTTTCTTCGCTCAGTTTTGGCTTTGGTTTTGTGGGTTTGTTAATATTGTTGTTGTGTTTGTTGCTTTTGCTGTCTGCGACAACCTTTCAAAACAAATCTTTCCAAAGCAAACGGACCCAATCAACAATTTTGGCCGATGGAGGGGGTAAGAATGACAGGTTTCGCCAGTGAGCGAAGGAGCGAATCATTTTCGCCGGATTTTATTTGACTTTACCGGTGACAAAGGTTGCAGCTACAAATTTGACTAAAAAGTCTTGATAATAATTGAAGCAGTATATGCTGGTATAAAAGTTCTAAAAATATACAGATTAAAAATATTGATACAGTTATTACATTTACATAAACCATTCTTCATTTGATTGCTGAATAAAAACTACTTTGATCGGAATGTCTAGTGAGTTTATCTCTATTTATTTTATTATTTTAATCTGCTCTACGCTTTGCTGTTTCGCATAGTCTAGTGCTAATTTCACATTGCACATTACTTAAGCAAATTTGTAAACTTGCCCTAGAGTACGAGAACAAACTGAACACAAATTGGATGTTAACGTTGGGATTTTCATTTCTTGCCCTCGGTAAGGGTTTTCATAAACTGAATCACCTCCGGATCACACAGCAGGGAGCTTTTCTTTTGATTCAGTATCATCGCAAATATATCAACCCGCTGGTTGGACTTTCCCGTTCCCTTATCTCCTTTGTCGCACGTGTCCCGATCATTCAGCTCGCCGTCCTGGTCGGTGGAATTGATACTGCTGTTAGTCGTATCGTTACTGTTGGCCGCTCCGGGCGAAAGGAGCAGATCATTGGATCGGGTTGCTGTCGAAGCAATCGATGAGCCTGTTCCGGCCACTGATGCGTTTGTCGTCTGTTTCGAGGAACTTTTGGTGGTTTTCTG
Source organism: Anopheles coluzzii (assembly GCF_943734685.1). Lineage (NCBI taxonomy): Eukaryota > Metazoa > Arthropoda > Insecta > Diptera > Culicidae > Anopheles > Anopheles coluzzii. The sequence continues at coordinate 8,823,816 of NC_064671.1, forward strand.
TCTTTTAGCTCGCGGAGGAGCAGCGGACGAGCTGGGGGCTGCTGCCGTGTTGGCAGGGATGCTCCGGTCTTTGGAATCATTTTTCTCTAGCGATGCTTCTTTTCCATTTTCCTGCAATCGTTTCTTGACGTGCAGGTTAAGCTTTTCCTTGATTTTTATATCACTTTTATCGTCGCATTCCTTGGTGGCCATCGTTATCGCTGGCACTTTCACTTTCGTTGCTTATCGTGGGGGAATCGCGCCCAGCTGCATTTGCATGGTGTAAACAAATGGGTTTCTCAATCAGCTGTGTGGTTCATCGGACTACTGTCTGTAACGGTATCACCTGTAACGTTTTAGTTACTCATTTAATGACTTAAAAGCCCACGCAAAGTAAAAACGCTAAAATTTAATACAAAAAAGTGATGATCTGAAAATATTGTAAACATTGCTGCTTTACCCAGCAAACGTCAACTCTGTGCTTCTGGAGAGGGCAGGGTTAGAGGACGGTAATAGAATTGTCGATTCGATAAAAACATAAGGATTGCCCAATTAATTTAAAATTAAGAATTCAGTAAAACTTTGAATTGTTGTTTATTCAACAGTTTTAACACACAAATAATATTCTAAGAAATTTTTATTATGTTATTTGGTGCAATGAAAACCACGCACCGCATTTGCTCAATTTATTATAGTGATACGAACCCTGCAATTACGAACTGTCACGAGGGCTGGTACATGACAACTGTCATACAACTGTCATGTACATGACAACGGCAGCGTACATGACAACTGTCATAATTTTCACAAGCGCAGAAGAAAAAAGTGTGTTTTGCTTGGGTGGTGCATAGTTTTTCCTGAATTTTCCTGCAAAATTTGTACATTTCCGGCACAAAAAGTGCACCAAAGCGAGCGGCAACATGTCGGCACACGATCAAATGCGGGCAATGCTTGATCAGCTGATGGGAACAGCTAGAAATGGTGAGTTGAAATTTTGCCCAGCGGACCTTCACGACGTCCCCGTGGGGGGAGGCGGCGGAACCATATTGTGGGACTACCGCACTGGGTCGGCTGATTATAGGATAGGGGTTTTGTGCTTCACACGCAATGTGTAGTGCTGGCAGTGATTCCTTTCTTTTCTTTATACTTTACAGGCGAAACCAATCGGTACTCGGTCAAGTTCTACGACAGCAAAGTATGTAAGAGTTTTTTATTAGGCTGCTGCCCGCACGAGATCCTGGCCTCCACGGTAAGTAATGCTAACGGGACACACACATACACACACGGGGATCTGTGATATGTTGTTGTACGCTTAGATATCAATGTCTTCCATCCCGCTCTCTACAATTCTATCCACATTTTCCTCTGTGATGTTGTAACATCCGTCTCTCCCCCGCATTGTTCCCCGTGTCTTTTGGAAAGTATTTGCCCAAATGTATCTGAACGAAGCGAATGTACAAATTAGATTGACACTTGCAAGCGCTTGCAAGCTTAGAAGGTTGCGGCAAAGGTCGTGGTTGCTGTGGGAGAGTGCGCTGGCGTGTTTTTGGGCGTGCTGTATGATTGTTACTGCTCCTGTTACTTTATCTTTCCCACTCTTGTTCGGTTCTGTTCTATTTTTTACAGACGTCGGTCACAACACGTCGCTTTTTCCTCACAATTTCAAGCAATAAAAATCATTCCCAATACAAAAAACGCAAGATACACACAATAGCCCATACCAGGCAAAATGAGTAAAAGGGAAAGCGAAGGTGCGTGTGCATTCTATTTGGTAAGTTGTGCTATCTCGCAGCGAAGCGCAGGAAACCACAAGCCGTAAGCAAACCAAAATAATAAAAAAACCAATTTGTCGAATAACTAGATGTGTGCATGTTGCCCTATATGCATATAAAGCAAACTTTCATCTTTCGCTTAGGGGAGGGCCACCCCGCGACCACACGGTATCGCGTGTGGCCGCCATCGTCGTTGCTCGTTGCTCTGTAGATTCGTTCAAGCAAGCAAATCGCAATCGCCTGCACCCACTCGCGTTATGATAAGAAACGAACTAGTCCGATGGTCGCGAACCGTTTGTTGTCCGCCCGCAAAGCAACCATCCTTCTTTAACGCACTGATTGATAAGAGAGTCATGATGATGATGATGGTGATGAAGATGATGGGAGATAATAAGACTGAAGCCGAGTCGTAAGTACACACACTGTACCCAAACTCACATCTCTTGACCGCTACTCAAAGAAATCCTTTAACAGTACATCCTGTCGCCCGCTCATTACCCGCTCTCCAACGATGCCAAGCAGTTTCTAGTTGTCCGACCCATTTGTCCTACCTACCTACCTTGCCCGCGCTACACGCGGTACGGCAAACCGCCCGTCCGGAGGTTTGGTGGTTGCACTTTTGTTCTGAGACAGTGGCTGCTGCTGACGCTTCCTGGCCCGGGTACCGTAAGTGTTTCCTACAATGTTTGCCGTCGAAAAAAGCAATATTCCTTACCCCATTCTCGACACCTAGTACCCTCTATTCTGACCCAGCTGTGTATAGAGATAATGTTTAGTTTTGATTGATTTGTAATTTGCCTGACGATTCGTGCGTATCGGTCCTACCTTTCTCCCACGAAACTTCGGCATTCGATAATATAAGCCCAATTGTCTACAGAGAATCAAATTTGTGTCATGGTGACTGGGGGCCCATTGTGGACGAAAGATCTGCGGGAATGTGCCTCTGGTTTTGTGCACCGCACCGCCCTAGTCTGCGTTTAGTGTGTAGTTCGTCTTGGGTACGTATTAATAATGAAGGATAAATCCAAACACTTGCGAGAGCAAAGCCCCCCTGACATAGCTTCTTCATCCGACGTTTGGGTACTGTCCTGGTGTGTGATACGCTTACGGGTACGTAAATATTGTGTTTGTGAGAATTCAAATACTACCGATAAGAGACAAAAGTTGTAGATCGCTTAGGCAGGCAAATAGGAAGCGTTGAACAGGAGGATACTACATCAGAACCTTAGAGCATAATTAATTGCCCAGATTTTATTTATCAATTTATTTATGACAAAAAGCTCTTCTAATTTATTTGTAGAATATAGTTTTATGTGTCTCTTTATTTTGAAGTTTGCTTTTAGAAAGATAACCAAGATTCGTAAAAATAATTAAAAAATGAAGTCATTTCCAGAAAAACAGGAAGTGAATAGCATTTTAAAAGGATAATTAAAGTACTCGTAAACCTCCTCCCAGTTACTATATCTGTGAAGTAGACATGCAGGGCAGTAAGAGAAAGGTATATAATTGTATAATTTGACTAAAACAAAAACGATCGCTCTCCTACATTTGGGAACGTGTTATCATTATCTCTAGGTGTGTGGTGTTTAAACTGCTTGGTGAGTAACAAACAAACATCATCCAATTTATATTTTTAACTAGGTTTCCTTTTCTGTAACATCCGGTATCCGACATCATCTAACATCTGTACCAAAATAAGCAAAACATTTTTGATTTTCAGGTCTTCTTGTTGTCGAATGCGTTCTCTCTCTCTCGTGTGCACGCGCGGCTCCATCAAGCAAGTTATAAATTCCTATAGTAATTTCAATCTTAACCTATTGTTCCTTTGTTTGATGTGTGCGGTCAGTGCAGCTGAAGACGCATTTCTATGCTGCGTTTAAAGTATTGCCTTTTTACAATAAGATAGCGTTTAAAGTTTAGTTGAGTTTCCTTTTTTTTGTCTTTTTGGCTGCGTGTTTGTCTGTGCCTCCTGTACTAAACGATCGAGTGTTTCGTTTCTTTCCTTCTCTTCCATCTTTCCTTCGTTCTTCGTTCTTTTGTACGTGACGTCACTGTGTGTCCGTGTGTCTGTAGCGTATGGACCTTGGCGAGTGTCCGAAGGTGCACGATCTGGCCCTGCGAGCGGACTACGAAAATGCATCAAAGAATAAGGACTACTACTATGACGTTGATGTGAGTATTTGATCGTTTAGGACATAAGTATAACGACGTATAATTTGACATACTCTCTCTCTCTCCGTCTCCCCTAGGCAATGGAACATCTGCAAGCCTTCATCGCGGACTGCGATCGTCGCACGGAGGCGGCCAAGAAACGGCTCGCCGAAACGCAGGAGGAGCTAACGGCCGAGGTGGCCGCCAAAGCGAACGCAGTGCACGAGCTGGCGGAGGAAATCGGTAAGAAACTTGCTAAAGCGGAGGCTCTAGGTGAGGCGGGACAGGTGGAGGAAAGCATGAAGCTGATGTCGGAGATCGAGGAGCTGCGGTCGGAGAAGACGCGCGCCGAGCAGGAGTATCGCAGCTCGATACCGGCCAGCACCTACCAGCAGCAGAAGCTGCGCGTCTGCGAAGTCTGCTCGGCCTATCTGGGCATCCACGACAACGACATCCGGCTGGCGGATCACTTTGGCGGTAAGCTACATCTGGGCTTTTTGGCCATTCGCGAAAAGCTGGCAGAGCTGGAGAAGACGGCCGGTCCGCGGCAGAAGGAGCTGCGCAAGACGGGGCGCGACCGGGACCACGAGGACCGGAGCCGATCGCGGTACGTTGGCGGCAGGGAGCTGGATCGGCGTTCCCGTGCGTTGGCCCGCAGCCGTGACCGGAAGGATACGAAGTGAGTTTGTCTGTTGAGTTTGCAAAATGATACTGAATTTAACTTGCTTCTTTTTTCTCGTTTTAGCCGTGAAATTAAACCGGGTGATGATCGGAAGGATCGCAATGAAGGGTAAGCCATAATTAAAATGCAGCTTTTTTGGTGATTTATTATTAATCGGCTTTTGCTTTTTTGTTTGGCAGTCGTGATCGAGATCGCGATCAGCGTGACCGAGGCGATCGTCGCCGGTCGCCCGATCGTAGCAGCCGCCGATCGAGAAGCCGCGACCGTAGCCGTGAGCGCGATCGCCACAACGATCGGCACAACGATCGACGCCGGCGGTCCCGGTCACGCGAACGATCCAGACGGTAAGCATCTATCATTCTGTAGACATCCCAAAACCACACAAAGCAGGTAGTAGCGGATAGGAATGCACAGAGAATGCACGATCTGTCCGACGCGCAATGATCGTGCAGACGGCTTCAACGGTTCAACGGAAAACTCGCGCTCTTGTTGTGGATGGACCGCGGAACACCGATTAATTTGTAAGCATAGTTCTAACTTCATTATAATTTTTATTCAACCTTACGATATTTGTTTTTCCTAACCGACACGTCGCCAATTGTGCTAATTGGACAGTGTTGTTTAAATGAAACAATCACAGTTAGTTAAAAAAAAAACTTCTTGTAAAATGGAACCAATTTCAATGGAACATCTTGATATTGTTTAAACATTTAATTACACACTCTGTTCCGCTGCGTAGTGTTATTGCCCGGTGGTGAATGTATAAGTTAACACAGAAATGGTACAATAAACCCCCGTCCATGGGTTATTAGTGCATAACAATTTGCGAGTGTATCGTTGCATCGTGCTGTGTCGTCGCAAATCGCTTTGATTCGGACCCGGAAAGAGAGAGCGAGAGAGAGAGGGAGATCAACTGAATTGGCGAACCACCTCTGAGTATGTATTGCAAAGCGTGTAAATGCAGAATTATAGCAACAAAAATCTTACGTAGTCCGTAGGGGTAGTCATAATATTCTGAAGGCAAATCAGATCAGTAAAATGGGGCTTTTTGGAGTTTTTGAACTATCGTCCGAGATGTGTGTGGTTTTGTTATGTCTAGTTTGAGCTGATTGCCGTCTATGCACTGGCACAACTGATTCACTCAGCCGTGAATCGTAATCCTATCATCAGACATACATTGTCCATCGTTTAAAATTAATGTATCCTTGGGGAAGTGGAAGCATGACTTTTTCATCTTTGCATGAAAACGAACGCTTCTATTGCTGTTGCAGGATGGCTAATTTATTTTGGCAACCAATCACCCATTAGGGCTTTGTAAAGTAAGCACACAGGACACAACTGAAACGCGCAATAGCGAGCGTTTTTCATGTTCGAGCAAAATTCAAATGAAAAAAGTAAAATAGGCATAAGCATTTAAATAACGTTTTATATCAACCATCTGTAAGATCCCCATACAGGTTTTTTCGTAGGTGTATAGAAGAAATAAAATCGAGCATTACGTGTCAAATAAAATTTTACGTGTGTTGTGTAGTTTTATTTTCCTTCCCCAGAATTGTCCGAAACCATTATTATTGCGATGTTTAGGATTTTAATTGTTAAAATTGACGAGGGATTTGAATTGAGCTAGCCAAATTGCTCCACACAATGCATTGTACAAGGTTGCGTTCTTGTCACTGTAAAACATGTCAACAATGCGCGATGGCAACACTGCCACCTCTGGCGTGTCTGACGTGTTTCAGCTGACGTTTGAATGTTTTGGTCGGCGTTTCATTTTTCTGCGCTGCTGTGGCAAATAAAAAACGCAAACTTCTGCAGCTGAGCAAGCAACAAACGATTCGCCACCTATATATCAGGAGTTTATCGCGTTTCGGGTGTGCCGCCAGTAGGAAAGAATGCAACGCTAAATTGTACAATCAGTAAAACATAAGGTGCTTCTATCCGGAACAATGTTGACCACCGAGTTTGTCCAGCTGGCACTGTTGATCGGCTCCGGATCTATATTTTTCCTCTTCGTTGTGGTATGGCCGCTTGGTGTGTTGAACGTAAGACTCAAAATAACTAACCTTTCCTCTCCATGTACAGCTAGGAATTGTGCTGAAGATTACGACCACAGCGTTCCCAAAAATTGTACGCTTCAAGGATGAGCAGTACTACAAAGATCCCAGCACCGGTGACAACCGACCGTTCCCATCGCTGGAGGACGAACCCACGCTGAAGCTGAGTGTGATCGTACCCGCCTTTGACGAGGAAAAAAGACGTAAGCAGCGCGTGTACGGAATGGGCAGCTAAAAACGTGAAAATAATCGTTTCGTTTTTGTCATTCTTCCAGTGCCAATCATGCTGGATGAATGCATGGAATATCTGGAGGCGCGTGCCCGCAAGGAGAAAGACTTCACGTACGAGGTGATTATCGTGAGCGACGGTAGCCGCGATCGGACGGTGGACGTTGCGATGAAGTACGTGGAAAAGTATGGCGTAGAGAAGCTGCGCGTGCTGGCCCTGGTACAAAACCGCGGCAAGGGTGGTGCGGTACGCATGGGAATGCTTAGCAGCCGTGGCCAGTTTCTGCTGTTTGCGGACGCTGATGGAGCGACCAAGTTTGCCGATTATGGCAAACTGGAACGCAGCATGATGGAGCTGAGCGGATCGGAGTGGAAACGCGATGCGCTCGCGATCGGTTCCCGTGCCCATCTGGAGGAGGAAGCGACGGCCCAGCGTACCTTCTTCCGCACGATACTGATGCACGGATTTCACATGCTCGTGTGGACGTTCGCGGTGAAGAAGATACGGGATACGCAGTGCGGGTTTAAGCTGGTGACGCGGTCCGCCGCCCGCAAGCTGTTCCAGGTGATGCACGTGGAGCGGTGGGCGTTCGATGTGGAGCTACTGTTCATCGCCCAGTCGTACAACATTCCGATCGAGGAGGTGGCCGTGAACTGGACGGAGATTGAGGGTTCGAAGCTGACGCCGTTCTGGTCGTGGCTGCAGATGGGGCGGGATTTGATGCTGATCTGGTTCCGGTACGCGATCGGTGCGTGGCAGCTGCGCAAGGAGCACTCGAATTGAGCGCGTGGATGAATGTTTAGGTGTAAGTTTAAAAAAAATCATTTTCTCTTATGATTTAGTTAGAATAGAGGTACAAATAATCGGATAAAATAAAAGCAAGCGGCATTTTGTGGCTTTTCTGCACACGCGACCGGTCAGAAGCAGCAAACGCGTGGAAGCTTAGATGGGATTTTGAATACAATTTACTTCTTTTGGAATGTTGAGAATCTTTTGTAGGAACTACAATAACAAGCATGATGTAATTTCTTTATAAATAACTTTTACAAAAAGTAAAATCCAATTGTTAACAGCTTTTCTATGCGTCCAACTCAAAAGTAACCCTTTTGCACCATGTCAGCAATTGACACTTGACTTGACGTTTGTCGCAAACGTAAACAAACCCCCACCCCTCTCATGCCAGCTGTCAAAACACAGACCGCAGACCCAAAGTGGCAACAAACGCAGGGAAAAGAACAACAATTCCCTCTCCATTGCGTACACTTTTCGGCAAAGATGCCCCGTTGCGGTGTCAATAAGTTCGTGCTCGGCGCTTAAACACTTCCTTTTAGTGAATTTCACCTCCTCCCTTCGCCGCGGAAAACAAATGTAGTGTGCAAGTGTAAGTGTGCACGGTGCTGCGGTGCGATACAGTGTGTGTATGGTGTGTGCCAACGCTGTACCACGCTTCCCTCCTCGTCTCGGTTACGGTGTATCTGTTGCACACCGCCAGTGCGTAAAGTTCCTTCACATGGTGATCGTGCCCGTGATACAAGAGTGATTTCGTTAAATTAAACTCAATTCCGTACTGTAGGTGTATCGTGCGAGCCGGGAACGACAGTGTGACGCCATTCGAACATCACACCGCTCCGCTAATACAGCAACTCGTTTCGGTTCGCTGAAGTTCGCTCGAAAGGTTCGCTCCAGTCGCGTAGTGGCGGCGTGTAGTTGCGTAGGTTGAGCACGGGAGGGACCAAATCCTTAACGAGAGTGAGAGAAAGAACGGTCGTCCGGACAGTGTCAGTGTGTTCGCGTCTGGTCGCGTTCGATCGTGCCCGTGTTCCGGTTAGGCCGAACGGTTGCGACCCGGTCGGTCGTAGTGCAAAGTGCCAAGGAACACTTGTTTCGTGTGTGTGTTGTGGTTGCCGTTCTTGGGGTGCTGACGTGCACAGGCCCCGCTTTATACAATCAGCCTCATTGTGACGAGAACGATCGACGGTCCGTGCTCGAGACTGGGAGAACCATCTACTCAAGCTTAATCTAGTTAGCAGCGGCCGGCGACCTGGGAGACCCAGCGCCAACACAGATGTGAAACAGAGTGAGAGTGAAGGAACGAGTTGAAGCGATTACGCTTCAGGGGCGGGAACAGAACGCGATCAGGTCGATCGTGTGTTGATCAGCTGTAAATAATGAAATTACTAAAATTGCACTTGCACATCTCTGCACCTTCCTTGCACCGGTTTGCACCAATTTGGTTAAATCATCACTTTCACTCGTTCTTCTCTTTGTAGTTTTGGCTCTTTTCTGCTATCAACTTGATCGTATGATTTGCTCTTATTTGTTTGCTCGATGTGAAGCGCCCCGGGAGGCTCGTCATCAGCAGGAATGGCAAGCATTTCCGGAGGGCTACCACCTGGCTGACCGGTTTGACCCGGGAAGGAGGACGTAAACAGCCTCCTTGCTTTCGCCGGTTGATTTTGATAATGGGAAGGCTGACTCACCCCGGCGAAACGATCCGGTTGGCCCTGCTTGATTGATGCGCTCGAAATGGGTCCTCCCATGAAGAACCGGATGCCCTAGTGAGAAGGGCACGCACATGATATCACGAGCATGGAATGCATTTTTCTGCACACAGCCTGGACCGCACACGGGTGCACAGGTGTGGTGTTATATAAATTCCACGCCACGTTCCTCCGCGGGAGTGGATGGTCCAATAAAAAGTGGTCCCGCGTGAGTCATACACGACCTGGGAATGGTCTTTGTTTTGGGGGTTGTAAATGGGTTTTCCTGTGGGTTAGTTTTTGATTGAAATGGTCATATTATGCTCCCATACACACACACTTGGCTTTATCAATATTGGATTCGGTGATGCCATTTGTAGTCGATGGGAAATTTAATTTTATTTAAACACTTTCAAACAACCTGCCCACTTTCCCCATTAGGCATTAGGTGGCGACATCACTCCCGGCGACGGGAGAATTGGGAATCTGTTGAATTGTACGCCAACAATTTTGTTTAAAAAAAAAGTGGACACTTCCTAATCGGATCTCTCAAAACAGGCAGACACCCTCACACCCCGGTTTTGTACCGATCGAAACGCACCGATCGCGTCGGATTCTGAGAACCATCCGATGGCGCGGGAATTAGCAAAAAATTTTACGAACAAAAAAAAAACGAATGATCGTTCCGTTTTCTCTCCAATTCGCGCTGTGGGGCCAGGACCCGATGCGGTTCTGACTCTGTCTGTCTGTCTGTCCGTTTGCCGTCCGTCCGATCGGGTCCCTGGGTCCGGTCGATCGCGGTCCGAAACGCTGCCAGAATTAATTATGCCATTGTTGGTGTATCAGAAACCCGGGGCGGGTGGGTTGCTGTGTGCGATTTTACCTTCCCGGCGTGTGTGTCTGTGTGCTGCCTCCTACAACCCAAAACTCGAACCCGGTCTTTCCCTGTGTCGCGGGCCCGTTCAGTGTCTTTAGGGGGATTTTTTTCTCTTTCTCTCTCTCTGTTTTCCCCCTTTTTCTTACCACATCCACATGGGGTTTGACCATTGCCTTTTTCGCGCGCGCTAATGCCCCGTATGCAAATGAACCGGTTCCGTACCGCGTCGACACGGTGTGACTCGGTTGTCGCATATCAGGTTTATTTTTTGTTTCTTATTTGTTTGTGTTCAGCGGTCAGTGTTGTTTCTTTTTTTTTGTATTATTTTGGTAGCCCATTTATGGGTAAAGTGTTTCTTTGATCAATTTATTTCGATAGTTTATTTTGTTGTGAGTTTCTGCTTGGTTTAAAACCATGAGGAAACGTTTCAAAGTCTTCATTTGCACCACCCCTCATAGATGCCGCCCGGTGTGTTGCATAGGAAGAACGAATGCACTGTGAAGAGTGCATTGATCGCGATCTTATCCTTGAATCTGTGGTTTACCGATTAGATAGTTAATGTGGTATAAAAATATATCCCATAGTTTACGAAACCAAAACGTACGATAAGACGAAGAAGTAGAAGAAATTAGTGTGATTGATGGCTTTTTTTTAAACCCTAAGTGTTTATCTAACAGTTTAGAAACATGAAACCAGGCTGATAACAACATACCCAAGCAGTGCTGGCATGAAGCGTGAAAGAGTGTGTTCAATTTTAGTCAATTTGGTTTTGTAGAAGTATAATATAAAAAAGTGCAAAATTGCAAGCATCCAAACCCGGTGGCCATAATGCATTAAGCAGTGTGCAGAAGTAGAAGAAAAAAAAAAACCAAAACGCAAGCAATCCAAGTAGCCATATACATATTCTCGAAGGTCCTGAACGGCCTCATCCGCAGCTAGTCGATGCCGCAAACAAGTGCAACTAGTCGTACAGCAGCAGAAGTAGCAGCAGCAGCAAACGGTAACGCCGCCAGTCCACGTGCGCGAAGATGATGACCGAACGGCGCAGTGATTTCGTGCTCAAGTCGGGCTACATGGTGAAGCGGTCCCAGAACAAGAAGCGCTTCACGCCGGTCAACTACAAGACGCGCTGGTTCGAGCTGACGCGCTTCTACCTCTCGTACTATGATATCGGCAATCTGGAGGTAAGTTGGTTGGTGGTTGCTGCGCACCGGGCTCTCGGTACGCAGGCAAATGTGTGCGCTTTGGCAGGTTGCCGATGTTACGCTAACAATATTAACCGAAGCGAGGTGCGCGTCTGCTGTGCTCTGGTGATCGTTTTGTTATGTGTGTGTGCGATTAACATGCGAGTTGAACAGTACTAATAGACATTACACATTACAGTGACTACGCCTTTGAACGTACGCAGGCGGTTCTGGACGCTAATTGCTACATATTATAACAAATTAAAACACAACAAACGAGACACGAGCGATCAAACTCAACACACCATGCTTGCTGACATCATCGTCATCATGATCATCATCACGCTTCATCATCTACAACAGCTCATCGTCCGCCAAAATCGTCACTAATCGCTTGACCATACCCTCATAGCAGGCGATCATGCTCTCTCTCTCTCTTCTCGCCCTTTTCGTGGTGGCTTTTCCATCGATCATTGTCATCGGCAGTGGAAACAATCATGTCGTCGCCGTTCAATTAACCCCATGCGAGTAGTGTGTTGGTGTTTCTAACTGTGTTGTTTAGTGTTACCGCGGTTTGGTGCTGGTAGTGCCGGGGAGCTGCATAAAGAAGCTTCCTTTCCATCTTTATGGCTTTTGGGTATTGTGTGTTTTCGTTGGTAGTGTGTTTCGCTTGACCGGAAGAAGAGAGGCAGACGAAAATCTGGCACTCACTAATACACATTAAATCTCCGATAAGCACACCCTAACGCCTCAACTTATAGAAGAAAAAAACCTCCCATACACTACCGACCGTCATCAATCAGTGTCATTGAGGTGGATCGTCGCGGTTTGCTTGTTTGGTGTGTTTTCTTTTTTCTAGACAGTGTTTTTTCTTCTTTCCTAAATCCATTGCAAACAAACGTTTCCGCCGGGAGTGCTGGGAGAAAAGGGAGAGACACGCAAACGCAGATAAAACTGCACCGAAAGCATTCCTACTTTCGGGTCGTGTGTTTTTGTTTTCCATTCTTTTTGTTTCATCCTCAAGTTTATTCGCAAACCATCGCCGTTCGTTACGTTCCAAACACACCGTTTTTTTTAGAGATTTATCTACAGCTATAGATGTTATGAAACTGTTATGTAATTATGTTTTCATTAGGTTTTGTTTTATGTTTGTTTTGAGTGAATTTTAGAACCTTTAAGAAAAAAATACAATACAACTTTAAGTGATTTTTCCATCTCTACAGTCCCTGCGTGTGTGTTGAATGTGAATGAAACAAAGCTTAAAGATGCATGCATTGGGAGAATAGAATTGCCAAAAGGAGAAAACACAAACAAGAAAATAGAAATAGAGAAATAGATTTAACAAAAGTAGCCCCTTTTGCGGATATGTTTTACTAAGGTATGTAACACTAATACTGATGTGTGTTGTACTGATCATTGCCAGCAAACAACGTTCCGTGCGTCTGATCCGGTTCGAAGGACTAAAATTAGGAACTGATATTAATTTGCTTAATGATATCAAAATTAGTGAAACTGTTTGCCGGCTTTTGAGTGTCTTCTTTTGTTTGTTTTTTTATTGCATGTTTGATGTAGTTTGAATGTTTATATATTTTTTAACTATATGCTCCTTTTCATAGTTGCACATTTCATGCAAATTATTCATTTTAAAATATCGTATCATTCCTTTAATCGTATAATAATTTAAATCCCTCCCGCCTTTGAAGATGACCCACATCTTCTCTTTCTGGTCGGTTCTGGTTTCGGTCTGATTTTTAATATCCTCCCCCCCCCCCCCACCCCCCTCCAGCTCCAGAGATGAGTTTATCATCGATCGCTCGTTCGCCACCGCTAAGTATTATGTTACGGATTTTCTCCGATCGCTTCTAAAAGCATATGAGAATAAATTTAGCACATGTTGCTGCCTCTGCCCGGCTACCTACCAGCACCACAACCTATCAGCGAAGCGGATGCCCTGCCTTATAATAAGCCAATCCGACAAATGCGCGATAGGAGGTTCCCATAGATCGCGGACGCGGTACCGCCGCCACTGCCGACCACCCGGCGTAGTAGCGTGTGTGCGCTCTTTATAACAAGCTGATTAAAGACGCCGCACAACAAGACGTTTGACGTTGTTGGCATATTTTTTGTTTGCTGTTGTAGTGTTTTCGCTTTTTTTCTGCGCTCACCTCTAGGGCGCACAAAAGTGAACCTCTACACCCCATGTAACAAACAAACAAATCATTCACATTATTCCAATGAACGGACGGGGAGGGGCGGCAACGAAACGAAATCCACACATTTTCGATCACTCGCCGTCTTCCGCCAGTGTTGTCCGCATTCAGTGAGAACCAGGCACGTTTGATCGTACACGCACAAAGCACACTACACACTATCGATGCAACCCTCCTCCCTGTGTACGTTACTTCGTGTGTGTGTGATGGGTTTGGGTACAACCCCTCTCCCCCCTCCCCCTTCAAAATCTGCAAATTCGGTGTGCTGTCTTTGGGTTGGCACCCCCTTGTTGGCGCGTAATGATTCATCTTGATACGCGCCCCGGGTCTTGCTAAGATTCGCAAAAACCGACGCGCCGGCCTGTGAAAAGTGCGGCTTAATAAATTTGATATTTACCTCCCCAATGATCGGTGATCGTAACGCACCGATAAAAAGGTGAAGGAAACCCCGAGCCGAGTCGTTTGCTCGCTGATCCTGCTGACGGTTCCGTTCCGCCGGTGGTCCAAATCTAACGTGTCAGCGATGATTATATTTTAGCGGATGCCGCTTTGCCTTGGTTCGGTTTGTTCGGTTCGCTTTGTCCGTGCGTTTGTCTTTTGCCGCCCAACGAAATAGGAGTTTGTATTCTGTAATTCTGGCGAACGATAGGTAGAAGTTAATGAGAAAGAAGCGTGCTTTTTTGTGTTGTTATTGTTTCTGCATTGAAGAATTTAGATGTTTTTTTTTTTTTTTTTTTTTTTTTTTTATAAATATATTGCAAGCATTTGTCTTTTGGCGGTGCAAACTGAACTGGAAGGACAAAAGGACATCAAGCACACACTCCTCAAACTGTATCTCGCGTGTGTGTCTCGTTTAGGGTGTGATACATTAGCATCGGTCATCTTTGCGCTTCGATCCCTGGTTCAAATTCCCACGAATCGAGCGAGCAAGAAGCAGCGGCATCGATCGACTTTTACGATCGTTTCACCACGCGGGCGTGATCGGCGTGGCCGGGGGGTACGTGTTAGAGAGACATCGGGAATGCATCGCTGAAGTTGGGCGATAGTTTTCTACGAATCTTCCGCCATGATTCATCTGCGTCTTGTGTGATGATGGTCCCCGCCATGGGGTGGACATGTTTATTGTCACACGAGCCGAGCCAGCTCATTTGAATGTTTTGGGTGATGGTGGAGGACGCGATGCAAATTTAATTAACATACTCGAGTTTAATTGTTTCGCCGGGAACAATAGGGAAGCGAGATGTCATTTTAGTAATATTTATGGTACCGCGACCGACGCGCCTTGCCTTGCTGTAAGAAGATGTGGCGTGTGTTGATGCGATTTTCTCGAAACTTGATTTAATTAGTATTTTAGGGTTGTTTTAGCGAGAAATGGCCAATGATTTATGATGCATTGTATTGGGTTTTTCCTTTTTTGAAAGAACCGCATTGATTGTGTTCGCTTTGATGTATTATAAATCGTTCCAGATGATATCACAAAAACAAAAAAAACATTGATTTATGGGAACTTAAATGCAGTTTAAGAAAATTGGAGTTAATACTATTAAAACGATTTCGTCGACCAATTATTGTAATGAGTCGCTATCACATGTTAAAGCTTGGCAAAAGTTGTTAAATATTGGTATAGAAAGGCCTTAAATGATGGCTTTAATCTTCCATATCTTTGAATGATATATTTAACGCACAATTTGTAATTTAATTTGCCGTTTCTGTACTACCGTTTGCTTTAAAAAAGGGACAATCAGTGTCGATTTTTCATGGGTTAATAGTAATAGTATCCTATGAGTCAGTAGACAAAATTTGAGACCTCTTTCAGACGAACCTCTTACCGTGATGGCCGAAATAGTAGTGTCTAAAATGGACACCGTGCGGCAGTTTGTGGACGTTTCATAAGACTGTTCCGATATCTACAACATCTTGGAACTGATAGACAACAATTAGAACATCGGAAGAAGGGCTAGTTCTGAATGGGCGACGACACTAAGCGACTTGAGGTTCCAATGGAAGCTGAAAATGAAGACCGAGGGACATGTAGCTACATTGCTGCCTTTAGCTTGGCCAGGAATTCGTTGCAACTGGCTAAACAGTGAAATAGTTCCTCTGGGGTATATGAAAAAACATATCAGGAAGCAGAATTTACGTCCATTGGCTTCAAGCAATGACGCCATGTCTTCGTCCATGGCCCTGGCGGAATGGGGGTACATGACCCAAATTTCGGATAACTAACGTAAGGCAGCTCGCAAGGTCGTAGATGTAATGTTTGGCAAGTAAATATTAAAAAATGAATACTTTTAAAGGATTCTTATGGAAAGTATCAGAAAACAGAAACAACAGAAAAAATCATTTTTTTTAATGCCAACGTCAATGCGGTTGACGGTACTAAGAATGTCTTCTGGTGACTTCATGATCATTTTTATACTTTTGTAGAATGATTGCATCGTGTTGTGAGCTTATTTGTTGCGTTTAGAAATTGTATTATCTTGTGATATTATTGCTATTACAATGTAAAATTATTTTATTTTATTTTCTTACCTCTTCCATATTTTATTCAACTGGTACTTCCTCTTCATAACAAAATCTTCCCATTCAGCAATACGGCCTTCTTGGACCGTTCCTCCTGAATAAAACAAAAAATCTTCCCACCTTTCTCATCGCCAACCCTCAGGCGGACTTTTGTTCTCAAACATCTATTCTTTTGCACTAATGCCGTTCGTTTTCTGACCTACCGCGTGCGCACAATTTTTCTGTGCGCATTCGGCAAGGCGGCGGGGTGTTAAATGTGTGCCTTCGCCACAATGTTGTTGTGCCGCTGTTCATTATTTCCACGACCTATCGAAAGGTGAGGGAGGGGGCGCTAGTCCGTCAAACCCAAGCGCCGTCGGCATCAGCCCCCCCCCCAGTAATAGCGGCTGGCACACTCGGCTGCGCAATTTATGCGATAAGTGGTCGTCCCTTTTTGGCCGGTTGGTGCGCGGCCAGGTTCGCACAACCAGGAAGCTATCTCCACCAGCACCAGGTCCACTAGGCGAAATGAAATGAGGTCGACAGTCTTTATGCCGACGCCGACAAGGGGGTGTCGCATACTTGTTTCCATCTTTCGCTGCTTCAACCCCGCGCTGTGTTTGTGGCGTACATAACGAAACTAACAAAACAATACGGCGCGAGAGGACGCGCAAGCTAAAAGGGCGCAGTGGGAACGCGTAGCATAAAAGCACACCGTGTGCTGCAGTGTGTGAAAGTGCGAAGGAAGTGTTCCCATCCCCCTGTGCACCCCATCAGCCGGGTGGGGGTGGTTGTTTGGAAGAAAGTGGGGCAGGGAAGTGCACCATCAGGAAGAAGGGAATTCTTTGCATTGCTTTACGAATCGTTCGGGCTTTGGGGGTGGTGCAGAATAGCAACACTTTAAAGTTACAAAACTCATAAACTCATGGGTATCAATATGACTGCAAATTGATGTTTAATAACTCCATAATAATAGCGGTTTTTGCTTAATTTAATAAATAAATAAAAGAGCGAAAAAGATCATTTTTCATTTGTTTTCCATTGATTGATTCAAATGGAAAGTAATCGAAAATAACAACAAACACAACAACGGAAAAGAAAGCTATATCAATGATTTTCCACTTGTCCTATTTCGTGCGGCTAACGCGAACCTAAACTATTGCGCATCCTTTCGCCTACCAATAGAGGATACTCGCGTACAAATCCATATATGGGTGACGATAGGCAGTGGGATGTTGTATGCTTTATCTACACCTTCAAATGGGCTGCACACGCTCTCTCTGTGTGTGTTAGTATGTGATGTGTGAGTGCCACTGGCAGTACTACTACTACCACGCCGACGACGAAGGGTGACTGAATTTGATTAAGGATGCGGCACCACTGGATTGAACAAGCGAGCGCGCGTCATTGTTGATGTAAGGGATTAATGGTGCCGCCGGTTCGCTAGGATTTACACCACACCCTTCGGCCAAAAAAGTTGAGCATAAACGGAAGCACGATTTCCCCTACTGGGTTTTATTTTACCTTTCGGTAATGTATTTGGGGAATTTTCCTTTTAGAATAAGAGCTTGTTTTGAGTGCTTAAATCACGCCCAATTGAACAAAAGTGCAGTCAAACTCTTGTTAAAAAATGTGGTTTTAATGTTTCAATTAATTTATTTACTTTTCAATGCTTCATCGAAACCCCTTTTTCCACACCTTCACTTATCTCTGCTAACCCTTGTTGAATGTGCCAATGTTCAAACCTTCCGATAGAACGTGTCGAAATGTTCCTTTCCCTGTGTGGCGCGTACCCCTTAAGGGTTTTCAATCGGGGTCGGAAAACTCACCCATCACACATACACGTTCACATCCGTCTTTCGGGACACTCCTCCTATTATCGCCCGTGCGCTTGTATTGGTGCCATATCAGCTGGCTGCTGTGCTGCAGTACAGCGTACAGCGCCAGTGTATTGGTAACGGTCGCGCCTCCGCACCGATTTTCCATTTAGGGGTGGCGCGGGCAGCATGGAGGAAAAACCTTTTTGCGTCCGTTCGAACAGTAGTGTTGGTGTGGTGTGTGTTTGGTAGCGGAAAATGTTCGTGTACCGCACAGGCTCGCAGCAAGGAGCCGCCCAATCCTGTTTTTGCGCTTGACACGGGAAGGAATAGGACACGCGTTCGGTCCGTCGCGCTAGTAGACATACCGCAGTACCGCAGCCGATTGATAAAATTTGCTACAAACTGAAAGTTAAATGTGCACGCATTATCGGGAGTTGCGTTAATTGGTGGCCGAGCTTCTAGGAAAAACGGTTGCGACGAATTTGCGGCAAGTGCGTAGGTTGCAAATTGCCCTTTTCGGGGCTGCGCTTTTCCGGTGAAGGTGGTCTGGTGGTGCTGTGAAAAAGGCAATCGTCGTGGGTGTGTTGTGTCTGTAGTGGAAGAGGAAATTTCTTCTTAAAAGAAGTGTATTTTGTGGAGTGGAAAAGCCTGTTTTGCTTCCCATATTTCCCCCTCATTGAATCCAGATGTTGCGAAGGAAGCATTCGGAAAGAAGGGTGTGTTATATGCTCGTCTCGCCCCTCATGCTTAATGAATGAGCTACTCGCATAAGTATAAAAGTGAAGAAGAGTTGGGTTTTCAAAATTTGCATCACGCAGTGCATTCTCTTCCCGATACGTGCTTGTCTTTGCTAAAGCGGTTTATCGCGAAAAAAAAGAAAGAATCTAACGCCACGGAAGGCTTGACGGGATTGACAGGGCTTAGCCTTTGTGTGGTCGTGCGTGCGTGCATGCGTTCGTGTGTTTCATCCCCTCGGAACGCAACCAAAAATCATCTTTTGCGGTGTGCGTGTGTTGACCATCGCGAGTAGTATTGTTGGTGTGGCTGTGTCTGTTTGGGTGGACATACAAAAATCCCTTTTGACAGCCCTGCCCAAACACAACCCCTGTCCCCGGCTATCCGATTATGGCAGTGTAGTGTGTACGTGTGTGTATGTGTGTGCGTGTTTGTGTTTGTCTTTGACCGGCTAGACACACTGAGCGTTTGAAGCGTTTGACGAACCCTCTCCACCCTGATTGGAGGAACGCGCAGGAGTTTTGGATTAAGGCAGGGACGGGCGGATATTGTTGACGGAGCGTGCCTGGCGTGCTCCGGTGGCACTTGATTAGACGTGGGATTTTGAAGAGGTAGGTTAGGTGCTTCGTGGAGCGTCAAAAAACGTGACACTTAATTAAATTAAAGCTAAAGAACATTTGTTTGCGAAATTTGAAATCTGTGTTCAATCATTTAAAACAGCTTTTTATGTACTTTGTGTTTGTTTTTTATACATATTTTTCTGTTGAATTATTGCATAATTTCGCTGGAATTAAATTCATCATTGTACAGCTTAAAGGGTATCATCTCGCTGAGCATCTCTGCTTTAAATGCTTTTTTATCGGTTGAATTTATATCTTCAGCTTCCGGATTGCATTTGCTTCTTCTGGGCGCATTTTGATCGCTTCGTAAGCGTACTGCCGCCTAAAGGGAGGCAAATAATTTAGTTTGCAGCCTGCACTTGCTCAACCCCAATTTTGCCGGAAGATACTAGATCTATTCGTTTTTTTTCTCCTCCGTCTCTCTCTCTCTCTCTCGCTGAATGTTCATGAATGTTTTGGCAGCTAGCCAAGGGGAACTCGGGATTTCGACCGAAAACCCGGAGAACCTTGGACGTGTTTTTGAGTAGCAACGACGACCACCGACCCAGATACGGCGTCGTGTGAAGGGGCAATATGTGCCGTGGATGTTATTTAAAACTGCATTAGCATCGATAGTTTAGTGATTATGGGAGTTTGTGTTTAAAAGTTTGAAACTATTGCTTTAAACAGGAAACTTCCTTTTGGGTAATTTCGTAGAGAGTTGATCAAGTTACTTGCAGTGCGTTGATCACAGTTTCTGTAACTGAAAGTGGAACTCATTGTGCATCCGGTACACTGTACACACGTCTTCTTGCGCACACGGTAGGGAAAGTTAGTTCGAACCGAACCCATTCTGCTGCCTGTTTGATGCTGTGCCGCATTAATTGAATGCTGTGCTGCCCCAATAAACACACAAAAAAAAACGCTCAACAAAACGAGTGAGACAGTGTACTGTCGAGTTTTGATCGGAAATCGAAAGGTCTTTTGTTTTTTTGAATGAAACCGTAGCCGTTGTCGGCCCACTTTCGTGTCCGGACCCGATGGTACCGAACGGACATAAATCAGCTATCAGCTGGGAGTAGACAAGCGGGAGTAACGCTGCCGTTGCAGTATTATTCAGCCTTCAGAAGTTCTTTCTCACCCTCCTTTTGGACATAGAAACTCCCTCCGAGACTCCTGAATGGCTTCATCTCGGTGAGGACCTAGTTTTCCCTTGACAATACACACTCACTCTCTCTCTCTCACCGTCTCTTCTAGTCGCGGGGGGTGAAGTTCGCGGGTGGTAGCGCGGTAGTCGAATGCAAGTCTTTTGAAAGCAAACTCAAGCGATCATCTCCCTCCATGCCGGAACCCTTGAAAGCTTTTGGACATCGATGGGATTGGTACGTCCGTAACACGACACTGCGTTTTGTAGGAGGTAGAGTAGGGTCGTTGTTTGGTCCCCGGGATGTTGGACGTAAACGAAGACTACTGCAGCAGCAGGATGATGATTTATAGAACGCTACAAATCTTGGGGGGATGTGTGTTTGACAATGTAATAGAAGTTGATAGAGAGACCGGCCCCCGGTTGCTGGAGAAAAGGGTTTGCGGAGGAACGCGATGGACGGTTTCAATTTAATCTTTCAATGGGAGAAGTGAGAACACTACAACCGGCCTACGAACTATGTCCCGATCGATCCTCGCGTTTTATTTGTGTCTGTCCCATTTCTCAAGACACATCCCCTTGTCCATTGTGTGTGCCCTTGTACGGTGATGCAGCTCCTAGAAGAGGTCAACCCTTGGGCCCTCTTGTTTGGAGTTTGAATTTAGAACGCTATTGTTACGACGAGGTTTACTTTTCATTTGGGGTGTTTTGTAGTTCTTGAAGACTTCTTCACCGAACGCTATGTTTTGTAAAATGATGCATCTTTCTCGGGGTGTAATAGAAACGATGAAGAGTATTTGTCTCGTTTTAGGAGTTGATTATGATGAAATTGAGCATTTTTGTGAAGATGTGTTATGAGCTTCCTTGTACACAGGCCAAAAGGGATACACAGGCACAAACAAGAAGGTCTGTTCCCCTTCACAAACCCCTTTTTGAGTGACAAATTGAGGTTTTTGGGATAACTAGGAGCACCAATATTGCTCGCTCGAGCTCCAAAGGTCACCGCCGAAGTACTTCCAGCATAATTAATACGCCTTTTGATGACCCGACGCTGGGAAAGATGCAACAGACAGGACAGGGCGGAGCAGCAGGCAGTAAAGCTCCCAGAAACATCCCATGATATATCCCGGTCACCACATTTTGGAATGTGGTGAACGCGTTGGCAAAAGGTCATCGTACGGGCTCCGCGCGCTAATCCTTATGCACGGTGAATAATTTAGATAGATTGCCCGGAACGGATAGTGTGTTGCGGCTGCGGTTTAAAATATTACCTTATTCGTTCCACCCGAAACACACGGGCTGCTGCTGATGATTGGAGTAGCAGCAGTAGCAACAGCACACCAGGCAGGAACGTGACGTACATCGTTTGTTACAAATATGATGAAGCTTTTCACCTCCCTCAGCCATCATCCTGTAAGCTTCACCTCCTTATTGGACCGCAAAGGGAATGCACACGGGACGTCATCGCACAGTGCAACATGCTGTGGTGTGGGGTACATTGGGAAGAGCCCAGAGGAAATAAGGCATCGGTTGTGTTCGAGCGCGCTACAGAAAAGTGATATTTCCGGCACTTGGGGGAGGTTCTATATTTCCCCTCCGTCAATACGCCATTGCGATTTCAGGATGTGTCCGTGTTTTGGAAAGGATATGAAAATGTGTTTCCCGGAAGCAAGATTTTCTTTAGAAATGTAGTTTGAAATCAGCTTATTCTTATTAGATTTGTAGCTTCTTTTATTGCTGATCCTGATCCTTGCTTATGCTTTCAATTTGCATGAACTTGTTCTAATCTAATCAAAGAGCTTTTGCATGTGTTTTTACTACTAGAATTGTTTGTTCTATTTCTTTCATCCTCATTGTTCTTCATTTCACTAAGTGTAAGTGTCTTCTTTATGGTTATTTCCTCTGTTCATATGCTCTTAAACTGTTTCTTCTTTACATCACTTGAAAAAGCACACTCTATTTACACTTTCGCCTTCATCTGTTTCGATTCCGACGCTTTTGCTGTTTGTTTTCTATCGTCGTGCTTCTCGTTCTGCTTCACACCGGACACCAACTTTTGGGGAGGAACCACAAGCATTTGCATCACTTTCATCATTTCCCTCAAATGCTGCACTTTTCTGCTTCTCACGTCAACTTATAAAACAAAACTCAACCCAGCACGTACACACTTACACTTTAAATAACACTTTTGCTAATCTCTTTCTCTCTGTCTGTCTGTATCGCTCGCTTAATATCACCATGCTGCACACATTTTCTGTGGTCTCTGTGGGGGGAATGGGAATGGGCCCGCACGTCATTATGAAGCGGAGGAAAGCTCAAAACTTTTACACCAAAAACTTTTACTAATTGTGTCGCTTAACCAATCCATTCTGTCCTATTTTTTCACCGGTTTTTGCTCCGCCGGCATCCACAGAAACGACGCGAGCGCGGCAGGATCAGTGTGAAGGGAGTGCGGCTCGTAGAACCAGCGCTTCTGCACGGCGAGGGCGGTGATGCAGCGGCACCGGATGTAAGTTCTCAGGCGGCGGGACACTGCACACCACCAGCGCACATCAATCTCTTTACTATCGTCGTTTCTTTTTTCGTTCCCACCATCCAGGGCTATCCGTTTCAAGTAGGATACTGCGAAAGTGACGGCATCTACCCGGGTACGACACTGCCCCAGTACACGCTGTATCTAGTGGCGGACAGCGAGAAGGAACGTACCGAGTGGATCTCCTCGATTCGGAAAGGTAGGAAAGGGAGGGAGAGGCCCGAGAGCATCCTTGTCAAGCGGTGTGATGTTACGATTTCATGTTATGTTTTTCCTTCCTTCCTCCAAACAGTCTGCGAAGAGTATAGTCCGAAATCGTTCAGCTACCATCTGGGCCTTTGGTTGGGCCGGAAGTGGTCCTGCTGCAGAAGTTTGAATCGCCGTGCGCTTGGCTGTCAGCTGGCAACGATATGGCCCGAGTACAACAATAATCCAAGTAAGTAAGTTCCAGGCAAAGGATCCTAGTGGTTCCTGTCTGGGACTGGGGCGGGTTTCTTTCAGCGTATAGAAGTCGTATAGAAGGTGATCCGATTAGACTTCGTGAAGCGACCTCAAGATGATGTACCTTGTAACAGCTAAAAAGAAATGAAATTTGAAGACGATGTGGACACTTGTTTCTATGCCATTTTTTATTTTATTATTATTGAATCTTGGAAATATTTCAGGATAGCAAGTGAAGCTGTCCTACAGTCTTTTATTACTACAAATGACTTGCCCTTTTTTTCTTGCTCGGTAAGGTCCCTTAGAATCGTTTTATGTTTTTTGTACACAAATTGAAAGTCTAAGGACGCTAAAGCTCTTACTCTTTTCACCTAGGATTGCATCCAATTGACGTTTCTATTGCTTTAGCACCTGTTAAGTGCTTGCCTGAGATTAGTTTTTTTAAGCCACAAGCCATCCCTATCCTCCTGTGTAACCTGTCCCCCAAGGTCATTGCAGTGAGATAAGCATTCCCGTACGATATAAGCTCGCTTTATGGGCAGTCCAATATGAAAAACGGAACGCTATGGTTTGAAGGTTAGCAGGAAAGGGAACCTTTAAGAAGACAGGTTAATTCCTTATTACACTCTGTGTGTGCTTGTGTGTGCAGTTTGTTTGTTGGTAGCGGTGGCGTTATGATGACAGCATTTACCTGCCCTTCATTGCCCGTTTTGTCCCGCTTTCAAAGCGTAGTTGCCCTTCTTTTTATTTGTGCCTTCAGAAGCTGTTTGCCTTTTCTATTTGTGCAACCTTTTTTTGCCTTTCGTGTGCCATAGACCAAGGGTGTGTGTATGCCACTCCTAGTGCCTTCGAGTCATCCTGGAGAGGGATTAATTTATGTCAGGCACAACGGTTCTTGCTATGGGTGCGTGTGTGTGAGAGTGGGAAGGAATGTGTCCCTGCTCCCTGCTCGGCAACGACTGCAACACAACCGGATGTTCCCGGGCTGCAACCGTGCTCAAGTAGGAGGCATCCGCTGTAGGCCTTCTTACCGCATTGGCGCTTCTCGGTGTTTGGGTGGTATGGTGTGTAGACTTGGGACTTCTTATCTGCACCTTTCTTGACGGGGCAAAACTTTCCTGCTGGAAGGATATCGGTCAACGGGGCAGCAGGTGAGCAGGTTGATGGTGGCAGCCTGTGCTGACAGGCAGCTTTTGCGCCGCACTGGCTTCAGGACAACAGCGTACGGCAATTGCAACCGCTTATCCCGGGCAGGTAGGAAATCCTTTCAGCCTCCGTTTTGCTGCTTTGTTCGGCTGTGAAAGGAAAGTTTATTTTAATGGCCTTTGCTACAGGCACACACACGCATATACACGAGGCAGTGTTGTCTCGGAAGAATAGAATGCAACTAAGAATGCATTCCTTTGTAGCATTCCTTTCCATCCTCTCTCGGGCGTACAATGACTGTGGGTAGGTTTTGTGCGCCCAAGGCGGAACTAATTTTTCGTTAATGAAATGCCACCAAACCTGCAATGAGATCCCGGGGAGGATCCGTGACAAATGTGTTACCAAATACCAATTTCTTTTAAATGGTTAGGGCGATCCTGGGACCTGGTTGGGTAAGCCATATGTGTTATCAATTACTAATTTTGTTTCGTTACTTTTTCGCTTTAGAAAAGAGTGCTTGTTTGCGCTGATGGGTTTTATGTTGAGTAAAATGTGAAGAATAACTCAATTCTGCATGGTAATCGGTGGTGCCTTTTTCAAACAAAAAAAAGTCCTTCTTCACGATAGTGCTGGAATGCGGATAACAAGGGTGTGGCGTTGGGCCCAGAGCCCACAGCGGGAGAATTCCTCAACACACGGACGCCTCAAATGGAGATGAAACACTGAAAACAAGATAATTGTGGAAGCTACAATTCCATTTGCTTTCATTAGCCAATGAATGAAATATTCATTTCACTAATCAAGAACCATTCCGTGCGATCAGATAAACCACTTAACGTATCTTCGCCATTTGCATTGATAATGTACCGTGGCAAAACAATGCAACCGGTGCCCCGCCAAACCTTGTGCGCGAGAGTGTTCTCACCCCCGTCATCAACGAACGATCGGTCGGGCTGTGTGCGGATCTAAAAATGGCACACATTTTTTAAAATTGTTTACCATCATGCAATGTGCCGCCGAGGGCTGAAACAAAACGGCCCCAGACGCAACTTCCTCTTCCTCGTACCTGGTTTTTTTTCTGATGTTCCACTGCGTCATGCCACATTTTCCGGCTGGTTCGTGATGAGTCTGAAGCCTTTCTGTCTCTCCTTTCCCACTCGGCACGAGCACAGCTCGCACAGTTTGATCTTCAGCCAGAGTTTGTAATATCATTTGTGTGTGTGCTCTTTTCTTTCTGTTCGCACCTCTTAATGACTCACGATCCGCACGGGGCGCACACGTGCCCCGCTTGTGGCAGTGGGAAGTAGTTTGAGCTGTGCACCAAATCATTCGCTCCTCACTGCATAGGTATAGGTAGTTTATCGGCGATGAACAGTAATTTGCAGCTTAATCGTGTGCATCAGCCATATCCTTTCGATCTCGGCCGTGGACGACGAGGGCAGCAAAACAGGCATAATAATCTGTACCGTGTCTGCTAAGCAGGTCAGCTGCAGAGTCGTGAGAGGAAGTCATCAGCGTGCGTTGTTGATTAGGTGTACGTTACATCAATGCCGAGAAAGGCGAAAGTGTTTGTTTTTGCTGCTTTCTTTTCTATCTCGGTCTGTGCTTTTCATTTAACATTTCGCAATGCTGCGCGGTGATTCATCGCGAGTTGAGCTGGTTTCGATCTGGTTAATCATTGTGTTGAGGGTTATGTTATAACAACTAGAAAGAATAATAAGTAACAACAACTACAAACAACAAAAACTACATCCCTAAGATCATCAAGATGCGGAAGCCAAACGATTTGAGCTTCAAGGGACGATCGATTATCGTAGATTGCATTCTTTCTCTCTCTCTCCCATAAAAACCGTAACGAGTTTAACCTCGTCCATGAAACCTTCCAAGCGTTGTAAGATAGGACCGTGCTTAGCAGACGCATATGCAAAAGCAGCACCGAAACGGGGGAAAAACCGGAAAGGGGTCGTGTGCCAAAAACACACTGTCTCCTGCCACATGGTTTCTAATTAGCGTCATTAGCCTTTTGCGAACAAACGATTCCCCCATGCGCGCAGGTTCGATGCTGCTGCTGCTGCTGCTGCCGTCGGCGCGTCTAATGATCATGGACAGTGTGATGTGTTGATGTTGATGTCTATTTTTGTCAGACAAATATGCAGAACAGAGCAGCAGCGTTGCTGCAGAGATTTGCGAAAGGGAAAGAACGGGCAAAAGGTACCTAACCGCCTGCCGCCGTTTCTTTTTGCCGTGACCGTGGATGAATGTTTACCACCGGAAATGTTGTTTGTGTGTGTGTGTTTTTTCAGTTTTGAGAAGGTGCACCTGTTGTTTCAATTAGTATCTTTGCTCTGCAGCTTTGCGCATACGACGGCGGAAGCAACGAGTTTTTGGGAAGTTAATTTGGTTCGAACTGTGCGCGACATGCGTCCGGTCCCTAAATGCAAGCGCACAAATGAAGCATGTCCTTCACTGACTTGTGTTTATGTGTTTTTGGTTAATTTGTTTGCAAATTGTATTGTGGACGAAGTAATTGGAGGAGAGCTCAATGCTTACGCGCCGTGCTTTGTGCTTGCGTTGCCGAAGTCCGAAGACCTTGTGAAGCTAACTTATCTACCATCTCTGTAACCTACACTTATTTTCTATGAATTTGTAAACGATTTGCATATTATTAACATTCATTCACAGTTTTATATCGCTTCTAAATCAAACCCTATTAGAATAACAGATGTTTCTCTTTTGCTTTTTATTAATCAATCTAGACCTTTTTGTGTGCGCTGGGTCCCGGGATCGGGAGATCTTGATCGCTGTACCAAAGTTCAGCACGATGCCCTCTCCCGCTTCGTATCGTATTTTATGGAATTGAAACATGAAAATCATTCCGAGAAAAACGGTAGAAACCTTTCTGGTGCGACCATAAATGCGATGAATTTCGGACGCGCCGATGGTTCAGGTGCCCCCTCTGCCCGGCTGCCGGATGGGGGCCGAAGTGGGTGATGGAATTGAAAATTTTAAATGCGATGAGTTTTACTACCGTCGGCTGTCGTTTGTGGTTGTGCTTGCTCCGTACACGTCTTCTACGGCGATGGGTTCGTCGCTGATGCATGCGTTTAAATTTATTGTTCTACGGGTCAATGTTGAGGTCTCTTAACTTTGTTCCTCTTTATTTTTTACATACCTCCACCAGGGAAGAGGGGGGAAAACAGACGTTTTACGGTGGTAATATATTTTATTCTTTCTCCTCTTGCACTGCGGTTTGCACGAAAACGAGCAGCAACGGCAGCAGCAGTAGAGAGACAGTACGCATATTTCGTTCCTTTCCCCAAAGGTTTAATCTTAAGGACTCCTGCTCCGACTGCATGCTGTGACGCGCTTTGGCGTACTTTTCCGTCTCGAACCATTCGAGCTCGCTGACGGAGCATAATCGGGGCAGATATTTGATGAGTTGTCTGCTGCCCTCTTCCGCAAAAGGCCAAATGCGCCCAGCTGCTGGCGGCGTGGCGCGTTTATCCGGAAGACCTCCTCGCTCCACATTTCGTTTTCCAGGGTGAGTTGATTTGTTTGGTGAGGATAATTCCACACTCACCGGTGGTTACGGACCATCGCAAAGTTTTATTGGTCGAGCTTTTCGAGCTCTGGTGCTGGGCACTGTGGTGGTGTGAGATTATTATCAGTTCGTTTTAAGCGGCACAGGGAGAAGCAGCAGAATGATAGATGATGGAGCGGAAAAGAGCGTTGACGAATCGGGGGAAGAAAGTTCATTCTTGCGCATCATCATCATCAGCATCATCGAAGAAGATCGACATTTATGGTTCTTTTTGTTGGGCGAATACTCTTCGCTCGGGACTGGATGAAGCGTCTTTGTCTGTCTCGTCCCTTGGGATTTTGGTAGATTGCCCCCCAAACGAAACTGAGGTGAAATAAAGCTGTATGGAAATTGTTCTTTTACGTGTGAGACCTTTTTCCTCCGTTCGTTTTTTGTTGTTGTTGTTGTTTGGTTTTCAACGAACCAGGGAAACCGACATTTCCGACGAATCGAAATGAAGTTTATTTCTAATGCACGTGTGAGCCATATGTCGTTCGCTTGGTGCGTTGACCTTGTTCTCGGTGAATAGGCGTAATTAGAGACGATTCGAAATAATTTATTCCTCCTGTCGATCCCAGTTTTTCCCTACTTTTATCATCCGACTTGTTTAAAGATTCTTGGATTTCGTGTGTCTGGAATAAAATGACGATATGTTCTGGATTGTTGGAGTTATTCAACAAATTGCTACAATTGCTCTTAAGTCGATAAGCTCATTCTCTGAACATCATCTAAGAAGATTAGCTCAATGTTCGGAGTAACCTGAACCCAGGGACTAACCCATTTCTTGATCAAAGCCCCATTCCAGCCTTTGGGACGAGAAAATTGTGCCGTTTGCAATGCTTTTTGTCTTTCCCTTCCTGCAGCACCTTTGCACGACACCCGGCGCAAAACTGCAAAACCATTTCGGTGCCATTTTTGCGCACACAGCAATAAGGCGTGGGACCCAGTGCACCGAACTCCCCCGAACCCAAGG
The DNA here is from genome assembly GCF_943734685.1 of Anopheles coluzzii. Taxonomy (NCBI): domain Eukaryota; kingdom Metazoa; phylum Arthropoda; class Insecta; order Diptera; family Culicidae; genus Anopheles; species Anopheles coluzzii. The sequence continues at coordinate 8,852,907 of NC_064671.1, forward strand.
TGTTGTGAAATCAATTTCAATAAATTATTCAAATGATCATCCAATACTCCTTTTCTCCGAGATATGCTGCGAGAGTTCGACCGAGCAGTTCGACCGAGATGCTGAGGTCGTGATGTTCCCGGTCCGGTTCTTCTGGTGCGACCCGGTTGCGAGGCGAATGGTAGGGTAGGGGACAAAGAGAGAACCAAGGCAAAAGGGCTACCCAGACTGTCGCAGTTCGCAAAGTTGTATTGAATATTGACGTCAGCCAGCAACAGGATTTTGTGTGTGAGGTGGTTGGTTTGCTGCAAACTCCGTGCACCGGGTAAGAAGTTCAGCAGGAGAAAGAAGCAGTGAGGTTTTGCTGATGTTTAAATTGTATGCATACAGAACTTCTTATGGTTGGGTACGTCGTAGCCTTTGCCTCGATAAGCAGCAATAAAGATGCTTATAACAATGAAGATTTTACGAGCGACACAAACAAGTGAATGTAGCACTTACAAAAGAATTCGTTGTTGATCGCAGAAGACATTCTGAGAAGGTAATAAGTTATGTTTCTGCTAAAAGAAAGTACATTGCTACCCATGCACATAATTAGCTACGCGTTATTCATTCCAGCACAGCTCCAATTACCTTTCTTTTCGTAAGAACGAGCTATTAAATCATACCGAGAGCACACTTTTTTAATTAACTTAATACCATACCTTTATTAAAATACCTCCCGTAGGCATAGTCTGACTGCTGGTGAGGTTTTTGTGAGCCCGTAAGAACGATCACCACCCTTCACCACCAAAACCTATGACACATTGGTTGTGTTGCTGCACTTATCTCACTCGCAGGGCCGGGTCCGATCTCTTTATAAACTCCGCCGTTTGCTGCGCTGGCAACTAAACCATATCTACCCCGCAAATGCTTTGTTGTTGTGTCAGTTCCGCCGCAACCATTATTGCATTAACCGTTGACCGTCCAGTTCCTTCCTGATCCTACCCCACCCTTGCGTTAAGTGGCTTATCATCGCGATCACGCCCGGCGGGGTTCAGTGGTCGGGTCTGCTTGCTTGCTTGCAGTTGGCTTCCCAATTAGCAGCTCATAACAATTTACTTAGCTTGTTTTTGCAGCGAGCTCTCGCGGTGCTCAGGCTTGAAAGCTGAAAGTAAAGAATTGTAAACCTTTCTGGAGTATGTGCTGGCAGCCACCCTGGAGGAGACAACAAGTCATTAGGTTTGAGTAATTCCTGCTAGTACAGTTGGTGGTTGTTTTCCATGTTGCTGTTAGGCACTGAAATGGGATTTGCTGGTGGTTTTGGTTGGTCCGGACGGTGCAACTTGGCGCTTAGTTCCTGCCCAGGTGTTCATACTGCATTTGGTTCGCGCAGCATGAAACCCTTTTGGGCAAATTCAGCAGAACACACAAGCAAGAACGAACTTTGTACATGGTGAAAGGCTTAGAATTGCTTCAAATTTGATTTTAAAGTATCCACGAAAGTCACAGATACTCCTATTTATTTAAAATTAATCTTATCGTACATATGAACAGCTTCCACTGAGTTTATGTCAACCAATTTTATGTGCTAATAAAATACCCTGACAAGCACCGCTGCTCCCAGAAAGGCAACATTTTTGGTAAAGATGTCATTGCCAGTGCATAAAACGGGTGAAGATTATTTATTATGCAGCACGTCATCATTTCACACGGACACCAACCGATGCCGTACTAATAACAACAATCACTGCGACCGTTTCGGGATCATCGGGATGAATGTGTGTTTACGGTGAACCTTCTGGAGCTGTACCGGGGGTTGATAATATTTGCACATTTGGGTTTCATTTCTTTATGGCGAAGAGCGTGTTAAGAAAGGAAATAAACTAAAACCAAATGTATCTGCAAGCGAGCGAGTGCGGGTTTTGTGTTGTTGCGATCGGTTCAATGGCCTGTTTCGCAGACGGAATGTTTTGCTGGCTCCAGACACAAAGAAAATGGCAAAAAGGATGGAACCCTTTTTTTCGCGGCTATATTTGTGCCGTTCAACATTGAGAAACGGGATCGGATTGCATCATTTTAGTGGTTTATTTCATAATCTTTCTAGAAGTATCGTTTCCTATATGAGAGTGCCTCAGTAATATTAATGTATTTTCTTGTTCTTGATCTCTTTCCAGGTAAGTCGAATGGAAATCATTGGGAGCTCTCTAGTAGTGCGTAAGATAACTCGTCTGATTAAATCCTTACAAAAACCGTAATCGAAATCTCCGGTGGGAATAGTAATCATTGAACGTTTTGTACCCCTTTAATGCGTGGAGTGCAGTGACCCCTTTCTGAAGCTGAGTCCAATCGCACACACCCCCAACATGCTAAAAAAAAGATACACACACACACAAAAAAGATAAATGGTTCATGAAGGTTTCACCATCTACTCTACGTTCCGCCAGCTCTTCTATTTATCTTTCTGTGTCTAGTTTCCATCCCCAACTCCCTCTTTCGTCTGATCTTATGATCACTTTTTTGTGACAATCACTTAATCATGCTTGTGTACCACACACTTTACTACGCAAAGCGCTTAGTTCTCCGTTTGTAAGCGGTAACAACAATGAAAGATCATGTTTTTATTGTAATCTTTCCCTCAAGTACCAAACCCCCTTTTGGTGGGTAGTGGCCCTGTGTACGAATGTGCGCTCAAACGATCGGGTACGGGTGCGAAAAAGAGATAGGGGGAATGGTTTTCTTCCCTTCTTGCTTGCTACCTCCCGTCACCTTTTCTTTATGCGGCTTTCCATCGCCCATCTCGAGAAGACCTGTTCCCTGTGGGGGTCGTTTGCATGTGTTCGTAGCATGCGCTCCGGGAGCGCTGGAACCGTGCGCACTGCGGGCTGGGGAAGAGAAACCATTTGAAGTGGTATAGATAGTACCGCGGAGACACGCATACACCAGCTGCCTGCTCTAAAAGCCGAGAGCAAAGCTCACCAACTCGTATGTAAAGTTCGGTCATTCGCTCACTCTTTCTCCCGTTTCTGCGCCTACAGCTACTTGGTTCGTGCGAAGAATAAACCTCCTATCCCCCGCGGTAGTAGGGGTAGAACGCGCCACCCTGTGCCGTGTTTGGTGCACCCCTGTAGGCCGCACCAAACACTACCACCCTCTTCGGGAACGGTACGATCGACCTGTTGTGTGTATTGCCTGGTCGTTCACACGCGGACAAAGAGAGCATCCCCTTTTGCTACATATATCCCACCAAGAAGACGAACGCTGCACACGATCAGACTTGATCGAGCAAGACTTGTTCAAGACGGAGGGCCTTAATCTGACCTGCAGCCTTCGGGACGTTGCGGCGAAGGAGGAAGAGTTGATTCTTCGAGCTGCGGATGGGCCAGGAGATTTGTCTCGATTCTTGATCCGCCCAAGAGCTCTCTTCTCTGGAGTTCGGGAACTTGGGGAGTTCGTCTGAAGTTGCGCTGCTGCTGCCTTTGGTTGGTGGTGGTTCACCCTCTTCAGAAGCTTAACTTTTGGAAGCATGATGATCGCTCTCTTCGCTCCCGTGTTGATCTGACTGCGGCTGTTGTCGCTGCAACGACGAGCTTGTGGTTGTGAAGTTGCCAACCATCTTTATGCTCTCCGGCTCTGTGGCTGTGTGCGTGGTTCGCACGCGTTCATGTTCGAGCATGATCGAAACGGAACCAGCATGAGAGCGTAAGAGCAAGCGAGAGAGAGAGAGAGAGAGAGAGAGAGAGAGAGAGAGAGAGAGAGAGAGAGAGAAAAAAGGCGAGCGAGAGTGCCCATGTTTTGATGGCACGGGTTTCGGATGTGGAGGGCTTAGTTGTTGCGTTTCTGTCGTACACTTCGGACGTACACTTTGTACCGTCCGCGTGAACCGTCCAGTTTTGTCGGACCCGTGGTTGTGTGTTTCTCCCTTCGTTTGGTGGTCCTGTTCCCACTTTGGTTAGTGTTTGGCAGTGTTTGTGCGCATATGTGTGTGTGTGTGTGTGTTTTGAATGTATTAGGAACCATTTGCAAAACTGTGGAAACATGAAGAAAATTGTATGACCGTTTTGGAGAAAATTGTATGACACGAAGCAAACATCGTGCTCGTAAAATTCAGTGACACGTCAAGCTATTACAAGGGAGGGACAGAGAGAAGTAGATTGAGCGTAAAACGGAGAGTTCGATCGTGACTGATCACCACCTGCCCAGTTGTGTTCCCGAAGCGAGATGGTCAATTTGGGGATTCGATTTCGAAAGTTAAGATCGCCACAACACACTGATCATCATCTCCTCCGTCCCTCGTTCGCTTCGCAGTGCTTCCCTTCCCGTGTGTTCCGCAGTGAAAAGGCAGTGTCACATAACAAAGGCAGCCAAGTTCCAAGCCCAAGCAGGAAGCAGCAACAGAAAAATTGAATTCGCGTGAGATTGTGATCATCTCGCGGTACGCCCTCATTCGTGCAAGTGCACGCGGTCGCGAAAACGGGGAAGCGAGAGAGTAAGGTAGCTTTCGTCGCTTGCTGCAGCGTTGAAGTCGCCGTTCCTTCCCGTGCGAGCTAATTGCAGGGTTGTGCGAAAAGGGGCTCGAAAGTGCAAACGCGCGCGCGCTCGCTCTGCAAGATGAAAGTGGTCGCGGTGTAGTGTTTGGTGTTCGTTTTCGGTGTGCGCGGACATCACACGGGCCCGAGTACAACGAGTGACCGAGCGAAAAGAGTGTGCGTTGCGTGTGGTGTCCCTCACTCTGTGTGTGTGTATGTGTATTCCAGAGGAGTGAGACTGTTTCTAATTCTACCGCCGCTGGCTGTGCTTATCTGTGCCACCTTTCAAACCAACTTCAAGAAGGACCCAAACTCCGGGGCGCTGAGTTTTCTTCATTTTGTGTTGCCTTTGGGGTTCGTTGCTTGCTGTTCGATCTTTCAAACTTGTCTCCGATCGAGACGAAGGGGTTGCTGTTGTATGTGTGTAGTATAGCCATGCCACAGCCACTTCACGGCCGGTTTTTGGTGTGAATGTGTGTGTGTGTCTGGTGTGAGTTAGATATGCGTGCGCGGGGCCTGCTGCATCGTGTACCTACTGCACCAGCCCTCGATCGACACGCAGGCAGGGACAGGTTTTCTCAGCAGGTCAACTCGTCTTTGTTTTGTTTTTAATGCTTTCCTTCGTTTCTGTGTGGTTTAGAAGAAGCGGAACGTGCACCGTCACCCGTCCGCTTCCTCTGACAAGTGTATTTGTGCGTGTATTTTTGGAACTGGCGTTAATGTATACATATCTATTGCCGAACGTATCGTTAGACAAATAATTGCAAGAAGAGTAGATACGGGTAATTAAAGCACCACTTTGTAGCACTTTGATCCTACACGGCTGTACGGTAATCACCATCAGAAGAGGAGTTGCTGTGCTTCCTCTCCGCGCGTATCTAATTATCTTCATCCTTGCTGATCCGTCGCAAGGTTCGATGTACCTACGGACTAGATCCGGCAATTAATCTTCTAGTTGAGCAGCTCTTGTTCACATCACATTAAATCGAGTGACGAACAAATTGATGTTGTACGATTTTAAGTACCTACTGTATGCTAATGATTGTATACCGTAACATCTAGCTTTTTGTGGAATAAGGAGCGTTTGGATAAGAACAACATGAGAGCTACATAGGACTTTCTTCAACAACAACAAAAAAGACAAAAATTAGAAAGGCCAAGCACCGTTTTCTATTCTAGCTTACATTAGCATTATTAATGCAATCACTTCCTACCTACTTCTAGCCTTCTTCAACGTTCTCTCCTCCATTCGAACACGAGCTCCTCTGCCTCTCACATCGCTTGGCAAAAAAAGATCGAAAAGAACAAAACCGGTTAATCTATAAGTACGATTGTCCCTGCGCTGGTAGGCAAATGGCTGTCTCCACTGCGTTGCGCAGTTAAGCACGCCATCGACACCACCTTACCTGTTTTTCTCTTCACCTCACAACACGCTTCCGAAGCGCATCCAAAGAAGAAGGCATTAGACACTCGCTCGCACACGCCCCACCGACAGGCGGGAAGACCGGTTGACAGTACCTAAGTTCTGTATGCAAATTTGCCAAAGCAGCGTGCAAACGCAGCGGCACACAGCATGATCTTTGGCAAAATGTCATAAGGCGCTGTCGCAAAACAGAGAGGACACGAGACGTTGTGATAAGGCTATGCACATCTCCCCTCTTCACCATGCAGTGGCGGCGAAGGTGCAGTTGAAGTGTGTGTGTGTGTGTGTGCAAAACAACTCCACAGCAGCAGCTACGCCTGCATTATGCAATGGTGTGCACCGCTGCAGCAGTAGGTTGCAGTTCATAATTGTCAGCTCGTATTGACCACCACCAGGGCAAGCAGCCTAAAAGGTGTCTTTTTGTTGGTGTTTTTGTTACCATTTTTCGGCCGTTTCGTTACGCGACGCGGTTTCAATTTCTGGACACACTGACAGACTTCGAACTCGGGTTGTCGAAGGAATTGGAGGTGATCTTGGGTGCAAAAAGCGGTGCCCATGGGTCGGTGCCATTTTTTGTTGGTTTGGTGTGGTTTGTTTTGTGCAGCGTGGCAAATGCAGTGTAGATATACGAGTGTTTTTTCTTCTTCTTCTTCTCCTCCTGTCCTGGTAAGCAAAACCAACCTTCCCGCGTGCTCCATCATTCCCTTGGATTGCGCGATCTCCGCAGGTTATAAGACGATTAACGATTCCGTAGATCGTGGCACCGGTGGACGTGTACGTGTCGCACTTTTAACGTCGGTGTCTTTCTTTCTACACCGAACCCGGCTTCCCGCTTTGCCTACCCGCGTGCGCCAATTGCCCGGAGACCCAACGGGCGGGTTGCAGTGTTTGAGAAATGATCCAAGCACTACGCCCGGGCAGCACTCTGCGCTGGACAACTAGAGAGAAGGGCAAACAATGCGCACTTTTGTTGCAAGGAGCCTGTCTGGGCGAGCTGGTTGAGTCTTCCCTTCCTTGGTTGGCCCTTCCCTTCGTAGCTGGGCAGTGTGATATCTCGTTTGAGCAATGATCTTGCCGCCGGCGATCGTAAGTTTTACCACCGAGCCTATGACAAACCTTAACAGGCTCTTAGAAGGGGCCGAGAGCTACCTTGCAACAGAGCGGTGGGTGGGGGGGAGGCGTTTTGCGTACGACACATTGCGTTCGGGTCCAGCTGTGCAGCATTGAAGGTGCTTTTTTGTTGGTGTGTTGCGATTCGATCTGCAATATAAAGCAATGTGTGGCCATTGGAGATATCTTGGAGCTGTGTGCAGACAGGGGTAGTGCATTCGAAGGTGACGCGTTTTTTTTCTCTTCTGAGCACACCACGAACGCAAGTGGACTTTATCGAGACATTTGGCGGATGATTGTGGTGCACGCGGGCGGGGTGCAATAATTGATCGAAAGGAGGGTCAGTGCTTGGAAAGCTTTGATACGATTTGCACCGTAAGTAAGCGTAGGTCCAGTTCGATTTTGAGATAAGCAAATGGATGGAATTATTGGAGTGCGGTTGCAGCACTCCTGGAGACGGGTGAGATGCTTTCAATAAACTCGCTTTCAGCGCTGGTCACCTTGGAATTGTATGGTTATTGATGTCCAATGGAAGAATGTTGCAATAAACTCAGCAAACTCCACAAAAAAAACTTCAAGAAGAATCTGAATGTTGAACTTTTTTTCTTCTGTTGGATCACCTTACGAACCATCCTATTTGGAGATACAAGAACTATTGGAATAGTGTGTTGATCATCTCGCACCTAACAATTCATTGACCGACCCATTCCAACGCCAGACACCCTCTTGGTACGCTTGGTGGATTGGATTGGATTTATCCGTATGGAAATCCCATCCTTCACTCACCTCGAGATGCCAATCACGTACCCCACAACCGGTGGTTTGGTGTGAAGGTCACGCACCTTATGACTGCGATGATGCTGAGCAAAAAACGTTCCACACGCGTTGTCTTCACGGCAGCATCCAAAACACAACAACAACAACAACACCAACTGTTCGAGCGTGGCACATGTGCGACAGGTTTTACGTTCCAAAAAACCAAACTGCGCGGCCAACCGACACTTCTCGCCAGTGGATCTTCTCGAATGTCTCGCCAAACCGGTCATTCAACGATTGAACGACGCAAACCAAAAAAAAAAACTGTGTTTTGCCCGATAACGATATTGGAAAACTGGTTGTGTTCTGGCAGTGGAAGATGCGTTGTAGATGCGCAAAATCTGAAGGTCATTAGCCAGTCGTCTGGTGCTGCTGCTGACGTCTCTCGATCTCCAACTCCTCGGAGGAAAGAGTTTAAGTTTAAGAGCAATTTGGCGTTACAAAACGCCGAAAACTTTCGTATGATGCAAGCCCAGGATGGGTAATTGAAAACGAAACTTCATTTATAACGGGTTGGCACAGCAAAAGGAAAGTTAAACACATCCACCGAATCGTACCGAACAACTCATCTTAATAAGAAGAAATTAACAGCGATCAGCGAACAACGTTTGTTTGCACAGGTGGAAATTAAAAATGGCCCCCCGTCACGATGCGTGTTTCCAGTTTGCTAAATTCCCCCATTCCTATCCTTCATGTGCGGTGCGGGAAACGTTGGAAAAATTATTCAATATCTCACTCTCACAGGCTTTGCTTTCAACATTCGCCCGTTTCTGCTGCCTCCGTTCTTTCGCTTCCGATACGCCCGGGCTCGTGGTTTTATTTCCTCGCTGTAATTTTGTGGACCACATTTGGCGGAAAATCACTTTCGATTGTTTCGATCATGTTTAATTCAACCTCAATCTTTAAATGTTCCCTCCCTGTTGGCGCTCTTCGCAAGCCTTCGATGCTGCTGCTGCTGTTGCTGCTGCCTTCTCATATTCGGTAGTTTGTTTTGTTTTGATGAACAATCATACCAACCTAGGAAGCAGCTTTGCGATGGGAAAGGGTGAACAGAGTGAAAAGCTTGCGGGGAGGGGAGATAAAAATAGGACACGCTTCACGGACTATTATCATCGCTTACTTACCTCCCACCCCTTGCCTTGCAAATGACGTTGGGGAATTGGATTTTTCTGCACACTTTGCTGCTTTACCACAACACACGCCACCACCATCAACATTACGCGGATGTTGTGTCGTGCGTCGGAAGTATTTGGTTTGTTTGTGTGCTGCAATTTTGGGGGGGTTTCGCTTTTTTGGCGTGACTTTGATTGCATCTTTTTTTGGGGGGTGCACCATATCATTCATTCCGCAACGCTTTTGGGACACTGTCACTTTCAGGTTTCTGGGGGATTTTTGGTTTTTGCGTTCGTGCGGAAGTGAGAGAAAGTTGTTACACACGGCCAAACACAGCAACAATGACCGCATCAAGACAGTGCGGCAGTGTTTCAAGTTGTAGCAATGATAGGATACAGGAAGTTGCGAGAATGGCAAAACCAGCAATTGATAAACACGCTAAAATGCTATAAAGTAGTGGATTATTGCAAGGAACCAACTGTTCTTCACGATTGAATAGCAAGAAGAGGGAGAGAGAGGAATAGAGAAAGAGAGAATCAAATCATCCCTACCAACTGTCTTCACCGAATGATGTCTGTTGACCCCATTTCTTGGCTGACAAAATTCAATGGAGCTGAGTCGCAAACCTGAAACCCGGTTTGGATGTTTTTTGTTAATACCAGTCGTCAGTTCCTACACAGTGGAACGATTTCTGCACAGTGATTCGGAGGTCTTAAAAAACCAACCCTCCTCCGATTCAGTGTGTGTGTGTTTTGTGTGTCTATAAGGCTATTGGGTCTTCTGGCTTTGTGTCTGCCAGACATGATTTTTGGAGCTTCTAGCAAGCCTTCAAGTAGCAATCTCGAGGTGAAAGAAGCTTACGTACACACATGCGAATATTCGCTGCAACGAATCGAACTCGAAAGTTTGGTGTGGTTTGCCTACATTGACTAAACAACTTGTCTTTTACACACACTTCTCTCTCTCGGTTTCGAAACGGGTAAGGGGGATTAAGGCTCTTTTTTTGCAGTAACTTCCATTATACTTCTTCAACCGTCCTCCAATCTGTTGGGGGACTTTTATGTTGAGGTAGTTGTAGTCTTCCCCTGTGGTCGTTGCACATTTTTCGTTTTCGGAAACCCTTCTACCCCCTGTGCTGCTGCTGGCTGTCTGTTGCTCCAGATATCCAGAATGTCGAAAGAGGAATGGTGGGGATTTTCGCCTTCCTGACGACCCTAAAGTGGGTCGTTGCTGTGGATATTCACCTTGGCGTTGGCGGTAACAAACAACGCAACAACGCAAAAGCGTGTTCATACAAACATTGAATGGGATGGAAAATTGCTTCTGAAGTAAAACACACGAAAAACAGGGCCAACGACGCCGTTCATTCAACTATCCATTGGGGATAGTTTTTTTCCCCTTCTCTCTATTTCACTGGTTCGAAAGCGACACCGTCCCGGACTAGTTGTTATTTTTTTTTTTTGCTGCTGATTCTACCGAGTTGGGTATTTTACGGATTTTCCACACATTTGATGGCCCACAGTGTGACGGAGAAGGTGGAGTTAATTTTGGAGCTCCAAAAAATTCGTTTCGCGTCGTGGTTTCTCCCTCAAACTCTCGTCCCCGTCCGCTTTGTTGTACCACAGCGATTAGATGGGAAATTAGACTCGGCCACAAATCGATTCCGCCAACGCCTCCGCCAGTGTCAGTGGAAGGTACATTGAACTCCCTTCTACATTGAAAACCTCCCCCCAAAAGCTCCGGTCCCCGCGGGTATCACTCCAAATCGGGTGGAGGCGATTTAGTGGATTTGCTAATTCCGGTGGTAGATCGTTCGATCCACCTTAATCACATCGATGTTGTTGATGATGATGATGATGGTGGTGGTAGTGATCTGTGTCTGTGTTCGGTTTGTTGTGGGAAGAAGAATAGTACGGGGAAGTATCAACGCACCGCGCAAAAACGACACGGGAGGAAGGAAGGAAAGTAAAAGTAATTTACGTTTTCAATTCCCAACCGTCATCGAAAGAAAGTTCGTCAAGGAAATGGCGTCTGTTCGGCTTTCTCCTTCTTTCGTTTTGTCTGCGATTTTTGTTTACATCGGCACCAGGCGTCCCGTGGAACAGAAGATTAGGCTTGGAGTCGGTTTGAGTCGTTATGGACTAGCCCGACTAGCTTCGTTTGTTTATTTTAGGCTAATGGAGAAGTGCAAGTTTTTCATTTTCGGTGAGAAAACTTATGTATGAGACGAGTGTTACTGGGTGTGTTGTTTGCGCTGGGACTTAAAAAAAAGAAAACGTTCCAAGACTCGTTACATACATGAAAGAACAAAAGTCTGGTATGCAAATAAGTACTTCCTTTCAGTTTGATTCGAAAATGCACGCCACAAATCCGATCTGCAGTCTTTTGTTTTGGCGTGACATCTGACGCCAACCAACGCACCATCGACCTTCGCAATCGGATTCGTTCGAGAGCGCCTCTGCTCTGCAATTCGCTCTCAAAAAAGGGAACGTTTTGAAAATTGTGCATTGTGTGTTGTACCTTGTAGCCCACGTTGTCTCATTGGTCCCGGGATTGGCCGCTGGGTCTATCATTATGATGAAGTGTCTGGTGCATGTTTCTTTCTTCCTTTGCGGCAACTAGAATTCGTTCCACTTGTGTCCTTCGGCGCGTCCACACGTTTGGATGATGATGATGTTGGTGTGCTTTCCTCGCCCCATTTAGCCTTCGGGTTCTGAGATGAGTGACGTTCGTCCGTTGTCGATGGCTCCGCACAAACAGACAAGAACCAAAACCGCGTGTGGCGCAATGCTTTTGCGTTCAAGTGCAGCAGCTGGCTTGTGTGGCGTGCGGTCTTGTGCACCGACGGATCATGACCGATCATACAAGGTGAAGCAGCAAATATGCGAAAGAATAATAACAATATTTTTGCGTACCCCGTACAAGAGCGTTGTACGCACGGCGAACCGATCGATTCGCTCGCGCGTCACTTGACCTTGGTGGCGGAAATGCGATCGCACCGAAAGGGTTATTACTGGTGGGCTGGTGGTAAGCCAGAACCCCCCTTCCGCTCGGCTCATTCTGTATGGCCTAATGGAGATCAAGTATCGATGGCAGAGAGTGTTAATGCAACCTGTAATTTGAATGTATGTGCGTTTTCTGCGGTTTTCTTTTGTGTTGTTGCTGGCTGGCTGGCTGGATTTGTAAACAAACAGAGAGAAACGAAAGGCGTAAAGAGCAAAACGAATCGTTAAATTGCATTGTGCGAAAGGATACGCTAGTTGCGTGTAAATTGCACACCACCCGGGGTCCATATGGGGCGGGTTGCTGTACTGCGGTTGATGCCGTGGAGAAAAAAGGACTCCAATGGTTTGTGGTTTTGAGCTGCAAGAAAGCCACTCCCTTTTAAGACGCATTAAGTCTGTCATTGTTAAACACAATCGCGTCTGTCAGATGATACTCGACACCCCCTCTAAGGTCGCTCTTTAGTGTTCTTCCAATACTGGATGCGGTATAATTATCAAATTGAACCATTCCTCACTTGCTTTAATTGCACCATTCGAGCTGAATGAGAACGGATTAATTAGAAATTCGATCATAATTGCATCCTTCCCTGTTCGTGCATTCAGCCAACATCAGCCAGCCGGTACAATGTTGCAACAGCACCTCGTGTCCCATTATTCATTGGGAAGTAATCGCGATCCAATCTCATCACTCCCCCCCTTGTTCGTGGCTGGTGAAAAGTCATTTCACCAACTCGCAACGAAGCAACAAACTGATCAGTATCTAGCAAAACCCCCTGTTTGCAACCATGCGTTTGTCTTGCATAGCCACACTCTTGCGCCCTGGCGGTGATGAATGATGGTGACGGTGAAGAACGGTGGTTGTTGTCGCGAGATCACGCGAAATCTCCCCGCCGATTAAAGGTGAAACGAAAACACTCACCGAAGCACTGGTTTCGCGCACTGTGCTGTACAGCTTGCCAGCAGCACGAAAAGGGGCACCACTGCAAATGCGATTTGGTGAAGGGTAATAAATATTCGTGGTGCATTAAAGGGAGCTTGCGTCCTTCGGCCACAATTCTTGCACTCTGATCGCGCGGATTTTTGTGTTGACAAGAGCTGGGAGGACCGCGCGCGCGGGAATAAAAACTCCCCAAACGCGCCTCGCCGCGAGAGCTTTCCAATTAAGATTGCGTCGGCTTTATGAGAGCATCGGTCTCTGGAGGTAGCACTGGGTCGTACCACAAGCCCACAGTGAGCGCTGTTGTTAGATGCTGTGCGCGTGACGACGACGATGATGATGATGCGATGATGCAACCGACGAGCGCGCGCGCGCGTGCACTGGTGCGTTCTTTATGGCACACGGGGGCTTCTGACTCGAAATAAATGAGCACGAGCGGAGGAGTTGAACTGGATGTATGGATGTGGGTATAGAGAGAAAGACCCACCGGCCAAACGTCTAATAAAAACCGGCTTCTTCGGTGCGTGATCGGTATCGTTGTGCCCTGAGACACTGGCCAACAGACTGTCGACCACGCGCTTCATAATTGCTCGATCACGTTCACTAATTCCCCGGTGCTTCTTGTATTTCTCTTTCTGAGCTGTGGCTTATGCACACAATGTAAGCTACCATTCACAAAATCTCCCTTTTCTCAAAATCGGTGTTTGCATAACTTAATTTTGGAAGCTGCTCTAAAGTGGGGGGTGAAACGGTCTTTCATTTCATATCATGCAAGAACATCGGAACACCATAAAGAACCAAATCAGAGCCATCATTTGTGAGCTTAACTGATCCACGTAATAGTCCGCTAGAGATGGTGCACATCTTGTGCATTTTAACTGTCGTAAAACAGATGGAAACAACTCCAAGCAAAGATCATCAAACCGCAACAACACCCGTTCCCCCGTTAGATGAGATTACGTTCTTGAAAACCAACTTCCTACCGAGTCGTCGGTGCGCTTGATTGGCTGTTAAGATAGATCTTGTTTTACAAGCGGACTCTATCGATCTTGATGGCTGCAACGAACGCGCGTGCATGTTTGCTATTAAAATCTTCAAGATAGGAGACCCAGCTGCTGCTGCTTCTCGATAGAGACGCGGATCGTTCTTTTTTTATCACCACCAGCTTGTGCTCGAGACACTGCCGGCGGCTAGAGTCAATAATTCACTTCAACTCCAGCTCTCTCGGTGCATACTAATTTACGCACCCCGTGCCAAGGCGAAACTTCTGCGCTGACATTAGGCCTAGTCTCGCCAAACACACACACATAGGTCTTGCGGGTGTTGTTACGCAGTCACCGAGTTGGCACGGTTGGTGCTGCCCTATCGGCGGACAGCCGTTTTGCTGGCTTCGAGGCTTCGAGGGGTGGGTTGGGAACCTCCGTACGCTCTCATATGCCTGGTGTGTTGCTTCCAAAGTTAGCCACATTCGGCTTCGGGTAGAGTGGGAGCTCCGTGGAGCTAGCTAATGGGTAATGAATATAATTATCATTACTATTATTATACCGTGTGGTGCGCTGAAGGTGTTTGGAGTCTTTGGAGGACGTCTGCGCCAACGTGTCGCCTGCAGTGTATACTACGTACACACGCACGCAAACGGTTAATCCAACAGTGAAGCACGGAAACCGGTACCGGCGTGCTGAGAGAAGGTTGGGTTTGTTAGGAAGATCGACCCGAAAGTAGGCCACCGGTTACGATCGCAGACCACCTCTACCTCGGGGGAGTGGCCGCCTGCAAGATGAGAGCTGTGTGAGGCACAAACACAGTCACTCCCCACTTCAACAGGGAATGAAGCTTGGTGCTTGCCTAGACTTCTGCTGCTGCTGCTGCTGGCGGATGCTCCGGTGCCCGCCCGGTGTACGACGAAGCGCTCGTGATTACTCCCCGAGGGTACGTTCAGAAGGTGCAGGACGCGAACTGCAATGATTGATCTGCAGCTATGTACCGTTTGATTATGTCGTGTGGGAAAAGTTTTTTAACTGGCCAGCTCTGACGATGAGGTTAAAGCGATTCATTATTCTTCGGTGGAGGAGAGGTGGATAGTTTCATGGTACGTTATTCGTTTGGCGCGTTTGTGTTTTGTCGCAAGACGTCCTGCAAACTCTAGTCGTCGATGAAATGTGTTCTTGAGCGGCTAGGTACACCTGCGTCACCTCCAACATGGCGCAACAGTTTTGTATATGACTGATCTTTTATTTCTTTTCAAACCACCTGCTCGTTTCATTAGAAAAGTGTGTAATAGAATGTTGAAGACTTTAAGATATATTGCAGCTGGAGCGGCACACCGCAAAGGGAGTGACTTTCGTTTACAAAGATCTTGCAGCAGGTGCATATACCTCACGAACATAATCGCTATGTTTTAGTCTTTTACAGACGTGTTGTTTCTGTGTTGTTTTATGTTCCCTTTCGGCTTTAACGACCTCGCCCAGAAATGTCATTGCTCGATAAGAAATGTTTGCCCAAGTGCTCCACTTTTTTTTCTAGAAAACATAATGTTTGCATGCATTCTTGCTCTCTGCTTCTCTCTTTCTCTCTAATCTTATCATCCTGCAAACCGTATACGAGCTTTTAATTGCCACCTTGCTGGGGCCTGCATAACTGTAACACAAGCATTAGGAATGTTCCTTCGGAGAGACAATCTTTAAACCTTTACATGCTACACATCGACCAACCAACCTGTGTAGTACGGTCAGCTCTGGTGTATCTGGTGTAATGTGTTAAGCGTTACGTAAAAATAAAACATTATTCACACGGAACACTCCACCTAAATTACGCCCTAATAGCTTTCTGTACGGCTCGCGCTTTGGGGCCTGCCAAGTCGCAACGGTGATAGATTCACACTCTCAGGATGGTACGGAATGGAACTTGGGCGATGGATGTCACCGCTAAACCACAAGAGCGGTTAACCTAATCGCGTGCGCTAGGTTCCATGTTTTTTTTGCCCCTTTCGTATCCCAACATCCACTGTGTGTGTGTGTGTCTGCACTCCCTGCTGGCTGGCACTACGGTTGAACGAGCTAATGACCGCACTAAGTCGAGAAATGTGGAACTAATAGAAACACCACGCGTGAAGTGATGCAGCACGCGCAATCCGCTCCACATGTGCGTCTCCACGCGGGCACTCGAGATGGTTGCTGGTTGGCTGTGGCTGTGGGCCCCCGCTCGCGATCCAATCCATCTTCGTCAAGAAGGGCTTGAAGTGAAGTGCGAAGTGCGGGCATTATCATTAGAATCCCGCCCGCCAGCGAGACAGCAGGCGCAAGCGGAGCACACTTAAGCTCCATGTCGAATGGGGTGAGCTGATGCCAACGTGTGCTCCCTAATGCGCTTTTTCTTGTTAGATTGAGCTGGCAGTGCAGCAGCAGCAGATCTCCAGAACTCCATGGAAGCTTCCGAGCAGTGTGTTCTGCTGCGGTTGGTTTGTTAGTTGAGGTTCGGGCACTAAGACGGGCATAACCATCGCAAGTGTAGCGAATGTTCAGAGAATATCGAACCGGATCCTCCGATCGGAGTCGATCGATGATCGGAGTGGCGCACAACCCTCCTATGTCCAGCGATTCCGTGGATCAAAAGCGCTCTCAAGGCGATCGAGATTTGTGAAAGGTGGTTTCACAGATATGCTCCCGAGCTCTCCTTGCGTCCTCTCGGCAAGCAGAAGAATAAGAAGAAGAAAAACACGATCCAATCTCGTTCAGGTCTCAGGTCTCGTTGTGATCGTGGCCCGTGGAAAGGAAAACAATATTACAACTTCTTCTTTTCGTCACGCCGGGATCGCAGTACCGTGTATGTGTGGAGTGGGAGCAGAAAAGGCTTGCCAGATTAAGCAATTTTTGTAAAACCAGTTTTCCGAAACCTTTCCCTCTCGGTCGTATTCCTTCGCCGTACTGTTGTGTGGACGTTCTGTGCGCCTGGTTCCTCCCTGGTTTTAGGTTTCGCCATTCGCATAATTAGCCTGTGCAACTCGCGCGAAATCGGGAGCGTTCACTCCCCTACACTGTTCCTTTTCTTGGTGGCTGCTCAGAAGAACTTTGCGCGAAATCACCGTGACGACGACGGCGACGAAGACGGTGAGAATGTGTTAATGATGCGCTGAAGGACGCCCAATTCCTTGCCGTGCTGTGTGCCACTCTTTTCGCTCGGAGTGTCTTGGACCGATCGTGAAACTAGTTTTATATGCGGTGATCGTGTGTGCGCGTGTGTGTGTGCATCTGTACGGGTACATCGGTGACCTGTGAATGAAGAAACGACGCTACTGCTTCACCTCCGGAGGATAAGTGGCCAAATCGGAGCACCTCAAGTGATCTCCTTTGGCCATTAATTCTCAAGTGGAAGATCGTACGGAGGAACTGACGCTCTCGCTGACTTCGAGTTTTCCGTTTCTCTTGTGTGCCGGTGCATGGAATTGATCGTCTTGTGCTTTGTTTTTGCAGAGGAATAGGCAGCAGCTTTCGAAGGATAAAGTGTCCACATTGTGTGTGTGTGTGTGTTTGTGTGCTTTGTGTTTAGTGGTGCCGTGTGAAACGATCGTGCATGTGTGGAAGGACGTAGAGGAAAAGTGTGTGTTCTGCTGTGGCAAGAAAGCTTCCATTAAAACCTTCAGTGGGAATCTGCTTTTTGAAAAGTGCGTTTTACAGTCTGCAGCAGCAGCAGCAACAGCAGTTGTAGCTGTGGCTTTGTTTTAGTGTGGCCCTCCGGGCGGTCTCGTGGGCACCCGCAGCAGCAGTAGCAGCAGCTCCACCCCACTTCCGATGATTCCGTGCGTGAGTCTCACGGAAAGCAGTGTCCTTGGGAATATGAAAGAACGCGTTAAAGAGATGCGCGTGTTCGGGTGTCGCTTGAATTTCTGGAACAATGTAACGCTGAACTTCGGTAGTAATAAGGGTAAGTGTCCCTCCACGGGATTCCCTAAAGCGGAAGTTTGAACGCTTTAAAGATTTTAATAACGCGCGGTGAAGACGCGCTATTTAAGCTCCAGAGCGGGAAAGGTATCATCAGCAAATTCTAGGCCAATCGCGATAATCGCGTCCAGTAATGGGTTCGAACGTTCAATAAAATAAACGTGCACATTTCCCTCCCCACCATCATCATATCGGCTGTGGTAATTGTGGATTAATTTAATGTGCTTCTGAAGCCGCTGTTTAGAATCAGCCGTCGCCGAGGGTCTCCGCCGGCGGGCGAACTTCAATTATCGACGGGAAGAAAATAAATACCATTGCTGATATTAATAGCCCTGATGAAGTGAGTGTATGTGTGTATCCCACCAGTACGTCTAGCTCCAAACGGAGGGGGCGATCCTGCTAGTGCATAAACTGCGGGAGCATTTGCGGCGAAAGATTGGCCCGCTTTTTGCTGCCTTCCGTTTATGTCTTTTTTTTTGTTCAATCCTCCTCATCGATCTTTGCATTGCGCAAGCGAATCGATCTTTCACGAGGTTCGGTTCGGTAGAGTGAGCTCTCCTCCTCGCCCGCCAGTCGCGCGCCCGTTATTTTAGGACGCCCGTTAAGCCATGGGCGTAAGCCCCTTCGGCGTAGGTCCTCCGTGCGGGCGGCCAGGTCAGGGCGGGGAGGTGCGATGCAGTCATTAATTATCTGAAATCAATTACCCATGCTCACGATGCGGACATCGGAAAACATGGTTTACGATTTCATCGGGTCGGCGAGCGCTAAGGCACAACACTACTCTCTGTAGGGTACACATCGTAGGAAGCAGGGGGTACACATCTGGGCCTGTGTGTAGAGAGTGGTGCCTCGGTGGTCGATTCGATTCACTCGCTGCACACCGCGGGACCTAAGGGGGAAAAAAGGAGAAGGGAGCCTAGCAGATTAGATGGTGGCGAATCGGGACGCGCTCGTACAGGCTCGAATGGGGGGTAAGATATATGTATATTCCTGTGCTGGCGGAATCTGTCGGCGGGCGTCTGTTGTCTTGTCTAATAGCTGACACAAACACATTCGGTGCTGTTGGTCGGATGAGCACCGGACTGAGAGGGCATGTTTTGCATAATCGTGGCCCTGCTAACGGTACTATCGCCCGGTCGGGCCGGACACCACACCGTCGATCGATGAACCGTGGAGAATTGTGAGCGCGCGGCCGCAATGGTTATGTGTGTAGCTTCGGTTGATCGGTTCTCGCCCTTCTTTATTTTTTCACTAGAAATGGCGCCGTACGATGAAGTGCGAATGGTGGAAAGTGTTATTACAGTGGGTTGACACTGGTACGAACCTTTGGTGGGGAAGCGAAGAAGCGAACCTCGAGATGAAGAAAGTGGACTCTTTGATAAATTAGAACTCATTTAATTTTAACATAATTCAAACTTGTCTCAAAAAAGACGTGAATTAGACGAAATGTATTCATCCTGAACGCTGAACACTTGCACAAAATGAAGATCTCTATTTTCCAGCAGATCGTGACGTGATTGGCTGATCTCCATAAACTACCAGTCATTCTGTTCCAGTGAAACTTTATCGATTCCCCGTATCTAAAGCGATTCCGGTAGCGGAACCAAAATGTAGAACAATTTCCACTTAATGTAAAGCTATTAGAAGGTGTGTGTGTGTGTGTGTGAGTATCTGTCTGCTTAGAACCGGAAACGTACCTGGAGAGCGTGTATGGCCGGTTCGGTTGAATGAATGACGGGGGCACATATTGGTAACGAGGTAAAGGTTAAAACATGCCCTGTCATCATGCGACTGGCGTGGCATAGGGAGCACTTTTGCCTAGCTTCGCCTGCTCCTACACCCGTGGAATTGGTTCAATTTGGAACGTTTTGCCTTGATGATGGTTGGTTGGATGGTGCTCCTACTCCCAAAACCCTAAAACCATGTCCGTGGCGTGCGCCTTCCTTTCTTTACTCACACACAGACGGAAAGGCCACTGTAGCGTTGGGCTTGGATTGCCGGCTAAACGATGTTTAATCGATAGCGCTAGCTCACTCCCATATCCTGCCAACTCACCAGATATGCACAGGTGTGTGTGTGTGTGTGTGTGCGTTGTTTGTATGCCAAAGAAAAAAGGGGTTTGAAGTGTTCCGATTAGTTCCAGGCTTTGGCGTAGCGTTCTTTAACCTTGTTCTTGGAAGTGGCATTAAAATTAAATATTGAACCGGCTGGTGTGTGCGTGTGTGCGTTAACAAATAAAGAATCACATCGAGCAATCGTGATCCGGCTCTGTAAGAAGCCACAAGAGAGCGCAAACTGCAAATTAACTCATTTCCCATGACAGGTTGGTGTGTCTTCGAGGCGTTGGAGAACGGTGGAGTGTGTGCTGCTTACTTCATTTGAATAGAGAGCTTGATTGAGGCTGCTTAATCTCGGATGGTGCAGGTTCTCTCCCCCTTGTATGGGCGACGATACGATTTGTGATCCGAAGGGCTACGGCAGAAGCCGAAAGATTCCCACATGCGTCCCAACGCCATTCATTTGCTGCTTAGGTTCGGTTTATGAATCGCTGTAAATTTATCGCACCCATCATCTTATCCCGCGGGCCAACCTGCACCCTCCATTGCCACTCCGGATGCATGCACCTGCGGTGTGAAGTGTCTATTTTTTAACCAGCACAGACCACTTAACAACACCATTCCCGCGAGAAAGAGAGAAAGGTGTATCGATCGCATTAGGAGATCGCCGCTAGGGTTTGTCTTGCGGTCGGTCCCAACGATCTTGGGGCGGGGAGAGGGATCAACGGCAAAGATATGCAAATGTGAATGAAGAGTACAATCAGCAACGCTTGGCACGTCCCAGCGCATCGAAATGACAAGGCAACGCAGGAGAGAGAGAGAAAGAGCTCTCCAGACGAACGCAAGATGCTCGCAGCTCTCGGAAAGGCAGAATCATTTTGCAGTTGTCACGTTTCACGTGTGAGGTTAATGACGGGCTCCACTTCCCATCTGCATCGGCGAAGGGCTGCGGGTCGCAGCTTTTAATGTATGCAGACGATCCTCGTGCTCATGGGATCTGCGCGTGCCCGAAGCTCATCGCGCTTCTCGTTAGCAGGCATTAGTTCTTAACGATGTTAGTCGGTGTAGAGCCTTGGGAGGGCATTTGGGAAACTGCGGGCATCAAACTGAGCGTCAATATAGCCATACGAAGTTGTTGTTGTCTTCTCCACTAACGCTATTTTTTATTGATCTTTCTCTTTTTAGGTAAGTGTCCGAATGTCCGGCGTCCAAGCTCACTAGAGAGCCGCTTCTTCCTTCCCACTCTAAAAATGGTATGCAATACGGAATATTGCGTCGGAAGAATATGAAAGGATGAGCAGGTTTGATCGCGCGCCTGCCGGGTGGGTCGTAAAATGGCTCGCTTTTATCATCGGTTCATTCCCGATTCGCCTCGTCGCGTAATTACTGTTAATGGCGCTGTATATGTCAAGACGGACAAGTATGATAGATGACACAGACGGGGGTTCGGAGACCCCGACCCGTTTCGTGTGATATGCTTGCCGGCTCGTTAGAGCTTGTGTGTTTCCATGCATTTCCAATACCGCTGTAAAAAAATCGGTGCCCCATACACCGCCACTTGGTGAAGACGATTGAAACGTTCACATCGTGTGCCGAACATGGCACTTCATTTCTCCACTCTGCCCCCCACCACCTCAAGCGATTCCAAACGTCAGACCCCGATGAGTCGGTGTGTGTGCGTCTAACGCGTCGTGAGGTGCCGCCGATCGGTGAAAATTTCGATGTAACCAACCGACGTGTGGTGAAAAACGCCCAAATGTAGGCACCGTTTTCATGCATGGGTTTTGGTAGGTGTTTGCACCTGCCTGCCTACGGCACGTCGACGCAGCCGCAGCCGTTTGCAGCGTGAAGCAAATCCAATCAAACGGTGGTTAGCAGGTGTCTGTCGGTTGTGGCACCTGTAGCGACACCTACCACACGCCCCATCCAGTACGCATGCAGGTGGTGGTACGCGTCTCCACCCTCCATTAAACAAAAGCGAAGCGAAGAAACTTCCCCTTCGTTTGCGCAAGCAATAAAAATGTCACACCGTGCAAGCGTTTTTGTGTACCACGACGGCACAGTTGTGGGTCGACGGATTGAATGAAACGAGGGAGTCCGATCCCGGGGTTTTTGTGTGTGCATACGCATGACGGGTTGGTTGATCGGAAGCGGTTCCGATTTGAAGGGAACGTGTGGCACTGTAAAATCGGTGATTTTTTGATTGACTTGTTGAGTGAAGTTACATCCACACCCTACACCGGTACGCTGTCGTCTGGTACGATGATGATGAAGTACCCGTGATAACAACAGGAGGGCTCAAAAAGCTGGGGAGGGGGCGTCGTGTGCGAAGCAGCGTTTCGTGGACGGTGAAGCGTCCAATAAAACCATAAATCGAACATTTTACGGCACCGTGTGGTGTATGGCGCTAATGTAACGTGTGCTGGTTCGGCTATCACTTTATACATCGGTATCGTTTGTTTTTGATTTTTTTTTTTTGTGTGTTGAATGTGTGGAGTGATTTGTAGAGATTTATTGGTCTTTAGTTGGAACCAGCTGGAGTCAAGGAAGAAGCCCTTTCTTATTGCAATTTTGTTGTACCATTTTGTGTAGCTCTTTCTTCCGAGCTTTCGAATGATGATGATATTTCAAAATCTATATAATGCGGCGAAAGAACTCTAAAAGAGAAGCTGACCGGATAGGATAGATCGAGCTGTCGAAGATGCCATTCAAGCTCTAGTTTCGTCGCCGATTGTTTGCCGCGAAAGGGAAAAGGAACCGAACCCACCGAACTACCGAACACAAAAGAAAACGTCCTGTAATCTTCTGCTTTTTTTCGTGTCTGTCAGCCAGAGTATCCTTTCCCTCGGCTGCATCATTCATAATCTCGCAACGAAAGCGTGTATCGTGTAATTCATAGAACAAACATTGACCTCTCCTGTACGCTTGGCTCGGCTTGGAAGAACAGCCCCGCTGAAGGGCACAAAAGAAATGCCCCGTGTCGGAAATGAGATGAAGGAATGGTTTCAGATTGTACGTCTTCTTCCCGGTCTTGCCCTCCTTTTGCGCCGTGTGCTCGATTTAACAACACCACCCCATTCATCCATCAATCATCGACCGTCGGGTTTCGGTTCGTGTGTAGCAAAGGCAGAGCGTGAGTAAAACGATGCGATGCGATGCGCGATCGGACGCGCCTGCAGCGCCAACTGCATGTGTTCGATAGTGCGCGTCCACCAAGCGGTGGTGGGAAATTGGGGCCCTCGTTCTCACCCGTTGTCGCCCGATCGCGCACCGTTCTTCCCCGGGGTCGATCGATATCGACACCTTTCAATCTGTGACGGCTGTTGGGAAATGGAAAATAAAATGCGTCGCTACAGCAGTTAGCGTTTCGCTGTGAGCCAATGTGTGGGCAACGAAACGGCAGACAAACGGTGGTGATGGTGGTGGTGGTGAAAGAAAGCGGTTGTTAAAAAGAAGCTATATGAGCTATCTCCGCATAATCCAAACAAAAGCCCGTTGGACGCAACGAAAGCGCGGATGCAATCTTGTCTCGCATCTCAGACACCGAAAGGCATTAACGCACACACAAACACACGCATACGGCCGGCTAGGGATGGATGCATCGCGGGAAGAAATCCGAAGACGGTTCGGGTTCTTGGAATCTTTTTCGGTTCCAATTGGAGAGGTAACATAAAACGCGCACAGACGGACGGGCGGAGCAGCATGTATCTGGGCCGTTCTGGCCCTTGCTGTTGTTGTTGTTTTTTTCCCTGGGCAGAGGTTGATGTGTAAAGGTCAGCTTAACTTGAAGCAAGCGAACAACCTCAATATTTGTGAGGTGGATCCAATGCACGATAGAGACGGTATGGAAACCAGGAACGAACGAAAGACATAAGAACCGCTCGGAAGAGTTCAGAAGTGAATGTTTTAAGGACGAAGAATGTATTTCAACCCAAGATATGACAGCTGACGAGCGGAAGAAGCAACACACTGCGTCGTCGTTTCAGAATTGGATTTGAATTATTATTATCCACCCGGACGATTTCATCCGCTGACTCGGAGGAACTTCCCCATTCAAGAGTGTAGTGGGTAATTTGTTCTCGACATGGATCTGGTTACACCCCCGAAATCCTGTTACGTTCGAGATGCATCCGATTAGGTCATTTGTAATGCTTCGGGCGCTGGAATGTGGTGGGTGTCCCGGTTTATGTGGTCGCACCCCTATTAGGGGCATAATAAGAGCCGACCCAAGATCGATCTTCATCTGGCGACATTCTTTTCCACGCCTTCGCCTTCTACACCAGCATCCCCCGTATCGCGTAACCCTCCGACCAGTTTGAAGTAAATTTAAGCAAGAAAATTACCATTTGAATCTAATGACACGGCGGCGGACGCACCCGCGCGGCGCGTTATCACAACATCCGTAATGTTGTCTGATTGCAATCAAATGAGAAGGGGAGAAGAAGCGACCGCTTGTTCGCGACACAGTTCTCACATTGCAGATTCGAATCAGCGAGTGGTGAAGAAGCACTTTGTCCCGTCGGGGTGGCTGTGCGCTGCCTGTGCACTGCAGTAAAGAAGCAATTTAGATTGATAGGCGCAAATGAGTTCGTGGTGTTCAATTTGTAAGCAATCTGTGCTGCAGTGCAATGCGCTGTGCCAGAAGGGAGAGGGAAGGCACAAACACACACATTAACATTGCCATTTCTTTGAGCACTTTTCGGAGGTCGTACTCCTCCGGTGTGTGGGGCATTGGGATTGGATAAAGCTGACGTTTAGGCACCATACGGACGAGATCCATTTGTGCGCGTCAATTGACGGTAATGTGTTTGGAAGATGAAATCCTCTTGCGCTGGAGGAGCCTGCCTCTTCTCTGTGTGTGTATGTGCGCGTAATTGAGTGGTAGTTTCTCTTTTGCATACCTTTTTCATGCACTTGTGACTTATAAACTTTAAATTGACAGTTGATGGATGCTGATTGCAAATTCGATTGCTGTAGCGATAACATCCCTCCCGTGCTGGGTGCATCTCGGCATACACCACTCACCCATGCACACAGCGTGTTGTAACTTCTGTTCGGACCATTGTGTCCATGTGTCGTACCGCTGGCCAACGCGGAGTCGACTTCGTGGGCTTTCGGGGTGGTGATTATCATCTCACGGGAGCTCCAAAATCACCTCGAACAAAAAGCAGCATCGCGCGGTGTTGCGTGAACACACAGCGAGCGTCCAAACAAAAACGCAACCTGAACAACAAGCCACTTCTCACCCCGAGGTGAGCTGCCTCTTGCGTTGGATGATGGAACTCGCTGCTGCTGTGTGGAGTTGGTTGCTTTCTTGGTTGCCTGCACTCCGCGTGATCCGGAGGTGATGAACTGGTCGATCCGATTTTAACGTTTAGCAACAAACATTTTGACCAAATAACAGACCCCACTCTTCTCCCCACTCGAGATACCAATTAGCGCTCACACTCTCTTGAGAAGAAGTGTGAACGTCGTGTGTGATGGTGATGGTTTTGGGGGCAGAAATTGGTACGAGCTTCGGAGCACGTCGTCACCGTGCCTTCGACATTCGGTTGATAATGCAGGCTTTTGAACTCTGTCCAGTCTGGTAGTGGTGGGATGGTGGCGGTTCATTTATGCCAATTTTCTACCCAAACTCTCTTCTGCTGTCACGGCAGGTTTTTCTCCCCTGATGTGAGCCTATATTTGAAGCACTTTTGGTTGTTGTTGTCGGATTTCACGGTTGGCATATAAATTCACCAAAAAAAACTGGGGAGGAAGAGAGCATGATGGATGAAAGGGAAAGTTGTGTGTTGTGGCTGGAGGATTTCAGCATTTTGGTGTGCTCCATGTTGCGGTGGAAAGTGTTGATTATAGGGTGCTGGGGTTGTGTTTGGCGGATGTTTTTTTCGCGCATGTGTTTTTCCCTTCATTTTGGGTCACCAGTTTCCACAAACACCACACAGTTTAGTAATTGAGAAGTGTGGGGAGTCTTGCGTCACGCTTATCATATCTATGGCGGTTACATTCATCACGCTGTGTAAGGAAAATCTTATTTCGCAGTATCATTAGTGGAGCATGTTTATATCGCGTTTTTATTCGGGTTTTTACTGCGACGCAAACATTAGTTTGTCTTGTTTGCACAAGGCCAATATTAATGCGCATAATATAGCCGTTTGGGGAATTTTATTGCGTCTAAGCTTCTCAGTCGCAATCAAATGAATAAGCAAATATGACCTATATAACTCCCATGCTGTTACTAGTGGTTTAATTCTGCTTTATCCCTTCGTACTTCATCTCAAACAACAACAAAAACCCGCTTGCAAGTGGACGTGTGACACACTTTCCTGAGGTCATGAGTTGCCCGCACAAGTGCATCATAATGCCTAACGAGAGTGCAATTTGTACTAGACACCCCTAGCAGACAAATTGAAGAACACACTCACATACACCTAGAAAAAGGGTATTCCTTAATGATTACCACCCAGTAACGTTCCATCCAACTGTGATGCATATCAGAAGGTAACAAAAAACGGGAATCCTTCTTCTCCATCTGTTTCCGGACAACCTGCCACTTGCTGTATAGTAGATGTGTACCCCGTGATGATCGTGATGATAAGAGGAAGAACTTGTGAACGAAGAGAAGAGGTCAGTGTGTAATAGTATTTTATTCAACCCCTTGCGGCCCTTGATTGGCAGTGCAGTGTGCAGATATTTATCTGCCGTCCTCTGAGAGTGGCGATGGTGGGCTTCGCAGAAAAAAGAATCAAGCGATACAATGTATACGCGCGTCCGTATCCGCAATGAGGCAGCGTGTAGTATAATTTAGTACACTTTAGTGAAGAAACAGGTCTATTGCATCTTTAATATATACTTTAATTCGATTTAAAAGAAATCGAATGCGATGCAAGTAACGGACAGGCTACACTTGAGTCTTCTCTCGAGAACAAGCTGGAAGAAGCAAGCAGGAAATAGTGTTGAATTTCCGTTTGATTTTAACTCTCCAAAACTCCTCCACTACTCAAGCCTCTCTAGCACCATCTCGCATACTCAACGTGTCTACGAGATATCTCAAATGTCTTTTCCCTTTTCGTCACCCATACAGAGTGTGTGTGTGTGTGCAAATATGTGTACGTTGTCTATTTGCTGGAGATAGCGGCAGTCGCATCCTATTCAAGCGGCGCGTACCTTCGTTTGCTTTGCATACATATCTCCCCTGGTCGAAGCAATGCGGGCGAGCGCGCACTCACTCAGTTCAATACCCACTCGATGTGTATCTATTGGCTGAGTGCCACCCACCCGCATCTCCGCGCGGAATTGCACACCCCCCCTCCCCCGCCCTGCTCCACTTTATGAGATGTGGCGCCATATTTCGCTACCGAATGACTTATCTTCTGCAGCAGTAGCAGCAGCAGCAGCGCAAGAAATGAATCGCTAAACGAACATGGCGCTACCATTACCACCATTACAGACGGCGAACCCCCATTTCAATAACATCGAATCTATTCTTGTAGCAGGCACCACTAATACTAATAGCATCATTTTAGCCTCACTGCTCTCTATTTCAAGCTCCCAGCGAACAGTCGCGGTTGTTCGATTCGTTTGCGCTTGAACTGCAGATGGATGCATCTAGTGTGGGTGTTGTGTTTTCGTCTCTTCCCGCATAGACTCACCCACTACTATCCACCTCCCCACGACTGTCCACTGTCTCCATCCCCTCTGTACCACCCCAAAATGCACGATATTTTCTCATCACGATCTGGACTGTTCAATGCATGTTTTCTTCCTCTTCTTCGCTTGTGTGTCTTATTGTGTTGCGCTCATGTTGCGATTGTTTGTAGTGGTGTTAGCACCGTGTACGCAACATTTCGGGCCCCTCCACCGACCTCTTCCTCTATCAAGAAAGGGAAACAACACATAACAACACGGCGGGTGAGCTCGAGCGCGCGCGCGCGCTCGCCCGCTGTTGGAGCATTTTCCAACCAAATCTTGCACTTTGGATGCGCGCCGCGTCGCGTGATCGTTGGAGCGATGGAGATGGTGGTGGTGGTGGTGGAACCGAATGAGTGGCAAGCGCCTACAGAGAGAGAGATATCTAGCCAGGCACCCGACAGCCTAGAAAACTCCGGTGCACTGGGGGTTGGTGGGGGTGGGTGTTTGAGTGAAACAATGCCTTGACGAAAAGTAAAAGCGGGTGAGCGAACGGTCGGCCAGTTTCCATCGAGCGACTCCACCGTGCGGTCTATCTCTCGTGGTGTTCTGTGTGTTTTTGTTAAGATTTTTCCAGCAACTGGTTCCGTACACTGTTTTGATTAGTGTATCAGTTTCTGTCTGTGTGTGTGCGTGTTTTTCTAAGCCGGAAAGTGATCTAGATATTGATCTCGATTCGCGATCGCGCACCGTCCGTCCTAGGTGATCGCCCAGTGTCACCCGCTGGCGACTTGCTACCCTTGGGCTGCCATTGCACGCTGCCTTCTAGAGGGAGTGGAAGAGTTTTCCTCGTATAACCCCTTCATACTATACGTGTGCGAGAGAGAGAGAGCGAGGCTAGTGTAAAACAATGTCATAAAAGTTCTTGAACGGTTGTACGCCATCATCAAGTGTTCAAGAGAGATTGGAACAGTGAGGCACACGCGTTGTTACACCTGCAGTGCCCAGTGCAACAGACACAACAGCTCCCCAACTCCAAACCTGCCAGTTAGATGGTCTCTGTGAACGTCTCAAAAAGTGAAGGGGATCACCGTTTAGTGTGCAGTCTATGTGTGGATGATGTTCTAATGAAGGCTCCCTACTCTCGGTCTGGAACACGGTGTGTGGAGTTCAACAGCGTGTGTTCGGAGGGATCGGAAATTAGTCGTCTGGTGTACTACTAGGTTTACACATCGCGTGTGCGAGTTCCGGCAGTAGTGCTGCATCGTGCGATTCTTTAGTGGGAAAGTTTTGTCCCAGGGTTTTGTGAACTCCTCAGCACCTCAATAGCTGTTGTTGTCACCTGTCGTGTGATAGATACATAGTGCTGTCTCTCTCTGCTAGACATCGTCCGTAGGAATTGGTGCAAACTGATAAGACAGCACCCGCAGCACCAACAACCTCGGGGCAATCATTACCGTGACCATAACGGCTAGACGGAGGTCTCTATTACCGACACCTAGGTCTCCTGTAGTGAAGTGGGCCTAACAGTGTTTGTGTTTGTGGTGCTATTGCTGCTATTGGTGTCATTATTCTTGGGCAGCTGGGCCCAATCGTCCGTGGGTGCTGACTGTGTGTTGCTATTTTTATCTCTTCGAATACAACAGCCAGCCCTCACCCATAGATACATACGTTGTGAAAGTGGGTGGTCGTCGACTTGTTTTTGGGTGAAGGGTGGAACGGTGTACTGTAGTGTGCTGTTGCAATATCAACATCCAAGCGATTCTGCACTGTGTCTCGAGGGTGTTGTGCCCAACCAAACCGGAGAAGAAGAAGTTCCGCGACTCGTAGGCACTAGGACACCGGCTGGTGGATTCCGCGGCGTTGGCGAACAAGAAGGCGCCCTCTAGTGCTCAAGCGTAACCACCGTGAACGCGCACGGAGCGTTCGACGAAGCAATGACGCTACTGTCGGTCTGGAGACTAGGTAAGAGTGGCGTGTGTGGCGCAAGATGGTGTAGTACTTCATAATGTCATACTCGCCGCCGCCGCGAGCCGTTTTCGAAATCGAATTAATGCAAATGTATCCACAGCACAGGTTCTCACCACTCAGTCCACCTCAGTCCTACACTCATGCCCGCTCCACATCAAACCCCTAGCTAATGGAAAAGGGTGTCCAGTTTTGTCGGTTTTATTATTGGCAACAATGTTACCAATTTCGCCAACAAAAGCTCGCTGTTGTACTTCGCTGATCGGTGTTTCACGCCTCACGGCGCGGACCGAAACTTTGGGAGCGACACTTGCGTCCGCGACCCATTGTTTTCCGAGCGTTTCCACACGACGAGCATTTTACGAACGGGGAGGAGGTTTTGGGAGGAAAATGTCAACCTCTGTGTGTCGCACCTCGATCTCACGGCGATCCGCATTTGACACGAACGAAGCCTTCTACGGGGGGAACCCTTGGACTTGGCGTTGCACTGGCTTTGGGGTGGTATCATCATCTCGGAACGTGTAAACCGACACAAGGTGTCGTTGGTACACGACGAGACCCCACGACGAGCACGAGGAGTCAACTTACAACCTGTTCATGTTGGGTGCACACAAACACATACACAATTACACACAGAGTCCTTGACGCGTCACGTTCAGTGCACGGTGGCGTGTGGTGCCACTGCCAAGTAACTTCTTGCCACCAAGCATAGTGGAGGGGAGCTTTTGCTTCATCTCTGGCGGACTTTTTTTTGTAAAGGAGTGTCGCTCCAACCATTCGTCTCCAGAGATGTCCAGCGCCCCCGGGGGGAGGTAGGTGGGGAGCAACCAAAATCACGAATTAACCTTTTGCATGCCCTGCTCTCGTTCTCCAGCAACAGCGTCAGTGGGGGGAAGGTACAGTGGAGTTTCATTCTAGCCGCTGTACGCGACCTGAGCGCCAAAACGACAACTTCGCTTCACTGCTCGACCATACAGCTCTACAACTCTACGTTGAGCCGAGTGGTTTCATAATCTCCCTTCGATCGGCGATGTTTGCACACCGATCATCGGCACAGAAGGCAGCGGCGGGGCAAGCGTAGTGTCCCTTTCGTCTCTTCCTCTTCCACTCGATCCTCTCTCGGGGGGGCCACAAGTCATCAGGCAGAGTCCATCGCAATCGCCACCACGATTTGACCTCCGATGGGCTAACGCGTCGTGGGTTCGTCTCTGTTCGATCTTTGTACGATTGCGATGTGTCCTCCGTGGCCGAGGTTTTGAGCGTGTGTACTACACACACACACACACACACATATAGCTACACGCGTCGTTCAAGATTCGATAGGATTTATGAGTGTGCCAATTTCTGAACCTCCCACTGCACTCTGTGCTACGGTTGATCTAACCCCAGCGTTTTGTGGGGTCAAAATCATTGCCTCTCCTCCCTGTCCCTTTGAGTGTTCCCTTTCCGTTTGGTGGCAGAGCTTCATCACCATCATCATCATCGTGATCGTGCTCCAGAGTACGCTAGTGAAAGAGATGGATCGTAAGGGTCATGAGATCGTACCCGATGAACGGTTCACTTTCAGCGTGGAGAGAGAGAAATTAAGCGCCGCTAGTTTGATCTGTGCGAGCATCGATCGACATACGGCGATGATGATGATGATGGTACACGTGAAACGGTGGTTGGTAACCTTTGTTTTTTTTTTTTGTTCGTGCCGTCTTGGACGATCTCCGTAAATCCAGCAATTTCATCAACGTTCACCCACCCCATTTGTTATGCTGTTGCGGCTGACGTAGTGTGTGCCTTCTTGCGAGCAGGCATTTTAGGTTTGTTTCACTTTCCGTTCCATTGATGTTGGTGTGGTGGTGTCGTGTAGGTTTTTATACTGTTGTTGTTGTTGTTGTAAGGTACGGCTCCTCTACGTAAACCAATCTGTACGGTTCACGAGGTGAGCCCGATCCCTCTACTTATGCCCTCTCTCTCTTCTCGGGGCTAATGAAGTGCAATTTACCCTAATTGATTCTGTCCATCACGTCTCGTTAGCGGTTGTTTGATACTTTTTAAGGGCTCCGGTAATCGGTTGGCGATGCAAGATTTATTGTGGGTCTCTTTGGGGAAGGAAGGGCCGCCAACAATAGCGAAACACTTAACCGCGGTCAATAGTAGCGGGTAAGCGGCAGTTTATTTAAGCTCTCGCTCTGTGTATGAAAGATGGTGTATGGTAAATATTGTGAGCAAAGCAAAAAAGCGTTTGCCAATGTGCTAATGATTGAAAAATAATTGTAAAACAAAGCGACACTCCGCGGAGAAGCGAATCTCATTCCCCACAAACACACGCACACAGGGACAAGGGCCTTCAGGGCATACGACTCTGCGGGTGTCTCTCAGAATGTGATGCACCTTGCTGTACACCAACAACCAAGTTTTAATGATCGTGTTTGTGTTTTTACTCCCTACACTTCCTGAAACCTTCGAGACGACGAGCAATTAGTGCCTGTCGCGCAGGACAGAGCAACATAAACACAGTTAATCCTCGCTTGTGTGCACGAACACTTACTCTGTATGCTGTCGATGCAAAACAACGATCCTCGATCGGAGATGGATACTGTGAAGAATATAA
This sequence comes from Anopheles coluzzii, assembly GCF_943734685.1. NCBI lineage: Eukaryota > Metazoa > Arthropoda > Insecta > Diptera > Culicidae > Anopheles > Anopheles coluzzii. The sequence continues at coordinate 8,884,991 of NC_064671.1, forward strand.
AAAAAAAACACCTGCCAACCAACCGATGCACCCAATGACGATGTCCTTGTCTCGTTTTTGGTTCGGTTCGTACTTAAAAGGCGACGAACGTTTGCTGTCCAAACTAATCTCCTGTCCGCGGTCGCGGTGCACAAACGCTTCCCTGTGCTCCATCCATCATCATGCTGCAGCTCAGCTGTGTTGTGGCAAAACAGGTGAGAGAATCTTTTATGGAGCACCCGGGCATTACCTCCGGCCGGACAATTAATTCAATTTGGCTTAATGAGCAGTGTGACAAGTAAGCCGCGCGGCTCGTTACATACACCTCGGGTGTGCCATTGCTGACAAATGGAAGCTGTTTCCGCGGTAATGCGCACTGGCTACACCGATGACTGACACACAATAATAATAGGATAATGTGACATCGTTTAGCCGTGGGGGGGAGGAGTGCGTCTAACACCCGCCCGCATGTACCGCGCATGTGGTTGAGGTGGGGCCAGAAGTAGCTACCAACCGTGTTGCATTAGGCGGCACAGTCCGCCAATCCGCATCCCAAAGAGAAGTCTACAATCCGCGGGTTGTATGTGTTTGCTAAACGATTCAGACTTCTGGCAATAAAAGGGGGAAGGCTTATGAAGCCTTTGGGGTCGGCAAAATGGTACTTGTGATACCGCCCGCATTATAATTCTAGCATCAATTACAACACAACATCACCTTTGTGGAGGTGATCCCGTGTTTGCCGTGTGCTGTTTAATGTCTTGTTGTGTTAATTTTCATTTCATGTAACATCCATCACACAGCCACAGCACGGATTCGGATGAATGATCGAGTGGAGAAAACAATTGATTTCTTCCTCCCTCCAACACTCTCACTCTCTGCCGCTTGTTCATCACGGGTCTTGGCATCTTGAGATGGGAGAAAAGTCACTATCGGAACGCGCGGGAGAAATTTTCCATTGGAAAATTGATTCCTTTTTTACTCATTCATGCGTCCGCACGGCGGGTGCGGTGGCTGGTTTGATCGACGCTGGTCTTATGGTGTTTTTGTGTTTATTGCCTGATACCACGGGGGTGAACCAGCCAGCCCATTGACCGGCATCACACAGCGTCCGAAGGGGATGCCGCCGCGAGTACATACGCATAACCTCACCACTTCTCTTTGTGGCATTTAATTTTCACTTTCACCCAACATAACACTTTACGCCCAAACGGTTCGAAATCGAATACCTCCCTGTGGTGGTGGCGTCCATTTGAGTTGCAGGCGATGCGAATCAAAACCCCCAAGCTCTACCAAAGTTGTACTACAGAGTGATGTGGGAATGTTTGCGACCACCAGCGCTCTACCAATTGCAGTAGAAAACAAACATTTAATGATGCTTGTTACAAAAGTACAACGTGTGCAGCTCATGTTAACATTTAACATCATCATTGTGGCAGTTTCTAACACATCGGCGAATGGCGAATATGTGGTGAAAATATAAATCATGTTCAAGAGAGTTGTACTAATGTCATGTTTTAATGTAGTAAAATTAGGGAAACTCGCGAAACTAGTGCCCGCAAAGCCTCCATCCGTTGTTACCCGATGGTTTAACATTACCATTTTCTGCACCCTTTCCCACTGACGTCAGACGCGCCGTGATGTAAGATCCACAGTTTTAGGGTCACCTTTCCCTCCAGCACCTCGAGATACCCTATACAACGTCCACCGCTGTTCATGCCGTCGCTCGATTGCGTACTCATTTAAACCGGTTGGATTACCATTTTTCACATCACGATAAGTAGTACCGTGTTGCGGCGCCCTGCGCGATCGCGAATTAAGCTTGGTCTCGCCGTGCACTTCTCCGCTCTTAATTCCATCGCTCTCTTCAACAAGTGGCCCCCTACTGCACACACACGTGCGCTAACACTAGCTGGGTGGCGGCTCCGGGTGGTGATGTTTGCGAAAGTTCTCACTTTCCTTCCAACGGGTGAGAAGGGCCCCTGCTCTCTTCACGAGCTCATCGGCAACAAAATCAGGGACATTAGGAAACCGTCCGTCGGAGTGGTCCGCGATAAAGCGTTAAGCTCTTTGCACCATGCCTCTGAGCTACTATACACTTGAGCAGCAGCTTTGGTTGTGCTGCTACCATCGGCTCGTGCATCGCCAGCTGATAGGACAGAAGGACGTCCTTTTTTTTAATGGGCGGCTTCAAGTGGACTTTTTTAACGCTTTATTAAGCTCCAAAATTCAACACTCCAAACCACTTGTGTGAGTGCGTTTTTTGTTGCTGTGACGGTGGACGGCAGTGAAGACCTTCAGCAAAACTGAATGGTGGCAAAGTTAATGCTAAAGAAGCACGCCATCGGAGGTGCTTACAAAAAGGGAGGTGTTGCTAAAGTTTAAGTGTGCCGTTTTCAGCCCGGCTCTCTCGTGTGCTTTCGGTATCGGTTTCGCTTGACGGGGCCGCTTTAGCTTTTCATTTACATTGAATGAAGTGGTGGAAAATTCGCTCCGGCTTGGTTTGGGGTGTGTGTGTGTGTGGGTTCCCGCTTTCTGCACGGGGGCCGTACCCCTCTCTCGGAGGTGGGTCTGACCTCCAGCTGACCTACGCGGCGATTTGGCAATGCACGCGGTATTAATATGTTTCTGTAATGCGATTGCGGCACGTGCAGGCGTAAGGGGTGTAATGGTAATTTAGCGCAGCACGCAATCAATGTGAATTGAATTGGATTAATTCGGTGGCGTCGGAATGGGTAATTTTGTTTGCTAAAATACGGTAAACGAAGGAGGTGAGCAATTTGCATATCGATCGCGTTTTCAAACATAATTCTAAAACTGCTGTACGATTTAAGCGAATTGAAACCGTAACTGTACAACACTTTCGAGCTAAAAACGAGTGCAAACCAATTCTGTAAAGCTGTTTACTGTCCAATAACACAGTAAGGATGATAAATCATTCCTCAATTCCGTGGGCGAGGCGGCGCATCTTCCCTGCACAGTGCAGCAGAGACCGTTGAAGGTGGAACCAACACCCGGACGCGGTTGCATTCCCACGGTTGTAAAATACACTGCGCTCCCAAATGTGTGCCGCCCTGGTGAGCTCTGACGTCTCCCGCAAGATGAAGGAGTATGTGCCGTTAGGTTTAGGGAACAAATTTCCAACACCTTCCCTGACACACACCATCCATGCCTAAGCGGATTACTGTGGGCTCGTTTCGTGGAAAGGATTTCCTTTTCTCTCCCCAAGCCCGCCTCCCAACGGTTTGGTGTAAATGCCGAGGGAGGTCCGGTCACCTTCAGCCTTTCTACGGTACGATATGCCCTTCGGATGTGGCTCCCCCGGGTAGCTCGTACACACGTACCACGCCCGCCACCTTTACGAGCCGGCCACTGAGGGTCTTTTTTTTTCGGCATAATGATTATCGCACATAATCGTAAAGTGGACGCGGTTTGTTTACGGTAGCTCTTCCAGCCGGTTGCTGCTGTTGCTTGCTTTACCGAGCTCGAAGAAAGTCTAGCGGGTGCTTTTTTACCGCTGTCTTATTAGAGCAACATTTTCTTCATAGTTTTCGATTTTATTACGGTTAGTTAATTTTTGGTGTATGTGTGTGTGTATGTGCGGAGTTGGTTCAGCTTCGGTTCGCTCCGTCCGTGACACATTCCGGGAAGAATTGAACCGCGCCGCGGCGTGGCGTTGGGAAAGCTCCTGCCGCATGACCGTCTGACATTTCGATCGGGCTGATTGTGGGGCAGTAAAAATTATAATGCCAAAACACAGGTGGTGTTGCTGCCGTACCTTTGATCTTTGAGTTTTATTAGCTTGGCCCGCTTGAACACAATCGATAACGTCTTGTTTCAGTGTTTTTTGTTGTTGCTGGTGGAGCTGTAAAAAGTAAACGAGTTGTGATATAATTGATGCAAATACGCATCATACAACACAAAACGTGCGATTGATTGGTGCTTTTGTATGGAAGCTGAGATTAATTTGAGTACCATTCAATGATAAAATACACAATATTAGCTTAGATTGTTGAGGTGTATCGCTACCCAATATCATCTTACTATAGCTACTGTTGTCTGACTTATTACCGAAAAGAATTCCAAAGAGATTTCTAGAGATCTGAAGAGGACTCGATCGCATTGCCGGTGTTGTGCGGGATTGGGCTCTTACCACAGCGCTACGAAGACACTGGATAGAAGGTGGTGTTATATGTCTACTAGTTCTATACTGTGAATTCCAGCATTTATTTACTCTGGTCTTAAAGTCACAAGTTAGTCAAGAATGCAAGAAATAATGTCACACTTTACTCCCTTAAACCTTCTTTAGGCACCGAAACCGAGCCAGACAGGTTGGTGTTTATTGGTTGCGTCATTGTGCGCTACTCAACACATACACTTCTGTCCCTGAGGCCTTAAAGGAAAGGTTGTAATATTGGAACTTGCCAGAAAAGAAGACATAACTCGTTAGCACAAGCAATAGATCGTACCCACCTTCATCCTAGTGCTAGATGGTACTGTGGATCACAAACACGTCACAAAAAAACGATCGTAAAAAAAGACTGATCCCAATTAAGAAGGCAATAAATGTAGCCGCTACACCGCTACTAGGCATGTAAACCCTCACCTCAAGGAAGGGGGGAGGATCAAGAACTTACTGTATCTGCGGCCGATCTTAGCCGCTTTGTTTGTTGAATGGTTTCTTGCTGCTTGCTGGTAGCATGAGCTTTTCGGCTGTGCTTGCCACTGGTTTGTCTGCTGGCAGGTCTCACTTGCGTCACGGTATTAAATTAGAATGTAGCACCACCACCACCACGACCACCGGTGGCGAAGGTTGCATCTTGCAGCGCGCAGCACCGTGCGTCGGTTGGCTGGGTTGCCGCACACGGTAGTAACGCATAATTATGAGTGTCATTCTGACGTGTCCCTGAAATCGACTCAAACTTATAGACCGCGCTGAATGCGCTGCATTATGATTGAAGAGGGTTTGAAATCTAACTACGTACCACGCATCGGTACGATCACCTTGAATGGCTTAAGCATCGTTTTTATGAAGCAATCTTCCTTCGAGATGCCCCCCCCCCCCCCCCCCCCCCCGGAGAGCCTAAAGGAAATGGTCAGGAATTAGCCTTTTTTACAACCAACTCCGCGCATCGATGGGAGGTTAACTGGCTGCAATAAACGATCGAACCCCGGTAGTAGGCAGAGGTGGATTATCTAGTGCGCGAAATACGCCAGCCGGCAGCACCCTTTGCCATTTTGTGCCACAGCCAAACAAGTTTCTCCACCGAAACAGGATCTTCCTATGATGAATGCGGTCGCTCAGGGTGCTTAATGTGTCACAACACGTTTCTATATTGGAGTGCAGCAGGAGTTCAGATGTTGCATGATTACATTCGCCCAAACCTGCCAAGCCTTTTGGGCAAGACTTACCCGACAACCACATTGGTGCCACTTGTCCAAGGATAACCTCCTCTTGGTGGTTCACTTTCTCGCCCAACCGAAACCGTGCCAGACCAATTATCTCTCGCCACCGTGTGTCGTGTTCGTGTGTGTTTCCCTGCGTTTTGTTTTTGTTAAAGGGTTTTGTTTTTTGTTCTTCTCTGTTCTGCAGTCACATTTCCCTTTCACTGCCCAGCCTCGGTTAATTATCGGCGTACACATTTATTTCTCCGAACCGAGGGCACACATTTCAACGCGCGGTGCAAGAAATGATCGTTTTCCATTCTTTTGTTGAAATTTAAGAACGTAAACTTCTCTCGGTCGTTTTCCCGTGACGACCCAGTGGGTCGACGCTCGTTCAGTTCAGTCGTTCGTTCCAGCTGGTATGAATTTTAATTATGAAACAAATGATCGTAATGTGCAATCTTTTGAAAGCGGTATTTTAATCCTACGCGCAAAAGGCAGAAGGGAGTGTCCGGCCCATGTTTCCTGTGCGCCGTGATTTTACGACCCAAGGTTGCGCTTCGTTTGCTGTCGTGTGAAGGTAGCAGAAGGTTTCACACCTTACACTCTGCCATGGCCCTTGCGAGGGTCACAAAAGGTTCAGCTCAGCCGTTTACCACTGTGACAAATTGGCAACCTCTGCTTTGCGCTGTGTTGTAAAAACGAAGAATTCCTGCAGCACTTTCGACCCTTGCCAGCCTACATTGGGGCCAAAGCTGCATGTGAGGATTAGCGAGAGAGGATCTGTTTTTACAAAAAGGCAAGATTAACATAGCCGCCACTTTTCGTCATGGATGTGTGGATCTTCTTAAGTGCATTTTAAATTATCTGCCTTCTTTTGTGTGTTAGAAATTTTCATAAAAAACACACACCCCCTTAAACAGAAGCGCTCGCCCGGAAAGAACGATTTGGTGCCTGTAAGATTGTCGTAAAAACTACATAGCCATGTGAACTGTTTGTTAACAACAAAAAATGAAATACCCAAAACATTGCATTAAATGAAGAGATGTTCGCATTATCAGGCTCTACCCACACCCGGAGCATTCCCAGGAGGGGCGCACCCGAATTGCTTCATTTTGTTTTGGTACCAGCGCGCCTTTTGTTGTCCAGCCTGTGACGACATGGCATAAAAATGGTTGCATATCTAATCGTGCTCATTTAAATTCGCCTTCCCCTTTCGAAAAGAACGGGTCCTTCTTGTTGTGGGTTGCAGAGATCGGACTACTTTCTCATCGACTCTACGAAATTGGACATTTGGTTACGGGGTGATGGTTTTATCCTTCGTTCGTGTTCTTTTTTTGTCGGTTGCTCTCCCCTCAAAATACCCACTTTCTTATGGCATTCTTAGAAGCTTTCATCAAAACTACCGCGCGCACGCCCGTTCTCTGGATGTGGGACCGAGAGGAAGAACTATATTTCAAAAACTCACCGCCGAAAACAACGTACCTCGTGGTGGTGGTGGTGGTGGCGGCAGTACATTCCGTTCCAAAGTCGTCTCCCCGCTTCGTTGCGTTATTAGAAACAAATGAATTTTGAAGATCAAACCATCGCGATAGCAGTTTCCGGCCATCAATAGCTTAATTACCATTCTGTCTCTTCAGTGGTTCAGGTCTCTGGGCTGCACCTCCGTTTTTTGTTGTTGTTCCGACATCTTGCAGACGCGGCATCCATCCGCATACGACAACAAAAAACGTCTAACTTGCGATCCACGATCCTCGTGTTTGCTGTTGCCACCAGCAACCGCGGACGATTTTATTTTTTATTCTGTTTATTCTATTTCATTTCGTCGTGGGTCTTCGCTGGTTGTTGGATTTTCTTTCGCATTTTTTGTGTACGGTCACCTTTGAAAGGTGTTCTAGTTGCTCCGCAAGCATTCCGATCGTGTCTGGCTGTTTTTTTGTTTTTGGTTTTTGGTGTGGTTTTGTGTTTTTGTTCAGCCATGGGAGATTTTCACAGCTCTCCGGCGTCACCGAGCCGTGGCTGTATTTATTAACGCCCGCATGTCTGACCCAAGCGAAGGTGCCCCCGATGCAATCAAAAAACAATTAAAACCAATTTTGTCTACCGTCACCTGGACGGCGAAGGGATGCGCTACCGCTGGGGAAGTTGTATTTGTTTTGGGTTGCATTTCTGTTAGCCGATGTTAGATTGTACAAATGGCAGATGCGATGAGGAGGGAGTTTTGGTAGCTTTGTTTCTTTGTCATGGAGTAAATGCAAGGTGTGAATGTTTCAAATTCACTGAAGATCGTTGGATGAAATGGATGACAGGCGCAAGATATCTTGCGTTGCTATATTTAAGCAGCTAAAAATGAAACAAGCAAGCAAGAAGTTCAAATTGTTCAGAATCATTAACCTGGCATGGTCTATGCTCCAAGAATCATAAGGCATTAAATTCACTTTTAACGATCATCTTGTTGTTGTTGGAATAGTTTAGAGAGGCTTTCGCTCCTGCGGAGTTCTTTCGCCTCTTTGAACGATCATCTTGTCAACTTCTTGCTTCGTCGAAGTGATTTTTAAACTGTCTTTTGTTCTTTGCATCTAAATTGAATAATATTATTCTTGTCTTGTGACACACCTCCGCCAGAATAGGCCTCGAACGCATGCCGATGCTTTAGTACGCCCAATTTCCGGCAGGAAGCCACGGTCGATTTACGATGCGCGCACGGTGCGTGATTATGCAGCGTGTGCTGTGTGGATTCTATTTTGCAGGAAACACGCCTTTGCTCATTCATAGCCTTACTTCTCTCTCTCTCTCTCTCTCTCTCTCTCTCTGCATGAACAGAGTCTTCGGTGCACCTATTGATGCACCACCAGCAATCACGAGGCCATTCGGTGAAAATAGAAATGAGTTTCGATGCGCGCGCGCGCGCGCTCACACACATCCACTGCAAACCATTTGACATATCCGGTCATCAACGTGACACACCGGCGGCGGATGTTGCATCGGTTACGATCACGACGAGAACACCTCATTCTGTGGCGCTTAGGCTGTTTTCCTCCTTGCGTGTAGGAATAGTACACTTATTTCGATTTTGTTTCGAAGCCATTTCACAAAGAAACAGCCACGACAGCCACAGGAAGGGTGTGGGCCCGTTTTAGTATGCTTCAATGCATCCACTCACACACAAACCAACCTTCTTGGGTTAGTCACTTGGTGTGTTGCTTAGCCCCAAGCGGTGTGATTTCAACGTCGGTACACTTTGAGCAATAATGTGCGCTGCTAGTTTCTCAACCAAAGTTTGACGAACCATGTCAGGTTGGACACAGTGGGACGACCGGGGTGGTACTGCTTTCTAGGTGTCGTGCAAGAATATTCATTCCGCCAGGGTATGCATCAGCTATTACTACCAGTAACGGGGCAAGTTCCGAGGGCACCGTTTAGGCAACAAGCCTTTTGCTTGCGAGAAACTGCACACGGTACATTAACTCGGAATGTTTTGCCGATTGCGATAGTTCTGCTGTTCGGCGAGCAAAGTCGACGAACGCTTCGCGCTCCAAAACCCAACCCTTTTATGGATCTTCAAGATATATGATGAAATTTATAATGCAATCTTTATTACAACCGGCGGATGATAAACTACCGCGCTTAGGTTTATCGCTCCGTAGGTGTTTATGAGAAATATCCATCACACCTAAACGAGCCTTTCTTGTCATAGCGGTTCCTTAGCGCGTGCTACCTAACTCCAATGTTTAGACATACTACTCCGTCCAAAACGACGACGACCCCGCAGCGTCATTGTTCTAGGTGTTCAAGTCGTAAGCGAAGAGGAAATATTCCCACGCGCTCAACTACCGCGCTGGTGGACATTCTCGCTCGGCCCCTGCGGATAATAAATTAGATCTTAATTGCCCGCTGACCAAAACAACCACCCTCCGGCGGCTGCTTTGGAGAAGAGATTCCTCGCAAAGAACTAGGGTTATTGCGTGCCATTCCAGTAGAGCCGCCGAGCTGTGTGTGTGTGTGTGCAATTATTTTAAAAACTATGCAATTGCACCGGCATTTCCTTCTGCGGTTCGGTGTTGAAGGATCTTGCCCGCTCAGGTGCGATGAGTCTGACGGACCTGACGCACAAAGGGTGATTTCTTCCCGAGCATGCCGTGAGCGGGTCCGTTATTTGCACTGGACATTGCAATTGCGTATGGACGGACAGGGTCCATGAGAGTGCCCTGGAGGGATGCACCGTTGTGTGTGACTCATCCTGTTCAGGGTGAAACCTTCGATCAGGTTCCAGGTTCCAGTGTATCTGGAGTGGAGTGCTTGGTGAGTGATCAATCACACCTGCCCTCCGGGAGTCTATCGCCTCACGGACGAAACGCCAAGAGCATCACCGTCCGCAAGGGTTTGTGTGTTCCGCAAAACATTCCACACGCAATTACGCATCGACCGAAGACGACCGTCCACCGCTTGTTGGCAATGTTTCCATATCGCAAATCGCGAAGGAATTGAACACGGGAGCGTAACGTGTGCCACGCCCTCTCCTTCCCACGGTGAGTCTGGGCAAACACATGGAGCTAGAGGGATGGAGGCAGGGTAATGGGATGCTTACCGGTGTGGTGCAGTAAAAATCTGAATGAAAAATCCCTCGGATTTGTGCCTCGGAATCACGACGGACAAAGAACTTCCTTCTTCTGTCCCGGCAGGCAGGCAGCAAAGAGCGCGCAATAACTGTACACTGCCGCCGGGCATTAAACATTTCTTTTGCATTGCTTTTCCTCTCCCGCGCTCACCATTCTCGGGACATCCACGTTTCGGGTTTGCAGTACCGAATCGGGGTAGAAATGAATGAACGTGCAATGAATGGACCCAACCAGAAGAAGCACAGGATATGTAAGAAGGAACGTCCGTCTTTTCCTAATCGTGAATTATGATACCCTTGTGCTGCTGCTCCCGAGCCTTTACGTGGTGCCACTTAAAACATTCCAGACTTTTACCAAGAGCATTAATCGGTCGTCCCTCGGTGTTGTGCCTTTGGGGCTCTCCTTTTTTATGTGGCATGCATCCCCTTCATTTTGCACCCATAAAATTCGCATCAAACGATTGAGAAGCTGCTGGATATGGACCTTCACGGTGCAGCGAGTAATTATTTAACCGTTCGGTGGGCTCGCAAGAGTTAATTTCGCTTAGTCCGTAAAAATGCAACATCAACAGTGTGCTGCTTATTCACATCACGCTTTCCCTTTCTCTCTGTCTCTCTTTTTAGGTACCGGAAGCTCTCCTGCCCAAAATTCTACCCGAAGTACCAGCCCCAACGTACCGAACGGTCACCTGCCGTTGCCCCAGCAGCAATCGCAGGTCCATCCCCAGCAGCAGCCACAGCAGCAGCAACTGCAGCACCACTCCGGTACGGTGCCGGTGCTACAGGCGCACCAGCAGCAGCAGCAGCAACCCCAGCCCACGCAGCACCCACCGCAGCAGCATTCCCAGTCCCATTCGCCCTCGCTGCAGCATCCGGCGGCATCCCAGCAGCAAGTGCACCTTCAGCAGCAACAGGCCGCCCTCCAGGCGGCCCTCCAGCAGCAGCAGCAACCGCCCCTACTGCAGCAGCAAACATCGCAACAGTCATCCCATCATCTTAATAGCAGCTCGAGCAGCTTAGGCAACATTACGCCCACCTTCGTTGCACAACCACAGGTAGGTTCGGATGCCCCGAGGGCCCGTGCCAGGGCGCGCATTTACTAAAATAATAATGCGATTCCCTCTTCGTATGCGCAAAAAAAACCCGACGATGGAGTTGCGGGAACGCGTTATTAGACGATCACAAATGATCGTACGGTTGCGGGGTTGCTCATCTTCGCTTCTTTCTTTAGCGCTGTGTGTGTGTAGTAAGGCACCGGAAAGGGTTGATGGCGATATTTGATACACACGCTCAAAACACCAAAAAACCGGAGCGTGGTGGATGGGCAATATGTGTCCGATCGTTATCTTGTCCCCTCTTTGTTCGATCTCGTTCTTTTGGGATTGATTTTCCACGCCATTCCTCATTCAGTCAGGCTCCTAATTTTCCGAGTGAAGATCCACCAAAAAAACACAAAATAACGGAGTAGGAGTGGCCACTGAATTGCAGTCGATTTGTGCCCGGGCACAATCGTGCCATCATCAAACTGATACAGATTTGTGCCCATGTGTACCCCCTTTCTGCCCTGTGTTCTGATGTGTTTACATTCTTCAATCGGAGTGATGTTTGTTTCCCCTGCTTTCATGCTGAAAGAAGAATTAAAAAAGGAAAAAAAAGATGGACAGACAATAAAAATCAACAGCCAAAACAAAACAAAAAAATAATACATCCCTTTGCAGTGACTGGCCCTCCGCCGAGCCCTCCTTCCAGCAGGATGGAAACGAAGATGGTTAGGTTCTGTTATTAAATTCGTTAAATTTGAGAGCGTCTTTTGCGTCGCGTATTTTCTCCCTTTCGCTTCTTGAACGGGGTCTCTGCTGGGTGGGGGCCCGGGAGACTCCGGGAAGGGGGAAATATTTTCTCACGATTTTATTAGTGGCTGGGCCGTTTTGCCCGAGCTGTTGCTGTTGTTTGTACCATCATTTTGTCGCGACGGTCTCCCGCGCGCGCTCGCACCCAGACAGGGAGGGAGAATGCCGTGTCTTTAATGCCTTTTTGCTTCGTTTTGAAATCGCTTTTGGAAATTTGGTAGAATGACTTATGGTTTTATCGCACGCATCGATGCAACCGAAACACTCTTGAAATTATTTCCCGTCCGATTGGGGGACTCGTTGCCTTTTCGCTGCCTTTAATGGGAAGCGTTTGCTCGCTGCTGGTGCTGCTGCTGCTGCTGCCACGCTAATTCGATCGCTTCGCTTTGTTGGGGGATTGTGTGTGCTGTCGCTACCCCTCAACCTCTAAAAAAAACCAGAAACAGAGGAGAAACTTGAGCCCTTTTTTTACTGCCCCAATCGTAAAACGTTCAATTATTCCTCTTTATTCTAATGATATCGTCCTTCGTGGGGAGGGGATGAATATTATTATTCGAAATTATACTAGTTTCGACAGTTTCAAGTGTCGGTTTAATAGTTTTGGGTTGCCGAATCGTTTTCTCGGCGTGGAAGAGTTTCGCGTGGCGGTCTGAATGGACTGAAAATGCCACCAATTATTAATAATTGTGTTTTACCCCCCTTCTAAGCCTAATTTTATGCTATCTTTTCGATACGAATTGCATCATCGATTGGCTTCCATTTCAATTAGCCAAACGCGCATACGTAGTCCACCTCCCGCCGCACCCATACAAGGCACGTCCATTAGCACCGATTATCGCTGTTGAAAGTCCCGTCAAATATGCGTACCCAAATTGTGTGCACCGACCGTAACAATTATGGTGGCATACACGCCGAGAAAGCCCGATCCGCTGGAGCAGGTTCGTGAAGAGGAGCAGTTAGATAGCGCGGGTTGTGTGACTTGCACGAATCTCGTCCAAAGATCCAAAGATGATGATAGTTTCGAACAGAGGCCGAAACACAGTGACAAAATAATGGGTTTTGTGTTTTGATATTCCAGTGGGAAAAATGCTTAATGTTGGATGGGTTAAGTTCATAATCACCGGGGTTGTCTAAACGAACACGAGACCACGGGGGGGGGGGGGGGGGGGGAGGGGGGTTGCACATCGTACATGTTTTTGAAAATTCCCTTTTCTTAAATTCTAACATTTCATGTTTTCATTCTTTTCCCTTCTCGTTCCATACGCGCCAATAGTCTCCGACTGTGAATTCCTTTAAAACGGCGTCCCTCAACGGTGTTGGTTTGCACGTGAACGGAGGAGGGGATTTAAATATGCCCGGTGGTCCAACGGTAACGCCCGGGACACCGAACACAAAGGCAAAGGTAAGTAGGCAAGCAGCGGGATGTCTGACTGACCGGTTGCTGCGAGCGAGCGAGTCATCCATTTCCGGTCTCAATTTCACGACTCACGCGATATGCATGCAGCGAAACGTTTGGTGGTGATGGTGGTGATACCTAATGCAGGATCCAGCCTCATGACATGAGGTCCTCCAAACTCCAACGCTGAGACACGCCCTCAGCTTCTTTGCATCACAAAGAGTTTCTCATCGTTAATAGCTTTGCAACTCTTTTAAAGAGTCTTTTTTATCGCGAGTCAACGATCTTGCCATTGCAAAAAGGAAGAAGGCGTTAGAGATTAGTGCAAAATAAAATGTGCATTTGAATTGACTTCGTGCGCGGATGAGAAGATTCTCACGCTGACGCCCAATCGGACACGGTTCGGCAAACGTATCGCGGCGCGCAAGCCGAGGTTTTTGGCCAAAGATGTCCATCTATCGGCTGTCATCATCATCTTCCATTTTTAAGACAGACAAGGGGGCACGAGGGGGGGGGGGGGAGGAGGGCCTATCATCATCGCGTCACGCGTGTCTGACGGTGCAGTTTTACGCCACTGACCAATGCCCTTTTCTTGTTTCGGGTTCGGCCTCGATGCGAAACTTTTCTGGGTGCGCCGTTTTTAAGATGCAGTTTTTTTGTTGTTGTTGTTGCTTTGATGCAAAAGGAGATTGCGATGAAATAACACGAGCGCGCGCTGGCAAAAAAAAAGAACAATTTCAGGCTCCTAATTAATCGTTCGTTATTTGCAATTTCCTGTGGCAAGGCCGAAACCGTGCATTTTAAGACGCTTGCCGTTCAACACACTCCTCTCGGGTTTCGGAACAATTCGTTAGGCTTGACTTTTATGCAACCGGATACACTACTTAGCGCAATTAATGCGCTGCAACTGGAAATGAGATTATTGTGTGGGTTTGGGCTGTTTTTTGGTTTTTACAATTAACATCTTTCTTTAATTTGCCCTTTTTTGAATTCTTCAACAGGATGTATCACCACGGGTGAAGATCGTCGTCGCGCTCTACCCCTTCAAGGCAATCGAAAGTGGTGACCTTTCGCTGGAAAAGGTGAGTTTTCTAGTATAAACGATATAGCAGCCCACCGAGTACTAATCCTAACACAACCCGGTATTTCCAGAATGCCGAATATGAGGTGATCGACGATTCACAGGAGCACTGGTGGAAGGTAAAGGACCAGCATGGTACGATCGGTTACATTCCGAGCAACTACGTCAAGGAGAAGGAGCTGCTGGGACTGCAGAAGTACGACTGGTACGTGGGCGACATGTCCCGGCAGCGTGCCGAGTCACTCCTCAAGCAAAACGACAAGGAAGGCTGCTTTGTGGTGCGCAAATCGTCCACCAAGGGTCTCTACACACTATCGCTACATACCAAAGTGTACGTATAGCCGTGCAGGCATTGCAATTTACATCAGCGCAAAATACTGAAACTCATATTTCCCCCTCCCTCCCCTCACCACAACAGACCACAGTCGCACGTGAAGCACTACCATATCAAACAGAATGCTCGCAGTGAGTTTTACCTGTCCGAGAAGCACTGCTGTGAAACGATTCCGGATTTGATAAACTACCATCGCCATAACTCCGGTGGGCTTGCCTGTCGCCTTAAGACGTCGCCGTGCGACCGTCCAGTGCCACCGACGGCCGGTTTATCTCATGGTAAGTGGTCGAATCCATGGCGCATGCAAGTCATCAAGCGTTCCTTAATTAACCGATAACACTCTTACAGACAAATGGGAAATTCATCCCTCGGAGCTGATGATCCTGGAGGAGCTCGGCTCGGGCCAGTTCGGTGTGGTACGGCGTGCCAAATGGCGTGGATCGATCGATACCGCGGTCAAGATGATGAAGGTTGGCACCATGTCCGAGGATGATTTCATCGAGGAAGCGAAAGTGATGACGTAAGTCGTTGAGAATGCTTCGCGTTACATTGCAAGCACAGGAATAAAAACGACTTTTTTGTCATTCCAGTAAACTTCAACATCCCAATCTGGTGCAGCTGTACGGTGTCTGCTCGAAGCATCGCCCCATCTACATCATCACCGAGTACATGAAGCACGGATCGCTGTTGAACTACCTGCGAAGGCACGAGCAGTCGCTGATTGGCAACATGGGACTCCTCCTGGATATGTGCATACAGGTAAGTATGCGGTTTGAACCGACATTGTTCATGGAAATGAATGGACACTAAAGCATCACCGTCATCTTCATCGGCAGGTCTGCAAGGGTATGTCTTACCTGGAGCGTCACAACTACATTCATCGCGATTTGGCCGCCCGCAACTGTCTGGTCGGTTCGGAAAACACAGTCAAGGTGGCGGACTTTGGTTTGGCACGGTACGTGCTGGACGATCAGTACACCAGCTCCGGCGGTACCAAGTTCCCCATCAAATGGGCCCCACCGGAGGTGCTGAACTACACGAGATTCTCCTCCAAGAGCGATGTTTGGGCATACGGTAAGAGCGGTTGGCTAGTGAAGATTCAATTATCTACATCTATATCTAAACATCAAATATCTGCATTTGCTTACACAGGTGTATTGATGTGGGAAGTGTTCACGTGTGGCAAGATGCCGTACGGTCGTCTAAAAAATACCGAAGTCGTTGAGCGCGTCCAGCGGGGAATCATTCTGGAGAAGCCCAAAGCGTGCGCAAAGGAAATTTATGATGTAAGCTATTTGGGTTCAAATAATTGCTGCAATAAATGCATTTAATTTTTACATTGCTTTTTGCTTCAGGTCATGAAGAAGTGCTGGTCCCACAGTCCCGAGGACCGTCCCGGATTCCGAATACTGAAAGATCAACTGGCTGCCGTCGCCCAAGGACTCACCGATTAGACGAACTCGGTCGTTCTTGCTTTGATTGAGTGGCATTTTACATTTCTCTCGATGATGACGATGATGATGCATATTAGTATAAGGCTAAGTTGATAAACTCTCGTACACTCGAAACGGTCTGAATCGATAGGGTTAGCGAATGGCAAGTGTAAATCTCCTCTCAAAAATCTTCCGACTTTTATTATGAAATATTTTATTGTCTTTTCCTTTCCGGTAAGGTAACTTTTGCGGTAGGTTTTGTTTTGTATCAATCTTCATGTAACAAGTTCACAGTTGCCACATTGAAGCGAACCATTCTGCAGAGGAATGTGGAGGAATTGAAACACACGATCAGAGATAGAAAAAAAACACACACACAGAAGACAGAGTGCCAGATTTATATGTTCTAGTATACGTTTGGGTTCCGTTTTGTACGGGTGACGACGGTATCGGGTGTGACGGCAAGCGAAACGTTGATTCGGGAAGCTTGCAACCAGTAAACGGACTGAGTGAAGCAAAGAGCTTGCCGCTTGATTAATGGGAGGATGCGATCGAAGGCGATAGCAAAAAAACAATAAACCGCGTGTGCGAATATTTGCTTCTTGTGCAGCAGTAGCAGCGCCGTCATACATTACTATCACTGTATCGTAAAGTCTATGGTAAATACTACTATCGATAACACAATTTAACAACAGCAAACTGCAGAAAAGCCCATGGTACGACGGAACAGAGTGCATTTTCGGAATATCGCTAGTGATAAAAGGTGATGCGAATTGTGCACGGTTTAAATCACGTGTTGCGATCATTCCCCATACCCCCTCTCCTCAAAACCGTTGTGGTATTAGATTATGCAGGCATACTAATAAACATACACACAGATGATGTACCCACATCTATCGTAACATACCAGTTCTCTTATAGCTAAACAAAAGCATGGAAATCTTACGAACGAATAACTTCAAAACGTACGGCACTCTCTATTCCATCTGCCCATGGATGTGGGCGGCCGTACAATCTAAGTTAGATTATTGTACTAACGAACAAGGCAGCGTCGTCACGAATGCTGCTACAATGGGAACATCTAGTAGAGAAAGTATTTAAGTGATATTTAAGATTATATTGACACGTACGTTCCCTGTTAAAGACCGGTTGCGCGTTTTGCTTTTCTCGTTCTTAATACCATCTCAACCCTTGCGTGAGCGCGCTTTACGTTGGGAAGGATTGGACGGGGTCGGTGGTCCCGTCCTTCCCTTGCTTTATTGTACATAGTTTCTTATTTTTCGAATAATGCAACTCCAATCGAGTGGGATCCGTTTCTCGTCCTCAGACTTAGTTAATGCAGAAGGTTTTTTTGTTTGTTCGGCACGCAGTGACCGCACTCTGTGCGAGTCTCATCCGAACCGTTGTAGTGAATTGTACTCTTCCTGTGTCGGATCAGTCGAGATGATAGGGAAAAAAACGGTGTGGATGGTTTGCAAACATTTGGCGCCACGAAACAGAATGGCACATAGTACTACCATAGATAGCATTATGTTTTATTATTTAACCGTAACCGATCGTATTAGAGGCGAACGCTGTGCTTCACAACAGTTTGCCTGAATAACGAATGATACGAATTACCGATGAAACTCAACTAGTAGCAATGGGTGGGTGGATGGACGATCTTACTGTGTAGCTGGCAGATATATCTTGGCAAGCTCAGCTTCTACTGATACTATTACTATGAACTACTACAACTACTATTACCTTTACTACCTAAGCAAAGGCGTTAATATCTCAAATCAAACGAACGTGCGCGAGGAACGACAGCAAATGCCATTGGTTTTGTGTTTTTTTGTTTGATTTTGCAACAAATTAAGAATGCAACTCAAGTCAAATGTCCCCGATGTCTACCACGGCCGCGCGCAGCAGTGTGGGGAAAGGATACATCGGCAGCGGCCAAACATGGAATCTGCTACGGAATCGTATGCTGCAAACGATCCATCTAATGGTATATACACACACACAAATACACACAAATATATAACTTACGTCCGCTGATGTGGTTGTTTAATGGATTTGAAATCAAAATGCAAATCGTACAAGATTTAACCAGCTTCATCCGGTTGGAATAGTGAGACCGAGTGAGCATTATCGATGCGCAATGAAAATGCAAAACAAACCCAATAATGGAGCGTGCAAGCACGGTTCGGTGAATAAAGTAGTAGTAACTACAGTTAGCATAGATATCAAAATATGTCCGAGCATACGAGTCGAAAAAAACACACAAGAATACAATAACAGCAAGAAAAACACATTTCCGTGAAATCAGCTAATCAGCTAATTAGTCGTTAAATCGTTTTCTTTTGAGGTTAGTGTACCGGAACAAAGCTCGTGCAGGCAGGAAGAAACGGTCAAACATAACATATGCAGTGGATTAAGTATATCAACAAAACAAGCAAACAAACAAAACGCTAATCTAATTATTCGAGTGATTAAAAATGAACCCAAGATATGGGAGGCGCGCGCATAAGAACGTTCACAACAATAACATGACTGATCGCCTGTTTGTCGTTCGGTGTATTGTGACGGTTAATTTCTGGCACAAAACAGTGCAACGCAGTGCCAGACACATTTGGCGCCATTTCCATTTGCTAAAAAAACAATGCGAAAGCATTAAAACGGAAGTAAGCGAACGATACAGGCAATATGGCCGAATACCGATGGAAATCTTATTGGATAGATGTCGATCCATTTTTTTTACACTATAAATAAACAAAACAGCAAAATGTCTTGTATGAAATGAAGAGGAAGGTGTGTGTGTGTGTGTATTGGACTGGCAACGAAACAGTTATAATATCACAATCGATGTGCGTCCTAAAACAATTAAAACTCTATCGGTAAGTGTGTCAGCGCGAAAAGTGGTTTAATGAAAGTGATTTATTGTCTGTCCATTTGTAGAAAGCTCCAACCAGCTGGTGGTATTGGCAAGAGATACGATGTACCAGCAGCCAGCTCTGTACAGTACACACCTTAATCGGCGGGTCGACCGATACTTGCTACACCCTTGCTCAATTAACCAGGAACCAGGCGAAACCTTCACCAAAGGCTGATGATGTGTAACGTGAAGCAGTGGGAAGATGAACCTGTCTGATGCAGAGGCGTCTGTGTGTTTCCCTTTGGATGCACCCGAGCGACACAAACAACGACACACGTGCGTGACATCATGCTTCTAATTCAACTCTCTTGCTGCGAAACGACCCGCAGGATGTAACGGATTTACGGATATCGAACGAATTGCCGAAAATGGTTAGAAATCGGTGTTCCCGACCGATCCCCATCCGAGGTCCGTTTCGAGTCCCGTGATCGAGTTTCACAGTGATGATCCATTTTGGGGGATGGCTGGAAGCGCCCGCAAGCCATCCACCCTACCATATTATCGTAAAAGCTTACCCATTTTGCACTTCGTTACCCCTGGTGGATTGGGACAGCTCGTATAAATTGCGGTGCGAAGAAGGAGGCCACCGCCGTCTAGGCGCGGTAGTAGTAGGCGAACCGAGTGAGTATGTCCGCGGATTGTCTCCACCTACGCCCGCGCTTAACGTGATGGAATACAGAGACCCTGCGGGGGTAAGGAAGTGCCTTGGAACGGTGTCGGTGTTTTTGCATACACACGGCCCGAACCCCGAGCGGGTTGCTGACCGCGGGCATACCCTCGCACGATGGATGTGTCACACGGTTTTGGGTAGTTGTACTGGTAGTCGTCGTCGCCGTCGTCGCTTGATCGTTAAATCAACTTCAATCGCGTTACACAGCAGGGCAACTTTTCGTTTCACTCATCGTCGTCGTCGTGCTCAAGGTATTCTATTGCCTAGCCCGGTTGTGTAGGTGTGACGAGGTAGGAAGTGTCCATAAAGCAGCATTTGCCTTCGATGGTACAAAACAAACGATCTTGCCTCGGGGAGGGAAGAACGAGAGAGCCACACTTAGTATTCCCGATTTTGACGGGAAGGTTTTGGAACATCGGAAACTTTGGAAACGGTTGCCATAAACGGTAAAAGAACAAATTTAAAAGGTGGACGAGTTAGTGGATCGCAATGTGAGTGGATTAACGGTAAGTAAAAGGTAAGATACAGAGTGGTTTGAAGAATGGCAATTAAAATGTCACACTTATTTAGGTGAGGAAGCTTGCCATATGTTTTCCATGTCCGCAAAATGCAAAAGTATGATTAAGATTAGATTACAAAGTCAATTTCAGAAGCGTAAAGCAGTATACTAACTGTCATGTAAAATACATTTCTTAGCGAGTTTTTGAGTCCCTGATTGAGTTGATGGATCGTAAAGCAACTGATATTTGTGGTACGTATAGCTTTTGACTTAGATTAAATCATTTAGTTGGCTTAGGAACATTCCATTTAAGATGATTCCAAGTATGATGTATTAAACGCATTACAATAAATGAATAAATGAATAAATAAATAAATAAATAAATAAATAAATAAATAAATAAATAAATAAATAAATAAATAAATAAATAAATAAATAAATAAATAAATAAATAAATATATTAATATATAAATGAGTAAATAAAAAAATAAATAAAAAATCATAAATAAACAAAAAAACTATCAAAATATTTTTGATTTTTTTTTTTGCACAACTTACCAAAAATTAGCTTTGATATATTCGATTCGATATATTCGATTCGATATATTCGATTAGCTTTGTTTAAAATCACAAAATTTGTTCATCAGCATGCTGGCGGCCATTAAAAAAATGAAAAATGTGTAAGAGTTAAAAATTTAAATTAAATAAATAATGAAAGCAAAAAAACTACAACCCCGGACCGTTTGGATCCACCCATTCGCGTTGTTCGAGGCACTCAATACCACGCGTGTGCCAAACTGGGGAGCCATTCACTCACAACCATAGTCTTTTTCATTCTACGTTTCTACCTGAGACTCCATCATTTTAATTTGGTTTTAAATAATTTCGATAAAATTTGCCATAACTGTGCAACAATCCCTAAAAACGTTAAAATTATTTTAAAAATATGCCACCTTCAAATTCATAAAACGAAAAATAAGAAGCGATGGAGATAAATTCAACCGAAGGTTCATCCGAAAATGAACACGCGCTATCCCCCCCAGTCATTGGGGGGGACCCACTCACTTCGGAGGGTATATTAGTACCCAGCCGACCGTCGTCTCGATTCATTCACGGAATAAACAGCGAACAGAAACGAACGAATCGAACGGAGACGGCCGCGCGCTGCTCCAGTTGCTGACGGTTAGTAAACGGGTTTGAATCAGAAACATCAGAAGCACTGTGTGTGTGTGTGGTTCTTTTAATAGAAATAAAGGGTGTGAAAAACAGTGAAAAAAGTGTGCATTTTTAAAGATAGTTTTAACGGGACTGTTTTGCGAAAAGAGTCTCCAACAAGATTGTTGAAAAAAAGGGACTCGAAGTGCTCAGTGTCAAATTGCTGCTTACTAATTTGTGATCATGGCTTGCTTTTCGTTTTACAGAGTGTGCAACGTGTGAAAGTGTTGGAACAAAATATTGAGAAAATACAGCACAACTTTAGCGAAAAGGAAACGACCTGCCCAAAACGCAACGCAATCAAGTGCGGTAAGTGTGTACAAGTGTTTAGAAGAAAAGTAAAAAAAAACAACTAAAGAAAAGCTTTTCCATCATCTTTCCTATTTACTGACGTGTGTTGCTAAAACAAAACCTCTACCATCATCATCTTGCTTGCAAACGCGGGCGCGCAGCAGTATCGTGTCTGGTAACAAAAAACAGCTGCCCCTAAACCTTCGTGTGCTACTACTACTACTACTACTGTTGTGTTCAACAAATTGTTAACCAAAATACATCGCCTGCAACGCGATTTCACACGGACTGCTCCCCTTTCCTAACACGACTAAACACCCTCCAACAGCTGCACATTCTGATGCACCACCGCTCATGCAACTGGAGGCATTTTTCACGCAACGAGGAATGAATGGTGGTTTCCTCCCCTCTCTTTCAAAAACTCTCTGCGTGCAGTTTTGCGCCCCAACACCCCCTGCAGAGACATTGCCGAGCAGGCAAAGAAATTCCCATATTGCCGTACCACTCCGCCACGCACACTCCTCACCCTGCATTTCCACCAACGGAATTCCGTATCGATTTATCTTGATGTCACGGATACAGGAACACGAGCTTAATGCAAAAAAAATAACACACCAGAACAGCAAACGGCAAACACACCAATAAACCAAAACTCACGAAATCGAGGCCTACTGGTGAGGCGAAAAAACACCGAGGCGTCCTGCGTGTTGCTAGGACAGCGGAACATTGATGAGCAAAAAAAAGGAAGGAACCCACAGTCTACTACAATGCGCGAACTTTCTCGGACCTTCGGGTAGGGGGTAGAGTAGAGTGGGAGTTTGTTGGTGGGGTTCGTTTTTGTACGTTCTAGTAGTGGCGTCCTTATTTATTGGGGAGCGACTATGACCGTTCGTCCGTCTGACTTTGGTTTCGATTTCATCGTTGGGTTTATAATTTTTGAGCCTTGCGTCTTGTTTTTTTATAATTAATGGGACTTTTAAAGAATAATTTCCTTCCCCTGACCACTTTATTTACTTCCTTGTGAAAGTAAGTAGTTGCCTGCCGAAGCTTTCTCATTTCCCTTGCAAAATGATACCGATCTAAACCGTGTCTCAACACGCGTTCCGGCCCCGCTGCGCTGCGCTGTGCTATAAACACGGCTATTAGGGAAGGCTACACAGTAAAACCTTCCCCAGAACGACAAGCAGGAGACCGTTTGGCAATCAGGATTCTTTGGCTGTGTCATAAAACGTTACTTAATCCAATTTATTCGCAGAAAAACGGTGTACCGTGACACCCGCGTGTGATGCGATTAACCTTGTCGAAGGAAGGAAGATTGTGATCAGAAAATAAGCTTTTTTTAGGAAAGCGAGGAGCCAAGCATATGTAAAGAAATATGAAATGAACAAAGCAGCAACAAACAAATCGGTTGATAAATATGATAAACATTTTAAAGGCCGTGTTAAGCCCCCCAAATGAAGTTGTTCGACCACTCCTCAGAACAGGTTTGGTTAATTAGAAACACAAAAATAAGCGGAAAAATGCCACAAAACCCTAGCTTTTTTCGGTTAAAATTTTGGCAAATATTCGCCACTTATTTCAGAGGGGTTTTATTGCGACCGGTTTGCCTTTTCGCTTGTCCAAAGCAGATGCAAATGTGTCTTACAGCTTTTGCTTCAATCGGCATTTTTGCTCCTCTGCTTTAGTTAGTTTGCTCGTATGGAAATGCGTACCAGACAACTTTCAGTCGACCCTTTTCGGGTTCATTTCAATAATACCGAAACGGGGGGGGGGACTCTTCTTTTCTGCCCCTTTTCTGTTTGTTTACCAGCCGTTTCCCTGACATCCTGCCCATTCCGGCGGCCGCTTGCTGCTCGATGGCTCCAAAGCAATCCGACCTTCGGTATTGCGGATTCCCGATTTCCGGTCTGGTTAGTCTTTGCACTTTGCACACGGCGGGATCGGATGGGGGGGGGGGGAAACTGGGTCACCGATACCTACGGCAAACCTACGCAACATATTTGCCCGATAAGCACACCGGGGGGAGAAGAGAAAAAAAGGGAAGTTTGGTGCTTGTTTGTTTATTTGTTGGGTGAAATCCCGGCGCTCCTTGTTCCTGTAGGTTGTGTGTGCATTATAAAGCATTTAAAAACAGGACTTACTCTTTTAGATAAAGTTTTAGCCATGTAAAAATGGGCACGATGATACTTTAGCACAAAACAAACGCTAAATGAATGTAAACCCCGATTCGTTCGTATCGCTCGATGCTAACGAGACTCGATATGGTGATAGCTCCTTTCGACTTAAACTACGCATAACGGGTGGAAGAACGCTAGAACGCTCGAAACATTGGTGTGGGTTTTGCTCTAGAATTGGACACCGTTTCTCCACTCCTGCTGGGCCGGCAGTGAGTGGCGGCGGAGGAAACCAGTTCCGCTAACGCACAACAACAAGTTCCAGTTTCCAATTAACCCTTCTAGCGACGGCGAGACACACAAACACACACACAGAGTGTGGAATATGTAAATCGCTCACGACGTGCGAGATTTTCGACCGAATGACTGCAACGACGGTTAAAGCAACGAACTCTCTGTGTAATAGTTGTTTTGATTTTTTGCCCCCTCCTTTCATGACACACGTGTATCATGGATTTATCTCTGTTAAGGAGTCAGCCCTTTTTTATATTTAAAATTTGTATCATATATAGAGAGCGAACGTAAAAAAGCACTTTCGACGTGTGACACATTTCTTCCACACCACACCCGTGATATGAATAAATCATTGCATTCAGGAGAGCGACAGAGTGGCTTAATGTGCCACAATTTGCACCACATGGCAAACGTTTGGCTAACATGTGGCTATCGAGTGAGTTCCCTTCTTTTTTAACTGGCCTGGCTTTAACGTTTAATGTGATGTTTGGCGTACCCCAGTGTGGGAGCGTTGTGGGCAATAAAAACATGCGTGCAGCTTTTGCGTCTGCAACTAAGTAACGACTCCACCCGAAAGCTCCACTGGACATTTCAATTAAAGAGGTCAGAACATTCTCACAGCGCCGTATAAAGCCTGGACACATGTAAAACCTTTTAGAGACATTTTTTTTGCACGACTAGCACCATCCACCAGCTCTGTTAAATAACCCACACATTTACATAAATCGTTTTCATAAAGCGTTGGGAAAGCGTTCGTCCCTGATCACACATCTCATAACCACTGCAATGCACCGATCAATTTGCAATCAAGCAAATTCATCCAATCGCACCCCTGGAATCGAAGTGAAGTGAGGCAAGGAAGACGCAAAAAATGGCAAACATGCACGACCGTCACGCAATTGTGCACTGCCAGCCCGTCAAGATCAATGTCAGCCGTTACCCGGTGGTGGGCTCAGGTTGGCGTCAACGTCGTCGTCGTCGTCGTCAAAACCCTCCCAACCCTGCGCTTATGCTAACTGACCACCCACAACAGTCCAACCCGGCCACGACAGCAGCAGTGAGCCCACACGACCAGGATCGCTGCCAGTACCTTCCACTGCATTGCGGAAGTTCCTGATCCGGCAAGGAGACTAATTTCGATTGACTAATCTGCAAAGTAAGCAGCAAGCAAGAAGGAGTAAATTGGTGGTTCGGCATCGCTTCCCCACCTGCGTTGTGGGAGGTTGGTTGAGAATTGTGGTGAATTGCTTGGGGAAGCACAAACCCATGTAATTAGCAGACTGTTTGTGTGCTGGACGGACGAGGCAGCTGGGCCGATTGCGTGGGCTTTAATGGATTCGTTCAATGTGTAAGCAAATAATCGCTGAAGTAAAGTAAAGACTGGGGCCTGCCAGGTCCCGAAACGTGCTAAACATCTGTCGTGCTCGCCCGCGACATGCGTGTTCGTTCGGTTTTTTGCTGCTGGTGGGCGCTGTATATATGTACCACAAAAAAAGGAACACTGATGTAATTGATTCACGACGACGGCCGTAAAGTCACCGCGAAAACGCAGGCTTTTAACTGCGATGGCACACCGATCACGCACGGGCGAAGCTTTCTTGGCGCTTTGCACACGTCAAAGATCAATTACTTTCTTGTTTCTTGTTGCTTTATGATTTTATGAATCTCTCCTCGCAATGGGAAAACCACAAATGTCCTTCCTTTGCCAACCCAACATTGTAGGCAGTGGTTTTGTCACGGGACCATGCCATGGACCCGGCATAAATTACCCGCTTCCGGTTCTGCAGCGCCGTCAACCTTGACGGGGTGCTGCGGTTGCATTGTTTTCACGCCCGACATTGAACCTGCCTGTGTGTTTGTTTATTTTTCTCCCCATCCTCTTTTACCTTCCCGCAGCCAAAGGACCTACAATCAAGGACTTTCGGTTTAAAAAAAGCTCTCTCTCTCTCTCGCTTTGTTTTTCCTTGCTTCTTTAAGCTCGACTCAGCAGTGGAGTAGCGTTTTCATTTACATAAATAAACACCTGGGACTTCTTGGGGCTTGCTTGAGGGGGCATACACACAGAGTGCATACGTTTGTGCATACGTAAGGGCACGGAGGGCCGTTTGTTCCACTGCACCAGAAAATGGCACTTGCTTGTTAAACCGAACGCGAACGCGAATGCTTTTCTCTGCCATCAAACAGGGCGGCCTTCGGTGGCGAGAGCACTTGTATGTATGGAGCTGTGGGGTCCTCCCCTCCAGAAATAGGCCACCTTGGCACGAAGAAAACTGGCAAACATAATCAGTGTGTCGTTCGGTAAGAAAGGTGGGGGTTTTTTTTTACAGTGTCCAACCCGTCTTCAATTGCTTTTCTCCTTTTATAGCGTATAAGGCACCGCTAATGTGTCGTTGTAATTACCAAATAAAAGAGATGTTGCTATGCAATCGAAATAGCTCCTTTTTACCACTGAAACGCAAGATAGAGCCATTGCAAAATAGGCTGTTTTCTTCGAAATACTGTAAATAAACCATTCACAAAAGGATTTATACACACCTCTCTACAGAAACTTTGCTGATAAGCCTGCAAAGCTAAAAGAGTTGTACCACCTCAGGGCGTGAGTGAAGCGGCGAGAGATTGAGTCCGTTGCGTTTTTTGGACTGATTGCAACACACGATCGCCTTGTGGGTAGAGAAATGGAACGGTGCAGAGTGGAGTAGAATACCTCGCAACCTGTTTCTCGCCCAGGTAATTGCTTTTGGCCCGTTTTGGGGTAGCCAACCCGTTCCCTGGGGAAAAGCAGTGGACAGTTGGGGTTCGCTGTTGTTCAATCAAAAATCAACGCACCAAAAGCAGCACGCACATCTGAGGTACGAAGAATTTCCTTTTTACTGCGGCGTTTGCTTGCCGTCTGGTGATCGATGCAATTGGATGGATTGGGTGTTATGCAAGTAATGAGCGTGAGAACTACGGGTAGAAGGATCAAGTTTGAAGATGTTGAGAATACATTTGATGACTAAAAGCAGCATAATATTTCACTACTTCGTTTTAAGATGTCTTCATTGCCTTCTCTGCTCAACAACTCGTTGCTCGACTGCTTATTTTCCACTATCTCATCTTTAATTTACCATTTTTGACTTCCATTTATCATGCAGCACCGGTCGAGCAGCTGCTTGTAACCTTTAACTGTTTTTGGGATGATCTTTGTGTTTTAGCAACCTTTTCGAATTTGTATTTATAAAACACCACCCTGCAACCCACACCGCCCATATTCGGCTGCTGGTATCCATTATTTGCAGCCTGGGACGCCGTAGCCGTACAAGGAAAGAATATCGAATAAATAGGAATAGCTCAAGAATAACCTCGAAAAGAGATCAAAAGAGCAGCGCAACACAACGCAAACACACGCTCTTGGGGTCCGACCAAAAGGTGCGGACGTATGACACACGCTTGTGTTCGTCCAAGTGATTGTGGACACGCCGGGGCGTGTGTGAGCGAGGGTGAGACGCTGGCCGACGACGCGCTGTAGCGCCATTTATGGAACCAGCAGAAGGGCAAACGCCGACAAACGCCGGCGATCGCTGATCTCTCTGCGTACACGTAGCGCGGAGCGCAGATCGCGCAAGACCTGTTCTGTCCATGCCCGAGCACGCGCGTTCGGGTTCATTCCCAGCCACCACCAAGATTGTGTACAAGAGCGCTGTGAGACTCCCGCTCGAAAACAGACGCGAAAAGGTGACATAATCAATAGCCCAAGCAGCAGCAGCAGCAGCAGCAACGGCAGCAACGTTCGACATGAAACATGAACACGCGGTCGTCCTCTGCAGCTTATGCTGAGAGTGCAATAATTTATTCACCCAAAGCCAAAGTCCCAAGGTAGTGGCAGAGAAGCATCGGGACTAAGATTGATCGTAAGTACGCATGCGCACACGTCAGATTGGATCAGTTCTGTATGAAATGTACAGGGAAAAAAACGAAACGTGTCAGAAGACGCAACGGACGTGACGCCACGCGAAAAGGGCATCTTTTGAAAACGGCGAGACGACGCTGCGCGACCTATTTATTGATGGTCGTCCGCCCCTGTACCATAATCGAATGCATTCATACACTACCAAGCTCCAAGCAGTGCGGAATGAGCTGAGCTGTTGTTGCTAATTAAAAACATGTGAAAAATCACGGCATTTGCTAGCGGATACGGCTGGAATGCCAAGAATTCGCTGCTGCTTTGGAGATAACGCAATGAGATGCAATCAATAAGGGGTTCTGGTTTTTTGTTCGCTCAAAAAACGCTCTCAAAACAAAGAAACTACGGTTTTAGCACGGTTCGGAAATAATAACACTCAAGACAGCAATGCTTCACTCGCCATTCTACAAATAGCTGCAGCTTTCGTGCCCGTGGACAGTTCGTGTGCACGCCGATACACAAACACATTCACACTAATCATTGCACTTGTTCACGGAGTTGCATGATGGAGCTTTCTTTTACGTGATCCTTGAAAGCATCAGAGCTGTCGGGTTGGAGTGTGGTAGTGCGGTAGCTTAGCAAAAGTTTTTCCAGCCCGAGTGCATGCACAACTCTTCGGCCACAGCAGTTGCACGGCTTTGGACTTTCTTCCGGGCAAAGGAAGCAATAAACCTGGCCCGTTTCCCGTCGTGTGTTTCCCATAATTATAACTTCATCCATTTAACCCCTTGCCTCGTGCCTCTTTTTGTGTGATTTGTGGGCTGATTGCAGTGCGGGAGCCCCGTACATTGTTTGCACCCATTTATTAACATCATCTTCCATGGGGAAATGCGAAATGCTGGCAGAAGCTTTAACAAATAATAAATAACAAAAGCAAAAGCTGTAAATGTTTTTTGACTAAACTTGGCTAACAATAGCGCAGCAAGCCATGTGCCCGCGCGTTTGACAGCTCCCGTTCGTGCCCTTACTTTGCTGTAATTTGTGGGACGTGGGCAGGAGCGTGGAGATGTGTCTTTGGAGAAGAAAATAACACCGTTTCTCTGTTCGTAAAATTTCATTTTCAGGTTTTTGATGAAATTTCAACCGTTTGAACTAATTGCAGCCACTTTTATAATAAGAAAAAGGGTGAAATTCCAGTAGGATTTGGTTTTTGGTGAAAATTGTGTGTGTTTTTTCCTATTAGTGCCGTGTGTTTCAAGCAAGATGGTAATAGACAGCAGTGAATGTGGAGCGCGTACTTCTGCAAACAACAATTTTGAAGCACAACATTTCTAATTGCGCCCTTTTGTCCTATTTCACCAGGTTGTGCTAGCCAGTACGAAACATCTGTCGACGACAGCGAGCAGCAGCAGCAGCAGTACCACCTACCGGCACAAGAGTACTACCATCAAGCGGCACTATCGTGATTCCTCCTACCGCGTGATGGGTGGGTTCGAGCAGCGCCCCTGGACGCCGACGAAGCGGCGGGGACCGATCGCGGCGGAGCACCGTGGCCCAGGGCCACAGTATCTGCTACCACAACTGCTCGGTGAGTCACGGGCAACCGGGTTGGGAATGCGTGGGCTTTCGTACCGGGTTCGCCGTCAAGCCGTCATCTTCTTCGCGTCTCCCAGTTGGCTGTCTGCCTCCGTGGGGAACCTCTCTGTCGGTGTGTAATGTACGATCGAATTAAGATCAAACCGTGCGTTTCAATCTGTGCTCACCCAGGAGGAGAGCAACGTGAAGGCCGCATGCTCTTGAGCGTCACGCTGCAAACGGAACCTCGGAGCGGAGCGTTCTGGTGGGCGTTGAACTGAGCGTGTGGAAGCCACCGGGGCACTCGGCCGTTGTTGTTGTTGTTGATTGAAAAAAGCAAACAAGTGCGCAATAATACCGCTCTCGGGCACGGCCACAATATCTCGACGATCTCGACAAAAAAGTTCCACATTGCCTTATAAGGCGATGAGCGACAACGGAAGAGAACCGCGTCACACGCAATGTGACCCATCTCGGTTTCGGCTTGAGGCGGACTCTCCCGTCCAGCCCCCCTCCTGTCTATATGGTCATTCGGTAATAAATATTTATTTTGCTACCATATTCATACAGAGAGGCATGGCAAAAAAAGCAAACGATCAGGGGATGTTTTGCGTGAAATTATCAACCACTTAATGGAAATAGTGAAACTAGGTGCGACTAACGGACGAACCGGTGCACCCACACAGCTGTTACGAGTGTTCCTAAGTGAGAAAACTTAAAAAAGCACTAAAGATTGAATAATTAGCTGCGAGATTTAATAGCAACCCGGAGACAAACACACATGAGAAGGCAAAGTCCGCTTGCGAAACGTTATTTTGAGCCAGATTAGCCGGACCGAATGTCCCAAAAGAGCTAACGTTTCTAACTCGGTTCGCTTCGTTTTCGGTTCTTCCATTTTAGGTACGAAAGTGGTAGACTCGAAACGGCAAGCCGCACCCGCCTACAGCTTCGGCCAGCGACACAAACCCCGCACGGAGTCGTTCAGCCCGGGCCCGCTGTACAACATCACCGGGCTCGGGTGCAAAGGGAAGGATGCACCGCCGGCCTACTGCTTGCAGAGCCGCCCGAAAGAGATACCGAAGTATCTGACGCCGGCGCCGGGCGAGTACAACATCGAGAAGGCGGACAAAATGCTGGTCAAATCGGCACCGAAGTACACGTTCGGCGTGAAGAAACCGCCCAACCCGACCAGCCAAACACCAGGTAGCGTACTGGGGGAGAGGAGCGGCTGCTTCCATCCTTCACTTGTTGCTTCCGTGCCGGGAGGGGGGTATATGTGGGGGTACGGTGGGAACTGACAGTATGCCGCATCATTATCATCCCGGAAAGGTCATCCCCACACACTGGTCCGATTGGAAAGCAGGGCAACAGCGGCAGGGGTCACACTTACATACTGATCATGTTTCATCAATCTCATTCTTCATTACCTTAGTGCATCCCCAAGCAAGCGCATTCATGTTCTCTCATTGCTTCATAGATCAAACCATACACATACACAACACATCCGAGAGGCTCATCAAACATCTTCATGCGTCACCGCCTCATCATTCATTCGCCACGAAGGTCTTTCTTGCCACACAATGAGCCTTTAGTCACTGAGAACTAGAACTAACACAAGGGGCCGCTCGATGCGGAGGCAGATGCGAACTATTCCTTGGGTTTTTGTCGTCAGCTTTTTTGCAATTCCGTAGCGTGTAGTTCCCTTATCCCGTTCGATAAATCAAAAGAAAACGTAGTATGTATGAGTTTTGCACCTTTTTCCGTTTGTGCGATTGGTGTGCGGTTTGTTTTGGCACAGGAGAGTAATGTAGAGTGTTGAGTAGCGTGTTGGTTGTAGCTTAGCCTGAATCATGAAAACTAAACCTCTCTCATCCCATCGTATCATCACCGCCCGTAAGAACCGCCTTAACCCCCATCAAAGAAACTTTTCAAACCGACCAAGCTGCTGGTTTGTTTGGTTGAGAAAATGCAAGAAGAATGAAAACCCACCCACGAAAAACACCCTTCCCGCCGTGCCATATATACTTTTTAGCTCCCGGAGACTACAAGCCCGAACGTGTAGCATTAGATAGCACCCCGAAGTTTTCCTTTGGCATCAAAACCGAGAGCAAAATCCGCAACGATACACCGGGTAAGTTTTGGAACTAGGAACGAAGAACTTGGCCCCGTTTCGGCAACGACTGAAGATGGATTCTCTTGTCTTCTCCAGCACCCGGTACCTACTCACCGGAAAAAGTATTGAAAGACAAATCACCCAAATATAGCTTCGGATTGAAAGTTATACCGGAAAAGATTGAAGAAACGCCGGGTAAGTGGCAACGAGTGGGTAGTGCCTTTGCAACTCTGAAGTAGGTGTTTTAATGTCCCCATGTTCGTATCCTTTTCCTTCTTCCAGCTCCCGGAGCGTACCAGCCGGAAAAGGCACTCGCGCTGGATAAGAAACCGGCGTACAGTTTCGGCCTGAAGACGATCGTCGAGAAGCCGAACAACACGCCCGCCCCTGGTGCATACGAGCCGGAGAAAGTGAAGCTAAACGCAACCCCTGCGTACAGCTTCGGCATTCGGCCCGCGATCGAGAAACCCAACTCCAATCCTGGTACGTAAGGGTGACGACCCACACTGTTGCAAAGCTGCAAATCATAGCACTAGTACGAAACCATTGCTTAACGAACCTCTTTTCCGTGCGTTTGCTGTTTCATTTGCATCCCCATTGTTGGCTGCCTATCCTGCTAATACCTGCTGGCCTGGTTTGCTCTTGGCACGTTCATCCGCATCACATCGCACACGTTTCATCATCGCCGCACTCAACAGCACCGGGCGCTTACGAGCCGGAAAAGGCGAAGAAGCTGATCGATCACTCACCCGCATTTGCATTCGGCATGCGCATCAACCATGACAAACCGAACAATACGCCCGGCCCGTCCGCCTACCAGGTGGAGAAGGTGAACCTGGACCATCAGCCGGCGTACAGCTTCGGCATGCGCACGAAGGTGGCGAAACCGAATGTAACGCCAGCACCCGGCGCTTACTGCCCGGAGAAGGTAAACCTAGACTCAACGCCGAAGTACAGCTTTGGCATCCGACCGACAATCGATAAACCGGACAACGTACCCGCGCCCGGTGCTTACTCTCCCGAGAAGGCCAAAGTAGATAGTAGCCCTGCGTACAGCTTCGGCGTGCGCGCCAAGCAAGAGAAACCAAGTGCCAATCCTGGTCCGGGAGCGTACGATGCCGACAAGGTGGATGGGAAGTCACCGGCGTACTCGTTTGGGCTGCGACCGGACGTTGCTAAACCGAACCAAGTCCCGGGACCGGGAGCGTACAATGCGGATCGCGTTGATCATGCAACGCCGGCGTACTCGTTCGGTGTGAAGGCCAACGTGCAGAAACCGAACCTTGTGCCCGGTCCGGGTGCATACGATGCCGATAAAGTGCACGACAAATCATCTCCGGCCTATTCCTTCGGTGTGAAGGGCAACGCTGAAAAGCCTAACGCTATTCCTGGCCCTGGAGCCTACGATGCGGATAAAGTTATTGATAAGTCCGCACCGGCGTACTCGTTCGGTGCAAGGACGAATGTGGATAAGCCTAGCGTTGTTCCAGGACCGGGAGCGTACGATTCCGACAAGGTGAACGACAAGTCGTCTCCAGCCTATTCGTTTGGAGTTAAGACAAACTTGGAGAAACCGAACGCAATCCCAGGCCCTGGGGCGTACGATGCGGATAAAGTGCACGACAAATCAACTCCAGCGTACTCGTTCGGAGTGAAGCACATGCCGGACAAGCCCAATGCTGTTCCCGGACCGGGTGCTTACGATTCCGATAAAGCGAACGACAAATCATCTCCAGCGTACTCGTTTGGAGTAAAGACGAATTTGGAGAAACCCAGTGCCATCCCGGGACCGGGAGCGTATGACGCTGACAAAGTGATTGACAAGTCTTCCCCAGCGTACTCATTCGGTGTGAAGGCAAATGTGGAAAAGCCTAACACCATTCCCGGCCCTGGAGCGTACGATGCGGATAAAGTGAACGACAAAACAACCCCCGCGTACTCGTTCGGGGTGAAGCCTAACCTTGAGAAGCCGAACTCCATTCCTGGACCCGGGGCGTACGATGCCGATAAAGTGATTGATAAGTCTTCCCCTGCATACTCGTTCGGTGTGAAGACGAATGTGGAAAAGCCTAATGCTATTCCTGGTCCTGGAGCGTACGATGCGGACAAAGTGCACGACAAATCGACTCCAGCGTATTCCTTTGGAGTGAAGCCTAACCTTGAGAAGCCCAATGCAATTCCCGGACCAGGAGCTTATGACGCTGATAAGGTGCACGACAAGTCCTCGCCGGCGTATTCTTTCGGCGTGAAGACGAACGTAGAGAAACCGAGCATCATTCCCGGACCGGGTGCGTACGATGCGGACAAAGTGATTGATAAGTCGTCGCCCGCGTACTCGTTTGGAGTTAAAACGAACGTCGAAAAGCCCAGCATCATCCCGGGACCGGGCGCGTACGATGCGGATAAGGTGATCGACAAGTCTTCGCCCGCGTACTCGTTCGGCGTTAAGCACAGCCTGGAGAAGCCTCACATTGTTCCCGGACCGGGTGCGTACGATGCGGACAAAGTGATCGACAAGACATCCTGCCCAGCGTACTCCTTCGGCATTAAGACGAATGTGGAAAAGCCCAGCATCATACCGGGCCCGGGAGCGTACGATACGGAGAAGGTGCACGATTCGCACACGCCGGCCTATACGTTCGGTGTGAAGCCGCAGACGACGAAGGTGAACCCAACGCCGGCCCCGGGCGCATACTCGCCGGAGAAGTACATCATCCACCATCCGGCCTATACGTTCGGTGTGAAGCCACACATTGACAAGATTGATATTATTCCCGCCCCCGGAGCGTACAACCCGGAGGCGGTCAAGCTGGACAGTAGCCCGGCCTACACGTTCGGTGTGAAGCCTGTGATCGATAAGGTGGACATGACGCCTGCCCCGGGCACGTACTCGGTGGAAAAGGTAAAGCTGGACCATTCGCCAGCGTATCCGTTTGGCATCAAAGTGAACCGTGAGAAGCCGAATGATGTCCCAGGTAAGTTGCTGATGTTGATTAGATAGGAGTTCTTTTAAGAAATGTGGGTTCTTTGTTAAACGTATCGCTACAAGCTTCATATTGTAGGAGTTTCATGTGGTTAAGAATAGCTATAGTAACAAGCACAGATTCGGCTGTATTGTGTCTGAGCATGTTTTAATCATTCCTTTTCTCACACAGCACCCGGTTCCTACAACCCGGATAAGGTGAAGCTTGATCACTCACC
The DNA here is from genome assembly GCF_943734685.1 of Anopheles coluzzii. Classification (NCBI taxonomy): domain Eukaryota; kingdom Metazoa; phylum Arthropoda; class Insecta; order Diptera; family Culicidae; genus Anopheles; species Anopheles coluzzii. The sequence continues at coordinate 8,919,836 of NC_064671.1, forward strand.
AGCGTACACGTTTGGCATCAAACATAAGGGCGAAACGATGAGAGATACACCGGGTAAGACTACCAAAACACCAACGCTTTGTCCATTACATCTGACACCATCTTCAAACTCTGCTCCTCTTCCAGCACCATCGGCCTATCAACCGGAAAAGTGTAAAAACGACTGCTCTCCAGCGTACAGCTTTGGCGTGAAGGTAAATCACGAATCGATCCCTCACGACGGTCCAGGTAATGCTTTTTTGTGCTTTTCTCTCTCCCATCCGTTGCGTTGTCTTGCGCATGCGAGTTGTTACGTTACTACACGTTACCTTCATCTCTGCATGAACCGTTATCGAATACTCGTATCTGTTTTTTTCTTCTTCTTCTTTTCCCGTTGTTGTTCCCTGTTGGTTTGTATTCGAACCCTGTGTACGCTTTCTGTTTCTGTGCATGTTGCATGTCACGCGCGTGTACAGTAGTGACGAGTGATGAAGCGACAGCTGTAGCCGCCATGAAAGCGATGGTGATCACAAACGGTGCCAGCTCGACGGTTGACAATCGTAGCGAAAGCAAGAACGCCACCACCAGCTCCACCGTGGTACAGAACGGCCAGGACGGCAGTACGTTCACGACCGTTACCACCACGAGAACATCGGGCGGTTCGATGAAGATGGTCCGCGAACGAAAGACCACCACGGAGGAGCACTCATCCGCCTCGGTGGAGGCGATTGGCGAAGGACTCGTACCGAACTGCATTGCCGGTGTGAAGCAGCTGGCCAATGTGCAGCATCAGCGCATGGTGTGCACCGGTCACTTCCGGGCCTAGGGCCAAAGCGGCCATCCATGTCGTATCTCCCCAGGGATGTCTACGGGCACACTGTGGGCCCGATCCTGTTACAGTAGTCGTGTGTCGTTTGCATATTTAGTTTGTAGTGCAGCCGTTGATAGTGTTTTAAGGGCAAAGTTGCCTGTAGGTAGTTTGTGCTTTCGTTTGTTCCTAATCGCTTTCTGTGCTACCCCGAGTTATGTTTACGTGCATCGTGGTACCGTCACCGGCATCTTCCTGTGTTGGTCTAGTTCTCAAAATACTCCCCCCCCCCATCCTACTGGCTTACTGTGTGGAGGAAACGTACCTCCAGGGGTCTTCAATCTCATGATTCCCTCTAGACCTCCCATGGTACGGTTTTAAGCTTCCCCATTTCGTGACCCGTTTCGTTCCGACTCTTTCCATCTTGCTTTGCCCGCCGGCCTGAACGGAATATGATCATCGTCAACAGCTCCAAACGAATACCACATCCCGAACGTGCTCGGTTCGAGCAAGGAAGGGCCGATCCGTTCGGCGCCAGCCTACACAATCACCGGGCGACAGAAGCAGACCCTTCCTGAGTGCATTGGGTTCCCCGGTCCCGGTCACTACGATGCGAAGATCGATCCGCTGGTAAGACGGGCGCCCATGTTCTCGATGGCCACCCGGTTCCGGCGGCCGACGGACGAAGCGCTCAAGCCGGGCCCGGCGGCACACTATCCGGAAAAGGTAGGCCACGTTTGTGTTTGGTGCCGCAGCAGGTCCTTGGTTTTAACTGTGCTACACTTTTCTTTTCCCTTCCTACAATGCGTTCCTCACGAATGTATGATTTTGTTGTCTCATTGTCCATTATGATTTAAATTACTGTTTTTTTGTGTTGTTGGTTATTTTGTCCCAGGTTTTGAATCTGTTTCAAAAAGTACCTGCCTATACCTTTTCCATTCGGCACTCCAACTATGTGGCACAGAAAGCTCCCAAATATGTGAACAGTTTGAAAACATGCTTTTGGACGTGAAGAAGACGCCAAGCTTTTCTATACTTCTCTGTGAACATTCAATTATAATTGTCTCTTTTCTATGTGTGGTATTTTTGTCCATGGTTCTGTTTTAATCATCTTCGAACGTGCTTCGACGACATGATGCTCCCCGGGGGGATGATGTGGACCATCATCATCATCATCAATGCCATCATTTTCATCCTTGCTGCATCATACTGCATGCACATTCCCATCACGATCGACAGATTAACCTTGGCCACGTGCCGGCCTACAGCTTTGGCATCAAGCACTCGGAATACTTGGGCGATTTTCCGGAACCACCCCGATACCGCAACCAGCTGGTGATTTAAGCGTGCACACACAAACTCCCCCATTCTCCAAGCTTCTGTAACGCCAATGTGTAACGTCCGTCCACTGTGAAATGCACAAAGAATGCAACCTTGCCGTAACACTAATCGCTCTGTGACACCGTTTTTGGTGCTCTTGCTCCAGCGGGCGAGAAGCCAACAATAGTTGCAAAATGCCTTTCCGCGACAGAAAACAACATACAGCAACAACAGCAACAACAACACACTAACGAAACCGCTGCCAGGCCGAACCAGTAGCGATAGCATTATTATTAAAAAAAAAACAAGCATTAAAATCGTTCGATGTACTATGACTAATTTTCCAAGAAAGAATGAAGAAAACGAGCAACACAAAATGCAGCAAATGTGTGTGTGAAAGTTGTATACGACATCCGAAACTAAGCGAAAATTGAGATAATGAGAGGTAAGTGAGCTTGAACGTTGAGTGTGTGAGTGTAGCAAGATCTTGATATCGATCACAGATGTAATGGAACGTTTGTAGTTGTTGCATGTCGGTTTGGCGCTTTGTTTGGCGTGTCGAAAAATAGGTAACGAATTGTGCTTGCGAACTGCACCAGGGTGTGCTAGTTTCCATTGCTGCCTCGCAAGATGCACATAGCCAGTGCACGAATTCACAAAGAAAGTGGGCAAATTGCAGTCATTTAGGGAGCGGGCTTTGCAGCACCGTTGCAAAATTGCGACAGGACATGAACTTCCTGCAGTTGTTGTGTCCAGGCGAAGGGCTAGAAAATTCAAAGTTTAACCTTTCCTTCATACCATGTGAAACGCAACGGTGGGACGAATGTCGTACGAGCAACGTTAAGCTGAGGCTGGAAATTGTAACGCATGTGCTTTGTTGTGTGATATGGTTGCTTACGATACGATTATTTGCAGGCAGGGGAAAGCGACATTGAGCGAGATGACGAAAAGAAGCAATGGTTGAGCACGATTCTGAAGGCGTCCGGTATACTTGTCTGTGATGTTTTGTCGGATCAAGGAAACAGATCGACCGCGATTTCACTGCAACATCTAGAGTACAGTGATTATCAGAGGAAAACCCTAGCCATGATGCTTATCACGGTTGTTGGCATCATATGTTTAGTACTCATGATCGTGATTTGCGTTGCACATGCGTATAAACGATCGTGGGAAGGGAAGAACATTCCCAGCGGCAGTAGTGCGGATGGGGGTCTTAAGACATCAGACATGACAGCAAAAGTGCATCACTTTCCGAGAGAGAAGGTACAACTTGTCGAAAGGCTCCGGCAGGGTGAATATGGTGTCTATTGGAAAGCGATCGTAACGGGAGTTGCTGGTGATCCGGCGTTGGAATTTCAAGTGATGGTGAAGGAAGCATCTAAGCGCTTTGATACGCAAGATCTTTTGGAAGAGCTCAAGACTTACGTACAGGTGGGGCATCATGTGAATGTTTTAAATTTTCTTGGGATTGTTACGGAAAACATGGTACATGGTAAGGAATGTTGGTGTTAATGTCTTACATCAAAGCACTGAAGTTGTTTATTTCTAGGAGAGTTCTTTGTGATAACAGAATACTGTCGGTTTGGTAATTTGAAGGACTTTTTGCTTAAACATCGACACGCTTACCGTGAGGAAGGTGATGATGAAATTGCAGAAAACGTTGGGTAAGTTGAAGTCACGCAACCGAGCTTCTCCACTCTTTCTTTGATTATCCTTCATTATTTACAGTAGGGTTAGACTACGTCCTCAGCGATACACCTTTGGTAAAATGGACTTGCTCTACTGGTCATACCAGATCGCATGCGGCTTGCAATACCTCGCGTCTCGTGGCTTTGTCTACGGCAATCTATCCACTCGCCATGTACTGCTCGGTGAGGGCAACATTGTGAAGCTTAGTGGCTTTGGATCACCTTACCGACTACAGCTGTTCAGTAAGCTGACTCCGCAAAGCATCCTATCGCTACAACGAATAGCACCGGAATGTCTGCAAAGCGATGGCACATTCACCAGCAGCTCAGACGTATGGTCGTATGGTGTACTGCTCTGGGAGCTGTTTTCGCTGGGCTGTGATCCTTGCTGGGGATTGATACCACACGGGCGGTTTGCTGATAGTTTTGAGTGTGTAAGTGCGCTGCCCACACCGAAGTACGCAAACGATGAAGTGTACCAAATTATGCGGCACTGCTGGAAGCAAGCACCTCAGGAAAGGCCGAGCTTTGTGGAGCTGTGTTCTCGATTAAACTGTTTGATCCCGAGGAGCATGTTGAAGGTATGTTTGTATAGTATGTATTAGCTTAATTTTACGAAAGAAAAATAATCACTTTGACTTTGTTTTTCAGAGCTACGAGGAGTTGAAACTTCTTTACTCGTGTATAAATGCAGTGCATGAATCAGTTTTATAAAAAGAAGGATTATTTCCACAGAATTTTAATATTGAAACATAGTAGATAGAAACCTAGCCATAAAGGTAAATTTAATAACCACAAAATTGTATCTTCTTTCTTAAAAGGAATTTTTGACAACTTTGAATCATAGTAATTAAAGCATTTGTTGTAAATAACATTAAAAAAAAAATTATTAAACAAAAAAAGAAAATTTACAAATATGTTGCTATAATGTTTCAAAATAAGTTGAGCACCACAGAAAATATTGAAATTATGGCATGTGAATAATAATTTTATGGTAGCTTTTATTTTATAGCATGCTAGGTTTTGAAACAAGCTGCTTTCTTCGTTTTTTTCTTGTTGTTTGGAAATTTTTGTTTGTTTTTTTTTATTTAAAAAATGTTTTGCTCAAATGAAATTCAAATTTGACCTCAAAACAAATATTTCACTAAAGAGCCTGGTATTCACACAATGCAGGGTTTCCTCGGCACAACTAATTTCCCTTTCAATTTCCACTCACGTTAAATGATTGTTCGCCGCGATCATCAATTTTATGTTTCCCTGCTTTAACATCTATTTCTGTCCTTTCCTCATAAAATACTCTTTCCCTTAGGTCCGTCGCTAATGGAGTTGAAACGGTTGGAGTTGACAATAAGCAACCGACATTCATTTGCGTTCAGCGCTAATCGCTCCGGGAAAAGTTGACTTTACTCGCTTAGAACGCATTAGACCAAACGGTGCGAGGGGAAGGAACAGTGGTGGGGCAGCCGTGCAAAAATTCGACCCGATCTGAATGGATGATAATTGATAAAAGTTTTAAATTGCCTCAATACTTCTGCCGGGCTGAAAACGTGTTACCCACCACGCGTGACGGGCTGACGGGGATAATTGTTTATAATCGTACCGCGAACAAATGCCACGAGCGGAATGTGAAACACGTGGCGTTATGTTGCTGTTGCGGCCGAAAGGGACGGTCGCTTTTATTGCCCGGTTTTGTTTGTTAATTTGTTAACTGAAGCAATTAATTTGGCTGTAGCTTTTCGATGCATCACCAAGACAGTTAGAAAATGATGAGAAATTCTTACTGGAAAATTGTTGTGCGTACGACTTGTCCAATATTATGACGCTCGAGAATGTTCCCTTTTTTGTATATCTATAAGCGTGTCGGCTCAAGTTCTGTAATGTTTTCCCCGGACGTACAGCTCCTACATCCGGCATCCTTCGACGATGCGAAGGAAGCTTGTGGGAGTGAAAAATTGTTGCATCGGTTTTTGTTTTTTTTTGTGAACAGCAAGCATCCGTTTGTGCTTGGTAGGTTTTATTAGCCCGGCCGTGGGATGTTTAGTTAAATCCTGTGTTATATTTCGCCCTCAGTGTGCGCACACGTCCATTAGCCGCCTCGTTCGAAGCAGCAAAACTAATCGCCATACAAAGACGGCTAACCAGCAATACGTTTCACGGAATAAAAACACTGTATAATTGCACATTTGTTCCTTACAAACGGGCGTCCAATCGTGTGGATGTGCGAGGGAAAATAAACAATATACTCACGTACATGGGACCATGGGCGCCTCCCTGTCCATGGAACGAGCATCTCGAGCAGCAGCATCCATCGATGGAAAGTGTGTGGAATATTAATTTTCCACTTTCCACCGCACTACAGTGTCCGTGGTTGTCCTGGCACGGACAGGCGGAATTGTTTATATCAACGAACGGATTGTGCCGTTTTTTTGTCTACCATCGATGGTGAAGAATTAGCATAAAGTAATGACATGTACGTGTGTTGTAACGATGTGTAATTTAACTTCCTTTTCCCAACTGAAAACGCGCTTTTTATTTTAATTTTTAAATCACAGTATTCAACGTTTTCGTTGGCTACACTTGTTACAATGTGTGGTTGATAAAGTTTGACTTTTGAGTTACTTTATTAGTCTCCTGGCGCATGGATTTGTCGCTACACCTTTAAGCCATAAAGCACGACCAAAGCAAACACCCCATTTTGCTTCCCCTCGTGCCACGGTTTGTATTTTGTCACGGGAAAACCCACCACCAAACATTGCTTCAACTAACAAACGCACTTCATCGACGAATGCCGTGAGACGGTAACCGTCGCCATCATCATCATCATCGTCGATCGTCAACCGTCGACGGTGCGCGGTTTTTGGGCCGAAAAGTTGTTGCGGAGCGAACGCCCTGTGCCTCATAAAACGCACTTTGTGGCTAGGTAAACATTTTAACGACCTTTTTCTTCGCGCTGCACTGCCTCAACCATTGGCCCGGCGGCGGGTAGAGGCAGGTCGATTACAACAGTGTACAGTGACGGCGCTTTGTAACAAGGTGTCGGTTCGTTCCCCAAAGCCTTTCAAACCTTCCGTGCGTGTGTGTGTGTGTACGGGAAGAGGTTTGGGAGAGTAGTGGCCACAGGGCGAAACTTTACTTTTGCTGGCGTAGCATTTGTGCGGCACTGTTGGACACCTGTTAAACTTCAAAAGCCGATAATCCTGCGAGTAAGCACCGGGTTTTGGGTGGGAGGAGAAGCTGGCGAACCCGGTTTTGAAAATTAATTGAAAAAGTTGCGCATTGGCGCATTGGTGTGAGCGTGTGGTTTTCGTTTGTAAACTTGCGGACCAGTAGTGTGGTGAGTGGAAATTTACGCCTTTTTAAGAATAATATTTAGTTTAACAATTAAAATCAATTGTATGGAATTTACCCAAAGACACTCAACCAATAAAAATCCACAAAATAGTCTTAAAAGGGTTAAAGATGACGATCAGCGACCAGCGATCATTGAAAGTCGTTCGAGTTGTTAATGTTACCAAACGAAAATTTCGCTATCTCTGCGCTGCGGTGAAGGCCAGTGGCCATCACGATCCCTTTTTTATGATCCTTTCCCACACTAAAATGGTGCTCAGTTTTGCTCCTGCAATTGAATTAGCTTTATCAAATTAACATACCGTAATGAAAATGTGTCAGAATAATCTTCAAATGATTTGCATTTGAGAGTCTCTCCCCCTATTCTCGGAAAAAAGTGTAAAAATTTACCCTTTACGCGGTGAAACAGCAGCCGACCGAAATCACGGCACGGTCATGGCCAAAGTAAGGTATCCCCACCCCGTCAGGTTTTATTACCCACTCACACACCCATTCACACACACACACCCGCTAACACCTCGAAAGCCCCGAATTGTAACTGAATACCGCCACTTGCACCTTGAAATCGCTACACTCTCGAACACTGTCTTACACGCTCTCTCTCTCAGAAAGCTTAAAAAGGATTCTTTTGGCGACTCCCGTTACCCCCTTTCCCCGGTACGGTGGCTCAACGAGCCAGAAAAAGTGGCAGCCATTTGTGCTGGGAAAAATGCTGCCTCCCACCCGAGAAAGCATTTCTCGGGCAGCAGCAGCAGCACGAGAAGGTGGAAATTTAATTACGCAAGCTGTGTGAAAAATGACACACACATACCTACCCGCTTTCCCACAAACACCGTCACCCAGACGGCGGGGTACACGGTGATAAAGGAAACATTATACCGTTTTGGGGTGGGAGTGTTGGGATTTTGGCGCTGAGAAGTAACGCAAAAACCCCTTCCGAGAGAGATTGAGTAAAAAAAAGGATTTAAGGCTTGGGAAAGCCGGGGGAATTTCTACAACAGTTGCGCCATTTGTTGCTTCTGCTGGTGAAGTTACAATATCATGCCCACACCGCTTGGATGCCCTTGGTTGCTTCCCCCCTTCGCCCCGTGTGGTTATTCCGCGAGATATGCCATGTATTAAATTCTCCGTATTTCAGTCACGGAACCGGGCTGGCCGGTGGAAACATTTTCACGGTGGTTTTGTAAAACCGGTTGATGGTGGAATTAGTTGCGTGCGTGCTTTGTGCGAAGGAATGAAGGCTGCTGAGGAGACGCGGGCAGATCGTTCCGCAGAAGGGTGTAAGTGGCTGTGTAAAATTCTTCGCTGCTTCGCTGGAAAGCAGGATGAAGCTATTGTTCCCACGGAGGCACGGAGTGAGCGTTCGGAGAGCTTAATGCGCTCGGTTAATCTCGGGGAGGGCAGCTGATGCGATGAAGCGATGAACAAGTGGCAGTAAAATGTTGGAAAGCAAACTATTCGGGCGAATAAAAGCGTTCTGTGGAAGTGGAGCTGGACGCTGTCCGTTCTGGGAACTTTCGGCAGCAATTGTACAACGTTGATCGTTGGGAAAAGGAATAAAAGGCTTGCAGTTGATGCTTTTTGTTATCTTTCCAATGTGAGTAACTTGTTAATCGAGTGTATTGTAGTGGCGTGTAGTATTTGTTTCCCCCTTTACATAGAAGAGTTTTAATCCCATAAATGTAGACTCTATAGTTTCAGAAAATTTAAATAGTTGTGGTTTACTAGTGAAAATTCATAACCGCCCTCAAACTCTCTTGCTCTTTGGCCCTCTCTCCCTCCAAAAAACACTATCAACTCAATTAGTGGGAAAATTTAATTTACATAAATTGAAAATCCTTCACCGCTGGCTTGCCGGGCTTGCCGCCTGATTCATGCATGCACGAAGACACGATGGTTCGACTACGCTCGATGGTGACAAATTGAGCTGCTGTTGCCATATCCTCGCGACCGAAAGCGCTGACGGGAAAGGAACGGTTTTAAGCGCCACGGTCTGGTCACGACGAAAAGCAGGATGTGATATCAGCTCCGATTTAGATAAAGCGAAGGTCGGTAATGAAGAAGATATGCTGAGCGAGTGTTTCGTCTTGATATGAGTAAGTGAATGCTGTCGTTGTCGTACACATCACTACAAGCAGGCAAGACACTATAGTGTGAGGGGGCTAGTACTTGGGATAGTGATTTGTGCTAGCAAAAAAGGGGAAGGGGAAAACTGACGACATCCTTGCACGGTTTAATTAAAACATAATTAAATTATCTTCAGAGATTGTAGTTCAAGCAATTTGCTGCTTTAATAATGTAGATGGAAGAGGTGGAGGATGGACATTTGTTTTACATTTTTATATTACTGTATTATACAGTTTATACAGCAATCGGCAAAAAAGCTCACAACAACAGTCGTTCAAAATACCGAATGCCTCGAAGCGCTGTCACTGTGACGACGTATGATTTCTGTCTAAATAGAGATGTCGCGCAGCACAACATCAAAGCAAGCGTTGATTACGTATGTGGTGACATTTTAATTACTGTCGGTGACGCACGCTCATCTGAATGCGACTGCGACTGAATGTACTACTTCGGGCTAGATGTTATGCTGTGGCGGTATTTCTTTTTTTGCAGCGCTGTGTGTAAAATTAAGCGATTTGGAATCGTTTTTTTTATTTGGTCGATAACACTGTTAGAAGTTGAGTTTATTTAATTTTCGGTTCCTGCTATTCCTTAATGCAACACAGGCAAACGGCGCCTGCCGGAAGCGAGATAATCGCCTCCAATATCCGTTCGACCGTTAGGAGCCGCAACCATAACACAGCATTCAGCCACGCTCGGAAACTGCTGCTGCTGCTGCTGCTGCATAAAAGAGTTCAAAGCAAAGCGTTTGCCGCCACTATTCGCCTAATCCAATCTCTCGAGCGGATGCTTCTTTTAATGCGAACTCCAATTCGACATTTGATCTTTTGCTGAATTTGGGCTTAAAAACGTTTACGAGATAGAGCGCCGGAAAGTGGGGAGAGAAAAAAAAACGCAAAAACGTAACACTGGGCACACGAAATGGGCCGATCTTTTCGGGACAGGCAGCGCTAAGCTGGCAGACTCGGGCAGGCAAAAATAATGAACACGAGCAAACCCTGCCGCATCGCAGCAACCCACTGTTCCGCCGTGAGAGGTTCCTTTGATGAAGTGTGTTCCCAGTGTGAGCGTTGCACGGGCGCAGCGTGGTCTTTCGTCATTAGAACCGAACGACGTGCTATTACGAGCTAGTAGTAGAAGAAGTAGGCAAAAAAAAATATACTAGCACCAAGTCTACAGACTACTGCTTGATATAAACCTTTTTGATCCTCACTTTTTGATGACTTTTATGTGCGTTGAGGGAGAGGATTAGTGGTGTGTTGATACGGCTTTGCTGCAGCACGCTCTGCTGAGCTTTTGATGAGTCGCGCAAGCTTTGCCGCAAAAATATTTGTTTTAATGAGTAAAAGAGGTTTATTAAATAGAGCGAAACGGCTTCTGGGCACCTATTTTTGATGCTGAAAAATAGCACACATTCCAAGGTTAATGTTACCCTATCCATAAAACATCTCGATTGAGAGAAGAAGAGGAGGCAAACTCCCGTTAATTCAATTATAGCCGGTCCCCGTTCAAGCGGGAAAATGGGCGAGGTTTCTTTTCAACCTCCTACATGATTTAATGTCTCAATCATGCGTTCCAATGTGCCGCTGGGCAGAAAGGGCAAACAGTCAATTCCGGGTTTTCGACGGCACAACACGTACGGACACAGTCACAGTGGAGCAATCATCCAAAAGAGCAAAAGATTTTCCGTTCTCCAATTTCTGTCTTTCATTTATTCGCTTCCCCCCCACGCAAAAAGGTCACACAATCTAGTGTTTTGCCACCGTCACCACGAGCTTTTCCTCTTCAATTATTAATGGTCTCCGTCTAGACATTGATACGCAGGGAACGAGCGAGCGAGAGAGACATAAAGAGATAGAGCATGCTTGGAGAACCCTTTTCTACGTGTTTCCCTGTGACGTGCACGTTTCTGGTGATGTTTTTAACCTCCCCCCGAAACACACAAATGAAAGGTGGAAAGGTATTTTGATTGGAAACGCCGGCTCCGTACGCTTCTGCTGCACGGTGGCAATAAACCTTTGGAAGGACCAGCCAGCAGGTGAGGAAATAGATGTAGCAACATCATAAAACATACCGGCCGGAAAGGTTACCCTCGGCGCGGGTTGCTGATTGGGAAGCGTGGAGGAATGTACCGGTAGCACATCATGCTCGCTCACGTTCACGGTTCACATGTCGCCAACGGGAATTAGAATGTGCGACCGGAAGCAGCTCGACAAAATCCGGCCAGGTGCCGTGCGGAAGCTGCCGAATTAAGGTGAGTTTGGTGGGGAGGATTGCGTTTGGCAATGGGAAGCTATTTATCAGCAGCTACACACATGATGGCTGTATTTTTTTTGTTTCCTCCCTTTGATGATCCCTACCAAGAGCCGTGACGCACTGTGACGCAACGATCAAACGAAAGGGAAAAGGGGAGCATTTTTCATCTATTTATTTCCCTCAACCAGCTTTGAAAATCTCTCTGTCGGTGTAAATAGGTTAAAAGTTTCTCTGTTTAGATTCCTTTTCCTCCTGCTGATTGTAAATCATTTTCTCACAACAAACTCTTTGGCATAATTTGAAGCGACCACGATCCAACAACAGGTTGGAGAAAAGCTCCCATCCTGTTCGCCTGGCTCTATTTTTGCTCCTATTTTGAATGGAAATATGGAAATGAAATTCAGCTGCTGGCAAAACTGGTTGCCGGTGTCGTTCAGGTATCGGCAGGTTGACCAGCTTCTGCCGATGCCGATGGTGTTCGATGTTTGGTGATACCTCCCATCTAAGATGTAAATTATTTGGCTCTACAAAATGGTTAACTTTTTCCCTTTTTTGGATCGTTTGGACAGGTTGAGGAGCCCCCGTTTGATCACCACCTGGTCATCGAATTACAAAACAACGCTCAGTTGATGTATATATTTATGCAAAAGTGTTGGAAGGGGAGTGTATTTTTAGCCTATTTTGCTTCATTATGACAACGTTCCCGTTTTTTGGTCAGATTTATCATAAATGTTTCTTTTTACCTTTTCATGTATTGTATTTTATTCTTCCATTGCAAAAGAAACCATTTGCCATCGCTGTAGTGTAGAGTTAAGTTCATTAGAATTAACAGTACAATAACTATAACTGTACCAACCATCCCGACTGCTCGCCCTGGGTCAAACGATGGAACAGAATAGTGCTAGCCAATGTAAATGCAAATTCCACGAAACGAAAACATAAAACGGTTCAAATGGCTTCGGGATGATAACCGGCCGCAACAGCAGCAGCACTAGCACGACCAGCACCAGCAACCTTCGGTGGAGCGGTAAGTGATAAAGCTGGCCGGTGCAAACGCAACCCCAGCGTGATAAAGCAATAGAAGTTTTACTGGAGAGAGAGAGAGAAAGGCTGCAGCACGGCACTCGGTTCACTAGAAGGATAAACATAATCCAGAATACTCCACAGCAAAAGGAAATTATGAGTAGCAGAAGGAGAATAAAGTTGCCCCGGAATTTATTGTGTGTATCTGGTATTATTTGCTATCGAATAAAACCATTCCGATGTTAGTGAAGGGACATTGGGCCATCTTTCGGATACCGGGAAAGGATTATACACTTATTTATTTCTGTTTATAATTGAAAAGAAGTAAAGCTGGCAGGAGTGTTTAAGGGATGTGAAACAGATCACCTCACTTTGGTTCAAAACACTCAACTTCAAGCAATAATTTTACAATTAGATCCAGCTCTTGCAGCTCTTGCGTTCAAAGCATCATTTTTGTTATTGGATTGTAAGTTTTCTTGTTGTATTCTAGGTTAAACAGTCATTTACGTTATTCACTGTAAGCTCTTATTGGAAAGGCAATTGATTAAGCTTGTTTGCAACGTAATGTGTCTATGAACGAAGCAAGTAAGCAGTGCCTTTTATACTCTAGAATGCGTCTTACTTCTACCGCTCTACTCTTACTGTGTTCACTTTAATTGTTTAATTTCTTCAAAGAATATCTTTCAAAAGGAGACGAAAACAGCTTTTCTCCTACAAACTGTTGCAAATCTTCCGCCTTTAATCCGCTTACAATAGTGGCAGAAAAACACATCCACCCGTTCACGATCGTCAATGTTCTGCACCCCTAAGCTTAAGCGCAACTCTCACCGTGCCTCTTTTCTAATGCCCCACAGAGCACAATTCTGGGTTATAATTGCAAATTAATCCTCCTCCGAGACTGCATTAAACACTCATTAAACATCGAAATGGTTGCACTCTCGGCGCAACATTTTGCAGCGCCTGCACATCGTAACCCTCGCACGATAAGACGCACACAACGGTTTTGAAGTATTAGAAAATTGAATAAATAAACCCCGTGAACCGAAAGTACCGAAAATACACCACCGTTCGTTCCGATTGCTTTGCGGGGTGCGTTTGCTTTTTACCTGTTAAGGGGGGGTGCACGATGCAGGGGTCCATCCTACCGTCCTTTCATTAGCGAACGTTGCAGACGATGTAATGCTGCCGAAAAGCATCGGAAAGCAATTTCATGCTCCGGTTGTTTGTCGGTCTCGTTGATTAGTCAGTGCGGGAAAGTACGGCGTGAGCTTTTTACTGCGAAAAGCTTCGAGCAGGACGGAACGCAATTTTCAGCGTGTTTTGTTGAACTGCGACGACAGCCCTTTATTTAGGCGGAACTTAAACAAGACAATAGAAGCATCATGTTCAATTCCTCCTTTTCACAGTGCAAAAAAAAGGCTGCCTTCAACATGGTTTCGATGTTGGAGCTCATTTCTAAACTTCCGCATATACGTTTGGTTAATGTTCCGCCTTCAATGAGTGCATTTTTCGATTCACCATACTGTTTCCCTACTTCTATTCATAACCAACGCATCACTCAAGCTAAATAACGCTTGCACGCTCTTCCCTGTTCCATTGTTTTAGTGCTCTTGCTACAACGCACCACCACTACCACAACCACCGAATATTCACTCGCTTCGATAGTGAAGCTTTAGCGTGCGTTAATTAGTGAGCATTTCTACCGAGCTACCACTCTCCCCTGATACTCCACCAACCAACGACTAGGGCTTACAGAAACAATGCCTTCCTAGCCACGCTGTTACTCCGGTGTGCTGGGGCTGATTTGATGCTGACTGGTGAGTTGGTGAAAAGTACCCTGAATTTGTGAAACTTTTGCACAAACGAAAAAAAGGGGTTTGCGGTACGTGAACACTAGAACGGATGCCAGTAGTGGAATGTGAGCGCTGGGACCCATAAATGTGACCTCATCGTGGGGTGGATTGTAATGCCAATGCCGGTGGTGGCTAGTGAAAGCGAAGGGAGTAAATCGTAGAGCCTCAAATAATAAGGCGTCTTTTGTTAATTATAAAGACGTGGGACAAGAGTTGGTATTATATGGGGAAATTCGTGGAACAGTGGGGCTAAAGCAGGGACAGAGAAGGGAAAGGCGAGGTACCCTTATTCTTTTATGTACTTTTAATAATAAAGAATTTTTTCCTTCCCCGTTTTTTTTTTTAATTAACTGTAGAATTTGAACTATTTAGCGCCACAGGAAATGACAGAAAAAGAAGCTAACCAACCACCCCAAAAGACACTTCCTTGTTCATTCGCATGAGTTCATTCGTTCATCAACGACGAAGGTTCACTCGACTAAATCGACGAAACGCGTTCACTCTCACGTGCTCCGGGAAAGGAGAAAGCTCCGCCAACAACGATTCTCTTTCTCAGCAGCCTCTCAGCAGCAGCTCTCGGTGTGTGAGAGCATTTTTGGCTCTCTCTACCCAAGAGCATTTCGGTGCACTCGGCACGGCAATTTCTGACTGCTGCAGTTCGATAAAGCTCATTTGTGTATTGCCAGTTGTGCGGTACGGGCATGCCGCGTGAAGCAAAAGCACCACATCGTTTCCATTGTTTTGTAGTTTTGTGTGACTTGTATTGCCTCATTTTACCTTCCAGGTGATGGTAGTGAAAAAGTTTAGCTGCCCAGAAAGGAAAAGTGAATTTAAGAGGAGGATTGAGCTTAATTGGCTTAATTCTAGCTGGAAGCTTGCAGGGGATAGACAGCTGTCTCACAGTTTGTTGCATTTAATTCCCTCTAATCGAAACAGCTTCGCGAGAGCAGTTTGTATTGATCACAGCTGGAGGGCAAATATATGAGCGTATAAAAAGGAGCTAGTAAAATGCTCCCTCGATTGACCAGAGTAGCAATGAGTAGAGTGAGACAGGGTCAGACGGTCATGTGAAGGTAGGTCAAGGGCGCTCAAGGCAAATGGCATGTTAATTGGCCCAATTAGATGAAGCGTATCGGGCGCACGATATTGCAGCAGACCAAAACGATGTACGAATCATTGTAATGAGAGTTTAATAAAGTAATTGATCAAGCCATTACGTTTCAATCAGATCGTACAACATGTATGAAAGAAGAATTTGCTTTACAAAGAAAGATAATATTAAAGTAAAAAGCTACACTTTAAATATTTGTTCCTCACATTGTATAAAACAGCTTTAAGCGGCTCATTTCTCCCATCTAATTTAAGCCTTCTTTCTCTTCCGCTCAAACGAAACCCGAGCCCCCCGTTCGTAGCGCTTCCGTTTGCTATTTCCTTGTACGCTCCTATGCAAATGTAACAGGCAAGCGACACAAAGACGCTATCCCATCTTTTGCCCAAGCCCGGCCTCGATCTCTGGTTCGCTGATACTATCTTTACCGCCGTTTTTTATAGTCCGTCTTCCGTCTGCTTGCTTTCATCAAAGCTGCTCACACCACAAAGCAGGGGGAAAAAAGTAAGCCTTTAAATGAAGTCTCTTTCTTCATTTTACCACTTACTTACTTAGCTACCGGACCGGGAAGGTTCAAAATAAAGCCCTGGACGGAGTCAAACGCGAAGCCTTGAGGTGAGAGTAACCTTGGAATATTCAATTCAACCTGGAGCCCCAGAGTCCCGGGGAGAAAATTGTTTCCATTCCTCTACCGCTACCTGTTGTTGTGGTGGTGGTGGTGGCTGTTGATGGACGCAACCTTTCTGTGCCTCAGGATTCCATGCCGATAGCAGGAGATGGGGAGAATATAGCGATCCTTTGAGGGATACACGGAACACGAGGCACCGACTAACTTCATCCCAGAATCCCAGTGGTAATAATTCAATGGCCATCCAGCTGGGGAAGCTGAAGGGGAACCGGGCGAGCAGGTTAATGAAGTTCGTAGGAATGTTTACCCTGCCTGTTTGTGGTATGTGTAACCGGGAGGGTGAATGTGTTGAGCAGGTGTGAGAATGTGTGGTTTGTTGCTGTTACTTCGAGTTACTTACGAATCACAACAGCGAAATACGACTTCGTTTTACACCCTATTGATTGGAAAGCTGAAAGCCTAATTGTAGGTCAATGCTTGCCACCAACCTTCAACACAAACAATAACCATGCGTGACGATTAAATCAGTCCCTCACCCCCTCGAGCCACCGACACTTATGCACACAAACAAACAGAAAAAAAGCTTTATTAATCATTATCATTACGCTGCCCGGCTTGCCCGGGACCGCTGGCCAGCAGTTAGAGTTGCATAATTTATGAGCTGGCGCTCGGTGTTTACTTTATTGCTTAACCGACTTCCTCCCTGGGAACATAATCATCAAATCAGCGACACGTGTCCTGCTGGTAAGCGGTCGGGATTATCACCATGTTTCGATTAGCTGCCGTGAGCTGGCGGTTCCGAGACAGTGCGTGAGTGTGAGTGTGTGGACGTGTGTTAGGAAAAAAGGGCGTAAATTAGGAGGATTATTACGGGTGCATTTTGGGGTGGGAATGGGGAGCTCTTTAAAGATGATAGACGAATCAGTGCAGAGTATGTTTGAATGCGATTGAAACCTGTTGTGATGTAGTTAGCTTTTTGCTTCTTTATTATCACATATCGCAGTTCGGCATTCGCAAGAAAATGCTTTCTAATCTAAACGCAATTATCTTCGGTTCATTTATTCGTTCTGTTAACGTTCTCCTACTGGAAGTTAAGCCAACTCACGGCGTGAATGTGCGAAAAACAATCGATCAAAAGAGTTTACGCATACCAACACACGCAGACACACACACATAAAGCTGCTGTATTACAACATTCATCTAATATTTCGTGCTACGAACAGTGGCGAATGCCAACATGGTGGTGAAAATTAAGCTCCGGGTTCAAAGGTCAGCCGGTCAGGCCACGTTGACCTGCCGTTGCCTGACAAAAGCAACGAAACCGCTACGCGTACAGCACACCTCGACACACCTGCGTTGTACATGTTTACACGCAGCAGAACACACAACAGGGCACAAAACTTTGCAAAAACTTTTTCCAACCCCCCCCCCCCCCGCTTCGAATAGGCCGAGAAAAATTAATAGAAAAAAACGCATAAAAGAAAGCTTACCTGGGTCTGGGTGTCTCCCTTGCTCTATCGCTCCCTCTCGGTTTTGCATACGAACAACGGGCCCTGTGCTAGCGAAGCATTAGCTTTTCATGAGCACCTCGCTTTTCCGGTGGTAATACGGTACACGTCGTCTAATTTTCCCATCGCCCATTTGCCCCATTTGTCTGCAGGGAATTATTCCTCGCAGCCCCCATTCACCCTTCTCGCCGTCCAACCGCTGTCCGTTGTGTTTAAAGGGCTCCAGCTCAACACATTACGCCCCTCCGTTTTTAGCGCTCTCACACACACATTCCCGACACGGGGTTCCGGTTTTGTGACTGTGTTACGGTCCACTCCATACAAAGGGGGGGGGGGGGCGACAGGGTGGCCGCTAGCAGCGTCAAAGGGTAAAAGGGGTGTGCGTTGGAAAAGCTTGAAGTAGGCGCGCGGAAACTTACGCTAACCACTTTGTTAGTTTCGTTTATCTTTGGGCTGAGCAATAATACTGGCCCCGGCATGTTGGCTTTCGCTTTTACCCACTGCGGTTGTGTTTCCCCAGGGGGAGGGAGGAAAGGGGAGGAAAAAAGCTTGAAGCTATTGTGTATGAAGCACAGTCTGGGCTGGATAGTTTTTACGTGGTAAGGAAACGTTTGAATTAATTTCCCATCACACAGAACCACCACTCAAAGGGAGGGCCCGAAAGTGGCCAAAACGCGGTGTGTGATGGCGATGAGTTAGCGTAAAGCTATTAATAAACAACCAAAGCGAAAGGTGGCTCCGGAGCAGGTGGTACATACGGGTATGGGAGAGTCGGCTGTTTTATTAGGGGCAAACTAGGGGCAGTTGAAGTCAAAATTGGCTATTATTTATTGATAGTAAGTTGAAAGGGGTTTCGGCGCGTGGTGGGCGGTCTCGATTGCGATTGGTGCATTTGTTATGCCTGAGGAAAGATGGTTGAAAGCTTTCGTTTGCATATTATTGAAGGGGCGAGTTGGGCGATTTTTTGTAATGGAAAGGAACTATTTGGATGTGTCCGAAAAGGAGCATTCATTTTTATTATTATTGGAATATATGTCAATTAGAAGTTTATTTATTTACATTTATTTCATAATGAAATTGTATGAAAAGAATGATGATTCGATATTTTAAATTGTTTAAATATAATATTAACTTCCTTATTTATTGATTATTTTTTCGTTTCTCTCTCATTCCTGTCAGCTACAGCTTTAAACCACTCCGCTGACCGAATATTCATTTTTACCAATTTTTCCCCAACCTATTATCCACCAAGGACCAGCTTCCCTCGGGATGGTTCAACGCCATTTACCAACGAAAAACTCCACCAACACCAACGGAACGGGCTCAACCTCGTTTGTGGACGATCAACCTAATCTACATCATTATTCCATTGTGGGAGACACGGTTTGGTGTGCAAGCCGATGGGGAATTGATGAACAGTTTCCTAAGGTTAATTCCCACCCATCCCGTAGCCGTCGCCAGCCGTGGGAGTCTTGAAGTATGTGTGTGTGTACAAAACCGGGGGTTTAGCATGACGTTAAATGTGAGCGCTTTAGTGAGCGCTGTATTTGTTTGGATTGCGCGTCGCAAGCGTGTAAGCGGAAGGTTGTGTGAGAGCTGCTGCAAAAAGGGTTCCGGCGGGCTGCGTTACCCGGACAGAAGATACATCATTTTAGGGAGAACACGACACGAGAAAAAAAGGGCCCAACAAGCCCCCTCACTTCCTTCGAACCGTGCCATTGCCAAAAAGGGAAACAAAAACAGTCGAAGCGAGGTCAGGCTTGCCCTGCACACATTGCTGCGGTGGTGTACACATAGTGATGTAGCGTACGGCCAGGCCAAACCGTTTAGCGGAACGTTTATGCAAGGGGCCATGATCGTGTGTAGTGAAGCGCACGAAATGGGCGGAAAAGAGTACCGACACAAATTATGTTGTCTTGATTCGGTTGACAAGGGTCCGGAAAGGGGAATGTGCGGGCAGAAAGGCCATGGCAACGCGCAAAAACCATGCACGGCAGCGCTCGCCGGTTTTGGGAGATTTTGAAGTTTTCCTTTTCAAGTAGCGGCTCAACAACGCACTCGTTAACGAGTGGCCTTCGGGGTGGTTAACATGTATGGTATCCTGTTTTGCACAAGCACCCTCCCGGTCGGTATCGGGTTGGGTGGAATGAACTGGTGCAGTGTTGTGGGTAGCCTTCTTTTTTCTTGGGGAGAAGTTGCAGATATGATGACGGCCTACAACAAATTTGCTTTATTTTGGATTCAAGTTTTGTGATTTTTTGTACATTAAAATCATTATTTAATTCAAATGCTTGTTTTTGGCTCTCTAACAAGTAACGGATCAATTCGGGGAATATCATGATAATAAATGGAGGCGCACGGTAGTTTATTGTGAGAAACACCGGGCGGCTCCATCGCTGAAGCCGAAGGACGAATGGTTCATTAATCATCTCATCTCGACGAATCGGAGCATCAAACGCACACTGTCTTTGCTTGCAACAAAAGCAGCACAACATTGAACCATAACCATGCAAGCACCTCTACTTCCGATGCTTATTTTTAGCATTTTTCGCAATTTTGCTACCAATCTATCATACGAGAGTAGAGGACATTATAGAGCGCTGGCGCTTGCAGTAGAGCTTAGTTGTTAAAATACAACAGCTGGTTGTGAAGGATATTTTTCCCTTTTTTATAACAATCATAAACCTTGCTTACGCTCCTTCAACCAATGGTTTATTCTAGTGTGTGAAGCTCTGCTATTTAAAAAAAAAACTCTTTATTTTGTGTCGAAGTTGTTGCTTTGTTCTAAATATTTAAAATACCAGATATTCCAGTTTAAAAGTTTCAACTTCCACTGGAATTAAAAACAAGCTTTTCAGCTTTCCCACCGATACCTCACTGGAAATGTACGTGGGGAAATACAACAACAACAACAAAAAGGTCATAAGCTGCTACATCCCTTCCAGCACGGTACAAAACACACAAATGGAAACTTCCTTCCGAACACGAATGTGTTCCCCCGCCGTAGCACACCACCGCTCGGCGAGTGGGGCTTTGATTTATGGCTATAGTTTTCGGCAGCGGGCCATAATGAACTCGATCGGGCTATATTTCATACCCGAAACTATGTGCAACACACGTTCAACTTGCTTCATTTGTTTCAATTGCCCAACGTGACTTGAAGGCTCAACTATTCGCACCCGGTGACCTCTCGGAACCAGCCGACACACCGACACACCGAGCAGAGCACTACTGGTGCTACACTGTACCCTGTGTGTTGGTTTGCAGGAAGTAATTTAGCATTCACACAATAAATCTAGATGCAACGATAAACACCTTCATGGTGTGGGGAATAGGCATTTGGCGCTGTGTTGGGTGAGGTAGCAGCGCAAGGTAGTAGGGAATGTTACCCTCTAAACTGGCTAAGACTTTACATGCTTTGTTTATTAGCTTAAACTTGTACTTTGATGTTGAGTTATTGAATTATGTTGAGGATGTTGTTTGAGCTAACATGTCATGAAAGAAACAATAGTCCAATTGCACTTATTCGGCATTTAAACAACATTTATACATGATTGTTTTGACGCCATCAACGACAAAACCAATCAGGAAATCTCCATACAGATGATGAAGCATGCATATTTAAAGAGGAAAAGGTATCGGACAGACGTCATCCCACGCGGAAGCCTCTTGTGTCGCACCGAATGACAGGTTAGCAAAGGTCAATGGAGCAAGGCGGGTTAAAAACATCATAAATATTAAAAACAGCAAAGGGCTGAGGGTAGAACAAAAACCCTCTACACGTAAATGGAAGGAAAAAAATCACGTCACGTCAGCATAAGAATGTTCCCAAACACGTCACAACTGACTGATCCACGGCGAACTGATAATTAAGGTTACGTGTTGAGTGGGTTTTTTTGGGTTGTTGTTTCGTTTTGTCTCAGCTTAACCAAGAAAAGTGTTTAGGAAAAAATAGGTCATAGGTTCAAATTTCCTTCAGTCCTTTTTGTTTTTCCAGGTCCGAGCTGGGCCCAGCTGTTGACGTCGAACCGGTTTTGGTCTAATGGGGGGGGGGGGGGGGGGGAATTTCAACACACATTTTGCACCGGTGACCACGTAGAAAGTGCTGTTGAAATGTCATTCCAACGATTATTGTTTGTGAACGGTGAGTTTAGGGCTGCGGCTTGGCAAGTGGCCATCAGCACCGGGTGACGTTTGACCTATGGCGTATTTTAGGTGCCTGTTGTGTTTAATGTTTCATTACCCGCTGCGTTTCGGTATTATTTTCATTTGTTGCTTTTCTCTTTACGTACGCTATCACCGGGTGTTTGTTGGTCTGTTGGTCAGAGAACCATTTGAAACTTATTAAAGAACAGGTTTTAATGCTATTGCCAAGGCATTAAAAATTAATTCCAATAAGAATAACTTTATTAATAAAAATCTGATTAGAACCTTCAACACTACCACAAACATCATGCTCATCCAACTCAGTAAGCTAAGTTCTTTGGTCAAGGTAGCCCTGATCCTCCTTTCGATCGATGAAGCTCCCTCAATACTTGTGTTTTGGTGTCATCTCAATCCATCATCTGTCATGTATGACCCCATTTTCCTTTTTTCTCGTTTTTTTTTTTCTGCAGAAGCTATTCACCACAAGCTTCTCCGGTGCTATCGAAAGCGATTACTCCCCATCGAAGGATAGCTTAAGACTGGTGAGAAAGCAATCACGCTCAGGGTTGTTCCTGTCACTTGATACAAGTGCACTCGATAAAGCCAGCACAAACACTGCCATTCTCGGTGCTATTCTGTGGAGCTCTCGCGTTACAAAACATCAACAATGGTTGTGCGTTGTTAGTGTTTCGGAAGGGAAATGCCAAATCTACTCATTGGGCGAGCCTCTTCTCCGTAAGCTGGGGGTGAAGACATAGTGAATGTGTTCCATATTTCAATGGAAAGTTGCTGATGGGATATAACTACGAGAATTTTGGTATGGATAAGAAAGAGAGAATTAAGGAAGTTTTGCAGAACTTTTGGAGTTTAAACTAAGTAAAGTTACTTCCTTCTTAAGATTATCATAGAGAGTAACAGTATTTATGGTAAGAAAAATTCGATTTGACCTTAACATGAACTTCGATAAGAGAAAAACAAAACAATTACGAAAGCCAACAATGCTTCGATAAATAAAACCGGAAACGAAACCCCCAATTTCCGATTGAGTACTTCCCGCTTCCTGGTAATATAGTTGTAAAAAGAGTTATTTATTTGTCCACCGTTCCCTTTCAGCAGCATAACCAAAACAAGGCATACCGTGTGTTTCTTCGCCTTACATGAGACGTACAGTGTTTCGGGCCTACTCACTTGCAAAGTATTGCTCCCTTCCGTTTGCTTCGTACAGCACTGCGCCCGAGTGATTCGTCGTGCATAAATATTTCCCGACATGCTTTCTCGTATTACTTGCTGTTTATCTTTGTCTTTGGCCCTCCAGAAGTAGCAGCAGCAGCAGCAGCAGCAGAACCAAAGCGAGCTACCGAACAGCGAAAAGAATAACAACCTGTGGTACAAGCGATGCAAAAACAACTCCGCTCCCATGTCCCATGTACCATTCCGGCAGGCATTTTTTTCTGTTTCTTCTATTCACTTACTACTACGCTAACAACTCCCTCCGAACGGAAAGGAATAACTCAACATAATAGCTGCAGGAAATAAGAACCTTTCCTTCGTGAAGTATGATGCCTCGCGCTCGTTACACTTTCTTGGCATTCTGTCCTTAACCTTGTCGGTGTGATTACAGAATCGTTAGAAAGTGAATGCGACTGTACCGGGGGGGGGGGGGGGGGGGGGAACAAACGGGGAGCCTGAAACAAAGGTAAGGACGACTTGGGTAAGATAAAATGGTTCAACGTGGAATGTGGGATGCCGTCGCTCACTTCCAGCTTTGTCGCAGGACGTCAGTGCCTGGGGCCTGGGAGCTAAGGCGGAAAAGAAAATAATAATATAATAAAAGCAATATTGATTACGATGGTGGAAAATGTCAACATTTGCGCTGGAGTTTCCGGACGGAAAGCATTGACGGCGGGAGTTCCGCTCGACGAGAGCTACACTCATTAGTAGATGTATGGTAAGGAGGTGAAATAGACAATGGAAGGAATGGTTGTGATGCAAACATTCTTTTCGCTTTGTTTTTAGCTGCATTCATCCGTAACAAAAGGAAGCCATTGTTTCAATCAACAACCTCAATCCTTTCCCCTTTTCAAAATAGGCATTTGTTTAGATTTGTGTTTGATTTCGAAAGGTTCTATTATTTAAAGATACACACAGGTGGGTTGCTGTTGCTCTTGTATTGTGCATGAAGAACGTAAAATGACACATTCAGTTGACGCAATTCATAATGGAAGTATGATCACACTTATCACATCAGTTCAACCTACGATTGACACATTTGAGTGACACATGCTTGCAGAAGTTAAAAATAGCCTTTTAGGACTCTTATGCTTTTATTCATTACTTTCAAACTAATTTAAAATAAATGAAGGAATAATGTCAAAACAAATAACGTTACCTTTGGCACCTAGTGAGTAGTGTTATGTACAATCCTTCAATCCATTCAAATGTCGCATGCAGTCAAGTACTTTATGTTGCTCTCCACATTTCATTAATATGGTTGCTCGTTTGGTTGTTGGCACACATTAGGTGTGATTGAGTGAAGCATCATCACACTCTGCCCAACTCTTGCACCTGTAGTTTGAGGTGGAGTAATGCATTAACCTTAATTTGACTTGGGACTTAACAGCCAACGGTAATGAAATACAGGGCGGCGGGATTGAAAAGTTCAGCCAAACTTTACCCACTACTCTCGGGGATGTAAATAAAGTTCCACATGCAATTTCCATGACTAAAAGGCAACAGTGTAGAACTGGGAGTATTGTGTAATGTAAAAAAATATTCTGAACATCAAAATCAGATTTAAAGTACATTTAAATGCACTTAAAACATGTCGAAAAGAAAAAGGAATATGTCTTTTGGAACGAACATTATTTCCTCGTTCTTAAGGTACTAATATCAATCGATAAAAGGGCAAACATCCAGCACAAAAAAGCCAACAACCAGCACGAACAATTAAACACCCACAAATGATTCATATTGGTTCAATCAATTCCACCTCGTTCCACCTCCAGGCAGCCGTATTGTGTACGTTTGGCCAACCTACGACAGAATGTTCTAATTATCCATTCCGACAGCCACCAATCGTTCCGTTGTGCTAATTGAGCGCCTCGATAAATTGAATTTCCACACACCAACTCGCACACACAGTTGGAGTGTGTTTGTGTTTTGTTGCATAGGTAAACAGTGCAAAGTGCTTAATTAAATCCCACATATGGGTGGTAAAGTTGTCATGGTTCGATGGCAATTCTCGGTCGATCGGAATGCGAAGCTATAATCGGTGTTGTGCCTGTCTGGAAGTCAACCCGGCCAAAGATCATTACGTCCAACAGTCCATCTTGCAGTAAACGATGGAGGCGGGGCGCGCCTTTTAGGGAGAAATCGCCGGGTCGATGGAAAACAATTGGAACTGAATGGAAGATTTAATTTATGGAAAAGTGGGTTAGGTTTATAATAAATGGGTTGGCAAGATAAGGGTTTATCGCTTAGATTGGAGTTCTAAATATGGACTGAAGTATTTAAATGAAATTGTCAACTAAATTAAGTGAAATGTAAATATCTTTGTATCTAAATGCACAAGGGATAGCATGATTCAAGTAACCGTAAGCTTATTGTATGAAATACTCTTTTGTTACTCTACGGCACATGTTTTGTATCTGACCTTTTGCAACGCGCTTCAGACGGTGGTTGCTTTGCATACCTGTCAGCTTGACCTTATCCTGCTTATGCATTAGAATGACTGCTGAAAGGTATGGAGTTCTATAAAAAAACAAGCATCAAACGGAAATGCTTGCCACAATCAAGGTGCGTTTACAAATCGAAAAGGTCAGCCTGGCAAATGGAAATGGGTTGTGGTTGACGTGTTGTGGTAATTAGAGTGATTGCTTGCCCTATTCCCCATGTACTGGGGACTGTCAACCATGTCACATGTTTACAACCCATCACCATTCCCTGAACCGTCTGAGGCCGTCATCATTTTGGGAAGGGACTGCCAGGAGGGCGGAGATCTAACCGTAACCTCAAATTTCCGCCTCAAGATGCGGTTCAAATCATGCCACTTTCTCGATTGACTGATTAAAATGCTTTTTCACTTTGAGGCAATTGTTTGCAGGAAAGTGCATTTTTTCTAACCAGTCCATTCACACTGAAATTACCGTGCACTGTGCATTCAATTTAATCCGCTCCTTAGTGCAAGCATTAAAGCATTGCAGGGCAAAAGAAACAACACAGTGTGTGATTCGTACCCTACTGTACGGCACAAAACCACATCAGCCACGGACAGAACAATTCACCCACCACAAGGAAAACAACATTCATTAGTGGACCGGCTTGACCGGTCGGTTTGTTTTGTTTGGTCGGTTTTATACGTGCCTGTCTATTTGTGTAACGTGTTAACAGGCGCACGAAATAAATCGGATCGTGTATGCAGCGTGCCCGGGCGCTTGTCTACCTGGGTCGGCACCGGTTTGTGGTGATGAGGCTCTAACCCTTAGCTTGGTGCGGGCGCAGGGCGTACACATGAGCTAGAAAGTGTTCCGGTTGTGGTGTGGCTTTATTTGCGCTTGGATGTGTGTGGTTCGATAATAGTTGCGATTGGGAATGTAAACCGCAGCCTGATTTGAAAGCATGCCTGTCTTGTGTTCAAGAGCAAATGAATCAATCGATTATAGCATATTATTGTACTGGGGGATAAATAAAACAGTGGAATGAATAGCAGGCCAAAGAAGTGGTGAATGAAAGCGTTGTTTAATATATTTCAGATTGAGGAAAAATATAATTCATTTGTAATAATATAACGGTTACAATTCAACTGTAATTTTGCCTGTAAATGACAGTAATGTAAATGACAATGTAAATGAAAATTTAAGAATGCTTTTGTTGGCAGTCATAGTGCATCAAGAGTACCTTTGAATACGATGATGATGCAATAGGAAAAGTTTAAACGACTGTTCGCTTTGCCTATATTAGCTCTGTTTAGCTATTGCAAAATTTTACACGTTTAAATGAGATTGTGAGCAAGTGGTTTATAACATACAAACCTCATCAATTTGCTGTCACAGTTTTGGCAATAATGTATATGTAGTTTAAACTGTTAGACACCAAGAATTTAAAGTGAAATAATTTTTAACAAATTATAAACCCAAAATCAATGTTTCGATCAATTTTGTTCCACTAGCAACTATTTTACACACAAAACAATACAGCTTCAAATACTTGCTCCACACCAGCTCAAATCCCTCTGCCTCGTACTACGTTCCATTCGTTCATTCGTTCGCACGCCATTGTCCCTCGCCGTACCGTACCGCCGCGAATCACTGGCCCGGCACAACCTCACGCGACACCGGTGAGCGAACATGTCGAACCGCAGCACACCCGAAAGCTCGCCGGATTTGTGGTGCGCAAATTGCATTCCCGCCGCAACGATGCAGCTACGAAATTCCGATACCCGCAAAAGTATGCGTCTGCTCGCTGCTCTGTTACGCAGTCACGGCCATCGTGTACCGTGGTGCGTAGCGGGTTGTGTTTTGCTTCCACGTTTTTGGAAAATCGAATGCGTATCGAACGTACGCATCGGGGATGAACGGGTTCGGCGGTGCGGTGCGTCGGCCTACTAGGATGCAAAGAATGGGACCGAACAATAACAGCAATAGCATCGTCAGGTACAATACGTTTCCTCGGTAAGGCAGTTGCCCAGTGGTTTTGGAGTTTTAGGGGGGAGGGTGAATTAGTAAGAACGCAATGGGGCGTAACAGTAGAATGCTGGCGACCGACACCATGTGGCTAGGGTTATGGATGAACGAAGCTTTGCTCGGTGTTTGTTTCGTATGAATGGATTTTGTTTGTCGGAAAATTACTAGCAACGCGACTACCACCACCAACACCACCACCACTAGGTGCAACAGCGTGTCCTAGCCCCGGAAAGCTCTTCGGAATTGGAATTAATGATGCAGTTAAGCTGGCGTTTTGTGAGTGCATTTTGGTGGGTAGGGTTTTTGGAATTGGTCGCCGTTTGTGTTGGTCGAGTGTGAAACAGCTTAACCGATCGGACCCACAACTTCATGGGTGAGGTGATGGGTTTCTGTTGTAGTGTTGGATGTAATTGGCGTATGTTTTCCGGGGTGACTATTAACAACCCGGAAGGTAGTAAAGTTCGGTAAAACCTGGTTTTACAAGGGGGTGAATTTGAATGTCATTTTAAGCAGTGTGAAGTGCTAGCTGTGACAGTACACTTGCCTTTATTAGGTGGATATTATTACATACTAACACACTTGCTTGGCTCCATTTACAACTTATTCCTAGTGGCGTCGTTTGAACCTGTAAAGCACGTAACCATGCCACAAAAGTAATCTTTTAATATGCAGTTGATGTTTTGCTCGTTGGCAGGTGAAGCGAAAAAAAGAACAACAAGGTGCAATATAGAAGAGTAGAAAGGTTGCAACAGCTTGCACCGTGCTGTGATTAAAAAGGCACCCAGATTGGAAGAGATAATGAGAAGAGAGAGAGAGTAGAAAAAACCAGTGACCCACTGCACGTAACGACGTGACGAGATCGTCCTGCATAGACGGACATCCCATCAAGGCCTTCATTTTCCCTTCCCAAAACGAGCAACGGAAACATGTATCGTGCTTCATTTTTTTCCCCCTGTTGCCCATATCTTCTTGCATCTTATCCGGTAAAAGGAAGGTTTGATTATTCCTGTCCTCTCTATGTCTCCCATTTTTTCTAATTGCATTCTGCTCATCTTTCCTTTCCCTTCATAACGATGCCCGATGCGATACCAGTTGCGTGTGTATCGTTTGCACACCCGAAGGGAAACCGACCACCGGATCCGTCGCTCGCCTTGGTTGCTGCAGCTCATTAAGTAATGTGATCACGCAGACAGTGTAGTGTGTTGGAGAAGTTTAAGGATGGTTGGCAGCATGTCGGTGCATTGTGCAATGTGCAAGTGTTGGTATGGTGAGCGTCATTCCAAGGTGCAGCAGCATCACGTTGCATAATGATGATGTAGCTGTAACGGCGGGTAAGCCATGTTAATTCTCCCTGAGCTGGAAAGGATTGTGGAAAGATGCGCTGACGGTGAGCGGAACGGCTGAGCCATTTGAACAGCTCGCCCGAACAAATGTAATGAAGTTTTATCGTGTAATGCAGTGTGGAACTGGAGCCAGGAATGGCTAGAGAGAGCTCATTGAAGTAAGCTTTGCGATGTTTTATTGTTTAGTAACTGTTGCCGTTGCATGTGAAATGAATATTTTACATTAACTTTTACACGCATTAAAGCAGCATATCTACTTGCCCACCCTCAAAATGAGGCTTCGAAGGGAAATTCTGGGAGCCACTGCTTTCACGGGTCGTTCCAGCGTACCAGGCCACAAATCCACATCCAAATGAGTTGCGTTTTTGGATGCATTTTCCGGATGACTTTACTTGACACAGCCACAGCCAGCCAGCCTGCCAGCCAGCATCACCCAGCATCACCACTTCCAACCGCACCATTACAACAATCAAGTAAACGAACCGTGATTTCCCAGGGCACGGGAGTCACCATAAATGTCAAACCACAGCCAGCAAAAGGGCTTCCCGGCAATGCTCGTTTCGTTAGCGAGGCGCTTTCTGATGGGCCAGTGTGGTAGGGGACCTGCTAAGGGGTCGGAAGTAGTTTTGCTCGTCAGCGGATGAGTTATGATTTTAATAACCATAATTCATGAAGCAAAGCAACACAACACACAACACATCCTAGGAGGAGTGGGATTTTGGCGAACGTTGGTTCGTTGGATGAAGCGCTTGGGACCCGCATGGATGGGCTCCGTTCGTTACCGTCGGTGTCGGTTTGAATGATTGCTGGTCTACCAGAAACGTCACAAGATGCGACAGGGGCAGTGTGAAGATTTAATAAAAAAACCCCGAGGATAATCCCCGTAATGAAGCGTTGAAATAATGTCAACTGTGGTTTAAGCACTACTGCTGGACACTGCTGGGTGCTTGAGAGTCGAGTTTTTTTTGGGTTGCTTCCCTTGTCGTTGTTGTTAATAATCCCCCTTTTTTCCCAAGAAAAGCTTGACTTAATTTGATGAATTTTAATCCAGCCTTCTTACGCGCTCCGGCCACAATTTATCACCATTTGGGTGGTTAATTCAAAAGAAGCCCACTGATTGCGCGTCATATTTTACTCGCAACAAACATCTGTTTGCTGCCGTTGTTGTTGTCGTTTCAAGGGTTTATTGGGCCTCGAGTTTGGCTTGTTTGGCCAGATTTATCGAGGCACAGTTTAAAGTGAAAGTCTCGTTTCACTTGTTCACTCGTTAGTGCGCCCAGCTGTTAATGCCCATCGTTTTGTTTGAACAATACCTCTGCATTAAGCGCATGATTCATGATTGTGTTGCTTGCGCTGGCTCCGTCCACGTTCACGCCCCAACCAACACTTCCTGCTAAGTATAAGAGAGAGAAAGAAAGAAAAAAAGAGAAAAAAAGCGTAAAACAAGCAAGAATGGATTCAATTGTGCAGCAATTTAAATTTTCTCGGTTCCTCTACTTTTTTTTCCTCCGCCCCAGTTTGGCCATTTTTCATTCCTTTTATTGCTTTTCATTGCGTTCATTGCCGAAAAGTGCATTATATCGTGGCACCATTATTGAAGGTATTGTTTTTTGGTGTTTGGAGTTATTGAAGTGGTGGCAGAGTCGAACGGGTGTGGGTGTGTAACACGGGAAAGAGGAACCGGGGGAGTTCCGGGGTTATGTTTGGGCAGTACTTTTAATGATGCAGCGGAGTGTGCGAAAATTGCACTTCATCTGATTGTTCGAGCATGTTGGTTTGCTGATTGGTACAAAAGTTCTGCATCATAAATAATCCACTTTGGGGTGATTGGTTCCCGGAACAAGGTGGGAAGGAACAGGAAAACAGGAGTTGGATTATTATGTTTAAAAATTGATACATGTTACAAGCAATTATGTTTTACGTATAAACTCGATTGTAATGAGGATTAATTGTTATCACAATGTCGATTGCATCGAAAAGTGACACGAAAAACCAACATTCTAGCTTCTAAGAAAAGCTAACATGGATTCAGATGGAGTAGAATGTATTTTGACCTACTTTTATTTACTTACAGTAAGTGCAGCACTTCCTGTTTGGTGAGTAAAGCATCGATTGCCTCTATCCAATCGTACTCACACGTTTCATCTCACCATAGCATGCGATGGTTGCGCGATGCAATTCACTCTCCGATCTACAACTACTACTAACCACTCAACACAGCTGTCAGTTGGAGTAGCGTATGTAAACACAGGTATGATTGAAACGCGCTCTTTCAAATAGGCAATCGCGAACCGCTTTCGAACCGGGGCCGTTGAGCCGTGTATTGGCGTGCGGAGTTCGGTGTTTGTGATTGAGTTCGTTGGCGGAAATTGAAAATGTAGCCACATTCGGTAAACGTGCGGAGTGTTTTGAAGGGCTCTTCTTCCCCGGGCCAGTGTCTCCGGAAGGTGGAAGAACATGCTGTTGGATGCACCTTTTGCCAAATATGTGCTTCCACGACGAGCCGTTGGTGATGTCGAAATCGGAATGATTGATAGAACGCTGATAGTCGACGAACGCGTGTGGTAGAAGCTTTTCGGTAGTGTGTTTGCTGTAGTGTTTTCCCCCCTTTGCCGGGTAGATCGTATTCGATGGTAGGGTAGTGACAGGAAATGGATGCAATTTGGAAGTGCACCGATAGTGACAATTGGAAATGCAAACTTTTATTGCGAAAATATTCAAATATGGGAAAGAAAATGCATGAACGCGTGGTTGTTTGGAGGTGCTTGTGATACTTGAACGCAATCTACAAGCAATATCATATCGACAAATAGACGCACGGTAGCCGAAATTTGCAATGAATACATTTTATTTCACCTTTGAAGGATGAATTATTCAAACACATTGTTTAAATAATTTAGAAAAGCTTTTCATGCTGAAACAACCCGCTTTAGATGAGGTTGAAAACAGTGAATTGCCATTCACGCAGCTGCATATAAAAAGGTAAAATGGATCTCTAATTGAGCCCTGCAGAACCTGGGTACACATAACCAATTTACCACCATCTCGTCTCGACTAATGGCTGCTAATGGCTTTTTGCTGTGTGCATTCTCCAATTTGCAGCATCGCGTTTTTTGGAATCACCAATTATTTACGCACGGTCATCATTTGATGCAGGAAAGCTATAGGAAAAGGTTTGTGCATAGGCTCGTCAATCACATTAGAGAAATTCAGTGAAAAAAGAAAACACAAAACAAAACAAATGCATGCAAATCAATTTCACCGAACAGCTCTATTCTTTCTCGTTGCAAACGATGATTTAGTTAATTGTGCTAAAGCAATCAATGGCGCTGGGACATTCGATCGTACCATCACTAATTTGATTAATTAAATGCTTTTCAATTTTTGGCCCGAAACGCTTGCCAGAGGTGAATGAAAACGAGCAACTGAATGATGAGTCGGTAGTTATTTACACTTAAATATCGATTCACGTCCGTAGCTCGTGGCAGGCGGAAGGCTTATCCACAGGGTGAAAGAAATGATCATAAATAAACGGTCAAGTTGCCGGAAGCTTTGTGAGCTTTTGAGGGGCTTCTCCGTTGCTGACTTTAATGAGGAACGGCAAACCAATGTGTTTTTGTTTGTATTCCGCTTTAATTGATGGTATCTAATTGGTAGATACAACCATGAAAGCTCTCCATTGGGGCTTGCTGAAATCTGTAGCGAACACTCCTTCAAGCACGAATAGGCTGTCAAAACGAATGTCAATGTTAAGCTATTAAAGCGTTTTACTACATGGCATTCAGTAAAACTATTAATTTTGTCACGCAATTCCACTGCTGTGGTCTTGTTTTTCGTTCAAATATGTGTAAGATGACTTTAGAACACTTTCGTGACTAAAATTTACGACTGAACAAAACTATTACTAATCGTAATTTATTCGCGTTTTTTTTCAAGCTTATATTTATTTCCATTCTTTTGAAGTTTTGGGTTTGTTCCTTGCGGCTATAAAAATTCAAATTGTTAAACATTCTATCCTTTTTCCTTTAACGCGCTATCTAACAAACATCCGCTGCTGTTTGAATCCATCCCAGGAGTGTATTAAAAACGAAACGAAGAAAGCAAACAACAGAAATTTGCCGGCGCATTCGTTTTCCTTGAACCAATCTATCCTTTGTTTTGCCCGATTGCATTATTAAAGAGTTTAATCATAAAAAGTACGGCTGCCCGGGAGGACATCGGTAATCGTAAATTCTTTCTCTCCCCAAGGCCAAACGTAACCGCGTGGGATACGAAACCAAGGCAACAAGTTGAACACATCAGCAGAAAGTAAAAACAAAAGGTAAGCTCTCGGTATTGAAAAAGTTTCACATGAGCTGTTACGGTCACATTGTGCGGGTGCAGTACAGTACAGTGGGACGGTTGTTTTGCGACCGGACGGGTAGTTTTGTTGATTGAACGAAGGAAATTTGGTTTAAAGCATACAAGCATTACTTTAAGTGAGTAAGTCTAGAAGACGCCATGTTTACTGCCAGCTAGCTAGTTCCAAAATGGAGCTATTTTAATCAATCTCTTCACATTTCTTGCCATCCTCATTCTGGTTCCAAGCATGCAAATCTACAATTGAAATCTTACTCGTTTACACTCATGGAAGCGCATGAAACAGGATAAAATCATAATAACATGGCTTGACGTCAGCATTTTTTGTTGTTGCCCAGCGCCACTCTCACCCCCCTAAACCCTTCACGATAAGACACTTCACAAAGGTCTTACAAAGGTGTCTTGGCTCGAGTGTCCTGTTGCTTCATGGTACACGGGTGCGAGGCAAGTTGAAGCGTATCGGGTGTAATACAGTCAAGGGATGCAACCGTCAACCGTCATATTTCATTTTTATGGATGTGCCTCTCCTCTTTGTGGCACGGCAAGCATCTCACACACACAGTAGTTATGTTATGCTGCCACCGTTCGGAAGTAAATCGCTACTAGAAACGCTCACAACGTTGCCCTATCTCGTTGCGCGCAAAGGGCACACACTTGAGAAAACATTGCAATAGTACGGGGCTCGCTTCTAAGAGTGCCTTTTTTGCACAGCGGAGCACGTATGGGTGTAGATATGAATGATTGTTATGATTGTGGCTGAAGTGCCCCTCCAAGCGGGTGGTGTAATTCGTGACGCAGGGTGTAATGTTGTTTGTTTATGCTTTATTTATTGGGTGCAACAGTGGCGCTCAGGGAGAGAAGGGACAGGATCATTTTGATAGCATGTCTTATCAAGCGAATCTAATGGTAAATCGAATGCTAGTTTTGAGGGTGTTCATAAATATAATTCAGCATGTTGTGTTATGAGTTTAACATCATTATTTCACTGTTGTTTGACAGTAAAAAGATTGCTTTTATGCTACTAATTTCTATTGTCAATCGTTAGCAAAAGTGATGTTTTAAAGCTGGAAACATTATTCATGCAGCTTACAAATGACTGACCGTTTCCAATTAGAATCGTCTGAAACATTGCAATGCAATAATTAACCATAGCTGGCGGCGATAAAGCTTTATGAAATACATGATTTGGTTTTATTAGATTTTTCCCTTCATCTATGAAAATTGCTCGCGCTACAATACACCACACACTCTAACCCAATCGGCTCGCAGAAAATAATTCATATTTCGTCCGTTTCAACTCCCAGCTGGTGATAAAAATAGCAACAAAAAATGACGGAAATGTTGTCAGAAAAGCAGCAACACGAATGTATCTATCATGAAAAATGTTGCTCTGTTTCAAAATTTGATTTAACCACCTCCCATTACCCACACACACTCACACACACACTTGTGCTACCCTTCTGCTCCAGCAAACGAGTTTGATTCAAGCCACACAAAAAACAATATTGCTCGCGTTAGCTGATACATTGAATTTATTTCCATTCCTCCTACTATCAAAATGTGAGTCTTTTGCAGCCGCTGCTTTGACCCACTTTGCAGGGCTGTGGTATGAGGCGCGCTTGGATTAATACAAAGGCCCGACTGAATGCAAAACATTACGTCGACACCGTTTGATCGGCATTCGATCACGCTGCCAATGGCAATAAATTGTTATTGCCATCACACAGATCACACCGATGACTAGGAGGATGATGGTCATAATGATGATATTATGAGTAGGAGTCTGTTTTACTATACCACAAATAAATGCTGCCGGTTTGTTCCTTCAGTGCTTAAAATGAGGCAATATTGAAATGTAATCGTACTCGTAAAATTACATTTTTAACACAGGAAATGTCACCTTTTTTCTGCAACTTTAATTAAATATACGCGTAAAAGAATATACACCCACAAAGCAGTTTGTAAATAAATAAGCCACGTCAAACTGCTTCGCGCCAATGAAAACGATTGCCACGTCATCACCGTCATGACGCAACTGTGCGTCGGGGCCAGGAACGAAACACCGGATATTGCTGCTGACAACTGATATCGAAGGCATGTGTCACTTCCGCGCCAGAACCGAAGCCCAAAGACACGTGTTAATTGAATTTTTTGTGTGTCCTGTACGATGACGGGAAATGGGTGACGATTCGATAAAACGGGAAATGGCTCACGTTCCAATAGGAAAAAATGGAAGTGAATGGATCGAGAAGCGGTAGAAAATGACGTGTAATTGCGCTATAAGCAGCTGTGTGCTTTCTGCTCTTCTGCCGAAAGATGGAAAAGGATTCATCATGCAGCAACATATGGAATTTAGATTGAAGAAAACTGTGCAAGAAAAGAGGAAGTTCGGGGCACACTTGGATTAAAAATGATTTTCCATAATTTTCCGCTCCGCTCGATGAAGTGGAAACATGTTCGTTTCCTTGACGGCATGCACCGGCATGCACAGGTTTGCTAGTATAAATATCTACAAAACATTGCATTTCATACACTCCGGTCGAAAGTTTCGCAGGCTCCGCTCGACAGCAGCCCTGAATGACAGCGCAGCATGTGTCGGTGAACGGTTGGAACGGTAAAACCGGCCCCCAAAACGAGCTATGAAACCCTGCCCACGTTCCGTAACCGTGCAACGTGACGCTCTTCGTGTTCCGGGGAACAAGTTTTCCCACAACGCAGCTACGCAAAACGGCAACGAAGCTGGTTTCATCTCCACCAGTGTTACCTAGTGATTGTTTCGCTGGCTGCTGCATGGAACGGTGAGTTTTCTTTCCGGGGGAGAAAACGTACGTACTACCGGCACTTATTAGAATAAGTTTGCTGATGCATGACGGCGAACTGGTTGGATGGTTTTTGACACAAGTTTGATTGCAACTTTTGCGCATAAAGATGAAGCAGGAAAAATGCACACACACACACATACACACTCACAAAAAGTGCAATACATGTTTCATGCATGGTTTGTGTGTTTGAATTTCCGCAAAAACTGTTTCCATGACAGTTTTGCATGTTTTAATCAGGATGTTTTAAAGCTTATTATTATCGAACAAAATTGAGGATATGACTTTCAACTCGAGAAACATACTGTTTCCTTTAAATCAATCTATTCACTCGACCATTCTCAGCCAGCCATTAAGCGTACGGGATCATTGGAGTGTCTCAGGCTACAGTCCAAGCTTACCATCTTAAGCATGCTCCGTCCCATTTCCGTTCGATGCCGGCAGCCCTGGTCATGGTTGATGACAGTGAATGTGATGCATAAATCAAAGATAATCTCAGTTTATGACAGGGAAATTCAATCTCGACGGGCACGGGTGATGGGTGGATTAATCTTGCCTGCCTTATCAGCAACAACATCATATCGGAGTGAAAACAGCCATAAAGTGGAGCACAACATGCTGGGGGGGGGGGGGGGAGAGAGAGAGAGAGTATGAAGCAAATTGTGCTTATTGAATCTGAATCAAGCTACTAAGGACGCACATAAGTTGATGTGACCTAAGTTGTTCCCTCCACAAGAGGCATGAATTAGATGATGGCATCGGTGGCATTCCTGGAAAAGACTAACCGGATTGCTCCGATCTTCGCTCAGGTTGTGGTACACGTGTCCTGTTTACGCTGTGTCTGTGTTTAGGATTATACTCCGCCTCTATTGATTTGGTTTTGTAATCCTCTCTCTCTATCTCCGTCTCTCAAAGCCAGTTTTATTTCTGAACAGTTAAGCACATTAAACGCAGCAGAAGTACAATTCATTCGTTAAATGTAATTAATTAAATTGTTTCGTTGGCTCATTGGCTTTCGCATCGCTGCCAGTTGCCGCGAACAAAATCGTGTAAAATTAATGTTAAGCTTCCCCGTACATATTTGAGCTTATCAGCATCATTTCCGGTACACCTCAAGATTATGGTCTCTGCTGCGAAAACGCCGTTTCTATCGTTGGCCTATCGCTTGTGCTCGTACTACCTTTGCTTCTGTTCTGGGGGGAAATAATCACACCTCACACCCCCCCCCCCCTCCGGTTTGCCTTTTGCTAGTATTTGCTTGTTAATCTTAATTTGAATCAAGTCCCGTTTGCGTTCCGACCCAAAAACTCCGGCCGGCGAAAGGGTTGTACAGGGGATCAGAACCTTTCAGAAAGCACTGAGTACTGAGTGCGCTCTATTTATTAATCAGTGTTTGCATTTACAACCTTAGCGAGAAGGGGGCAAAAACCACCCTGCCAACCCATTCCCACAGCTCACGTTTCATCCGTTACGTGATACACGTAACGCAAACTGCTGCGCTAAGCTCTGCTAGTACTACTACTACTACTACTACTACTACTGCTGCTGCTTTTGTGGAAAAGGTGGCAAGATGGATGAAAAATGAGGCCGATATTTATATGAAACTACGGGCTACGGAAGCTGCATAATTTATTCATGCACGTATAAATGTGGTTTCTTTCACTTCCGACATGCGCGCGGGGCGAGTACTGGGTGTTGGCTGTTTGGGAGGCACATTGCTCGTGTTTTCACATTTTGTGTTGCCCTAACTACGGCCCGTTGCTCGAAATTCCTGGGCCCATTTTGAGAGTGCCATAAAAAGGGGGCTTGTGTGCTGTGAACGGCTACGGCTGAAGCACACTGCGCACAGCGGTGTAATTACTGCAATTAATCAAATGAAAATTTTGATTTTTGATGAGTTGGAAGGGCTTGTGGGAAGGTGTTTGTTGCGTGGTTGTTGCTTGGCATCAACATACGCTATTGATTGGCTCACGTTGAGCTTCGCCAGTTATCTTAAAGTGAGTGCCGAAGCTTTAAAATTACAACACACTTCTCGCTGGAGCAAAGTTTCGGTGAAGTGTTGAAGAAAAGAATTTCCATCCGAACGCCTTCACGGGTCCGAAAAACTCCAACAAAAAAGAAATTAAGGTCAAATTGCAGGCCAGACAAACGATAAGCTTTAAGTTATTGATTGTGAAGCTGATAAAAAGAAAGTTAGCGACCGTTGCGCAAAGATTAAACAAATGCCCTGCTTTAAACTCTCAACCGGATGTGTGCGGGAAAGCGTTTACGCTAAACGGAACAATTTAATTAGAAATTCAAAACAGTTGTAAAAGTTTTCTGCACCGGGAGGTTTCATTCGGCTGGTTTGAGTTGCTTCAGTATCTTTCTATTACCGCCGGTTTTTATTGTTTGCCAAAAAGTTTTAATATCTGTAATTGCTTTGCAAAGAAAGGGAGTTTTTGTTATGGAGAGAGTGTGTAAGTTTTTGAGAGCAATTTTAAAGTGTTTGATAATTATTTCATAACACTGTTAAAGCTGTTTATCGTCAACGCTAAGTAGATATTACTAGTTCTTTGTTCATTTCATGGAATTGAGCTACAAACATCAAATCTTGCAAAAATTTCCAAATCGTCGAAAAGTTCTTTCTCAACGTCCAATTTCCATTCATACCTCTACACAGCAGATAAAAGTTTGAGCTGGGGAGTGTGAAGTTGTCAAACTTTCGGCAATTTACATCTATTACCGCTCCTCCGTGGTGAAACAACCCTGCTGGAAATAGTTGTACGTTTGGTAGAACATTCTTGGCATTGATATCGGCATATCGCTGGATTTGGAACCAGCTTTAAGCTAAATCTACTTGGAAGTGTTGTTGAAGTAAGAAGCTTCTTTGCATTCACTGTAAGATTTATTTGAATTATTGAGAAACAAAGAAAAGTAAGAGAAGACATTGCCTGGTTTGACCTGATTTTAACACAAAAGAAATGATCTGTTTATTACAATGCTCTTCAATTCAATGCTCTCTGTTTATACAATGCTTCTTATATTTGATTAAAGAAAAGGGGAATGGAAAAGGTGAAAAATTCAAAATGAGGTGTTTTATACAAGATAAATAAGGGGGGATCAAACGATAAAAGACTTTCTGCGTGAGATATTTGAGCATCTTTTTTCTTCCAGAAATGAATATTCTTGCAGCTGCAGTTCGAGCGAACTTTTCGACCAGCAAATGGAGGGATTTTCATTTCCTGTTCTACTTTTACCATTTCCTTCATCTTTTCTTCCAACAGAAACTTCAATTAAAGTATGTTCCAGCTACTGTGTTTCCCCTTCAAAGGTGTCTTGCAGTTCACGCCGTCCTTCAAGACATGAAGCGCTCCAAAACGGTTATTAACCATAAATGATTTTCGCAATTTCTTCATCACTTTTTCGTTCGTGGAGCCATCGTCGAGTGACGCTGTAGCACACACACACACACACCACAGCCAGATCTTGCGCGGTTCACAATTTGCATAAAATGCATTTGATATTCATGAAATTCGGTTCAAATTTATTTTTTATTCATAAGTTTGTGACAAGAGGTGTGTCTCCGGCACATGTGCGTTCAGCCCCGCATGTTCCCGCCTTGTTGCTTCAAAAGCAGAGCGCACGAGTGACAGATATGTGTTACGCTTTAAACGGTCGCTCTAAATGCGAACCAGCTGCTCTCTACTGGTGAAAGGTGAATTGCTTTCCAAGCAGGATACACAAAAGGTGAGAAGCTGGCGAAAATCGATTACGAAAACCGGGGGAAAAAAACTGAAAAATTTAAAGAGATTAAACCCTTCCCAACCGGGCAACCTGGGTGCTGGGAAGCCTTTAATCTGTTATGGAATGATGTGATATGGCAACTTTTTATTGGGCTAACGAAAAGACGCCAGCAAACAGCAAACACGACAGTGGCGACGAAAACGACGCAAGGATAAAGTTATGAAAGCACTATGTTTTCATCAAACAAACGAATAACGAACGACAAAACTAAACGGAATAAAAGTGAACAGTGTGCGGCCGGAAATGAAGCTACTTCGGCCACGGGGCCGGAAGAATGTCGAATGCCACTTACTGGCTGTGGCCTCAAAGGCGGTGACCACCGGCAGGGAAGTTTTACACACGGGAAAGAAAGTTGTTCCCCCGCCCCTCCTTTTCTCGTTGTTTCTCCTTACGTTGGCTGCCCAATTTGGGCTCCACACGTAATTGACTTGAAAGTTATTTCCAAGTTCACCATTACGAGATCGACTGCGAAGCACTACCTTTGAAAAGAAGTAACCAGAGAAAGCGAGAGAAAGAGAGCGTAAGAATAAGTGCGAGGAGTCGAGTGGTTGGTCACTTCGACAGTTCGTATTGTGAAAGTTGGTATAGTTTTCGGCGCAGGCTGTTTTTGTTGTTGGTGGGTTTTTACCTTTTTTTTTGCGTGAACTTTACTGGTGAAAATTCTACCTCTCGATGTGGTCGTTTGCTAGGAATGCGGTTTGGAATGAATGCAATATATTTTCGGGTTAAAAGGAAGGCCAATGAAAAAGGCAAGGTAGGATGGTTGTTGCCTATTTCCAGTAAGTGAACAGGTTGTTTGAGTTGTACTTTACCGGGGTTCCACTTGAAATCGTCCTGATTGGCCAGCCTTCCCTGCCTTCGACGATAGTTGTGTATTAAAGGGGTACTTATTTTGAGGTGAACCTTGAGCAATTGATATTGTGCAACGCTACACTTAGCGCCGCTTGTGAAGGTAAGATTTACTGCCCAACCACGCCAAGTCCACCCCCTTTTGCTGACGGGCCCCGTGATGCTATCCATTCCATAATAACCAGCCCGAGTAAGACACTTAAAAACTTTTAATTAGACAACTTGCTCACAATATCCACTCGAACGTGGCTAGATCTAGTCTTCATCGATACTCATCAGCATTCAGTTCGCGCACAACGAACGCTCCCCACAAACGCGCGCACACACACACAACACAGGACGAAAGCACGCGCCGAACGAGTAATTGATGATCATCACGAAAGGGCTTAGAATCAATTGAAAAGTCCAAGAAATTGCATCGCATTTATTAAATTGAAATTTAATTAGCGTCTAGTTTGGGGCTCGTTAGGCAAGCGATGGGAAAGTTTGGTGCCTAACTCTTGCTCAATTGCTATCCTTCGAGCGTTGTTGTTTCGATGATGGACGCTGCCCCGCTGCGAGTCGAGTTGATTTACGCCACAATCACACTAATTAGGAGAAGTGTGGCAGTGGTTAGTTGGTGAAGTGATACAGCCCTCAGGAGCGTTAATGGATGACCATTAATATTTCACTCTTAGAAACCCTGTTGCCGTGCGATTGATGTCTTTCATGTTCGGGTCGGTTGAATAATATGCATTGTAATTTCGAGTGACAAATTGAAAGGTAATTTGATTAGTAAAATGCATCAATTGTGAGATTTGCAATCAGTCAATCAAAGCCCCCTAAATTTATGCAATTTACACAGCAAAAGTGTGTTAATACACACACATAACTACCAAAACAACTTCAGAATATCTAACTCCACATCCAGGGTGGTTTAAAAACAAAAAAAACATTTAAAATGAAGTACTGTTACTGCACCAAAATCTAAACTGGCACTAGAAAAAAAATGCTTCAAATGGTGCAGCTCTATAGCGCCCTTAGCCATAGCATTGACCCTTGGCAATAAGCTAACAGCAACGAGCCATAGGCTTAATGGTCTGGACATGTGCTTTCACTCATGTTTGCAATCGGATGCTGCGGCAGATGGTTGATGGTTTCCATTGAACACGCGGTCCGTAACCAAGATAGCGCTGTAGCGAGATAGCACTAGCCTTTCAATGTACAGACACACACATACACACACACACATAGAGTGAGGATGTCTTTCAATGCCAACTGTACGGGAAATGGGAAAAGCTTCTGAATGCACCCTGAAATCACACAAAAGACCTGACCGGACCTCTTGGTCGGAATGCAGATTATCTCTCGTAAAAGTGTGTGTGTGTGTGTGTATGTGTGTGTGTGTGTGTGTGTGTGTGTTTGTGTGTGTGCAGATACTGCGATCTGCATACGGTAAAGTTTCACTTATGTAGGCCCCGTTTAGTTAGCCGAGGTTTGTGGGAAGGTTTTGTGTGTACAGTTTTTGTTTATTGTTTGTTTTTGTGGACAGCCTCGCCCGCTGGACAGTGCTGACGGTGCCGAGTTCCGACCGCTGGAAACAGATGCACACAGTGTACGATTGTGGATCGAAAACGTTTAAAACTCTCCGAAAGAGCGAACTAAGGTCCACGCTGCGCAACTCAGCGTGCTAGATAATGCACGGGGAGCGAGGCTTTTTTTTTGTTTTTGGTTTTGTTTCACTATACCCCACTCCTTGCAGCAAGATAAATTAGAAAAGCCCCATGGGCAATACGATAGTACGCAAAAGGGGTCCAATATCTTCGCAGCACCAAACGCTGGCAGCTGGCCATACGAGTCGGTTAATGGAAGCATTCATGCATGGGCTCTCGCTTGTGTGTTGTGTGCGAGTTAGCCCGTGTGTGTGTGTGTTCGAGGCGGTGTCCGAAATGATAATCAACTTTTCGGGAGTCCATTTTCGTTCTGTGTCCAGCAGGAAACAAAGCAGCGGACACTGAACTCTTCTCTCTTGCAGAGCAGAGCACGGGCCACGGCGCGTTCGTTCGATTGCGTGTGCGTGTTGCGTTGATTTCGCGCGTCATGCTTGCTGCGCAACGTTGTAGATGTGTATCGGTTGCCCTACACAAACAGGGATATATTATGCCCGTTGCAAAAC
Organism: Anopheles coluzzii; assembly: GCF_943734685.1. NCBI lineage: Eukaryota > Metazoa > Arthropoda > Insecta > Diptera > Culicidae > Anopheles > Anopheles coluzzii. The sequence goes on from NC_064671.1 coordinate 8,962,619, forward strand.
GAAACCTTCAAGCGAACGAGCGAGCGAGCCGTCCGGATGATGGCCAAAGACCAACGTTTGCAGAGCAGCGGGTGTTGATGTCAATCAGGCAAATGGTTCATACGCAACATAATGGAACGGTTTCTGTTGTGACGTACCGTGCCCTGAGGGATGATGATTGTGCGCTGGGCGCAAGGGGTTATCGTTTTGGAATCTGTTTTGGAAGAATCACGATCTGCGGCGATGGTGGACGTATTGGCGACGTTTGAAATGCGAAACGATTACTTTATTGTCTGATGACATAACACGATGAGAAGGGAATGAGATTTGAAACGTTATCGTGCACATCGATACAAGCGAAGGTTTTTTGTTGAAATTTAATATCATTTAAATGTGTATCGATCTTATAAGAGGTGAACTAAGCACAACATTTTAAAAATCATGTTAAAACAATGCAAAAAATCATCATTCGTTACAGGTATTGAAAAGTAATAAACTCAATTTACCTCACTTTATGAACATGCGCCACTCTCCTGCCAGGCGTACGGAAAATTTTACCAATGATTTATTGCGCTCTGCCCGTTTGCTGTAAAAAAACAAAGCTGAGCTGCTGAAAACCTCACACAACCAACGTTGTGTAAATTTCACACACACACTGAAAACCAGAAGCTGCAATAAATACGGATAAAAGATGCTTTAATGCCAACAAACACGCTTATAGATTATGATACTTGCTCAATATTCGCGTGCCGCCCGTCATCGATACCCGTCGGTGGGCTGGTGCTGGTGAGAGCGTTTCTCTTTCCGCGCTGTTTCTCATCCAGCCTTGTTTACCTCGCATTCGAATAAATTCCGATTTGTGCCACGGTATTAGCCACCCCCGCCCCCCACCACCGGAAGCTTTCGCTCTGTCTCTGTGGGAATTATGCTTTCGTTTCCATTCCGGTTTTTCCGTTTCCGTTTGTGATCGTGAAACTGTTGCCCGGGGCTTAGCACCTCATGAACAGTGGAGGAAATCGGAAATGGCTAGTAATGCGAATCGATTTCGCCTTTCCATTTTGTGTTCTGGGAAGAACGGGATCAACAAAAAAAGGAGCTGGAATGGACGCCCAGTGCTTTGTGTGGATTCGTGGAATGGAGACGCATGGTGCTTTGTGTTTTCCAGAAAGGAAAGCAAGATTTACGAAACGGGGTAAACAGCGTAAGATTCAAAGCAATGCATAGGTAGAGAAAACAGGTATCGATTTGATTTTTCGATTGGGTTTGCCCGCTGGGAGGAAAGGCAGTTTAGCTACCATCGTGGTTTAACATTTGTGCGAAATGTCAAGATTAATTTCACCTGAAATGTTTCAACTCCCTAATGATGTTTCTATTTTGTTTATGTTTTACACACAAACTCCTTTGTTTTTATTTGCTTCCTCTCAAAAAAACCTGAAAACGAAAACATATGACATTGCATTAAAGCCCCGACTCGTTAGCAAACATTTCAGTCATCCATCCTCCCGTACAGTTTGACCTACAACAACATCCTAGCCAGCGCAATACTGCAGGTTCACACACAAAAACATTATTCATCTTGCATCATCATCAGTTTTTTTGAATATTCATCCGGTTCCGAACCGGACCAGCTGGCGGGATCGTTGTTGCCTGGCTCTGGTTTTTTTTACTACCAATGCGATATTTTGCTGTAACTCAGTTTATTTGCCGTGTGCCCCGTTTTGGCTGTGGCATTGTTTCGTCCCGAAAGGTTTTCGTTCCGCCGCAACCGCAGCCACCGGTTGGACTGTACAATCACTTAAAAAGCTTTGAATTTTTCTACGCGATGCGTCATCTTGCCAGTGCTGTTTCGGTTCCCTTTCCGTAGCGTTTCTTTCAACCATTTGCCGTGGCGTTTGCCTTAATCGCATTCAGATTTCCACAGCTGCAACGGGTTCCGGGTTCCGGGGCTCGTTTGGTATACTACTTGACTCGGTACGCAATCTCAGCAAGCAGTGCTTGAAAGCAGAGAGAGAAAGCAGCCAAGAGGATGCATCAGCTGCCATAACAACCACAGCTGAATTGTAGTAGAAATGCTGGCAGTAAGCGAGGAGCTACAGAAGAAGAAAAAAACATGCAAGAAAAGACAAACTATGCGAATGCAAGAAACAATTGTAGACTAAGACTACATGCACAAGCTTAATGTTTGAACAGTTGGTAATGTATGTAATGTAATGCACAAGCAGGCTCACATGGGGGGGGGGGGGGAGAGGATAGGGTATGTTCTTTTTGTCGTTAGTGGCCTGTTGTTGCATTATTCTCCTTCGTTAGCCAAAATCAACTCTTGTTAGATGAGATTGCTTAGAGTTGTTTCTTTTCACATTGCTTCCCCGGAAAACAAATATAAAAGCAAGTGAAGTGCAAGATTATTGTTCTTTTCCATTGCTTTGTCAACATTTGATAATGGCAAAGGAGTTTCAATTGATAAAACAGTCAAATATTCACTTGATACCTTCAATATAAGCATCCTCAAATACTAGCATCCTCACCTAAACACTGGGAATGAATCATTGCTCCCACTGCACGTTCTTCGCATAAAAGAAACGTTTAAACGCAGCCATTAAACCAATTCAATTGCGCTGGCACAATTGAGAATAATTTAAAACCCCAAGTTATTTGTTGCACATGTTGAAACAATTGGCTCTGCAGTCATTCGGTCATAAATTTTCCTTCACTTCACACGCCCACCCCAAAAAAAAAGCTCTGCAAATGGTTCAAAAATAATATCAGACTAAATTGAGCCCGATGATGTACTGGTTATGAAGCATCTTGTTCGCTTCGCACCTTGTGGGATTACTGCGCCACGGTGTGTGAGCGAAAGAACGAGTACACGAGCTCTTGTCTAAGCTCGTGCTACTTCTTTTCTTGTGCCGCAGCTTAGGTCCAGAGGTTTCGGCTGTAGCTCGTAGCATAGATTGACTCGACTGCACACCACACTGCCAGATGCCACCCGGGGGACCGATAATCGACTGCTCGATAGCTCGATCTACAGCCACAACTCCTGCGACTGCTGCTGCTGGTGCCACTGCTCGAAAGCTCCAAGGATGGGTACTTTTAATCATTGCCAGTGGGAATCGCTACAAAACTGATTGAGTATCCCGCACCGCTTCTAAATTGAACCGGCAGCTGCATATAAGAATTGCCAAAGCCTTCTACTGCCACTGCCACTGCTTTATGGTCAACCTGGAGGCGAGAAAATATACTATAAGCCCGCAAAACGTCGGCCGGCCCCTGCTCGGGTCAATTAAAAGCCAATGCCTTTATCGGGGAGCCGTGTGTGCAGGCCATGGCTCAGTCGGCAGACGTTCGTTCAGCGGTTCCGGGGATGGGTGGCCCGACAGGGGCTTTATGTGATTGTATTTTAAGTGAGAGACTCTTAGGGCGGCTGGATTATTTGTCTAGGGTTTACGGGCAACTGGATGTGTTTGGGGAAGGGATGTTTGCCTAAGCGATACCGTTTTAGGGATGGGTTTTGGGTAATGAAAGGTCTTTTATTTGCAATTTATTTGGGTATCGGTACGGTTTGCTTTGTGTGCTGTTCGTAAGAATAATCCAAGATAATTCGACTTATGAAAATATGTCGTTGCAAGAAGGTGCAGGTTTTAAGGGGATTTTCTCCTTGGTTTTTGGAGATCGGTTTTTCTGGGAAAGAAGTACAAAGCTTTACTTCGAGTGTAAAAGCTAGTTTAGAGAGAAAAAATGTCCTGTAAATCAATCGAACCATGCAATCTCTGGTCAAATAATAATTCCTTTTTCAACCTTCTCACTACCATCGTTAAAGAATAAACATAAAATATAATACAATTTACCATGCGTCATATCAACGTAATGGACAATGAAATGAATTTTAATGCAACACATAAAGGATTCAAACAATGGCGCCCGCTGATCGCTGATCGGACAGGAAAATATTTGTGCTCAGCAAAACAACACGGAACATAAATCCACCCAGCCTGATGGCACACCTGACGGCCGTCCCCTGCCCGATAACACGCTCCCGCAGTTGATGGGCACAGACACAGGCCGCGGCGGCATGAGCAAAAGCAATTCCACACATTCATTCGTCGCTGGAATGCCAACCAGCACATCACCGGTGCGTAAATTATTCAGCATCAAAAGGAACTTAATCGCTCGGTGATAATCGGTGAAATATTGAACGAGCTCTGGCCACCGAAAAGTGGGCTGCGTTGAATTTGTTTGAACAAGCGTCTCGCTCTTACATGTGCACACACTCACGCACACCAAAAAAAAGGGGGTCCGCTCACATACACACACACACTATCGCTAAATTGAATTTGTTGTGGCTTAACTTTTCAGAAGAATTTCCACATCGGTTTGGTTGCAACAAAAAAGCGAGGTGAGCAAATACAACAAAAAAAAACAAGGTGAACGTAAAATACCTTCACACTGCATTGCAAAACGGGTAACAGTTGTGATGAGGCAATGGATAATAGCATAAACCCCGCTAAAATAGTGAAGAAGCACAACTATGTGAAAGCCATATTAAACGGAATAAAACAGTTTTCCACAGTTTTCCGTGCGTTGTTGTGCATAAAAGAAAACAAAAACCCGGCAGCAAACATACTTGTGACAGTTGTTTTGTAGCGCATACAAAATAACACAGAGCAAAAAGCGGCAGCCAGAGGGAGCCACTGAGCGGTGGATTATTTACTTTTCATATGGCAGGAACAGTGGACAGAAGAAGAAGAAGAAGAGCAGTGTTAAAAAAAATATGCAAAAGATGAAAACTGCAAAGTGAAAGCCCCGGTAATGGATGCTGGATGGAAAGGGGGGCAAAAAGAAGCTAAGCTGTAAAAAAGCTGGGCTTAAACATAAACAAAAACCAACACCGAAAACAATTCGTTTTCCGATTTTTTGTTTTTCCTCCCCGTAAGTGGAAGATAAAACGAATCATATAAATTAAAAAAAAAGACTCTTGCAAAGCCCTTTCCCCGCTGATAGGAAGGAAGGAGCGTTTAAAACAAGGCACGAAAAAGGGTTGCTGAAAAACAATTTTACACGCCATATAGTCCCGGGCGCAGTGAGCCGAAACAAAGAGTGCCCAGTCCGATCACTGATGAGGTGTGGCGTGAAAATGGCGAGCAGTAGAGCATTCATTAGCCAGCGCGAGCCAACCGAAGACGGGAAAGTGTGCTGTGGCACCAATTTTGACACCTGCTAACGGGCTGTAGAAACACCATTTTAAGAGGAGAATTATGCTTTGCAGCTTGTTTCGAGGGAAGAAATTCATTGCAATTGTAGCAAACCTGCATAAATCAGAGCGGAAGACCTTTAACTTCGTTGAGAGGCAATGCGTTCATTTGAAATATTTGCCTTAAAACCCACAAGAAGACCTATGTGGGCAAATCAATGATCCCATTTGTACAGGAGAAGAGTGAATCTTTCCCTAACTGCTGCCAAAAATAGTGTTCGATCGGTTTGAGAACGTGGGAGTTACTTTCCAACCATCAAACACATTCCTTTCATACCATCTCCACGGACTCAACAGAGACGGGTACCATCGGGGTATGGAAATTGAGCCACACTGGGAAAGAATGTTCGATGGGCTCTTATTGACGCCCGCCTGCGCTGGTCAATGTTTACTCGCATACTAACATTCCTGTGGCGGCTACCTTTTCCATTCCCAGGTCGTCGCTTGAAGGCAGATTAAAGTGAAATCGTTTCTGCAGAAGGGACCGCCGAGCCTTACAAACCATTTTACAAATGGGATAGCAAAACACCCTGCCTCGGGAGGAATGGAGAGGATTTATTTGGATAAGAAGGTAGGCTCACAATCGTGCAAAAAATACGAGCAATAAAACACACACACATACACGTTTGAATACGTTTAAGTAAAGTTAAGCCCTGCCCAAAGACGTATTACGAGCTATTATGAAAGTTCTATTTTTCCAGTTGCAGAAAGCTAATGTGCCACAAAACTTGCAAAACTTCCCTCCAATCCCGCAGTGCTTGTATCGATGGCTATTTATGTTTTCTTATCGTACACGTCTCGCCGGCTCCGTGCAGCCAAACAAATCTACTAAATGTTGTTTGTTTGCTTGCGGAAAAGCATCCATCATATGCCATCCATAAAACATGAGACACCGGGAAAGCGTGATTCGGGGGGGTTTGTCAGTACACGTGGCTAGATTTACCACGACCGTCGACGCTGCGCTCCACGCACGGGTGTGTGTGTGTTTATTGTTGTTACGCACATCATTATAGCGCATCATTTGTAATAATGGCAAGCGGTGGTGGCGTAAACAATTTCATCCCAGCATAACCTCCTATCGTGTGTTTTTCTTTGAGCTTTTTTGTTTTGCTTTGTTATCTGCTTTCTTTGCGGCCCTATTGAATAAGTGAATAACGTGCTTTTCTTTTGATTTTTTACACGAGGAGTCAATGGAAGCTTTCTTTCCCTGCGTGGCGTGGAAAGCCACTCAATAGGAGGAAATAAAATCCTCTTCCTATGCGTGATGGATTAAGAGAGCACCGTATAGGGTGAAATTGGAACCCGAATGCCGCCTTCTCCCGGTTTGTGAGTAGATCATCTTTCACCGGATATCAGTCGTGTCGCATGTCGCATCGGAGGGTTTGGAAAGGAAAGCTGGGAGTGATAGGAAATTTAATAGCAAAAGAAGGCTCGAAGATTGCTCACAAAGCCGTTCCAACGATGTGCCACATACATCTCAATTGATTGCCGCCAGCAGCTACTGGGACAAGGTGTCGGAACACATGATGTTTTAAGACATAGTGCCTGAACGATATAGTTTCAAGTAAAAGAAATTATTACAGATACAAGTTTGCTGCTTGACAGCAGAATCATTACAGTTATCAAAGTGTCAATTATTGAGCATTTTGAGTCACTACACCAACTCCAATTGCTATATACAGTAGAACGAACGTTTTGTGTGTTTTATTTCAGTCACATCCTATGCCCTGCTCACACTAATGAATTAAAATAGAGCGCCCATTTACTGGAAGTAGCTTCACAGTGCTCTACTTTCAATTTCGCAATGAATAGCAAATCTAGGAAATAGTGCGAGAAGCCCTAGCACATTCAATATCGAAAACAAGCCCAGGCACCCCTTTAAGTTGATCCCAAAACACTCAAGCACTGTGCACTGCTGCCCCAATCAACAGGTTCGGGGTGAGATGAGCTGGATAGGCTTAGCGGCTCGGAATATCCCTTTTGATGTAACGAAATGTAGAAGGAAAACTGCGGAGTGAGTAAAAAGAGCACCCTCTTTACAGAGCGTGAAAGGGAAAACGGAAAGGGCCTAGCTGGTAAAGGTAAAGGGGCTGCACGTGAATTGTACAAGGTGTTTTTGCTCAATCTATTTGGGTGGGCCGGAAGTGGTGATTGAGAGAAGAAAAAAAACGGAGGAACGAATTGTACACTCTGAAAGTTTCCAGCCATTTGAGCACAGGTTGCCGGGGCGGTTTGCGTTCGAGCGGCATCGCTTCCCATCCACTTATCGTTCGATAATTTATGGGTTACGGTTCGTGCCAGCCGTACGCTGGGTGATCGTTCGGAAAAGTGTGTGGACCAGTCTGTGTGTTTGTGTGTGTGGATGGATTGATTCGAAGGGTTGGCATAAGTGAAAATCAATCGAACTGCTGAGAAGTCGTGGGAGAATCATCAAAGCGGCACGGTAGGCATTTTCTCCGAATGTTTAGAGAAAATGGAGCCCAAGTGGGAATAATTGAAGTTAATGGGTAAATCAACAAACATTAAAGTGTCCTTTAACATACAAGTTCTATCAAATTTCTTAAATCTCTTTCAAATAACAGGCACCTTTAGTTCTCCTTTGGATATCATATTTTACTACACAAAAATCACAATGAATATGATAAATGCGTTTATTTATTCATGATGCTATTAAGGACGGATTGAATTCAGCCAGCCCCTCAAAGCTGTCCTTCGCCTTGGCTCTCCTACACAGTGAACCCACCATCGCTTATCAAAACGTGTGAAAAAGCATTAATCTCGTGCTTGAAACGTTACGGTAGGCAGCTGAGAACCTGCTCACAAAAAGGTGGACAACTTAAGATCTTTTCTGTACGCCCTTTTCTGTACGCCCATCAGACGACCCGTTGTCGTTTTCAGACACCTGTCACAGGGATTTGGGAAAAGATCCTCCAGCGCAGGGAATCCAGCAAACCATTAGATGTGTGGGAAGAACGCGAGCCCGTAGGTTGTACACACCCGAAACGGCTCATCCCTCGTAAGACTGCTTCGGAGCTTCGGGCTGGGGCTGATAATCAGAATATTATGCTGTAAAGCAGCTTGCAGAAAGGAAACTGTATCAGTCCAAACAACACAACACAAGTTAGTGGAAAATGTGCAACAGAACTAGATGTATTTTGCATCGCAATGCACACACACGGTGTTTAATGATGGCAAACAAAAGTTTGCCCGAATGGCTGCTTTCGATGCTTTCGATGATGTATTTTCCGCTCCAACTTCCGCTGAACGCGGATTTTCGCATTGAAATTGCGGCCAACAATCGGGATGCTCGCGCTTGTATGCAGTTTCAATATTTTATGCAAAACTACCGCTCAAACAAAACTTTCCCAAACACGCACCGAGCGAGCACCAGTGCCAGATTGTTTGCCATTTAGTCAGGTTCATCCGAATCGCACCGCAACCGGTCCCGTCTAACGAGCGTCACCATCATTCGCGCGTGTTGAAATGAATGGGATACGGGTTTTGGGGCGCCGGAATGTCACCGTTGTTGAGCCAGGCGCAGCTGCGCCAGCTCGGGTGAGAAAATTGCGACGAAACCACCAAAAACTAAAGCACTACCAACTCAATTAGGGCAAATTAAATTTACATAAATTGAAAATCCGCCCTGCCCGAGCAACACGGAAGGACACGGGCGCGCGCGCGCGAGCGCGTTTATCCGGGTCCGAGGGACCGGAAGCGGCATATTGGCGTCAAGCAAGGAAAGGTGCAACGCATTCCGGGATGTTTGAACGATGACAGCGTGTTCGACATGTTCGATGGTGACAAATTGAGCCGTGGCACTTGTTCGCCCTACCGATAGGGAAAAGGAGATATTTTAATGGGATGCGTTGAGGCAGGGAGATGGTGCGGTGGGGGGATGGTTGATGGGCAGGCGAAGGATGAAAGTTGATCCTTCCGATGAAGGCGTTGAACTGAATTGCGGTGCCTTGGTTAGGTACCGTGTTCGCCCGTAATATGATAGAGTAAGTGCAGGATGTGTGGTTTTCTTCGTATTTCACGATCGTTCCAAGACCTTCATACATCCTGAAAAATGAAGAAAATGGAGTATGAGTGAACAGAATAATTGAAAAATAATTTGATCATTTGTTGGAGCCGCTTTATCTGATGCAATCGTATCCTTGTAAAAAGGGCCATTTTTTCAAAGATTAACATAGTATCAACAAATGAAAAGCTTATTGCAATAGCTCAACTTTTCCTCCATCTTTTCTGTACCATTTCACACAACGTTTAACCCGTCAGAACCATTAAGCGCAAATGCACGCGCCCGGGGTGCTCCGTATCATCGCATCAAACTGACGCATCAAGACGTGATATTTAGCCATCAATTTCTTGATTTAATTAAGCACCAGCAACATGCCGGTGCCGCGATAGCACCGATGTCTCCACAGGTGCCAAAACACGTCCGCTGCCACTATCGTGGATCTAATTTGCAATTTAAAATGATTAAAATCTACCACGCCACCGCTGCCACCGCGTTGCAACACATGCATCGCCAGGTGCAAGGATGATGGTGCAACTTTTTCCGTTTCCATTGCGCAAATCGCTTCCACTCGCAATCACGTTTGCGTGGCGAAGAGTTTCCATTTTGGGGGTAAAATAAATGGTATAAAAAACTTTTCTCTCTCTCTCTCTCTCTCTCTCTCTCTCTCCCGGCCTGGTTTTAGACCTTTTAGACATAATCATTATACGAAACACGTACTGGGTGGGTTTAGGTATGGCTCGGAGCGTTTGTCAAAAATGTTCTGCGCGAGATGCCGCCGGCAGTTTAGCGGAAGCATTTTTGTGACTGCTTCGCATTAGAACACGAAACCGGCAGATGATCATTTGAAAAGCGTACGGTATTTGACACAATGTGCTGGAAACGATGCTTGGGTTAGTCAACGGAAGGATAATATTTTAATCAACAGTCTATTGAAAGCTTCAATAAAAGCATACGAGTTAAGAAACGGAAACAGCTGCTTAAATACTCCAAATTGCCCGAATTTGTTTAACGCTATTAATTAAAAAAAAGATAAAACCGTTTGAAACATGAAGGTTTGCTTCCAAACACAATCTTTTATAAAATACACGAAACAAATGATGGATTTTTTCCTTCAAAAAGCATTTCAAAAAGCTCAAAAAACATCCTACCGGTACACTGTACAGCTTGTGGTCTCAAAGCGCTCCTAAAAACCTGTACTATAGCCCTATCTTCTTCCGAACAAACACGTTCCTGTGCCTGTGACATGATTCAAAACATTCCCTTCACAACGAAGATAAGCATGCTCCTCTCTTGAAGTATTAGAAAATTGAATAAATAAACTCTCTGAGCCGAAAGTGCAACCCACTCGTTGAGTGCGTTTGCTTTCTACCTGTTATTTTTCGGTTGGCCTCGACTCTGGGGCTTGGCGTACTCGTTTGCACACCGTTGCATTAACGCTACCAAGAACTGAAGCTGGGTAGACGCTGTAATGCTGCCGAAAAACATCGGAAAGCAATTTCATGCTCCAGTTGTTTGTGGGTCTCGTTGATTAGTCAGTGAGCGAAGGCAAAGCAAGGCCTTCATGGGTACGAGTAGTCGGAGATTTTTACCATCTGCTTTTTTTTTTGTTGGTTGGTTGGTAAATTTCCAGCACCGCATCAAGCCCAATCAAGATGAAGCACCAAACGCAATTTTCAGCAGCTTGCTGCAAGGCACGGGCTGGTTGGAAATGATATTGAAGACAGCCCATTATTTATGCATAACTTAAACAAGATGATCGAACCACCTGCTGCTGGTGATAGACTGATAGCGCTATGACAGTATGTAAACGTTTGAATAATAATACATCCTCTGGAACATCTTTTTAAAGATCATGAAGAACAAATTTGGATGTTAAGGGTTCTTGGAAACTATTGAGGTATCTGGAAGTACTTTTTTATACGACAAAAACTCTCCAACTTAGATTTGTTGCTTTTCCTGTGTATGGCTTAGATTGGCTCTTTTTGTGTGTTCATTTTGAAATTCATCGTTGCACTGCACGTTCATCCCATGCTCATTCACTACTCAACTGTCCCTACAACCCAACGATGAACCTTTCAAATCGACGAACCAATTCGGTTCATTCCGAGCAGTGGCACAGCTGCGAGCCTCTCCAACACGAAGGCATTCATCCTTTCGTCCTTTCGCAATGAAATAGATGAAACTGAGAGCAAAACACAGCACATTCCGAGTGGCCGGTTCCTTCTCAAAACGTTTCCTTGCGCTCCGTGGCAACCTTTCGAATCAGTCCGATGGAATACGCCCGCGTGGTTGGTTGTGGTCGGTGCACGGAGACAACGTTGAAGCTTCCCAGATTGGTGATTGATTTAGTTGCTCGGAGGGTTCTTCTAAGGGGTTCACTTGTTTGCTGAGGAAGAGGTAGAAGAAATAGAGCAAAATAACACAGTGCGACACTTTCATTCCCCGTCGAACCCGTCATTAACCGTCAATGGCAGCGACGACCAGTTAGTGAGTAGTGCGGTTGAAGCCAGCACTTTGACAGGTGAAGCAAATCGTTCGCACGGGTTGGGATTTTTCCTTCACCACGTCGACCTCGATATTCCAAAGGATTACGCGAATCATACGGTTGCATGGTTTCGTCAATGCGGTATTATAGTGGAGAGGACCGGCTGAAGCATGATCGAAGAAAGAGGAGAATGGTGTGAAATTATTCAACCCGCATAACATCGTCTGTCCGGCCCGTTTGCTTCTGCTCTCTTGCAAGAAGTGGTGAAAAGCGAAAGAAAGCGTAGTATAATCCACTGGAAATGGAAATTTCTTTTCTCACGGTTCGCTGCCCACGTTTAGTACCGCCGCGGTGGTTTGGTTGCGTGTGCTTGTGAGTGTGTTTATGTGCTGTAATTTTCGGTTGATATCTTAAAAAAGGAAAAAATATTTTCAAAAATCGTAAAAAAGTTGTAAATAATCACAATTCCGGGAAATGCTGAAAATAATTAAACCGGCGAGCGCCAAAGTGTTTTCCAATGGCACAAAATGAAGAAAAACATAAAAAGATGTGAACGAAAATTGTGAAACCATCTGATGAAAGCGTAAAATTCAAGATGAGAAGGCGATTGGCTTCTCGCAAAAGATTATCAGTAATCACAATAAATCATCAGCCAGAAAGGTGATTCGATGACATGGCGGCTCATTCATCATCGAAAGTGTTTCGCTATACACAGGTGTAAGTGGAGCCTTCCACTGGAGAATGATATCAAGTTTATGCGCTGCGTGTGAAAGTGTATACGAGTGTGAGCGATACACAATTGCTGAATGGTTTCATAGACTAGAAGGATAAAATGCGTTGAGTGGAAAAAAGAAATGACGTAAGTTTACTGCAGGTTACTTTATCTAGTTTCGTGTTCAAATGTGTTTACGTAAATTGTCACAAATTAGCAATTAAGTAATTCAAAAGCTCATGATTAAAGAGAAAGAGATAACATAAGCTTGTGAGTGCCCTTTAAGATGTAACGCCTTCGCTGCAGAAGTCAAAGTGAAGGACTGCCTAGATGGCGTAGGTGTCGTTTACGCTTGTTGCCATAGTTTTCTCTTAAATAAACTTCGTGATAGATCGCGATGACCTTCTATACAGCCTACAGGCCTTATCTTTCTCCATTGGTACCCATGATGTATAGCTGCTTGACCTAGACCTAGCTGATGCTCAACTTGTCTGGAGCCTTACGGTGATGCTTAGCAGTGGTAGAAACAATTCATCCTACACAAACAATGTGAAGTGATTGAGTTGCACAGAGGCTGTTGAAATGAAGGATTGATGTAAGATAGAACTAGAACATACGTTCTGTTCGGGCTGTCAGATGTAGTTGATTAATCACTTAAAGCTAGTTAAAGTATAACTTTTTGTTAATTGTATATGACTACAAAAGGACATTTTCGGGTTTTTCACGATGTAAATCAGTGAAAAGTTCATTCAAAAAATTTAACAAAAAACAACCTCACACAACCATGTCATATCACGGAAGCCAGTGTGACATTGAAGTTGATTGAGTTTTACATGAAGTTAATTCCTCCTTCTTCTATGGGCATTTTTTTGTATCTTCTCACACAAACTTGCATGCATCCCATACGTCGTTAAAAAACCCCCCTCTCCAGTGTGTATGTTTGTGCACGTTTTGTTTCCCCCACCGTTTGGCATGACAACAATATTTACCAAACGCCATACACGTTGACGTCAAATTTATGGACATCATCAACGAGCAAAACGGTCGGAAAAAACACGCCGAAAGGGTTACGTTCGTGATGCTGCGTCAAGATTTTACAAAACATCAACCAAAAAAAAGGAAAAAAAACTGGCGGTTACACAAACCCCAAGAACAAAAACATTCGATCACCGGCACTCGATGGTACATGCATGCCTCTTGTTGATGTTGATAACAACAGGGTCATGTAAACCTTTTACGAGCGATTGAGCATGTGGGGAAGTCGAGTTCGGGGAATTATGTTGTCTTGATTTGGTTAGCAAGGGTATGGGCGAGAGCTTCTGGGAAGGAAGTTTACGTTGCTGTTGTTTAAGCTAGTGGCGTTCCTTTTCCTCGTGGAAAGCGCTTGAACAATGGGCTTGTTAGAGTACCGGCCTCGAGGGTGGTTGACATGTTGGGCAGGGATTCAAAAATAATAGCGGTCCATGCTTTGTTAATGATGTATACGCTGTCACACACTTTTTTGTGTGTTATATTCAGAGTTGTTGTGGTCTGCGGCACGTTTTTGCATACCTTTGCCAAACATGTACAACCTTTTAAAAAGGGCCCATCATGCACCTACCGCTGTGAATGTGTTTTAAAATAAGCTGCTAAGCCATACTTAAAGCAAAACACCCGCACAAGCCATTTGATTTACGGCCCGCTGGCTTTTGGCTAGTGGGTGTGTATGTGCATTTCATTCCCACAATGAACTTTCTTCGTGAAGCACACTTTACTAGCAGCAAATACGGAACACCTTCCTTCCTTGCGCTGCATGCACCAACTACTCAATTTTCGTTAGCTCCGGTACCAAGTACAGTTTGAGCTTCCCTGCAGGAAGTAATTTTACATTAGGACAATAAATCCTGATGCACCTAGATAAACACCTGCACGGGTTTCACCGTTTCGCTGGCGTATGTTTTTTACTCTTTGCGTTTGCTTCGGTAGCTTACAGTGGGGTGAAACTTTCAAAATATCGTCCTTCCTGTGGGAGCTGGTTCCGCTTGCTTGTAACATGTACTTAGTATTTCAAGCATGTATTTTACAATGCAAATGAATCTCACTCAAATATAAATTTCTCTGCCATCAACTAGTATGATTGAGGTTTATTTATTGTTAGTTTGATGGTGAATTTCCATTCCTTTAGGTGTTTAAAAATGCAACTAGTGTGATAAAATATACTAGTTTGATGATTGCAAATAGTATTTCTAATAAATCACTTTCAACAAACTTTGCGACACTTCATACAAACATCATGCAATGCCACAATTCCAAGCTTCTTAAAGCTGTATCGATCGTGCAGTTTTGCTCACACAAATACATTCCTCATAACCTAAACCAGGGCATAGGTCACCATACTCCCATTTCAATTTCAAATCCCTCACGTACGTAATCAACTGTGGCAAGGCAAGTGTAACGATCAGCAGTTATGCAAATTACATGAGTTGTTATGTTCCATTAGTTTGCGATGAAAAGTTTCGCTCCCTACCTACCGAAAAGCGAGCCTCCTGGTGGTGAGTAATGCAGTACGTGAAAAACTGAATCTTACAAATCATTTTTCTTTCGTAAGAAGGTAAACATATTACTCTCATTCTACTGTGAGCGAACGAGTGAGTGAAACGGCACAACACAACTGCTGCAAAGGAATGATCGAAAAACGCAGCACGCTAATAATTCAGGTTGCGTGTTTGTGATTTATTTTCGGTCCCACCGAATTGCGTCCACAGGGAACTGGCGGCACGGTGGTAACTGCGGTGACAAAACCTTCTTTTGCCCTTACCCCATACAATGCTGGACGCCAGGTGTTGTCGCCGGTTTGTTGGCTGGGGATTTGTAGCAGTTTTTCTCGCCAATCATCGACAAGTCATTGGAATAGCGCTGATGATGGGGATTCCTTTTTTCTGCCCTTTAAAGTCACTTCTGGGCAGGCAAATGGTCATCATCATCATCATCATCATCATCATCATCATCAAAGTGTGGATCTAAACAGGTAAAGGCTCTGCACGATGGTCCATCAAATGAAACATTTCTTTTCACACACAAGCGAAGCTAGAAGAGAAATCCCAACATCAAACCGTGCCATAGGAGCACGGACGAGCATAGAACAAACATGAAACACAATCAATATCCAGACGTGCCGACTCATTCCATTCCATGGCATATCATTCTTCGGTATGATTCGGCGGGTTGCCCAAGGTCCTGGTAACATGGAAAGTCATTAGATAATCGTAAAGCAAGATTACATTCCCATTATGTCTTTATGATACATTTTTATGCTAATGACTTATCAATGGTGATTGTTGCGGTTTGTTGTTTGATTCCGAACAAACGGAGCAAGGAAGCAGTGGAAGGTTTTCCGAGAAAAAGGAAATAATTTCTCCTGCAAGCGTACAATACTCCGAGCTGTTACAGCTGGATGTTTCGCTGGAAGTATAATTATGGTTATAGAATTTCGAGCCCTGAGTTCCGGGATTCGATATGATTCGTTATAATGTCTGTGTTAAGGCTTTAATATGAAAGATACAGGTACTGTTTCAAGAAAATTTGTTTTGCAAATTTACAGCACCTGTATTTGCATACCAGGAGGCAAACATAAATAGAGTGCAATTCATCTCTCTGTCACGCCATGCAAGTGCTCGTCATGACATCTACGCAAACAATGTCATCTGGTGTAGTCTGGTTCAGACTTTACTTCTACCAGTTCGTCACACAACAACATCAATAACAACGACCTTCTTCTTCATTCTTCAGTCTGGAAATCTGTGTCCTGGCTGTCTAAGGCGCTTCTCTTGCATTGAGCTCACGTATACGAAGCAAAGAGCCTAAAGCAGATATCGAACGCAGCAGATCTCTAAAGGAACTGTTCATATTTCACTTTTTACACAAACTTTCCATCACGACATAGAGATAGAGCGTGTCCTATCTCTGTGTGAATGCCACTACTTCTTGGGCATGCAAACTGAGGCCCCAATGTAATGCCTTTTTCCAACAAACTGTGCACATGGTGTTCAGTTTTCTTGAGGCACTATCGAACGTTAAGCTTAAACCTGCTCCTACCACTTCCCTTGTCACTGTCATTCTTCAATGTTCAATGTTACTGCCATCCTTTCTCCGTCGAAGTGCATAGACCAATCGCCCACGGACACCCACTCGCCGGTTGTTAACGAACGTGTTTACAAAGATGTTGATCGAATGAATACATCCTCACGATATGAATACCGGCAAGAGCTGTCTCGTAGCAATGCAGCGGATGGAGAAAAAACAAGAAGAGCCCTTCAGAAAGAATAACGTCAACCACAAGACAGAGGAGCGATAAAATGCATACACTGAATGATGGGACTTACTCCCCGCCTTTCAGGACGTTCCATTGACGCTGCAACGACAGGTAGGTGGTTTCAATTTGTCACCAACGTCAGTCTAGCCATCCCTGCGCTTCCCTGGTTGGTGGTGAAGGTGGTTATTTGCGTAAAATCTCGCATGAATGAGCCTGAATGCATGGTGCCAGGGGATGTCTTATATGCACAGATGGCTATTAAAAATAGAATGTGCAATGAGACTTTCGCACGATGGAATGGAATGGTATGCTAGGATAAGAGTAGAGCTACATATTGCAGATGGCATCAGTGCATTCAATCATTCAGTTGGTGTCATAATGAAAAGACCCTCGAGGCAGAAAAGTCCACAATAGCCCAGGTGTGCGTATTAAGAGTTGCCTATAACTAGAAATAACAAAACAGGAAAGCTGAAACAGAGTTTTGAATTACAGTTCTTATGTTATTAAGATTTTGGAGAAACTTAATACAAAGTCTTACGCTCACTTATTATGTTGAAATCTAAAATAATAGACTCTCCCAATACTATACAATCTCTCAACTATGTATCATTCCTTTTCACTTGATGTATCTCTGTTGTGGTTACTCGTTTGTGAAGTAGTCCTGCCTCAATCAGCAAGCGCTTAAGTACTTCATCGTACATAAATATATCCCAATGTGAGTTCCCTGCTTACTTGCTGTTTGTCTATATCTTTGGACCTCCAGAACCGAGCAGCAGCAGAATTGAACGAACTTTCAAACAACGAAAGAATAACAACCTGCGGTGAAAGCGGAGCAAAAACAACTT
Organism: Anopheles coluzzii; assembly: GCF_943734685.1. Lineage (NCBI taxonomy): Eukaryota > Metazoa > Arthropoda > Insecta > Diptera > Culicidae > Anopheles > Anopheles coluzzii. The sequence goes on from NC_064671.1 coordinate 8,980,200, forward strand.
CGTTCCATGTTCCCATTTTCCTTACAATTCTGTCAGGGTTTTTTATTCACTTGCACTACGCTAACAGCTCCTTCCGAACGGAAGAGAATAACTCAACATAATAGCTGCAGGAAATAAGAACCTTTCCTTCATGAAGCATGATGCTTCTCTCTACTGAAAGTTCTGCTCTGTCCTTAACCTTGTCGGTGTTGTTACCGGCGAATGCGACTGTGCTGTTTAGAGAACTCCAGCACGAAACGGTCTTGATTCTATGAAATGAATCACCCTGGACCTTTCGTTCCTTGAAATTCTAAGGTACCTTAACTTTATTTGCAGAACGTTTAGCGTACATTAATACTGAAAAATATTTACTACTTATTTTCAATCTTCTTCACTGTACTACGTAATATAATTGAAGTTTGTGACATGATGTTTTTTATTTTCCTTTAGCAGTCCATGAAACAGAACATCTCGCCCGTAGGAAGTGAAATAAAATATTCATACAGGGTTTTCGAGGATTATATAGACATGTTCAGCGAGTTGTAGATTCGTTCAGGCATATAATAGACTCTTTCAGCGAGATATAGAATTGTTCGGATGTAGGTGTAGACATGTTCGGTTATACTGTAGAGCTGTCACTTTCATACCCCTTGGACTGCAAGTTGGATCATTCTCATCAGAAGGTAAACAAACGGTTTTCGAAAAAATATGCTTTTTACAACTAATTTATGCATTAAACAGCTTGGAGAATGATTATTAGCTACTTTTAGGACTTTTAAGAATGAAAAATTGAACCCTGCGGCACAGTGTGTAAACAAAACAAATGACAGCTCTACAGAATCGCTGAACATGTCTACACCTACATCCGAACAATTCTATATCTCGCTGAAAGAGTCTATTATATGCCTGAACGAATCTACAACTCGCTGAACATGTCTATATAATCCTCGAAAACCCTGTAATGTTCGAGGAAAAAGGCCAGTGCGGTAGTGTGTAGTCGACGACATTTCTGTTTGTGCATTCTCAGAATGTTACCAAAACAACGCCATAACTAGGAGTGGGAACGAAGATCAGGACGAAAGCTCGCAAACCAAAACAAACTCACCGTTTACGTCAACAGTGCCATCAGCTCTATAGAAAATAACAAAAAAAACCAAGAAAATGTTTTTCCACATGTGAAACAAAATGCAATGTTAAAAAAGTCGTAAAAAATAGAAGTTGTGCAAAAAATAGATTTTTTTGAAGTGTTTCAAAGTGATTCCCTGTGTATAGTGCCATATTTATAAAATCTTGTGCATGTTGTTTTTTGCAGTGCTTAGCGTCCAACTATGAAACATCCTAATGTGTGTTTGTGCAGTGAAACAGTTACCTAAGTGTAGTGGGAATGAAACGACGATAAAACATCCCGTGCATTCAATCCAGTGCAGTGACAGTGTTTAGCTAAAGTTTGACTACACGTAGATAGTGTTCAATTTGCTCACGAAAAGCAACGCAATCCCCTCCCCGTACCCCACACCGACGCCCCAGTTAGGTTAAATCAAAAGCAGCCTAGTACAATGCACCCGAATCAATGTCCTTCCATCCAAGCGGACGGCAGCGTCGAAACGCACCCGAATCAGTGCCGGAACCGTTCACCAAGCCAACGAAATGTATGCTGAACCGACTGCAGGACAAAGGCAAACATGACCGAGCGCGCCAACAATGACCATTAATCGACCGGCGTGCGATGTTCAGCAACATCCTGCAACGGTACCGGCACTAGCCAGCGTCTGCGACGACGAGGACGACGACACGACCCGCACCGGAAACCGTCTGTTCCGGCTGCAGCAGCAGCAGGGTGGGCTGCACTCCCTCCGGTACCAATACCGGTTGTCGTTTGCTTTTGTGCTTTTTCTGCTGCATCTCTTTTCGCTTGCCGGCCCGGTCCGGTCGCATCCACGCAATGAGAAGGAAAACTTTGGTAAGTAATTGAGATTTCATAACGGTTATTACAGATGGGTGGGACGATGCGCTGGGTAGATAGCGGGCAGCGCAATTGTGTTGTGATGCAAGATAATGATAATGACTTAGAAAGTGTCTTCGAGTGGTTGTTAGTGCTTGGGATATTATGTTTTGCTTTTCGCTTTTCTTCCGCCACACTAAGAGGTTTTATGGAAAAAATATGCATAAAGTGGCCGTGTCTTGGGTGACCTTCTTTATGTTCCGTTCATTAGTTTGTTTGTCTCATATTTTTGGTGATAATTTTTTACCTTCCTTTCTTTCATCAGATGTCATTATTATAGTTTCAGATTCTTCATAACGCCATGCGATAAAAAAAATTGGTAAATTTTTGTTAAAGTTGCTTAAAATACCACAACAAGACATGAAATGTTTCCAACGACCATTTTCCATGAGAAAAGGTCATAATAATAAAGAGTATTAAAAACTATTATTCGCCTTTCAAAGTTTTTCTCTACCAAAACGAAGCTTTATATTAAATAATCCTCATTTAAAACGAACAAACATTGTTATTTCCAATAATAAGCACAGAAGTATTCCTAAAGCAATAGTCATTCCACTCATTTGCGCTTGATCTCAACTCGCTCCCGAAAGCACCGACCGTCAAAGAGAAAGCAATTTCACGCTAGCATTAAGTTGCATCACCACCACCACCAGCACAAAGCACCAAAGCTGGAAATGAGTTGTGAACGAGAAAAATGATTTAATAAGAATTAGCAACCATGGTAATGAACTTCAATCTAATAAACTCTCCCGGACGACACCGGATAAGGTTTCCCGGCTGCTTCCAAGACCTGCTTGCACTGTCGTACGGTGTTTCCAACCCCGTTTTTTCCAACCGAAGAAATGCTTCGCTTTTTTGACTTCATACTGAACAAAAAAGAAGAAAAAAAGAAGAAGAAAAAACAGTCATGAGCACTGTAATTACAACCGAACAACATTTTTGCTACTACGTCTTCTGACGCTACATGAGCAGAGAGCTGTGTCATGATGGAGCGAAGCGGAGCGCTGGCAAAATGGCGCTTCGACGCGTGAGCCCAAACGTGGGCAACGGGATTCCCCTCATTGCCCACATACGAGTACGATGCTGGCAGTGTTTTATGTTGCCATACTTCAAAGGATTCTCATGATAAAGTGTGTTTTACTGTGCGCTTTTTTGCACACCGAACACTCATCTACTCCATGTCGGCTTCGCCTGTACATTATTGCCACTTGGCGGTGTGGTTGTCTTGCTCTCTGCTGGGCGGGCGTGATGAAATTCGAGGGCTGATTCTTGCTGAAGTTTTAGTTTCTTGGTAAACGAGTTTTAATTGTTTCGTTCAAGTGGTTGCACAGTGTGATATGAGTTTCGTTATTTTACAGAGTGGTGTTAGACTAACTTCAGTTTTTACTTAGGAAAACGGAATAATTTAAAGAAGTTTTGAAATAATGGATAAAACCTAATAATTTTCCCCATAATCAACTTTTTCAATTCTTCCACACATAACTTTTAATCTTGTTATCCTGCATGTGCTTATAATTTGTTGCTTTCGCTTCTTCCGTACTCGTTCCTTTGATGAAGTTTAATTTGTAAACATCAAAACCTCTCCGCTACCAGTATGATCAGGTTTAATTAAACCATTCCATTCTAATTGTCGATTGCACAATCCACCCGAGCATGTGCAAAGCAAGAAACCCGTACATTTTATCATAACAGCAATAGCAGCAGCACAAAGTTAGAACCAGACTGTGAACTGTGCACTGGGAAAGAACGGTTCATCCATCATTCGCAAGAAAGGTGCACATGTACTTGAGGGAAAGTTTTTCATCACGTTCTTTACACGGTTTTATTACTATCAACAGCATTCTCGCCGGTGCGTTTAATCAAAAGCATCCCAAAGCGAGCAAACGCTTACGGTGGAATGTTGCGCTTTCTTTTAATCCCTACCTCATTGTAGTTGATGGAAAAGTATTTAATTAAATACTATTGCTTTAACCGTACCCAGTTTAATCGATAAAGACGACTCGGTGCAGCAAAAACAACGAAAACGAAAACAAAAACCCTCCCGATCAAATAACCATTCCACGCTTATCGCGATGATGGTTTTCGCGGTTTCAATTATCCCCCTAAAGTTACGCAATCACGATTTATTTAAAGTTCCGCCACCCAATCTTAAGCTACCACCAAAAAAAAAAGCTTCGTCTTCGCGCAACACGCCACATCTAACGGAATCGAACCCCGTGCCATGGACGGTTTCGGGTGCAACTTTTAAGCCTCGTTCTGGTGAGCTGAATAGACACCGGAGCCCCTGCAGGCATAATCCACCGCGACCGCGTGCCACATCGTGTCCACAAAAGTTTCGCTGGCTCGCTGGAAAAACCCCGAACTTTAGACAGGCTGTGAAGCTTCTTGGCTATCCTTGCTCCTTTGCCGGATAGCCGCAAGGATGTGGCCGTAGAAGAATTTGTGGAAAAAATTAAATTAAAACCAACCCAAACCCACCACTCTCCTCCCTCCTGCCCCCCTGTCCCACTACCTTCTGCGCTTGGCGTGGTACGCCGTGTCCTGGGCCTAAAATATGTTTCACCAAGTCGCTTCTGCTTCAACAAACCGCTCGAAGGCTCGAACCGGCCCCAGCGCTGGGGTGTGGGAATGTGGGACTTTCTCGCCAGGATTTTCAGAACGGTCTACAAATTAAACGAACAATTGCAACAATTTGGGTAGCAGCTCCCTGCTTTGTGGGAGCGGTGGATAATAATAATGGAAGCAAATTAAATTGCATTTCACCAGCGGAAAAGCGGCGTTTGCTCGTGACAGTTGTACGCTGCTGGTGGCGTACCGGATGGAGTGAATTCAACCGTAGCGAAAGGCATCACAGCATTGAAACAAATGAAATGAATTTTAGCAGTAAATAAATCGAATTTATACTATGTCCAATCAGTCGGAGGATAATGCTGATAATACTTAATATGATAACATCACTCTTTGTGCCCCAAACTTGGCTTTGGTTGTGTAATAAACACGACATGTCCCTTTAAATTTTAACATCAAATTTGCTTGTACTCTCAAAATACGGAGCAAAACGCAAAGCTTTCCCACGCTCAAGTCTATTAAATTGAAAAATCATGCTCCAACACCCATCCAGGGATTTGACCGGCTCATCACGCCTAAACGCCCGCCAGTAAGCAAACACAGACACACACACACACACACACACATAAAAGCGTAAGCCGCCGGGTTGTCCAGTCCAAACCCCGGGACAGAAGCAAAACACCAATAAAACCGGGCGGCCATAAAACTGTGATATTTCTATATTTTGACTTCTTTGCATCGTCAACCCCGTGCACAGCCCAACGCACGCGTCCCGAGTCGCCCCTGGACAGAAATACTTGACGACCAGTGTTGGGCCATCAGATTACTACCGCTAAAAGTCAATCTGAAACGGCGTATTTCGTTCTGCAGAAACTGGGAAACCAGGCGTAAACGTCTTAAAAAAAGCGGGGTAGCAATAACACGAGACCAACGAGAAACAGGGGGCGTCACGGAAACACGACCGGCGGCCCATTTAGATCGCTAACCATCCGGCAAAACGGAATGGAAGCGGAGTGGGCGTTTGCGTTTCTCGAGCATTGGAGTTGTTTTGAAGCGTGTTTAAGAGGAAGAAGAACCATTTGCCCCCAAAGAACGTACACCAGCTTGCACTTATTTACCTTGCGAAGCAGCGCCAGCATCAGTTACGGTCGCTTCACAGGCAACCTAAAATGTTTTATTGTGCCGTATAAACTTTAATGCTTATAAAGTAAGACTTATATGGTGATGAAAATTTACATCTGCAAACGCAGGCACAATGGCAAAGGTGCTGGTGGATTGGAATTTTAATTACTGCTTTTTCCCCCCTGTATTGACTTACTGCTTACTGTTAGAATGAGCATAGAAATGCTCACCTACACCCCTACAGCTCGAAAAAAAAGCGATCTTTTGCTAAGCGAATTTTAACGATAAACGACACCTCAACATCTTTTGTGTATTCTGCTCACCTTAAATGTGTAAACGCCCCTCCACTTCACAGTTAAAACCACCGACGTGGAAGCAATCGAGGACCAGCAAGCTGTACTGTACTGTCCGCTTCTAGCGTCCAACCGCGACAAAATCAATATGGTGCTTTGGTTTCGTGACAACGCTGGAATTCCTTTGTACAGGTAAGTGATATCCTTCTGCCCATCTGGAGTTGCTCCATTTTCTAATCCAGCTATTTGTGTTCAAGAATGCAATATCCCTGCAATATAACGCTCGCTCCCACCTTCATCCAGTAGGGAGGCACTGCATCGATCAAAGTCGTCCAATGTGAAGTCGCTGTGCATTCTGTTGCACGGTGTGAGTGGCAAAATATTTTCCCATCACCTGCAAGTGGCTGATTCGCTGATGGCCGAATGGCAGCCTCGGTTTGTTGACTTTGTTGTGCAACGCTCCATCTGCTCTCTTATCCCTTGAAATACAACCCCCGTTGGGGGGTGAAAATCAATCGAAAAAGCTGCCCGTTCAATGCAACGCCCGCTGCACTAATCCTTCAGCCTGCAACGGGGTTTACGGCGCTGCTCTTTTATTATGCGGCGAACGAACCTCATTTTACACTTCATGAAATATAAAGCGGAGACTGCACTGCACAAGAAAACTGGGACGCCGGGCAGACCAAATCCTCTTCAAAACCCCCTAGCCGATGTCTTACAGCCGATGCGAGATGGGTTGAGTGTTGGAGTGTCTGTATGTGTGTGTATGTGTGAGGATGGGGATACATGGAACATAAATATTCCCACTAGAGCTCGAGTTTCATTTTGCCTCTTTTCCTGGATGAACGGTTCAGCAATGCAGTTGTGCAATGCATCCCTGTGCACCAAGCGAAGGGCTCGGTTCGGTTGAGCTTGGGAAGATTTGCCAGCACCACCCAGACCAGGCCTCGGGAAGCTTTTTGTGACTTCCGCTGGGTACGTTTTGCATCCGTGCATCAGCACTGCAGCGGCTGTAAGATGGAAAATTGATAGCCCGGGCAGGCAATAGTTGAGTATGCAATTTGTAATGCTTCCAGCTAGCAAATTGACGACAAATCGTTACACAAACCTCAAGATAGCATGTGTGTATAAGTTGTTCGATTGCGTAAATGTTTTCACTAGTGTCCTTTTGTCAATTTGTGTAAGAAATAAACCGTTTTCTATAAGTTTACAAAAATATAAACTGTTTCATATTTAAAACTATATCTCAAGTTATTCCTATCAGTCTATAGTAATAGCAGAAAAAAGACTCAAACCAAGGGTGAACGATTAACGCTTTTACTATTACACTGCTGGCCAATTTCGATATCTGATAGGAGAGCAACGACAACGTGCAGAAAACCATAAGCGGAAGAGACAATAAAAAAGATAACAATTTATATAAAATCACTTGGACGCAATTTCCCACTCGGATTTCCTGCAACGAACCCCCTGAAACGATTCCGAAAGCGAACCAACCTTGATAGAAGTTATAGAACCGCTCGAACAGGGGGGGTTCGGGCACTGTGTCCGGCCACTAGAACCCGTCCAGCAGCATAGAAATGATTCTCCCAGCGTATCCACATCTCCTACATCCGGGCTCCGGTTCCGGTTGGTACAGAGAGCAGTGTAGAAATAACCATCCCGTAAGCATCTCGATTGGTTGAATGGCCATGTGGAGGGAAATATTGCCCAGGATGATACTTACAGGGCGTGTGTTTGGTTGAGCAATCTGCAGATTGCTTGAAAGAAAGAGCTGGAGTTTTTTTGTGTGTGTTTGGTTGCAGCAAAAAGAAGAATATGAAGGGTTCTGTAATGGGGTTTGGTCAGCAACCCATTACTGACACTCCGCCAGCACTGTAGTACGGTTCTGGGTCACTTACCGAGCGGAGATTACTGTGACAATAGCATTTGCTGAAACGAATTCTGCTTGATTTGGAGCCGGGCAAGCTGATACGAATAAAGTGTCGCCCACCCCATTCCAATTGAAGGCAGCAGAGAATATTTTTCTCCTCTATCAACTGGTACTGGGATTATTTCATTGTTCAGAAGCCATCACCCCGAGTTTATCGGCGGGATATCCTGACCGACCGTATACCGGTGGATGAGACAGTCAGAAATGAGATTTTTTTCGTCCATTTCCTTTCCCAGCTTCTCCATTGTTTGGGGTAAATCTTTTTCGCCCCATGGTCGCACACACGACAGGGAAGCGGATATGGATGCCTGCAGTTGTATCCGGGCATGAGCTGAGCTATCTAGATGTTGGTGGCTTTTTGTGGCCGATCTTCAAAACGATCGTCGGTGTGAATGTGCGCATTAAGCGCTAAGCTCTGAACGTATTCTATTGGCTCACCGTATCAAAACAGACGATATTGAGGGCATTAAAAATAGACACAAAAAAACGGATCATGTGCTGAACACTGAGGAACAATCCTTTTGAAAGTAATTATCATCTGAGAGTGATAAAGCCCTTCCGAGATAAACTAATGTCAACAGGGTAGGTGTATTTATAGTTAAAGATGGTGCAAATGTGATTTGAAGCGTTTAAAAAAGCGGACAGCTCGTAAGAATTAACTGCAAAGGGTTTAAAATGTCCGTTAACCGTTACGTACTACCTGCACCATTAGGGGTTCGATTTTCCTCCAGCAATAGCTTTTGGTTATCATCTCACTCGCTTTGTTTCCCCTTCCCCTTTGCCAAACGTAACAGCCTCGATGTACGTGGAAAATCGCTCAACGATGCTCAACATTGGTCCGCGCCGCAGGTGTTTGGTCCACGTGCCCGTTACGTGATCGAAAGTGATCCAGCGTATTTGGAATTGAACGTAAGTAGGTTTGCCGTCATTTCGGGGGATCACCACTCCTCACACTGTTATTGCGTAAATGTAACCCCATAACTGGAATCTCGATTGTGCAATCGAAGTTGGCCTTAACGTGACGATGACATTGTATGTATTTGCACAGGAAATTAAACGTCACGATCAGGGAATTTATCGCTGTCGAGTTGACTTCCAGAACAGCCAAACGCAAAGCTTCCGCTTCAATCTCACCGTGATTAGTAAGTATTAAAAATAATAAAACAATCAGCTAGCTGAAGTGGAGCCAAATGTTAAAGGCCGGGCTACATTGATCGTACTCCTGAGCGTAATTTCGATATTCACTAGCGCATCTGGCGGCGACTGGTGGAAGCTTTTTTTGGTCATCCAGGGAATGGTCGTGCCGGATCTCCAAATTAAGTAGTTTTTTCACCGGTTTTTGAAGCGAAAACGGCTGAAATACTTGCACAACATATTCATCTATCAATAACAAAGCTTTTCCAGTCCAGTTAAGGTAAAAAACATGGAAAAATAACATATTTTCTGAAGCGGCTCCAAATTGTTTGGAAAAATGCTTCGGTCAGCCGCCGCCAGATGCGCTAGTGAAAATCTAAATTACACTTGCGAGTACGATCAATGTAGCCCGGCCTTTAATGTTTTTTTGTAAAAAAAAAAGAAAACGTTCCAACTACTGCTACATTTAACTGCTGGGCAACTTAGAACATTTCTCTGTCACATTGCCATATACTTCATTACCTTTCTCTTTGCTGTCTCACACAAACTTTTGCAGTACCGCCATCGCAACCCGTAGTTCTAGATCGCTGGGGACGTGTCATAAATAGTACAATAATAGGACCAAAGGAGGAAGGAGATGATATACTGCTGACCTGCCGTGTAGTTGGAGGTAATTTATGTTAATTTGCACACTCTTCTCTAACTTCAATTATGTTTTAATAATAAATGCCTTTCTGCCATAGTCTATTCACCTTTTTAACTTAATTTCTTTCATTGCTTACTGTTAATACAGTGACTGGCGTCAAGCTAAAGCGAAGTTAATTTAACTTTTCACTTATTAAAACCAACACAACCAGCTCAAGTGTCCAGCAAACAATTAAACAATCCCTGCAAACTAAACTATAAAATTGGCTTTGTCAACATATCACTTAAAAACCAGCTTTTACCCAAAGCCCTCCAGATCCGATCTAGGACGAAAGTGAAGCAAATGATAAACTTTAATTGAGCACAAAAGTGCCGCGAGACGTCAAATGCGCGCAAAGAGGAACGGAAGAAAAGCTTCCCATAGAGCAAAGCAAAGCTGCTTTAGGTTTCTGGTTTTTTGTATGCTTCTCATCTTCCTACACCCCGTTCATTTCAAACACAAACATAAAAATTGAGTAAGAGTGCACATAGGGTATACATAAAAAACCACGAAGTGCGCACACACACACACAGAAAAAAAGTAAAACGAAAAGTTGATCTGGCACCAGCTGAAGCTGGTCCCCCGGAGGGGAGCTTTTTTCCCGTACTCATTGGAGCGTACTTAAAAGTTTAAAGTCGACTGCAGATGTTTCACGGTCTGGCAAGCTTTCGCTGATATTTGTTTGACTATTATTTCAGGCCGGCAAGTGGGATCGAGTGAGGGGGGGGGGGGGGGGAGAGCAGGGTGCGTTCCAGGAAATATTTCTCACCGAACGCCAACGGGACGAAGCTGAGCTTTGCGCGTTGCCAAGCGCCAACGCTGCATATCAGCGCGGCAGTGGAAAAGTCCGCTCGGTTGCACGTGAGCATGCAAGCTGTACTCGTGCTCAATTCCAGCACTGAGTACGGATTTCTGGTGAGTTTTTACGTGGAAAAACTACCGTCAAACAGCTGGATAAATTGTGGATAGCTATTCGTGCTTGAACTGGCACCGAAAGAAATGGCAAAGCTCGCAGTGACTTTAAAACTATTACAACCCATCCCTTCCTTGCACCTGCGGTAGGGGAAAAACTTTATTGAACTAGTTCAATGGCAAGCGATGGCAAGCGATGCGAAAGGTATGCATGGTTGGTAAAATTCTGCTCACATACTACCATGCTAACGATTTTATAATTCTATTGAAGATGCATCTTTCGTACGGAGCGTAAACCCTCGCCCACGTTCTCGGAAGCAGGAAATGTGAATTTAAACGCTGCAATGGATTTGCATACAAATTCAGCATTGATTGAATGTAGCAAAACGAGTGTGTTGCGAACGAAGAGTGACACGGTGATAAAAACACAGCGGCGAATAAAGTGAATCACTGGAAAGTGGAAACGGAAGCAACGGTTCAAAGTGCTTCCTTGTGCTTCTATGCTTTTCGCAGTATTTGCGGAAAAAGAGAGATGGAATTTATTTCATTTAAAAATATATAGATTTCTAATTTGATTACTTAAAAAAAGCGTGGTACTGGTTGACAAAAAATAAGCCAAAGCAACATACTAGGCAAGGCAAAGAAAGTCATTTCATTTCCCAATCCATTTCGCACTCGCTTCACACAAAACATTGGCCAGCAATGGGGGTTTTCCTATTTTTTTCTCCAAAATGTATCGATCTTTTTTTGTTTTTGTGTGCAATGTCTGTGTCAGAGTTGGTATTACTCCATCCTTATCGTACTCTCAAACACTCTTTCTCATCCTCTCACGTGCTCCCTGTTTCTTCAAATAACGCCCATTATCACGCTACAACGTTATCGCCCGTTCCCAGGCAGACCGCAGCCCGATGTGCTCTGGTTCATCAACGATAATCTGGTGGATAATCAGATCGAGCAGAACACCGGAAACATTATCGAGAATCGTCTGCTGTGGACATCCGTCCAGCGGCACCATCTGCACTCGGTCTTCACCTGCCAGGCGTCCAACACGAAGCTGATGCAGCCCCGTACGAGCAAGTTTGTGCTCGATATGTACCGTAAGTGTTAGGGAGAAGCGAGCCGACAGTCGACAATTCCACCGCAGCACCGTCTAGGGCTTGCTAGGAAGCGTAAACGCACCCAGCGCTAGGAATGAGTCCACTGATCAGATACAGGAAACTGATCACATTTCGTTCGCCTCATTTTCGCATGATTGAATGTGTCGGAAAATGTGTGTTTGCAATTTGCAACAAAAAATGGAATATCTTCATCATTCTTCTCTGTTCTGGACGAAGCGCCACGTACAGAGGTTAAAGACCCGTTCAGATTCTCTTTAAAATTAATACGCTTTCTTCTGACAACAGCTCGTGTCTCGAACCACATATTAGGCTCTTTCTACTGTCAGAATGATGAAATACCCGTCCAATCCACCGGGAATGGTACCATGTCCCTCCATTTCGAATCAAAATTTCTCAAAACACGCAACCCTTCAACTGTCTTATCATCAGCGCAAACCACAACCCAACGACCCAAACGAACGAATAAAACGGCTCCGGCCATAACTCTTCTCCAGTTCTGTAACCGCAAATGCATTTCCATCTCTCTCTTTGAACGCAACAAAAACACACACACAAATACCCCAGTAAAACCGTTGGCGGTGAACATTCTCAACGCAACGGAATCGCTTGCCGCCCACAAGGAGTACCAGATCGTCTGTCAGTCTACTGGGGCGCGCCCGAACGCGGTCATCCAGTGGACCAAGGGCAAGAAGACGCTGAAGCGCGTCAAGGAGCACACAGTCCGCAACACCACCTACTCGGTGCTGACGTTCGTGCCGACGGTCGAGGACGACGGCCGGCTGCTCGGTTGCCGGGCCCAGAACCCGAAGGTGGCGGGCCTGTTCCTGGAACACTTCCAAAACATCAGCGTACACTGTAGGTTTGCGAGTTCTGCGGGACGGGTGCTGCTGACTTCTTCTCTACCTCCGGACGATGATTTCTATTTCTTTGATGAATTCCCGTAACAGATCCGCCGGTGGTGGTGCTGCAGCTCGGCTCCACGCTCGCGATGGACGATATCAAGGAGGGTGACGACATCTACTTCGAGTGCAAGATACAATCCAACCCGTCATGGAGAAGGTTAACCTGGTTACACAATGTAAGTACACCGGTTCCGGTTGGCGATGCCGCACATTGGACGCATTCCAATGTTTCCGCAAATATTGTCCATGTTTGCCCTACCCCCCAACACCACTATCGGTTCCATTCAATTTGATGACAATGATGTTGAATTCCTTTGCAATCGCTCTGCGTACATTGAGCAGCGAAGCTCTCGGAGCTCTTTTTAAGAGGCCGTGCTTGCTCCTTGTCGTTACGGGAATTACGGGTCATTATTGTGTTCGCTCACGTTCGTCGCATCATTCTGCCCAACTAATACCTATCCCAAGCCATTGCCTTTGGCTGTTGGACATTCCTTCCGAACAAATTTCCGATGAATTCCAGCACATGTCCCAATCCATCACCTATCCTTTCGCCCTCTATCATCGAGCGTTGCCCGAACTGGCAAAACCCTTTTTGCCGAAGAGCAAACATAACGATACCCGTGCCAAGGTCCGTCCCATCGCGCAACAACCTCAATTACAGCTCAAATTTGCATAAATTTATTGGTGAACCGGTTCGGTCTGGTACACTAAACGATCGCTATCGCTTTTGCCCACCAAAGCTCGCCGCTGGCCCTTAACATCGACAGTGATGATTTGTGCCGGAATGTGGCTTCACCTTCCCCCCGTCATGCTTAGAGCGGTTTTGAAGCGGTGGCTGGCCGCCGGTCTCAATTACGTACCGATATGTACGACCGGGGTTTTGCGGTGCAGTTACTAATTTGCTCCGGATACAGTTTTATCTCCGAATAGTATTGGGTCTCCCCATGACACTGGGTACGATCCGTCCCTTTGCGTACGTATCGATCGATCGATGGGGAGGTTGACAAGGGGTGACACAACGCACACACACACACCCAATCAATTTTACAAACCATCAGCAGCAGCAACACCAGCTCATCATCATCATGAGCCAACCGTTTTCTGTTTAATCAATTTAATCACCAGGGAGTGCAACTACCTCAGAACTCGTCGTCGACCAAAATCGTTCGATCGAACCAGAGTCTGGTCATACAGAAGGTGACGCGATACTCGAGCGGCTCGTACCAGTGTGGAGCACTCAACTCGGAGGGTGAAACGCTTAGCAACGAGATTGTGCTCAACATCAAGTGTAAGTTGATATGTTTTGCTTGGACGGTGGTATGTGTTTTTTATGGTTTTGCTGTTTACTGTCCGTTTGCAATTATGTATTTAATGATAAGAACCCTGAACTCAAGTTTGAATGTTCTACAGAGCTTTCTAGTGTTAAATGAGGGTTCATTGCAAAAAATACTACTGTGAAGCGCCGTTTATTCGGGTTACTTATATCCGGCTGTTCGTTTGTTCGTGCCGCTGATAAATGACAGTTCAATACAAAGGTGACATTGCGTTCTGAGGAGGAAATTTGGAAAAACGATTATCAGAGCAAATTATCATCACAAAAAAACACTATAAATAATGGCAAATTTCAAATATTTTCTTTGCAAAATCATGAAATTAATAAAAACTAGGATTTTTTTATCCAAAAACAAAATAAATTAAAAAAATCAGAAATTTGTCATTAAATATAACCTTTTACTCATTATTCGTGTTATTCGCATATCCGGGCTAGGTCGAGTCCCGATGAGCCCGGATGAACGGCGCTTCACTGTACTTCAAATTGTCATTGACAACTGTCAAAAGCTTCTTCATGATTGCCACTAGAGGGCACTGATATTAAACGTTATTCGTATTTATTTATTTAGTTTTTCATACTCGTAATATGAACTTTAACATAAATTTTAAATTGTTGTATGTATCTGTTCTATCACTTTCAGATGTTCCTCTCTGTGCAACGGATAAGATTGTCAGCATCGGTGTCTCGCTGGACGAAACGATTACCGTAAGTTGTGATATCATCACGCACCCACTAGCGAGGTAAGTAAGAAGTATTGTGCTTACTCTTACAGACCGTACACGAAGCAAACACACACACACACACACATCACATTACATTCACACCGATACAATTCCACACAATTTACCCGGACTTGATGCAACCACTACACCACTGTCCATCGATTTCTCGCTCTCCTGCAGCAAGTTCTACTGGCGCTTTGAAAACTCGGAAGAGGTGCTGGAAATCGAGCAGCATCGATTTTCCAGCAACGGTTCATCGAGCCAGCTGCACTACACGCCCGCGAGCGAACAGGACTACGGCACCCTGTCCTGCTGGGGCACCAACGAGATCGGAACAATGGCGGAACCGTGCATTTTCCACCTGATTGCTGCCGGTACGGATGCAACCACTTAGTTCGGTTTGACTGTTTTGTTTTTGTTATGTGTGGCTCTTCCGACTTCCCCCTTTACCCTTATTTGGCTGTACTCGCTCCATACCAGCACCAAGTTTGCATCTCATGAATAATGAAAGGAAAACTGCAGCTCGTGTTAGATGGGATCTGCTTTTTTGCGTACATTTTCCCTTAGTTTTTATTTGTAGAATAAGGGTCCGCCTGCTTGATTGGCCTCATTTGCGCGAGAAGAAAGTGGGATAATAGTGGGGTAGGAAGAGTTACGATAAATTACGCGTTGTTTGCATCATGCAAATTTCATGATAATTTCCATCCGTTCGATTGTGATGTGTTCGGGGGGGTTTCCGTTTGTTTCCGTTTTCTGCCGCCAGGTTTGCCCACCTCGGTCATCAATTGCTCGTGGCGCAACTTTACCAACTCGTTCGAGGTCAACTGCCACCAGGGCTACGATGGGGGACTGAAGCAATCGTTCGTGCTGGAGATGCTTTCCAGCCGTTACCCAGGGCACAGGTAAGGGAAAAGGCGCGTTCCTATTCTTCAAGAAAATTTCCACTGAACTGTGCACACAATTCCCACTCACACACCGCAGCATCAACCTTACCAACGCGGAGGAGCCCATCTTCAGCATCACATCGTTCGACCAGCTCCGGCAGCAGCTCCCCCCGGCCGGCCACCACAAACCGGACTCGCTCAAGCTGTACGTCTACTCGGTCAACCAGAAGGGCCACAGTCCACGTATCTTCATCGCCGATCTGCTCATACCGGCTGCACCGGAGGAGGCGGCACCGTCGCCCGATCCCAAGTCCAACCTGCTGACGCCCATCCTGATCGGTCTGTTCCTAACCATCCTGCTGATCATCGTCATCATCATCGTTAGAATTTATCTGAAATCGAAAAGACTTAAACAAAATATTAATAAAGAAAAGCGATACACGGAGGAGTCAAAGAATACGCTTCTGCTGGTTGACATAGCGAAGGTAAGGGACGCCCGGAGCGCTTCCGCTTACGGCAAAATCGATTGTTTGTGTGCTAATGAGAAGTTTTGTCTGCAGAAGGACAAACCCACGAAAACCACCAAATGGATGAACAACGTCGGCAGCAGCATCAAGACGAAAACCAAGGTAGAAACTATCGACGACGAGCAGGATCCCGATCTGATACCGGTAAGTAGAGGGCTACCGGCACAAACGGCACAAAGTTTTCCGTTGAGGTTAGGTTAGGAGCCGGCTGGTGCTGGCTTCTCCCCAAAACTGTCATGCCGGCTGGTACCGATATCTGTTTGACAGGAGTGATGCTTTTTATCAAACCGTATTTCCTTATTCCTGCTCCTATTCTGCACGCTATTGGTGAAAAACTTTTCCAACCCAAAACATGTATGCTTTGCGTTTCTTCCTCTATCTTCTCTCCCCACCCAACCAATCAGTATCCTCGGCTGACGGACATCCACCAGGAAGAGCTGATTCCGATTAACTCCACCAGCTCGGCATTTGCCATCAAGCACCAGGAGCTCGCCCATTCGCCCCAGGACCTGGAGCTGGATAAGGCGGGCCGGGAGAAGGGTCCGGATCGGTTCTACCATCAGGCCAACCACCATCCGCACGGGCACCAGTCCACCAGGACGGGCGCCGGGACGTACCGGGACGAGGAGATCTCCGAGGCGGAAATCAACCTGAAAGGAATTGAAGACTTCCTAATGACAAACCGAGTGCCGGAAAGCTGTGTGTGATATCGATCGACGTTCGCTAGGGTTCGGTGGGGAGCTGCTGTATGAAACGGCAAGGGGCATTTCCTTCCCTACTCGTGTTGGTCAGTTAGAAAAGACGTCTCTGCAACAAAAAAAACCACTCCCACAATCGGTGCTGAGTTAGTGTCGTCTTTGTACGTTTTCGGATTGATTCAATTTGTGCTGTCTATCATTCCTGCTTTTTTTTTTTTGTGTCAGTTTTGTATGTGTGTTATCTGGGTGAGGAGTTGTTCATTTCGTACGCAGTTGTATCGCTCTTTTTCCCCCACCGTAGTGGGGAAAGTTTCGAACCAACTTCGGACAAACTGGCAGTGCATTAAATCAAAAAGTTATTTGCAAAACTCCTCTTCATTTTCTCCACTGTGGATTGTTGCTGAGTGGAGTGTAGCTAAAAGTAAAAGCACTTCCCTATGGTTCATAGTACTCGAGTTGGGGAAGTTGATAAATGTGAGACAAGGATAGAAAAAAAAAATACAAATTTGCAACAAAAATCAACGTTATTGCTTTCTCCGTTTTTAAAGCTGTACAAATCGGATTCGTAAGCAGCGGGGAATAGGAATAGTGTGAGCGCTCGCTCGGTGACTGTTCAAGCTTACAAACTTACAACAAAACCCCCCTTATTCAGTAGGTGCTCGAAGCTCCGAGTAGCTGGATACATAATATTAATAATCTTGGAACCCTTCAATGTATAAAAGAAAACCAACGCAAAAACTGTGTAGCTAAAAAATAAGCGCATCTTTAAGCTGCAAACCGAAAGCAACGTGTTTTGCAAACTGAGCTCAATGTTTGACTCGACACAACGAAAACGATCGTTTTGAGGGGGGGAGTGAAATGGAGCATAATGCGCCAACTAAAAATGTGTTTAGCGTAAGGAATAGATGTGGAGGAAAGAGTAAGTTTCATTCCATAACTAATACAAGCTCTAACACAATATGGACGTGTACCTAACTAGGCTTGAAACGTTAAGTTTCGTTACGGAGCGACAAATGAGCGCTGGGTGGATGCGGTGGATGAACTCATTATTGACTCATTATGTTTACTTTTATTGGTCATATTCTAAATATTGTATTATTGTAATGAAGAGGACAACGGCGGTATCGTGACATTGTTTGTATAATAAAGAATTTTTCAATAAAAAAACACTGGTACATCGAGTCAACTTTCTTCAATAATGAAAATTTACGATCATATCACATTTATTCAACGATTAATTAAACTTCTATTGGTTCTTGAACATGGGAGAATTTTAACCAAGCATTGCACAGTTTGTTAAGCACCAAACACAGCGCTCTAATGGAAAACAACCAAACCTCTTTGCCATTCATGCGTAAAACGCAACCCATAAATTATCGATCGACTGGAGCGCAAGTGACGGCACTTGAGCAAAAATGGTGACATTCCCTACGGCAACCCTTTGCGTATCCTTTTGCGCAGAAGTTCAAAAGCCCGGAAACTTTTTAAACGTGAACCCTTTCTCCTCTCTCCGCACACTCAGTTCATTCGAGCTCCCAAGAACGCTTTCTTTTGATTCGGACTTTCCGTCCTCATCGTTTTCCAATTTCTAACCTTTTATTCCTTTTATTTTTGTTCCTGCAAAGTGTTTGCCGTCCGTCCCATTACTTTACCTTCCATTACCTTAAAGCGAGCGGAGATATTTGAGACATAAACACACCCTGCTCAGCAAGAGGTCCCCCGGAACCTGTTGATTGTGGGAAAGGATAAGCAAGGGACCGAGGGGGAGGGGGGGATATTCTCGATCACGTTATGGGTTATTTGCTTATTTTGTTCTACATACCCTCATTCAATCGGCAAACAATTCTGTTGGCTTACGTTTATTGTAAAAAGGTGGAGATGGGTTTAAGGTTGGTTTGGGCCTCAGCGCATACCTCAATTACATAAATCTTAAGGATAGGAAGATAATGCCGTAGACCCGTACTTTCTGTCAGAAGTAGGATTACTAAAGCGATTGAAAATAAGCCAATCATATTCAAGCGGTATCTCATCAGACGGAGCTAATTTTTAAAAGTACTTTTTCAAACAGTTCACCTGAAACGGCCAGTATTTTATTTAGCAACAAGAGGTTAACTATACCTTTATCATTCTTAAATATCGTTAGATCATGTAAGTCGTGTAAATATCTCCCAACGTGACGAAACTCGTTGATATCGACAAGAGTGTTGAACAACTTCCCCCCCCCCCCCCCCCCCCCAACAGTACCAATTCTAAGTGTCACAAAAAATGTCTACAAATTGAATTCCAAAAAGGTGTTTCCTTCTTTGTCAATCGTGTGAAAAGTCTCATATTACGCTGCTTCAAATTGTGTCGCTTTATCGATTATGCTGTTCTGCCTTCCAAGCGCCATTGCATCTTTTATTTATTAATACGATTATTTTCATCCACCCCTTGCAAAGCCCTCTTCTTATCTACCTCTTGGGCATAGAATGCTTGAATAAGAAAACAACAGGAAAAAGGAAACTGCCTTAGAGAGAAGGCAGTGACACAAAAAAATGGTACCTTCAGGCCATCCCCATCGCACCTTCATTACAATATCGATATCATCGTGCTTTTTCCCCCCATTGCTAGCAAACGATTGCCGACTGACTGTGAATGGTGCGATAGCACCCACGTAAACGGGAAGTCACTTTGCAATATTCTATCCCCCCCCCTCCTCCCCCGTCCCCCTGCACTATCCTCATCTACCCACTCCGAGTCAACACGATCCGGAAGCGACCCAGTCATATGCACATCCTGCCCACCAGAGCGTGTCCTGCGGGCAAACGATTTGGGTAAATATTTGACTGACCATCATTTCCAGCAGGGCTGACCCCTGATGGCAAACACTGTCACCGGGCTGATGCTGCTACTGCTGCTGCTGCTTCGGGATTTTAATTCAACAAGCTTTTAGGCTAACATTTAGGGATCGGCTAAAGCACCAGATGGGGATATCGATCCTACCGCTTCGGGGCGCTGTGGGCGACGTGTTGATTCCTTTCACCTTCACACCGAAAGTTGTTGATTGAGAACAAGCCTGGCTGTGGTGTGTTCTGGTTGATGCTGTGGGCAGCCCGTTATGTTGTGTGGGATGTCCGGATGTCATTCTCGTTCTTTAGTATTCGTCAAATAAACAGGAATAAAGTAAGGCAAATGTTTGGCGAAGCAGGATAACGAACGCAACGCAGCAAAGGGCGGTAAGATGAAACAGCACCCGAGATGATTGCGAAGCGATGACCTTCCAGGAAATCTGCAAGATTTCAAAATCAAGATCATTTACTTGGTAAAAAGGAAACGATATGGCGTAGAAAATCATCCTAGAAACACATTGTCAACTTATTTCCTGCGAAAATAGGGACATGTCAGATACTGCTTACTTTCTTATACTCTTAAAGCGCTCACCGCATAGAAATAAACACAGAACCATTTTCCAATATTCTTCAACGTATAATGCGACATATGACGTCATATGATACTATCCTTATCATGTAACATTGCCTACACCGTGCACAGTTTCTCACATTACGCTAACGTGCGCTATTGTGCGAATCCTACCTAGCTGTAACTATCCCATCATATCCGTTACCCCCAACCCGAATACGTGCGAGGTGCGAAATCAGCACATAAAATGATTAATGCATGATGTGTGCTTAATGTACAACACCTGCCGCGTGACGTCATACCCGTTCGTAAACTACCCACTACCCCCAGTCCCGGTGGCCGCTGCTGCAATTCGCTCGCGTAAAATCGACAACCAAAGCAACACATTGAAAGCCGAGCCGGGCCTGATATAAATTCATAATGAAGTCAATCTGAGCTGAGCTTTCACGCGCGTTTCGGGGTCAGTCGCGTGCTGATAGCTTCTTCACAGTGCGGATAGTGAACTGCTCTCCATTCGCTTGCAGGCTAAGTGCACCGAAGCATGATGCTTTTGATTAGCTGGGCACATCATGTCGCGAACACTCCAACCACGCTCTAACACTGTATGCACTGGGAATGTTTGCTAGAGCAGGTGTGTATGTGTGTCGAAAACGAGCGTGTTCCAGTACACTTCACTTCATGGCACCCGGCAAAACACGTACCCGTTCCAGCCCGCGACGAGATAAAACATATTCCACCCACCGCACTCTCCGGTTCTGGTATCTCTGGTTCGCGATCACTGCTCCCGAACCCGCCACTACTCACACGCACGAAAAACGGTTGCTTTTGGTTGTTTTGCTTTCGGTTGAAATGTAATCGCATAAACGAATATTCCTCCCAGCCACATGAAAGAGAACTAGGGGAGATGGGCGCGCACACGACCGAGAGATTAATTATTCCGTCTGTAGCCGAACGCACATTATCTCTTAATGACATTTACCGCAGCCACAGTTGAATTTGCGAAATTCATCAAGGCGACAGAGCAGATCAAACCATGTCACCTCGCGCTTTTGGTGTGTTTTGCTCTGCAGCTCCCTCCGCTGTTCCCCTTATCTTAATGGATCTCGTGAACAATTCCAGCTGGAAGGATGATTCAGTGTGCCGAGCTCGAGGAAGATGATGAATGGTAAAGCTTGACTTTAATTACCACGCCGAGATACGATTACCTTGAGATATGGCCGACATGGTAGTCGAAGAGCTTTGCCGGGTTGATAATGCTTACATGAGGTAGCTAATTTGTACATGCCTGTAACTAGCAAAGAGGCATTCAGATGGATGATGATTTGCTGGAGGATTGTTCGGTGGAATTAAGCTCCAGCTTTATTGAATTATTTTCGTCGTAGTGAAGGAAGCAAATACAGAACGCATGGGGGAAATAAGTGATGCTTTTCAATTTACATCATTTAACTAATCAAAATCAACTAAATGAATGTCTCAAAATTACTCCAAAACAACAGTACAATTCATGTCGAAGTAATAACGCAATCCAATTCACTCGGACTCCGAAGGTAGTGCCGCTATCAATCTTATTATTCTTGACAAATGTTACACCACGATAGCAGCAAACCCGATGCGTCAATAATCCAACGAAGATATCCAATCAATACAACAAATCGAGCTCTGTTCTACCCGACTTGCTGTCTCGTCCCAAACAATACCCAAACCACCACCTGCACTCTTAATAAATCTTACTTTTTCACACGCCACCAGGAGTCTCCTTATTTTCCACCAAAGGGCTTTGCACAACACCACAAAGGGAATTGTCAGTCGTTTTGTTCAATGGGCACTCATCTCACTCCATCTCGTATCGTATTGCTCACTGTCTCCTGCTTATTTTTTATGAAGCAGTAAAGATATAATTCCCCGGAAGAACTTCCGCTCAAGCCAATGACGCCGTCGAACGAACCGGAATCCAAAGTGCTGAAGCGAAGTAAACACTGCGACACTGGGAAATGAGTGTTGGACGGTGGAATCCCGTGAACGGAGTCAAAACTGTTGACGTCTAGCAGTGGTGCTTGGTGAAAGTATCATGATCTGCAAGCGTATTGTTGTTAGCATAAAGCAGCTTTTATCCGTATTTATTGCAGCTTCCGGCTTCCAGTGGGGCTACTTGCATTCTTTCCTTGACAACAATTAGAACTACCGTGGGAAAGCAAACGTCTACTGAAAATATTAATCAAATCTCTGATGAGTTTGTGACCATGAACGCAGAACATCTGCGTATCGTCTTGTACGACTTTTTTTATTTAAGAGTCTATTCGTGCAAATCAACAAAATTAAATACCTTCCAATGGCACATGCTTCTATAGCGAGATTCTCACGTTTCAATCCAATACAAACCGCAATGATTTGCCCATTAAAATTGAACACAAAAATTGAACTACCGCACGCTCCTACTTTCCCTTCATGCTATTATGTTTCGCGTGAATCCATTTCATCCAATTGACATTAACACTCATATTTCGCCATCGTTATTGATCTTTGCCATTGGCCTTTGCGAGAAACGTTTGCGATACAATGCCGTATGATGGTAGTGTGAAGGTGTAAAATCAATACGGATCGTCACGTTTGATTTTGACGCGTTCCGTACGTGTGTTTACAGTTTCAATATAACTGAAACACTTTCACGAAGCGCGTACGTACGTAAAATGGTATTTTCAGCGGACTTTTGTTCACATTTTTGTAGTGTATTGGATCAAAAGAATGTTTATCATGGGACCCAACCGTACGAGACCATCACCAGTTGGAATTTGAATGAATTATGAGCAAAGTTTTCCCCTAACACAACGCTAATGACACAAATAATGGTTCATTTAAAATAAACACAACTCGGCAGGTTCATACCGCTCCTAAATCATTGCATGTTTAAACTTTGTTAATTTACCCTTGGACCAGTTGTGCTATCAATCATGGGCATCTTTTTCTCCACAAGAAGAATGATACTATCAACTACTTCAAAACGTTAACAGGGATAAACATAAAATGTAAAATATGTTTCAAGAATTTTCATTATACCGTCTGAGGAGCGGCATTATTGCACATTGAAATATGTTATAAATCATCATGCGTTGGTTATTAACACGCATTTAATGTTTCTAAAGTAGATACAATATAATTTTAAAGATGATCGCAAAATTTATTTCAAAACTTAGCAGTCGTCCTAAACTTCCCATCAACACTGTTGATAAGTGATAAACATCAAACCCAGAAAGACACAACAATGTGCTCCTTCAAATGAAATTAATTTGCTGCCATCAACCTTCCACGGCTACATTTCCGTACAAACCATCGATAGGCGTACACATCTTCTCATCTGTCTACACCTGTCACTGGCTGCTATGCACTTGCAAAAGCCACTACATACCGAACTCCCATTTGTCCCGTCTCGATTTGCAACTAATGCTACATTTAATTCAAACCTCTCTCTCCCTTTCTCTCTCCTTCCTCCTTCAGCAGACAAATCTATTTCCAGCCGACCTTTGGCAAATGTATTTAGCATCAGATCGGCGTCATGCTGACACGCACGGTATGGCAGCCAGACAAGCTGATGCTTTTACCTGCAACTGTACGCTGACTGCCTCATAATTCATCTCAACTCGCACCGTCGCTCACACCGCACCCGAAAACAGATTGCAACAAGGGAGATTAATCCACCGGACCTATCTGGTGCACATTCAATTTCCTTGTCGTAGGCTGAGATTATCATTTGATTTATGTGCCACATGAATGTGCCGAGTCATGATTCATGCTTCGGTAGGGTTGTTAAGGATGCATCCCGGCCTTTCGGTAAGATGGATGGAGAAGGAAAGCAGAGCTGATATTCAAATTAAAACCTTGAAAATCGGGTTAGTTGCTATGGGTGCATTTGAGGGGCAGTTGTTTGAAATACACTGCATGGACATAAGTTTGTTTGAAGTTGTATTGAAGAATCACTACCAACCAACAATCAAAACTGAGAAATCTTTTTAAGGTTTCATGACTCGTATGTACCTCGACTTTATATCACAACCCTTTACAGAACTTTTTTCTGTTGTTTTTGAATCACAAAACTTGCTCCTTCCATTTCCTTCACGAAAACTCCCATGGGTGAGTTTCAACAGTACAAACAATCTTTCTCCAACCTTTCTTTTGCATCAAAATCTACGCCAAACAACGTACGATTGTACAACTTTTTCACTT
The DNA here is from genome assembly GCF_943734685.1 of Anopheles coluzzii. NCBI lineage: Eukaryota > Metazoa > Arthropoda > Insecta > Diptera > Culicidae > Anopheles > Anopheles coluzzii. The sequence goes on from NC_064671.1 coordinate 9,004,629, forward strand.
TCGAGTGTTTTTTAGACAAGGTTGACTTCAACAGTTCCACAAAACTCCACGTCACGTCGAGTGATTCTTTTCCGAGTAGCTGCGATGCATTGGATTTTATTTCATACGCTCCGACGAAAGCTGTGAAGCGTAGTGCAAAACTTTTTCCTTCCACTGAGTGGCTTGTCGATTTTTACAGTCTGCTTTCATGAGGTTTGCAGCCAGAAACCGACTTTAAGGAAGTGTATTTTCAGCATCAATTTCAGTGTATTTAAAAAGTGTTGCGAATTATAATCTAAGCATCGATATCATAAAATATTCAATCATCTGCGCGATAAAAAAAAGTGTTATTCAAAATGATAATGCAATCGAAATTTCATTGTCGATGCAAGAAGCACCTACCGTTTTGTTTCAAAATTGCATCCATTTCCTGTCATAGTTCTGCCGATTGAAATCATACCTGTCACCATGCGAAATCATTTCTGCAAACACTTTCGCGAAAGCTTTTTTTCTCTCTCTCTTCAACTCTCAATCCATTCTATCAATCACATTTCAAATCACCTTCCCTCCGACTCGTGCTGGAAGCACATATTTGGCAAAAGGTGCATCCATCGCCGTGTACTACCGTGTTGAATTGTTCTCTCTCCCTCCCATTTTGCTCCCAACACCTATCACTACCGAATGTGGCTACATTTTCAATTTCCGCCAACGAACTCAATCACAAACACCGAACTCCGCACGCCAATACACGGCTCAACGGCCCCGGTTCGAAAGCGGTTCGCGATTGCCTATTTGAAAGAGCGCGTTTCAATCATACCTGTGTTTACATACGCTACTCCAACTGACAGCTGTGTTGAGTGGGTAGTAGTAGTAGATCGGAGAGCGTAATGCATCGCACGGCCGTCGCAAGCTATTGTGAGATGAAATGAGAAACGTGTGAACGATTGATAACGGAAATCGATACTTTGCTCACTCACTCAAGCTGGCAGCGTTGCACTTACCGTGCAAAGCAAATGCAAGGAAGTCAAAATGTGTTCAAAGCGTGCACACGAAAAGCTAGCACATTAGCTTGCCGGTGACTTTCTGCATGCATCTGGCATACAAAGGATTGCAGCTTCACATGTAACGCCGCTACCGTGCAGCATTTGTTGCTGACAGCTTTACGGTGCAGCCACGCGCGGTACGCGCTACCTTCCGGCGAGTGCTTCACCCATTTTTGTCAACAAATATGTTTCATTTTTCTGCATCTCCTGCCCGCTGGGCAACACGCTCACGTGTGTGGCGTGGTTTTGTCCACAAAACGAAAGGTATGTGTGACAATAGTTTTACTTCTTTTTTTTGCATGTGTGCACCACTCGACCACTCGACATAGGAGCATTGTTTCCTCGTACCGCACTACCACAAAGGGATGCTAGCAATTTCTGGCTGCTGCAGTTCTATCACATTACAGCATAGCCGTTGGTCAAAATCAAACATACTACGCTACAAAAGCAGCTGTTCGGACTTGTGCGCGCTTGTTTTACGTGTTACGGTAGATGAGTGTTCGGACAACGTCGACAGAGCGTACCTGTGCAGCGAGGCATCCGGGGACTGGTACAGCGGGTGGTCAGCGGTAGATACAATCGGGATTTCGTACGTGCTCTGAGCAATTTCTATTCAGCTCAGTGTTTCACCGTTACTATTATATTCTAATAGCTTCTAGCCCTTTCTGGCATACTAATATGCTGCTCCGATAGACAAGACCTTGTTTTAGCTGCCGGAAAACTGCAAAAACAAACTTCCAAAGCACACACGCTCGTGTTACGAAATCTGGGCAGTGTGTGGATGGGTGAGTGTGATTCGTGGAATGGGTTGCGAGGCAGTGTTGCGGTTACCGTTGGGGCTGACAGTCATGGCTCCGGATGTCTTGTGGCTAAAGCGTCGGTTAATTAGTGTGGCTTTCCTGGCAGGTTGTTGTGTGCACAGGCGTGCAGGCTCCAGTAGGCAGATCAATATCAGGATGTGTACAGGGGTGTATACAAAAGATATAACTAATTTGAGAATGCTTACGATCGCTCGAAGCGTGAAGGCTATGAGAAGGCTATGAGGTTTTAATGAATGTATTGAATTTCATTGCTTCCACATGTTCATTATTTGTCATTTGATATTTCCTCGACAACATGAATGCTCATGAATCACGCTCGATGTAAAGGATTTTGTTATACTATGCAAACCACTATAATTCAATATTACATCTCTTCATTACGAAGGATAGACACTTTTTTATGAAATCTTTCCAGTGCTGTGTCACATCTTCTGACGTGTCGGAGTACCAGCAATCGTTCAAACCAACACTCTGGCTCGCTCCAAGTTCCCAATGTCCCACTCACTTCAACGACCTCTGGACGAAAATGGTTCCACTACGATGCGTTGTGTTGTTTTGCTTTACTTGCATGAATTATGGTTATTAAAATCATAACTCATCCGCTGACGAGCGCAACTACTCCTGACCCGACCCAACACAAAGCCCCTAGAAAGCAGCAACGCGAACCGCACCGAGCAGTTTTGGTGTGTGTGGTTTGACATTTATGGTGATTTCCATGCCTTGGGAAATCACGGTTCGTTTACTTGATTGTTGCGATGGAGCGGTTTGCCAACGATAGTGGTACTGATGAAGTCACTCGTAAAATGCATCCGAATCTCACGTGGATGAACATTTGCTGAAGAAAGAGATGTAGTATAGGCTTCACATAACAAGGCTAGGATACAACGAATTTTAAAATATAGATTCTTATTAGTTTAGGTACCGTAACAACAAAATATCAACTTTTAAAGTTTGCTCTCTACAAATACTTTTTATACATAAAAAAAATCGTTCCTACTACGTGATCAAACTGCTTAAACAGATGCATCGTTTATGCATTCGTAATGCTGCATCCAATGGCAAACACACGAACGAACTGCAAAAAGATACAACCACATCCTTGAAGATTCAGAGAATTCTCCGGTACGAGGTTACATCGCAAATGAGACGACCAAACTTCTTTGGATGCACGTTCTGTGGTTGGTAATCAAGCAGCAAACTTACTTACCATTCTGAACTGATGTTCATTACACTTAGCACCTCATCGTATGTGGTATGTAATGTGTTTGCTTTTGCTATGATTCTTGCTGTAAACTAACGTAAAACGTTATGAATAGTCTTTTGATTTATTTTTCCGTTTTTCGTTACATTACGGTGTAGTGTGGTTATGTAGTATTCAAATAATATACATATAATAAATGATAGCTTGTCAGTCAGGCTTCCATAATAGTATTTAACCTTCTCTGACTATCTCATCGTACAAACCAGCCGTTAGAGTTAGGTCAACACAAATCTTTACTTTACTCGCGAGCATGTAACCTTTCAAGAGATTGGCCGTAATATTGACATTAAAACCATCTCTCACAAAATCAACACCAAAACATTCAAACAAACCGCAAAGCGGGGCGCAACAGCACACACACACACACAAACACAGCGTACACTGGTGGCATCTCATAAGTCACCGACCGGAATGCCTTTCATCTGTCAACCACAGGAAATGATCTGCCCTATATACCATCAGTGGCTACCACAGAGCTGCTTGCTGGCAAACATACACCAGCGGGACAAAAAACCTACCCACACACACTCACACACATCCATACGATTCCAAAAGTAAAACACCTTCTGACTCAATATCCTCCCAAAATCCTATCACTACTAAGGGGATCTTTCTACTAACAAAAAAAAACAAACATGCAAAGAATGTGACGATGGTGTGTGACGGCACACAGCGCCGGTATCAGTGTGATTGTGTCCTGGGACTTGGGCGTGCAAAGAAACGAGAACACAAATACGATGTGTGCCACAAAAGCCGTGCTTAAGGGCACATTTGCGTCTGGTTCGGGCTTATTTTTCCGCACACAGCATTCGGCGAAAGCGAGCAGCGCAGAGAGATGTGCGTTTCAGCGTATTACACGGTTCAGCAGGTTGAAGTGCGTGAAGCTTTGGAGACCAACTGAGGTATTCTTTTGTGATTTTGAGACCTTTGCTTTTTGGGCTTTTTTGTGATGTTCCAAACTTTGCGGAAAAAGACGATCTTCGTATTGATGTTTGACATTGATAGCATTCTTTATATGTACCAATTATGCTGGCTTGAAAGTAATACATACCGGTACAAGGTGCTAAAAGAAGCTTTTGAATGAATAACGTGTAAGTAGAAATCTTTTAAGAATATCTCAAATCCAACTCATCTTTATAGTCATCTTTGCACAACGTTTACATCCTCCTAACATTAAACCACTCAACATCCAATCTTTTCCCTCTTCGCTCAGTTTGAACGATCGTTCTACCACCCAAGAACCATGTGTGGGCCGAAAACAAAATGTAATTACAAGCAATGTGCGTGGTTTTAATGGTAAATTTCCGTACATTCACAATCGTGCGAGGAATGAGTTATGCCTTCCGTTACATTACCATAATGCCACAATGTAAAGCAAAGTTGTTTGAACGTTGATGAGTATTTAATTGGATTTTATAATTTCGTTAGCGTGGGTTTAGTGAACTCATTTCAGTGTATTTTATCCACTTTACGACAAATTATCAACCGGTTTTGGTTCAGTATGAGTAGAGATTTATCTTGCCATATTGTTGACTAATTTAGGATTTATTTAAAAAAAAACAGACGCTCATTTTCGAATATGTCGATTTACCACTTTCATTTATCCTTCCTCCATCATACGTTAAACCACTGAATCGAACAAAAAAAATCAATACCTTAGATCGCATTACACCGATTTCCATCACGCGAAAGCCACACAAAACCGAATATGCTAAAACCCCTTTCTGCAGCGATCGCAATTTTCCAGCATCCATCCTTCCAATCCATCATTATCATAAAATATTTATAGAAAACTGTAAAATCTACATCCTATCGCAACACCCCACATACACACACAAACGAACAGATTGCCCGTCCGTGTTTGAGCAGAAGGGCGACTCTCGTGTGCTCGTGGGCACATAAATTACTACGGAAACCATAGGCAACACGAACAGCATCGTGTACGGTGCGAACACGTTTCCGGTGTGCTATATTATTTTACGATCAAAGCATCTCGACGAGCTTTTACCACAGGGCGACAGGGCAACGCGGTACGGCACGGTAAATGGTTGGCTAAAGGATTGTTCGTGCCACGGTAAACGTTAACTTTAAGATTATCGTCTTCCTACTCACACACAAGCAAGCAAGTGACGGGGTATGACGCGGTTTAGCTGCATTAAAATTCATGCAGTCGAGTCGTGTCACTACTTACGTGGGTCGGGCCGGTTACACGTCTTGAAGTTTGCTATTATTGATCGATTGTTTATGTGTTGAACAATGCTCAACTTTATACATCAGCATAATTATAATTTTTAAGCATTCTTCGCCGTGTTGATGTTGATTAACGACGTTGGTAAAGCTGCTTCACATCTCCAACCTCACTTTACGATGAACTTCGCATCGGTTTGACCTTAACATCTTCGTGCTGTTTATTTCTCATCAATGCACACCGAAAGGCCTTCAGACAGGAGTTTGTTTTGATTAGCCAGTTGTTGTCTGGGGCCTTTGTTTAGCCAGCGTTCAGAATAATCGTGCCTCAAAAGTCTACACCGGCAGCTACGTACCCACTCCAGACTGTATTCTTGGAATTCGTTAAATATTCCGCACCACTGCAATCTGCCGTAGGATTTTCACGTTAAAAAAAAGCTACGTACGGCAACAGTATACAACTTCAGGTTCAGTAGAACGGTTTTTCCTACCAATAAAGACTCATAAAAAGGAAAAGGGAAAAAATCGCATTTGCAAAATGGAACACACAAACACAACGATAAAAACAGATAACAGTCCCTAATGTGCAATATTTATGCTCTGCTAACGACTTATCCGATCTAATCCATCAAGTCTCGGTTCAACAAATTTAGAAAGTGTGATAACCGTGCCACGCACACACACACTTACGCGCACACAGCTTGTAGCCAGAGCGTCAAACGTAAAAACCCATTATGGGTTTCACACGAATTATTTCTGGTGAATGCTAGCCGCGAAAGTAATGTTTTCACCCGACCGTATGTTTATGCAAATGTAATCAACGGCAAACATTAGGCGCTAATGGCACCCCATACACCCACGGGTACACCGTTCAAAATTATAATCGATTAATCGAACGCAATTTTCGACAGCCTTTAATAGCGCACCAGCAACGGCATTGCGCACGAGCTGGAAGAGATTATTTGAAGTTTTTTGAGTGTGAGCGCTGTACTTACATTTGAGGAAATGAAGGTAGCATTCAAAAGGATAAGAATGTTACTTGTGTTTGCGGTTGCTTGCTCCATTACCTGCTCTTTGTATTGCACACATCGCCAAATACTTCTCCAATGATTGTAGTGCTACTCATGCGTAGCCTACCCCTCCAACAACGCGCTCGCTTCTACGCAAATGTTGACATTTTCCACCATCCTAATCAATATTGCTTTTATTATATTATTATTTTCTTTTCCTCCGCCCCGCGGCAAACCTGGAGGTGCGCAAAGACATCCCACGACTGCGAAGCAACTTCAACCATTTCAGCTAACCAACTCCTTGCCTGTTAGCATTTTCTTTTTTACTTCAGCACAGTCGCATTCACCTCCTAACGATTCTGTAATCACACCGACAAGGTTAAGGACAGAATGGCAGAATGTAACGAAACTGGCATCATGCTTCATGAAGGAAAGGTTCTTATTTCCTGCAGCTATTATGTTGAGTTATTCCTTTCCGTTCGAAAGGAGTTGTTAGTGTAGTAGTAAGTGAACGTAAAAAAAAAACCTGACAGAATTGTAAGGAAATGGGAACATGGAACGGAGTTGTTTTTGCTCCGCTTTCACCGCAGGTTGTTATTCTTTTCGCTGTTCGGTAGCTCGGTTCGGTTCTGCTGCAGCCGCTGCTCCTTGTGGAGGGCCAAAGACAAAGATAAACAGCAAGTAATACGAGAAAACATGTTGGGAAATATTTATGTATGACGAAGTACTCGGGCGCTTAATGAAAGAGGAAGAAGCACTTTAGAAATGAGTAGACAGTGGAACAGATAAACCTCAAGCAATATAGGCCTCAAGAAAGGAAAGTTTTAATGTTGAGAAATGGCGGCAACATACGAAGAACTTAATACTCAATATGCGAATTTACAACATAGTAAGGGTAGCATATGCATTTATAAAAATGTAACAATTTTGTCCATAAACTTCATTCAATCTATAAGTAAGATTAACTACATCGATTTTCCTATCCAGGTATTCAAGAGATACGCAGAAACTAAGCTGCATGTCGTAATCCTGCTACTTTATTCGGTCATAAGGAACTATTCATTATAACACCAACTGAATGGCCCCTTTTGAATGATTGAATGCACTGATGCCATCTACACAGTACATGGCGTCTCTCACACACATGCTATCTCCGAAACGTTATCCCCTGATCGTGCGAAAGCCTCAACACATTCCGCATTCTATTTTTAATAGCCATCTGTGCATATACGACATCCCCTGGCACCATGCATTCAGGCTCATTCATGCGAGATTTTACGCAAATAACCACCTTCACCACCAACCAGGGAAGCGCACATGGCTAGACTGACGTTGGTGACAAATTGAAACCACCTACCTGACGTTGCAGCGTCAATGGAACGTCCTGAAAGGCGGGGAGTAAGCCCCATCATTCAGTGTATGCATTTTATCGCTCCTCTGTCTTGTGGTTGACGTTATTCTTTCTAAAGGGCTCTTCTTGTTTTTTCTCCATCCGCCGCATTTCTACGAGACAGCTCTTGCCGGTATTCATATCGTGAGGATGTATTCATTCGATCAACATCTTTGTAAACACGTTCGTTAACAACCGGCGAGTGGGTGTCCGTGGGCGATTGGTCTATGCACTTCGACGGAGAAAGGATGGCAGTAACATTGAACATTGAAGAATGACAGTGACAAGGGAAGTGGTAGGAGCTCGAGAGCGGAAAGCAGGCTTAAGCTTAACGTTCGATAGTGCCTCAAGAAAACTGAACCCCATGTGCACAGTTTGTTGGAAAAGGCATTACATTGGGGCCTCAGTTTGCATGCCCAAGAAGCAGTGGCATTCACGCAGAGATAGGACACGCTATATCTCTATGTTGTGATGGAAAGTTTGTGTAAAAAGTGAAATATGAACAGTTCCTTTAGAGATCGGCTGCGTTCGATATCTCCCGTAGGCTCTTTGCTTTGTGTACGTGAGCTCAATACAAGAGAAGCGCCTCAGACAGTCAGGACACAGATTTCCAGACTGAAGAATGAAGAAGAAGGTCGATGTTATTGATGTTGCTGTGTGACGAACTGGTAGAAGTAATGTCTGAACCAGACTACACCAGATGACATTATTTTTGTAGACGTCATGACGAGTACTTGCATGGCGTGACAGAGAGATGAATTGCACTCTATTTATGTTTGCCTCTTGGTATGCAAATACAGGTGCTGTAAATTTGCAAAACAAATTTTCTTGAAACAGTACCTGTATCGTTCATATTAAAGCCTTAACACAGACATTATAACGAATCATATCGAATCCCGGCACCCAGGTCTCGAAATTCTATAAGTATACCCGACAGACAAAGAGAGCGAAATTTACAGGCGAGGGGCATGTAGAAACAGGGGGAAGGGGTTCGGTCGATTTTGTATTGGCCGCCATAGTCGAGCGGAAGCGATTTTTTTCCGTATTGAGAGTGAGCGCGCGCAGCGCTCTCTCGCATGCCTTCAAATTACACGGGGCGCTCTCGCGATACAAAACAGCTGATCAGCTGATACCCCCTGCCTCCCGTTTTTTTCCTCTCGCGCTGCGCTGGATGCGCGGATCAGCTGTTCTTGCTCTCTCGCGTTTCTTTCGGTTTGCGCTGCGCTGTTGCCGCACTTGCGCGCTGCGCTGAACACCCCCTCCCCCTCGTTTCTTTCGTTGCGCGTTGTGCGCTGTGCGCTTTCGTTCACTTTGATTTGCTGCGTAATAAAATCGCATGCATCGAAATAAATTTAATTACATCAAACTCGTTTGATATTTTTACACTTTATTGAAACTTAAGGCACAGTTCCACACATCGCTAACCACAATCTTGCCACAAAACCACACATATTTTTTATTATAAATAATTTTAAAAAATCGTCACTTCAAGCACCCGCTTTACTGCCTGTATGTTGTTCATGTTGAATACTGTAAAAAAAGCATTGAAATAAAGCAACATAATTTACATATTCATGTTGAATTATGAAAGATTAACGCTGCTTTATTTCAATGCGCACAACACTTTATCAATAGAAAATACGGCCGAGGCCGTAATAATGTGAATTGAAATAAACAACACTTCAACACTTCACTTCAAATTACATCGAGCGCCCGGGACTTAGGCTAAAACGCGCGCGGCCTCACACTGCGAAGGCTTGAACTGTACTGACGATTTTGTGTGGTAACAAGAAAGGGAACGCACGAGGAACACTCGCTGCACTAGTGCGAGCGAGACACCGACACCAGCAAGCCGCTGCGAGAAAACCAAACTGAGCGCGCTGGCTGAAAGTGAACGCACACATTCACACATGTGTGATTGTGTGAGTGCGAAAACTGTGTAGAAAGCAAAACACGCTCTCGCCGCCGCGTAATTCCGCGTATTTCCAACCGTCTCCCCCTGCTTCTACATGCCCCTCGCCTGAAAGACGCACACTTTTACATTCTCATTGCTAGTAGGGTAATTATACTTCCAGCGAAACATCAAGCTGTAACAGCTCGGAGTATTGTACGCTTGCAGTAGAAATTATTTCCTTTTTCTCGGAAAACCTTCCACTGCTTCCTTGCTCCGTTTGTTCGGAATCAAACAACAAACCGCAACAATCACCAATGATAAGTCATTAGCATAAAAATGTATCATAAAGACATAATGGGAATGTAATCTTGCTTTACGATTATCTAATGACTTTCCATGTTACCAGGACCTTGGGCAACCCGCCGAATCATACCGAAGAATGATATGCCATGGAATGGAATGAGTCGGCACGTCTGGATATTGATTGTGTTTCATGTTTGTTTCTATGCTCGTCCGTGCTCCTATGGCACGGTTTGATGTTGGGATTTCTCTTCTAGCTTCGGTTGTGTGTGAAAAGAAATGTTTCATTTGATGGACCATCGTGCACAGCCTTTACCTGTTTAGATCCACACTTTGATGATGATGATGATGGTCATTTGCCTGCCCAGAAGTGACTTTAAAGGGCAGAAAAAAGGAATCCCCATCATCATCGCTATTCCAATGACTTGTCGATGATTGGCGAGAAAAACTGCTACAAATCCCCAGCCAACAAACCGGCGACAACACCTGGCGTCCAGCATTGTATGGGGTAAAGGCAAAAGAAGGTTTTGTCACCGCAGTTACCACCGTGCCACCAGTTCCCTGCGGACGCAATTCGGTGGGACCGAAAATAAATCACAAACACGCAACCTGAATTATTAGCGTGCTGCGTTTTTCGATCATTCCTTTGCAGCAGTTGTGTTGTGCCGTTTCACTCACCCGTTCGCTCAGAGTAGAATGAGAGTAATGTGTTTACCTTCTTACGAAAGAAAAATGATTTGAAAGATTCAGTTTTTCACGTACTGCATTACTCACGACCAGGAGGCTCGCTTTTCGGTAGGTAGGAAGCGAAACTTTTCATCGCAAACTAATGGAACATAACAACTCATGTAATTTGCATAACTGCTGATCGTTACACTTGCCTTGCCACAGTTGATTACACGTAGCTGACAACAAACTTATTTCACTATTTCTGTGATAAACAGTGATAACTGCCCGTATCTTTAAAGTAAACAGAGCGGAAATGTCCTCCACCCAGCGGTATGTAACACTACTTGCGCGTTTGGCGTGCGAAACGCTCCGTTCAATCGCTTCCATCCGAGTCAACTCTAATCAGCGCCAATTTATCATCCTTTCGACACCATCGCAAACTTTCAAACAAAATTTGACGAAATTAACACCCACACTCCACTCCACTCCGCACCATCCTGCAGTCTGTTGTTATGTTTCGGCGTCGAGTTAAGGTTGATGAAAAGCAATTATTATCCGTCAACCACAACTCAGCTATCGAGGTGAGGGCGAAGCAAACAGTAGTGGTACAGCCGGCTGGAGGAAGTTGTTTAAAACTTGTCCTTATGTTGCTTGCCGATAATCGACCAAAAAGTATTTTTGTGGGCTTTGTAACGCAGCCTTTGAGCTTTTGAACTTTCCTAGTTAAGCTATCCGGTGTGGAGGAATGTTATTGCTCTTGGGTGTGATAAGGTGTGCTTACTGTTTGGCTTATATTTGTTTGTGTAACGAAACTTTTCCTTATGTAAGTGTTATAAGCATTTAATTTTAATGTTATTTCTTTTCCAGCGTCCTGTATTGTTTCTTACCTCACACATGCTGCAGCAATATTTTTGTCATTGTTTAATCGCAACATTCAATTTTGGATCCCTTCCCTTTCATCAAACGCTATCAGATAGATTGTATCATTAGTGGAGTGGGAGCAATCTCCTTTTTATCTTGTTTTCATAATGGCACCCTACCAGTCGACTGACAGCAGGTGCTCCAGGTCGAGCTTAGTTCGGAAAAGGTTCAGCACAGCATGCGGGCAGACCAAGAACCGTTGCCGTACCGGAATCGTACGGAAAGGTTTTGTGGAAAGCGCTCAGATCTTCTGCACCACAGTAGCAGCAGCAGCAGCGCCACTCTCACAACAAAGCACCCATGCTCTATACCAGGTAATATGTCATCGTTATTCATTGTCCACCTTCACTGCTGATGTTGGTTTCTGTCTGCTGATGTTATTTCTGGACGTCGAAAGCGCCGTCGACAGCGCACCGAACGAACGTGGTTGAAGCAGCGCGAGCGAGCACAACCGCTGCACAGCCGCTTATCTGCTGGAAGATAAAATTTATGGCTCTGCTTGCCTCCGTGTTCGCTTAGATGGACAAAACGCGATAGAAAATGAAAGCGGGATGAAAGAAAATGCTTATGATATGATTTATGAGTGACGTTCGGTGTAATTGTTCATATTTTATGCCACTTTTTTGCCGCAATATATGCACCATCCAGTGAAATATGTAGGTGAAAAGTAAGAGTTTAAAGTGCACTTTCAGAAGTGGATGAAGAAAAGCGTATAAATAATATAAAATATTAATGGAAACCAAGAAAACAAGGGTATTATTGGTCTAAAATGCCATTCTAAGTCATTGATCAAATGTCAAATCACACTGGCAGGCCTGTCCCAATCAAAATTATTTTTGACCCTTGTGAACTCAAAAACACATCACTGTCTTGCAAAAGATTGTATTGTTATTTTTTTACATGTTTTCTCCCTTTTTTTTTGTCGGGCAATCGACCCTTGTCAACCGAATCAGGACGACACAATTTGTGTTTGTAGTGTTTTTCTTGCCTCCTTGCCAAAACATACCACGTAAAACGGTCCACTTGGCGGCCGTGTGCTGCCAACACGAGGCCCAACGCAGAACTTTTCTTCCTTTTACCCAGAATTATTTTTCCGCAATGTTTTCATTCCACATTAACCCTTTTTTCCGTTGGTGTGTGCTGTGTACTTTTAAAGTTCCGCATCGCTGTTGCCCGCAACACAGCTGGCCACGTGCATACACCGCCGAACCGCCTCATTTGCTTCACAAGGTACAAAATTAACCTCATGAAAACTCCATCAATTTCCCAATTGGTTTCGACCCAGCTACGCCCGATGAAATAATGATGCAGATGAGGTAGATTGTTTTTCAGTCCCCAAACCAAAAAACAAAAACCTCCAGATTTTCCTAACTGTTGGGCCATCGCCCACCAAACAAGACAACACTTGTACGCACGTGTGTTCAAAAGGGGAGAGCATTTTCGCAGCAACATAGCACGGAAAAACAAAAGATACAACTTCCGCACATAATGAGGAAAAAATATAGGATGATCCGGAGCGTTGTAACCCGAACGCGAAGCTAGCATCACAAACGGTGTTGGAAAAAAAATACAAACCAGCCGTAATAGGGTCAATTAGGATCCGTGTTGCTTTCTCACCAACCGGGAGGTGAATGAACACGTACTGCGAGGGGGTTTCATACCACCCGTAGCATTGTTTTTGTTACACTTATTATCGTATCAAATTAATTATAAATTAAATAGCCACAGCAGCAGTGTGATTTGTTTGCGTGGTTAAAGAAACAGAAAAAGGAGCTATAGGTTGATCTAACATAGTTGCATGTTTTGTTCATTGTCTCAAAAAATCTGTAAATTTGCATATTAATTATGAGCAAGTTTATTCCACTTCGTCATAACGATGTATTGATCAAGCTTCGTCGTGCTTTATTGTGTAAACACTCATTCTGCGCTATAAACGCTTTAGAATAATAAATACCACTCCTCTTAAATGCAAACACAAGAACCAATCATAGTCCATAAAACTGAAGGAAAATGCTCATTTCATCATCCATCCTGCAGGTCAGACGGCGAAAGTACTGCCCTTTAAACTAGTTTTATACAACCTTCGGTTTATGGTTATCCTGCAGGGCTAGCTCATCACCACCACTCATCGAATCGACATCGAGTGGTCTGTTATGGGAAATTAATTCAAACTCCTTCTATCCACGAACACAGCTTAGCTCATCCTTCTGGCTTACCATGGACAACAGAACAAAAACAAAACTTTACGACTGCGAATGAAAGAGTGAGTGAAAGTTCCTGTCGGTGTTCCCTTACCCCCCCCCCCCCCCCCCCCCCCCCCCACTCACCATGTCAAACGAACACAACATGGCGATGGGTACCGTTGGGCCTGTGGAATAGGGTTTCATGAAAAGAAAAATGATTACCCCACTCTCTATCCTCTATCTCAAGTGCGAGCCTCAAATGAACCGAAACATAGCCCGTACCGGCATGAAAATGTGTGCTCAGTTAAGGGTGGCCAGCATAGGGTAGGCCTGCCGCCCAGTTCTAAGCTGTTTCCTAATCTCTCAAAGGACTTAAAACGGACTGCGGAAAATTAGGCAACATACTACCCAGATTGCCGTTGAAAGGAGGTGCTTATGACAAAATAATGCTATTTTATCACGACTTCGGTGTGTTTCTGGAAGGTGCTTCAGGTACGGTAGTGGAGCAAGGCATATGGTTATGGTTATGGATATGTCTGCATTGCTTAACGTGATAGTCTGCTCCGGACGGCTTGAAATGCCCTAAAATGGGTCTGCTTAGATAGTTTCTTCTGTATTTGCTGTTAAATTTATCAATTCAAGGGTTTTTTTTGCAGTTAATCGCATTATTATTATATCATTTCTTTTATCATCTTTGATACTGGAGTATAACATTTTAAAATAAATTTCTCCGAATATCATAGTTTCACGGCCACAACAAGGTTTCTGGCATTCAAGATATCCATTTCTAATGATCAGGCAGCGGAAAGTTTCAGGATTGTTACCCAATATTTCTTCAGAAAAAAGGACCACCCAATATTTGCTCATCCAAAGTGTTTGGCTTCTGCAATCTATATTTGTAGAATTGCCATATTGAAACCTACGCCTTCAAGAGAGAAGCCCAAACAATTTGAAGAAATCTTTTTTCCCCACACATTATGCCTCAGGGCATGTGAGTTGATTTATTACGTCCAACGATGTTTTTGTTGGTCCCAAAGGTTCTCTAAATCCAAGAAAACGGCATCAGTCTTGGATCAATACTCATGGAAGAGATATTTCAACGTAAGTAAGCGATCAAGATTTCAGCTAGTCAGCTTTTCACAAATTTACTTTAGCGTACCTTATATCCTAGTTTTGCAATAATTTCTCCCTAGAAATCAACTAAAGAAACTTTACAAAAACTTTATCAAAATGCCCATAAAATGTACGTAGCAAAGCGTGTTAGAAAAACATTCCGTTTCCAGTGGATTATTATGTTTTCCCCCATGTCTAGCAGGGTCAAAGTGTCCGTCTCAAACGGAGGCGTATTATGGCTGAATAATTTCACACCACACTCTACTTTCTTCTATGGTTCTTCCTCCGGTCTCTCTCTTACTATTGACTCTCCTGCATTGACGAAACCATGCAACCGTATGATTCGCGTAATCCTTTGGAATATCGAGGTCGACGTGGTGAAGGAAAAATCCCAACCCGTGCGAACGATTTGCTTCACCTGTCAAAGTGCTGGCTTCAACCGCACTACTCACTAACTGGTCGTCGCTGCCATTGACGGTTAATGACGGGTTCGACGGGGAATGAAAGTGTCGCACAGTGTGATTTTGCTCTATTTCTTCTACCTCTTCCTCAGCAAACAAGTGAACCTTTTAGAAGAACCCTCCGAGCAACTAAATCAATCAATCTGGGAAGCTTCAACGTTGTCTCCGTGCACCGACCACAACCAACCACGCGGGCGTATTCCATCGGACTGATTCGAAAGGTTGCCACGGAGCGCAAGGAAACGTTTTGAGAAGGAACCGGCCACTCGGAATGTGCTGTGTTTTGCTCTCAGTTTCATCGATTTCATAGCGAGAGGACGAAAGGATGAATGCCTTCGTGTTGGAGAGGCTCGCAGCTGTGCCACTGCTCGGAATGAACCGAATTGGTTCGTCGATTTGAAAGGTTCATCGTTGGGTTGTAGTGACAGTTGAGTAGTGAATGAGCATGAGATGAACGTGTAGTGCAACGATGAATTTCAAAATGAACACACAAAAAGAGCAAATCTAAGACATACACAGGAAAAGCAACAAATCTAAGTTGGAGTATTTTTGTCATGTAACAAAGTACTTTCAGACACCTCAATAGTTTCCAAGAACCCTTAACGACATCCAAATTTCTTCCCCAAGATCTTTAAAAACATCTTTCAGATAATGTATTATTATTCAAACGTTTACATACTGTCATAGCGCTATCAGTCTATCACCAGCAGCAGGTGGTTCGATCATCTTGTTTAAGTTATGCATAAATAATGGGTTGTCTTCGATATCATTTCCAACCAGCCCGTGCCTTGCAGCAAACTGCTGAAAATAGCGTTTGGTGCTTCATCTTGATTGGGCTTGATGCGGTGCTGGAAATTTACCAACCAACCAACAAAAAAGAAGCAGACGGTAACAATCTCCGACTACTCGTACCCATGAAGGCCTTTGCTGTGCCTTCGCTCACTGACTAATCAACGAGACCCACAAACAACTGGAGCATGAAATTGCTTTCCGATGTTTTTCGGCAGCATTACAGCGTCTACCCAGCTTCAGTTGTTGGTAGCGTTAATGCAACGGTGTGCAAACGAGTACGCCAAGCCCCAGAGTCGAGGCCAACCGAAAAATAACAGGTAGAAAGCAAACGCACGCAACGAGTGGGTTGCACTTTCGGCTCAGAGGGTTTATTTATTCAATTTTCTAATAATTCAAGAGAGGAGCATGCTTTTCATCGTTTGGTGCGTTGTAGAGGGAATGTTTTGAATCATGTGAAAGCGAAAGAACGTGTTTGTTTGCAAGGAGGAGTATTTTGAGGAAACAAATCTTATCTTTTACGAGCTTTTAATGCATATTTCTGGGACGATATTATGGTGTTTTTTTCTTCCTTTACATAGATTCTGAAAATAATCATCATTTTAAATTGTATCTTTATTGTAACAAAAATATGCATAAGCTATGCATAATTCCTGTCAGGCTAGTATTCATCCCTATGATAATGCATCAAAAAGAAATCCATTCGTTGAATTACTCAGCGGCATTTTCTCCAGTGCATTGTATGTGTCTCACATCATGAAGTGTCTCAAACTGTTCCGTCGACTGACGTAGTCTGTTTTGTGTTTTAATTCAAAACTGTTTTGAACAGGTCCGTGTCTCGTATAATGAATATGTCCCAGAATGTCTAAAACGGCCCGGAAGTATTTTCCAGCATTTATACCATCCTTTAAAAATGCAACCTTCATCACTGCACGTGATCGGCCTACACTTTCCGTACAATAAGAAGCGATGCAAAACGGAAAGCGAAAAACTTGCATCATCTGGTGATGCATGTGTTGCAACATAGGGCAGTGGTGATGACATGGTTGATTTTAATCATTTTAAATTGCAAATTAGATCCGCGCTCCGAGCTGGAGTGGACGTTTTTGGCACCTGTGGAGGCAGTGGTGCCTTGGACAGGGAGGTACGAGCAGATGTTTAATTAAATTAAGAGTAAACTAAGCCTTGAACTGATCTTCCACCTGCTCCATCTTAAACTATAATAATCTATTATGATCCATATGATTGGCAGAAAAGTTTATCATTCGTAACAACAGCAGGATCATTTTTAACCGTGCTTCACCAAGACTGTTATTGGCAAAGTTTACGATACGCCCTTCTTTGCATTTTAATAAAAACCTCAACATCAACAATCAGCACGGCCGAATGCGAACGCAAGACCAACTTCACACCATCGCGGCGCCGTGTGCCGTGCATAAAAATGAGACAAGCTTGTCCAAGCTTGTAACACAGCTGGCTAAACGACGCGCTACCTGTCACCGATCTCCGCCCAATGGACGCGCGTTTTCCAAGGCAAATAATTTACATTTCGATGTTAACCATCGGCCATCGGCGTATCGGTAAGGCCCGCGGCCCACCTCAGGCCGACGGCCACGGCGGCTTTTTGCAAACGATTTTCAAACTGTATTTAATTACCATATTTCCATCCTTAATAAGGCAGGCGAGTAGGCCTGAAAATGGGAAGCAATCCAAAGGCTGACGTCCGATGGTACGGTTTCCACCTGTTGGATTTAATTTAACATATTTTTTCCCCCTAGCCATCGTCAAGTATGGCATCGGTTTCAGGTAATAGAGAGGCAGACACAGAAATGACACCACTGCGGTTGACCAAGTTTCAAACGTAATTAAAATGATACCATAACGAAGCCAATAATTTTACCAGAGTCTTATGAATTCAAAAATCAGCTTACATAAAAATCTTTCATTTGGATAATCATTTCTTAAATTTGTAAATTTCTTTTTTTTTATTTAACTTCAAATTTTTCATTTCCTTGATTTATATCAACCACTTAACATCTTTGTCCAGTTCGCTCCGTCACAAATCCCTCAAACGTTTACCCTCATCGCTGTGGCATTACTGTACACTGAATCAGAATTGTGTTTTCTACCGAATAGAGGAAAAACAACAAGAAAAACTTACGAACACACACACACACAAACCCACACATTCTTTGGAACTTTTCTTTTGCTTCCGTGCGGTCCCTTTCGACCTTTATCAGTGTCCCTTGAGTTGTACGCTCGACAGCTGCTAACAACTTCTAATCCCTTGATGTCCCTTGTGGCATGACCCGTCAAGTGAACATATGCTCGTTTCATCTTCATCAATGCGCCCTTCCGGTGCGTCCTTGCGATAACGTATGTTTTATTGCGTTACATTTTCCAGCAAATAGAGCTTTGCTCGTTCTGGTCCATGCTTCCTTTGAAGATACAGAATCCAATCAAAATACCTTTCCGGTAATGTAATGTGCACATGTGTACGTGTTTGTGTGTGATAAAGAGAAGAGTAAGAGTTTTAAAAAGAAAGAGCGGGACACAAAGGGAGATTGTCACACAATCGAGACTGAAACATAACAGAAAAGACTGAACACTTAACAGTCCCATGTGATATGTGCTTGGAGGTTTAAAATTAGTTTCAAAAAATCCTTTTAAAACGAATCCTTCTCTGATTTCTCCATGAATAGATCAGAGTAGAAATCAAATTAACTTGAGATAAGGGCGAATCAATCCAATTCGCTTCGTTGTTTTTTGTTTCACACAATAGACAACACTTTGATATCGAACGAGATAATTAACAGTATTATCAACCTCCAACGCGCACACCCTGATAATCCAGGAATCGGTTACACCTTTGCGCCCTCATTTTCACTGCTCAATGCAATCACGCGAGCATTCGCTAATTACATAGGCTTATCGAGTTTATTGATGTCAATCAATGCACTCGCCAATGGATGTTCCCGGTGCGCTGTAGGGTAATTGTTTTTAAACAATCAACACTCGGGTGTACTTAAAAGAAATCAAATTGGCTCATAATCAATTATTCAATAACAAATCCGCGCTGGAGCCACTCCCTCGGGGCCATGCGTTTTGTCGTGTCCAGATGAAACACATTACAACGTGTTCATTTGCTCAGTAATCTCGTAACATTCCCCGAACAGATTACACATTAACGGGTTAGGATGGATCAAACGAAATGACCTTCTTTTTAGGGAAATGTATCTTTGCACTGTGTTTTTGGTACAACAAGCATTCTGACTGTCAAGCAATACGAGCGTAGGACGTCGGAAACGGTAATTAAACTGACAAAATGATGACGCTTTGATCATTCATAACGTGTTTCCAGTTAAATCGGTATTAAATGTGACGATGCTAGAAGCAGTTTTCATGTATTCCAGTCAGATTAATATCAAGCTTCGTTCTTATCCACAAATAAGCTTTTAATGTGAATAATATCACGTCTCCATGTAAAAACTAATAAAACGAAATCAGCATAGGTCTGCAGATGGTGCCAACGCTATCATGACCATCATTAAGCATCCCAAATCGCTCGTCGTCATCCTGATGGACGTCATCAACGCTTGTAGCAATGCTTTCACCATCATCGTGAATGTGTAGTTTATTGATTTTCTTACCTGTTGGATGTGTTTCAGTGGAACTGATTTAAATGTATGATATTAAAGATGGATTCAGCAAACGGTCCTATGTGTCCCAAGTCGTACATGACATTTTATTTCAAGCCCATTTCCTGCGAGCTATGAATATATTTGCATGGATTTCACTTACATTACCCAAACCATACCATTTCTCTTTATGAATGTTTTTCCTTGATGATCTTCCCAAAATCGATAGCAATTTTTAATGCTGCAAAACAACATTTGTGCTTAAAACAATCAGAAATAAAGTCCCAATATGGTGCTACACATCCAGCCCGGCAAAGCTGGTGAATTAACACCGACCCAGGGTCATAAATAAAGAGGAACCGTGCCATAAACGAATCTCCCTATAAAGTGTCTATTAAATTGAAAAACCATGTTCCACCACTAATCCCGGTGTCGGTCATACCGATCTGACCTCGAATGGCCAAGCCAGTCCACGTAAACATTCGCTTGCCAATCGAGCACCTTTAAAGGCCGCCCAGAACCATTTCCCATCTCGGGGAGGGAATGGTGCTAAAATGTAACCATAAAACACTGATATTTCTATATTTTCTTTCACTCTCTTTTTTTTTTGTTTTTGAGATCCATCCCTACATCACTCCCCAGGTTTAGGGGGAGGACCGACCAAATACTTGACGACCATGTTACGGGTGGGAAGATTACGGCTAAAGCCAATCTTGCTGTCTCGGCTCTCTCGCCATGAGGGCGTATTCTTTGTATGCACGGGTCACTGGGAAGCTAAAAGCTGTAAACGTCTTGAAACCGTCTGCAATAACAGAAAAGGCACATGGTATAGGGATGAAGAAAGTAGGAAGGGAGGAGGAAAACATCGTACTGAAGGATCATTTGAGCCGTTTACCTCCCAAGGCGAGTCGTATTCGAGTGAGCGAAAGCTTTAAATGTGAAGCTAGTAATTTTTCACTTTTCATGCATCTGGCTCTTGTTTCATACTCTTGTTTGTGAGTGTTACATAATATAAATACGGATTTTAAGAAATTAATCAAAGATTTCAATCAATCAGAACAGGAATTTAATAACTTATATTGCAATTCTGCTTAACACGCATAAGAACTGCACCTTCAAAATGCGTACAATATTACAAATAACTATTCTTGCATCACAATTTCCAAAGATAATTATTTTACACTTTCAAACAACCTTTCAAAAATAATGTTCCAGCTTCTTTTGCGAATGCAAGTGCGTCAAACTCGCGAAGCTACGAAAATGCAAATTTAAACGAAATCAATCTACACACAAATCCTAGACTGATTGAAAAGCGGTACCGTTTCCCGGAAACGCATAATGGAAGCGAAATATAAGTGCCATATTGATAGAACGTATGCAAGACGACGAGACGACGCTGGTTCCACGAACGAGAAGTAAAATAAAACTTCTTAAGCTTTTCTCCAGGTGCCTTGGACGGGCAAAGAGGGCGGCACCGATGCTTCCTTCGCACAGAGAAGATAAAAGAAATCCGCTTGCGTATTTGCTTGGAAGGAATTGAAAGAGGATTTTTTAAACGACAAACCTATTGTAATTTATCTTTGAAGCTAGCACATTTCTATGGATCGCAACGTTTGAATATAACATTTTTAACATTACTCAGCAAAGGTACGGTTCAAACAACTGACTTACAGTACGGTAAGTTATTGCTTACTCATTGCTACCTTATACTTTTTGTTCATTTTTATGTTTTAAACTCTAACAGCGCTTTCTATCTCCGTTGATCCCCTGTCAATAACAACTCAATTAATTAAAAGGTACAAAAGAACAGAAAAGCAACTCGAAAAACAATCATGTAATTACTTTCTCGTTAAAAAGACATCAAACGGCCAAATATACGGCCCAAGCAAAAAACACATCCCTGTCTGTTACGCTCTAATTATTTCGATTGATTTCTTTACCGACTTCACGCTTCACTTTCCAGCCGTTTCATCCATTTCAAAATTACGTTGAATTATAATGCGTTTCTAAGAAGCATTCGGCAAGGTATTATTTGTACTTGCGTACAAATAAAATAGAAAAAACTCATCAATTATCATCAATGGTTTATGGTTTAAAAGAAAACGAAAGTTAAGAAATAGTATCAATTTCATGTTCAGCTTTAAAGTGATTCAGAAAACGGTAAATAAACCTTCACATTACTTCTCTTTTGTAGCCATGTGCCATCATTGCTCGTGACTGTGTGAAACAGAACTCCTTCTTGCTCCAATCAGATCCAATCTAATTTGAAGGAAATTGATTTCGAACATTTGCTCCATTAACCGAAAGGTGTCTGCTAGATCAACTGCTCACCGTTCGTATTACTTCCGGGTGTCACTGACTGAGCCATTCAACCCACCTGCAAGCTCCCACAGCCCTGCCCCTTTCTCTACCAGAATGAAGCGACAAGTTAACGATTTCTTGGTGAACTTCCGATTTCCGTCCTCTTCATTTTCGATTCACACCAACAAGCACTGGAAAACGGAAACGGTAACTGACTCTATTAATGTGTATGTGTCTGTATATCGACTGGTGTCTTACCTTTTCTTTTTCTTACCCACACGTCACCACAACCTATCACGGTCGACAGATGACACGACGGATACCGTCGTGAAAGATGATCTCGCAACCATCACAACCTTACTTTTCTTACCTTCCACCATTACAGCCTCACAACCGATAAACTCTCAAATCCATCACCGTGCCGAAGGATTTCATTTCCTGCTCTTGAGTGGCTTTCCTCCATGTGGGACACATGGATGAATGATCTTGCATCCATGGCATGCTTGGATGATGAGGAAGTAACTGTAACAGTAGCTCTTGCGTACGGCCCAATCGCCCTACACATTACCTTGCCATTTATTTGTACTCGTTGCGGAATGATGCTGCGCACAATAGCAATAAACGTGCCGCGTGTGACCGGTATGATTGTTGTACTTTTGAAGCATTAAAATGATTGATGTCACGTTTAAAACTTGAAACAAACAAAACCAGTTTCTGCAACTTTTGAGATTAGCTGTTTGATTTAAAGATGAACTTACTGTGGTTACATCGCTTTTTACTCCAAAATCCCATTGCTGTCATCGATAATGTTTTTGAATAATAAATACAACAAGCGATGCTTTCAAAATCGCTCCAAATAGCATCACTCAGCCAAGTCACGTAACAAAAGTTCAGATCCTGGCATCCTCACAAACCACCGGTTGAACTTGCGGCGCAAAAAAAGCAAAGGAAAGATGAAGTGAGTTGATGATTCAATAGATTTGCCAATGTCAAGAGCATCAATCGGATTTGATGAAAGACTTCAAACTTGTTGAATGGCTTCACCTTCGTCCGGTGGTGTACACAGTCCGGTGGTATTTGCAAGAGCCTTTTCCTACCAAAGCACGTTTTGCTTGTGGTATTTTTCATGTGGTTCTTTGCACTGGCTGGAATACTAAACACTGGCTGCCTTGTGTGGGACGTACATACAGGAATGAGGATTATCTAAGGAATTCATTTAGGCCCGCTCTTTGGTGGCTGCATGGTTGCGCCGATAGAGCTCCATTGGAATGATTTAAATTCAAGCAATGTGGTACTGTTACAGCTCAAACCCAAAGTGGCTGCGGAAGCCATTCCACTTTAATCTAACATCTAACATTTGAAGAGGCTAAGATGGGATCGTGAATGTGGTGTACGGCGTTGAGAGTAAACAAACTAAGGGTGCCAAAGCTACACTCGGGCGGTATCCCATCCCAATGTTACCCCTGCAACCTGTTACGAAACCTTCCTATCTTCAGTATCACAAAACCCCACCAGCACCAGCAGTAAGGAATGTATTTTCCGAATCGTACCGAAATGCTATCCTGTAGTAGGATGAAGTATAAATGGAAAGTCACACCAAAATATCGACCAGATCAACATCCAGTTGGGAGCGAAAATCATATTCACATCCCAGGCACAATGTTTGCCCATTCCATCCCGGCCCTTAAAGAGCGTAGGGCAAATATTTGAGCGATCATCATCATTCCAACCAGCACCAGCAAACAAAGCCCCAAACTAAAGCCTTACCCACGCTCATAGGCTTAGATGACCCTCTGAATTCAATAATACTTTTTTGTCATCGCTTAGAACGTTCCGGGGAAGGGCAGATTGAATTCGAAGGTAAATCATGCCCTGCAGCAGTAGTAGTAACGTCAACGGTATGTGTATTAAGTGTTAATATCTCGTTTAAGATACTTCTCAAGAGTATAATATTCACTATCATTTAAAGGTTTAACATTTCATACATTTTTTCATTCATTTTTTAATGGAAAAAGATGATGAAAATGGAATTTGGAATGAAATAATACGCAACGTGGAAATAATCAGTGTTTCGTTTCCACATGATAACATCAGAGTTTATTAATTGAAACGGTGACTGAAAAATCGTTCCGAACAAAACCCTTCCCAAGCCAATAAACTGTGTTCGTATTGCGTGTGATTGTATGTTCACCACATCAATCATCAATCCACCATTCCAGTTTTGTTTTCGTTTTAAAAGAATGAGTTAAATCTGCGATGTTTCATTTCAATCCCTTTATCTGCTTGTATTGCATTCGGTGTAAAGTATGTAGATGAATTATTTTGATAGATTGTGCTGTGCCATCTTGTGTCATTTTTCCCATTATTTTTTTACGTTTTATCTGAACCCCATTCCAGTTTACTATCCATCAATAAAGGATAAAAACATCATTCAAGCCTATGCTGTTTGCCTTGTGATATAATGCGATGGTTTTATTTCCGTCTTTTCGACCCTTCTTCTTCGATCGAACGAACGGCAACGAAAAAAAAACAAAGACCCGATGGATCTCCTGTCCCTTTGAAGAGTGACTCCATAACAAACTTTAATGAACTTAATAATAACTCGTACCGGGCGACTAACTTTTAATCACTTGCCACTTCAAGACCACCATCGCACGGATATGGAGCTGCTGCAACTTCTCATCCTTTCTCAAGGAACACATCTTGTCATCTCGGTCGTGTTTCGTTTATCTCACTCTCACTCGCTTCAGCTCTCCCACTAGTTCACACCATCAACAAAAGCTCTCCTTTCATTAACCTCACTTCCGAGCTTCTCCAATCACCTCCCAATTGCCCCCCGCTCCATCCATTAGCACGGTCATCCTATCACACCTGATATCCTTGAGCCTTCCTGGAAGCAACACCATCATCTTCGATCACAATTAAACCTAATTGATGGGAAAGTGTCGTCCGTCCGCTTTTCGGTGCGTTATTTAACGTGTTCCGGGTGTTCCAGTGTTCCGCTGGTGATCTAGTTACGCACCCGCCGTCCCGTCAACGCAGTCCCGCGTAAACTGCCACCATTGTTTCTTCACCCGTTAACTTGTGCCACGTGGCCTTTGATGGGCTGCAGGTGTGCCTTCGGGTGAAGATGCTTTCGCTGATGCCAAAAAAAAACAGCAAAAAATAATAACTCTAGTCCCTGGTCGATATAGCCGTAAAACACCGTTTTGGTTGGATTACTTTCTTCGCCTTTGCTTTGGGGCAACCTTTTACTCGCACACTTTTAATGAAAATATGGGCACCAGAGCCCGCAGCAAAAAGGTGCATAAACATCGGAACCCTGCCGATGATAACAGTTTACGGGCAGCGGATCATCATAGATTGTTCATTAAAAAAGGGAATGAGTTTAGCTTATGCGTTTCCCGTTAACTTTCCGCTGCCTTTGGGGAGCACTTTACTGTTTTTTATGATAGAGATCATCATTTTTTACTATCAATAGGGCTGCAATTAACTGCAAATATAAACTGAGCTCTAATTTTTTGAAATAAAAATGAGCTACAAAACCTCACTTAAAACGTTGCACCGCATTAATCCAATCCTACTCCCGTCTACCCATGCCATTTCATTCCAAGAAGTCAGTACAAACGTTACATTATCGTTACCTCGTCTCACATGTCGATTGCAGTATTATCAATTCAATGGAAAAGATCGAACATGTGGGCTGATTTGCCGAATCCAGATGCCGTCGAACTCAATGCTCTTTACATGAATCATGCAAACTTTACCTTTACATTGCCTGCCCCCTCCCAGAAAACTGAATGGGAATCAATTTATCAAATTGAACACAACCCCAAAACGGCATTGCACTTATGCATTTCTACCTATTACCATGATCCATCGTACGCTGGGTAGCTCTTCACTGCACCGTACAAAGATTTAACTCACTAAGGTTTAACCCGTTCGGTTTTTTACCCTTTTCGCTCCCCACTGCATGGGTAATCTCTTTTCATTCGCTAAAAGCAACGACGGGTACACAAAACGACGGTCAGACTGTGCAAAATACAGCCGAACACTCGCAAAGAGTCTCATTCAGCAGCCTCAGTAACACACACACACACATGTAGCCGTTCTTGATTGATGGAGCCGAAACGTGTTTACTACTTTGCACCGTCAGACGCTGTGTACAAAAGTGTCCATCATCCAGCACCGGGAACGGTCGGGCAAGTGACTGCAGTTACTGGAGAAAAAGGGGCAAATCATTGCTGCTCCTTCGTTCCGAAAATCTCTCCCTGAAAGCTTAAGTTCAGTGTACCACGAGTGTATGACGGGTGATGTGAACATTTCTCACCAAAGTCAACCTTCTGCAGAGCGCATTGCCCAAAACCAGCCATTTGCAACCTCACCCCCGGGATTGAAGAGTGGGGTAAAGTGTACTACATCTTTGCTTGCTCGTAATCACTGGCAGAGGAAGGTGGAATGTATCCCAGATGGAATGGAGGTACCGAGGAGTGTCGACCATTAGACAGGTGCAACACAAATGTTTCTCTTCAAAACAACCTCTGCCAAGGATCGGTTGGTTGAACTTGGGAGAAAGCGGTGCTAGTGGAAGGATCTAAACTATTTATTATGCTATTAAAGTTAGCGCAGACGATCGTCTTGAAACTCGAGCGGAGCTGATGCTGGCAAACAGTCAGACAGTGAATGTTGCCAAACTTGTTTATGTTAATTAGTTGAATTCAATTTGGCATTGCTTTTAATGTACGCTACACTGAGTGCCCTTTTAAAGCTAAACCACTCCAAACAAACCTCGAACTTACTGTAGGAGAGGGGTTTTTAATATTGAATTTATTAAACTATTACAAACACTACACCGTAAGACAGTTTCTTCCAATGTGTTACTACTCATAACATTCAGTTTGAAAGTTGGAAGGCATAAGCTTATGTCCCCTGATACGCAAATAAATTCTTGCCCATATACACTCACGCACAGCATTATTTACGTACGATGCGTGCGTTCAATAAACAACACGTTTCGTACCATTTGCCGTACCACACTGCCACCGTCAGCAGCCGTCAGCAACAAGCTCACCTCAACGTCAGGTGTCAGGCTATAAATTCATTATGAAGCCAATGTTTTGTGCGTTTCTCGCTTTCGGCACTGCTGCCTGTCAGCACACGGTCCGAATCAAACTCGCTCGCGTTCGCTGCACTACAGCACAATCGGGTTTTGCATCGATGTGTGTCACATTTGATTACCGGGAATATTATAACATTACCAGCCAAGCCGAGCATCCAACCGCCCTCAGTGTCACAGTGCAACACGGGATAGTATTTTGTGGACCTCCGCGTACCGCAGACCCTGTTTGCATTCTGTTTGCATCTTCACGCGTGCTACGCTTAATGCCGCACGACACTCGTGTGCACACGTTGTGTCCTTTTCCCGGACAAATTAAATATCTGCAGCCACTCTTCCCCCCCCCCCCCCCCCACACCGATACCAAGTACACAGAAATGCTTTTTGGCTGTGTTGCCTCGTTGAAATGTAATCACATAAACGGATGCTCCCATTCGCACGTGAGGCAGAGATTAATTATTCCGTCTGAAGATGGACGCACATTATCGCATAATGACATTTGCCACTGTTACTGTTCGACTTGGGGACCCGTTTTTCTGCCAACCCGCTGGCCTGTACGTTACGACTTAATCCTTATATTATTTCGTTTTGCAGGCTTCACTCATTCGGTTCCAGAGAACTCGGAAAGCCTAAGATGATGGGTTGGACTGGTTGGTTATGTCTTTACTTTAATTACCAGATAAAATTCATAGAATCCTTTTACTTGGACACGCTTCTGGGAACATGTTGCTTACATCAAACACAAAGCAGGTTAGGAGCCGCATAAAATCTTACCAAAAATCGTAATCGTGATATTATTCCCCAGAACAATCTCTTATCATGGAGTGGATTTTGAAGGTGACGTAAAGGTGATGGAGCCTATCAACACCCACAATCAGTTTGTAACGACACCCAACACTGAAAGGCTTAACCCCTTACGAGAAACCGATCAATAGTCTCCATATCATAGCAACACTTTTAATCCTTCTTTATCACAAGATGACAAGATCCTTTCAACAAGAATTTTTATAGGAATGGCTGCATAGAAAGTTGCTGTTGTCGAAAGTATGTGAAACAGTTATTGCGTATTTCATGAATCTGAACCTAAAAGAATGTAGCTACATTTCCCAGCTAAGCTCGTACTACAGTCCTACCTCTAATAGCCATACATTCCTTACACAACACCAGAAACGTCCACTTCCTACTTTTCGGTAAGCATTGCAAACATTTTCATAAGCGGATTGAAAGATACGCATTGGTAGTTAAAATAAACACATTGACGCAGCTAGACTCATACTTGTTGCTGTTGAGCATACGCTCTATTATTATGAAATTCCGTACATTCATCCATTATATTCTGACACGTGCATGAAGGCGTTTAATTTTAGGTTATTACATGAAAGATTGCCACAGTTTTTTATCTTACAAAATCATCCTATTTATGCAACGCTATTTAAGGCTATTGTGTCTCTCAGCACCAAAGACAAAAGAAATTTATACAAACAAAACAAAACATTCGCCCATTTAACTAAAAACTAACTACCTTTGTCGTCTGCAGGGCCGACAGTTCTTTTCTTCGCCAGACAATAATCCAAAGTCTGCCAAAGTCATTGCTTTTCAGTTGACCACACACTCTGACGCTGGACTTTGGAGCATTTGCTAACCCCCAGGTCAACCATTATCCCCTATCAGCAGACCGTTCTGCACACCAGACTGCTGCTACTGGACTTTGCACTGCAGCAATGCGTGTCCATCCTATGCGCATGGAACAGAGATAGTCAATCAGCTTTGCAGCGTATGACCGCTGGCAATGATTAAACAGGGGCTTGGCTTTCCGAGCTGCTGCAGCTTAGCTTCAGACTCAGGGATTATCTCGGGTGCTTCGGGTTCTGCAGCCAATGGATTCGAAACGAAACGAAAGCATCAGCATTATTTGGTGATGAGGACTGGTGACAATGAGCTTTGTGTTGGTAAAAGCTTTCTTTTTTTGGCAATATTATTCTTTTCACCGAGGTGTCAGAGTTTATCTAGGAATTGGGAGTCGTTCGGATGGAATGTACAGACTCGTTTCAAGACCTGAACAGTAATTTTATTTAAAATAAAGATTTTTTTGTATTTTTCTCATATTTCATCTGTCAGCTTAACACTAGGCTATGAGATATATAGCCCAAAAAAACATAATGTCATTACAGAATGATTTATTCGTCATACTTTCTCTCAACATGAGCTTCGTCATAAGCTCAAATATGCTTTAATAAATAAATCAAATAACAAAACAGACATTTTCAACCATTATAGAACATTTCGTCTCACTGCAACCCTTTAAACCCTTCGAATAAACTCTTACCGCCATGCTCTTTCACTTTACGCAAATCACATAAATCAAACACACCTCTCGAGCTATATTGCTTCTTTATCGGTAAGTATATTTTATTGCACTGCTATCATAATCGTATGGGCGTTTTGTCTTTCCTTGAGCTTTCCCATCCCACACCCACCATCGCATTCGTTACGCACATCGGCGCCATAATATCATACCAAACAATCACCCCAAATCAAGCATCATCAAATTACCCGCACTTCCCAGAATTTTCCCACGACTTTATTGCAATGAAATGCGCTGCCAGATAAGCAGCGAACAATCGAACTGCGAGCAAACTTTTGCGCTCCCAGGTGCTCCCGCGTCCTCTTATCCGGGCACACCAATCAATCTCAGCACGCCTCGTGGCAAATGGGCGTCTGTGTGTGTGTGTGTGTGTGGGTGTGTGTTCTGGCCCAACAAAAGGGAAGTAGCAATCTAAACAGCCAAGCCCCACCGGAGAAATCCAATCAATAAATCAAATCGAGATACACTTATACCGAGCTCCCAACGTTCGCGTTTGCGTTCGAATCATAAATCTCCACCTTTTTTAGTCGCCACCGTTTTTTTTTTCTACCTCCCTCTCTCTCTCTGTCTCTCACTCAATCCAAAAGTACTGCTTACTCACATAGGAATAGGGCGGGGGAAAAGCGGGCAAAGACGCGGTGGCAAAAATGGACTCGTTTTTCTCGGTCGTTTCCGATTCGCTCTGCATGAGGTACTTAACTTGCAGCAATCGCTTCTGATAAAGTTGGCTAAGAGGATAGCTAAAGCGCCGGAAGTAGGATGCTGCACAAATTCCCCGGAGGAATGTATCCGGTCGATCCAATAACGCCACCATGCTGCGGAAGCCGCCTGTTTCGATTGGCTCCGGCTCGGGCGGAATGGATTGGAAATGAAGACTTTTCTAATTCTAGCACAAGATAGATAGAGAGTGAGAGAGAGAGTTTGTTTGACAAAGAAACGAAAGGGAAAAGAGATAGGGGGTGAGATGTGCCACTGCTGGAAAACTATCATAATCTATTGTCGCTCCTGTTGACAGAAAAGATCTTTTATCCCAGGTTTATTGCTAACTTTTTTTCCGTCCTTTGTGTGTTCTTTTCTACTGTCACTTGCAGATTGATGACATTCATGTCAA
The DNA here is from genome assembly GCF_943734685.1 of Anopheles coluzzii. Lineage (NCBI taxonomy): Eukaryota > Metazoa > Arthropoda > Insecta > Diptera > Culicidae > Anopheles > Anopheles coluzzii. The sequence goes on from NC_064671.1 coordinate 9,035,181, forward strand.
CACAAATATTGAAAAAAGGCAAACAATCTGACAAGAAAAGCAATGGTAGAGAAACGGTCCTTACTCCTTAAGCGTGTTTTGTAAACACAAACACAAAAAGCTGTGTACTAACGGGTGTCAGTGCAATGCGTTATACAGATACGGATCAAACATTGTCAACTGCAAGGCGTCATTACTCAAATATGATCCCAATAATATGACATAAATTAATCAATCAATATCACCTCACATAATGTGATGGTTTCTTTTGTATAATTCATTTATCTATATTATTTTTGTAAATTATAGATACTTTTGCAATAAAAAGAGCCAAAAATAAGTCCCTAAAAGATTACTTAATTCACAACTAACACTAACCACCTTTACAAAAGACTCTCCAAGCCTATTCCATTACGATTTATTCGATTAAAAGTGAAAGCCATCCCCCATCCCAGCTGGCCCCAACCTGATCCCGTCACATTAACCAACAAAACAGCCATTCGTATGTTTGTCCCCTTTTTAGGAAAAACTACACACCGAACCCACAGCTTCCACTTTCACTTTACCGGTGGCACTTTTAGTGACCGCAGCCTGAAATGGGCTTCCAAACAAGTTTCAAGTGAATTACGACCACCGAAATTGGGAACGAATGGGACATGGCCCGGCACCATGTTCGCCAACTCTCCCAGGGCCACAAATGGAAAACTTTTCAACGCGCACATAAAAAGTTTCCCATCGGTTCCCGCCCAAGTCCGCACACTCGTTGAAATGGGGAACTACCTAGCTCCAGCACCCCAGGGCCTTCCCACCTCACTCAAGAAGCAGTCATTTCCGTCCATCAGCATCGTCGCGTTTTTCTCCCAGGACACTTTTTTGATGAAAACTTATAGCTTATTTAACTTCTTCGCACTTTTTCAAGCGGTCACGCTGAAGTGCTATTTTGGGGGTTCCGCTCTGTGTTTGTGTGTGTGCCCGACGTCCGTTTCTGTCACCTAACAGGACGAGAAAAGTGCACCACATGGGACTGTTTGAAGCCCGCCTTCATCAGTGTCAGACATTGTGCTCCCTTCCCTGTACTTTGCTGCCCACACCCACACCCTGTGCAAGCCATCAAGTAATTTATGAATTAATATAACCAAGAGAGAGCATGATCGCTGTGAACCTGTTGGACCTACTTTTGCTTACGACCAGACCCGCCGAAAACGGTTGGACATTTCATCGTTATCACCATTACTGAGGATGTCCCTTGTACTTTCGCGTGCTTTGGGTGAGCTGTTTATTTTAGCGTCCCCACCGATCCGGACCGTAAGGAAATGGGCGGAAATGGAAATCAAACGGGATAAGGATTTATCATTCACCCCAGTCGGGGAATGCCGAGCCGGGGCATAATTTCTTGTTTATAGTCGTCGCAAATCGTTCGCATTGCCTAACAGCAAGACAGTGGTAGACATTAAATTTGGCCATGCGAACGATACAAAGCCGCAAGCAGAGAGAGAGAGAGTCGAACACAACAGGACCAAAACAAATTACATTTGAAAAGATGAAGAAACAGACTGTGCGCATCCGTTATTGTTTCGTTGGTCGGCCGCAGTGCTCGGGATGCTATTACGCACCAGCGCTATTAATATTCATGCTGTCCACAAGTACGTCTTGGTTTTGACCACAAATCAAGATCAACCGGAGAGTACGCTCAAGTGTAATTTAATAAATTCATAAATCTTCACATCGTTTATTACATTTTAGACTTCATTAAGTGCGGATTGTTTGTGAGGGGGGAGAGTCTTGAAAAGGGGATGACTTAATTCACTGACCATTAATCATTAGCTTTAAGTACATTTTCATCGCTTTTCTACACAGATACGTTTTCCAATTTGTTTATTCATGTTTATCAAACAGTTTAAATGAAAACAGAAACATATTAAAACGATCCCTAAAATATTGGAGATAAAACCGTGCACTTTTCTCCACCTGCTTAACACCATTTTTAAGATCAATTTCCTATTTCACACCTGCTGCTAGTAATTACGTTATTGATGTTAGCTCAAGTGAATGTACAAATATAGTCGAACACGTCTTTCATTTGGATCTTTGCTTGTAGTAGTAAAAATGTGGAAAAGGGGTACTGTTTTCCTGTTCCAAACATGTTTATCCTTGAAGTTTTTAATTAGGAAGAAAACGGATAATCAGGTATGGGCACTGAAGTACCTAAATAGATGTATATACGTAAAACCTTCCAATATTTCATACACATTATCTATGACAACGAACATTCCAACTAAACTATCTACCTCAAATTCAGCCACCGCTAATTTTTCCTAACCGTTAAGCGATTTCGGAGACACCATTAAACGATACTGATCACGCAGAAAGCCCCAAGCCCACGGTACGGCACCGTGTACAGCACAACACTGGCACAAAACACTGGCCACAAAGCTCTCACGCGGTAGCAAACTTTTATTGAGAAATACTTCCGCACAACCACTCGCACACGATGGGTTTTGTCATAAATTTTATCAAACTTTGCCCATCAACCTACGAGCTAGTAACAAAAAAGGACAGCCTCTCCGGATCGTGCACGTGCAGTAAAAGGGAACAGAAAAAGTTCGCCCACCCACGTTTCGGAGCAGAACTGCAGAAAGGTGTTGTCCACCTGGGAGAGATGAGCTGAGCAAACCGGCGAATGGGTATGTGTATACGTGTGTACCTTTCCACCTACCTGACCGGAAAACGTTGTTCCTTTAAATGCTGCTTCCTTAAAAGTTCTTTTTTTATCGTTTCACTTGTTATCCCTTTTCACGTTAGCGGACTAAGAACATCGCTTCCCCCAAAATTCCCTCCTGTCTGCGTGCAGAATGTGCCCGAAAATGAAATTGAATAACTTTGTTAAAACTTTGATCTCCTTGTTTGAGCTAAGGTGGGCGCTGCACAAAATTAGGTCGATTCCATTGCCGCCCGCACCGTACTTGTTGGGCGGGTTGGTGCTTTGCTGCCCTCCTTCCCCTTTCCCCTGATCTAAAATGGCTTTCAAACGAGCTGTACAAAACAGTGGCCAATTGTTCTGTGGGCTAAAGAGCTTTCTCCTCTACTTTGCTGCTTTGAGCCTGCAAGACGAGATCGAAGTAGCCGAGAAGATACCGACGAAAAGTCTCACGTTGTGAGGCGCTTTCAAACGTTTGCTCTGCTTTGCCGCTTTTGCTATCCCTAATGTTAGCGCATAGAGCCATCCTTAGTGGGGTGAGAAAGTTCTTACCAACTACAGGAAAAGAGACACAGTAAGAACTGTGCTACACACGCCCTGTCATCGTGAGATACCGGGCCTTGGTCAAACCGAAATTAATGTTAATTGTCTAAAAGTTTTGCACCACCTCCCTCCTTTGTGTCGCAAAGCAAAGCCCCAAGCAAAGTGACTGGCCCATTCTCGGCAGAATGAAGGGGGACATAGAATTAAAGGTTCGGTTGTATACAACGGACAATAAGTTGGACAGTGGGAACATTATGATAATACGCTATGATTAGTTGGTCATCGCTAGCAACACCACGGCCACGGCACTCAGAGTGAAGATCATTTTCCTTGCTCTCAGTTCCTCGGTCCCCCCAAAAAAGTAGCTCCATTATGCAAAACTAGGATTATCACAATCAATTAGAGCTGCTGATAAAGACGAACCTTCCCGTAATGGGCCAAACCCTCCTTTTTACGGCTGCTAATTACTTTCAGAGCAACTGTACAAACTGCACTTAAATGTTAAGAGTCGTCTTTTAGGGGTGGGATATGGCACATTACTGGCACGATTGTTCCTTATTTTAGGTTTCAATAAACCAACGCAAACCAGCCATCCGGACGATTTTCAGTCCAGCTCGATCTTTCCGCTCATTCTAGCTGCAATTCTAAAGCATCTTCATCTGCTCATAAATGTCAACTTGCGCGTCGGGCGCCTCCACCCGTGACACCGGTGACAGCTGAAAGAGTTCCGTCTAAAGTTTGTCTGAAGATGAACCCGGCTCTTGAGACCGATTCAGCGGTAGCAGCTTGCGAGATCTTCTCATAACACCCCGCATCGTGTGCAGCAGCAGTAGCAGCAGCATCACAACCCTTCCTGCGAACAATTACGGTGATGGTTCCAAATAATGCAACAGCTTCCACCGCCCGCCCATGCGCATCAGTCAATCAACCGGCAACCGCGAACACAATCCCGGAACTTTAGCTGGCGCTTCATAATGGATTACGAACACGAACACGGGAAGTCAAAGTTGTGTGTTGGCTCGTTCCACGTAGATAACGCTGGCGCGTGTGTAAAGCAGGTGGATGGCTGCCAGTTTTCGGCTAGATTGTACGCTTTGGAAATGCGGAAACAGGCTCACTTTTGAGTCGAGTTAAAGTGCTCCAAATTTCTAATTAAACGACAGCGTGATGGATTCTTACACAGCCACTTTCTCACAGCGTTCAGTGCAGGGGGGGGGGGGGGGGTTTACTACTTTATCTAAATTCAATCATTGCCTCTGCTAACCCTTTGCCAGCTCTTTCCTTTGTTACTATCTTTGTTCTTCCGGGAATGGAAAAGCGGTCGACATTTTTCCATGGCTGTTCAATCAAGAGCTAGGGATGAGGAAGACATACAGTCAACGATTTCAGTCAACGAGTCATTTGCATTTGATCAGTTCTTGCCTTTCCTTCTCCGGCATTCCATTTGCATGCTTCTCTTTCATTATTAAAGAAAGAAAGGAAGAATTAACTCCATTCTTTCGTCGTATTTACGCGTGACCACCGTACACTAAGCGGCTTACTAACGCACAAAAACACCACCAAAACAAGAAACCATTTTAGAATTGATAATACACCATAAAAACGACACTCACAAACGAGCTCACGCATTCAAAGGAGACATTTTTAGGCTAAAAAATCAACGAAAACACTGTACCAAACAAACCCATGACGTCTGGTATGTAGGAAAACACACACACATACATAACACATACACACACACTCATTTAATCTACCAAGCTAAAAAGAAAATATTGTTTTCTTTTTCCCCCCTTTTTTCGAAATTCCCCCCCCCCCCTCCCCCTTGTTTGCGTACGCCTAACAAAAGGTGAAAACTCCCGCTCGGTTTTCCGGTCTTTTGCTCCATTCAGCTTCCTGACGTAGGTGTCGGACGTGAATATGGAACCATATTTATACTGGGCATGAATAAATAATGCTCCCCCCTCCCCCCCCCCTCTGTTCCGGTGCGCCCGTGAAAATGTGAGTCCCGTTTTTCATCCGACTTTCATTCCGAGCGAGTCGGCGAGTCTTGCGCGGGCGTGTATGTTCCCACAAGCGCCGGGTCAAACGTGAGTACAAGCACGCCACCACATTTATGTAGCCTCCGTGACACTTACACACACACACACGCACACACATGCCCCTTTTCTGGATACGTGCCGAGTGGGTGGGTGGGTGAGAGCTTTGCCCTACCTAGACGCCATCATGCGTCGGATGTAAATGCAAACTCTGATTAATAAATAGGACTAGTGCCGCTTTTCGTGGAGATTGGAGCGTTAAGAAAGCCACCGTTTTCCGTTCCGTTGTTTGTAACCGGGTGTTTTATCCGAGAGGGTCTGTGTGTTTGTATGAAGTCGGGATTAAGGGCAGGACAAATACTTGACCACCTAACAGCGGGGTACATGCATGGGGGGAATGGATTTAAAAGGGAGTAGCTTAAGCTAGCCGGTAGCCACTTTCCCGGAACCTTTTACATTAGGCAGTGCGAAAGTAAAGCCTTCCGAGGCCGGGCCCGAGATTAGGAAAACATGGAGCTGGAATTAATTTCTCGACTTGCCTGTGAACAGCAAATTTAACCCCACCCGGTTGGCTTGGAATGAATACAATAAGTCGCATTTAATGGCTACTTTTTACATTTAAATTACGGGGCTTAAGGAACTAACTAATTGAAATCTTCGGTAAGCAGCTTCGCGGTACCGATTAGCGAAGGTTTCAATTTCGGCATTGACATTATTTGTTATTTTTAGCATTTTGTTGTTGTTTCATGTTTTCACGTGACACAGCAAAACATTAAAGTGACACGCAGCATTGCATCAACAGTTTTGAATGAAATAATGGGGCCCTTCTCGATTCTAGTCAGCTTTTTTACATGGAGTTTGACAGTTGGAGACTGAAATCATGTAAACACTCCATACAAAACCGCACACAAAACTAGCCCTCGATTTTCAGTCTTCAGTCTCAAAACTAGAATTATATTCGAGCACCTGCTCGAAAAAAATGGCAAAACAAGGTGGTGTTTTCATTTATCCCAAGGTGCATTTAAGAGATTAGGTGGTGGAATCTACAATCAAAGAGTATGTAGTCCGGGTGATCTCATAGCATGTTTTTTATAACCATATTTGAACATTACCTTTACACAGGACGGGTGAACACTTTTACTCAAATAGGCTTCCTGGAGGCTTGACAAATACACAAAACACTCCTAAAATCTTTATTCAGAAGCAGAAGCAATAAAAATCAGCCTTCTAAATACATGCACCTTGGGATAAGCCCACCTGTATATTACACCCACGTGAGCGGCGCTCTGGCACCAATCGAACACGACTTCCGACTCGAACAAACGCATATAATTATATGGAGGTGCACTGTCAGACACAAACAAACAAAACAAACATCGAGTCGAACATGTCAGTTGATACTGTCTGTCATGTTCGATACCCACCTGTGCTGTCAGTACCTTGACTGTCAAACGCTTCATAGCTACAGGAGATATAATTCAATTCGGAACATCTTCAAATTAGTTTATGTTTTTTTCTCTTTTTCTTCATAAAGTTGTAAGCAAAACATTTAAAATAGTTGTCAAGAATGATTGTTATGCTTCACAATGAATTATAACATGAAATATACATGTTTGAAACGTATAAAACTATTACGTGTACATAATGCGTGTGTATGCACTGTATGTGTTTTGGCGTCGACGTTTGTCTACATTTTTCAATATTAAATTTGAAAGATTTTTTATGTTATTATTGATGTGAATAACTAGTAAATTATTTGTTGAATCTTCCCCCTGCAGCTGGATATTCATTTAAACTATGAAAATGCTTCATTTTCGAGATGAAATATAGGCGTATTGCAGTGCATCATGACAGGTCTATAAGACATCGAACAGCTGACAGAGCACCTATCCAACAAAGTCGTGTTTGTTTGTCTCGTTCGATCCAGATCCGATCCAGAGCGCCGCCTTAGTCGGCTGCTCGAAAACTGCTGTACAATGCAAACAGCTGACAGGCGATAATTTCAGCCTACAAACTTAAAACGGAAAGGGCCCCAATATGAGATACCCTTCTAGACCAAGCCACAATACAAAGTTTTAGTTCGATTCCAGAATAAAGCTATGTAGCATCTTTGTACTATAACTTCACACTTAGACTAATGAAACGTAGAATGAAATCAAACCACAGGTCAATTGTTTGCATTTGCATCGTCTAAGCTTCCCCATTCATCCCACATCATGCAGATAGGACTGAAACTTATACCAACCACTCCACCCAGATTGTTTATACTTTTGAATCTTCTGCCTGAACTGCAAACGAACAGAAACGTTGCACGTCTTAAATCCATTCAAATCTGCAACACACAGTCTGTGGTTTTGTACTGGCAGAACTTTTCACCCAGTTTTGGAGCAACTTGTTCTTGTTTGTGCATGAGCAAACGTCACGTTATAACATTCTTTACCCGTACCTGCTATCTTTTGCTGTGCAGTGAATGCTGTAGTTATGTTATGCAGCCTCAAAACTTTCCGTTTTGAAACTATTTGGTAGACCTTAATTCTGCGCTGTACTTTTGGCGTTCCCATCAAACTAGCTTCGGGATCTCACATTCCGTACACTTCATTGGGTCTCGGAGCAATCGGAAAGGTTTTGATGTAATTAAACATGTTTTGCACAAAAACTTTCCTCTCACAGCTGTACGGTGTGGTTATTATTTGGAGAAAGTTTCATGTTCAAATAACAAACTACACAACGGTTCTAAAGGTTTTGTAAGATGTTGCATGTCAGCATGCACGGCCGAAGCTGAGTGGTTTCACCCCATAAAACCAACGTCTGCCGTAAGACGTAAGACGCAATGTTGCGCTTGCAACCCTATCGGTGCAAATCGGTTCAAAAATAATTACCAATTACATTATCTCTCCACCGCACGTACGACCGTAACGCTGCCGAGCAACATGATCACAGCAGTAGTGCGCAAAACCCAGCATCATACTTTCATAGTTTCCACACGAAGAAACAATTTATTGCCCCCCACTTTTCCCCCATTTTGTTTAGTGCCTTTGCCCGCTGGTCGCTTCTCCTTCCCGTTGTACAGCAACGGCCAAAACAAAAACCATGAGCGCCACGGCGTACGTGCTCAACAACCGCACTGTTGTTTAAACAAAAAAAGAATGCCCCAACATCCGTCCAGCGGTGCCTGGCCAGGCAAAAATGGGAAGTGAAATGGATGTAACGTATACACCACATTGCAATTACTACGTACGGATACGCGCCGGTATGCGAGTCCGAGCGAGTCCGGTACAAGCTTTTGCGGCCACTGGGTACCAGCTGAGCGCTGAGCGAACATTTCAGTGCTGGCCAAATGCAATTTTCAGTTTGAAAAATTAACACTCAATTAAGCTTTGCTATGAATTTTATTGTGCTTCGCACAGATTGCGGGTGCGCCCTTACGATGGCGATGGTGGTTAGGTGCGGCTGAGATTTGTGCGGTGGAGCTAGCTGGCCGGCTGGTCGTCGGAAGTGGCTTTCACAACGGTTTAACAATCAAACGATAAATGGTGACGCTTAAATATAAATGTCAAATGATTGCTTAATTGCTAGTTGAATCATGTGAAAGTGTAGTGCTTGCAATCAGTTCTAGATCCTGTTGTTGATATTGTATTATATCAGTACATAAGCATTCAAACTCCAAAAAGAACCCTTTAAAAGACTAAACTATAATTGTTTAAATAAAAGTTATTTTCTACAAATAAAAAGAGCAACAGTTTCATTGCTTTCGAATTTCAGAAAACAGACTCAAACCCTCACTTACCTTTCATACAGTGCATGCCACAAACATGCTTCATCTCACATTACTCACCATTTTTCATTAATTATCTATCGATCGATCCACCGGCAGCCCGCTTTTGTTTCCTTTGTAATGAATCTCCCGTTGCAGCTACGATTCAATTCGTTTCGATTCCCATTCACTCGTCTCCATTTTCCACGCTCATCTTTCAGGCTGCCACCGATCAACGCAAACAAAAAGCCCACCACCACCATCCTTGAAGATCCGGTAACCTCATTCATCCCTGTTGAAGTAACTCCGGGCGAGCAACTCATTCCAAGCCTGCAGCATCGCTTCTCATTTAACGTCATCAGAAAACACGCAACAAATCGAATACGAAACGAAAAGAAGCAAAAAAACACACACACACAAACAACCAAAACCATCGTCTCACCTTTCCGTGGTAATTCATCTGATCGCGATTAATTTTCTCATTAAATCATTCACAGTGTCTGTTTTCGGGTGAGAAGCATCGGTTTTCCCCGTAAAACTCCATGCCTCCTATCTCTCTCTCTCCCTCCCTCTCTCTTCCTCCTCGGTAGCGGTAACTGAAACCAGCTGACGGTACGCTGATATTGACCGTCGCGTTCTTGCCTACATCGCAACAATGTACGCAGACCAGGAATGCCGTGAAGCAGCAGCCCTGCGTGCGCCATTGCGAGAGATACAATCAAAACTCGTCCCCGTCCCCCCGTCCCCCTCCGGGCCATCGATGCCTGGGGCGCGGGGCAAAAGATCCTCTTTCATGTGCTCGTCACGGATTTGTCGTGACGGTTCGTAAAATTCAATTAACTTGCCCGTTGCCCGTCTGCCTTCATCGCGGCATGGCCCGGAAGCGGTGCGTTGCCTTCCAGCGGGATCGAATGTCTGGCGAGCGGTTCTGGTGCCCGTTTAGGCGCGATGAACAGAGAGACCCTTCCCTTCGTAGCGCAGCGCGTGTTGTGCTCATTTCGTACCGGAGGGCCATTTTGACGAAACTAATTGAATGTCGCGAGTTCAATAAGGCACATTTTCAATTGAATTGGTGAGAAAACGGTCCACCGACGACATCGCACTCCCCTGGCTCTCCCGCACAGCCCCATCCCCACCTCGCCACCGTGCTGGAGAGTTGTATGAAAAGTGTCAGGCACAGGCGCTGGTTCTATTTTCGAAACATGCGATCGGTTTTAATGCGTTTGCAATTTGCTCTTACGCTTTTTCGCTTTTTTTTTTGAATGTGTGTGTAGTATGTTGCCCTTTCTCGGGCACAGATGGCATAGGGCGCTTCGGGTGACATGTACATTTCCGAGAATTTATTCTCGCCCTGCTTCGAGACGGCTTTCTGCTTCTTCGTTTGGAGCTGTGGATGAGGCTGGGCCGTATAATCTAGTAAAATGATTCGTCGGAAATGTGTGTAGACACGATTTTCCTTACTTTCCCATGCAACCAAACATCGATTTGTCCATGTTTTAGTTATTAAACACAAACAAAAAATATCATACAAACTCACGCACATGCAACTAGAGCATGGAACTGTGCTAAGCCAACCATACAATCCAACAACTAAACTACTCCTTTTTTGTGCATTTTTTTTTGTTTTCCCTCCTACCAGCCAATTGAAAAAGAAAACGCACACAGCTAAACATTTGTGGAATTAATTGATATCAATAAAACATTCCCAGTCGCACACTCGCAACATCAGCAAGTGCAATAACTATTCATCATCACACGGTACGTGACCAATGTAGGCATCGGCATCGAACCGCACCATTCTAACATGTTCCAATACGCAATGTTATGCTTCAATTGGGGGTAGGGGGGTAAAAAAGCGACCAAAATCGTTCCTGCGGCATACAGATCAAGCAAAGTGAGAGAGTGAGGGCTGCAGGCGGAGTGGGAAACGAGACTATCGTGATAGTTTGTGTTGCAATAAATTCATTTTATCTGAACCGAGCAATGTTTTAATATGTTCTGTCTTTTTGCTTGAATTGATTTGTTCGGGATGGATGGGATAGCAAAAACAACAACCAAAAAAACAGGAATGACCCATTTCAATAAAACTCGGCACAGCTTGGAAAGGGCGAACGAGGTTTGCAGAAGCTTTTGCCAAATTGCGCAATACTTTACGATTGTGATATTAGCATTATTTTCATTCCGTGGCATAAAATAGGAGATTAAAACATTTTCTGAAAAAGTTTATTGATACTGCTACAAACGTTTTAATCCAAACAATAGAGCTTTTTTTCTTAGCGATCGATAAAACAACGAGAAATACAACAATGCAAATAATCGTACAGCAGACATACGCATCAAAAAGCGTGGAATTAGCGAGGAAATTGAATAACTGGTATATACTTTTTTGCTGCATACATCAACATCAGTACACTAGAACAACAGTTTTTTTATGTTTGTTTTGCAAAAGTGCAATAACATGTGAGCTTGTTTTGTTGCACGATTAAACCCGATTGGTGAAAAGAAAACCAAAAAAAAAAACAAATGAAACAAAAATCAATACTAAAAGCAGTCACAAAAACGAGTGAACAGTTTACACAACCATTAAAATAACCCGCCATACAAATTGTAAAACAATGCTCGATGGAACAAAAAGCGTTGAAACGTAATACGTTCGGACGTCTGTTGGTAACAGATGTAGCGGCTATCTTTTTGCTAATTGATTTTCCCCGAAGATAAAACAACAAAACAAAGCAGTACCAGCGACGAGGAAACAAAACGTGGAATAAAATAAACCGTTCCTCGTGAATGTGAAACCTCATAAACCGGAGGATGTTAATTACAATTTAAAAAAAAGAGATAAGATAGCAGCCAATGAAAAGAGAATTAAATACAAAAAAACACATTCAAAAGAATTAAATACAAAGTTCCATGTACTCAGTTGTTTGATTCAAAATTCTACTTTGTTTCCACGTATACTTTTCGGGAAATAATACCAACAACATTTATGTTTGGCTACAAAACAAGCTCAAAATCACTTCATTCCTTATCCAAAAAACCATCCCAAAACGCACGTCCAGCAATAAACAAACAACAGTATGCCCAACGTCAGGAAAAATGCTCCCTTTCCCGCTTGGCTCGAAGGACACTTTGGTTACAATCGTAACAATCACTCATATCTACACTCCGACGTGATGCAACCGTAACCCGTGAAGACACTGTTTCCCAACCCCAGCACTAGTACACCGGTGCACGGCGAACCAGAGGGCACCAGACCACGTGATACCGTGCTCCGAAGTAGCATCCATAAAAATGAAATATGACGGTTGACGGTTGCATCGCGCTACATTGTCACCCGCACACACGAGGCTAACTTGCGTATCCAGCCACTACGGCGAAGCAACAGAGAGCCACTCTAACAAAGTACTGTGCTGCTGGTCGTGCGAGATACGGTGCCCGGGTGACTGAACTGACTTAAAGCGTTTCTAAACTGACAACAAACTGTATTAACTTCTGTGCGTCCTGATGGGTGGTTTCCGTTTCGCTGTAAAATCGTATTTGTTACTTATCTTCACAAACTACTAGGCGTCTCCATACCCCTTTTTTCCTCGGACCAATCATATTCGTTCCAGCCGCACACACAACCGGATGCAGCCCCATCTCGAATAGCTTCCAGCTACGCGCACGGTACAAACGGCTCTTTTCGCTGGAAAAGAAACCCCCTTCGTTTCAGTAACAATTTAATTTCCGCACGTAAATAGACCAACACAACCAACTCGGCGCATGGTTGTACAGCTCATGCATTGTTTAGCGCGCGCAAACAGTGCTACACCGCCAGCCCCCCCCCCCCCCCCCCCCCCCCCCAAGTAACCGAACCGTTCGCCCCAAACTTTCCAATTTCTTTACTCCACCGCTGTTCGCGCGCTTCGACCGTAAACGAGAGTTTGCTTAATTCATTGCATTGCGAAACAAACAGAGAGCGCGCGGGCGCCCGTTCCCCAAGCTATTACTCTAAATGTGTGCTAAATGAGCTCGTTACTTCAACGTTTCGCTTTTAGCACTATATACACGAGAAATAATGAGCTTTTTCCCTTGTCTCAGCTGCGGCTGCTGTGTCCCATCCCTTCCCCAACCAGGGCGAACTGGAAACTCAATCACCAAACGGCCGCTCGCACCACTCTGCGTCAGCCAGTGATTAACACCCCAAAATAGGTCATTCCTTACCACGGCAACCCTGACAGATTGCGCCTTTTCTCACAAACTTTTCTCACAGCCAACGCGACCAGCGCGTGACAGCGTTGACAGCTCATCAATAAGTAATCTTCCGTTGTGGAAAGATAAGCGTCAGCGCTCCAACGTCCAAATCGGACGACTTCATTATTGAAACGGACTAGCAGGGGCTTGAAAGCATTCACAAATAAAATCGTGCATTTTTATTCCCAAGCAAGCTTTTGTATACTTTTCACTTTCCCGCTTGACGCCGGAATTAATTAGAAAGCAGCTGTCAGGCTAAGATGGAACTGCCGATTGACTTTACAATTGACTTTACCACTACCAGGCAATGCTGATGACCGCTGCTGATGAATCAACAGATGCGAACCAACGAAGAAGAAGAAGAAAAAAACACCCCAAACACGTCACAAATCATGAAAGCTGTTTAATTGCACGAAGGTTCAAACTTTTTGCACGGTCCACCATCGGTCACGATTGGTGTCAACCGATCATTAATGGGTTTATGCAATTAACTGAATAATTGATGATTCATGTTGTACGTTCACGGTGATCGGCATCGATAAAAATTGATTTCACATCAATCCGAACGGTGCCGTGTCAATTGCGTTTGGGGGTAATGGCGCATTTTTGGCCCAGTTTTTTTTTTTTTTGCTGTCGTTCCTATTTGAAGGAATGTGTTGCAGTGTGGCATACAGTCACATAACTTAATCGCCTCATAGTTTCACGCAACGGTGCGGGTTTTGAGCACCGTACAAAAGTCAGAGATTGTTTCATCAGCGATAAAGCCAACCGGTGGTCACTAGTGATATTTACTGTGTTTAATCATGTTGATAGATTACGTCGCTTAATTGCCGAACCTTTTAAATCCCTGATTATTTATCACAAAATGGCTTCATTTTAAATTTCTTCCATTATTTTGAAACTGAATCGACATTTCTCAACTATTAAATCGTTATATCGTTGTATGGAACGAAATACACCTCAAAGCACTCGTTGAAAGTAGCCCACAATTGCTCTTTTATGTGTTTACAACCACTACTTCAAGTGACAGCCACTTGCTGTTGAGTGAAGAGTACTTAAAACAAGTAAACAACAACAAATCAAAAACTGTTTAATACGTTCCACACGTTCACATGTAGGTGATTTTCATAGTATCCTCTGTAAAGCGGCCTTCGTGCACCGACAAAACTCACCACGAATTCTCAATCAACTAAATTACTCAGATATGCGTCCCGAACACCGAAATGTAATTCACCACTCAAGCTGTGCAGCTTAGTGCCCCCACAGTTCGCAGAACTTTACCATGTCTGAGCGGTAATAGTTGCCTCGGAACACAACCCGTCGATAGCGTTTCTCACTTCACGGAAACGGCACACCCATCAACTTGATAGCCCGTGTCGGTTAAGCTGATATTCCAACTCGACCAACGACCGTTGGCGACCAACTCCAAAATGCCAACTTAACTGCATCATTAATTCCAATTCGAGCTTTCCGGGGTTTGGGCATCACACACACACACACACACGAGAAGCGTTGCCCGTTGCTAGTAATTTACCGACAAACAAAACCAATTCCAATGACACTGCGCTGTGAAAACGGGGAAAGCTTTGCTCATCTGCTGCTAACACGAGTCGCACCGGTGTTAGTTAGCGATTCTACTGTTCCACCCGATGCGCTCTTACTAATTCGCTCGAAACTCTGCGAACCAATTCTATCTTACTGGAAATGGTATTATACCGGCATGATTATTGTTCCGATCTTCCGAACATTCTTGCTGGTTGCATTAACGGTGAAAGCGTTCGATTTCCCGAACAGCAGACTCACCACCAACGCAACACGACATGGTTGCACTGCGTAACAGCACACATGTATGATTTTGCGGATAGGAATTCGTGTGGATCGCGGCTGTGTGTATGCTATTTGGGCACCACAAATTTGGCGGGTGCTGCAGTTTATCATTTCGGCGTACAAAACCGGGATGTGGATATAGCTTTTTAAGTTAAAATTCATACGAATGCGGTAAAATTGATTTAACTATTTTTAATCATAACTAAATCATTTAAATTGTTCATATAGTGCATCCAACAAAATATAAATTAAATTTTCATCAACCCATTTTGTTGGCCAATATCATCGAATTAATCAACCATAACATAACAGACTTTTTTTGTACTTCCCACTAGCACTGTTTATTGAAAATTCCTGCTCAAATACCATGCACCGGGGAGGTATGTCAGTTCGTTCAAATTATGACTCGACTGTTCATTTGAAGTGTTCAGCAATAAATCGGGCGGGCAGACAGGGAGCGACTTCCAAAACCCACAGTTCCAGCCATAAGCGTGTGAAGCCGTTTGATCCCAAGAGAATAATGGGCTCCCGCAGTCAGTGCTGGATGCAGTGGGAGCATTATGAAGCAATATGAAAACAATCTCCTGCGGTGTCGTTTTGCGATGGCATTGACAGTGAATTACTAACATGAAAGCTGAATGTGCTTTTTACTCTCAGTCAAGTTTTCTCCCTTTAAGGGTCCATGGTCCTTAATCGAAACAATCCAAAATTGGGACAATTTGCTATCAATGACAAGGAACCCCACCCCACCGTCATGTTGAATAATATACTCCCACCAAGGCTATCCATTCTCATGCACATCCCATCACAAATGCCATTTAATAAAGTGGGAATTTCGGGGCCACAAAATCCTCAATTTAGACCGAAAACCCTCGAAACCCTGCTCAACCCATCAACTAGACAACGAACCAAATCCGAGTTTCCGAGCATTGCGAGCAGCATACTTGCCCCTAGCCCTAGCCCTACCACCATCATCCTCATCATCATCATCACGGAAACCCTGCCAGACAGTAAAGATCATTTTTCTTCCATCGACCAATTGTTACCCTACCATTCATTTATATCATTATTGATGGTGACGAATGGATAGGTTGCCTTTTGGAAAAAGCGCTCTCCGGAAACCTCGACCAATCTGCAACCGTTGCCGGTGCGGATAATCGAACTACCACCACCTCCTGGATGGGTGGTGGAGATTGGTGGTGGAGATGTCTTACTCGGATGGGTTGAAGATTGATGATCGGGTGTTGAAATTTATTATCTCCTCTCATCCCGGCTCCGTCCATCTTGTTTGCGATCATTTTTATGTGCGATATTCAAATGGCGTCTACTATTCCTCGCATTTGACCCGAGTGAAGTATGCTGCTTGTGGAGCGGAACGAAATCAAAGGTGGCGTTGCAAATCCTTAATTAAGAAAGCTCCCATTTATCATACTTCTCCGATGTCAATGAATGTGATGTGATTGTTTATTATGTGCCGTACTGAGAAAATGAAGCAAATAATTCGATCTCTATAAGTGTATCAATTGTAAGGTTATATGAAGAATCGGATTGCACTTTCTCAAAAATCGAACTTCCCATCCAACTCACTGTGAGTGCACTCAACCACTGAAAAGCCCTTGTAGGTTGCCCTTTTCCCAGCAATCGCTTGACTACACAAAAGCTTTCAAAACTCACGAAAACTTCAGCAAACTGCAACCGACTTGCTGCCAATCTTTCAAGCACAATTGAAAAGAAGGTTTTATTTTTCAATCTACTCTATGTTTCCACCCCACTGCTCGGCGGGGTGGAAAATGTGAACCGCAACGCTTCAATGGTTCACAATTAACACCCCCACTGTGTCTGTCTAGACCCTGGATGCGCCCCAATGTAGTCTTCTCATGCTCATCGATTGCAACCAAAAAAAAAAGAAATGATTTCAAAGTCAAACGAAGAATCTACCCTGCACTTGGTTCGTGGTACAGCCGCTTACGCTTGTGAAGTCGCTCGAAACTAAAGACTATTAGCGAGCGTTCGAACGTTCCCTTCTCGGAGGTGGCCGCGCAGCCAGCCGAACCGGGCCGAACTTTTCCACCGTTTCGCATTTGTTCTGCGAAGATATTACTACATCTTTCACGTCATCGGCAAGCAGCTCTCAAGATAATTGCACCGAAGGAGCCGGAAACCCCTGGAGCAAACTGTTACGAAACTGGTACCGGTACTGGTTGTCATGTTTTCTTTTCGTTTTATTTCCTACAAAAACCTAACAGGGGCAAAAACTGCGTTCTCCCAACACAGCGCCACAAACAAGACAAAGAAGAAGGTAAGGGAGTTGTAAAGCTCTTCTTTAAGCGCAGAAGAAATCGTGGCCCAAAATGTTACCGCCGAAGAGATATGGGCAGAGATAAATGGCATGATAATGAGATCTAATTAATTCAAAACCATGCAAATTGCACAATTTACGTGTTTTCCGGCGCTCTGGAATGGGAATGACGATAAAATGCTAAAACCGTTGTTCGGAAGGATACTCATAAATATAGGTTGAATACTCTCTTTTCCTAATTGCGCGTATTTTTGTTCTAAATCTGTTGGATGTCGGGCAATGTCTTATTTGGTTGAAGCTCGTTTAAATGGCATTTCGATTTGGTTAGTTTAAAATTTTGCTCTGTTCTATACTATAGTCCCTACAGTCCTTAGAAAGTATCTCACGTTTCATTCCATTTGTGAAATCCTTCTTTGAATTCTCACCCCACGGAGAGCAATCGGCTGTCCAAAAGCCTCGCCTCTTTGTTGTCAATTGAATTAAGCAGACATTTAACAAGCAACTCTTTATGTTTGAACAACAGTTTTATGGAAGGGTTTGCTAATGGATTGGATCTTCTTTCTTCTCTGCACAACACGACACAACAAAATGCATATTAGCAAATCCAGTGTTTTCGAAAACAATAGCCATTTATTGCAAAATTATTGAAATTCTTTTCCATGTTAATTATTGTTGTGAGAGTGTTTCAAGAAGCTTCAGAATACTTGACAAACTAATAAATGAATGATACTAAAATTAGAGTCACATTGCTCACCACAAAATCGTGTCAACGTTCAAAAAACATATTGCATACCTTCAGGCGCTACACTTCCAGTAGCTGTTTAATCACTTTCTGTTCATTTGTTCTCAATGGATGTGAACAATTGCTTACATTCTGACAGCAAACCAAACAACCCACACGTGTGTCAAGTATTTCAATTTTCTCCTGCTCGATTTTAACATTCTTCCCACCCGCGTTAATGGACTTTTCATTGTGTGCCAATCGCTCGATCGCTACTAATAATGTGAACGAATTTTTTTCCCTGTTCATCCCAGAGAAAGAGAGAGAGAGAGAGGGAAAACAAAACCATCAGCTCCATCACATCTGGGGCTTAATTTGAGCGCCTTCCCACAGGATAGACAGAAATCGTCAAGACATTAAGACCTTCTGCGACCTGAAAGCATTCCACCGAGAGCAGGAGAGTGCGCTCAAGCAAAACCACAAAGCAACAGCATACCCAAAAAAAAAAAGACGCACAACGAACGCGCCACATTCTCTGCACTCAAATTCATCTTTTCAAGCTTTTGCGAGCTCTTTTCTTTTTTTCTATTTTTTTGCTCGACACAAGTGGTGCCAACCCGGGTCCCGGGATGTCTTTCATCTGTCAACTGCAGGATATGAACGTCATAGTCCGTGTTCCCCTCGGTCGGTGATGACATTGAGCCATTTGACTCCTCTTTCTCCTGCATCGCTCACACTTACCGCTTACCCACCCTTAACAAGCTACCGTTTGTTTTCCATGCCTCCGTACCGCACCGCTACACCCGCTTCGTATTCTAGAACATCTCCCGTGGTAGAGCGGTAGCGGCAAAAAGAAAAACACCTTCCATCTCAAAAGTCCCGTGCCGTCCAAATTCCATCACAAAACTCTAGATGATATAAAAGTGCGCACCCTGGGTAAAAAGTGAGCAAGCGAAAATGACCAGGTAGAGCCAGAAGAGCACGGAGGCTAGCAGCACGGCGGAGGCTTGAGAATGGGCAAGGAACAACATAGAAACGAAACATGAAACGCAACGAGCAAAACAAAGCGTTAGAGCAAATATCGCCTTGGTCTTGGCCGGTACGCCTCGGTGTGCGCCTCTTAAACCCCGGGGTGTGACATCCCGGACAGGGGGGGAGCAGGAGGCACAAACGCTCGCTTGGAAGGCGGTCTATGACGAGTTCATGTTCCACTTGGAATTTGTCCTCATCCCGGTGATGAGGACGTCATCTGGCAACCTCTCAACTTTCGCTCTTTGCGGTCTGAACCGTGAAAACCTTTTCTTCTCCCTCCCCGGTACCATCCCGTGCTGGGAGAGGACAAAAAAAACCCCCCAGTGCCAGGAAAAAGGGAATTAATAGTGTCGGAAAAGGTTTTCTTTTTTGCTGGCCGGTGCTGGCACCCCTGCAGCAGCATCATTGCAACGAGCATGAGCCCCTTTGGACGGGGAATGTCATACGGGGGGGGGGGGGGGCTCTGATGCAAACTGGAACTTGCAGCTCGGGAAAACAAAACAAAAACGCCCGTTTTTAAAACACGCTCATCGTTAGATGAGCAATGAAATGGATACAACCCCGTTGCGGATGGGAACGTGCGCATATGTGAGCAATGAGGATGCCGAACGTCGCCCTGCCCTGGGCAGCACAGTTTAAATGACACATTTGCTAGCCGCAGGACAAACGGGTTGGTTCGCTGTTTTCGGGGTTTAAATTGGTTCAATATTCAACCGTAGTGGCAGAGTAAAATGTGGATTTTTTCCACAGTCATTCGCTCTTTCTCTCGCCTCGGTTCTCTAACTAGAAGACTGGAACTGAAATTTCAACCCGAAACCCCGATTGCAGTCACGATCGTACCCCCGGGGACTGCTGGAACACGTTTCATTAGTGCATGCTCAAATTATAGTGTCATTAGATTGCTAATTGATTAAAAACGGTTCCGGATCGAATCGCTTCAAATCCCGGTCCCGTCGCACTTTGAGCATCCTGCCTTTTTTGTCTTTGCTGCATTCCCTACAGATACGCCGTAGCGCTGCGCTATACGTACCTTATTGCATTATGCAAAAGCTTATTGCCAATTAAGCTCACATCACCGCCACACAACGCACAGTGCTTGGTTTAATTCCATAAATCCCCGCTCTCACAATTTACTCCCAAGATGAGCGATTGATCTTTAGTTGCTTTAATATTATCAATAGAGCGCAAGACAAACACCATACGAACACGCACAGCTCGCATATGACCGTGAAATTCCAACCCCGGCCTCGGCCAGCCAGGTCTCAAAGCACTAACAAGTGGATTCTAATTAAGTTCTTGAAATTATCCTCCTGCAACTACGGTTGCTCGGTGAACCGGCAACCTGAATGCCGATTCAATTTATCGATTGCTTTAATTATCACAACGAGCCCCATCGGAACCCGAACCCCGGAGCCCTTGGCCGGACCGGATAATCAGCGAATTTTGGTATGGTTGCGCCGGTTCGGTGGAAGAGCTGATTGAGTCAATTTGGTTGCCCAGAGTGGGTGTGTGTGTGTGTGTAGTGGATAGTGGCGATGAACTTGTTTGTTGAGAGTGGTCTAGCATTGAATTGAATGTGTGGCATGTGGGATCTTTTTTAATCAATACTTTAAGCAGTCCAGTACAACGAACCCTGGAAATGGTTGCATTATTGAACAAATGAAGGGTAAAAATGCAATAATTGTTCTTGGTAGTTAGCCACTCAATAGTAATTTAACAAATCTAAAAGAAAAAACTCTTGAGGCCTTTTAAAATATCATAAATTAATCTAATCCTTCAACAAATTTAAATTTACGTCAACTGAAACTGTCCAAGGGCGTGCACCGATTATGATATATTGCATACAATCAGGCGTTTGGTTTGTGTCTGGGGAAGTTTAATAGATGGCGCTGTCAACCAGTGCTACTCAACCAGAACAGTCTACAAATATCTAAACATCATCGATTCCCCTCAAAAGCTTACAGCAATCAAAAACATCGCTTTCACATACACTTCTAATTTTTTATTTCTCGCATAACATATAAAATTCAATGAAATGCTACAACAGATTTCATAAACAAACAGTTTAAACCATTCATATCGGCGCTTACAGGCTAGCAGCTAGCGAGAGGATTCGCAATCACTCTCTCGTTCGATTTTCTACTATCTTACTAACCGTATCGTTTCATTCACAACGCAAAAGAGAGGACGGTACCGGGAACGAACGACCTACAGAAGGCAAAACGTAAACGAATAAAACTCATCTTACTCATTAAGAAATACCATACGTCTAAAAAACCTCGCGCTGTGCAGCTGCTGCACACGCCGCCCTCCAGCAGCACACGTGAGTTGTGTCCTCGATTCCTTCATGGTTTAAAATGAACAGTACGAAATAAAAGAAAATGGACGAATTCGACTCTGACCTTACACGCTAGAAAAATACTAAAACATCAAAGGCGTTACGCTAATCAGCTAAGAGGATGGATTAAGATCGTGCAGATATCGTTGTGGTGGTTGATAGTACTAGCGCGGTTTTCCGTGATCCGTGATGATTGCATGATAAATATACCCGGCGCCATTTTTCAGACAAGGGTTTTGCACATGTAAAGCGCTCGAGAGAACAATGTTTACACCTTCATATATTGTTATAATGTTTGATAAGGCATCTGGAGTGTAAAGAGTCTTTAAAAGGGGAGGGTTGCAACGATTGCTCCCGCCGTGGCGTGAATGTCCTGGAAAAGAATACCGTTTCTATTGCCGAGCCTATCTAAAGGGCAGCGAACGAAGCTGAATGAATGCATTGCTATATGGCTATTTGAACTGTTACTTGTATCGATCAAGGATTTCCATTTGTTTCTTTGCAAGCCGAATGATTTGAACACATTTTGTTTTGCAGATCTGCATCCGAATGGACGGACGCATGGAGTCTAGTAGATCCAGTTTACCGGGACCCACTGGTGCTCGTGTGACAGCTGCTCTAGCGCTTCCGTCACCTGGCGGAATGTGTCATCGAAGTCTTCGTTCACAATGACCATGTCCAGGTACTTGTCGTACTTTCGCTGGAGCAGTGCACTCTCCTCGACCGCCGATATCAAATCATCGTCCTACGAGAAGGGAAAAAACCATTATTATCCGATGAAACTATATTAAACCACACAACAATTTTTCGATAAACATCAAATCACTTATGCACGATCATGCTGGGACATTTGAATATTACCTCATACAGCGATGCCAACGATTCCAGAGTCTTTGCACGACGGGAGCTGAAGCGTATAGAGCTTTGACGATCAAACTGGAAGCATGAACAGAAAAGAAACATACCACGACCACACCAGAAAAGCGAGCAATTAGTTATCATGCAGCATACAACGACACACAGAAAAACGGTACGTGTTTGTGGGTTTAAATATGTTTTGTTTGTAGTGTTGCGTGAAACACATCCATAAAAACACAAACATTCAAACTTTTGCTAATAGAAAAATCGATTCTTACATGCAAGTTCCTCGTCGATCCACTGGCCGATCTGCGCTCGGAGTACAGCAGCTTTAGCTGCTCCATTCCCGGTGCCGCAATAAACAACACGAACGGCATAAACTCGGGACTGTTGTGCAGAGTCTTCAGTGCTGCCGGTGAACAATCTAGTACACACATTTTACCTGAAATCGGGATGGACGCCAGTTAGCACCATGATTACACAGATCGATCACCAAAATACTAACCTTGCCGGATAACGTCACGAATCGAATCCAGATGGGTACCGTACAGATTACCATTATGCTCACCAAACTCCAAGAACTTGTTCTCCCGGATCTCTTGCTCCATTTCTTCACGATCGGTAAACCAGTAGGCCTTGCCCGACTCCTCCAGCGGTCGCGGTTGACGTGAAGTGTCTGTAAGCAATGGGCAAAGCATATGACAGTTAACATTATGTTTTTTGGAGATCCAATGAATCATATGTCCAATACATACGCGGCAGTACTGATCCAAACTTATCCGGATCGCTGTTGATCAGTCGGTTCTTTAGCGTTCGTCGTCCAACTCCGGCCACGCCCACCAACACCAGTGTCTTCCGCTTGAATGGTGGCATTTTGGTAACTTCCTCGTACAGCATCAGATCCGCCTTATCGAACTCGCTATTCTGCTTCGTTTTGTACAGTATCTTTCGCTTTTTCTTTGAAATCTGCAAAGAAATGACACGCTTTAATAAACTTCTTTGCTTCTCATATAAACACTCCACGCATTGACACTTACCCTTGTTCCACAAATGCCTATCTTATGCACGAAATCTGCCTCCGGAGGTACGTACGCCTGTCGGCGTTCCTCCAGCTCCTGGGACGGTATGAGCCCCGTTGGTCCATCCTCTCCCGCATGCTTCGCCTGCCACCAGTTTGGATCCTTCACGTTGATAATCTGCAGTATGTCACCGCGCAAAAACGTCAGCCCAATCTCCTTGCACGGTAACAGATTGTCCTCATTTGGGTCGTAATCGAACAGGGCCCGCATATAACACTGAAAATTGAGTAACAATCGAGAGCGTAGAACAAATACGATTAGAGTAAATTGGGAAGCAACACGTTTTCTGCCAGCCCTACAAGTATCCTATCAACTAGCTTTTTTGGTTTATCTGTGAATGTAAGTCCTGAGTATGGCTGGTGCTAGATCCTGCGCGACACTACATACTACATTGTACATACATTGCAACATCGATGAAGTGCACTTTTAGCGTGGCTGTGGGTACAGAACGGGTGCCAGAGACGCGTGGTGAGACTTCCGTAACGACAAACGTCCACTCTATAGCTTGTTAGGAGGTCTTTGCTGACGTTCACGTTTGAACACATAAGGCAAACGGAAAACATAACTCAAATGTAAACACAAATTTCAAACTGAACACACAAAAGCAGCCAACAAACTGATAGGGAAAATTGGCAAATAAATGCTTCCAACTCACAAAACTAAAACCACACTTCAACGAATCGCAAACGCTGATCTATTTAAACAAGGTTAACGAGAGACAAACAGAGCAAACAAACACACACAAAGGAAACCAGTTAGTACAGCGTCGGTGCCACAAGCACACAGAGGTACGAAACTAAAAGCTACAGCGTAACTAAACACTAACTAAAACTTAAAACCAATAAAGAAAAGCCAGTAAAGGCGTAAAACACTCCACTTACCGTCAGCTTCTTGCCCGAGTCTAAATTTCTTCCATTCTTTACCTGTCCACCGGCCATGGTGATGCGGGCAGATTTCATCTCCTCCTCGACGCTCGGCCCAATCTTCAACGTTACCGACTCCTTCGCGACCGAGATCTCGCCCTGCAGCTCCTCGGGCGTGGTCACGGGCACCCCGTTCACCTCCAGTATGACGTCGCCCGGATGGAGCAGCCCCTGCCGATCGATCATGCCGCCCGCGATGATTCGGGCCACCACCAGCTGATTGTGCTCGTCGACCTCCACCGTCAGGCCGAGCGGTTCGTCCGGATTTCTCCGGATCCCGACCATCTTGATCGTTTCCCCGGGCATATCGTTGATGGTGAGCAGCTCCACACCGGACCCGTCGACTGTCTCGCTGGATGGGCTGGCCTGGTGGTACTGACTGTTGCCACCCGGGCTGGACGTGGCGGACGTGGGGGGATGCTTTAGCTTTTCGAGCTGCGTCTCACCGATCTCGTCGTGCGCTTCGAGCAGGGCGCGAAAGTGTGGATAGCGGAAGATGCGAGCGAGCTCACGGGCGTGCGGATTCCTCGACAGGCTACAGCGATCGATCACCTCCTTCAGTAGGGGCGCGTTGTCCACTCGCACTGGATGCAGTGGCGCTGGTGCTTCCTCGAGTTTGTCTTGGATCTGTTTTCGCGGGGAACACACAAGAAGAAGAAAAACACACCTTTTAGCACAATCTGTAAAGATACTCACGAACAGAGGAGGGCGCAACTGAACGCAGCTATGCCGTGTGAGTGCAATCGTTGTACTATAGTACCATTCACTACCAGAGCCGTCGATCAGCCCCACTACACGGGGTGGGTTTTCGAAGGTGGGATAAAACCCTCGTGACAACACACAACCACTTGCTCACGATTTCGAATCTTACCGTGCGCTTCTATCAGTGTTTGTGTGAGAGCTTTCTGTATGATCAAGGTGACGCAATGTTGTGTGGTATGCGATGCAGTACACCGTGGTGCCCCACCTAGTGCGCACATGTATCCGCAGCGACATGTGGTCGCTGATCACTCAAACATACGCACACGTACGTGATACGTACGATCGAGGTTGTTTGGTGCGCGTAGTGCAATTGACACACTCGTTGCCCGAGCACGCGCTTGTCAAAGACAGTTCCAAATGAATCGTTTCTAATTGGAGGCGAACAGAATGTTCGCGAGATGGTGGAACGGTGGAACACGGTGGCACGGATCAGTCGCTCAGAACGGAGTGGATGAATCATACCGATTCAATTGTTTTGATGCAGCGGTACTACACTTAATCAACAGTAGAGAGCAAAAGGTGACTCCCTACGTGCTTCCCTCCCCATTGAAAGCGGGAATTTCGCAAAGTAATGTAATATCGGTGTATAGGAATACATTGTCACACCATCTCTCGGAAGCACGTTGCAAATTAAAAAAAACTGTATTCTTACCAACCCCTGATGGTCCTGAACACAGTGAAACAGGATAACTCCAAAGCTGCTAAACCTCTTGCAAACACGCCCAAACGATAACTGAAACGTTTCAACACGATGTAGGGTGATTTTGTGCTGTAAGTGCATCTAAAATCATACAATCGCACTCCAATGTACATGCATGCAAATGTATGTTAAATGGCAATTAAACACGCTACGAGGGTGAAGGGAGGGTTACACCTAACTTCGAAAACAATTTCAATTATCATGCCAATCGTAGGTAAGGGCATGGACATTTACACCGAAAA
The DNA here is from genome assembly GCF_943734685.1 of Anopheles coluzzii. Lineage (NCBI taxonomy): Eukaryota > Metazoa > Arthropoda > Insecta > Diptera > Culicidae > Anopheles > Anopheles coluzzii. The sequence continues at coordinate 9,061,205 of NC_064671.1, forward strand.
GTTTTTGATTTACTGCCTCATGCTATGTGTACTTTGTCTATTGTTGTTTTGGATAGAGCATAGAAAAACAATGCTCAAACTAACTTTGAAGCAATGTTGAACAACTGTGAACGAAGACTAGCAATGCAAGTTAATTAAAACTTGTTTCTATGAATGTTTTTCAACATTACCGTAGCAACGTAGACCGATTATGGGACGAGGCGATAATTTAAATACCCTGAGGAAATAGACAATTTAAAGGGCTCGGTACATCATCTTTAAATCCCCACAGAAGCCGGAATATTAACACATCATTGTCAGTCATATTCATTAACTCTGGCTCGACGAGTGATGAATTCCCGTACGGGTAGGCACTTCCGCTCGAAAAATCCGGTCGGAACATTATCCTAATTATTCAACACCACGCACCCTTATTTTAAAAATGAAAGCCAGTGCTGAAGATGTCTAAGGAAAGTCCCAAGACAACACCTGATGAATCTTTAGCTCTTCACTATTCCCTTCACATCTAGATTCATATTTTAACACCTCTCTTCATAATTTGTTACATGATGGTTTATGCTTCGTCTGCATCTTCGCTCGAAGAGGAATGTAAGCAACCATGCAACCTCTCTCACTCACACACCTACAGTCGCCCCTAAGCTGGCTGGCAAGTCACTATTCCTAATTTCTTTGACCTTCCACGCTTCCGCTTTGTGATGTTCCTTCGCTGCATCGGCCGAAAGATACATTAAAAGCGCAGACGAACAATTCATCCATCCCTCGGTGCACGAAAAGAAAGGGAATGCGAACAATGGAGCTCCAGCGACGCTGGCTTCGGTTGCCGAGAGTTTGCCCAAGGAAGGGAACAACTTTTGATACTTGTATGCGCTTTCACTTAAAGGGCCCAATGCAAACGAAAAGCTCCCCCTACTCTCCACCGTACTGCCTCTTCCACAGAAACACAACACCACAACCACTCACACTCGATCGAAGGGATATTGCTGATCTTCCCGAGACCTCTCAACTGCTGCCGTGAAAGTCTGCCGGAATGATCTTCCGCCGTATTGTATGACGGATGACGGTTGTAGAAAGCACAACAGCTTCAGCTTCAAAACGCACACACACACTCAGCCGTACTTGCTGCGTTTCGCTCGACAACCTACCGGGAACTGGCCTTTCCGGCCTGTCCGGGGAATAAACTCAACGAAGACGGGTTCTTGGCCCGCTCGTGCCAGGTTTCTAGGTCATGTCTGATGGAAGCACACTCCACCCGTCAGGGGCGGTTTACGAGCTTCGGACGAAAACACCACCACCACCTAACCACAACCCCAAACCTTCCAACTATCGACCAGACAAACCTCCCACCTTGTTTTATGACTTCGGGCGGTTGTATTACGTCCGATGCCTATCTGCCTATCGGTGTGATGCATCCAATCGGCTAGGGGCGTTGGTTGCGCGAAGTAACCGAATCGTATTTGTTTGTGGTGTGTGGGGAAGTCACTCCAGAAAGTAGCGTCACCATGGAACACGTTCCATGAGCGAGTCGTTTGTTATTCTGTTTGTGACTGTCAACATGAAACGTACCAAATAATGAACATAACTGACTGGCAAAGATACTGGATCTAGGTTTTGCTAGAAATCAAGAACCCAAGACACCACCATTAACCATGAACCTGCAAATAGGAAACCCAACAATCCCATTCCCAATGACTCGCTCTCGTAACGGCGCGTCAAGGGTAATCTCGCACAAGAACGCCATGCTATTCTGAGCTCCATTTAAAGCGCATTATTAAGTAACAAACCAGTATGCTAATGCACCGCAAACGGTAGAACAACAAACGGCATTAATGCGACGCTGATCGTTTACACCGTGGTGCCGTTGCCTGTAGCTGGGGGAGCGACCGGCCGGTGCTGACGTACGGTGCTGCTAATTGAAAATGCAGCTGAATTCCATTCTCCTGGCGATCGGTGGTGACTTTACCACACAGCATAACCTCGCGCCAATGTCTTCACGGTGCTCTATTTACGCTCTTCCCTTCTACCTGTGGGCTGCAGCGATTACCTATGCATTTGAAAGTGCCCACCGAAGGATACCGTGCGCAATGTAGAAAGGGATAACGTTCTGTCGCCCGAAGCTTTATGGCAATCATATTGTTGTCCGGCCACTTCATAGAAGGTCATCACGTGACGTCAAATTCAGTTGAAATAGAGTGATTTGTACAACAGAAGCATAGTAAGTAAGAACAATAAAATGTAGGTTATTTTTATCGTCTCTACCACAGCACGACAAACTCTTTCAAATTCCACCACACAACAGATGTTTCAAAAGAGATGTCACCTCATAGATAAGAACACCGTAACACCTGAGCGTGTTTCTCTTGCTGCTCCGAAAAGGTAACAATGCAGGTCAACGCTCCCTAGATCTTCTGTTTTAGGCACGCTTTGACTCCCTGAAGGAAACCCCTAATAAACAACAAACCAAAAAAACACAAGAAACACACACGTTGTAAAGCATGGTAACGAACCGTAAGTGAAGAAACTGGAATAAGCTATGCTAGAGAAAGTCACCATAACGACAGAATCGTTTCTTCACCGCCCGCCAGAAGCTTAGGGGTGAATGAACGTTTCGGGTGGAAGGTCACAAAAAAAAGGGAAGACTAGAACCTTTTTTAAAACACCCACGAACAAACACCCCAGCAGTGAAGGAATTCCTACGCTTGAGTGAGCGCGTGAGGTGAACAAAACGAAAAGAAGAAAGAACAAAAATAAACAAAAATACGAAAAATGAAGACACGAAGAAAAAATAACACAAAAATAACTCATAATATTCGATACGAGAAATCAATAATTTATTGATCACTGTGGAATGTTTAAAACAAAACGTTAGCTGGCCACTTCCCTCTCTTTGACGTTGACGAGGAGACGAACCTGCGCCATCGCCGAAGAAGTGAAGTCACCGCACATTAAAACTGTCTTACGAGCTATTTTTTACGGTTACGAAACTAAACGTTTAATAAAAAAAAAGACTGCTTCGTTTTCGATTCGGGTCGGTTCGAAACCAGGCACTTCTAATTCTGCCCAGCACTAGCACACAAACACACACCTGTGCTTCGATTGTTTTGTGCGCTTAACTAATGATACGTTTTCCCTTATCAAGACTGGCGGTTGGTCGTCCTCGTTTTTTTCAATTTGTACGGAGGGTTGTGTCGCTTTTGCGACGTGGACGGAATGTACGGACGGCTAATGTCGAACCATTGTCGGATAGATGGCTTTCTAAATGAATTTCGTGTCGCCGACCGGCATAGTCGAGACGGTACTGTGCGGTGTCGTTGGTCGCGAACCGGCCAGCGAGTGCGCTACGGACGCGTTCAGCGATTGCATCGTACCCATTCGCAGGTGCGCCAGATCTTCCAGCTTCGTCAGATCGGCCAGCTCCAGGTAGAGTGAGTACACCATCAGCCAGCCGTACAGGGACGCCACGATGATGACGCTCCAGATCAGTGTGATCAGTATGTTGTACGCGAAGATCAGATCGTTCACGATCGAGAAGAACAGGAACGCCAGCAGCCGGAACAGCGTAAAGATGGCAAACGACCACAGCCAGGGGACGATCTTCGATTCGTACTCCTTGCGCAACGCGTGCACCAGCATGATGCTCGTCACCAGCACGACCAGCCCACCGATCAGCGAGAACAGGGCGGCCACCATCAGCGCATTGCGCACGTGCACATTGCCCACGTACACAAACTCGTACGAGATGATGTAGTAGCCGTAGTGGGACGAGCCCGGCGCTGCCAGCGCCAGGCAGTAGATGTCAAACACGGCCGTACCGATCGTGAAGATCGCCACGAAGATCGAGAACAGGCCCATGATGAAGGCGCCGCGCTGAATGTCCAGATATTTGTTGTTGTGCAGGAGCGGCTTTTGGTACCAGGGCACCATGACGGACTTCATCGAGCGCGATCGCTGCGAGTGCAGATTGGATTGCGATCGGCTGGTAATGTGCGAGTATACCGACGGTGTCGACCGGTACGTCGACGGCGTTTTGCGTCCGTAGTTCATTGTGCGGCACGTTTAGGCAGCTCTGGGTGGTCACACTGCAAGGAACGGAACGGTCAGTGTTACAAACATTGAGCTTTTTGTTCTTAAGCTTCTCAGTACAACCTTAAAATGTCACACGATTGTGCAAAACCACAACGCTGTTTGCGACGCTTTCACGAGAAATTTCACACCATGAACTTGACACTTGACATGCACGCGAGCAGGCGCGACATCTACCGGCAATCCGGAAGACTGAACTCCCATTGACGTACTATTTACTATTTTTTGTTATGCTTTGGTTTTACTTTTGCAGTAAACTTTCCTATTCAATCATTCAGTTTGAAAGGGGGAAAAGGTAGTATCTTGGAACATCAAGAGAAAAAGAAAAATGGCACAAAAAACAAGCTCATCACTTGCGAGCGTTGAACCCGAACGAACGAGACATTTAATCGATCAAACGAGAAATTTCAAGCTACACTAGCGGCGACAGGGGTGGGAAAACACATTAACGTTAAAACAAACTAACTAAACACTGCACGCTACGGTAACGCAAGGAAGAACGATAATGTAATAAAAAGTAACAAAAAAAATCAAAATAAAGCCGCACGCCAGAGGTGAAAGTTTGCTCGGAAATGTATGTCTTGTGCCATTTTGATTCAGAACAATGCGCGTGTGTCCATACTTTTATTTGCCATTCGCTGCTCTTTTTCTACTAAGCTGTTACTATTTTTCTTTACTTTTAATATCTTCCCTATTTGCTGTTCCTATTTACAGCTGCAGCCACTGTTTACACCCTTCGTTAGCTCAATTTTGGTCAATGTTCATATGTTGAAATTTCTCGTCATCGCATCGGTTCGTGTCGTCGTTCTTTCGAGCGGTTCGTTTTGCCGTTGCAGTTCGTGTACATACGTTTGTGCCATTTTGAGGTTAGTGCGGGGCTACACAGCCGCGCATATTAAGTAGTCGCTTCGTTAACGTGAGTTACATACAGGATGGAATTTGTGCCAGTATTTTTGGAATTGGTATTTTTACAAGCAAATAAGCTTAAAGCCAGCTTAGCAAACACTGGAAGGACGCTAACGAGTATTTATTGGCGTGGGGAGTTTATTTAAGCTTGTCCCTCTAACAAGCTTCTGCGAAATAAAAAAAAAACACTTGTACGCTGTCAAGTGAGCGATAAACGCAAAGACCCAGCACAGTAGCATTCAATATCCCAACGCAAGTACGGATAAATGTCGCGGATTGAATTAAATCACCGATAAAACTATCTCTTTTATGGCACCTCCAGTATCTTATCTGCCACATTATAAACCCACACACTCGCCAATGGTCGTTTCCCAGAGCCGAGAAGGCACTGCATTGCCTCGTAGGTGAAGAAAAACTCAAAATTGAATACATTCAACCGGCTCTCAAATCGTGTCACCCTGTTCGATGGATGAGGCAGTTTGCAATTACCACCCTGCCCACACAACAGCAACACCCCTATAAATGGTAGCTAATTGTTTACCAATAAATCTAAACACCACGCTCCACGCCTTTTCCGCTCACGTCGGCACCAGGAATGCGCCTCGCCGATAGCAGGTAAAAGTGAAACGCTTGTGCTTTTTATCATTACGCAACAATAAGAAGAAAACAAAAGCTCATGTTAGTGAAAATATGCGGTGTAACTACACGTTTTTGCTACCCCTGCAACGGATGTGTTGCTGTTCTTTCTGCGTTTTTTTTTTCTTTACACCCTCTAATGATGGTGTGTGTGTGTTAGTATGCGATCGTTGCAAACTGCACCTCTTCCGCACAGAGATCGCTGCTCCAGCATAAGCTTCTCCACCGCAACAGGGCGCGTCTTTGCTTATGCTGTACAGCACCACTGTGCCGGTGTTGGTGGCGTCGAGTCTCCAACACAAAGAACGAGCTGTCCGGCACAAAACAGGTTTTCTCATCCCTCAAGCTCCAGCTCCAGCAAACCCCATCCCATTAGAGCGCGCATCTGTGTGAAGGTTTCCTCACAGTGTTACGATCGCTTTGTTTTCACCTCCAACAACCCTCCGGCGCAACCCTCGGCAAATCTCCCTCCCCTGCACACCCCCTCCAGCTACACAAACCCGAGCGAGACTTCAACGAGAGAATGGACATGGAGGCCGCTTCCATCATGTCAGCCGAAGACCGAAGTCAGCACGTAAACAACACCGCCGGCTTTACCGCCCGGTCGCTCACTCTCGCGCACTTCTCATCCCGAGATGCGTTGAGAATACGCGAACGCGCGCACCGTTTGCCTTCTTGGCTTCGTAGCGCGTACCTTGGAAGGCACAGCACCATAACAACTGGCCACAAAAGGCAGAAAGGCGATCGTACAAGACGTTCTCCCTTTCGGTTTTAGTTTCTCTCTTTCTCTCTCTCTCTCTCACACACACACACACAGACGCGTACTCCCTCACAGAAGTTGACGCGAAATGATGCGATCGAGGTTGAGCTTACGACGACGCACGACGACGGCGACGACCCGTTTTGCTCGGGCCCCAACTTGGAAGATCGCACCTATACTGTTGCGAACGGCTGGGCGCTAATTATGGGTGGATACCTCGGATTTTTTCCGTTCTCTCTCGCTCTGTTCCCTTGGAATGACTTTGGTGACTCAGTGTTACGCTGTTTGGCAGTTTTTTTTTTTTTGTATGCAAAAACAATTTTCTTATCCATGCGTTTTCACTGAAAACAGAGACCCCCTGCAAGTGGGGAGAAAACAACCCTTTATTGCGTTGCGTACAGGTAACGCTGCTGACAGACGACTCACTTCTGGTGGAGGCCATTTTGAATCATAATGACCCTTTACGGTCAGTGGAGGGTTTCTCTTGCATCGTTCCCATTCCCAGGTTGGGGGAAATTTTGTTTCGCTATTCTTCCCAATGCCTGGTTTTCCAATTCAATCATCACAATTCCATTACCACGTTTTGCCCAACACTAGCCTATTCCTGTACGATATGCAACTCACATTAACGAAGCTTTGGTATGTCGAGAGGTTCTGTTTGTTTTCCACCCGCGTTTTCCCCCAATACACCATCACTTACATACTGGAGGAAAAGCCAGGGGAAAGCCACAAAACGTCTGTAGCTCTTCTCCCTCGGGAAAGGGCGACTCGCAACACGCAAATCGGCCACACGGTACACACCTTAAATTTAACCTCCTTTTCGATGGGCCGCAGTCGTCTGCTGTCGTTCGTTCGATGGTACTGTGCACTGCTGCTTTCTTCCCTGTGATATCGATTTTCTGGACTGCCGCTGCTTGGTGTTGCCCTCTCTATGCGCAACTATGAATCACCCGTCGCCGATGGCAACCGGTCACGAAAAACACCGTATACACCTAGACACCACCAGAGTCTGCCAACTCACACAGCGCACCGATATGTATGCAGATCTTCACAATTCACTCGGCTCTGTCTGTACTGTCACCACGCACACCGTGATCGTACGGCAAGCACCGTCAAGCGTGACACGCACCACAAACACACCGTGACACAAACCGAAGTAGGGGGGGGGAGATATATCCCAAGGGGGGGTGAATTTAATGAGCTGAGGTTGCCGCGTTGTAATACCGCACCCGTAGCACACGCAACTAGCAGCGTGAATGGTTCTCGCGCAAATGAACTCAACACGTACCCGCTCCTAACGGTTTGACCGTTTCGAAATGCTAGCCAGCGCGTGAGATACCACTGAGTGGTACGCTGCGAAGAGATGCTCTTTCGCTTCGGCACGAATGTTTCGCTGTTTGTGGTGCTCTCGTGGTGAATTCGAGCGCTTGGCCGCTCGCCGTGGTGAGTATGCTGTGCAGCTAACGTAAGGGGTTGGTTTTAATGTTGGGGGAGAATACCATCAAACATAACCGGTGGCACTGTTTGCGTGTGATGGATACCGTGAAAGAGAAGAGAAGCCTGTAAAGGTATTTTTCGTTGGTGTGTATTTGTTGAATGATCATCATGTTTAGTGGTTCAGACCGGTACAGTTGCGTATTTCACTCAATTTATATATGAATTAATGTTTTTAATTATATTTATATGATGCACATAAAAGATCCATTTGCACAGAACATTTCTTTAGGTGAAAAGATCAACTTGATTTCTAAATGATAATTATAATTCTTATTATTATAACTTTGACATAATATATAGACAGAGACATCACACATCTATCCTGTATGAATTTTCAATATAACCTCCCTCATTAGTCAGACAAGATCTATTCGTACGGGCCATAGAAACAGTACTGACGATGCACATACACACACTCAAATGCATTCATCTCTCTCTCAATAGCTTCTTATGAAACATCCACTCGATAAATATGCATATTCTCACCATCAACAGGTTTTCGTGCGATCGAACGATTCGTTCATGAACGATGACGAAACACCCGTACCCGTGCCCGTGCGCATACGTCAGTGATGCATTCTAACGTCGAGTCTCACTCGAGCCGTACACGAGACGGACGGAAACAGAACACACATCATTGCTCAAGCGTCGTGCACAGAAATGAGAAATAGAACAACATTGGTCAGCAAACTCCACACGACACGACAGTGGGAGACCAGCGGCACGAGAGGGAACGTTCGAGTGATGCTCCACACCGCAGCGCCAGACGATCGCGCTCATCAGCCTGTACAAAGAAAACATCAGCACTTGATCGTTCAGGCGAATCAAGGCATACTTCCCACTCAAGAAAACCCGCCCTGGGGAGGGGAAGAGAGCAATAAGAGATTGTTTGTTCGCGCAGAGGTGCCGCAGGTCAAGACTAACGCTCAGGCCGACGATCGTCTTGCTATCTATGACGATGCGGCCGCGTGGGTGAGACGATGTTTTTCTTTCCGTACACCCGCGACTCTTGCCTGATGACGACGTGCCAGTGGCAATTATGGGACATAATAAGCGAATTGCCACTGGCACGTTCCTCAGCGCATCCATAAAGCATAGCGCATGCGGTGCCTGTCCACTTCAATCGCGCTGAATCCCTCCGCAACAGGTGTTTTGATCAGTGCCACAGCATCGGAAACCCCCACTGGGACAAACTAACTGGCAACGATACATTTCGAACAAATGTACCTATGGTCGCGCTTCGTCACCTTTTAAACGTTCGTTGGACTGATTAATTGTTTTATAAATATGCTATGATCACGGGCGGCATGTAGACAAGCGTGTGCCGTTGGAGAAGCCTGACACCGTAAACATGACAAAGTTAATGATGTAGCCAATGAGTCCCGAGCGTAGACTTGGGACGAAGCTACCATGGGCCATTAAAACATCGTTCCGAAATTCCCAGACAGGCGTATTACGGACACATTCTTTGTGAGGTGCAGATACAATGAGCCAACCTTTCACGATGTACGGTAATAGGATGCAATTGCAGCTAGAGAAACGCCGGAATCGTTTCGGTGCAGCTATGCTTGACATTATGAAACAAAAGTGAAAACAACTCCGATCTTAATTCCGTCCAGATTGCATAAGCGCACAGAGAAACCACATAAACGCCGTTGCGCGAAACTAAATCTCCGTGACCACATTTCGTCGCCACGGGTGTCTGAACACCGTAACGCGTCGATACAGACTCCGAGACACTTTTCACCGGTGGATAAATGTTTCCACAAACAGCACCTATTTCACAATGCAACTCGAGTAATCAAATCCTCTTAACAGATCGTATGAAGGGAGCGTGAAACTTACCTTTTATTTGATGAGCGATGGGCTGAAAGGGCTTTAGGGCTGTTTTCACTTGCCGTAACGCCTAAACCAAGTGTTAATTAGGTTCACGTGACTTGGTATGTTTTGCTTTTAGGTCATCTTTTGCCGCCAGCAAGGCGTAAACTAATCCAACAGAACCAACATGATAAGCTTTCACTCAACTCACTCCAACTCACACAAACTAACCGCTGTTAGAAGCTCTGATGTCATTTCCAAACTTAAACAACATCTCCACCACAGAAAAGATTCTCTGCGCTTCTCCAAAGAAAGATTCCTACACACACACAAGCAGATACACTACGGGTTTAACGTTTTGATTGTGTGGGTTTTGGCAGGCTTAAGCCGGCTGCAACTCAACTCGCAGCCCTTTTTTTGAATTTCGGCAAACATCGCAACCACAAACATAAAAGGCTTATGGTGCACCCCAAAACACACACACACACCACGCCCGAAACCCCGGACAGCCACCCAGACGAAAGCGAACAACGTTAACGATTTTTTGTTGTTGTGGAACCGGTTTTTAAAACTCCCCAAGATTGTGGAGCTCATCAGCGATGAGAAAATGAGTTGCTCAAAAGTGCGTTGTGTACGACCGCCGTCGTCGTCGTCGTCGTCGTTATTTGGGGTGCAGCGCTTTTTGTTAACCCAGGCTGGAGGAATGCTCGTGCTGGGGCGGGTTTTGGTTTGGCTTTTTTTGCGGGAAGGTTCGTGATGCAGACTTTCATTCCAAGAGCGGGCTTACCGGGGCGCCTGCTTCGGTGGGAATAAGTTCATTAGTTTAGATCAGAAGAAACAAGGCGGTCCTTTTCCGGTCGGTTGAGCAAGAAGTGGCTCGGTGTAACGAAATTGAAACAAGTTGTTGTTTTGTTTTTCCTTTTTTTGCGGCTCGGAAATTAAAAACATTCTTTTGGAAGGTTATTCTCTCATATGTTCTACGACCAATCTGTAGACCCTTTTGGTGCGCGTTGCTTGGCGAAACAAAAAGAGAGAAATTCGGCTAGGCAGCTAATGAACACACGCTGTGGTATTAAATATCAATTTTAAGTGTTTCAAAGCAAGTTATTAACACAATAGTCAGGCATTTAGGGTCTTACATCCTCGTAAGGTAAGAAAAAGTATTCTTCTTGGCATGATAGCAAATTTGTAATAGTCTTCGCTGAGGATAGTATCGTTCTATTAATTGATAAATCTTACAAAGACAAAGAAACTCACAACCACCTTTCTTTAGCCTATTCCTCCACGGTGCTTGTACACTTTGTAGATCTCTTTCAAAACCGCTTCTTCCTCCCCGACTAAACCAATTTAAACCAATCTGATTTAATTGCAATTCATCAATGAGTACGGCTAACCTCAGTGCTGGAGTCAAACGCGAACACTACGCCAGGGTGATGGAAGGTCACTGATTCATGACCAATTAGCTTTCCGACGCACATTTACACGCATCAACCCGTCAGCCAATTTACGCTCCCTCAGGCACGTAACGACCACATTTCATCCCATGTCGGACCGTTCGGCACACTGCTGACACAGTGTGGTTTGAGTTTTCCGCCCCAGCCAACAAACGCCTCTCGAAGAGTTGCATCAAACTTGCTCCAAAAAATCCCTCCCGTTTCGGCCACGCAGCATCTCGACCACACGTCGGGAGGTCAATTTCAGGGAACGGGGAAATATGTGTCACTCGACCAATTAACCGCGCCACACTTTATGTGCAGCGAAATTGGCTCTGCAGCCAATCCAATTAGTGAAAATAAACAACCTATTTCCTCATGCGCTAGCGGCCTGTGGTCGGTCAGCTTGGGACGTTATTAGGCCCCCGAAAAGAAAAAAAACCCCTCACGTAAGGTCCTCGGTTGAAGCTGTCCCCCAGGACCAATGCCAATGTGCGTATAGAGTGCTGGAGCAAAAAAAAACTGTGTGAAACCTACACAAAATACACACCCTCCTGCGTATGTGTGCGCTAAGTTATTCAATTACCCTGCTGAACATCTGGTGCCGAATGGTACCTTCTTCCTCCAGACAAACAACCAAAACACGTGTACACCTACCTTAATCAACTGCGTAACGGCTGGATTGGCCAGTATTCCTTGCAGAAATACCAGATCCGTTTCGTTCGCCTCCGAGCGCCCATTGAGATCGGTCAAATTTTCCCGCACGTGTTGAAAGGCAGCTGAAACGATACCGACAAACAAAATTGGGAAAAGACATAAGATTAAGCACGACAAATCAATCCACCTTGTAACGAGCACCGTTTCCGGCTTTGTGGCTCAATGTATTTAGTTGTTAGATTTTACTGCTAACCATCCACTAATCATTGTCTGAGCGTCGCCCACTTCCAAGCGAAGAATAAAACCAAATATAAGGTCAAATCACCTCGAACCACTCCTCCTTATTCCGTGGCGAGATGCGTTCCAATTTTATTGGGACATTCTTTCTATCGCTTTATGATCGCACACTCTAGGTTTCGGGGGAAATTGTGTAATTGCCCCATTACCTTTCTGATGCGTTCGTGTGTCCTTAAGGCGAGAAACATACGGCCTAACGAGCGGATATGGTACACCAAGACACCGTATTCAGGGGGAAGTAGATCCAAAGTTTTACACCCAACGGCTTTATGGTGCTAGCAAATGGATGAGCCAAGCAGACGTAAGACCGGCGGCAAAAGGGAGAACGTTAAGGAAGAGCTTAGAGGGATTGGCATTAACGGTCGGTTTGCTACAAAGTTACAGCTGCTTGCGGGAGTAAGCGCACATACGCATCGCGTAAGGGGAATAGCGTGGAAGTCAATAAAAATTTGAAACCATTTACTTGTACGTAAGGAAACATTGAGAATAGGTAATAAAATACATTAAATGGGTGTGAATGGAGTAACAAAGTATTAGGAAGATTAGCAAGAGAATATGATCATATGAGAAGCCTTTTGCTTATTCAATAAAACCGAAACATTATGAAAAGAAACTTGAAGAAAAAGGAAAAGACTAAATAATTGCAATGCTTGGAAAATAGATTAAATCATATTATTTCAACAAAGACTTAAAAACCAATTCTGCGTCCTAACTGCGAACAAACGAGCCAATTATTGGTCTCTTATTTTCCCCGGTTTTCCCAATGTTTCACATGTGATTCCGAAACTGTTTGCGCTCGTTCTGCTCCTTTCAACGCCCCCGGATAGTTTAAAGCCAAACAAATCATTCCACCCGACACTTTGAAGATGCTATTCATAATAATATTTATCTATAAGCGCATATCCTCCCTGGCCGTTTGATCTACAAACCCCTGTGGACCACCAGCTACGACAAGCGCACCAAAACGACGCGCTTCTTACCATCCAGACCTACTCCAAAACTCACCCCCACGTACTCCAATGCTCATGTTGTTGTCTTTAAATTACAATATTTCCTTCGTACAAATAAACACCTTCCTCCCCCAAAAAAAGCCAACCAATGACGGTGACGACCGATTGCAGTGCGGTTTTAAAGAACATTGGTTAAGGAACAAGCAGAGAAAGGGAGAAAAAAAGGTTGGAAAAGTTACTGCAATTGAGCTTAGCATGTGCCTCCCCGAGTAGTCATCCTCGCCGCAGTGTTAACGTTTCGCCGTAATCGGCCTCGTTTTGAACCGCGAGCAGTAAAATGTGGGAGCGCATGACACCCCTCTCCCACTGCAAGTGCCGGCGTAACGCCAAGAAGTGATGGTTTGTTTATAACATTTTTCATCTCCGTGGTAAGATTTCTTTTTATTGGTTTGTGTGTATGAGATACGGCGCAGCAATAGCAACCAGCAGAGCCGAAAAAAACAAAATAAACCACCCCACACCGTTCTAAACCCCCAGCAAACGGTCGGTGTGATAATAATCCGGCTTTCACACATTTCTGCTGGTGCATATTTTCTTGCCTTTGCGGCTTCTGCTGCCATGGTCGCCAATCCCGGTCGCTCAACCCGGCGTTTGGCGATTTACGATTTGGCTCTACTTACGCGCCGAGCGGTTGTCATGAGCTGATCCGTGATCTAGCGCAACATCATGCGCTCACGGGGTCAAACAAATCGTAGTCGTCGTCGTCGTCGTCGTCACCACCCGTCGACCGCTGTCGACGTATGGTCTACGGTCGCGCTAATACGCTAACTTATGCGAAAATGTGCGTCTATGATGCAGCAGCCGTGTACGGGGGTAGACACTTTTAGTGTGTTTTGGGTACGAATTTATGGGTTAGCGCAAATTGATGTGTTAAGTAACGCCTCAATTTAAGCATCACAAGTTGAGTGGATAAAAAATGGATAAAAAGGATGCTCTTTTTTCTCGCAGGGTTTATGGGGCATCTATCTAGATGTGACGCTGTTCAATGTATGATAATGCGAGCCATTTAGGTTTGATTTTATTCAAAGCTTTTTGTCTCTTTACTGCTTTACTTTCTGCTTCTACAGATTTGTTCTTGGTTTAACATGTTTGGGATATGATGTACCTGTCAAATACAATTTTCAGTTTATTTTTAGCATGTCTTCTGTTGCCCTGTCTCTTGTCCATTGGTTAGAATAGTTTACAATACATTTACAATTATATTTTAATTTTTATGGCATTTTTACAACCTTCATCACTAATTGTTTGCATGACTTTTCTAAAAATTTCAAAATCATTACCAATTTTTGTTTCCAAAACCAACAGAGATAGTTTCATCTGCTTTCTCATGGAAATAGGTTTGCAAATCATTATGCTTCAACTTTCGAACTGTTTTAATTCACGTTCGTTAGCGACGGCTTCCCACCAACCCAAACACAGCTTATTGTTCCTCTCTCCCTCGTACAAGTGCACGAAACCTAACCATCCCAAAAAAACGCGCATCTTGCAAACAACACGCTCCCCTTGCTGCCAGGCAGCCCATCATCATTGGGCCAATAAAACCCGAGCATGTCTAATTTAATTGCCTACACATCCATTTGCAGACCACGAAATAAAACCTCCGCTCGCTTCGTACAGCACACTTGTGCGCACACACCAGCTCCCATTAACCACCCCCCTTTCGAAAGCGGCATTTACTAATCAATTAAATCAAATCTCACTCACAGATACACGCCATCGCGGTGCGCGGCGCGGGCCTTAGAGGGAACATTAAAGGGAGCACTTGAAAAATTGCAGATCCCCCAAAATCGGCGATCACAGCGATTCAGCGATTGAAGCACACCAGACGGAAGAATTGGAAGATAGAATCCCTTTAAGCTCCCTGCGTTTTGGTGTCAGACAGCCGAAAGCCGAGGCGATAGTGGAAAGGAGCGGTCGAAAGAACAAACCCGTCGTCATCATTAGCGCGTCTTGCTGAACCTCACGGGAACCACGGCCGCTTAACACAACGGGGCTAGACAGCTCTAGGCCTCAGCAAGAATTCGAACACACCACCACCACCGCCGTGTGTCCGCCCTCCCTCCCAGTACCCGAAAATATCGTAATGAATTCGTTACCACAGGAACCTCGGGCGGCGACCTCAGTGCGGAAAAACGATATTTGGACCGGCGTTGAAATGTACTTTCTATTTTCATTTTCACTCTCCGCCACTCGATGGGCGCCTCACGGAAGACAGGAATGGACAGTACGGGGCGGAAAAAGGTGCCCTTCGACACAGTGTCTTAGTACGGATGACACACACACACGCAAGCACTTGTTCGAGATGGTTCTACCGTTTCGCAAGGGAAAGGATGCTAACCAGATATGAATCGCGGTATTCTTCCCATTCCGGAATGCCGCACACTTACCGTTGTCAAGCTTGGTGCTGCCGTATCGATGCATCGAGTCCATGCTGGCCAGCAGCTGCCGTTTGTCGGTGGTTTCCTTTTTGCCGAATCGAACCATCGTGGCGCGGTGAAGGTGAGCATGAATGGTGGGGCACAATTTGAACGGACGACAAAAAGTTAAAGTGCACAAAATTGCAGTTCGGTGAAGGTGGAGCAAGCGGGCACACTAAATTTCATTCACAACCGATTAATTGCTGGCACACTGATAACGAGCAACAAAATTAATAAGCAATTGCCACAAAATAATAACTTGTTCTTGGGAAACCATTAAGCACAAACATTAATATTACAATTTAAATTCATTTTTAAGAACACACATTCTTCACATTATTTGTCTTGTCGGTTTCAATAAACGTAAATTAATTAAATTAGCTTAAAAATAAAACCACACTACTACAGCACAACAACACAACAAAACACACATTCATCATACCAAGATCATGCACGAAACGAAAACCGGGAAGCGACGAGAGGATGCAGCACATAAAATTTTACGCCCAAAAACACTAATCCCTTTCGATGTCGTACAAGCTTACACATTAAACCGAACCGTGCCCGGTGGGACGGGTCATTCTGATGGAAAACATATGTTACAAAGCCGAAACGATCACTTGAGCGCACTTCGTTTTTGGCACATATTAAGTAGAGAAAGAGCGAGAGTGGATTGAGATAACAAACCAGAAATACGGTGGTGCGTAATGAAATAGAAAAGCCTAGCCTACAGAAGAACAGAAACCGGTGACTCGTTCTTAAATGACTCTCTCCCACCGCTCAAGCAGGCAAGTGATTCAAACGACTAAAAATAAAGGAACGCACTTAATGAGCTCTAGCAGAAAAGTGTGGAAGTGTTGTCTGTTCATGAGCAATTGTTTGCGACCGACCAAACGGGTCCAAACCGCCACGACCGATCGACTTCCGCTAATCCCGGCCGCGTTTTGAACGTTCATTCCCAGCGTGACAAATGTCTGGCGCAAACGATTGCTCACCGAACTCTCAAAGAAAATTAAAGAAGAAGGAAAAAAGCGGCCAATGTATGTAACAAATGTGCTATTCGAAACATGCCATAAGTGTACAAACAACAAAACGTGTCCTAGCTCACGGCGGCCCCGAAGGTGTCACAAAACCGTGTGCGCGCCACCAAGCTTGCTATTCTACCAAGCGACCAGGGAAATTTTACGTACAGAACCACACACAAAAACTACGCACACACACACTAATAAGAGCCGAAAAATAAGAGCGCCACCGACAAAAACACTTCACCCGAAAAAACAAAAAATCACGCACTTGTGCCGCTGGGTTGTGCTGAGGAAGAGGAATTTTCTGAAATCCGTAGGCGATTGTTGGTGACCTGTCACGTACATACACACACGCACACCCACTCCGGTCGGAACCGTTGCTGCAAACGTCGTCGTCGTCGTCGTCGGCTTTCCGCCTCTCAAGGCGCGAGCTAGACGGAACCGGCACCGACACGCGTGTACAATGCTTGCTCGGCCGCGCACTATCGTCAACTGCGGATCGTGTCCGCGCGGTCGCATGAATTTGGTGTAAGCGGGCGAAAAAGCGGGCCTGCCGTCCGAAACCGTCCGTGCATCCGTGACGTCACACAGCTCGGACGCGCTGAGATGAGGAAGAAAGTGTTTGCGAGATCGTGCCACCGGCGGAGAGTGCGAACTGCGAACGATACGGTGAGTGAGAGCATTTTCCTTGCTTGAGTTTTCCCCCCCAACCCATGCCATGCCGATCGGTGACGACACACACGCGCTCGTACGAGGAAATGGGTTAAGATGTGAGGTTTGAGCGTAAGAATTGCGAGAGCGTAATCGCGCAAGAACAAGAAAGCGAGCAATCTGTGCCCTCCCCACACCAAACCTCCAATGCCCCAGGCCGGTCGAAAAGCTAGCGACCACCACCATCGCCGGCGAGTGGAAATTATCGATGACGACAAATGTGTTTACATTCGCACACACACATGTTCCCGTTTTCCCTTGCGCTGGTTTTCCACCACCAGGAGGGGGCACAAATCAAACAACAGCGTGTTTGCGAACAATTTGAAGGTAAACAATGTTCCCTTTTTCCACCTCCAAGCCCCCAGCACTCCCATTTCCACCAGGCTGGACCAGCATTGGTGGCAAAAAAACGTTTGCTTTCTGATCGGTTGGTCTGTTCGGGACGATCTTCTTCCTGCTTGTCAAACAGCGTGTTTTGACATGTGGGTAAACTAACACCCGTTGGACGATGTACTAAGGCATTGACTGTGTGGCTAACGCGAACAAATAAGCAACAAATGGAGGGTTAGGAGGGACCACTGGGATAATACAGGGAAAGGAACATTGTTTTTAATGTTTTGGTGCGAGAAGTTTGCAAACAATCGCAGGCTTAAAGATCGATTAACGTTGGGTGATTTAATTTGATAAAGGGAATTAGTAATAGAAGGTTGTCATTTGAGATTTCCATTAGAGTTTTTCGTTGAAGACACTTTAATAAGAATTTTATCAAACACTTGTTACGACTTCTTATAAGAGATAATCTTTGCACATAATTGGAAAATATAAGCTTACTAATTGACCAACAGAATCAAGTATATTAAAAGCTAGCTATCAATGCTACTAATCCAGACAGTTTGCATTTCCATTCCATTTGAACAAAAACTGACCCAAATTTGAAGCCCTTTCTCTATCGCTGTTATCATTGTGTTTCGCCCCTTCTCACCCACTAACCAAAACCACTTCCTCATATGTTTTGCATAATCAGATCGTTTACAGTCCCCGCCACTGAGGGCCTTACTGCAACTGTCACCGATTTTTCATCACATTATGCAGTCTTCTCTCCTCCCCCCCAAGACATAGCTCGACACATGACAAAACAGACATGATAAATAGCACGCCGGCATTTCTTTAAAGCACTTCTACCACAAAGCGAGCTCCTTCTTTCTTTAGGGCCTCTTTTAAAGCCACACTTTCTTTACGAAACCAGACCACACTCCGGACTGCTGCATACTTCCGTTCCATTCGACCGAAAACGGACGATTTCACTGCGGCTTGCATGAAGATCATTTCACCGTTTCCGAAACAACTGCACAATCTCCAGTTTCCAATCGGCGTAACACGAGAACGTTGTTGTGCATCGGCCACTGGTTGTCCAGAACCAAACCCCCCCCCCCCCCCCCTGCTGGGGAGCTCAATTTCAATTCTCAAGACGCACGCACGCGGGCAGTATGTGGGAGTCGGTCAAGTCGTGAATTAAATATGACAGTATGAATTACCATTTCTAGCTCTGTTCATCCGGAGAGAGGAAGAAACAGGGAGGAAAAGAGAGAGAGAGCGTTGGGAAGAAAAATACAAAATGCAAAAATAAACGAACCGTTCAACGGAATACGCCCACTGCACTCCCGTATACCAGCAGAGCGGGGGGGGGCTGTATGTGTATCGCGCCAAGACTTTGGACTTTCGCGTTCTTTTACACCACGCGGCATGCATCAGGCGGACAGGCCTAGGTTCCGCCGTACACTACTTTGCTCCATAAATCACCGAACAGCTCTTGGACTTGGACGGTAGAAGCGCGGGTGTGTGTGTGTGTGTTCGAGTGTGCAGAAGGGCAGAAACCGGCTAGCCGGCGCACAGACAGTAGTAAAATTAATCGATTGGACGGCAGTGAGCCGTAATCTTAAATTATCCGGAAATCATAGATAGATGGATGGGAGTTTAATTTGCTTAATCGATTCCGCTCGCTCGCACCGCGCCATCTGCCGGGAAAGGGGGGAAATGCATTAAGTGGACTCGAGTGTCGACGCGGGGATGAAAGTATATGCACCGAGGTGGGACAGTTGATTGACGGTTGCCAATAACGTTCCTTCCTATGACGCATGCACCTGCCCCTGGCTGCTCAGGAATGTCCCTCACAGTGGGTCACAGTGTTGCAACATTTGGAGTACATTAGTGTGGAGCACAGCGGAGATGCGCTCCAAGACACGTGTGTCTTGTCTGGCGATCGTTTTCAGGATGTTTCCTGCACAACATCTTCATCGCCAGGTCCGGATGGTCGTTAATGATCGTTTTCGCTCGGAATTTCCACCCAGTGTGTGTTCCTCAGGTCATATGGTGACATTAATTTTCTGGTAAAACAACACAACCGGAGACACTGTCTGCAGCATCACGATCACTTCTGGCGCACTGAAAACTCAATAATCACACTTCCATCCCACACACCGACAGCACAGACAGCAACTGCACAAAGAGGTCCACAAACACACGAAACCTGGGGGAACCTGGGGCTCAACCCGCCCAAACGTTCGGAAGCTGTTGACAGAAATGCCATCAATTTTCGACCGTTATTGCAAGAGTTTTCCTCCTCCCTCTTTCCATTCACGACATTTCCACGAAAATTATATTTTGCTCTTTTTTGTTGCTTCCTTTCGCTTACACATTTAACTTAATTTTAGCGCACACACATACAACACACTGCACCTAACGCGCAGCTTAATCGATCACCACCGATCGCAGTGATGCCAGAACTGCTCTGATCGTGCAAAAATTCTCTCTCACCCCTGCTACCAGCTGAATAGAAACACTTTATCGCGTCGGACTCGTCGGACAGGTTTTTTTTTTTTGTATTCTGTATGCACGGTTTGCTTACGCTTATACGCGGGATGTTTTCGCTTCCAAAGCGATTCCACCGATCGCAGCCACCAACACTCGCACGCGGGCCCGCTCGACGCTGATCGAGCGAGTTCAACAACACCGCCACAACTGACGGACGGTCGGCAAGCCCACAGCCAACGGAAGCCTCACTCTTGCTCGGACCTTACGGGCTCCCGGGAGAGACCCGCCAGAACGTTATGGCCGTGGAATGTGTGCGGGGGTTTGCAAGCAGAGGGAGCAGGGAGAGTAGGGGGTTTCACGCCACCAAGCCGTTCGGGAAGCGTACCATAACCGGTTGTTGTTGGAGAGAGGGACCTTTAGGGGTGAGAGAGATCAAGAGGGAAATATGCCTTCGGAGCAACTCGAAAGTCCCCACGTGGTGAGATGGTTCGTGAGCGGGGCCTTGGGCGCGTTGCATCACCGAACACTCACCAGGTGTGAGTGACTCAGGTGAAAAAGAGTGCCCGCACAGTAATCAACACCCATGTCTAAACGCATCGAATGACGGCATGGAGGTTTTCGCTCCCCTCGTTCGCTTTGTGGTCTTTGCTTGCTGGAAGCGAAACAACGCAACCAAAGGGAGGAGTTTTTTTACACGCAAGGACCTCATCAGTAAGGGCATAACAGAGGGGTTTGAATAATGTCACAAAAAACCACGTCACCAGGGAATTTTGAGTGACAAGAGGGGCGATGCCAGAGCGTAGACACATGTGGAAAGGGTCGGTTTCGTTCATTCACCTGTTTTCCAGGTCAATCGACGGCAGCACGTGCAGTGAGGGCTCTGTTTGCTGTCGGCGTAGTAAACAGTGTGTGAGTGTGTGTGTGTGTGTGTGCAATAGAATAGCGTGGGGGGGAAAGGTGAACAAAAAATCCATTATATTTCATAACACACAAACTCACACGCGCACCCGCGTGTTCATTATGCGTCCCTTTATACCCCGAGGAATGTTGGGGCTGGAAAAGACCCTTCGATAGTGTTTTTTACATATTTCTTATGCGTTCTTGGTGGTGAAGGACTGCATGGATTTTCTTTTCTGTATTTTGAACGTGTGTCTTAAACCATTTAGACATGCAAGAGATTTCCACCTATGATGACCTATTTCTTCTATTCCCACAAGACTCGTAGATAATCATTCAAACCCAATCCATCAGCCCTGCTTGCATTGACTGTACAAGTAGAACCGTACGATAGTCATCAGTTTGCTCTTTCCCATTTACTGCGCCGAAACACGCGGGTTCCATTTGCACCTGGAAATTTCGCTGACAATCCCCTCCTGCATTCCATTGTGCACGAAACAACGACTCAATCTGCAACCCTCCCACTCCCATCCACCTTCGCTTAATATCGACTAATCAGACAAATGGATAAGCCGCGAATCTTCATCAAGCGGTGGATTGATTTTTTGCTACGGAATAGCAACGGAAAACATAGACAAATTGCGGCGTGTTCTAATAATACCGCAGACCCAACACCGAGGATGTGTATACACACGCGCCGCACCTCCGGCAGTATGCAAGTAAATAAACCACACACAATCGATATCTGCCGCTGAATGCTAAGCTGCAGACACATCGAAGACATCCAAGAAACCCATGCTCGCTCGGCACAGCTGTGCCAATAGTTCATCGCGAATAGCAACCGACACTCCCGCATTGCCGCCTCGCCGCACACTCGGATGGAGACGCCCAATGCGCGATGCGGAAGGTGTGAAAAAAAGGATGATTTACTCGATTGGTTCCCAATGGCGCGAGGAAATTAAATTGCTTTCAACACAACAAAAACAGCAACAGCAATAACAAAAATCACCCCTCTGACTCACCGTGACCGTTGGCAAACTCCACGATTTTCTCCGAACTTCGCAGCAGACCAAAGTTGCTCCACAGGTTGTTGATGCGTTTGCCGAAGGAGCGCCGCTTGACGGGTTTGATCGCTGCCTTGGCACGCCTTCGATCCTTGCCGCCGGTCTCGCTCCGGATGTCGTACCGATTGTCCCCGTGGTGGGGCAGCTGTATCGTTACGGTGCGGTGTACGGTCAGCGGCTGGATGGGCGCTTCCGGTACGCGGGGCAACACTAGCGACGATGGTTCACTTCCCGACTCGGGCGAGGCAATCGGTGCTTGCGGTGCCGAGCTGCGGGTCCACAGCGATTTGGGGCGAGTGTTCGGACCTTCGGTGCTCGGTTTCGACTGGTTGGTGCGGAAAAACAGACCCTTCAGGCTGGCCATAAAGCTGGCCGGCTTCGTAGCCGTCTTCGGGGACGGTTGCGGTGCGGTCGTCGTCTGATAAAGGTGCACCATATTTGCATGCAATCACACGTGTGTGGTGTGCACCAAAAGCGGTTGAGTAAGGGAGAGACGATGTACACTTGCGCCTTAACAACTGTCACGCCATGAACGACACACACAAGTTCACTGAACTGTAAAATGCTAATTTCACCACTTCAATACTGCTAATTGTACTTAAAAAAAATACTTTCAATATGATTCCCTTACGATACACTCACTCAAGGCACTACTTTTGTGTCGTAATATTGCAATATCGTTTTGCTAGGTTCTAGGGCTATTAACACACTGACGACGCATATAGCACTGTTTGCAGAGCACCCTTCTTCTTTGCACGCTCATAGCAAGCGCTCAACAACAAAGACGCCCAATGTTGTTCACTTCGCACCGTCAATTAGAACCAACGATGCTTGAACTTCCAACGCACACTCGATGTCACTGCTGCGTATTGCCGACAACTAGTTGGGCCTTCTAGTCGTTAGCCGACAATCGAAGACAATGTGGTACACACAAACCCACCCGGCGCAACCACTGACTGGCCTGACCGAAACGCATGACGATACTACGGACCCTTCCAAGGTCTACTAATAAACACCGCACACCGATGCTTTACACAACGTCCATTCTTAAAAACGCTCCCGTATCGTAGCTCTGGACATGCTAATTACATTTATGGTTTCAAAGCCACCACACAACGTAACACAACGCAACACACACGGATGAGTAGTGTGTTTGGTGGGTCGCTCTTCACCTAACCAAACAACTTCAAGCCGTCGCCATCGCGCATCGTCTCCATGGAACCGAAGCGCGCCAACTAACAATAGCCGGGAAATCGGAAAAAATGTTGCCAGAGTTTCCACGCAGAATCGATCGTTTTTTATGTAACTGCGGAGCCAGGAGCGTTTGGCTGTGGTCAACACCGTTTGGTTCTACCTCGAACGGTTGACTGATAGTGGGCTGGCGAAGGTTGTTCGCGTAGAGTCCCGCGGTATCCGCACGGAAGGTGTATTGCGCCGCCATATGGAGCAATGCACATGGTGGAGGTTGATTAATGATTCAATCGGCATCAAAGGTAAAACTTCTTTATGTACTTGCAAATCATCTTCATCTTATTATTCCTCCGATCCTTGCTTTTCTTTTTCATGTCTTATTTGTTGCTAATGTTTTCGCTAATATTCATTTTCTAAAATATTGTATATTTCATGATTACGTTAGGTTCCGGAATACAGCGATTAAATGATTTATCCCTTTATGTTATCTTCTTTCTTCATCACCCAATTGGTTCCCGATATGAAAAACGTGACTCGAAAAAAACGAGTTTCAAATCACATTCATTCTACCCAAACGACATTTTCAAACCATCAGCGCTAGCGCCATCTACATTTCAATAGCGATACCAGGATCTGAACAAATATTATTGAAACAACAGTAAATGGACATACATTGATGATGTGTTAATTGCTGGGTTTGAACAACTTTTTGTCAATTGTCAATTGGTTTAAAAACGATAATAGAAATAACATAAAAATATGTTCCTTCAATTCCGCCCAGCCCGCTGATAGCGTGTCAACTGACGCGGTACCGATTTGTTACTTGGGTACAGAGTGACCAGAAATACCGATTTATCTGTATTCCTACCAAGGTGTTATAAATGACAAGGTGAAGTTGTTCAGAGCAAAATGACATTTCTCGACTTGACCTTTCTCTTCCGGGGGCTCCGGTATGAAAATCGAGGAGGGCTGGTGCGGGGTAATGAAATTTGTATGCAGAGAATGACAGATGTCCCCCACAATGTCGCCCAGCAAAAGCGATAAAAATCAACCTTCTAAATACATTATCCTTGATTCCTACCGATTTTTGATATGCCTACCGATTCACAGATGAGCCCCCTAAAACTACCGAATTTTCATTTATCCTACCGAAAATCACAGATTTTTTCGTAATACAGGCGGTCCCCGAGATACACGGTACCTCTTATACGCGGATTCGGAGATACGCGGTTTTCTAAATTTGACAGTTCTTTGAGCAAATTGTACTGATTTGACACATCAATTGTAAATTGCCAAATAATTTCCGTTTCGATCGAATGTTAAAAACTATTTCAAAAGGTTATTATATTCAGTCAGAATCAAATCAAATAATTCATAAAGTGACTGAAACCGCCCCCTACTTGCAAAATTACACAAAAATTAGTGATATTTTAGCTGGAAATCACGAGATTCGACTTACGCGGAAATTCGAGATACGCGGTATTTTGCGGCCGTTTTCGGTCCTCATTAACCGTGTATCTCGGGGACCGCCTGTACTGACCAAAAAGTCATATTACCACTTCCCAAATCACTTAATGTATTAAACTCTATATGGAAATCACTAGCAACCAGAACCAGAACTTCAACAGAGACAACTAAGGCCCGTGTCTGCACTTCATGAAGTCGAACGCGCTGATAAAATTTTATATGCAATTTGACAGATAATGTAACCCGGCGCTCTAGCAGCAATAGAATACGACATCGAACATGAAAAATGTATTGGACTTCACATGTTCGATTTGTGGGTAATCACATCGAACATGTAAAATCCCATATATTTTTCATGTTCGATATCGCGTTCGAATGCTGCTAGAGCGTCCCAATCATTTGTTGGGTTAAATTCCCTAGTACAATTTTCCGATCGACACTTCAGAAAGGCCTCATGTGACCGCTGTTAACCAAATCTAAACTATCTCCTTTAAATAAATGAAAGATGTTATTTTCTCGTGCTGCTCTTCATGGGACAGATTAGCTTCCATCTCCGACAACCTCTCCCCCCCCCCCCGCTCAACACTTTAAAGCCTACCGAAAACTACCGAAATAATCTTTAACCACCGACAAACCGACGTGACACTGGCGTTACAAAAGTGTCCCACACAAAAGTAGGGGAAAGCGGGGCAAAATGGGCATGTGGGGCAAAATGGGCACCCTCTATTTAAGCATTATTTGACTACAAAGCTACTTTCCAATGCTCAAAATGTATTCATTAGAGTGTTTTATGAACACCATGTAAGTTTCATAACCCTAACACAACAAATAACCAAGAAAAGTGCAAAATAAGGTTTAGTAGCATATTGATGTAATTTTTGTCACTTCGAAAATAAGCTTAACCCAGTGTCACAGGGATGCGTTGAAGTTTTACATTATATATTATTAAAGATATGATATTTCTATACAATTTGTCTGAAGAAAGCAAGGCGATCGAATGCGTATTTTTACTAATATAACATAAAATACAAAAATGCTTCACGTGGGGCAAAATGGGCAGTTACGCTTGGGGCAAAATGGGCAGATACTTTTGACAAATGGCGTTTGGTGAGGCTATGGTGTTGTATTTGTCGCCTCAATAATGATAACAGACACAGCTTCAAAAGAATCGATTTTGTAGATTTAAACGTGTAAAAACTGTTTTAATTTTGATAACATATTTTTGGAAGAATTTTAAGGGCTTTCCTGACCAGCAAAACAAAAGATAGAACGAAAATACAATTCACGAAACGGTGCGCAAAAGCATAGACCATTACCTAAGCGCAGTTGTTGTGGCCCATTTTACCCCAGTGTTTTGACGTTTCACAGTTTGTTTACATATGCCCATTTTGCCCCAGGGCTATGTCCATTTTACCCCGCGTGTCAAAATAGCTTCTCGTAAAACATCAACTTTTATTTTACACTGTTTTCATGATTTTAAGTTGTTTTCATTCTATGTGGCAATTTTAATCCATAGATAAATAGTGGAGGCATACAATAATGCATGAATAATTGTGTTTTGTGGCATATTCAATGGAATATTCAGTTAACTGCTTAACATGCCCATTTTGCCCCGCTTTCCCCTACTTTCATTTACCAGTGAGGCGATCACTTCTGTCAAAGTAAGCTGTGTTCACTGCTGCTTCGATGTAAACAACTTTTCTAAATACAAATTGCGAAGGAAGTGTCAGGCAATATTTTGTGAGAATTATTGGACAAAACATCCAGGAAAATCATTTTATAAGTTTCCAAATCAATGCAAAAGATGTGAGCAGTACATAAAACAATACGCATTGGAATTTGCGAAGTAAAACAAAAAGGGGATTTAGCAGTTTCTTCTCTGTGTCAGTGTAGTAAGCGAATCATTATAGAGATGGCGCTAGTGTTTAACGTATTTTCATTTGAAATAAGGAGGCATCTTTTGAAGCTCATTTTGTTCGAAGTGTCACGTCGGTTTGTCGGTGCTTTAACTCCTACCGAAAACTACCGATAAAATTTTGATGCGCCTACCGAAAACCGCCAAAATAATCTGGCCACTCTGCTTGGGTACCCATTTCACCTTGACAGTGATGACAGCAGCAGAAAAAGCTATTTTTTGCATTTATTTTTTTGCTGAAAAAATCGAAGCGTTCGGACGAACCGGGAATTGCAATCTCGGGAAATATAATATATCCCCCCGCCCCACCCGTTCACATTTCGTGTCACATCCGTATCCGTTTCCCGCGGGGCGCATTTTAGCGAGCGACCCTCTGCATCGCGTGTGTATTTGTTTTACCCTACTGCGTGTGCCCGTTCCGCCCCCAGCAAAAAGGTTCCGCCGGGCTCGACGGACTCCGAAAGGAAAGGATACTGGAGACGAAGAAGAACGCATCTATCGCGTAGTAAAGCAGCGCGTAGTAAAAGTGTTTCGTTTAATAGAGTGTAGGAAGAAACCAAGAGAAAAAAAACAAAATCGGCACAAACGGACTATCTGCAGTGGAAGCAGTTTTTTAGCTCCCCCCGACTAACTGGAGAAGTGCTTTCCCTAGTTTCTTCTTCGTTTTTTGTTGTTTTCTTTTCGTTTCACCATCGCCGCCACACCTCTCGGTCACCCCGCGAAAGGCGACGAACCCTTCCGTGACCGTAGAGAAAGAGAGAGAGAGACAGAGCGCGCTTGGGGGTTAAAGAAAATCAATGTTTTAGAAACAATTCCTTCCACGCAGTGTATAGTAGTGTGCACAACTACGTACGTGAGATTGTGAGACAAGCGCCGTAATCATTCATTATCGCGTAGCGCCATCCTCATAAGCGAACCTCACTCGACGAAGGAAGACAACTCCAGACCTGCATTCAGTGAAGATTGTGTTACATTTTTTATGTGCTGACCCCCCATGATGTTATGCTAATTTTGGCCATCATCACCACAGTTGAGTTGTCTCGGTTGTTGCAACGCGTTTATTTGCGCCGATATTTAGCAGATCCTGCACACACAGAACAGCAGCAGCAGCAGCACCAGTCAGCTCCTTTATTGAACCATATATCATCGTCCTTGCTAGAGCGCCTTGAGTTCACCATGGAAACCACCGACCGAACCGTCTCTACCGTCGCGAGCGGCAGCAAGAAGTTGTAAGTTGTCCCTTTTTTGCTGCCGCAGTTTTCGATCCTAATGGCATCGTGCTCTATTTCTTTGCAGCGTATTCAATGCGGACGATAGTCAACATTCCTTCAAGACCACCGATAAGAACATCACAGTCGTGTGTACCGAGGGCAAACATGACCGTGGCAGTTCGAAGATCAAGCTGGTCAACGTGGTCAACTTCAAATGGGAACAGAAAAACTACCCGGGCCGGTTGATAGCCTGCCACAAGGATTGCTATCTGCTGGCTTACTCGATTCGAGGTACAGTACTGCTTCAGGTTTTTCCTTTTTTCTCCCCCGCCACTAACCAATCTGCGCCTCTTTTCACCTCCCAACAGTAACGAAGCAGTCGAAGAGCGAAGGTATGGTCCGGGTAGCTCATCTGGACCTGCCCGAACGGGGGCTGATCAAGGGCCTGTCGGACGAGATACTGGATCTGCAGTTCTCGCACAACAGCACCACCGAATGTCTGCTCGGCATCATCGAACGGACGACCCTGCACGTGCACCAGGTGCTGGTGAAGGGCGAGAAGGTGACCACCGCGCTGAAGGTGAAAATCGTCGACCCGCTCGAGGGGCACGTGCCGATCTGCGATCGCATCACGTGGTGCCCGTACCTGGGCGACGGTACCGACTTTAACGACGAGTTTGCGAAGCAACTGCTCGTGTGGACGCGCGGTTCCACCTTCCAGTGCTACAGTATTAGCGTGCTGACGAAATCGTACATCGATACGACCGACCTGAAAGCGTCCGACATCGAGGAGGGCGGGTTTAAGGCGAACGATGGCGAAGCCACCATCACCGGCAGCGTGTTTTCCGACGACGGTACCACGCTCGCGCTCAGCTCGAGCGACGGTCTCATCCGGTTCTACCAGGTGTACCAGCACGCGAACGATCGGTCCCCCCGGCGGCTGCACCTGTGGAAACCGCACGACGGCAAGCCGATCACGAGCTTCTTCTTCCTGGACAACTACACCGAAACGGTCAACAACAAGACGATCTGGAAGCACGCGATCACGTGCGCGGAAAACAACGCCGAGATTAAGGTGTGGTGCTGCGAGTCCTGGGAGTGTCTGCAGACGGTCCGGCTGACGTCGCCGGTCGAGGCGTCGCTCCACTTCAAGGCGGAAATCGACATATCCTCCACGTACCTGGTGCTGACCGAGCGCAGCACGCGCCAGATCTACGTGCTGCAGGTGCGCAAGGGACAGTCGGCGGGCTCGTCGGCGGAAAGCGAACCGAACAAGCCGACCCTCTCCAAGGGCGGCACACGCTCGATCGTGCAGCCGTACATTGTTTCGATTGCGGAGTACCCGCTGTCGGCATCGGTGCTTGGCTTTTCGATACTGTACGCGGCGGCCGGCAACTCGAAGTACGGCGACTACGACGACGACGAGGACGACGAGCAGGCGTCACCGAAGTGTGTCATGATTCGTATGTTCCTCGTGCAGCCGAACAACCTGCAGGACTGTACGCTCATGTACGAAGCCATTCCGGACAGTGAAAGTGAACCGCTGACGAAAGAGCTAACGGACGACCCGGTCCGGGATGATGCGGAGGCAACGGAAAGCACGGGCAACTCGTCGTCCGTTTCGTCTTCCGCTTCCAACGAAACCACGGACAACAATGTGTCGCATGGCCCTTCGGAGGAGGATGATCGTTTGCTGGACGAAACGGCAGCGAAGGGCAAGAAGGTAGATGGGAAGAACGGTGCGCAAGGCACGCTGAACAACGAATCGGACAATGTCGAAGAGGAGGAGGAGGAGGATGATAGCAATAACCCCATAGCGCTGAAAATGGCCGAAGCGGCTCAGAAGTTAAACGACGTGTTTGTATCCATCCGCACGGCAAACTCTTCGGCGGAGGGAACTAACGTTGGTGGTACGAGTGGACCTACGACGCCGGCCAGTAGCAGCAACAAAGTGAATCTTATGACACCGGACTCCTTCAGCACACCGGGCAGCGCTACCAGATCAGGTAAGATGACCATACATTTATCACATTTGTTTTTTGTATTGTTTTGTAGATGTTATTTAGAAATTAAACTGTTTGTATTATGTGTTGAGTACTTGTAGCTCAGTTATTCGTTCTTTTAGTTAGCTTTGCAAAGTAAAACGTATTATGGTTCAAATGTAACGTACCGTAGAGGGTTACGAGTTGAAGAGTTACCCTTGTGTGCGTTTAGTTTTCTTGCGGACATTTATGTTATTTATTGTTTGTACTTCCTGGAAGCTATTGTTGTAGTTATGTTTTGTATACATTAGCTTTGATTTGTATGAAAGGAAAAGACAAACACAATGTCCCTCTGCTCCTTTCATTAACGATCCCTTTCGGTCGAAAAAATGACACTTGGTAACGATGCCATGTTTTCCCCCTCCGTTTCGTTCCCCCTTCTCTGACGCTGCAGCAGGCAAGGAGAGCGTGAAAGACGTGCGCATTATCAACCTTTCGGAGCTGCCCTACCCCGAAATGGAAACGATCATGAATCAGTACGATCGGCGAACGGCCCCCACGGGAGGGCGAAGGCGGGGCCGGGGTGCACAACCGGTCAACACGACGGTTACGACCAACACCACCGCCACCACGACCGGTGTCAGGAAGGCCGCCAGCTCGTCCGTCACGAGCACGGCCAGCGCGAACGGTAGCGTGTCGTCTAGCGACAGTGGTGGCGCCTCAAGCGACGATGAGCAGGAAGAGGAAGAGGAGGAAGGCGGTGGCAACACCAGCGTTGCCTCGGTGGCCGGTTCCGAGCGGGTCATTACCGACATTACCGACGATCCGGACGATGAGGATGGGGATGAGGAAGACACGGACGCCGAGCCGAAGCCGGTGGTCAAGCAGGGCAAGAAGAAGGGACCTGTGAAGAGGGCCCAGTTTGCGCTGGCCAACGGCAGCACGGTGGTCGAGCAGGGCAAGAGCAGAAAGCAGCCGCAGGGCCACGGGACGGGCGCAGTAGGTCAACCGGATGGCGCCGTCATTAGCGTCTCGGGGACGTCACTGACGATGGAACATTTTACGAAAATACTTACACTTGACGAAGCAGAACCGCCGACGGTTCGAGGTAGTTAATTTAATGGATTATTTGTGTTTAAATTAAAACAGAAGGCGTATAAGCGTCTTCCTATTGTGCGTTTTGCGGACACTAGAAGTGATTAATGTATAAATTTCTGTTTTAGAAAAAATCAAAAGCGACGAAACCGTCAATCCGGACGTACTCAGCACCCTGTTTATGCTGGCCAAAGCCACTAAACAACATCAACAGCAGCAGCCGCCAGCGTCGGTTGCGGATATGGTGGCGTCTGCTGGCCAGCAGGTCACGCAGCCCACCACAATGCCGACGACGGACGCACTGGAAGCGTTCGTGAACATGGTGAAGAATCGCTCGGAAGCGGCCGACGATAGTGCGGCAGCCGGTAAGGCGAAGCATCGAAATTCCACCAACGGGCCAGGCAATAATATGGAGGAGGATAGCGTTACAGGTAGGGAGAATTTGTCAACGAGACAGTCCGGGGTAAGTTTCTAAAACGTCTTCTACGCTGTTCTTTTACAGATGCTCCAACGGTACCACCGATGCCATCGGCGGAGATGCTTGCTAGCGGCGGTTCGAGCCCAAGCCGGGAGGTGCAGCAAATCATGTCGACCAAGGGACCGGTCATCAGCATGGTCGAGGATCTGTTCCTGTACTCGTGCGTCGAGCGGAAGGACGATTACGACGAGGAGGAGGAGGAGGAAGACGACGAAGAGGAAGGTGTGGTGAACGTGGCCGACCGGTTCGATGAAGAGGACGGCGTGGTAGTTGTGGTACCAAACGGTACCAACGACAATGCGGACGAGGAGGTGGTGGACGAGAAAGATCCGGAGCCGGATGTGGCAGACGCTAGCGTGTTGTTGTCCGCAGAAAAGGCAACGGTGGCAGCGTCCGCCCTGAAGGAACCGACAGCAGACCCCACCACCGAGCGGGAGGAAGTTTCGGTGAAAAGAAAGTCCTCCGCCCTGCTCCGCGACAGTCCAGGTGAGGAAAGCGCGAAGGTGGAACCGAACGATGAGCCTTCCGTGTCCGGCTTTTGGCCGTCGTCCGTACCGACGGATGTGCCGGCGGTTGGAAAGGACGTTGTTACGACGGCACCACCGACCATCGTGCACGTGCCCGACTCTTCGAAGCAAATTGCCGAGCTGAGCAGCAAGCTGGACCGCATGATGGACCTCATGGTGGCACAGTCGCGCCAGATCGAGCAGCTGAACGTGCAGCTGGACGCGATGAAGAAGACCCGGGTGGAGGAGCAGCGCAAGAACAGTGCCACGATGAACCGGTTCAACCAGACGCTGCCGAAAACGATCGAAACGCAACTGTCCGGGCTGCTGGTGCAGCACTCGCTCAAGATGGAGCAGACGCTGGTGAGCTGCTTCAACAATCAGCAGGCCCGCATCGCCGAAACCCTAACGCACCTACCTCAGGCGATGATTGCGCAGCTGCAGGGCCGTCTGCTGCAGGCGATCGTGCAGGAGATGCAGCAGAAGCTGCTGCCCGCGATTAACGGCAAGCTGGACATGGTGCAGCGTGCCGTCGCCGCGGATCTGGCGGAAAAGCTGCGCACCAACGAAGGCGCCATCCGGGACTCGATTCAGCGCACGGTGCGAAGTGAGGTAAGCGTGAAGGGGGAATGTGCTTGTTGATGGAGCAAATTGTAAAAAAAAATCCATTTTTCTTTCAGCCTGTCATGAAGGCAATGTCCACGGCCATACAGACAGGCATGCGGACGGTGCTGTACGACGTGTACCACGCATCGCTGCGCGAGGTGATCCTGCCCAGCTACAGCAAACAATGTGAAGAACTGTTCCGACAGATGAGCAAAGCCTTCTCGTACGGCATACTGGAACGTAAGTCCCGTCACTCTCAATTTCGTTCGCTCTAGCAAGTGCTTGATGGTTTCATTTCCCCCTCGGTATCTTTCCAGTCATACAAAAGGTCGACAAACACCTGGAGGGCATAGGGAAGATGCAGGACCGTACCGGCGAGCTGGTGGAAAGCGTCCGGCAGCTGCCGAAGGAGCTCAGCACGACGGCCGACCAAACGACGATAGCGACCGTGCGGGCGCTGCGCGAAACGATCGAGAAGGATATGCGCGGGCTGCACGCGTCGCTGCTCCGGTCGGTGCGCGAACACATCCGGCAGGAGATCGAGAAGGGCTTCGAGGCACAGGCGTCCTCGCTGGAAGACTCCGTCCTGTCGGTGGTGCGCTCGCAGGCCCAAACGCCCGCCCCGAGCAACATGGACGTGCAGGACCAGATCAAGCAGTACCTGAACGGGGGCCAGATCAACAAAGCCTTCCACAAGGCGCTGCTGTCGAACGATCTGAGCCTGGTGGAGTTTCTGCTCGAGCGGGCCGACCACAAGCAGGTGTTCAATCCGTGCCCGCTCGAGCAAACCGTGCTGCTGTCGCTCATACAGCAAATTTCCGCCGACATGGCAAACCACAATGAACTGAAGCACAAGTGAGTGTGGATTGAAGGGTGGCAACGAATCGCCAAAAAGGATTGTTTATGTATGTTAACGTCTTATTTTGCTCCCCTTGCAGGTACTTGTCCGATGCAATCGTCAATCTAGACTTTCAGGATCCGATCACGAAGGAACACTCGCCGAAGGTGATCATGGAGCTGATCAGCAACTGTCAGAAGTTTATGACCGCGAACCCACAGAACCCGCTCTGCACCAGCCTGAAGATGCTGGTCATTGCCGCGCAGTACATTGGCTTCAAGAATACCTGATACCTGTTCAAGTAGCGGCAATCAGCGGTAACCAACGGTAGAATCAAGACTGACGGCACCTGAAAGAGCACAT
Source organism: Anopheles coluzzii (assembly GCF_943734685.1). Classification (NCBI taxonomy): domain Eukaryota; kingdom Metazoa; phylum Arthropoda; class Insecta; order Diptera; family Culicidae; genus Anopheles; species Anopheles coluzzii. Next base: position 9,094,876 of record NC_064671.1, read on the forward strand.
TCAAAGAGAGAGAGAGGGAGAGAGAAGATAGCGAGGAGAGGTCCCATCCCCCGTCGTAAGCCCCCCACAAAGCAATCAAATCAATTCAAATTTTACACCTTTCACACACACACACAATCCCTTCTTAGATGAAAAAAGACATGACCAACACACCCCATCCCAAGGGGAACTAATCGTGAACTCAGTCCCATTTTTAGGATTCATCCTGTCCGTGTTCTACTTTTAAGTACAATTTTGACACTTATTTAACTACCTTTTCGTTCGATCGTTTGCAAATTCTATTTGAAATCGTGCTTTGTTATACTTCCATTTGACACTTTTTGATCTTTTTTACCCTTACTGACTATAAAAGCGCGCTCATCTACACACACACTGCATCGCGCAGCACAATTGCATGCTGTCGAGCGTCATTCCATGTCGTCAGCCCCTTCTATGTTTCTCACCCCCCCCCCTCCCCCCCCACCCTCGTTGTCACACCACACCCACGTAAAAATCCCCACTCTAACACCGGAATAGGAAACGGATGTTCGTGTGTAGTAGCAGCACTACACACACACCACTTTGTCGCTGTGTCGTGTAAATGTCGAGACGATAGAAAGAAACAATCATCATCCATCCGCGGATTTACTTTAGTTTGTAATAAACGCAAATCAAATTGAAAACCTTCGATAATAAAACTGTGTCCATACTCCAACACCAGAAAACACACAAAAAAACAACGATGAGTCAATTAAATGAGCTTTAATTGCCGAATTTTATTTTACAGTTTTTGCTTACATTTATGACGCCCCAGCACCACCACCGTTGCCGGCTTTCAGATGCTCGATGACGTGTTTCGGCAGCTTGATGCGCTTTCTGCTCTTTTTCTTTACCACTCCACCCTCCCCCACGGTGGGTGGCTTGCTCTCCGACGGCGTCCCCTTTCCTTCCACCCCCTTTTTCATCTTTTTGGGCTTTTTACACGACAGCGGGTTGGGGTTTTTCACCTTTCGCTTCTTCTTGGGGCCACCGTTCGATTCGGGCGTAACGAGCCCTTCCTTCACTTTTAGCTTTTGTATCGTTTGCTGATCAAGTTCACGAATGCCTACCCGATTCTTCTGCCCTTCCGCAGCCGCCTGACGGTGAGCTTCCGACGGTTGCACCAGCGTGGGGACGGATGCATTGTGCAGGTAGAAAAGCGGTATACCCGGATGCTCGCGGACCCACTCCTGCAGCGCTCGGTCCTGCGTGGCAACGATGTAGTGGCACGATTTGGTCATGGATTTGATGCAGGACGAACCGTCGAGCGGTCGCTTCTCGTGGCCGCAGCGATGTACGAGGAATTTCTTCAACAGCTGACTGGTGCCGGTGAAGCCCGGTCCGAGATTGTCCGTCTCGGTGATGATGCATGCCGTGACGATGGGCTTTACCTCACACTGGAAGTACTTTTTTAGCTGCTCTTCTATTTGCAGGCGGATCTGGAAGAGTTTTAATAATGAGGTGAGTTAATAATTACAAAACGAAATAGCAAAAGCACGTTGTTTGAGGAACGGAAACGGGGATCCGGTACCTTGTACGCTGCATGGCAAAAGCTTCCATCGATCAGCACGAGCAGTGGTTCGCGAAATCCAAAGTTGTTGATGTAAAAACTCATATACTTACGAGTTTTCTTGTGTTTGGTGATTTTCATTGTGAATTAGGAGCGCTTTTCGGTGTGTTTTAGGCGATCTTTTCCCCGACGGCAGCGAAGACTGGGTGTTGCACGCGCCGAAAACACAACAAACGGATTATCCGTGTGCCGTGTGTCGTTTTGACGTTTCATCGACTTTTTAGGCGCAAGTGCTGCACAGTGGGAAGCCGTGCGGTGATTTCAAATTTGTAAGTATTTTTATACGTTACATTTTAATCTTTTAGTAAATAAAAACACAATTTTCAAGCTTCTCAACAAGAAACAGCACACACATCGGATGTCATTTTAAAATAATACTTTTCTCTTTATTTATTTACCGTGTTATACAACGGAAGCACAATACAAAAATGGAGAAAATCAAATAACAAATATACATTGTACACTTTTTGGTAATACGCCCTCTCTATCTTCCTCATTAGCTCACCCACCCTACCTTCGTAGTAAGAAAAAGGGTGAGGCTTAAAAATGGTAAGTGGAAATCTCGTATCTCTACACTATCACTTGTATTTCCCAGTGGAGCCCCTTCCCCCCAATTCTTGGTTTGATTTTGCTTGATCGTTTAACGCCTATTCTAAAGCTAGCTCTTTTCAACCCATCCGCAACGGAACTAGGTCTATCTATAACTGGAATACTTCTGCACCCTATTCACCCTCTAAATTCCACAGAAGCAATACAGCTTCAACCGATAGTCGTCGACACAGAAGCTCTGCTTGCCGTACAGATTCGTACGGCTGACCGTCCCGGTCAGGAAGCTATCGTTGTTCGAATCGATCCGTACCGTCGCCTCGAACTCACCGTCCCCCGGTTTCGTCACGAACCGCACGCTGATGTCGCTAAACTTGTGCTTGGCCGTGATGTTCTCCGGCGACATGCCCACGCTCGCATCGTCGATCGAGTTCAGATGCAGCACGCTGCACTGCGGGTACTCCAGCAGCAGATGATTCACCCGCTCGACGGCGAACCGTGCCGCCTGTATCACCTGATGATCGTTCTTCGGCAGCGGTTTATGATCGTGACAGGTACACCAGTGCGGAGCAATACCCGCATCCTCACAGGTCCGCGTGGTAGGTACAGGCAGAAACAAACTAATCCCCCGTGGGATAGGTTTCGCTTCCAGCAGCTCTTCCGTTCGCTCACGAATCGACCCAGTCCGCAATCCGGACATATCGAGAAACTCTTTCAACGTTTCATACAGATCAAAGTGTGTCGTGAGCCGCAATCGGTTCCTTCGCAGATTGTGGTAAGCGGCGGGATACTCGCGACGAAACCACGCCGGCAGTACGAAGATCAGAAACGGCTGCCGTTCCTCCATCATGCCCTGGTAGGTGTTGCGGAACGAGCCCCACCGTATGCCGTGATCGCTCATCAGAATTAGCACCGTGCGGTTCAGATAGTGCCGATGCTCTTCCTGCATAAACTCCAGCACCTGCCGATAGTCATCGTCGATCAGGGCTGGATTGTTGAAGAAATCGTGCGTCATGCCGACGCCCCACAGCAACGAAAACACCGGCTCCGACGCACCGAACGTTTTGACGATCTTTCGCGCATAGTCCAGCAGCACGCGGGTCGGATTCCGCCCGCCCAAGCACAGTTTCGCGTTCAGCTTCTTGTTGTAGCCGACGCTCGATTCCATCTGGCGGAAAAAGTTGTGCAGATAGTAGTCGGTCGGCTGGCGGCGAAAGCCCTTCTTGCCGTAGTTGAACGTGCCCATCGCCGAGCTGTCCTCGGCGTAGACCGTCCGGTAGCCGGCCTCGCCGAACTTGTTCCACACGAACTGACACAGGTCAAAGGTACTGCTGGCATTTGGAAGACATGCTGCACCGAGCTCCTCGATGTCCAGGCCGGTTAGGGCCGGCACCATGTTGGGAAATGTATTGTCACCCACTTTGTTGTAACCGAACATCTCAATGCCTGTCGGGTGGAAAAGAAAGCAGTAGTTTAGTAGCTAGATTAGATAGAGAAGGAAGCAGCACTTACCATTTAAGGTGTTTAGTAGATAGTCGGTCGTTTGATTCATCTGGCGGTGTAGATTCAGTCGCGAAACCGCATCAATCCCCAGTATCATCACATTCAGCCGCTGTTCACCTTCGGCCAACCCTTCCCTTCTGGCCGTTTTCAATCGCTCCTCAACCGCCCTCTTCCCCGGCGGCACAAACGCAAAGTAGTCCCAGTAGAACGGGTCCTTCAGCCCCACGTGATGACAATTCACCATCGCGAACTCTTCCTCCCGCGCATCGTACCGCTCCGGATAGTCGAAACAACTCTCGTTGCCCACCTGATGCTCCTCCTGGTCGGTCAACCGTTCGAACGACCGCACGCAACACTGTATCATGCTCGCATTCGTCACGTTGTAATGGCGCTCAATGTCCTCCATCGACAGCTGAAACCAGATCCACCGTTCGTCCGCCTCCAGCAGGGCCGGCACACACTCGATCGGTTCCGGCCGCTCGACAAACTTCTGTATCTGCGCGTTCGTTACCGGAAAGCTCGGCATCTTGCAGCCGACCGTGTTGACAAAGTACGAGCTGTTGTAGTTGAAGTGTTGCTCGTCGTCACGCGTTTCGAGCGCTTCGTTCCAGAGCGGAGCCTCCAGTGCGTCGTAGTCCCACCAGAAGGGGCGCTCGATCGCGTACAGCAGACAGGCGAAAACGGTCCCCATCATGAGCAGCACCTTGAAGCGGGTTTTCTTTTTGCGTATCGGGCCCATCCTGCGGTCGGTGGGCAGGAGGGGTTTGTAGTGATGCACGCTGTGGGTCGATCGGTAGCGGTGTGCAAAGCTGAAATGAGACGAAGTGGTTGAGATGACCATGGGAAAGGCTTGGCAGTGCAATTAAAGTACATGAAGGGAAATCGAATGATCTTTACCATGCGGTAGATAATGGAGAAGATGGCCGAATACAGACATATAATAATACCACGTACCATCTCTTCATACAGTTCAAAACCGCACATGATAGTATAGCCAGGATAAAATTATATGAGCGTAATGAGCTTTTTTTGATTTCCGCTTACTGGAATCTGTCAATTAGATTATACTTCCAATTAGATTCCATGTCCTATTAGGGTGTACAATAACGGTGCTATAGGAATCACTTCGCGTCACATAAGATCCAATATAGTAACAGTTTTATCATCAGCGCACCAAAATGATCACTTCCCGCAATGAGGCGAATGAGGCCAATCGGTTCAAAGTCTCTATAAAAAGAGCCTTTTACTACTTCTCAACAGGGAACAGGCGATCCCGTGGTACAGTCGTCAACTCGAACGACTCAATAACATGCCCGTCATGGGTTCATGGGTTCAAGCCTAGAATGAACCCGTCCCCCCGTAGCAAGGATTGACTTATAGCCTACTGCGTGGTAATTAATTAAGTCGCGGAAAGCCTATATAAGCCGGCATGTCCGCGTAGGACGTTACGCCAAATAGAAGAAGGAGAAGAAGACTACTAGGTTTGCCTGTCTCCAATTCCAACTTAGGAAATCATCTTCTACCTATCAACCCAGGCCCTAACATACGCTGATAATATAGACCTCATAGTAGGACTGCGAATCTCCTATGCAGTCTAAAGCCTACCAAGGGATCGAGCAGGTGGCATACAATCTCGGATTGCAGATAAACGAGACTAAGACCAATCTGATAATGGCACCAGTAGCGGTTCTACTAACAAGAACGCACTTTTGAAGTCGATTCCAAGTAAACAACCTTGTGCAAGAAATATGTGTCGAAGAGAACTCCTTCTAGTAGGAGTTCTAACCATTCCTCCATCAGATGACTCGGTGTTCTATTAGACAGATGCACTGGCTTCAACAATACCGGACCGGTTCTATTCTCAACGACTTGAACATGCGGGGTTTACGTGGTACCAAGAAGTCTATGAAGATTTGTATAAGACAGACAAGCATGACCTTGTATGCTATTATGCCACAATGTATGGGGACAATCTTCTGCAACCCATCTCATCTGGTCATACATGTCCTGCCCTTACATTTACCACACTTTGAAAGTAAGTTTGTAAGTATTTTCCTCTTATCTTTTCCCAACATGAAATTGATTGTTATTTTCGGTCACCGAACCCTTGACGATGGCCGGACGACAAAGCACTTAATCATGGCAACTATAGTGGGAAGAATCACGTAAAACACTACCCCGCTTTCTCGGTCTGGCTCCACCGGCTCCTCTCGGCAAACTATTGTTCAACTATGTCCCAGCCCCGTGTGCCCAGCCAATAAATCAGTAAACTTTCCTCCCCGTTTGGACCGGGTCCAAGTCATGTTCCAATTTTCATGTTTTTCGTGTCTGTCGGGGGGCTTTTGGCCTGGTTCTTACTGGCTGATGTGCTAAGAAAACCCCTTTTCTTTGCCCTGCTGCTTCGTACATACCGATATGGAACCGTATTCGGATAAGGTAAGCTAAATTGTGCCAAAAAAACGGATCCCTCCCAATCTGTCTGTTCCAACACACACAGTTTCCCGAAGGCCTGGGCAGGGTGACCGAATCCTAACAACCCTGCAACAAAGCCATAAACCTAGATTTATTGCCCAATCGCAGTGGGGACACACAGATCCGTCGGAGTGTCCCTTTACCCAGAGATCTAGACATAGCACCATTCGTTTATACGTTAATTAATAAAAGGCAATTATGTGAATTCAATTTCACATTTCCCACTGCAATCCCGGGCTCATCCCCCGGTGCTCGTAGTGTGTCTTCAGGTGTGAAATCTTCCGTTCCAGCGCCTGCTGCATCACTCCCTCTTCAAGGTAATTGGAAGCATGCTTCCAACACCACGTGCTTCGCCACATCCATCACCACGTTTCGTCTGAGTAGGCGCGAACATGGCATGTTGTTGGTATGGTGTTGGCACAGCTGCCGCAAAGCTCATCGGTTTTGCTCGATTGAATAAACGACCACGGGGTTTCTTGATAGCTCACGGGCCAATCAAGCTCTGGCTCCGATTGGCTTCCATTTGGCACATTGTAATTGGAACGAGATAGGGTGTTTGTTGACGATTTGTTCCGGCTTTGGCACCGATATGCCTTGACAATTGCAATTTAAACTACCCTTTCCCAAGGTACCACCATGGGCATTACATAAAGCGATTAATAACGACTGCTGCTTGTGCTGCTTGTGACGTTAAACGAAGGCACAAAGCGAAGCGTCCTCAATTAATCAGCGAACAGAGGAAGCTTTATCGCAGCAGATCAAAGGCAGGGATGGAAAATGATGAGATGGAAAAGGATTAGCAGATTGCGACGTACGGCGCTACCTTGGGGCTTAGTGCTTTCAATGGGCGCTGCTACTTCATTAGGCAGTCATTAATTGAATGGGCGAAAATTGATTGATATGGATTTTGGATTGGTGCCTGGGAATATCTTCATTTTGATTGAATTGGAAGTGAGAAAGTGAAGGAAGTAGGTGAATGATTTTTCATTAAATTTCTATCACAAAATTATCATTATTAGCATTTCTAATGTGCTGCAGCTATGCAGAATCTCGAAATGATTCTTTTTTCCTTAATATATTTAAAATAAACGCGCAATAAAAAAAACTCATCTCCCAAACCGAGAAGAAAGTTTCATCAATCCGTTTTCCTCCGCCTTTACGATTCATTACCGGGAAGCGCAGATGTTTGCACTTTGGCTCTACTCTACTCGCTGGCAGAGCTTATCTGCTTACCTTGTTTTCTCAGCCATCCCGACGCGAACGGAGGTTGTTGACGCCTGGCCGACGAGGGTACGTACGCGTGTGTGTGCGAAAGGCTCGTAGTTTTGCTCCTGAACGAACTTCTGGGCGCCTCCACCCGAAGGGCACACGATCAGAGCTCTTCCGGTGGAGCAACTCTGGAGCTGGAGTGTTTTTCTCTATTTTCTTTTGAGTAACTTTCTTTTCTTTTTTGTTTGCTTCTAAACTAACGACATCCGACACTATTTGCCTTGGTCGCTCACGAAGGATGCATCACGGCTTATTGGCATTCCCAGATTCTCCGTAGCCCCGTAGGGCTCAAACACAGCGTCGTTAGGGAAACTCCTTTTTTTATCCGGTTCTGGTTCCTGCCCCCGAAGCAAATCCTTTCGGATTGAATTTTAATTCAATTCTAGCGCCGGAAAAGGGGTCACGAGGCACATCTCACTGACTGATGGCGACGACGGCAGTAGCAGAAGTAGTAGTAGTAGCATCCGGTGGGATTGTATTTCCAGCTACGAGTGCGTGTATCCGATGGGTTCGGATCACTATGCCCGTTTTCTCGTTTTTCACCTCACACCGATGTTACAGGAGCAGCAGGACGACTTGTTCTTTTCATGCGATAGCATTGTGTCACTTCCTCCCGGGTACCAGTGTTCCAATTAGTGCTCTCGTGTCGCAAACATTGTGTATCTTTTATTGATGTTTGTTATGGCTCATATTTTCCACCAATTGCTTCACGCGTTTTCTCCACAGGCGGAGTGTCATTATCCTTGAGCCTGGCGAGAGTGTGTCCCAGTGGCCAGTGCAATGAAGCAGGAATGGATACGCTTCATTAGCGCTTCCTGCACATTGTACGGCCACGCCATGACGTCCCTTCGGCACCCCGCGGGGCGGGTGTTGGTCCACGCGCAAGGACTTTACACAAAACGCACATTGAATAGATGAAGCAATCTTTTACACACAATAAAATCCCTTTTCTTTTTGTCTATTTGTAATGGATAAACACACACAAATACATACACCAACACAGAGAGAAAAGGGACGCACTCACACGTTTCCAAGGGCTACTAGGAGCTGTACCATCCGTACCCGGCAGCGCTGACGGTACTTTAGTGACTGAAGCTGAGCTTGCCCCGATATGAGTGATTTGCAGAGAGATTCAGGAGATTTTTATCATATCCCAGCACCGACCCCACCGCTCCCTTCCTGCTTATATATCCCTTCCCATAAACGTGATCACCATGCGCCTCCACCGTACGGAGTCGCCCTTCAAAATCTCCGTCGTGTAACGAAAGCAACAAAAAAAAATAAGAAAAAGCGAGAGTGAACACACAAATGCTGGAATTTATGTGCCGATGGTGCTCTCTCGAGCTTCACACCCCCTCCGAGACGGCAAACCGGAACCCTGGTGGAGTTTGCGCTGCGAGAGCTTAGGAGACTTCGCCAAGCAGAAGATCGAAGCATCCACAGCATCCGTGACTGGTGCCATGGGAGAATCCATGCGAAAACGGAGAACGCGTATCGTCATGGTAACATTCCAATGGAAGAGATGGTGAATTCTCTCACATTCTCTCTCTCTCTCTTTTGTTGGAGAGGAAGTCGTGGCTCACGACCAACACGACACCAACGACACGGTATTCGTGAACCGGAACTATTGAACATTTCATGGAGGAAAGGGGATGGTATGACACACTTGGAGGAGGAGATGACACCCCCGCCCCTTGAAGAAGAGGATGGTTTAGAGCTGGAGAAAGAAACGGGGTGTTTTGTTTTGAAAACAAACACATACATGTACACGCGCGGTGCACGAGCGGCTTCAAAAGCGCCCTTTTATGTGCAATCCAGCGAAAACGGTCCAACCGTCCGTCCACCCCAATATCCTGGACGACCTTGGGACTGTGTGTAGGACGATTAGGAATGGAAAGAAGCACTAGAGCATTAGGCGATGTTGCAATCGTCACATTATTTCCGGCCAATTCATTTCTCGGGCGTATTGTGCGGAAAATGTATGCAGCAAGCGGTCCGTAATTCCGGCAGTATGGCAGAGCCACCATGCTGCCAGGGCCAGAGCCGGTGCCCGTAATTGGTTTCCTGTTCAAGGGGAACCGTTTTCTGCGTTTGAAATCGTTTGAAAGCCGGATTGGAGCACAGGAAGAAGGATCCAAAATTTCATATCAAAAAGACTTTCTGTTAAACATAAAACTTTTGTAATGGTTCTGAATTTGAGGAATAGATTAAGAATATTAATTAAAGGGTATTAATAGTAAAACAGCTGTAATTTAAAAAATCCATGAATGAAATAAACCGATTATCAAAAGCAAATTCTTATCCATTGTATCACTATTTTCTTCATTTCTCATGCATCAGGACTCTACATTGAAAGATATTAGACTGTTCGTTTGGAGGTTTTTTCAAATACATAATTTTTTTGGTCGATATTGTTTTATTGACACAACTCATATGTACAAATTCGTCTTACAAGAACACAGGATGGAGAGCAAAATAGTTCGTTCGTTCATTGTTGCATTGGGTGGAAGAAGAAGAAAAAGGGAATAAATGGAAACCAGTGAGAAAACAAAATAAATATACCATCTAGCAGAGAGGTGAGACACAAAAACGGTCCAGCAATCTCCGAAAGAGTCACAGAGAGGAGGGGGAGGAAAGGACGGGGAGAATGAAAAAAGGGGAGAGGTTGAAAATTCTAATTGTTCACTTCACTGAACATCGGAGAGTAGCATAATGCACAGTCGCGGGGCTTACGACTGCTTCAAAAGCAAACGTAATGCAGAGATACGCCCTTGTGATCATCACGCCCCCCCCGTGAGGGCGTTTTGTTCTAATTGTAGCAAACACTAAATTTGTTATCAGCCTATTTTCGTGTTGATTGGGTTGGTTGGGAGGGTGAGTTTACAGAATAAAACCCCCCTCCGCCACAACCGTTTCCTAATTGCGAACACATCAATTGTTCCGATCGGGGTTTGACGTGTTTCCTTTCTTATGAGTATCTTAGCCCGTTGTATACCCGGTTGTTGGAGGGTTGGTTCAGGAGGTTCTTGATGTCTGCAAAAAAAGGAGAAAGAAATTGTTAATAAACCTTCAAACTCCCAAATTACTCAACCGAAACCCCGCTGAAAGTGAAATTTACCTTCTTTCTCCGTATCGGTTAGCTGCGACTTGGGGAACTCCACGTCGAACGTAATGTACAGCGTGCCGTGCAGGTTGTTGTTCTCGTAGTTCGGCATACCCTCTCCGTTCTTGCGTATTCTAGCGCCCGGCCACGTCACCTTCTCCCTCGTCACCGTCACCTTGTGTCCGTCCAGGTGCACAATGTCGAGCGTAAAGCCAACGAGCGCATCCTGCAAGCTGATCGTAATGTTCGTGTACAGATCATCGCCCCTCCGTTCGAACCGGGTGTGCGGGACGGTCTTTATCTTCAGTATCAAATCGCCCGGCTCCCCATCCATGTGGGGTTCACCTTCGCCCGAGAATCGCGTTTCCTGCCCATTCTCCATGCCCGGCTCGATCTCGATCTCGATCGTGCGCTCCTCGTTCACGAGCTTCACGTTCGGGCACTCGTCGCACACCGTCTGCTGCATCATCTGGAACCGGCCCGGGCCCAGATTGCGCGTCACCATCTCCTGCCGGCAGTTGCACTTGCGCGTGCCGGACGCCGGCTTCATCACCGGCTTGTTGCGCGTTATCTCCACAAAGTTCCCGCTGTACAGCTCCTCGAGCGTGACGTGCAGGTCCATCACGATGTTGGCGCCGCGTGGCGTTTCCCGCTGCTCCTGCCCGCCGAACCCGAACCCAAAGTCGCCGAAAAACTGCGCGAACGGATCGGTATTGTCCATCATGCCCTCCTTCTTCACGCACTCCTCGCCGCACCGATCGTACAGCTTGCGCTTGTCATCGTCGGACAGGACCTCGTACGCGGCACCGAGATCTTGGAACTTTTGCGACGCATCCGGATCGTCTTTGTTTTTGTCGGGATGGAGCTCCTTCGCTAGCTTTCTGCAATGACACGGAAAAACGGAACACGTCAGCAAAACCCGGAGATAACGGGAAATGGACACTCGCAGCAGGAAGTCGGCACACTCACCTGTACGCTTTTTTCACATCGTTCTTGCTGGCCGTTTTCCGCAGGCCCAGTATTTTGTAAAAGTCCCGTCCGGCAAGTGCATCGTCAGCAACGAGCAGCAGAACGGCGGCGCCGACGAGCAGTGTGAAGCAAAAATCGAACGTCCTCATATTTGCGCTCTGTCTCTCACTCTTTCTACCCCTGTCTGCCTTTAGTTGAAGCGCCTCGATACAGGACACGCGCCGCAGCTGATTTTGCACAAATAAATGCACTTTTGCTTCACAAATTCATTTAGAAACAGTGATTACAGCTTTGCCCACTTCTATCACAGTGAATCAGTGCGGCGTGGTGTACCTATTTTTTCCCTTTTTGTTTAGCATTTAGCTGGTGCTTTCTGATTGGTCGAGCGGCTGTCAAACGTCGGACGTCGCGAAACGTCAACGTTCAGGGTGGGCAGACGGTGTTCGAAAAGTACGATTTTTGACACGAAACAGGGTTTTCGAAGAAGCACAATGAAAAACGTGATCGGAATGTTTTGCATTTTGAATATTAATTCCAGCAAATTTGTCCGTTTCATTAATTGTAATAGTTCGGTTTACATTTAAAAAAATGTTTCCCGTTATTTCTGTCGCTTCGTCCATAAATAAAAACATTTTTTAACTTCAGTTCGTAAAGTCAACTTGTGCAACGACCAAAACGCCAACCAAGACTTCCTTTCTCCAAAAAACGATAAACTTTATCGCAGCAATCCATGGGACATTGGGACAATTTCGTTTCGTAAGTTATCGGCGGCGTTGCAAACGGGCCCCGTTCGCCCCATCTCGGTCCCCTGTGCTCTAACGTCAAAAAGTGCCGCTTTCTGGTGGCGTTTGCAGGAAATGAGGTCCTTTCTGCGCAAGGACACTCTCCTGTCACTGGCGGTGGTGATGGTAAGTTTGCGCTGTAACACACAACCGTACCATTCCATTGGAAGAGGCCCATTTGCACCGTGTCGTACGTGCTTCTAATCGACCTGCTGCGCTCTGGCAGTACTAACCACTGCTGCTGTTGCTGCAAACTGTGTTAACTGAGTCTGTGTGTGTGTGAAGGGGGGAGGGAAAAGATACTGCAGAGAGCAAGAAGCCGTACCGGAGGACCGAGTTTTTTTCCCCCGTAGTGTAATTATAGTCGCGTCCGCAACACAGGTAGGGGACCCCGACCCCGAAGGCAAACCCCGCAATGCCTTTGACGGATTGTGATTAGTGAATTTCGGTGTAAAGTGTTCCATCTTCCTGCTAGAAAAGCGAGAAGTGGTGCTGCTGTTCCGCAATGAGTGCTCCCAAGTGAATCAATCAAAGTGCAAAAACGTGTGCGTGTGTGTGCAAGTGAAAAATAAAGAAAAGTGTCCAGCGCAAAGTGAGGTGGTGAAATAGTAAAGTGTCGGCCCGCGACTGATTATGTAGTCGGCTGTCTGCACTCGGCTAAGGATTAATAGTAAATCATTTCCTCCACCCTTTCCGACGTCCCCTTTACACGAACAGGGAACCCCGTTGCCCTTTCTCACTCCCTCTCTTTCCCCGGCAGAGCGGTCTTCGCACATTTTCGTCCCAATCATTTATGAAAGAGGATTATGAATGTGGACTAAATCGATTAATATCGAGGTAAGAGAAGAAACAAGAATACGAGGGATGGAACGAGACGGTGTGAGAAAAATATGCGCACACACACACCTTTACACAAATACTACACCTACTAAGCTTCTAGTTAGACATGTTCCGATTCATTGAATTTCATATCAATAATCAACCCACCTCACCAACCCACCCACCCACCTGCCCACATCATCATGCAAATGGCCATTTAACAACCCCTCGTCCTTGCACAACCGTGCGACAAAGCAGGACCACTCTATCTCTAGCGCACTCTCCCACTCTTGTTAACTTCATTTTCCACCCCGTCCGTGCTAAGCAAGGGTTGAACGTGAGAAAAAGAAAGAGAGCGAGAGACAACTTGAGAGCTTGTTGTAAAAGCAAAGGTAAAAGAAAAACGTGCCGTTTTCCCTTTTCATGCTTTGTGGCTTCGCTTAATCCGCAAAAAAAGGGCTTTCTACCCACCGCGCCATTCAATTTATATAAATGGTGAATTTCGCGGTGGTGCTTCGACGGACCTTGCCAAAACTTTAACAGGTAGCCGGTAACAGGCCCACAAGTTCTCCCCACCGTTCGCGGATGTAAGGATTACTGTGCATAATAAACTGTTGAATAGATTGCAATCGCAGTAGGGACGTGGTGTTTGGTGTTTCGGTAGTGGTAGTAGAATAGTAGTAACACCACCACCAATACCACTGCCAGTAACTCTAGTAACTGACCGGATCCTCGGGCGCTGCCAAAAACTTTCTTAATTGTTGATCCAAGTAGCAGCGCAGCGCATCGAGAAGTTGGCAGCTTGTAAAATGAAGCAAAGAAGGCACCAGCTGTCCGAAACGAGCAAGGTCCCTCAGAGGCAGCGAAGTAAAAGTACATAAAAAGTGATAAAGTGATGTTGCGGGGCAAGATTTAGCGCCGCCAAGTTGGCTAAGAAGATGCCAGGACGTGCAGGACATAAACCCGGCGTGGCCTTTTTCGCGTAGGACACACCAGCAAAAAAAAAACCCGGTCCTCATTATGGATGGCAGCCAAATTTGTTGTGACCGCATCTTCTCCCGTCTGCTTCTCTGTTTTTTAGAGCCCCCGGAAATACATCTCGCTGTAGATGATAATGCATGAAATGAAGCTTGACGAGGAGGGGTCTCCGAAAAAGCCTTCAAAGTTTGGACAATATGGAAAATGAGGGAACAAAGTCGAAAAACTATCCACCCAGTGAGGGACAGACGACATTAGTGCTTCGTGGCGCGCTCGTACGCAAATCGGAGGGGTCGTCCTTTTCCTCCTCTCGATGGGGTAGCCGTCCGGCTTGTACACTACACCAGACGGACCCTCCGTGCGGAAGATTTATGAGTGGATTGAGGCAAATAAGCCGCTAAAACTGTGGCCTAAAACGAACCGACGACGGAGCTCACACGCATCCGGACGGAGCTATGTGTGGCAGGCATATTGGGACATTGGATCGATTCCGGAAAAGTCGTAAATTTTGTATATAGTTCCACCACCACCACCATCACCACCCAGCGCGGATCATGTCCGGACGACCGCGTATCGCTCCTCCCCATGGGAGACAACTTCACATCCCGCCCAGATTACGCGGGGACTTCAGTTTTGATTTCAAATTAATTATTTTTAGCTTTCCGCTGCTCTGACCCCACATCCCTGCTTCTCCTCCAATCAGGAATCTGTCACAAGCACGCAAACTGGCCCAAGCCCTTGGTTTCGTGTTTGGGTTGGTTTGGAAATTAAAACGATCAAAATGTATCGAAAAATGGGGTTCGTCTTCTGGCTGGCACGAAACGAACTGGAGAGAAATTAACGCAACGTCAAGATGGTGATTGAAGTGGGTGGGGGGTGAGTCCAGTATGGCACTATGATTATAGAAATAGAACTGCCAGAATACGTCACTCCTCCCACTGGGTGGTAAGAGGGAAAAAACGCAATCGACCAATATATACATATACATAAGAGGTTCGTGGTTTTGGGAACCACACAACCAAATCGATTTCTTGTCATCGTCCTTAGGAAGAGATGTACAGCAAAAGAGAGGGAGATGGAGAGGCCCAACGAGTGAGACATAAAGCAAGACCACAATGCCACATAGTTTCTGAATAGTTTCTTGCCCCAGCTGTAGTGTTGGTTTCGTAGACACACACACACACACACACACGCACGCGACTATTTCCAGTACTTCGCGAGATCGTACGCCGGACAGGAAATTCGCACTATTATTCGCGCTCCACGCTGGGGTTAGATGATTTTGGGATAGCTGGCTGTTCCGGTTCCGGTTTGCCGTTTTCCGGTTGCTAAGTTTGCTGAGTTTGTGTGTTTTTTTACCCTTTTCGGTGTGTGTGTTTGAGGCTCTAAACGAAGGAGTGAAAGTGGATGATGTGTTTCGTGTGCGGTTCGATTTTTCTTTTAGGTCAAATGTCCGACATAAATAATAGATTGCTGATGTGTTTGCGGCGGGGGTGTACTGTATTGTACTACTTGGTCGAAGTTGAGGAACGCGTGTTAGTGGGTCTGCCACCTGCCACTTTGATACAATGTTGTACACAGTGGAAGGAAATCAATAGGCCCTGTAAAAGCAATGGAAGGTTTGAAGAAATTCTAAGGCTGTCTGATGAATGTTTCAGTTGGAATCGAATTGAGGGATGTTTCTCATATGCCCTTTTCCACACAATTCCTGGCATAAGTTTTATCAGAATAGGTTGTAGCCTCATCTACCAGAACGGTCCCCTTCTCAGGGCGGTTCAATGGTACAGTCATCAACCCACACGACTTAACAACATGCCTGTCGTGGGTTCAAGTCTAGAATGGACCGTCCCCCGTAGCCAAGGACTTGAGTATCTGGCTGCGTAGTACTGAATAAAGCCGAAAGCCTATATAGGCCGGCGTGTTCGCGTTGGACGTGTTACGCCAAGTAGGAGTCCGCCTCATCTGATCAATAAATGTGAAAGGAGCTTAGTTGGTAATGTAAAGTTTTTTTTTTATTTTAAATCTTTTGATATTTAAGATATCAATTCGAAGGTATATCCTGCTATGAGTCGACCAATAAGTGACGGATATCTGGGCTCTACTTCCCCTAGTTTATGTAGTTTTCGTCTGGTTTGTCCATTTGCCTATCAAGCTGGCTGTATTCTGTGTGAGCTTCGCCAACTGTTGCTCTATTCTTGGAAAGTTCAACGTGATGAAGCTCACTGCACACACTGTGATTGTAGAGCAATTTTGAATATCTTTATCAAAAACACTTCCCAAGGTGCCCCAAAAATTGATAAGCAATACATGTTTTGGTTTTGGTTCAGGCCTTTTAACCACAAATTGGAATGAAAAAAGAATCCAATTCAACCTTGAAATAATACACCTCACAGCAGTTCGAGGAATACAATCGCTGTTGCCGCTGTTTATCATGGTCGACGGATTGATTGTTTTTAACAACCAATTGAATGATAATATTTCAATTTTCTACCAACAGTAAAACAGAAGAAAAAAACATTCATGACCCGGTAAAAATGCCCTTTTGATGGCCTCTTTTTGCCCACTCCCGTGCAAAAACTCCTAGCGCTACTATAATCAAAAGGAGCAAATTACGCGAAACTTCCTCCTTCCAGTGAACGTTCTTTTTTTCTCGTTTAATCTTTCTCGCGCGCGCCTAGAAAACCGTGCTTTCAGCACGTTTGAAAAAATCACACGATGCCCTTATCGCTGTAAGTCGCCCCCTCCCAACCACTGCCTGGTGCACAAGTGCAACGCACCGACCTGCTCGTATAGCGACCGTACCGTTGAAAAGGTGGTACACTTTTGCTTTGGGTAGAAGAAGTTTACAGCGTTGTAAGAAAGCAAGAAAAAAGACCACTCTCGCCGTTTTTACTATGCGGCATTTACTGAGCAATTTGAATGTTTGCATAAATTATACATGCAATTCTGAAGCCACAACACACAGAGCGCGGGCTCGGTCGGCGACAGGATGAGAGTGTGAGGAGTGAACAATTTGACCCCCTTCCCTCTCTCTTCCCCCAAGTGCACTTCGGAGTAGTTGCAACAAGAAGGTGAAAATAATGTAAAAAGAGCTAGATAATGGATAAGGAAGCGCGAGCGAATGACTGACTGGGTGACTGAGTATATATGGACCGTTGTTGGGGGTTCATCAAGCAACTAGCTAGAGTTTATGTGTTTGCCACGCCAGAGAGAGAGAGAGAGAGAGAGAGAGCACAAGGGTCGGGCCACATCGGGCAGTGGGCTGCCAGCCAGTCGACCTAGTTACTGATCGATTTGTTCACCCACACACGCACGCACCGATGGGGAAACTCTGGGTCTTTAAAGGAGCAATCACTGGGGATTCTCTAAACAGTGTACACAATGCTCACCGCTAACGCTATACCCAAATTAACTCCAATGTAAATAGCATAATGGGGGAGCAATCAACAATTTATAAGTTCTTTACACAACCAAAAGCATATATTTGTCACAAAATAGAGTCAACAGCAGTGGTAAAACGGCACAAGAGCACAAATGACAAATCTAACACCTTTCCACCTGAATTCATACACGTGCCAACTAGCCGGTTCAATGTGGGGAAATTATTATACAAACCCATGCCGGAAGTTAATGGGGATGTGCTGGAGGCGTTGGGTGAGTGCCGCGGCAACTACCTACTACTGGCTTCAAAAAATCCTTTCCCCAATACCTATCTCCCTCTCTCGAAGAGGGAGTAAATCGAGCAGATGATTGAGTTTGCATATCGTTCATTAGCTCATTAGCATTGACGGGGCCGGGCTTAGGTGGTGGTGGTCGTCATTTTGACAGGAAGAATTACACCAAAAAGGGGAAATCGCTTCACTCATGCGACGGAGTCGATGGGGTCAAATAATGACGCGACGCGCAGCATGAAAGCACTGAAGGTGTTAAAGAGAAATTACCTAGAACGCCTTAAGCCAGGAGGGCGGCCTCTATTTATTTTGCTACATGGAACACACCGCGGACACAGTTCTAATGATTGTTAAACGCAGTTTGGTTGAAACGAGTGAGGAACATTTTCCCTTACTAACGTTGTACCCCCTCTTGTACTGTTGGAATCATAGCTCGAATACGTACTAGAACGCTTTTTGGAGGTCCCCTCGTCTGTATGAGTGTCAAAAAAATAAATGAAGGTATTTTGGGCGGCGCAGTACTGATGACTCGGACAGAGGAACCACCAGGTCCGAGTTGCCCTTTCGAAATAAGAAACCATAAAACGGAAACGGTACGACATGAACCGGGACAGCAGAACGGGAAAGAACCTGAACACGGAAGCTTATGTCTTATGACTATTTTCTTCGCCCTTTTTACCACCTTTCTCTTCGGGGCTCGGTTCGGGGTTACAGCCGAGGTTATTATTTTTTATTCTCCACAATTCCGCTACCCTACACGCTGCTGCTGCTGCTGCTGCTGCTGATAACATCTTCGGTCTGGTTTTATTTAATGCCAAAACCACGTAAAAAGAATGACCACAAGAAGCGTGCCCAGGAAGAGGACGAGAGTCACGAGAGATAGCTTAAAATATGGCGAGTGTTAGTTTCATTAGCAGAGGATTTTTTGAGGATGGTGGTTAGCGGATGCCTCTTTCTTATCGAAAACCTTCACCGCCGGGGGAGACAGACGTCGGTGCGAAACATATTTACATAGAGAGAGGAGTTGCGATGTTGAGATATTATTGTGTGGCCGTGGCTAATAACTACCCTAGCGCGTCCTCATTTGTAAAAGAACCTATCGTTCACGGCAAGCGTCAATCGTAGCATAATAATGGAGATTCGTTTTTGGGAAGTTTGAAGTAGACGCGTCTTAAGGGCGGCAACTACTAGAAATTAAATGTATTTTCACTTACCTTCACTAGAGCCTGCTGAGGTGACGCACCTATTACACTGTTCATGTAAGCAACACACAGTGAAATGGTAGCGCTTTTGCACGCACCTAAAGGTTGGCCCCAGTGGTGATGGGTCTCATCGCTGCCAGGCACGATTAATAACGTGTGCTGCTCTATACCCTACACAGCGTTGACATTTTTGTGTGTGTGTGTGTGTGTGTACTTTGCACGTTTTTGTCGTGCTTAATGAGAAAGTAAATGGTTGTTGTTGGCCTGTGAAACAGCAGCAGCAGCAGACGAGCCAGCGGTAGAGAGGAAGGACTCCTAACTTGACTTCCGTTCTGATGAAATAAGCTGCAGCACGGAATCATCGAGCATGTATGGCATGTGAACTGTTCTACACCTTCTCGCTCTAGGAAGGGCGGTGTTGTGGTCTGGGTCAGTGTAGTAGATTGCGTTTGCGATTCTTGGTCACCAGTTACGCGTCGAAAGTGCAGCGGTTCGGATCACCGCCTGCTTGGTCGGTCTGTGTGGTTGTTGTCAGAATGCAATGTGTTGCCTGTTCACTAGGTCGTACGCCGTGCTGATACTGTCCAAGGTGCGTGCTGTCCAAGCTGCGTAAGACGAGTGCCGACGATTGGGTTTTAACCTCCGTGACACCCAATCGAAGAGGGAAGGAGCATCAACAAACAGCAGTACCTTATCAGTGTTCAGAGCAAGGCATGCAAAAATGGCTGGAGTTGCAGTAGTAATGCAGCAGCAACATCGGCCTTCATCGGACAGGAGCCAATCCAAAACCGATGCTGGTTGTCGTCTCACGGGTCCCTTGCTGGTGGCGTGGAGGATGCTGTACCAGCTGTGCTTTTGGGGTAGCATGATGCTTACCACCTTCTATGTGGTTGCCGTTTCACCTCCCCGGAAGCCGCTGCCCGTGCTCCCGACCGACTGTGATCGGTGCGGAAAGACGCTGTGCAGTCGCATCGGCGGAACGGCACATTGCAATGTGTTGGTGAAGTGAAAGTGGAAACAAAGATTACTGGGAGAAGTAGCAGCAGTGCGGTGTTACGTTAATGATGTTTTGAGTGTTCTTTGTATCAGTTTTAATTTGAATAAAATGTAGTGCTGTTTTTCGGTTTATGTTGTTTTTGGGTTGTTTCTCTGTTTTCGATTGTTAATTTAAACGATTTTACAAGGGTTCTCATAATTTTGGGATACTTTCTTGACAATTTCTTCCGGGAAGTGAACTTTATGTGATGGGAAGTGTACCCCAGTAGTACCCCTTTTGCACATTCTCATTAGGAATCCAACAGAAGCTCCCATTAGAGCTTTTAAAGCCCAGCATTTCTAAATTCCAATAGGAATCTAATTAAAATGAATCAAAAGGCAAGGCGTACTGAGCGTCTCTAACTTTCATGATTACTTCTAATGGCCGTTTATCATATCATCAAACTAATTGATTTTAGAGTAAGAAATGTGATGACAGCTCTGCGCAAAATAATCTTAAACGCTGACTTCTTTAATCAACAACTTGATCAACACAGTCCCTTGATTCTTGAAGCTTACTATTAAGAATTCTTTCCTCTACATTTCTCCCTACATTTACCACAGGTGATAGTTATTTGCTTACTGTCCATCATACCATGGCCCGGTCCGAGCGTGTTCAAGATATCATGCTCCCGCGAAAGCTCGCGCGTCGTGCGCAAGATCGTGCACTCGCGCTGGCTGCCCATCCTGGAGAAGTACCAGGTGAAGCTGCCGCTCGAGTGTCCGTTTCATCCGCTGCGCGACATCTTCGGGCCGCAGCAGAGCGCCAAAAAGCAGCACCGGCCGAGCCAGTGGACGTGCGGTTTCTGCGGCAAGAGCTTCTTCGAGGAGAAGCATCTCGATATGCACTTCGAGAATCGGCACCGGACCAACATCAACACGGCGGAAGATGCCGTCTGTCTGGCGGACTACTGCGACATGATGCGCTGTGAGGTGCTGATCGCGAAGGACGCGACGCTAGCGTTCGGCAGCGACCCGAATGCCGTCTCGACCGATATTGAGGTGTGGAGTGAGGCGACCGCGTACCGGACGGCGCTGTCGACATCAGGGCCGCGGGATGTAGCGAAGGTTCCGGAAAGGTACGCGCAAAAAGGGGTTGATGAGATTAGAGGGGAGTTGGTTGGAAGTGTTGTCATGTGTGTGTGTGTTTTGCCGTTGCAGTAGGAAGTCACTGCTGCCGAAGATGCTACAGACCATTCGGGACGACGTGTTTCGGAACCGACAACCACCCCAAGGTGTAACCTCAGTGCTTCAGACGAAGGGTGCCGATAACTGCGACAAGAACGATGCCACCAAATCGAAGAGCAGTCGGAAAGGATCGAAATCTGGTCAGGGAGATAAAGAAGGTGTGTGCTAGAAATGACTACAGTCACTGTGTAGCGAGAACAGCTTCCAACTCCCACTTCTCTTTTCCAGCTAAGGACAACCCAGTGGAAGATGATGACGACGAGGATGATGAAGAGGAGGACGATGAGGATGACGAGGACGAGGAGGAAGAGTCGGAGAACGATAGCAACGCCACGTCACAGTGTGAGCAAAATCTGGTCGACTCCTCGCTGCCACCGGTCGATCGAAAGCAGCAACGCCTCTCGGAGATGCAGCGCATGAAGGCCAACTGTAATGCGGAAGAGATCGGCCAGCTGAAGACGCGCTGCGAGGTGCTGGTGCGCGACTGTATCGTCGGGCTGCTGGTGCAGCTTTCGCTCGAGGACTTCCGTAGCATGGAGGAGGAGATGAACCGTGCCATCTGCTGGTACTTGACGTGCGAGCGATACTGGGAGGACGGTCCGCTAGAGCAGCGGCCCTTCCCATGGGGGCTGGTGTTTGTGCTCGTGATGGTGCTTTCGATGGGCGTCTGCCTTTGCTACTACATCATCTGGATACTGTTCGAGTGAGTATCGCGCGGGCTGGTTGGGAGGATGCAGCATGATCCTCCATTTGCTCATAGTAGGCGCGGCATTAGTGCACAAACACGCGTAGTGTACGATCACTGATCATTCTCATACACATTTGCTTGTTATAATTAATATTCAGTTTATGATGTTGGTTCCCACACACACACACACATACGCGCCACCATCATATCCTTTTTTCGTCCACTTCCTGCGGCTGCAAACCATTTCTTTATCTTGCTGTATCCCACTACAACCTCACCTCTACACCAATGTTCTTTTTCTGTTGCTTCAATGATACTTTCTTTGGAATACTTTGCGAGTGCATGATGTGCCCACCATGATCGTCCAACTCTTCTTCTCTGTCGTCTTTTGTTCCTTTCTTACTCTCACTATCCACAACATCTGTCTGTTATTTTTTACCTATCTTAATCCTTCTCTTCTTGGTATATGTACGTATCGATCTTTCCTTCTTCCTCTTTTTGTCTATATATATAAACCTGGGGCACAACAACCCGCCACATCTCCTTGGGATACACAAATATGAACCGAACTCTATCCACCATACCAAAAAAAACCGATCCTTCCTTCCTCGTTCGAAATGAAATGGCGAGCGCAGCAGTGAAGATTTTAGTCCTTCCACGACCAACCAACAACTGCTCGGAGGCCATCATCCGACACCGGGCAGCGGTGGTGGCGGTGGCCATCTACTGCACCACGGACGGCACTACCTACAACCGGGAACGGGCGGCAGCGGTGGCGGTGGCGGCGGTTCCGGCATCTACCGATTGCAGGACGGTGGCCATCATTCTGCCGCCAGCCTGAACAACCTCGTCGCGGGCACGAGCGGTAGTAACGACATTCAGCATACGCCCCAGATACATGCTTCCCCCGGGGCCCAGGGTGGTGGTGTTGGCTCAGCATCCGCCATGCTCTACACGACGGCCGACGACGGTGGTGGTGGCTACGGCTATGCGGCAGGTTCCGCAGGCGGTTCCGCCGCTGCTCGAATGATCGCTGCGTCCGGCGGTGGCGGTGATGTGTCCGCAACGAGCACGGCCGCGGCAGCGCTGGCGGCGAGTGGTGCGGGAGGCGGATCATCAGCCGGCGCGGCAACCGGTGGCGGTGACTTCGGTGAGCTGGGACAGAGCGAACACTACATCTACGTGACGTATCCACCGGAACTGAAGCGACGGCTGCTGGAAAGGTACGGTAGAGACATCTATATGCAGCTGTTGCGCAAGGATGTGTACGATTACTACTAGCTGGTGTTGTTTTTACCTATACTCGTTGTTACTGTTTTTACTTCCTCTTTTAATCTCTCTTGCTATCTTTTGTCGATGTATGGTACACTCACTTCGTCTTACACACACACACACACACACACATACAAAGACACTGTATTTTATGTTTCGTTATGTTTCACTTTTGTGATGTGCGTGCGAGTGTGTGTTTCTGCTCTTCGTATGTGATGTGTGATTTTGTGATCGGTTATAGCTTTATGCCCTTAGAGAAGGTTTTTGTTTTTTGCACATCTGCTCCATATTCGCGCGTCAGATGTTTTTTGTGTGTGGCTGGATTTGCTCTTCTTTTTGTGACATGCCTCTTTCCTATCGCGCGTCATAGGTTTGCCTCTTTTTCTGTTCGTTTTTGTTGAGGCATTAAGTTTTTGCATACTTTTGACACCAATAGATGAGGGATTTGCAGGTTAAGGATGAGCTAATTATAAAACCCAAATAGCTTAGTAGAGAGAGAGAGAGAAAGAGAGAGAGATAGAGAGAGAGAGAAAAGTAGCAGCATTTTCGGTGAAAAGATCATTCCTTTTTTCCCAAGTAAAGTTCACTTTGAGAGGTAACCCCACAACTGTCTTCAGGCAAAGATTGTCCAGTGTGTCGCCGTTATCTAGGATGTGATCCACACAACGAGATTAGTCAAGTCCGCCCCCCCCCCCTCTTTACGAAAAGTATTCTGAAGTTATACTACATAGCAGAGGAGAAGACCAAGCGTAGCGGAGGAGAAGACCAATCTACCACTAGAGCAAGAGTGACCAATACTAAAACCAGTGGAAAGGGTTTCATTACGATGCCACAACAACCAGTATAGGACAGAAATGGCCAGCAGAAGCTGCTTCTTGGATAGTTTGGGGACGAGTAGCTACATGCCTAGAGCACAAGCACATAAGAGCACCCACATGGTCCCACACACATTGCTGTACATACAAAGAGTGAGAGACATTAGACATTAAGAAGGCATGATGTGTGGGGGTTTGGTCATCATCCTACACGTAGGTACACCTACTCTACAAGAAAAACTTCCCTTATCTTTATTAATCTTAACAATAGCTACACTTTTAGTCAATTTTGCTTGCGCGTTAGGAGTTCCGGGGAGCGAAGAGAGATAATAGGGTTAGATGTAGTGATGAACGCACCCACAAGCGAACAAGATCTTTTAGATATGAGATTTGCACACAGTTCAAAACAAACCACAGTATTTTAATAATGTAAGAAGCCCTGCTGTTTAATAATGATATAGCGATTATCTAGCAAATAACAGACATACATTAACGTCATCGGTGGTCAGAGAAGAGTGTGAGGAATCTCACTGGTGTGAGGACGCACAGGATCTGACCATTCCTGACATCGTTACATATATAGACGAATATCACAAGTACAAACAACACACAAAAACACACTTTTCTTTTCTTCTTGATTAGAGGTCTCGCTCACTTTCGTGAGACCTTCCGTACTCAATTCTCAAGACTAGTGAGGCGTATATATCATATAAAAAAAGCGATCCAGTAAGTAAAATAAAAAGCTCTCTGTTAAACTACGAAACGAAAAGTGATTCTTTTTTATCTGTAGAAACATTCAGTCATATCATCGATACATAATAAGTATATTAGAGCCAGATTGTAATGGCAGTACAATTGCGGGCAAATATTAGCGCCACACTTCTCTCGATATTAGGATTAGCTAGATTTACAAAGAGTATCCTATTTTCCTAACTTCCAAAGATTCGAAGTAGTAAACACGTGCGCATGGCTTGAATATTAATACAGTGTTGTGACATTCACAGTGACACGGTTGCATTGTTGCGTTTCCCCGACATTTCCTTCATATCCTCGAACTCGATGATCCCCGGTTATGCCTTCCCCCCATTTAGCTCCTTTAGCTGCTCTTTAGTTAGAGAGAGAGAGAGCTTCTGCACTGATGTAACTGAAGGTTGTGTAGTGTGTTGTTGTGCATTTGCTGCTGTTTGTTAGAAGTCTATCTATGTATAGTTAGTGTACCAGCCAGCAGGCTGTATGTGTCTTTCTTCTTACTTACCAACAAAACCCCCATATATATCCAAAACGTTTGCTCCGTTCGATGTGTGTAACAATCAAATTGCTATGTGTGTTTTATAGATGTAACCTGCTCCACACATCACATTATGTTTTGCTAACCAAAACCAACAGCAAAGCCCTTAAAAAACTAGCATAACACTGTGTGTTTAATCCATGATCTTTTACTATCTCCCTTGTATATTCTATTATCTATCGATCCTCTCTTCTTAGTTCCCTCTAGCCCGCCAGCTAGGTTTTGCTCCTCTGCTCGTCCCACCACCATCACCACCAACTACTACTACTAGTACTACTACTACTACTACTACTTTCGACCATCGTGTATCGTCTCCTTCATCTGTTAACTCATCACATCTCAATAGTATTTCAATTGCTCGTCCTGCAAAACAATACCTCTTCACAGCAGAGTACGTGCCCCCTTCTCCCCGTGCGCGCAGCAGCAACACAAAAACCATTTACGCAAAACCCAGCTTTTTGCTGTGCGCCACCACACATCACTCCCTCATTTTTCTCATGTATTCTTCTCTTGTTTCTTCTTTTTTCTCCATTTTTCTCTTCTTTTTTATCATCGTCTTACTTTTTTCTCTCTTTCTCCTTAGCTGCTACAATAGAACGACACGGCTATGAAATTTAGATGATGTTTAATCTGAGATTACAAGTAATAGAGAAGAGAATAGAGGTGAAAACTAGACAACAGGAAATACACAGCAAGGTAGTAAGACGAGCTATCAAGAAAGGAGAAGATAAGAAGAGCAGTAGTTGTTTCAGAGGAAAGAAGAGAAGATTACAACACTAAACCAAAGCAGAAGAAAACATCGTGCAAGATAGAGAGAGAGAGAGAGAGAGAGAGAGAGAGAGAGGACGTGGACGAAGAGAAACATGCTAGACAAATCTTACTTTAACTCAATGCCAACACAGCGTGTGGTTTTGTCGGAGGAGATAGGCAATTGATGTGCAACACACACAGAATCATAGAAACGAATGAATCCAATAACGAAAAGAGAAAACTAATTTATTAAAATAGCATAATGAAGGTAAAACTAACAAAATAAAACAGCATTAAACACGAAAACACGTGGAAGCAATGCTAACATTAGGTGAATTTAATGTGTAAGAGATGATAATGTAATTAAAAAAAACAACAGAAAAGGATAATCTACTGCGCTAAAACGGACGTGTATGGTTCACGCGTTCTGTGGAGAGCACGTAACAGAGAGAAAGGGAGAGAGAGAGAGTCCAGAAGAGCATTGGTTCGCAATCGTTCTCATTCAGTTATAACAAGGCGTTGTTGTTTAGTTTAGCACTCAATAGAGCATTTTTAATAGTACTATATTGAAGAAGATCGTTACTTTGCTTCTATCCCTAAGTAATTTGTTCGTAATGGTTTATGGTAGGTGTAGTAGTAAAAAGTCCTTCTTTATTAGCAGATGATTGATTTTGTTTGGATATAGGCAAGTAAGAATGCGCGCCATGGATGTGTACAACAGCAAGAAAACAATGGGAAGGAAGAACGCAAAAACAAGACTGACACACTACTAAATCGTGTATCCTGGAGCTCAATTTTCTGGTTCCTGGATTTTGGATGAAACACGAGAAAGCAGCTGCAAAATTGCAATGAAAACCGGTAGGAACTGATGTACAAATCCGCGCATGCTTACTTGTCCACCTAGAGGAGGAACACGCACACATGGGGAAGTGCTACTTTTGTTCCTACACTACTAGAGAGTATTTCTAAGTTTGCTTCCTCAATTCTTGTGTTATTTTTACTAGAGCAATGCGTCGTAGCGCGTGCATTTTGCTTCGACAACGAAACAACTACAACATTCCTCATCAAAGCTAAAATTGCTGAAAATATACGTTGGAAATCATCACACACTCCTCACAAAACTACGCAATGCTGTAGCGTGCTAGTAGATATTACCAACTCCCTCTCCTCCACCATCTCGAGTAGTTTGTAGCTTTTTCGACTGATACAACAACAACCCGAATTGAATTGATCTCCGCATGAGGAGAGAGCTTTAACATTTTTTCCTCAACGAAACTCGATTACTAGATCTGTCCAAAAATGTACACACAGCGGCAGTTCTGTGCATTGCACGCACCTACACGCAGCACACTACACCACTACACCACGCGACACACGCATTGCGCTGCTTTCGAAATAAAACGTGCAGAAAAGAGCGTTGAGCTTCGTCCGTTTTCTACCCTTTCTTACACTGAAAACCATCCCCCCCCCCCCCCCCCCCCCCCCGTGACCCGGACCATTCTTCAGCTAGTGTTCGCCTACATTTAAAAAAGCAAGCCCTAGCAAAATAGCTACAACACAACAACGTCAACAACACATACAGCTCTTTTTCTATTGTCTTTTATACCTACTTCATAGTACAAAAATAAATCGAATCGAAAGGAAGTCTCGCTCTTGGGCGCATCTAAACGAACGGTGAAGGGCGGATCGTGTGTTCTACTTAAAAATGATGACAAATGCATGATCATCGTTCTGTGTTTTATAGTAGATTAATATAGTGTAGTAGAGTTTGTAGTTACAAGAGTTTCGAAATTGGTTAAATCAAGGAGAAGAAACGAATGAAGAAAAAATATACATTTCGGACGACTTAGTCGATTCACACAACCATAATTTAATGATTTCTTTGAGGTAAAATATTTTATTGACTTTTTTCATCATACATATTTAAGACCGTGTTGGTCAACAGATCTGATACTGTGTGCATGCTTGCGAAACTCCCTGTAACCTAATGCCGGTGAAACATTCTCACTTCACACGTCACAGAGAGTTCAGCAGCATGTGCGATAACTGAATCAGATGAGTTGAGCAAAGAGAACAAATTACAACACATTACTTACCTGATAGTACCTTCACATTTAGAAACTGTTCTTCGAACTGTCACTATTACCACACCATCACGACACATTCATATCTGAAAACGATATAGAACGATATGGCATATTAAAACACCTGAACACTAATAGCAAATATATAGAATAGTGGAACATTTCATAAGTTAACGTTTTCAGACAGCCAAGGAAGCTTAAATCAATGATATTTGTATCTCATTACATTATTTTGCGAAACCAGTTCCTTTTTTATCATCAATAAAACAAAACTCATTTAGTGTTCCACACTCTCTTAGATGTGCTCTCCTTTGACTTACCTTTCACAAACACTTGTTGTTAGATGCTCCCCTTTTGCCTTTCGGAACCCTGCGCGTTTGACCCTAGAAGTGGAAAACGAAAAGAAAAAATCGTTTAATATTTTCGTTGGACACTAATCATCAAACCCCAGTTAGCAAATATGTTTCTAAGCGCGCTAGACATTTTCAGTTCAAAGATCCTCTGTCACTGATTCACTCAGACAATGTAGGTAAGGATAAGTTATTGTTCATCATATAAAATCTACCAAGTTAAGCGCGCTTTATTGTAGATATGAGATTGGCTGGTGATGAATTAAGTTGAATACAGTAATATGAATCTTACCTTTAAAAATGAAGCAGATGATTTCCAATAACCGATACACGATCAATCACGATCGCAACTTCCGTTGCAGTTATGGTACCTTCATCCCAGCATCTAGTAAAGCGACGAATGAAAAGAATATAAAGAAGGTTAGATTTAATGATATTTACTATTTTTCATCTG
This sequence comes from Anopheles coluzzii, assembly GCF_943734685.1. Lineage (NCBI taxonomy): Eukaryota > Metazoa > Arthropoda > Insecta > Diptera > Culicidae > Anopheles > Anopheles coluzzii. Next base: position 9,123,702 of record NC_064671.1, read on the forward strand.
TTTCGGCAAAGAGATAGATGTGTTTTGATACACAGAAAAGGCCGTGGCATTTTCATCTTCCATTGCCAGAATATTGGACCAAAAGGTAATTACTATTGTCCCTCTTTGAGACCATACGACCAGATGATACAACCGTACGGCTCTAGTCGTCTCAGGACGTAAGATAGGGGGGGGGGGGGGAGGGGTTATAGGGTTGAGGTTAATTAGATTAGAATGAAAACGAAACTTACTTGACATTTCATTTGTACAATATCTGAATACAGCGAATCTGAATGCAGTGATTTATTTAAACCAATCTGAAACATAGATAAAAAATAACGCGGAAGAGAACTATTAGAACATTTATGAAACAAATACATAGTAACTCAGTGCTATTAATCAATGCAGAGGAAATGTCACATTATTTTCCACAATTTAAAAGGTATGAAACAAGAAACCTCTAAATTAGGATAGAATAATGTCTTTTACTCTAGTCCATTTGCGAAAAACGAAAGAACTAAGTTTGCCTTTCATTTATTAGAGAATGGACTGTACAAGAGTCGTACAGAACAGATGTTTCTTTAGATCAGAGGTAGTAAAGTTTGTTTTTCAACTTACATCAAATCTTCCAAGTAACCCGCACACTCCCAGATGTACCACCCTAACTGCGTCTAGTGCTTTCGTGCGATTATGAAGAACTTTGGTCGTTTAGCAGCGTCGTTGAACTGATGAATAACAGGTAAGTATCACTGATATAAACTCTGTAATGAATGAGAATCCACATAAAATATAAGAAAATGTAAGTATCACTGTAGAAGGCTCTCTGAAGGTTCAATGATATATATTTTCAATTGTTATTGATCAGATAGGGCAAGTCCGAATAACTTGTTTTGGTCTGCACGAATGTTTAAGGCAAAAAAGCGTATATTAAACCATCATTTCAAAACGATTTCGCTAATTATAAGCTAGTTTTGTTACATTTGATCTTACCTTGGAATTATGCAGTACTCCCGAATACCATGCGTCTGTGGACGTAGAACAAGACAAAGATTTTATTAGTATTTACAGATAATTTTACTCCGATTTCTATATTTGGTCTGAACAAAATGATCAGATAGGGCAAGTCCGAATAACTTGTTTTGTCTGCATGATTTTTAAGACAAAAATGCGTATATTAAAACCATCATCTCAACACGGATTTTACAAATTTAAGTATTTTTTTTTGTTATAACGTACCTTGTGTATTGGATGGCATCTTCACTGCATCACCTTCAACAAAACGCATACCAAAATTCCACTTTAGTTCGGATTTCACACCAATTGTTGCCAGTATCGTATGAAACGTGATGTTTTACAACTGTAAGTAATTATACAACAAAAATGAATTAGACACACGTTTAAGATGAACTGGATCGTTATCGTTATTTAATTTAACGCGCTAGTTTAAATTTGTTTGCCTTTATCTGACAGCGTATCAGTACACACTCCAGAGAGTAACTGTAGCTGTGGATGAAGTAACAAAATTTAATATTGTCTTCGAAAATATAAAACGGTATATCCCGTGATGGAGGGAGACAATACCGAGGGTACAGAAGACGGAAACACGAGTTGACTAAGATAAGAGTAATTAACAATATGCTTACCTTCCATGGTATTGCATCTTGGCGACCTGCAGACATTCGGACCATTCTTTGTAATGTACGTAATCTGACAAAAAAATAAACAAAGAAAAAGAATTGTAGACAAACAGCACCAATAACAAACATCAATCGTATTTGAAATTTAAATTAAAATAACTGTCCCATTATTTTCCGCAATTTAAAGAACATTTAAACATTAGCCCCATAAATTAGGATAGAATAATGTGTTTTACTCTAGTCCACATGCGAAACAAAATAAGGCATGAAAAAGGTTGCCTTTTCTGGATTAGATTATGGACAGTGCAAGCGCATACAGAAATGTGTGTCTGTTTATATTCAGAGTTAGCTTTTTAACTTACAGCGCATTTTCCTGCAATCAGCATACCACTTAGACCATACACGGCATCTAATCAAGGTGTCACACATTGTGTTTCCACCGTCTGTTGAGTGAATCGTGTTCGATGTTTAACCATGGGGTTTGATAAACCTGTCGTAAAAACAAATAAAAAAAATATAAATAGATTAAACTAAACGCTTTACTTTCAATCAAATTGAAATGAATAGAACATAATTCAGTAAGACCAATCGAACTAAAATAATATTATTTTAAACATCGTGGTTTCATTGAGTTCTTCAATTCATCCCGGAAGTATAGCTTCTGCTATATAGATGTGTCTGTTTATTCAGAAATAGCATTTAAACTTACATTATTGTTCAGCCAGCAACATGCACGAAGGGGTCGGTTTAAATGATAAACAGCAGCAATAGAAAATGTGTAATCATCGCGTTTCAACCGTCATTTGGATTCGGTCCTTCGAACATGCTTTGATAAACCTGTGGCAAATAAAAATAAAAATACATTCATTAAATAAACTGCACCTGCAATTCCAGTAAAGTTGAGATGAACAGAACATAATTCAGTAAGACCAATCGAAATAAAATATTATTATTATTTTAAACATTGTGGTTTCATTCAGTTTTACGTTCATCATGTAAAGAATTGCTTCTGATAGGGTTAAATTAGTCTGAAACGAAATTTATCCAAATTAAACTTACCAGTAGGTTGCCTGAGTGCACACTTTTTCATGCGAATTGAATTTCAATCCCCAAAAAATTGGGTTTCGTAGTTCTTCTTAGCATTGCTCTGCGTTAGGTCGTCCAATCTAAAAGCGGAGATACGAAGTCTTATATTAAAAATAGTTCCTTCTCATTATCGTAACAGTCGCAATTATAGTGCGATTTTGTAAACTAGTGCATTTTGTCGGTACTTCGAAATAATCTTTTGTCACCAGTAAGGAAAGTGACAAAAGAAGAAACCTTTTTGATCTCCATACCATTTTATGTAGTCCAATAATGGAGATCATTTAGCCAAGTATTGTGGCCTAAATGACTGACTGGAGATTTGGACAATGTGTACTAAAAGTGATAGCTTTGCGAAAATGAAACTTACATTTACTGTACCACCATCAAATCGCGAATCCTGGCCAACCACGCCAAATATTCTAAGGCGTTGTTCAGTTGATCGCCAAGCACACCAAATACAGCAGCTAATGCGAGATGCGAACGATATCTAACTGGAAATAAACAGAACCAAAACATCTATTAGACACATTTTCAACAGCGAATGGATGGAGAGATTTGCCATACAATTAATTTTCAGTATAACATTGATATCAATCAAATTGATTCAGCCTGGAGCGGTACATCAATTATGTTAAGGTCTCATCAGAAAGATACTTCAGGAAACAGACTGAGAAACAGTGTAAAAAGAATGCTTACCTCAATCAGTGGCTAGTACTTTCGACGTCACAGCAGATCGACAAGAAACTGTAAATTAACAAGAAAATAACCATCATTAACAACAAGTTCACAATGGGCGGAAGAATAAAGGGGGGGAGGGGGGGGGGGAGTTAAATAGAACACATTTTCAGTATAACATTGATATCAATCAAATTGATTCAGCCTGGAGCGGTACATCAATTATGTTAAGGTCTCATCATAATAAAGATAAAAGGAGAATAAAGACTAATAGAAATAAATATAAGAAAGAAGCTTACCTTTGCATATTTTTGCAATAACATATGTATTCCGGTTAATTTCTGTAAAAATATAAAGAAAACAAGAAAATATATTGAAACACTGCTCCGAGGTAACGCAACACGATTATAAAAACTGATCTAATAAGTTTTCAGATTCAAAAAGGTATCAGCATTATGTTTAAGCCAGGGATAACTGATAAAATGATAACATCATTTAAATATTGGTTTAGACAGTTTAAGACAGAGTCAAAGTTAATAAAATTGCTCACCTTCACATAAATCATCAACGAATTCCAATGCTCTTGTAGTAGATGGACTGTGTTGGTTTTTGATCTGCAAAAGAAAGAACAAACAATAATATGAGTATTTGTAAGAATAGCAGCAGAATGATAATGGAGCAGTCGGTCGAAATTTTGTCATTGGACTTAATGGGGGGTAAAGAAGATACACATCCATACCCTGCAAAGCGCCAACTATTGCTATGGTCACATTTTTCCTTTCGAGGTGAAAGAAGATTTAGTTTCACTTCAAATGGTTATATATGTGACGTCGAAGGACGGGGGGGATTATACAAGGAATGCATGAGCAATTCTTACCTATTATCAAAACATAAGAGACATTCCAGTTCACCGATTCCGTGGCTCCGTGCTATCCAAATGGTTATCTATAGAATAAGAGGGAAAAGTAAATTGTTAAAAATGTTTTGCATGCATTTTACTTCAATTTAATGATCAGATTCATTTTTAAATGTCGTAACAACTTGCGATGTAGAGTCTTGAATTAAGTCAAGTCTCCAAGATACCTTTGAACGAATATGCTTTTGCCCAGCAACATCATTTGCCCAGTCGAATTGAAGGTGGAAAAAGCATAATAAACTTTGCTGGGCGTGAAGACGATACGAGAATGTTCATAAAATTGTAAATAAATACAACACTCACCTTAGCAAAGCTAAGAAGTCCAGGTCCACAATAAGCAGTTTCCAGAGGTTGGATATTCTTCGCAACAGAATAACACGCCGACAAGACCTAAATGGAGACAAAAGAAAGTTCCCCTTTCCCGAAAGTGCGTCACCGAGATCCGTCATCGTTACAAGGTACACAGCAATAAAAGCAACAATAAAAAAACAAAGCCTGCTAGATTTTGGATTTCCTGTTTCATTTTTATTGACACCTTCTTTTCTGCAAAGGTGATAGATGTGTGTTGGAGTAAGCACAAACACACAGCGTAATACACTTTTCCAGAAAAAAAATCCCATTTCTCTTCAAAGATGGTAATGAGAACGGGTTTCAGGATGTTTTCGTAACCCTTCTTCTTCATGTTTCTTCCCCCCGCGGTCTGGTTGGTTTGTTTCAGGGAGAGAGACTATCGTTCTTTTTCGCCGTAGATCACATTAACGGGGAGATAAAAAGAACGAAAACCATCCACATACACACGCCCTTCCAAAAAAAAAGGGACCACCACCGACAAGCAACGGTTTTCCCTCTCCTCCTAACAAAAAGTGATGAGACGTGACATGGGGCAGCTTATCGGTTAGACTTGGCCACACGCTCCAGCTCATCCTTCTTCTTGATGGCGTACGAGTTCGACGAACCCTGGAGGTGTGCGTGTCGTCAAAGCGATATCAAAGCAAGCATGGAGTCGGCACAAGGGAACAGAAAATGGCGGCAACAAAGCCCATTTTACAAGACGGATCAGTAACGACGCAAAAGGGGGAAAATAAGGAATTCGTAACAATTGAGCAATATTAATAACGAGTTTCGAGGACGCATGAAATTTTACGGTCAATACATACCTTCGCGGCGTTGATCAGCTCATCGGCCAAACATTCGGCAACCGTCTTGATGTTACGGAATGCAGCCTCACGAGCACCGGTGCACAGCAGCCAGATAGCCTGTGGAAACGAGAAAGAGGACACACATTAACAATCGTGAAGCGAAATGGGAACGAAATTAACAATCTAATACACGTGGACAATATGTAACAGATCACTCGGCACACCTTGAGCCGATGTCGTTTTGCAACGCGCCAGCTCAACGAATTCTGAACCGAGCGGACCATGCCGCCTGCAAATTAGGGCACACTTTCCGACGCTATTGGAATTGAAAGAAGACGTGGGGGAAATCGAGTCTACCCAATATGCCTTAGCATCGGTCGATCATTTTGTTTACTGCGCTAAAACTCTGGCGCGCACACAACCTACCTGATTCACACGACGCAGAGGAGACACATCGACGGCCTGACGACGGACGGTACCGGCACGGCCGATACGGGTGGAGTCTTCACGCGGACCCGAGTTGATGATGGCGTGGACCACAATCTGCAGCGGGTTCTCGCCGGTCAGTAGATGCATGATCTCGAACGCGTGGCGCACGATGCGCACCGCCTTCAGCTTCTTGCCGTTGTTGCGGCCCTTCATCATCAGCGAGTTGGTGAGACGCTCGACGATCGGGCACTGGGCCTTGCGGAAACGCTTGGCAGCATAGCGACCGGCCGAGTGGGGAAGGTATTTGGCGTGCTTCTCCTTCACGGCGATATAATCCTGGGGAAAAGAAAGCGAAAATACAATGAGTTTTAATTTTACATATGCTCGAGAAATGCTTTCCCCGACATGGGAGACATGTGAAACACGTGGTTACACGACGCCGCCACACTCACCGAAACGGAAATGTCGGAAATATCGATATCATCACTGCTCCATCGGCCGAACAGCTTGATCTCGGGAAGCTCGGCAGTCTGGACTACGGGTGCCTCTTCGTAGACCTGCGCTGCCTGATCATCCTGGACGACATCGTCCATCTCCTGCGGTGCCGCCGCCTCCTCATCGAAGTTTTCAAATGCTTCGTCAGCCATGGTGCTATCGGATCAATATTCACGAAACACAACCAGAAAAGAAAACCACCGCGCGCGTACACACACAAACACAAGCTTGCGTTAGTTGCAGAAGATAACCCAACAAAAAAATGGACCTTCCGGTTGCTTTCACACAAACCACGCGGTTGCGCGTGTGAAAAAGCGGCGCGGCACGAATTCGTTCACAAAACGGTGGCAGCAAACGCGATCGAACATTCAACTGTGCAGGGGGGTAATGTGAACTTGTTCTTCTCACTTGATGACCGTTTTAAAGTTTAACAATCTCTTATGAATATTAAGGCACATCAAGAGACTTCTGCAAAACTAGAAGGCCGGTTTCGAGAGAACACCGACACGTGCGCTAGGATGGTCCAGGAGGAAATGAACGAGCTGTCGTACTGACAGTCTTCACCTACCCTCTCAGCACATCTCTGCCTACCACCATCACCAACCCCCTTCCCCTCACTCCACACCCTACCAACTTCGACGAGCCCAGGAGTGGTTGGTGGCTCAGCTCACGGTCGGCACTCTCGGTGGCACAAAATTATCACGAAATTTTACCATCAAATAGCCCGATCGGCACGCAACTTTCACAACGCCCTGCACGGCCAATGTTCACGCGTTCGGAAAAGGGGCACCGTGTCACGAATTCGTGCCGTTTTACCGGAGAAAATAGAAAAAGTTTCATCTTATTTACTTTCAACACGTCTGTTTTACAGTGGCGTTAGCCGGAAAGAGAGTTTGTCAGTTTGCTGTGGGCCGAGCAGCACTTTCATGTTGGTAGCAGCTCCATCTGACAGCTGGCAGGAAGACATCCCGCAGGTCGACATGACGTTCGCCCGAATGTCGCCTCAGTGGTCGATTTCGGTGCAATTTTCGATGAAAAAAAATCATTCTTTTATTTGTTTGCTATTAACTGGAGTTTGCTAGAATGATAAATTAATATTAGTGGTTAATTTTTCAATAATTAGATGAAAATCATTGCAAATGCCTTTATTTTGTCGATATATCGGTTCCGAAGGAGCAATATCTATGTCGACTATTTACCGAGATTTTGAATAAACCGGTAACTAATGTTTAAACCGATATTTTACGCCGGCTAGTTATTGAATATGTTTTGCTTCTTTTGGAGTTAGTTCCGTTTCCGACCAAGTTCCAATTCCCTTTCCAGATCTGGGTTTGCATTTTATTCCCCTTTTTTGTTCCTACTTTGCAAATCAGCAATGATCTCATTTTTTGTCCAGCACCACGTGCCCGTTTTACATTATCATCCGCGGATCATGTTTCGGTAATTTATTTGAGTTTTAATATACATTCCTGCTTCATGTTACGCAATATGCCTTCAATATAAGCTGTTTTCGTTACTCTATTCACTTTTACTTTATTCAAATTAATTCAATTATTATTGTGGATCACATTTCTTCTGCCGGTACATGTGCGCACTGCGCACAAGAGCATCGTCCTGTATCTATAATCCACCACCACACATTTCGGACAGTACTGTAAAAACTCCTAAACATACATCTGATAACAGGTAGGTAAGCGGAGTAACTTTAACACATTTATTAAAAGCGAGACAAATATGATTCAGACCATAATTTACATAACTTGCAATCGAAATCGAACCCCTTCCTACTCGGGACTACCGAGCAGATCGAACGGATTTGCACTGCTAGAGCCTGCCGGCGGAGACATTGTACTGTTTGGATCTTCATCCTCCTCATTATCGCCGTCATTGCTCGCTCCAGCCATGTCTTCCGTATCCGTGTCCGAAAAGCAATCGTCCTCATCGTCGTTACCATCGTTCTCGACGATCGCTTGGATTTCCTTCACCCGTGCCAGCCCCGGATCGGTGGCCAGCTTCTCCTTCTCCAGGTGATACCCGATCGGTTTCAGCGAGAGCGTGATTTTACCGTCCAGCGCCATGCGCAGAATACTGTTGGCCGCTCGGTACGTGTCCGGCCGGGCAGCTTTGGCCGTCAGAAAGCCTCGCTTGATCGCCCAAGCGTCACAAATATCGATCGCGGACCATTCATCGTTATCGCTTTCCGGATGCTTCAGGGACAGCAGCCGCACCAGATCGAGCCGCTCGGCCAAAAACCGAATCGAGGCGTACGGTTCGCGCAGCTGCGCGATCGGATAGCTTCCCATCAGCACCTGCAGCCGACGTGGTGTTGAGGATGGAAACACCAACCCAGGACAGTCGCACAACCGTACCGTGTTGGTGAGGAAGATCGTCTGGAAGTGTTTCGTGTGGCCCGGCGTACGACTCACGCTGACCACCTTCCGGCCCATGACGGCATTCAGCAGGGACGATTTGCCAACGTTCGGGTAGCCGACGCACCCGATCGTAAGCACGCCGTTCTTAAACTTGACGTGCTCTTCGAACGCGAAATCTTTCTCCTCCTCGTGCGTTCGCTCCGAAACGAGTTTCTCGTCCTCGTCCCCGTCCACCTCCATCGGTGCGTTGCGTTCTTCGAGAATCTTTTGCTCCCACGAGCCCAGATCCACCTCATCGCCGACGTACTTGTGGCAGATGTCGTAGATCTGCTGCGCTCCTTCCGCCGCCATGCGCATGCGGCCACGGCGGCGACGAATTTTCAGGCCGTACTTGCTTTCCTGCTTACCGCGCAGATTGTACGAAGGGTAGGACGTGAACAGCACCACATGGATTTGCGGATACTTCTGCTCGAAGTATCGTTTCCAGGCCAGTACCGCTTCCGCTTCCACCAGGTCGATCTTGTTGATGACTAGCATCATTCCCTTGCCGAGCTCCTCCGTCACGTACTTGTAAAGCGAAGGTGGAAACATGAGCGTCTGTTACGGGAGAGAAAACCATTGATTATTTAAAGAGCCTTTCCTTCGCGATGGTGAAGTACGGGAGCAGGAAAATATCACACGTACAGGGAAACGAGCATCCACAATGATTAAAACTATGTCCGACAACTCTAGCACACGCCACAACTGTCTCCAGGTTTCTAAATTCAACTCACAGAAGCTCAGCGATTTCATGTCGTCGTAATGATCCTTCTCCAGCTTTGTGACGTACTTCTGCAAAAGGGAAGGGAAAACCATGAAAACCCACGAACCAGCCACCCACAAACGCCAAACGTACAAAGAAGTACCGATTCTCGTTGCCATCCAGCTGCTCCTTCGACATCTCGTACGTCCACTTGGGCCGCGTGGGGAAATCGTACTGCTGGAAGTAGTTGTCCCCCAGCTCCATCTCCTGCTCGCTGCGATACACCAGCCCCTTCCGGGCTTCCTCCTTCATCTCCCGCAGTTCCTTCGCCGTTTCCCGGTGGAACTGCAGCACGTATCGGTTCGTTTTGCTGCGCGGATCCTTCAACGGTTGCAGGTTGATCTTTTCAATGTTCTGCCCGAACGTTCTCGGCATATCGCTATCCTCGCTGATGTCGCTCGACTCCTCATCCTTCAGGTTTCGTATTAAGTTGTGCGATGTGCTACCTGTGTGGTGGAAGATGAAGAAGCAATCACGGCACGGCTTGCCGAAACAATTCTAGAAACTTCCTCGAAAGGATAGCATCCGGAACAAACTTACTTTTCGCCTGTTTTTTCGCTAGCAGCTGTTGCTTTTTCTGTTTTCCACTGAAAGCTACCTTGCGCCTTCCTTGCGGCATGATGCACCAGAATGGGAAGAGAATCGAATTTCTTTAATAGCTTTTATTTTTCCTTGTATTTGCGCATCCGGTGTTTGCTGTACGGCGTTTTCTGCTTTGGCTTTGGAAAATTTGGAACCTGTCAAAACATGTTTGTTTACAACGTGCTTACACCACACTGGGCAACGCAAACAAAAAAGGGAAGTAAGTCCTGAAATCAAACCAAACTGCTGTGGTGTTCAGTTAAATGATATGATTTATTTTTTAAAGAGTTTTTCCTCACAGAAAATATATATTTCAATGCATTTTTATGTGAAGAATTTAAAATCAACCGTTACACCACACTGCTCAGCTGTCAAATAAAATGTCCGCTTTAGCTGTCAAAAGACGGACAGACAAAAACATAAACAACAACCCAGCGCGGACTCCAAAATTGCTGCGCATTTTTTCCGAAACCAATTCTACACACTTCCTGCAACGATGGATTAAAGCGAAACATCTCAATCCAGAACAACGCATAAAAAGAATGTCCTCATACACCGAGTCGAGAGTGGGCGGCAGTTTGGGCGGATTGATCGGCGTCGGCGGAGCGGGAGCGGTCGGCAGCGAGCCACTATGCCTGCAGCGCAAAAGTTCCTGGGTGCGGGAGTACCGCGACCTGCAAGCCAACGTCATGTCCGTCGACTGGACCGGCTCGTGGATACTGTTGGCCGGCCGGCGGCTGCTCGCCCTGCAGTCACTGCGCGACTACGAATCGACGGACGCGAGCAACCCGCGGATGGACGACCATCACCATCCGGCGGTCGATTGCGGGCTGCGCAAATTTCAGCGCCACTCCAAGTACGAGGTGACCGCGGCCGAATGGGCCATCTGCCAGCACAGCCAGGAGTACTGCGCGATCGCCACCTGCCAGCAGATCGAGGTCGTCACGTGGCGGTCCGGTGAGCCGACCCTGCAGCACTCGCTTCGAGCGCACACCCGAATGATAACGGACATCGACTGGCACTCGAAGGTGCCGCACCTTCTCGCCAGTTGCTCGATCGACACGTTCACGCATCTGTGGGATCTGCGCGATCCCCGGAAGCCGGTACTGTCGCTGAGTGCCGTCTGTATGTCCGGTGCCAGTCAGGTGGGCTTTAATCGGGTCTCGGGGAACCTGGTCGCCACGGCGCACGATGGCGACCTGCGCATCTGGGACCAGCGCAAAGGTTCGTGTCCGATACAGTACATTACCGCGCACCTGTCGCGCATCCACGGTATCAACTGGAGCCACGATCACGAGACGAGCCTGTCCACCGCTAGCCAGGACGGTACGGTGAAGTACTTCGACATCAACAACCCGCGGCGGGCGGAGAAAATCATCACGACGTCCTGTCCAGTGTGGCGGGCCCGGTACACCCCGTTCGCGGACGGGCTGGTTACGACCAGCGTGCCGCAGCAGGGTCGCGGCGAGAACAGTCTCCTGATGTGGAACAACTCCAAGCAGGACGCGCCCATTTGCGCGTTGGTCGGGCACACGGACGTGGTGCTGGACTTTGCCTGGGGCCGGAAGGACATACACGATCCCGAGCTGATCACGTGGTCGCGCGACCAGACGATCCGGATCTGGCGCATCGACGAGGAGGTGCGCAAGCTGTGCGAGCGCTTCCCGCCCGACGATGACGATGGGTTTATGATCGAGGAAACGAATGGTGGCGCCGGCGGCAGCAGCGTGGTGCCAAGTGGCGCTGTCGGGGGTGGAAAATTCGCGGCGACCGTCTGCCCGAAGAGCCCGATGCGCGAGAAGCAACCGTCGGTATCGCTGCAGCACGAGTTTTCGCTGCTGAATCCCAACATTCCGCACATCGACATTGAGGTGCTGGATCCGATCAAGCGCACCGCCACGGTCCGAATCTCCGTCAACGGGTACGTGATCATGCTGCAGGTCAACTTCCCTGCGCTCTACCCGAACAATGGCACCGTGCCAGAGTTTCACTACTGCCAGGGCACGTCGCTGGACGATTCGCTTTCGCTGACGCTGATGAAGGTGTTGCGCATGACCGCTAGCCAGCGGGTGAAGAAGGGCCGCACGTGCCTCGAGCAGTGTTTGCGGGCGCTGGTGGACCAGCTGAAAAAGTCCTCCACCAGCAATGGAGACCGGCATCTGCGGCTGCAGTCACCGCGGCTAGAGGGTGCGCTCAGCAGCGCCCTGCACGATGCCTGCGTGCCCTTTCCCAAGACGTCCGGGGTGCGGTTCAGCCAGGTGGGCATACTCGTGACCTTCTCACGGCCGCTCAACACCAAGCGCATTAGCTTGAAGCAGCAAAACACCACCCCAAGGGCTCTGTCCGCATTGAGCGGTGGCTATCTCGGGAACGTGATGGGCTCGCAGCCGATTCTGTACGCCCATCGCGATCCGAGCACGTCCTCCTTTTACCTACCGGACAGGGTAAGTGTACAAATTGTCTTAAATAGCGGGTTTGTTGCAATTAAAACTCTCTTCCCCTCCACACCACAAGAAATCATCACGCCATCGAGGATCGTCGGTCAAGATCAACGTATCGCCCGTGCACGTGTACGACGTGTCGAAGATACTGTACGTTAGCCGCGAGCTGGCAGAGAACTACATCATCAGCACGACGAACGTGGCCGAAATGTGTCGCCACAATCGGGCGGCGGCAGAAAGGTACGGCCGACCCGATCTGGTACAGTGCTGGTCGCTGGCGGAGATGATCGCCCAGCCGAGCACGGATTTCGAAACGGACGACGATATGCTGTGCGCCCAGAATCCGTTCGCCAAGAGTCTGCTCGAGTCGCTGTGAGTAGTAATTGATTCTTCTAGTGTGTTTCATTTTGAGGTACGTTTTAATGAGACTGTTCTCCTTATTTTAGGATTCATCACTTTGCACGCATCCACGACGTGCAGACGGCCGCCATGCTGTGCTGTGCGTTCGGGCGACACTGTCCCTCGGCGCTCGAGCTCTCCATGAGCTCCAGCTCGAGCAGTAAATCTATTAACCAAAGTGTAAGTTAATCATTTTGCTGATCTATTTTAAACGTCATCAATCGCGTCTATCGTGCTCGAAAGCAAATGCAACAAGAAACGCGGTGCATTTTAGTGAAACGGTTCCGATTGAACCTTCTTTAAGTAACTCTTTCAAAGCCCCTTCAATTAGAATAGGCGCATGAATTCTCGGGTGCCTTGGATAGTTGGTTTGATAACGCTCATACCCTCTAATACATGGTCCATTTCGGCATAGTACTTCCTTTCCAACCGGGGAACTGCCTGGATGAATCATAGTCTTCCTTGTTTATTTCATAATTTGCATGGTTCCATGGTTCTTCCTAAAAGACAAAATTAAGATTTCATGCAATGTTTGACTAACTTTTAAACATTCCCGTTCGATAGGACAGATGTATAAAATGAATCATTCTATAGTTTTACCATTTAAATATTATTTTAACTAATGAATTCATTTGAACGGAACGTAGCATCAAATGAACATCCTTCCTCATTTAATCCTTCATTCATTTCTTGTTCCTTGTTTACCGAAAGAGTCCTCTCGAATTATCCTTTCCCTAGTATAAATAACCCAAGGGTTTGTGGTAGTAGGATGATTCCCTGTGTAATCCTCCCCTCCCCCTCCAAACGCCGACAATCCTACACGTACGCGGTAGTTTGTTTTCTTTTTCCGTTAGCTTTTTAATTCCGTTTCTTTCCTTCAACCCTTCATTATAGCACTTACTTAGCGGTCATCGAAAAATTAAGGTAAATCAGGTGTATATAATACCAATTCTCGCCCGGCCAATGTGTGATTGTTATCCAAAACTGCAACAAAACAAAAAAGCAAACCAAATTTTACGCTATGCCCGCTGCTGCTCGTCTGTACTAAAACAAAAATATGATGAAATTATTGCTGCTAATGCCCCTAGCTCTTTCAGAAAAACGCTTCCCTCCTCGACAGAACGTCCTCTCGCTGTGTTCGTCTCGTTTGTGTGCGACACATCCCACCAACAGGTGGAAGCGCAAAGCATGCTACGATTTCGTTTCGGGATGATGGATGGTACTTGTGCTGGTGCCCTTGGTCGGGTGCTCCTGTCTCACGCTTCGTTGTCCTTTGTAGCTGTTTTCCGTTGCTTCGTTGTGCTTTGTGTTAAAGTTTAACGTGTTCTTTCGCCATCCGTCGCGCCGCAGTATGCCTTTAGTGCCTGAATCCCACCCTCTCCCTCCAGGGCCGAAGGTGTGCGCTGCGGTGCAGAGTGTTTGTGCTTGTCCCCTGGTGATCATTGCCTCATCGGAATGCCGCTAACCACATTCAAAAATTGTACATTTCAACCCGGACTTTAGGAACAATCATCCCCCCTCTGTGAATGTGCTGGATACCGCCTTTCCCAAAGCTTTAGGTGTACGAACGGTTTCGAAGGAACGCTTCGCTTCGTCGTGTCCATCCGTGTAAATGTGTTTCTGTGTGTGCTGGAAATGCTTTCCCCCCCTCCGTTGTCTCTCTATGACCTTGGTTGTCATCACCTTTGTGTGTGTGTGTGTGTTCGCTTTTCCCGTTTAATATTGTTAATTGTTTAATAATATGTGTTTTTCCCTCCATTTTTTAATTCCCTCTCTTTCGTTGCTGGCCAAGCAGCCTAGTGGATCACCGTACCATACGATCCTGCCAGTGGATCCTTCCTCCCACCAGGGCTGGCTGTTGGCCCAGCAGCTCAAGCATCTGCGCAGCAACTCCTGGTCCGACTCGCTGGACGACATACGGCTCGGCCCTGGCGGTGGCGGCGGCGGCGGCGGCGGGACGTCCATCGGTTTCGTCGGAGACATCAATCGCAGCCTGCTGGGCGACAGCAATCGCTACCTGTACGACAACTTTAAGCGCAGCTACGCGGAAATGCTGTACCGGTGGGGTTTGCTGGTGCAGCGGGCCAAGGTGCTGAAGTATCTGTCCAGCTACGTCGATACGCCCCGGTGCGTCGAGTTCGTGACGGAGTGCCTGAACTGCTGCCGGGTCGGGGCGCCCGCCTGTGCGACCTGCAAGAAGCCGGTGCTGTACTGTAGCTTGTGCCGGCTGCCGGTACGCGGTGCGGCCAACGCCTGCCTGCACTGTGGGCACGGCGGACACACCGAGCATATGCGCATATGGTTCGAGCGGCACGATGTGTGCGCCACGGGATGCGGTTGTCCGTGTTTGAGCAAAAGCTCCAAGCTTTGTAATTTGTAGTGGTTAGGGATAGGGAGATTTGCCGAATTTGTTATCGAAATGTAGAGAGGGACAGAGATACATGAACTGTTGTTGATTGTAATAGAGAAAATTGTTATAACAATTTATAAAACCATGAAACATGAGGCCACCTTTTTTCTTACGATTGGGACGATTTTAACTGACAAAAACTAAAATAATGAATCTTTTGTATGGCTTTCTATAAATCCTTATATTTATTTGAGTTCGTAATGGCTATACTTACACCCCCTGACCCTCGTATTCCGTATCTTAATGTCTTTCGTAATCTTTTTCACATCCAATCATCCCTTGAGCCTGCTCATACTCTTCATCGCCTACTCTTAATTCCTATGTTGAGCCTCCTATGTAAATCTATCATCCCTATTCCCCCCCTCATGCCTAAAGATACACCTTCAACTGCTTCTCGATGTGCGTCCGGCACACCGGGCACACTGGATTGTAGTAGGCTATGTTGCGCGCACACGCTTTGCACACGCAAAGATGTCCGCAAGGCACAAACACGATGGTCCGATCGTCGTCTTCGCAGATGATGCACGAGCCAATCTTCGCACGCTGGGGCGTTGAACGACGTCTTGGTGGTGGTGGTGGTGGTGGTGGTGGTGGCAGTGCTGCTGGTGGTTCGTGACGATTATTACGCTCCGTGTGTTGGTTTTCTTGGGGAGTGCTAAGCTCGAGCATGTTTCGGTTCAGCGGTATCGACTGAATCAGACTACGAATCCTGTCGTAGCGCAACAGGTGCAAGGTCCCGTGTAGGTAGCGCCTCAAGAGCTCTCCAAGTGGTATCAAAATCCTTATGTACGCCGCTAGAGCGATTCGGGACAATTTGTCATTGAGCGTGGCCAGAGCACGCTGTGCCTTTGCACGTCCAACACGGTATGCGAAGCGGGCAGCTTTCAGAAGAAACTGCAGTACACACTTTGCCGGTCCGGGATTGAGGTAGATAAGTCCGAGAAGCATTAATCCCAGGGCCGATTCCAGCGGTACATCGTGGATAGTGTAGTGAACTAAATCGACCACCCCGTTGGCACAAAACGTGGCCGTATTTCGTGCTAGTTGAATAGTTTGCTGCGTCCCGTAGCTCAGCAACTCATCGAGCAGAACCAGCAGTTGGTACGGAGCGGTAAACAGCAACCAGACGGCTTCACCGATCAGCACGAGGCTGCGTTTGATGCACCATACCGTTTGCCATAGCAACGACCAGCATCTTATCAGCGCTTCTCGGAACACGCAGCAGACTGTCCACACGGCACTGCAAACCTTCACCAGATTGCTGATGAAGAAATCGGACGTTCCCCCGATGATGGTCTGCACGTCCTGGATGTGGTGATGGTTGTCTTCGTACACGATCCCGGCGAACACGGACACGTTCTGCACACACCACAGCACGGCCCATCCTATTTTGCTGAGCGTATCGTACAGTAAATAGCCCACGAAGGTGCTAACACGAATGATGTAGTACAGCAGCATGTAGCAGTGGTAGATGAAGTCGCCCAATGCGGCGAGCACCATCGTGCGGCAGTGTCGTTTTGGTGCCCGAGAGAAGTACGTTTGGAACTAAGTTCGCCCTGCTGTTGCGTCTATTATCACTACATGTTTGTTCTAGTTGGGTTGGAAAAGATTGGACTTGTTCTGGGAGCGGAATGGAGAACAGCGCAAACAATTCAAAATAAACGAAAAATGATAATTAGGTAGCGTTTGTTGTGATTGCTGCTGGACCGGCTGATAGTGTGCGGCGCTTTCGTCCATCGTCACTGACAGCTCGAAAAAAGGGAACTTCCCCATTAAATTGCAGGGGTCGTGTGCTACGGGAAAAAGGGAATTTGATTTAGGTTCCAATTTCTTGTGTGAACTTTCGCTTGGTATTGGGTTAGTTTTGCTTTAGAAAAGTAAATTTAGACTGTCCTATCAGCAAATATTTAAAAAGAGTCGATTGAAATTATACTACCGTGATTTGATAGATCAGGTACTATTATAAGATGCTTCATTCATCCGATAACCGATTCACAACACACATCACAGAACAATACTTCATTCAACTTTGTGGTAAATAGTAATATCGTGATTATTTATTGATGGGAATGAGAGAGAGAGAGAGAGAGAAGAGCGTAAAAAACCCCGACGAAAGAAATGCTTCTTATGCGTCCACACAGAAGAAATGATCCGTATCGACCGTGGTGTATATCATGCCTTCCTGTCCCATATGATCAATGATACTCCTGCAAAGAAAAGAGACGAAACGTTTAAACCCAACCACCGCAGAAGCTCTACATCCTACACTCATAGCACTTACTGCATCTCCGAGGGACTGATGTGGGAAAATTTGGCTTGCAGCTCCTTGCGGCTAATGCCGATGTCAGATACGTGGCTTTTGATCGCTTTGTACACAGCCAGCTGCTTCCCGTTCAGGCCCAGCGACGCACCGACCGAGTCCGATTCCATGAACCCACCGTTCGAGGTCGCATTGGCGTTCGTGTCGAACCCACCCTCCACCTTGCGCTTGCTGTTCTCCTCGCCCTTGTACCGGGCGTGCAGCACCTCCAGCAGATGGGTGGTCACCTCGTTCGGGGAGTTGATCTGGTCGATCTTGAAGATCATGATCGATTTCGAGCCGCCCTGATTGCGCACCGACCCAACCACGCGAGCGTACGACTGGGGCACGATGCTCGGCGTGCTGGTGACACCGTCGTCCTCTATCCACAGATGTGCATCAATTCGGCCTGCATTGGAAAGTGAAAACAATGCGTGAACGTCCCTTGGTTTGTCGGTGTTTCCCACCCGGCTGCCGGCAGCACCTTACATACCTGTGTGATCTTCCAGCTGGTAGGTGACTTTGGTGGAGGAGTAATCGACATTGCGGATGATTGCAACCAGCGTAATCATCGCATATTGGTGCCCGAACAGCGAAATGCCTCCGTCCGATGATTCCAGCACCTGCTCGATGACGAGCGGCAGGACGCCTTCCGCTTTGTTCTCGTTTCCCGCACCGCCGCCGCCCGCGGTCGCGTTAAATCCACCGGCACCAACTGGAAAAGGAAGCAAACGGGGAAGAGGTAAATAAACACAATTAACTAACGTATTTTTTTACAATTCACAGTTAATTTGGCTTACAGCTATCGTTCATTTTTGCGAGGAGAGATAACAACAACACAACACGGATTTACACGAATTGGCGCCCAAACACAAGGTCGGTGAGTAAACGGGTTGGTTCGAGCGGTGCGCGTTGACAGCGTGCAATGGGCTGTCAAGAAGGCGATGACAGTTTGGCACACAAGAAAGGAAAGGCAAATTGTCACGTTCAAAAATTTCGTTTTTTGTAACGTTTTAAGAAAAAGGGAAAATTTCGTTTTTTAACAAATTTGATAAAAGTTCAAAAATTATAAAATTTGCTAAAAATATATGAAACCTGAAACTGTTTAGATGAGCCGTTATAATCCTTTTCGCATCGTATGTCTTGTCGACCACATGATCAGTTGGAGAAAATATGTTCACTTGTTCTACATGTCGTCTCTTTGTACTATTTGATGCCTGGTATTAGCTTTTTGATGCAAAAAAAAACAAACAAAAAGAAAACGCGTCGATTATTTTGATGCAATTTTATTGCATACCTTCAGGCGTTTATAAAAGACGGTCAGAGGGAAGTAATTTAGCTACACTCTTCGCTTCTTTGTTAGCACTCCCGACTGACGATCGAATTTTCGCATCCCAAGGTCTGCATGTGCAACCGATGGTGGTTCATTCCGCGCATCAAAATTTATGCTCACCGAACATCTGCCCAGTCCAGCGTATGCGCGCGAAGGCAAAAGCAAACCGACACGACTGTAGCCGTGCTGTCTGGCAGTGCCTGCATCATGACGTTGGCATGTAATATCGGGAAAAATTATTTATAACGCTTCACGTTCATCCCACTAGGAAGCTGCAGGTGTACAGACGACAACGATGTAGTGTGCGGCAGAAAACAGGCCCGAGCAGATCCGACGTACAAAATCGAGTCAGCCAGGAACAGTGTCAGGAGGATATGTATTCCCAGCTCGGGTACATTAGAATGTCTCGTCATTAGCGTAATACATTTCGAGTGAGATTAATTTATGATGATCGGTCATTTGAAGGGGGCAAGGGAAGGAAAGGAAGCAACTCCAAGCCAGACAAAATCGGCACGATCCTCTCATACGATCATGATGCGATCGGTCCTCCGAATCCGTACCCCTTTGCATGCAAACCCCCCCCGTAACGTTCGATCGAGCAACGAGGTGGGAACATACGCATTACATGCATACATTGGACATACCTTGCCGACGGTGCCCCGTTGAGGGAGAGATAAACGCTAGCTTAAGCCAGTCAGGACGGCGATATTTATATGGGAACGAGCAGAAGGAATCTTCCGGGCTCTCGCCATAGCCGGTGCTCCACTTTGTGCGCAACCCTTTGCCGAGGAGGAGCAGGAGGAGGTTGATCAGTTTCTATTCCACGCTTTGGAAGCATTTAATCACGCTGCTATTAATTTTATCCCGATGCACTGTCACCTCCAATTGGACTGCATACGGGGAGGTGAGATTTACGGAGGGGAAACTGGTGTATAATAGTGCAGTTACACGGTGAAGATAATGATGTTTAAGCTTTTGACACAAAATCATTCCATTAGGCGGGGTGTGGTGTGTCGGGGACGGGGGGAGGGAGCATCATTAAGTAGTTTGCATTGGAGAAGAAGGGCAATAACATAATATTACCTTGTTAGTATTTGGGAATAAATCGGGAGAGATGCTACAGGCCGTTGCACGATCGCCTTTGATCGTGCACAATATTCCATAAAAAGAATACGCGCTTTTCTTTCTGCCCCAAATTACATTGACTACATGTACCACAATTATTCATGAGAAGCAGCGTGCGCATAATGTTGCAAATTTTCTTTTATTTATCTGGCCGCTTTATAGCACAGCGAAGGAACCCAATGGAACCGGGAGCGCAGGATGGATGAAGCACGCAAATTACTCACACGCTGACATGATCTCGGTGACACGCAACATCGGAACGGTTGGGTTGATAAATTGTTACGCGGCTACTAAACTGCAGCAGCCAGTGCACCTATCGGCAGCTCGTTTGATCTGGTGGTTTGATTTGCGTTTCCTTGCGGTGTGGTTCTATTTCTGTGCAAGTGTTTGTCGTGTATGGACTTAAGAAACGTGCATGGCATGATTTGTGGGAATTTTCACGACATAAGTAAGCACTAAGTATTGAAGAAAACGTTTCAGATGATGTTACTAATAAAATGGACTTGTCCTATTTCTCAACAGATGGCGCTTTTTTGATAATTTAAACAAAAACAGACCTCAGAAGTAGATCATCAATGAAAAATAATGAGTTTTGCAGTCTTTTGATGCGAAAAGAATATTCTCATTGCAGTGAGATCTTCAAAATCCACCCCTTTTTCTCTCTTCCACTAACATTTCTCACCCTTATCTTACATTATGCTTCTTTGTCGATCATACCAGCACGATCGCTCGAGATCCAAAGCCGATAATTCAATGCCTAATTGACTTGTTCTTTGACTTCACCCGTCCACTCCAAACTTCCAATGTGCTATTCTACCTTGCACAACCGTGTCACACACTCTGCCAAGCTGTGAACCAGCTTGGGAAGGCAGCTTGTCCTGCCCTTTTCCCCCCCTCCCTTTCCTTTACATTCTGCAGACAACCCGCTGAAGGCACCGCAGGCAAATTAAACGTCATCCCGCCCGTAAATGGATGTCAGGCGCGGTCAGGCGCAAATATACCATCGCCCGCACTTCAAGGTAACCGGAATGGTTCGAAACACACGGCACCGGGTAAATGGAGTTTTTAAGGGCTCGCGCAACTCCCTTGGACGTTAAATGGCCCGTTCCGCCCGTGAAATTCGTTCCGTTTGGCGTTTTGCGGAAGAACGCATGCTTTGCGTTCCTTGTATCTTTTTTCGTTCGTTCGCTCCATCCATCCCAGGGGGAGGTTGGGGGCCATCCCCGGGTGGGATGAAAAATGTGGAATCAATTAGCGTCCCTCAGCGTTGCAGCGTCTCTTTCTTTGGGCTGGTGTGTGTGTCGTCAACTCGACTCTTTAAACTTCTTGAGGCAAGTTGAATTGAAGCCGCCATTGAAGAATCGCAAGATAGAGAGAGAGAGCAAAATAAAAATAAGTGCCGCCATGGCGGGGTGTGCAAGGTTGTGCTTAATGTGCAGATTATTAGCCATATTTGGTGCTTTTAATCAATTGGAAGGTAGAGAGAACACGGGATAAAACTCCAGCCCGTCAGAAGGAGCGGGCTCGATGGGGAAGTGTTTTGGTGCGTTTGATTGTTTTAAACGTTCG
The DNA here is from genome assembly GCF_943734685.1 of Anopheles coluzzii. Lineage (NCBI taxonomy): Eukaryota > Metazoa > Arthropoda > Insecta > Diptera > Culicidae > Anopheles > Anopheles coluzzii. The sequence goes on from NC_064671.1 coordinate 9,145,390, forward strand.
TTCGTCATCTGCGGGCTCTTTTGTTTGTGCCTCAATAAGCGCTTGTCTTTAAATGCAATCAATATGACAGCGGTATACTACAAGAACTACTAAGCTGGTTGCAATGAAATCACAGTGGACATACTCCACGCATGTGTCGAGCAAATAAGGAACCGCTTATTAAAATGGTTTCATTGCACCTTGAGGAAAGAGCCTACAATTAACCACCGACCGAAGTTAAGAACTGCATTCCAATTCTTCCCCACAAACCAGTCGATCACAAGGCACCTCAGCATTATTACTCCACATCAACTCCACTTTCCACACTTTCGGAAGTAAGTGCCTGCTCAGCATGCATTTGGCAGTGCCCCACAAATCGATTAAAGCAGTAAACGGGCACGTAGAAACACACCAGTACCTGCGCCATCCCGAAACGGTAGTAAATAATCAAACAGCCAATTAACAATAACTTATCGATGGCGGATGCGATTGTGGTGCGCTGGACGGTCAACGCAGACGGCCGACGGGTGTGTGTGCGTGACGTGATGATTATTTTTCCCCGGCCACCCTGTGTGCGAGAAGTCCTGCAGAGGGCAGAGTGCATATAACCCCTGCTTGCAGAAGGAAACGGGGAAAATATTCAATTATGTTGCCCTATACTCACACACACACACACTCACGTACAATGCAAGGTCGACGAAAGGAAAGCATTGAAGTTTTATTTTATTTAATGCTACTTCAATGGCGAAATACATTGGCCAGCTTATTGTTGGCGAATTGGAGCGTAAAGTGCGGAAAGGAATAAACTGTATAGAAATTAATATAAATGTGCTTCTCGCACGAGTAGCTAAGCTTTATGAATGAATCGGTTTTATTGGATGTTATTAATAGAGAATCTTAATGATTCAATTTTGCAAAAAAAGAAGGAGCTTAGTAGTAGTGGTGTAGTAAACCGATTTGATTGTTTATTTTTGGGATTTCTTCAAGAGATGAGAAAATATGTGGTAGTTGACGACCTTCACACCTCAGACGAAAGATGGCTTCTTGGATTATTTTTATGAGGACTATTTATAAAAGATGATAATATGTACACACATCTCTGATCAGCTCTATATGGTCTTCGGCATGGATCAGAATGATATTTACGAATCTTTTATTGAAGTCAATAAGTAATTAAAATTCAACTTAGAAAGAGGGGATTCGAACTAAGATCGTCTTCGCAGCTGTCCTCCGTGCTATCGATTAAACAATGGGGCTTACGCTGTGATCGAGCGTTGCACACCCAATAAGAGCACAGTGTACCGCTGGTTGTAGTGTCAAAAGATCATACTATACGACCACTAACAAGATTCGTCGTCATCACACTTTGCCTTTCCCAAAACAAATACCAATTTTGTTCTGGTGAAATCAGCACTACCGTAGTAGAACACACTCACACACAAACCCAAAGCCCCTCTAAACCATGTCCTGTCCATCATTTCGCTCATCAAAAATGCATAAACAAAACCAGCAATCTCGTGTCTTCCCTTGCTCGCATTGTCGCGCACAGTTCATCACACCACCATGACAAAAAACTCCATCCAAACAACATCGATCTTGTTGCGCGCGCGCCGCGTTTTTGATGGAAGCAGCAGTAAGAAAGGTTGTCTGCGCCATAAATCAGTCTCACCGCGTTCGTCCGGCCCTGGTTCGGTGGATGAAACGGGGAGGAAAATTTGCAATCACTAATTGACACAATAAACTTTTAATGATAGCAATAGAGAGCGTCGAGGACTTCGTCCGTCCGCGTCCATCCGTCCGACACGATCGTTCCGTTTTAGTTCACGACTCACCTAGACACAAAACATTGAGGAGTGTTTTTCTGTTTTTTTTCTTCTGCCACTGCAAATACAAATGTGCCAACATAATGATGCACACATGCCACATTGAAGTGGCGCGGGGAGCTGTGCAAGATGCGGCGTAAGCGCGTGACATAATCACAACAAATCCGGGAAATGTGTACGCGCCGCGGTGCACCGCGGGAGTGAGTGTTTGGGTGTCTCAGTTTTAATGCTATATTTAGAACCCGCAGTGCAGCACGCAGATGGTGCAGTACTGCGGCATGGACACGTTGATTGGGGTTGTGTTTGGCTTATTAACTAATGCAGCTCAATGCAAAACACCGGACGGGTTGTAAGGAAATTTCTTCTTACTTCTGCTGCCGCTTTAACCGGTTGGGCAGGTGTGTAGTGCGGCCAATTGTGCATTGAAAAGTGCACATTGAAAAGCCTTTCCTCGCTCTATCAGAGCATTAGACCTCTTCTATTTGCTTCCCTTCGCTTGCGACTAGCCCATTTTATGCGATCGCGGTGGCCGGCCGCGCGCAAAGATGATCTATAGATGTGGCGATAAGCGGTGATCGCCCCAACTTTTACTTCCAGAGAACCAGCGAGCCAGCTCTGGGGAAGATGGGGGAAGAGGTAAGATTATCGGATCCGTTTGTGTGTATCGACACTGCGCCACGAATCGAACGGCCGGCGGCCGTTATGGGTGGAGATTCAAACCGTTGTCCGCGTTCTTCCCGTGTTCTGCCTTCCGGGCCAGGATCGAACGGGGACCGTTGCGCGCATGGGCTTTCATCGGCACAAGATTACAGAGTTGGTAGGCTTTCTTTGGCTCGGCACACTATCGGATGGATTCGATCTTAAGTAAATAAAAGGCGCTTATCGCTTCGGAAGAAGGAGGATAGCCAAGTGGATTGAGGAAACGATTCGCGGGCAAATTTGTAAATAGAGTTATAAAAATCAATGAACCGGAAAATGGATTGTTGATTTTGTTGCTGTAGGTGAGGTAGAAACAAAAATCTAGGGGCGTACGATAGCAAAGGAGCTTGGTTTTTGTTCGTGGGAGTAGAAAAGTGGAAAAGGTACCAAAAAAGGAGGAGAAAGAAGGAAATTGATGCTCCCCTAGCTGCAGTTGGTCGGCGACTAGGCGCAGCAATTGATTTAGAAAGCAATCTGGGACCTCGGGAGGATCGTGGGGGATCGTTTTGGGTAATGAAATTATGGTCCATTTGTCGCTAATAAACTGTTATTTTGTATCTTCGCCGTTTCTTTGGCCGAGGCAGGTGATCAGAGTGGAGGAAAAAAGATCCTCCTTAGGAGCTGCAAGCTCTCCCTTCCTGAAGACTAAATTCTCAATGTGAAATTTGATGGAATATGAAAAAAAAGTTAAAAAATGAAGATGTTATGAGAATGATACTGGACAATCGAACTCAACAATAGTTTTACTAATAGTTCCTAGGACACATGGTCGTCTTACAATAGCGCAACCTAATATTTGAGCATTTAATCTATTACTAGATATTTTAAACAAAGCTTTCATTATAATAATTTTAGGATTTAAAGAATAGTAGTTATGATTGCAGGAAAAGAAAGTCTTCTTTCTCAAAACACAAGGAAAAAAAAACAAAGAAAAGATTGCCCCTTGAATACAAACTCCAGGCGAACCAGGGACGATGACGATTCGTTTCGGTATCATCCTAACCTTTTCCACTACCAAGACCAAGACTAGGCTGGAAGCGAGCGAAATTTGCAAAACGATTCGATTAACTATCTAACCGTGGTCCCCTTTCGAGCCGAACGAGTCCGGGATGGCAGGCACTGCAAACAGCCAGCAAAAGGGCTGGCCAAGAACGGGAATGGGCGTCCTTTTGGATGCTCCGTTTGCTCGAGATGCAAAACGCCTCCCTCCCCCAGGTTTTCCCACATCACTGGGCACGATTTTGTACCATTGCCGCAGAGTCGCGCGTTCAACGCGCGTTCGCAAAACTTTAACGCCTTTCTTTTCGCCGCTAGACGACCCACCTTCGGGGGTTTGAGATTTGTAAAAACGATTTGTTTGTTTTACGTCGAGATTTTGTGCGTGTGTGTAGAGGAGGAGGTGTAAGAAGCTCCCCTCTTTCAAGCACATACACTCATCATTATACAACAGGAGCGATAGCTGGGGCGGAGGTTTACATGCGTTTTGCGTAAACCGATCGAGACGATCGAGGAACAACGGCTGACGATCGGGTGGTCCCGCTAAGCAGCAGCACGCATCGAAGTGCACCGAAGTGCATCGGATTCCCACCGTGCTGGAGCTGGGCACGATTAGAGTAGTAAAATTGGGTGTCTCCTCCCTCCCCCACCCCGCTTTCCAGCGATGTTGGCACAAGAGGGAGGAGCTCACGGTGGAAAATGGCAAATCCCCATGTTCCTGCGACAGACGTCCAGACAGACGCGATACGCGAACAAGATGCACATTTGTAGTCCCCTCGTTCGCTTTCCAAATCCAAGAGAAAGAGTGGGAATGGGATTGCATAAGCAGGAGTGCAAAACAGGGAAGGTGAGGGAAGCGTATTTACGTACCGTTTTACCCATCGGTGATATTTCTTTCGGGATCGTCTTTCGAGCGTTCGTGGCGAGCGCAAATAAATATGGTAAAACGTGTGGCCATAAACACTCGTTTTCATTAATTTTTATTCGGTCCTCCGATGCGAGATTCTTAGCAACCGTAGCAAACCCGTTGCTTCCAGTAGTACTGATGATGATCGTTTCGGCGACAACGACAACGACGCCGGTCCACAAAACGGTAATGACCAGCAGGAATCTAACTGTCCGTGGCCGGGCTTTCTGCTGACTCCAATTGGTACATCGACTAGGAAAAAGGGAGCGTAAGATTACGGTGCAACGTTTGCGGTCCTCGTTTGCTTTCCACTGGGCTGGGTTGATGCATTCACTACAGGAATACCAAACCATGCCACCGACCGTACCTGGCTGTTATAGTTTAATAACAATAAAACTAACGATAATCGTCTCGGATGCAAAAAGTGGGAAGGCTAAAATTAAGCTAAATTTTGCGATCGTTACCCGTGAGCCTAGCACGGGGCCGTTGCGCCCGGGCTCTTGGTTTGGTTTTATAATTTTGCGCCCTTCGGAGAGTGTGTTTTATGTTCACGCCCAAGCGTTAGTCGTACAGGGAGCCTGCGGGAGCCGTGCTTTAAGCGAGGTTACAAAACAAAGATAGAGCCAGTGAAAGAGAGCGATTGTGTGCGACTAAAGGATGGGAAATTTGGACGCGGACTTTCTAGTTTAGGTTTTAGGTAAAAAGCATATTGATCTTTGTTATTTTTCGTTTTCCGCTGTGGTGCATGTTTGCACCAACGACAACGACGACTACGATGATGATGATGATGGCGTTTCGTGGCTGCTAATTTGTTCCGCACGGTTCGTCACTTAGGCGCGCGATCAAATCTTTCGTACGTTTAGTTAGGTGGTTTGCCGTTTTCTTGCGCGGTCGTATGGGAGTTTTACATTCGGTCGGTTGTTGGTGGCATGTTGAAAGGAAAAGTTTGAGCGCTTTTGAAGTAGAATTATGCTTTATAGAGCGAACTATTTCGTTTTTTTCATATTTCGTAGAAGATTTAAAGCGAAAAAAGAGAAATAAAATAATTAAGGAAAACGCTTCCTTATTGAAAAACAACATTGCTAGCAGTTTTATTAGGCTGTAAAGCGATCCGTTATTGTTGCTTCGTTTAATAGCCTTGTTCCAGCAAGAATGTGGTTTCCAGTACGATTCGCAACACATCGGAGTGCTTAATCCTTAATTGATAGTGAACAATACGTAACGAATCCGTCGCCTGCGAAGGACACCGAGCTGACGCTTTTAATTGAGTAGTTAAAAATCATAACTGCGGCCTGATCGCAGCTTCCTTATGATCCGTCCGTTTGTGGCCGATTCGTCCCACAAATCCCATCCCAGTTGGGATAGGTCAGGCCAAAGCAAGAGCGCTTTGTTCGGAGCGCGAGAAGAACTAATTAAACTGTAGCAGAAGCGTCCGAGCGATTGTTTCACACCGTTCACCACCGGACAATCGAGACCGGTAGTTATCCTTCCCCCGGAGGGATGGGGCAATTTATGCACAACAAGATTTGGATACCAGTTTCCTCCAGGTGGTTTGGTGAGAAAAGGATGACGAGAAGAAGAAAGAAAAAAAACAACAACGATAATTTGATATCAGTATCACATGGTTCTGTATGTGTCGCTTCTTTTGCTCCCTTTTGCACCGTGCTCCGCGAAGACAGGGCCACAGGGTGCGTGAAAGTGCGTTGGACAGGCAGCGTCGTTCGATGGTACTGGCTGCAAAGCCGAGATAAATCTTGTAGGGCAGCATCGAGCAGCCCTCTGGACTGGAATCAATTACAGGTCTTGCGATTGTTTATTTGGAGCAAAATAAATATCATGTCACATAATTCTGGCGTGGCGCGTTTTGACAGTTCTAGGACAGGCATGGGCATCTTGAAATCACACCTAGAGACCCGGGGGGAGGGGGGAAAGCAGAGCATCGAACATTCGATAATGCTCCGATCCGGGCTGGTTTTTACCAACGCAACGCGAAAAAAGGGCACGAAAAGCTTCACTTGATTTAGCACCCAAAAAATTCACGTACGAAGGTTAACGACTGTACGGCGGAGCCTTTTGGGAAGGAAGGTTTGCAATATTCAATTTATTTATTTGCTAAAATTACACACACACTCACCGGGTACGGGAAGGATTTATTGGTAGGTAGTGGTTAATTGTTTTAATCACACCGCACGCGCATCTGGAGCAAGGGATCGATTGCAGCGCCAAACGGTTTTGTGGGATGAAAATTGATTCATCCAAAACAAACCAGTCGTTTGTGGTGGTTGAGAAAGTGGAGAAGGAATTCTTAATCGGTGGAAAAAGAAATAAAATCTTAAAAAAACACAAAAATAAACGGATGAAAGATAACATGAGAGTGAGAGTAACTGGCAACTGGCGAGATCAGTAATCGCAAATCACACACAGCATAATTCACTTCAGCAGGGAAGAGATTACTCGTACGGACATCTTTCCCAGTTTTGGGCCTCAAAGAAGAGTATCAGAAAAGCTAAATAGCTTCCTACCGTTTCTCGTTTTCGGGGGAAATGAAACTCCAACCGACAGAGACTCCCGAACGAATCGTTATCACTCGGAATGGAAAGAAAAGAAACTCGGACGATGGTAAGCGAATGCAACTGAAGCTACACAGAAATTACACCTAAAAAACACATAAATAACCCATTCCCTTGGTTCGTGTGTGCGAATTCTTGTTTCCTTTTCCGACCGATCGTTCGATCGCACCGTTTGCCTTGCACTGTTCAAGAGGAGCTGGTGATGGCTTAAGCCATACACCGAACAAAAGGGAACCGGGTGAGATAGGGTGGCCAAATTTTACGGCCCTTCAATTTGGCCCTTCTTCCGTTATGGTTCAGTTAGCATAATCGAATTATCGGTACTGTGGAATTAATTTTTAAATGCTGCTGTCCGGCTGTTACCTGTATGGTTTACGGGTTTTGGGGTTGGTCTCCGCTGCTGTCCCTTCGAGCATCGATACGATAAGTTGCGGATGCAACGCTCACGGGTTAGATGTATCCGCTGCGCTTATCGGTTGTGATGATACTGGAACGTGGACTGGAGGGACCAGGGCTGCTGCTGATCCACTGCCACGGCACATACGAAGTGCGTAAGGGAGAGATTTCACTTTAACCGCGGCATTGTAACAATAACTCGTTTATTCATTTATTTATAACCGTAATTTCAACCGACATGCATTCCATGATATATTGTAACTGCGTCGGTATCGTCGGTTTTTGTTGTTGCCTGGTTTGCCTCAAGCTGGCAAGCTGGCGTAAGCCAGTTAAATGCTCGCTGCATGTGGAGCTGCTTCTGGCGAGGTCCTAGGTCAAGTCCGAATGTCGGTTTCGGAGGCTGTGAAAATTGAAATCCCTTTGACGTACAATTATGTTCTTTGTTGGAAATTGCAATGGATGGAGAGGCGTATGGAATGATTTGTTAAAATGTGTAAATGCATGACAGTTTGATGAAAGCTTCAGTTTCGTGATACTGTTGGTGTTGGAGATATTGAACAGCGATTGAATAGTTCAGTATGAGTGAATGGAATTTCATTTTTGTTTATCAAAGAATCAATTGGAAAGTGTTTTCCAAAGTGTAGAAATTCATATTATCATTTTAAAAGCAACACAATGCTTTACGTTTTCGTGAAATTTCCATCAACCAACCTCCAACATCCTCATTAGCAATTCCACCGATTCCCTCGTCATCTGTAGCTTTTCGATTCCATAATCAAGCGATAATATCATTAATTCGAATAATTCAAAAACCGCATCCTCGCGATTGGGATCTGAAAACACGTATCCACTCCTCACCCCCGAATCCCCTTTTTCCGAGCCATTTTGGCACGTTGTGCATTGTTTGTCCGTGCCACGAATCAGCACAACATAGCCCAGGAACGCCAGCATCGAATTGCAGCGTATGGCAAAACGATGCCGTTTGCAGATTTTCGTAATTTTACGACCGTATTGTATTTCTGCCCAACAAGCAATAGCAACGCAAGCTCATCTGCGTGCGTGCAAACGTGGAGCCGGAGTTGACAATAAGTGTACGCATGTTTATGAAGGGAAGGATTTTGGGGGTTCTGTATTATTCGTTGAATGCATGTGGAAATGCTGCTTTATATCGTGCTTGTGCCTTTTTTGCGACATTTAATTGCGGATTATTGGAGGTTTTTTGGGGAGGGGCTCGTAACGAAATTGAGCCTCAAATATGTTTAAACATTCGAAATAAAACCTCCGAGCATCACATAACTACCGATAATCTTGCCTTGATAGTGCTTTACACACCTGCGCTAAATGGTTTAACCGCTTGCCGCACATTCTTATCGGGAGCGGCTGAGCAAGCTCGAAACGAAACCGGTGGTCCCATCCCTTATCGTTAACCTATTTCATAACTTCGGCTTGAGACAGTTTAAACCACCGGCCGATTAAATATCGGCACGCATTTGGCACGCAATCGAACGGGGAGAGGGAAACAAACATCTTGGGTCCTATGCACTCCCTGGTGCTGGAATGTTTGTACATTCGGGGTTGTGTTTTTGGAGTGGTTTTTTTTCTTCTCTCGCTTTTCTCGGATCTCACATCCCGATCGCCTCTGGTTGTGCCGGCTGTACCGGTCCACTTCTGCCGTTACGGACGCATTACGCGTTTCACAGACGAGCTTGATGTCCGTCCGGCAAGGTTCGGTGTCATAAAATTTAGCATATCAATAACATCAATCAAATGGAATCAATGCAGCGCAAAAACGTTGAAAACGCGGATGCCCTGACCTGTGTGGGCAACCGGGGGAACGGGCGGCCAAGCCCGAATTCAACATGTCGAGCTCAGGCGCTCCAAAACAGTAAGGAGGAAAAACGGCAACAACGGTGCCAGCAAAACGGGATCGTCTTGAAGTGCAAAAAAAACATACTGTGCCAATGTGTGCGAAAGATATTTCCCCGGGAGCGAAATTCACGCAGGGCCAATGGTGGTTTTGCAGAAGCCGGGAACGGGGTTTCTCGGGAACGCCCGACGGCAGTTCGGGCAACCCCCTTTTACGGCGCATCGAGCATTGCGGCTGCAAAGGGCCCACTGATCGTACACTGCAGATCGTATTGTTTATGCATAAAAATAAAATTTTAAGACTTTGCGCTACAACGTACGGTGCAACGGTAAAGAAATATTTTGACATGATTTAATCAAATTTATTTCCCCGTCACGAATCCCTCAACTCGCGCGAGAGAGAGAGGGACCGGGACAAAACAGGACAAAGCCAAGGGTTTTTGTGAGATCGGTTCAGGCTCTGCTTTGCTCTCTAGGTTTTGAGGTTTCGCTTGCGTAGCTAGCGTCTACTGTTATCACAAACAATGCGTACAGGACGATAAAAATGAATAGCTGCACGTGACAAGCGTCAAGGACTAGGACTGCCATTTGCCCCTTCGGGGTGTGATAATTTACAACAGCAAAACAACGACTGCTCCCAATAAAAGCGTCTGGACGTCTCGCTGGAAGAAAGTGTTCATAAAAACAGAGTCAAATTGAAAAGAAAATATCCAAAAAAAAGAAGCATATTCCAGGAACAACCGCCGTTGACGGTGCAGGAGCGATAAAGAAACGAGCACGAAAGACGAGCAAGTCACACACAGACACTCGCGTGCAGACGCTCGGTGCGTAATGAAAATAATTAACTGCCAAAGATACCGGGCGACACCCGATACTCGTGTCTGCCCTGATACTGGCCCTGTGCGTTCGTCCTTTCGTCCCAGCAACCGAGCAACAGCAGCAGCAGCACCCGAAGAGTAATCGGTTCGATAAACTATCATAAATTTATTGACATATCGTACCGCAAACGGGATGTCTTTTTCACCTTACGCTCTCGCTGGCCCAGCAAGATGGAAGCTCAATCTTTTTTTCCCGGGTGGCCATTGAATAATTTGCTCCGATCTTCATTGGGTACAAATTTGAGCACATTTTCACCGTGCACCGCTCCCCGTTGGGAAACGTTTGCGAAGGAATTCGCTGAAGTCGCCATGGCATCGGCGATCGATCGGTTCCGCTTGATCGGTGATCGATGAACTGTACGCATCTACCTAGGGAAACGCTGGCCTCCACACCAGAACACACCGCGTGCGGTGGGAATGCGAATGGGAATCCGGCTTGGTTGCACGGTTTTGCCGGCTGAGATAAAGCCGTCCCGCGTCGTCATCGTTCGCTGCTGCTGAAGTCGCGATGAAGATCAATGAAGATAACGCCTGCGCGGTCATGTTGCGTTGGATAATTGATCGATCTTTTATGTTAATACCGGGGCCGGGGCTACTGCAAGCTGCACGATGGGTACCAAAGGAAAGGGGAGGATTATGAGATTTCACATGGGTACATGTGGGCCAACACCGCATTGGTAATGGTTTGTACCGGGTGGAGGTGATGGTACCTGCAAAAAAGGGATAACGAAACGGGGAAATGTCACTGTACTTGTCGCAATTGGCTGTGCGGCGGTTAGTGACAGCAGTGCTGAAGCGTTTTATGTGGATCAGGCTCAGGTGGCAGACTTTCGGGTGACATGTTGGGCACCGCGTAAAACCTCGCGATTGCGATCGTCCTTCGGCGAGACAAATTAGCTTACGTACATGAGCAAAACGGTACAGTGCAGGCAAGTGTAAATCATCGGTGGCCTTCGCAAGGTGGTTCAACATTTTTTTAGCTCGATGTAAATTATGCCCCGAGTTAACGGTGAATAACGTTTGTGGAGTGGATATTAGATTTCACGTTCGTTGTTTTAATGCATCCAGAGAGGTCCAAAACAACAAATTGAAGTATTTTTCTAGACTTTATAAGAACTCTCGAGCACATTTTAGCTGATTCAACACAAAACTAATGAATTGTGTTCATCAGATCTTATGTGGAGCACTCATTACATCACGAAAGTAATGATCTTTAACCTGCTCCAAATGTGAAACTAATCCGACCTTTAAAACGCCTTGTAGCGGAACAAACAATTGTACAATAGAGATTCTCAAACAGCTCTATATTGAACCCAAACAGAACACGTACAACGCGAAGATTTGACTCTTAATTTGAACCCCTAAATGGCAATAATGTAATCTCGCCTTATGTTTAGCCATCCCACCATGGGCATGAAGCAATGCCGTTCTACTAACGCCAACTCACACTCAGGCTTCCTGGCCTGCCGTACGAAAAGCGTACGCAAATTGGCAATACGGACTCACCGCACGGCGACCACACGGGTTGGCCGTAGTTTGTCTGCACCGAAAATCACCTGTGGGAGGGTTTTGTTGCGACGACTTACCTACGTTCTACGTTGTACCTTCGATTCTGCGTAGCGTTTGGGAAGCGTTCAGCGATGGCTGTGCCACACAAGGCACTGGTTGGAGGTTGGGAAGTAAAAATCAATAATAGCCCTTGTCTCCAGCTATCAGACGGCGGGGATCTTAATGGGCATGTTAGGCTTCATCAGCAGAGCGAGAGCATCTGTGGTAAGTAGGGGAGTAGTACCTTCCATTTCCCAGGCCTGTTTAGAAATTGGCTGAAAGACACTGATTTGCGGCGAAGGGCCTTTACCGGTAGAGGATTGCTTGTGCGAAAATAGAGCTCTTCATAGCTTTCGATGAGGGGGGAAAAGCCGAGCAGCAGGATGCATGCGCCTCTGGGGATAGGAAGGAGAAAACGCACACACAAAGCCTGCTTAACTAGGGTGATAAGCGCCAGGGTAATCGGAAAGTAATAACGACGCATTGACGACGGCTATTGATGGAAGCGGGCTGATCACGATCATTACCCGCAGTGTTCGATGAAAGCGGGGCCCGTATAGAGTGATGATAGTGTACGATCATAATAATTTTATTTACTGCTGTATTATCCCATTGCCATTGGAGCATAACAAGCAACCGGTCTAGTGGTATGCTTTCAGTTTGTTGTTGTCACAATAGGACGGTAAAATACAATGTTGGGTCGTTTCGTTAAGTTGCTCCAACTTTTGGGGAAAAGAGAGCATCTTAACCCAGGCTTTTCGGAGTGTCTTTGGATAGTTGGATCTTGGGAAGATAGAGGCAACTTCGTAAAAGGAAACCACAGAAACTGGTCACGCTCATCCCTAATCGAAGAAGACACTCCCGAAGAGTTAATTAAGTCACAGCAGCCTTGCTCGCGAGTAGCTCTACGATGAGACCTAACGATACTAGACTCACGACCGTTATAAAAGCATTCCTGTTTCTAAAGCGCAGATTTAAATTTGTTCTACGGCCTTTCTATTCGTACCTTAAGCTGCAGCTATTGCATTTGCAAGATTTTACTTTTCATCCTCAGCCCCAACTTCAAGCCCAACGGATTGGGTAAACTCCTTTCTCCTCGCGGTAAACAGCACAGATCTATTGGTGGATGGTATTTAACTTTCCCATCCACCTCAATCGTTCGATCACAATCAGCGATTTCGGGCATATTGGGCATATTGTTCTTCGGATCGGCTGCGAAGCGAGGTTTGCAACAAACAAAATAAACAATCACCAAGCCGATGCCACGGTTCCGTACCGTCCGGTGCAAACCTGTTCCCCATTCCCAGGGACTGCGTTGCCACGAGCGGGACCTACCGCAACCGCGCAGCACTGGCGCGGCTTGCGCAAGATTGGTTTGCTTTTGGGGGGGCATGGCGCCCGGTCGCTGCATAGAACGTGCGCATAAATCTCCGGATCGGGCGCTCAGCACCGGTAGCACCGGTGAATGCGAGGATCCAGCAGCACAGGACGTGCATAAAAGCAAACGCTGGCGATGGGGAAATGGAAGCATCCGCAAGGAAGAGACGTAGGTACGTGGTGGATAATTTTCCATTCCCGTTTTTCTTCCCTCGCCTAGAAAGCCTTTCGCAAGAGAGAAAGAGACTAGGTAGCGCAGAAACTTAATCAATTCGTAATCTCCGATGAGTTGGAGGAGGGTTATATATTTTTTAATACTGTTAGTGCCCAACAGGAACCGTTGCCCGGGTGCTGTTACGGAAAAGGAACACAAAAAGCACGGCAACAAACCGACAGAATCAATTTACAATCGAGCTCGAGCGAAGCAATTCGTCAGTGAAAAGTAGTAAATCTAAATAAATTCAATTACGCTGATGGATTTACGAAATAGGTTGCAACAGGCGGTACGGTTCGTGTGTGTGTGTTTTTTTTAGCTTTCGTGTCGAACAAGGATGGTTTTATGTGCCTGCCTGTCTGCCTGCCGTAGAACGTTCTTGTAGGGGATAAGAGCTTGTCAGCTGTGGCAGCACACCGATCATGATGTCGATCGGTAGCGATCGTAAGTTATGTAGCCGTCCGATGATGCATCAGAATTGATGTTGCAGTGAGTGGTACGTGTAGGATGTTGATGGTAGAAAAAGATGGATATGCTATGCATTGGGAGCTTGGGAAGGTTGATAATGATTAGAAAATAAATCGAGCTGTTGCTTTTAATTAAACATAAACAATTCTCAAGTAAAAATATTGCAACTTTAAATGATAAAATACGTGTTAAGGATTAAGATATTTCCTTTTTGTTATCGTCCAACATACTTTCCACAATCGTACCACATCTCACACACCATTAATGGTAGCATGTGCGAAATAATACGTTTCTGGCAGTGCGCTACATTGTTTCTTCAGTTCCACACGGTAAGTACTACATGTTGATCGGTTTAATTACTTTTAAATTAGCTTTCATTATTCAGCGTGCATGAATAATGTTTACAATTCCACGTTCGCACCTCGGTACAGCACTGTAGCCACAAAAGAAGGAATTATATCAGATAAGCTACATATGCAGGCTAACACCAGGACCGCGTTCAACACTCCACGTTAACTCTCCTTTGTGAAGCTTCATCGTCAGGGTCATCTTAGCGTAATCGTTGACCATCGTATGTAAACAGTAAATTGCACTCCGCATTGTTTTGCCCTAGTTGGGATCACTACGGGGTGATAATCAACTGCAAAAGTTACCTCCAAAATAGTTCCTATCGATCAAGATCGCCTACATTGTGGCTTATCGACCGCTTCGAGTTGTTGCCGTCGCCGCCCTGGGAACGGTTTTGGAAACTGGTGCATTTTACCACAGATAAATCAATTGGCACCTTTAGGTACCTCCTTTTCGCGCATAGCGCTGTCGTGATCTCGCGGTGGACAACAGCCTTTTGTACAGCCTTTTTGTCCCGGGTCATACTGAACGCGCGACCCAACCGGTCGTGATCTCGTTCGGACGATTTGTGCGATGATCGATGCACATATTTATAAGCTTATGATTTAAATTATTTTGTTCCCCATTCCACACGCTTCTTTCCCTTTCTTTATTGTACCTTTTGCAGTGCGCTCGGACACTACAGCTGTGTATGGGCGTTGTGCGGCGACTACGGCAACAACAACAACAACAACAACAACGACGGGTTGCATTTCGTAACCGTGTGCGTTTAACGCAGCATCCTGCTTTTATTTTTACCGGAGCAATTTCAATTGACCTTTTCGGGGCGCTCCAAAGTCCAAAATTTATAATGTCTTTATAAAACGATCAAAATATATTTAAAAGAAGGGCAAAAAACCCAAGGCACTGGCAGCAGTTAAAATCAATGGTTTCGCGATAGTACGGTGTGCAAGGTCCTGCTCGGGGTGTTGCAGCTTTCGCCGAGCAAGCGAGGATGCGAAAGTGGTGCACTAGGTTTGAAGGACTTTTGGAGAAGCTACACCATCTTCGGTTAGCATCTTCGGCATACGATGAGTGCCGATTTATCAATGGACGGTGTCTGGGCATTATTTCACCCACGTCGATACTTTCTCTCCTTCTTCAGCATTGTTCTTGGTTTCGGGCGCGTCTGTAGAGCCATCCTTTTGGAGGTTTTTATCGTTACGCAACCGGGAAACAGGTTTAAACCGGTGGCTGATGCCACGCGTGTAATCGCAACGTGTGAGCTGTTGTGGGGCTTACGGACGTCATGGTAGGTACCTTTTCGGGGAACATCTTGCAGAGTGGATTGCAATATTGGTGCAATTCTGGCCCGACTGGCCATTCTGCGCAAAAGAACCGTTGGTGGAGAGTGTTTTGGAACTGGAACCACTGGTCGCAATCCCGAACTCCCGAAAGGTTAAGAGAATGTTGTGTCCTCGCGGACGACATCAGCAAGACAGCGGGAAAGTAGTTCTGAAAATCTCTATCACTCCTACCTTCACCTTACAAGCCAGATTACTTCACATGAAGAATTAACAATCAACTGCACGAAACTGCATGTAAGCAGGGCTACAATAAAAAATGTCATCCACTTGTCAGCGAGCTGTGTGAGTTTCGGATATTTTTTTTCTGCCTCCGCTGTAAGCTGCGGGAGTTCGCTGACAGCGGAACCATTAAACGATCGATTTGGAGCAAACTCTTAAACACACCTTGGCGCTGTGGCAGACCACGGCACCCTTGCGTCCCGGTTAAACGCTTCCAAATAAACGACCGTACCGCGGGACTGCATTTGCATTTGTTTTGGGAGGGAGAAAAAGCAATTAAAGCACGGTTGGACCGTGATTGATGGTTGAAGGGTTAATCGGGACAAATTACGGCGCGGGAGTTTGTGTGCGTGGCGCGGCATGAATTATTGTTTTATTGGCCATCAATATTTTGTAACGATAGGGGCAATAAGTAAACCAGATCACTTAATTGCAATGTTGAGAGGGTTCAAAATGGGGGCTTTGGAGCTTTTGTGGGGCGAAACACGAGCAATTAAGAATGCAGAAGGGATATCTTAATTGAGGCTTCAAATAACAAAAATAAATCGAACCGTTTAATCATATTGAAATATCAACCTCTACATGTTAATAACAAGAATAGTTGGGAGCTTTGAACAACAGATCTTATACCTTCAAGGGAAGTGGTTTAAGCCAAAGTGAGGCGCTTCATTGACGTGCTTGAGCGCCGTAACTTGCAACGTATGTTCATTCAATTAATACGAAGGATTGCGTGCACGGACTGCGGGTGTTGAAGAAGAAATGAATCCAAAGTGCCCCATTTTGCTAATTTCAGTGTGGTTTTTGGTGGTCAATTTTCGAGGAAACACGAGATCTTTCATGGAGAAAATACTTCTTCTCAATCGAGTTTAACTAAAACGAGCAAAAAAGTATATCAAAATGATAGTTCGCGCAGACGGCGCGAAAGCAATCTCACTGTCTGTACATGTCCCGAAATAAAATCAACACACCTCACCGTAGCGCGATCGCAAAACCCTCCGAAACTGTCGCGCCGGCGTGTCGATCCGTAATAAACATTCAAAATTGCGACCGAAAAACCATCAATATTTACAGCATTTAAACACTGGTTTTCTCAAACCAACACATGGAGGGTTTTTTTTGTCTGGACGAAGAAGCCTACGTAGAGGGATGCGCTTGTTGTGTCTGATCGAGGCCCAAGGTTTGCTTTATCATTCGTCCCGCCCGTTTGCTAAATGTGTGTAATTAAACCAGTTGTAATAAAACATAATTCAAGGGCTGACAAGGGTCCAAGCGGTTCCAAGCGGAGATCTGATCAAGCAATTGAATTTTCACCAAACATTGGTGCCAACGTTGAACTGCTGGCTGTTGAAAGAAATTGGGTTGAACGTAAAGACGCGGAATGAATTGTAGCAGGATTCTGTCAGATCGATCGGAATGATCGCTTCAATAAATGAAGATGGTGAAAGAGAATCGTATGGACGTCTCCGCCTTCTCAAGATCTTTGTTTTTTTGGTTGGCAAGAGACACAGTCGATCGTAAATATTTCATTAAATAAAGAGATAAACATTTTAGCGCAGAAAGCGCCAACCCCAGCCGTGTGTGTGTGTGTGTGTGTGTTTGGTGGGCAGACACTTTTTAATTAACTTTTCCGCACCATTGCACAAAATTTACCAAAACGCTGAAAAGGGAACCGTTTGTTGTTTTTTAGGGCAATCGGCATGTAGATGGCGTTACTCCATTTAAGAGCCTACAGAAAGGAACGCAGCAGTAAAATCACTTCACCATAAGTGTGTGTGTGTGGCGGGGAGAAAAGTTCGTGACAATGTCATTACTGGTTGATGGTTTGGGCACGCAAAACAGAACGCTACTTTTGGCCCTCACATGATCACATGTTGCATGTATGATAAGAGATGATGGGCCTTGCAAAAACAGCGGGAAGACTCTTCGGCCAAACAACGTCGTAGGTCGTAGGTGTTGCAGCATGCATCCCCTAGGTCCCCTGCAAGGCTGCAAGCGCGAAAGCGATGCTGCAGTGTGTCCGTCACTCCCCTTACCATAACGCGCCTCCCTTTGTGCTTACTTTGGACCATTTTACCTTAATGTCTTAATTTAAGTTCGTCTGCGTGAAGCAAAAGATGTCAATTAATAATCATTTGAGGTCGGGAAATGATAGGGCACCGCACGGCAGCATTGCCGGTGGAAAGCAATTGCGAGCGTTCGAGCATGTGGTCACATCGGGGATAAACGCTGCCGTTTTGCAGTGTGTACTGCTCCCGCTCGGCAGGATGGGCGGTTTTCGATCAATTTGGTCAAATTTGGAATGTATATTTTTGTAATCATAGTTATGAGTGTGTGGATTGCGTCCCGAGGGGTCTTCCCGGATGGTCCGGTGAAACCGTATAATTAGATTGAACGTGGAGAGCACACCTTGTGTGAAGATGGGGTTGTTTTTTTAAGGGTAAAGATACGGCAGAAGAATTCCTTATTAAATGAAAACTTACGGTTTGGTGAGGCTTTGGTAAAGATTTCTGTACACAAAGGCCGTATCTATACACATCCAACAGCTCTCCCCGGGGTATCCGGCTAGGTAGCAAGGGCTTTCGAGCACAGTCTGTGCTTAGGATATATCGCTCTCACCCGTGAGATCGCTCACACAGCGCTGCACTGCATGAGACTGAAGCTAGTTGCACTTCAGTTCCCTAGGTCCCTGCCTGTGCCTATTTTTTTTGATGATCATTAATGTCGCTGAAATGCATCGCCACGGCTCGCGGTGTTGCATTCGTGATGAATGTATGCACCGCCATTACGATTGAACTGTGGAGAAATATAACAAATGATTTCTAATCCACCTCCCTGCGCGCGTGTGTGTGTGAGCTGGGCTTGGCCGCGGGATAGAACGACGCCACTCGATGCCACACCACACCTGCAGCAAGGCGGTGCACGCGGGAGATATCAATCTTCCCGCATGAGCCACATGACCTAGATGAGTGGCTGTGGTGGTGGTGGTACAGGTGCAGGGGGAAAGGGATACAGTTTTCTGTGCAGGGTGAGGATCGGTGATAGCATTTTGATGATTTAATTTGAATATTCCACTATTAATTGACACATCCCTAAAAGTGGTAGGTGCATGGGGAAGTTCCAGACGGCCGAAAGCCTGAAGTCTTGGCCTGGATATTCATTAACGACACAACGATCACATGCGGAGTTTGATTGTGATGTCGTAATTTGAAACTACACGCGCCCTTTTCTGTCTGCCTGTAAAGTGTAATTTATGTCCGAAGCGGGAAATTGTTAACCGTGCTTGTGTGTGGTGCAGCATAGACTATAGTAACACCAACTGAGCAGAAATAAAGCATTCACCAGTGCACCAGTGAGCAGAACGATCAGAAACAAAGAGCAATGGTACATTTTTCTACCGGCTTAAGGTATTTGTCGTTGGAAGGGTAATCAGTTTCGCTGCCGTGGCAGGGTGTTTTGTGGGGCGAAATTAACTTGTCCGTTGCACTCTAGGAGCATTATTGGATATGATCGTTAAACTGCAGTAGAGGAGCTACATTTTCCCACGAAAAACCACTTTATTTTAACACTTTAGTTTGGTTGTAAAAGGGAAGAAAAAAGAAAAATTTGTGTATAGAAACTCGCTAAACGCATTATGCGCACTATCTTTGGAACCATTTTTGCAACTCAGCCGTAAGGTCATATGGAAAATATTCCAGGGTCAAATCATGGTGGAATGTGTTGCAGCCTGCTGCAAAGTGAACGCACGGTAAGGACAGAATTTATTGTTTTTTCGATGCACTCGCACTTTCCCTCCGTTTTCCAACCGGGCCAGGTTGTGTTCATTCACCGCCGGTAAGATATGTAAGGCACGTGGACGCTGCAAAAACGTGTGTGTCCCCGGGCAGAATTCGTTCGCCGATAAGCGCGCCTTATGGAGAGAGAAAATTTGTTCCCCTCGCCTGCGTTTAGAGTAGTTCAAGCTACGGTCCTAAGGGTGCAACGAGGCTTGCGACGGCAGTCTCCACTGGCGGGATAACAGAGACCTGTCTCAAACTCGTCCGAAGGCACACACACACATACACCGATGCTCCGCGCGGGGGTATGGGTTGGGCTAGGTTAGGTCGCCCAGCATTACTAGCAGACGTGTGCATTTCAGCGGGCAACTCTTCCTCGTTGGTTTGGTGCCTGCTAACACCCACGCAGGCCATATGAGACCTGGTACAATGGTGATGATGATTATGTCGATGGCTGCTCCGCCATGCCCATTGTGTGCTCGGGGTTTCGTTCCGTGCGGCAGCCCGACTCTCGTTGTTTGGCTTCGTTCCTGCAAGCGTGTGCCAGCTTGCAGTCAATTTTCGCCCGGCGGCATACACGATTTTCTCGATTCACCCATCGTATAGCGCTGCTCGCTTCCCTGTTCGCTTGAACAGTAACAACAAGTACAACAAAAAAAAAAAAACGGGACTGACAAATTGTACGCCATCGCTAAAGTCGAGCAGAACCGAAGGCAAGCGGCCCCGTGGAGCGGCCCGTGGGATCTATGCACCTCCGCGGTGCACAAATAATACCGGACGGAGGCGTTGATAGGTTCGGCCCGAAATGATGGGTGGCTGTGGTTCGCGTTTGGGGTGTTGTTGTTGAGGCTAATAAATTTACATGTTTCGGTTTTGATCATTTCACCGATATCGGAAGGGGGCTTTTCAAAGCGCAGCATCGTAGGGAAGGTGTGCATTGAATTGTATTCCTTTAGGACCCGGAGCTGGGGCATCGAGACAATTCCTAGAGTTGAGCAGTGAGCAAGAATTGCCATGATGTTGCTAGAGTATGAACAACCCCTAACCAGGCACAGTCAGGGGATTATGGAGGTGCTAGCTTGATCGTCCTGCAGTTTGATTACATACATTTGCCATAAATTGTGCTCGGATGATATGAAAATAACCGTGCTGGAAGACGGGTGAGCCTCGACAGGTCAGTTTTGGGAAATATCGTGACTATTTGCTTAGCGACAGAACGGCTAGGATGCTGGCTTAAGTGTCTTAAGGTCGGGCTGGGATGATATTTCGCTATAAAAATGAAAGTTAAAGCTATCGTGCTGAAGGATCTTAAGACACCTTTGAGAGGATGGTTCGCTCGTAGATGACAATCGACCAACACGTACTGCAAAGATGTCGGAGAGCATTGCGGGGGAATACTGAACACATCAAAAGGTCTGACATAATTTAATGTTTCTCTGTTGCACATTCTACATGCATATGCTGTTATAAAATGGACACACAAATATATAAATACTCAGATGTTACAATCAATTCGCGTAGAATCACGCCATACTTAAGTCCCTTTCTACATTGTCTTTGGATCACACCAAAAGACACAATTGAGACAACTTTCTAGTAATTTACCTGCCAGCTTAAATTAAAGCATTTAGCCCATTACAGCGCATTACAAGATCGGTTTGCTTACCATGTGTGTCATACAAACGCAAGCACAGCCCGTACTCTGTACGGGAATTTAAATTGACGAAATAATTTACGCCAGTAATGCCACTTAATGCTAGGAATGGAGGAGATAAACAGCCAGATCGCTTAACTGCGAAACGTACGGTACCAACCGACACCGTGTACTATGTCGCTTCTAACGGATCGCACCATCCGTTGGCCTCCAACGGTCACATTCCCAATCGGCATTGAATGCGGACACAGATAACGCGGGGAATGCGCATGTCGAAATCATGACAAAGGGAAGGAGGAACCAGTGTGTGAAAAGGATCACGCAGCGTATTATCAACCGCGCTAAATGATCCGTTCCCGCAAGCAGAGTTGAATGAGCAGGGAGAAAGGGTTGTCACAATCGCAACATTTCACCGTCAGCGAGAACCATAATACGCCTGACAACACCCATGGTCCTGTCGCACTGGGGGCCGTTTGGTTGGGAAATATTTAAATTAACCGAAATAGTTGGTACTGGTAGCCGGGGTTGATTTACTGGTTTCTTTCACCGGTGTTGGGAGCACAAATACACGAGCCGCAGTCACCGCAGATCTTCACGGTAACCAAACGGATGAAGTACTACCTCAGGGGAATGGCTATTAAACAGCCGCTGACTGAGCTGCGCAAGGCAATGCAAATGAAATAAATAAAATATTCAAATGAAATGTATGAATCGAAAGCCACGCCAAATTCTTGCGCTTTTTGCAAGGCGGAAAGAGCGAAAGAGAGTGGCCCCCAAATCACCGATCGGAGTTTGGTGATTGTTGCAGTTAATGCGCTAAATTGTTTCACCCGATCGGTGCCCCTCCGTGCCGTGCTTCGGAGCTCGTTAGGACGCCTTTAAAGTCCGCGCGCAACCGGGCACTTCTCCCATTTTTGGGCAAGGGCGGACTTCGTTAATGCGGAAGAAAGGAAGATGTTTCGGATCAGCTGGCGTTGCCACCGTCGCCGCCGGACGTACTACTGGAGTGACGCAAAAATTACACGCCATTCGCCGCCGTCTTTCGCCCAGAAACGCTGGCAATGCTGTGGATTGTCGGCAGGTAATGGAGGGGAGTAGGTTCGCCACTCCGCTTCTGCAGCATTTGCATTGCGGCCGGCTCGTTGTGCCTCGGCAAAGACGGTGCGATATTCAATTCTCCGACCAGCGTCCGAAGATCAGCGCAGTTTTCGGACCTAAGCCGCGAGCGAGATATGTAAAATGCAAATGATTATGTTAAGGCGCAAGCACGCCGCAATCCGCGCAACAGCATCGCATTGCAATCAGAGATAACATTCTACTTTAGACGACTTAATTAGTCTTTCATCGCGTTGTCGTGTTTGGTGTGTGTGTTTTTTTCCCTGTGCCTCTTGTTTGACTCTTAAGCAGAGGACAGGATGTTCGGCAAGTGGAGGTAGCTTTGTTGAAGGTTCGACACACATACGCATGTCAGATTATGCCAGGGTTTAGTTGGATTTAACTGATCCTCTTAGCGCTTAGACCGTGCTGTGGAAGGAAACCAAAACGGGGAGAGTTTGATGGTGAAACGATAGCTCTACGAGACAGCGAATTTGTTAGATTTGCATTTTGAAAACTATAGATCGAGCGATTCTTTGTAGATATACGATGGAGCTTGGAAGGAGAAAAGACCACAAATTGACTACTAGCCGCTTGAGCGGGTTTTGTTTGCAAAGATTATCTTAGCTAAAGGAACGTATTTTGAATAAAAGGAGCTCGTGAATAGAAAACGGTGAATTTGTGCATTTTAAAACACTCTGTTCATCTTAATTCCTGCTCAATAATGCAGTATACTAACGACTTCTTTTCTGACTTTAGTTCCAATGAGTCACTTTTTCAATTCCCCGATTTAGATCCGTTTTGTAACTATTGTCCTGCAATGGTATAGCCTTGAACAGATGATCAGTTTTGAGAGTTGTATTCTTTTTTTCGATCATCAGCAAGACACCCCAGAAAGCGAAACCTTGTATCTTCGTGACTTGTTTGGTTTTGGGAAAATCCATCATCGCATTATCGAAAGGTGAGCCTTTCCGGAGGGCACGATCGCGCGAACAATAAAGTAAATTGAAGTTTGCTTTGTAACCCATAACCGGTATTGATCGCCAGAGCCGGAAGTCACGGGAAATAGTTCTGCCGTGGAGATGAAGTTTACCGGTGTGGAATGGATTCGTTTTGAGTAAGCCGATTTAGTCCAAGGGATGAGTGACTGCTTTGGGACGAAATAATCTAAAACTTTGACAAATTATTGTTCCCGTGTTTGATAGCAAATCGCCCGCCGAAAGTGTTTACTGAAATACGTAATAGGTTATGCTTAAAGCAATCAACTTTTTTATTTCATTTTATGGGTTTTTCACTCGAAGAAATGACTCGAAAAGTACAATCCCGCTCACAGCACGTACCACCAACACTGAAACACACGTAAGCAACTGCAATTTTCATTATCACCCGTCACGATGAGATTAGACTCGGCTGCACTTGCTTCGCGTCGGCTTTCGCGGCCATCCCACCCAGCAAGTGGTTGCACTACTGCACTACGCCACGTTGGACGCGGGAGCGGGAGAAACAATTTCCCCTCCAACGGCATACAGCTCCCGACTTTTCACGCCCCTTTCGCGTTGTACCTTGCTTGAAGAAATTGAATCCGAACAAAAACATTGCGAAACGATCAAACTAGAAAACAAAACAAAAAAACAACGTGCAAATGATGTACACACTCACACATCGGCAAGCCGGTAACCTTCGCCGAGCACTTGAAATATCGGCAGAAAAAATTGCTTTCGCAAATTCGAAACCGTAATCCACTGCAGGCGTAGAAGCGAAACGGTGAGTAACAATGACGGTACGCCATCTCCGGCAGTTTGCCCAGCAGAAGTCGAATCTAATTTTAGTGTTTCGCTATCAAAAAACCCACCGTCGCCGCCTCTGCTTCAGCAAAGGCGCACAAGCCTAGGCAGCGACGGTGCGATCACGATCGCGTTCATGATGATCAGTTCCTATCCGGCCGCCGCGTTCTGTACCGAAAACAAATTACTTCCCTGATTACGAGCAGGGAGCTGGCACGCTGAGTCCCTGAATAAATTGGACGAACTGCAGCGTACAGTGATAACGAGGGTGGGAAGGAAGAGCTGGGTGGGTATAGAATTGGGTTGTTGAGGAAGATAAAAATTGAATCAACTCTCTCAGGGTCTGCCAGACCCCGATAAACCGAGACATTCGTTGAAATGCATTGAACTTAGAGGCCGCACCGTTTGGCGGCACCTGGGACGCATCTGGGAAGGCTTCGGTTGTTGCTGCTGCTCGTAACGAGCCGACGAGCCGAAGGAAATAATGAGCGCAACGCAACGCGCTGCCCCGTACGGATGGGATTGGAGCGAGCCGTGCGTGATTGTAATCTTCGTACCAGACCAGGGAGACCCTTGTCACGCAATGCAGTTAGGCAAGGCTCCTGGATAATCTACTCTTGCTCAGCTGCTCGGTGGAGATGCATGTTTGGCAAGCAGAGGAACGATGGTAGATGATGCATCTCTTTCTGGCGGCTTCTCTTTAACGCGACCATGTTAAACGATAATGTTAGAGCCTTTGGTATGGGATGTATGGGTTAGAAAGATTAGATACTATTTCGTGAGTGCAAGGAGAAGATTTGAGAGGGTAAGAAAAAGTATGCAAATTTGGTTTTCATACATTTTTTCCACTACAATGGACGAGCGTGGGATGTTAAATGCTAATGTATGCAAAAACGGTTAGTAATTTTGAAGAAAATCCCTAAGGGTTTAAACTATTGAAGGGTTTTCTTATGTAAAATATACATAAATGGAAGTCTGATGAATATTCATATCTAGACAAACACATTTACAATAATTCATTTGTTAGAATCCTTGCAAAAAGGCATGGAGTTATTGTCATAAATGTGTCATTGCATACATATAGGCTGTTTGAGAACGGATCGTTAAAAAGAAAAACAAATTAAATGCCGTATTGCAGTGATTGCGTTTTAAATTCTAGCTCAAAAAACTGGAGCCAGCTTCAAGCTATACTTCTGTACCGTACACTTCTCGGCATCATTTAACGACTACCAGTTGTTGTGTGCAATCAGAACCTTAGAAAAATTCGATCCCTCCCAGCGAAGGGATACGAAACTCATGCTGATCCCCTCCTCAACGACAATCTCAACAAATGACACACGGAGTGGAACGAAACGGTAGAAAAGTGCGGTGTGTATAAACCGCAACATGCACAATAACGTTTCCCCTTAGCGGGAGTATAATTAGATTTTGATTATTTATAGGCCCGTGTGTCTCAAGGCACCCCTTCAACCCTGTCTCCCTGTTTGACAGTGCGGGTAGAGCGCACGACTGCCGGAAAAAAATGCTCCCCGCCGAAAGGAGCATCGTCCCTGATGCTCTGATGTCACGGATCGACCACGGGGAGGCCAAGAACGCGTGGCGCGCCACCGTGTAAATCCATCGCAAACCGAGCCGAGAGGAGCAATAGCGCACGGCCGGGCGTATCGTGCGTTTTGAGTGTGACGTGCGCCGCTGCCCGGACACTGATGGGGTGGTGATTTACTTTCCAGCAAATGTTCGGTCCGGTCCGGTTGCCACACTCAATAAATTGATTCGTTCGAACGACGGGCAGTACCGGGTGTATGCGAGGGCTTTTGCGCGATCACACGCGATCTCGGCATCGTGCTCGTGTAGTCGATCGCTGTTCGACATGCATGCGGGGCGATAAGATTAAGTTCACACCGCCTGTGACGTGCGACGGCACGCGAATTAGCACTTTTCCCCTTGTGGAGGGACTCCCTTTTACGCGCTTTTCCTCTCAGCAAACCCGGCACACCACCCTAACGCCTGGGAGGTTCATTCTTGGGGTGTTGTGTTTCTGTTGCTTTTGCTAAGATATCAAGATCATGCACCGCCGTGAGATCGAGAGCAGAGAGATGGATGGAGTAGCTCACGATTTACGCCAAAACTAGCAAACTTGACGCGGGCGGCACGGTGCAAAAACATTGAACCGAACGACCCGTTTTACTAAGTATCTGTGTGTGTGTGTGTGCCCACGCCAAAGCGCTTGTTGGTTGTGTTAAAAAATGGGTCCACAATTACAATTTATCATTTTCCATAAGTACCGCGAGACAAGCTAATGGTCAAGTACAAAGTTGGGGACGAGTGCTTGGGAAGTTTGGGTGGAAGAGGTGTCCGAGGATAGAGTCACCATTTTAGACCTCCGCCACGGTCTGCTGACCTGTGTTCCGGGTGAAGTTTGAGCAAAAAAAGAGATTGGTTGTTTGAAGATAGGATATAATTTAGAATTGTAACAATTTAATATAGGGTTCGAGTCCGGGAGGAGAGAAAGAGGCGAGAGCGAAAGTAAAGTCGCACGCCTTAGAAGGTGCGATCTCCATCCACAAAGTAACGATCGTACGCCCGACCGTTGCCAGATTTCGGACTCTGAACTGAGCAGGGAAAAGGGACTCACCGGTTCGTGACTGAGAAAATCAAACACGTGTCAATCGATCGTTCGGTGTGAACCTCGGCTACCCCGGATGACTCTATTCTGTTTGTTATCGTCCCTAGGAAAAGGTGAGCGGCGTGCCCTGCTGCTGTACGGCGGCATGGGAAAGTTTGTAAGCGAATATAGTTGCATGTCTATAAATAAGCAATCATTTTGCAGTGGTGTGATGTGGCACTGCTGCCTCTGCTCTGAGGCACATCCACATGCATCAGGGACAACGTTTTTTGTTGCCTCATCAGGCCCTGCAGGGTTGCAGTGAATGAAAATTGTGTGCCGGAATGTGAATCACTTTTTCGCCCAAAAGCGTACATTGATGAGTTCGCACTTGACGGGTCGCGTCTATTTCTCCATTTTGTGGGCAAAAGAAAAACACGCAATTGCGTCTTCCATCTGCAGGCGAAGGGCGTTTGGACGCTCTCCCTGCGAGTCTTGGCTTCACTTTCCGTCTAATTGAACGCCGAGTATTCCTGCTTAATTAACACATTAATTTTCGTCACTTAACCGCGAACCCGCACGAAACCAGGCACGCTAGACGCATTCCCGCAGACAGGGGGTACGTGCACTGTTTGGTGAACCTGCTGCATTTGTCGGGTCTGAACTCCTGACACCTCCGTGTCAGATGCATCTACTGCATCTAGTACCTTCGTAGGGAGTTGTGTGCCCGGCTGCCGGCTTATCAATTGCCAACGCCAATGCCTTGCCAGCGTCTGACGAAGTTTTCATTCATGGTCGCTTGCACAATTGTGAATTGTGTGAATTGTATGAGCTCGCGAGCGCGCGCGCGCGTCCTGAAAGAGCGCTCCTTTGGTGAGAGCTGCTGCTGATGTCATAAATTTGACACCCGTCGCGGCATCTTGACACATACCACAGCTCCCGAGTGGGTTTCCGGGTGCGTTCGGTTGACCGCGGTTTGTCCAACTTCGATCCGGGGACAGATGGGTGTTCCTCATTCCATAGACGGGAATTATGTCTTGTGGTTAGTCCCTTCCCCTCCGTATATCTGTACGCTATTCTCCTGATCGTTTAATTATAGACCGCTGCACGGTAGTTTTCGCAGATCATAAAACGCTCTTCAGCGTGATTGCGGCACACACATCACGTGTGGGAAAATGTTTGATGTGTGCAGCTTCAAAGGTGCGCAGCTTCATTCTTGCTCGGCAACAAGTGCACTCGTTAGTGGAGCACGCTACGAGTTGCTCCGGGTGTAGCGAAATAATGTAGCATAATTCAATTTGCTGCATCCCGCTTTGATGGCCGGTGGCGTATTGGTTTACATTGAAGGTGGGCGATTGGGCGTAGAGTAGGCGCTGAGTGAGTGCTTTTCTCACGGTGTGCCCGTGTGTGTGTGTGGCTTTGTGGCGTAAGTTTAATTGCATTTTAAATGGTTTACCCTCTTCAAAGTGGAGAAGGATGTGATGTCTCTTAATGTTTCCTTGTTTATCATCAGGTAGCTCCATTAGCATGCAGGAATCTATCGCGAAAAAGGTTTGAATGAAACTATTTTTCAAGACAACAGTCATTCCACGATTAAGTTTAATTTCCAACTATTCTTTATTTTCCAGACGAATGAGCTCTACATTAATTCTCCCATTCCGTATTGATTTGTTTGCATAACGTCAAGATTTGTTCCACGTATCAAAAGCGATCCATCTAACTAAGTCATTTTGGCCGGGCTGTATCGCAGCATCGAATCGATTGATTTATTCATCGCCACGAAATCGAATTCTTTCCAACCAAAAGGTGTAAAGATCAGTCATGTTTTCCATGCTTTTGGTGTGACATCCGATGTACTGCGATTTGGTGGTACAAACCATTGTCATAGCCTATGGTTTAGAAGGAGGGAGTGCCTTATTCTTCATTTCCATAGTCCCAAGAAAAGGGGGAGCAAATTTCTATCCTCAAAACGAAGCAATAAACATTAATCAGTTGATGCCAAAGTTCGAGCGAATGTGAAGTTACTGCATTCTGGGTGGTCTGAAAAGCGTCACAGACAAGGTCACACTGTGTTAGTTGTTTGCCAAAAGTTCATCCATGAGGACATGCATCAAATGCAACGAGCTGACGTGTGCAGCAATCAGAGGAGGAGCGTTGCTCTATTCCGATGCGCTGTGGTCTAATGTGGATTTATTGTGTACGAAAAGTTGTGTGTATAAGTGTTTGATTAAAATCGAATTAAAAGGCGGATTTTAATTTGCACAAGCGACTCCCGCCACGTCAGAATCTACACGCGGATGCAGATGCTGCGGAGTTCCTGCTGTGTGCCGGTCGAGTGTCGATAATGATACCCCTGTTTAGAATGGAATTAATGAACGTTTATCCGAATCGAGCTGGCGGGGCAGAGTGTGTCCAGATCGCACGCAGCAACCTTCCAACCCATCCCGCTGGGCGAAGTGAATGATTAATGTCGGAGGTTCGCTTTTATCCTATCCACCTTAATTACCTTCCCCTTCGCATTAGCATGATAGACGGACGGTTGGCAGATCCATCCGCAAACCGATGCTTCATGTAGGTCAGTCGGTTAACTTGACGCCGCTGGAAACGCAAACCGCGGGCCGCGCGCGTTGTCCCGCCTACCCGTTTGGTGGGTCCCTTTTTCGGCTAGCGAGCATAAAGCAATCGATCTTCGCACAGACTCTTCTTCGATTCTTGCTGTGCCGGAAGTGATCGTTTAGGATTTGATCATATTTATGCATGAAAAAAGAAAAGAAGTACCGTCCACAGTATTTGCATTCAATCAAAAATCTCTACGCGGTTTGCAAATCTGTATGCAAATGCTGTTGAACAGGATGATTCTGCGGGATGAAAACCTTGCTATCTCGTTGTTCACTATCTCCCAGCGGCAAAGCGTAGACAAATGGATGCATTTTGATAAGATTTAAATATTCCACTGATCCGGCCGAACCGGGCCGAGATTCCCTTAGGGGCGCCACTAGGACAGGGGAAATGAACATTGCCGAAGCGTATTGCCAATGTACGTCGCATCGGGAAGACATTTGATTTATTGAGCAAACAATTGTTTTACATAATGATTGATGAGCTCCGACGAGTGAGATGTCATGGCTGGAAGAAGTTTCTCTAGTGAATTTGTTTTTTGTTCGGGATTTGATGATGTTCCTGTTGTTTGTGCAGCATTTGTTTGTTGTCAATTGTGTCTGGATATGAACATGAAAATGAGAAAGCTTTTGATAGTGTTCCGGGAGATGTGAGCTTGTAAAAGATGTCTTTAAGCAAGTTTCTAGTTGTTGCTGTGAATTTTTTTATTCATTTATAACTTGCTTACTGATTTACTTACATACTTGCTTACTTACTTCAATGGTTACTTTATAATTTACTTGCTTGTTTTCTTACTTAATCTAACTTACTTACTCACTTACTTACTTACTTACTTACTTACTTATTTACTTACTTACTTACTTACTTACTTACTTACTTACTTACTTACTTACTTACTTACTTACTTACTTACTTACTTACTTACTTACTTACTTACTTACTTACTTACTTACTTACTTACTTACTTACTTACTTACTTACTTACTTACTTACTTACTTACTTACTTACTTACTTACTTACTTACTTACTTACTTACTTACTTACTTACTTACTTACTGGTTAAATTATATGCTTTATGATTTACTTTTATAAATACTTACATAATTACTTACCTACTTATTACATTATTATTCAAACATTCATCTTCTGATATTCTCTTGTGCGACACGGTGACAGGCACGTGACACTTGCGCCACTTTATGTCACGAATTGCGATCATGTACCAGTTACACAAAAAAATGGAACATGCAATAATACCACCGCATGAACAGAAGAAAAAAATCAACCGAAGAAATAAAGAAACGTTTTGTGTCCGTGTTACGGTCGCCCGTGCGTTTGTAACTTACCTGTAACAGCCGCTGTACAACCTGCTCCGATCTTTCTCCAGCGGTTGCTGCGGTGCCCCCAGTGAAGGAGTAATATTGCAATAAATTTCTACCACTGCCCACACGTGTTTATTTGCGCAAATGCGCATGCACGGTGCGCGCTTCCCTTCCCTGCGCAACGCAACGCCCGGTACGTTGGGTGTGATCCGTGATCAGTTTCCGGTTGCCGGCGTTTAAGGCAGGCAGGCTGTATGGCACCCACGCCGGCGTAGGGTGCACACAGGGGTCGCGCCAGACAATCGGCAGTCGTGTGCGAATGATTTACGGACAGCTTTTAATGCACGTGGTGATTGTTTTAATGTGGCTGGTAATGTGGTACGATTTGAATAAACACAGCGATGGACGGAGAGGGAAAGAGAGGCGGTAGCAGATAGTCGGAGCTGCTGAAAGAAACGTTTCTTAACCATAGTTTGAAGAAGGTTGGAGTTTTCGTGCAATCCACGGAGAACACGAAGGCAACACATCAAAATCTGCGCGACTTTTCGGTTTGAACCGTCCTGCCGTTTATGATCGTTCGAAAGCTTTCCTTTTAAGCTAGAAATGCTGTCCCGGGCCTTCCAGCTTCGCTCCCAGACACCACCAAAGGTGTAACGGTGGTATAGGTAGAGTGAAAAAAAAACAACAACGAATTCTTACCACAATCCCCAAACACGAGATGCCATCGGAGGTATGAAAAACGGAACGAACAGATAACGACAGTACGTGACTCTCATTCATAATAACGACCACGACAAGTCGCCGTGCCGTGGCCCAAAGTCTTGTGCTGTGGATCGTGTGACGATGGAAATGCGGGAGGAAACTCCCTTCGGTTGGCGGGGATTATAATGAGTATCACACCTTCGCCTCCTTGCGAGGCGACCAAGCGAAACGACCATCCCTGCGCAAGCGACCATACCACTTCCCCCTCCTACCACCCCCTGTGACAGAGGACGCTCGATGGTGATGTGCGCTGGATGATGCACAAATTAAAGCAAACGTTTTCACCTTCCCTGGGCGCAGACGAAGACATTTGCGATTGTGATTGCGATCCTCGGGAATAAAAGGGAACTAGCTCTCCGCGCTAAACACGGCAAAACACACCAGGGCAGCAGTAACAACTAATACGAGAAGGGGATCGTAGATAAAGCAATAAATAGCGTGCTCCAAGCTCACCGGTTTTGGGGGGGAACGGGAGCATGGATTGTGGGGAGGGGATATAGAAAACAACATTTTGCTGCTAATAAGTAATAACTCTAGAACAAGCTGTTGGCGTGTCGGGACAGTCCTCGGCGTGTCTGTGCAGTGCACTGGGCACGGTTGTCGGTGGCAGGAAGGTACGATTTTCCCACCGTATGCACCTTCAGCCAGTGTGATACAGTGGAACCTAGACGCAGTGGTGGGTTCGATTAGGGTTTTGCTGTTAAACTCCGATCAATTAGCTGATACAGCGTTCGGCAGCTGAGCAGTTAAGGAGCCGTTTCATTTGCTCAAACATGATTGTAATAGCTTATTGATTTAAATCTTGTACGTGTGAGCTGTGTGATCCCGGTGGCACGAAAACGGAAATAGAATTAGATGAAGTGCGAACTTAAATATTAAAATAAGCAGCATTCAAATATTTATATATAATCGTATCGCGACCATGTGTGTGACACCTTTCGTCGAACGTTTATCTTGCATGGTAAATAATTCAGCGCCCATTACGAGGACCAATAGATCAAAAGGATTTGAAGCGCAGTTAGCAAATGCAAAATTGTGTGAGGACATTTGCAATTGTCTTTTGAGCGCGTGAAGACATGGTTAGGCTTTTCTTCAGCAAAACAAGGTAAGTTCTAGTGTACTATATTGCTGTGCTGATCAAATCGAATGTACAAATATATTTAACTACTTCTAGAGTAACCAAACTCTTTACTAGGAAGGATGAAAGGCCAGAGATGTTTCTACCATCGTTGCGTATGATTTTGTTCATTTTTCGAATGTTTTACGCGTGGCCGGACGAGCATTTGGAGAAAAGTGCTCTCTGGTGGTACCGTGCAAAGGGTGTGCTGTTTCGTGTGTTTTTCATATATCTTTCAGCAGCCACACAGCTTGCTTACAACTTCACTGTGACTAGTCGTGAGGTGAGATGGGCAGATGTACTCAATTTTGGTAAATAATCTATTTAAATTGAGTGGTCTTTCCGTACAGGAACTGTTTGCTGGAATGTTTGTGCTGCTCACTCAGCTTGTGATGATACTGAAGATGGAGTTTTTCTACAAAAATGTGTCCAAAATTCAACAGCTCATCCGCAGACTGAATGGCAAGCTCTACCAGTCGAGAAATGCGGAGGAAGACATGTAAGTAGTTGATACTGTTTGATGTCTGAATCATTAGCTATTCCCTCTTATATAATCGATTGGCAGTCCGCTGGCGAGTGCGAGTAAGAAGTCAACTATATTCTGGGTCTTGTACTTCATGTTTTCCGATGGGCTGGTTACGGAGTGGTTAGTGATATCGTTGTTGCTCACTACTTTGATTGTACCGGTGTGGCCCGGAGTAGATCATACCACCCCGTATTGGGTAGTTTTAATGGTTATCTTGTATCAGTACATGGCAATCGTTCTCAACGCTTCGTTTAACATATCATGGGACTCACTGGTGGCAGCACTGTTGGCGTTAACTAACGCCCATCTTCATCGACTGCAAATACAGCTATTGAAGGTGGTGTACTGGTGGAAACGGTTATGTTGATTCAGCACTCATCTGTATGTGGTTTGTAGGTAGGACATCAGAACCGTAATCTGCAGGTGGATGCTAATAAGCGTATGATTACGGTCTCTCCAATCGATGATGATGCTCGGAGCGTCCCACCGAAATCAGATGCAGATGTAGTTTACAATGAACTACTGCAATGTATTATCTTTCATCAGGAAGTAACTGGGTAGATAGATAAAGGGATGAAGCCTTGGACTTGTTCTACAACTGTTAGATGAACTCTCTATTTTCGCAGATTTCTTCGCGAAGTGCTGACCCTGTTCAGTGGACCGATGCTTTCTCAGCTGTACTGTTCCGTGTTCATCCTGTGTATTACCGAGTTTCGTTTGCTCACAGACGTGAACACAATGGCCGACACGATGCAGGCGGTAATGTACTTGGTGTGCCTTGTCATACAAGTGGTACAATACTGTTATTTTGGCAATGAAATTAACTACATGGTAAGTAGTTGAAAACTGCAGTTAGAACTGTATTTGTAACCGTTATTGCAATTCAAGGCTCAAAAGGTACATCAAGCGACCGCCTTTGTGAACTACCCGGATATGAACATCAAAACTAGAAAGCTTCTTATAGCTTTTCAACAAATGTAAGCTTTTAGAGGCGTGTTCTAAATGTGATACACTTAATACACTTTTCACAATTCCAGAACCGCTCGAGGAATAAAGTGCAGTGCGAAGTACATTTTTACAATCGAACTGAGCATGCAGACCTTTGTGACGGTAAGGCAAAATGGTAGACACAACATTTTAGGAACTCGTTATTAATATTTTTTTTTCCGCAAAGATCATCAAAACATCCTACTCGTATTTGGCAGTTTTGAGATCGATGACGGATTAGGTTGTTCTTTGAGAAGTGCGATGACATTCTGGATATTGACTTGAAAATTATATGAAACTTTTCAACTTTCAGCGCAGATTGCTTGTAGTTTTAAGAATTTAGAACGCTTTCCATTGGATGATGAATATTAAAACACGTCCCCACGTTGCTGTTAGTCCGCTTGCAGTCACGCCAAAGCATGAAACAAGAGACCTTTGCGTTTATTTAAAACAAAATATTTCCTTGACACTGCAATTGCAACGAAAACTGAGTGAAAATCCCAGGCAAGAGCGAATGATTTACGACGCCGTATGTCTACGTAAGCACTTACTGCTCCCTTGCGATAATGAAGCACCAAAGTCTATCCGATTAGTCTTTCTCTTGCTCCTGATTTCACTCCCAGCCCCCCTCCTCCCCCTTAATCACCTCACCCCGGGGCGGTGCAAAATGTCGTTGGTGCCGAGATAGTACGAGGTGTAGATTAACACGAAAGTCGTGCACTGTTCGGTGGTAGCTGGCATTCGGGAGAATAAAAATCAAATTAGATAAAGCAACTCGCAACCCCCTTGGGTGCAGTTGTCGCTGTCTTCCAGTCGAGCCAGGCCAAACGGTAGCAAGCAAACCCCGCGTACACCCCCGGCCTGCACACCATTATCAATGCCAGCGGCACCTTAAGTGGAACAGAGTGAAGATGGGTTCGAGCGAAACTGTGTTTTGATCCGATCGAGCAACTTCACAAAAGAGCCCGTTTCACGGATGCTGGCCGTATCATTTGCACAGAGGACTGAAACGCTACAACACACTTCGCTGTGGCGAGGGATAATGGCACGAGCTGTATAGCGAAACAGTTGGCAGAAGTTAAGTTGTTGATTATCGCACCTCGCGTCCGTTGTTTAGGGAGGTTCAGTGACTGGGTGACTGCTCAGGGGTGACGATAGAAACCGAAGTAGTTTGTTTTTGTGCAGCCGCGAATCGTTTTCGAATCTCGCAGCCAGTTCCAGGCGACTAGCGAAACGAACTAGTATCGAGTGCTGTGCAACCGTTCGGAGGAGCAAACTACTGCAGCAGCCCTTGCAGTGAGAAAATTCAGCTAGAAAATGTACGCTGTAATTGTTGGTGCTTTCTTGCTGCTATTCCCAGCCCATCGCAGCAGGTTGCCGGAAAATATTGTCGATTTAGCTTTGCCTCCTTGCCGTTCCGTTCGCGGAAGCATCGTGTGGCATATGGCACCTTCTGACCCTTCGGTTGATCCGCAGGGTAGAAACAGGGAAGCATAGGGAGAAGGCGAAGGCGTTTACAAGCCGATCCGGGTGGCTCGTTACGGCAGGAAATGGGGATTTCCCGCTGCGTTTGTGTGACAAGCGCCATGCGCTGAGATTAATGGGAAGCGCAAAGGAACGAACTTAACGGTGGTTGAGCAGTGTTTGATGGTGAAAAATGAGTTTTTTAAGATACTTTATGCTTTTTTCTATTATCAGAAAAATAGTTTAATTTTAATTTTGATAATATAATGATAGTATTATTTTTTCAACAATAATGAAAACAGTTTTTTTTATTAGTAAACACATCATTCAGTGTTCTTTCAAGAGCGCCACCTATCGGACTGTGAAAAAAAAACTAACATCACGTAACGCTGAATAGTACAACCGCTCGTGATACGAAAGGAGAATACTTTAATTTGGATGGTAAAATTGCACAGATAATAAAACGAACCTACTTCGTGATCTATTTCTTCGCCCATAAATAATATGCCACAAAAATTTACGACCAGCGCACAAACAAAGAACTGCAAAACCAGATCGTGCGTTGGTTGTGAGAGAAATTTCATAATCGGTCAACGGTTCTGGCAAGTCGATTTTTTTTTGCGCGATGCTCAAGTTGTCAATTAATTAGTATTTACTCACGAGCACAGTGTCTATAAAAAAATGGCGCACCTATAATTTGTTGACTTTGTTTTGGGTCGCACACAACGGTCCGCGGCGACCCGGTGTTCAGCAAACCCAGACGAGTACGATCACGTCGCCGCCGCCGCAGTGTACGATGTTTGGTAAAATAATTAATAATAATTTTCATAACATAATGCAGCCTGGCGCAGCGTTCGGCGGTACGGCGGTATGAAGCTTTATGATTTTTGCGCATTTTTGTGTTTCATTTTTTTTTTGGTACAGAGCACGAGGTTCATGATTCATCCTCATGATCGCCCCGCGATCACAGGGGATAAAGCCGTGAACTGCTGGGTCAGGGTAAGCAGACCAAAGCCGACAGAAGCGGGGAGAGGTGAAATGAAATCGGATAAAAGCAATGACGGCAAAAAATGGGCAAAAATCGTTTAGTAGAAATAATAAAACTAAACTCGAATCTTGCGTTTCAATGCGCAATCGTCACGCCAAGGGGAACACCGTAAACCTCGTTTACGGACTGGGTAGGCATTGCGCTAATAAGCTGCACAGCAGTGGATTGTCAGTGTAGTATGCTTCTTTTTGTCCGCTCGCACGCTTCCAGTGCAGTATGAGCCCGATCGCTGCATTCTACACCCTTCTGAATTCAGTCGCCACGGCCGATCGCGAAGGGATGCGAATATATCGGTAACAGGGTGAACCAACCGTCACCGGTCCAAACCGAACCGGTGGTGGATGGGTCACCGAAAGAGGTCAAGCTTTTCACGATTTATTACGATTTTTGCTGTCCGTAAAGTTGGATCGCGGCACGGCCCGGCGAATCCAGCAAACCCGGGAATGCAGACTTGCTACTGCAATCGGAAGCTTCGGCTTACATTGGTGGAATTGAGCAACCGATGCGAGGTCGTGGAACGCAGCTGGAACAGGAGAGAAGCGAGGAAAATTTCGCTGCTTTCCATCGGTTGACCGGTTGAATTTAATTTGAATCCGTTCGAGTCCAGACCTCAATCGTGAAGCTCGTGGCGTACGCTTTGATCTTGAGGACCTCTCGCGGTGCGTCGGACAGTCGGAGGTTGCAATAGGGACGACCGGGACCTACCCGATGGACGGTTTGCGAAAAAATGAAATCGTTTTCACAGCCTGACAAGAGCTTTCGGATTCTTTTTTCTTTTCACCGTCCGGGACGATGAACCAAACCGAACGTAGACAACGGCCTGTGCAACGGGAGGTTCTCAAATTTATTTGGATTAAAAATATTTTTCGGTGTTTCCTTTCGCCGTCGACACGTTGCTGCTGCTGCTGCTGGAAGGCGCATCTTTGCCATGTGTGTGTGCATGTCGTGTTTCCACCACCGTACCCGACCGATTTGCATACAGTTTTGGACAGCCCGTATGGTGAATCGATTGTTGAGCGTTATCTTCTTGCTGGTCGCTTGATTTGAGGTCACTTTTTCACCGACACGGCAGCGCAACTGGCTCGCTCGGGTCGGTATGCTGTCGGGTTTGGCAAATGCAAAATTTGCTGATCGTAAAAAATCGTTCCCCGTGAGTTATGAGGAGGATGCGTGTATACCGATGGGGGATTCCTTTTTTTTCTCCCCCTGTTTTACCTGTTCCTGTCGGAAATAAAGCTTAAAATCCACTTGTCTTGTTGGGTTGTGTGTTTGTCCTTTTTTTTCCTTTGCTATGGGGTGCGGTTGGATGAAATTTTCGTCTAGAAAGAAAACAAAATGTGTCGTTCGGGCTGCTTCGGGTGGATCAGACACATTTGCATAGTTCGTTGACCGATGATTTGTTCGTGGTATTGAGCTTCAGCAGAGAGGGGTGTGCCAAATTTGATTATGCGTTTTTGGGGGGTGATTTTTGCACACAATGATGGCGATGCATCTGCCGACGCTACGAGGTGCTTCCGGGCGACACTTTCACTTTGGAGTGCTTGGAGCTGTATGGAAATGCGTTGTTGAAGCTATTAAGAAGATAAGCGAACATGTTGCGTGTATCCTTTACTAGTATTTTTTATCATTATTGCTATTATTGCTCTGTCCTCTGGGAGTGTTCCAGTTGGAACTTGAAACGTCTTTTAAACTGTAATCCTTAATCTTCGACAGGTGCTTCAAAAACAATAAAGCTTTCTGTATTCTTCACCATTTTTCCTTTGTCTGTTCACAGATGAAAGTGAAACTGACAGCGAGTTTTACACTTGCAAACCCGTGCTAAAATAGCGTGTTGTGAAACAAAACCATCAACCATCACGGGCGCAGTCCACTGGCACACATTATGATCGCTTTCTGGTCGTGGTTTGTCCCATGCGCGGTTCGTCGCCTACCTTCCAGCCAGCCCTCGAGACAGGGAGCGAGAGATCGCTGGCTCCGCTCTAGCCGACGGTAATTGTTTGACCTCGGAGGTTAATGATTAAAATAAATATTGAAAAATAGTTAAACTTACAGCTGCGGCAGCGGCAAGGGACAACAAGCGCAGCGGGCACTTTGCATTCATGCATGCGCGAATGGCTTTTCGTGAAGCAGGCACCGCGCCAAACGACTTTTCTCACACTTATCGCGCTGAGATTCGAGGGCTGTGGCTGTGTGGTTTTCGGGAAATGGGTTTTTGGAGGTTGGAAAATTCATTAGACCGAGGGACCGGAGTTTCGTAATCCTGCATCTCGCTTCACGAAGTCCATTAGTGTGTGCGCGATCGAGAAATGAGAGCAGCGGGAAGCTGGAAGAGCAAAACAAAAATGGACCAATCGAAATTTACGCCGATGGGGGTTACGTTCTGGACCGCTTTAGATCGCGATTTGTTTAATTGTACGTTCGTGCCTCAGCCATTCAGGGTAAATGTGTTTTGAATACATTGTAACGTGACCCAAGGAATCACTTTGTGAGCAAACGTGCCACGTTGCTCAGCACGGTGTATCAGAAGGTAATATACAAGCCTCTGCTGTGATGTTGTTTTAAAGCTCCTTCACAGCACACAGTAAAGTAAAGACGTAAATACACATTACGATTAAAATATCACTTTCAGCCCGCTTTAGGGCGTTTAAATATCGATATCTTCATTAAAAAGCAATACTCACGCCAGCCCAAAACAGCGCCCCAAAATGACTGGCATAGTGGCTTTTATTAGTCAAGAAGGGGAAACGCCGGGCACAAAATACGCGCATCGTTAAATTATACGATATCATTTTCGGCAGTTTGCGATGCGCGTCGTTCTTCTTGACCGTCGCCGGTGCGCCGGTCCTCGAGCGCAGCAAATTATTGGTTCAGGTTCGGGGCTTTTGGTGGGCCACAACGCAACAACTCCCACGCTTACACTTTCTATTGCGGTGCTGCCCTGGTTTTTGGACTATCCTGTCGAATCATAGTCTGCTGTCGCGGAACGAAACTGTACACCGTTTCCGTACCATCCTGGGTTGGCAGAATCGATTGGGGCGTTGTAATGAGTGCAATAATAATAATAATTTCCCAGCACTCGCCGCACTACTCGCCAGTGCCGGGAATCGATTGATAAACCGATTCGGACCGATTGTGGCCCGTGAAAGTGTGTGGTGATCGCGTACAAACGCGACTCGGACGCCACGCTGGGCAAAGGTGTATCATTTTGTCTAAACTGTTGGTTTAACAGCAGCCGGTCGGTACCGCTGCTCTTCCTCGCCAATAGCAATTGGCGAAGATGTGAGGAAGATGTATCCGAGAGAAAAGGCTACAGTTTGTGTCCAGCTTGTCCACGGCGAAACTGAAGCCAAGTATTGAGCGTGGTAGTGCCATCGATCGTGGTGATTTCGTTTCGTTTTTTTCTCCAGTGTGTACACCGTGGGAGTGTGCACCGTGCAAATCGGAATCGGATCTTCTGTACCCGTACCCGGGGAAGCCGTTGCGGGGAGGTTTGCGCTTGCGAAGAAATAATTTACACCGCCAATTTACACCGTTCGACACATCCCGGTGTCCCGGTGGAGGGCGAACTGGGGCTCAGGCCAACTGGACGATGAAATATTTCTCTATTTCGTGATACTCGCCTGTCGGGTAGCTCCGTGTGGTTGTTTTGTGCTTCGATGATTATATCGACCAAACGCGATCCGTGTCGGGAGAACGGTGTTGTATGATCATGGCAAGCACGTGAGATGGTTAAGGAGCTAGATCAAACATGGCACATCGTGATGATTCGGGAGGGCATGAAAAGTTAACCTTTTTCGTCGATTGTGCGAGCGAGGGAAAAGATATTAGAAAAGGGAAATGCTTGGTTCTTTTTTAAATAAACAGTTTCTATCAAGGTGAGCATTGAAATATCAATAGTTTTATCCAAAGAAATGGGTTCATAACAAAATTATAATGCTTATAAACCAATTTGTTTACCTTGAGCTAATATCTAGAAAAGGCAATTGTTTGATTTTGTACCAATCGGGCCATCGGAACGATCAAACTAAAGTAATAAGCAGCATTGAAATCATCTTGCAAATTATTTGGAAATTAACTCCTAGCGGTGCCGCGTACTATCATTAATCCTTAACAACACAATTATTCCGCGCAAAGTTTATACGTCGTGCCTGCTTACCTTTACCCCTCTGGCAACGGCTTTGATTTCTGCAATCTTGTGCAGTAAAGCCACACCAGCGAAGCACTAAAATCACGGAGCGTCGTGCGACTGTTGCAACATATTAAGGGCCTCCGCCAGACGCGGACAGTCTCGGCAAACATTAACGCCATGTAATGTTAATGTCGAGAAGATAGTTTGATTTTCTATCCACCACGCTTCCTCTGCTCCCACACAGCCACGGGGAAGGACTATTTCCCTCCCGAGCAACAGTTCGCGTGCTTTTCTTGCCGAGCGTCGCTTGAAATGAGACATGCTTGTTCGCTCTGACATCAGACCCGTTGGCTTTCGTCGCACGGCTCGTGCAAAATGCAGAGAGAAAAAAAAAACACCCGGGCAAGCCCTCAACAATCCCAATCTAGCGCCGTTCGGGATGAGCCACTCGGGGTCCATCCCCCCCCCCCCCCTCTGGTGCAAACACGGTGTCGGAGGCTTTGTAGTTAGGGTAGGGGTTTTTCATCATTTCGCGTGCTGTGTTTGAGAGAGGGAGAGAGTGATGCTGCCATTATGTTAAACTGACTAAGTACATATATCAACAGCGGGTTGATTCGTTCGCCCGATGGGCTTCGCGACCGCCCCGGTCCAACCCGGGAGAATCCGCGGGAAGATTACAGACCGGCCGTAGCGCCCCAAGATCTAGGACGAGGTGGCGCACGGAGGGTGCGCAAAAGCTAAGCCCCCCCCCCCCCATTGGTCCGCGTGGGCCAGAACTAGGAGGGAAAATAGGAGTGAGGATTTAAGGAAATTTAATTCGAATTTAAATGTGTAATTTTGGTCACGACTTCGGGTTTTCTCTCTAAGCGACTCTCCAGAGCGCGTTTGGGATCGCGCGGCTCGTCGCATTCGTTTTGTTTTGGGCCGGCCGCTTTCTTTCCGCCAGCAGTCCGCGTCTAGTGCCCCAAAGGACTCTCCCCCACCGGGAGGGAACGCAGTGAGGAGTTGAGCATTCGCAGTCGTGCCACCAGGGGTGCCCCGGAGGAGGGTGACAAACGAGGGCGTTAGGGAAACGATCAGCACCCCCGGGATAGGACGATGTGGTGGAATACAAATGAGGCACACCGCCACCAATGGTCTGGTCCGTGGCGGATCTGGGAGGGAGTGTGTGGATGCGCGACATGCGCCACTTCGAAACAGAAGAAACCTCCTAGAAGGGAAATCAGTTTTGCAGAGGGTATCTTTGTTTTTATGCCCGTCGTGGTGGTGGTGAGAAGCTATCCCCAAGAAGACGATGTATAATGTTGGAATAGGTAGTGAGATTTTACGACCAAACTGACACGATGCTGGAGCAGAAATAGTGGAGGGTACAGGTGGAAACAGGAAGGGAAGGCAGGATGAAAACGAAATACAAAGTTCTTTGTCGTCTAGGCGCCGCAAAAGTGTACATTGTGTACACGCATACGGTTGATCTGTGTGGGAAGGTGGTTTTGTGTGATTTTTTTTGCAAAAGAGGAACATCTTGGGAGACAAATTGCAACAAGACGTCTGTTGGGAAATCAATTTTAATAAATGTTTTTAATTGAAAATGATATCTCGAGAATACCTATTCCTATTCGTCGAGAGCGAAACGACGAAATCGAAAAGCTGTTCCTATTTGTTGTTTGCATAGGTTGATGGAGGTTATTCTTCAATTATTAAGGATGGATCCTCACCATAGCCTCCGTTATCGCATTAATCATTATTTTATGTTTGTTGTGGGGTTAATTATTATTTTGTTCCATAGTTTATTATTTATGTTACAGACAGCAACATCAGTGCAATATCATATTCTAGGAAGACAATCTTTAGTTATGTTGCTGCGTAAAATTTGTGAAGAAATAACGCATGTGGTAGTGAGGTATAAGAACTGATTTGTTATTTTAAGCTCATATTACAAACACTTTTGGAGCTCGTTACCATGATTTATTCTTAAGCAAGAATTAAAACAAATCCTTTTACATAATAATGTGTGATATAACATCATCTTGGAAACAACAATGTAAGGACCTTACACTCCATTGCCCATAATCGTTACAAACAATTATTCGAACTAGCCCGTACCATGTCGGAAAGAAATTACCGTCCATTCACTAGCTGGCCACCCACTCGCTGGCTAATTTTAGCTACCTACCAGCAACCTGGCCCGCCAGCCGCAAGCCGCTATGGACAGCAGATATGGCTCATAATTAGCAATTCCTCTTTTTGCGCTAACCTGACCGCCGTGGTAATAGCGAAAACCTTGGAAAAGTCTCCGTCTCCTTTGGTATGTATGTGTCTGGTGCAGTGTTAGTAATCGTTCATCCATCAAAAAATCTATCGCTTCCAGCCCTTGGGGCAGGCTCGCGCGGTAGATCGTGAGGCAGGCGTGGGTCAGAATGGTTGCTTACAAGCCTCCTCTTGAAACTAGCCCCACAAGATAGAGTGTGTGTAAGAGAGAGAGAGAGAGAGAGGCAAGCGTAAAGTACCCGCGATCTGCAACAAAGTGTTTGCCATTTTAATGCTTATTTAATAATTTTAATAAATTATCATACCAACAAGCCGCTGCGGCGGGCCACTCCGAGCCAGCATGAAAAGGTTCTACTGCGAATGAATAGCAAAGTGTTGAAAATGTCTCGATTATGCCTTCTCCCCCTGTTTACGGCTAGGTAGGACTCTCCCATGATGCTGCTGCTGATGATTCCGTACCACTGGTGACTTGAGCGTTAGCAACGGCAACGAACCGCAAGGTTCCTCAGGTTGTGATTATCAGAAATCGGTGAGGATAAAGCGACAAGGCTTCAGGCGGGTGTTGAGGGTTTTCGGTGTGGTGCGGCCGTTGCAAAAAGCACACGCTGGTCAGGTGTGAGACCACGCTCGGTAGGGTACGGTCCCGTAGAAAGCCGTGCGCTAGAGTGAAAAAAAGAGGAGAAGAGGACGAATAAAAAAAAAA
Source organism: Anopheles coluzzii (assembly GCF_943734685.1). Lineage (NCBI taxonomy): Eukaryota > Metazoa > Arthropoda > Insecta > Diptera > Culicidae > Anopheles > Anopheles coluzzii. Next base: position 9,188,881 of record NC_064671.1, read on the forward strand.
CGTTAACAGCATCGCACAACATGAGAAACATGATCCAGTACGCGAGCTCCCGCACACAACCACACACACCCGCCAGCTGTTTGCGATCGCTTGTTCGACTGCTTAGCAAAAGCTGTCAACCCTCTTCCACCCCGCTTCCGCTTCGTTCGTCCGGGATTGTCCGCCCTAGAAGAGCAACACCACCGCTTCCTCCGTAGTTGCAACATTAATCCCGCACAAGCGCAGCAGCGCAAACACGAGAGGCACAGGCGCTCATTCTGTTTGGGGATCTTTCCGACACCCTCCTTCCCCTCCCCCTACAGTGGGCGCGATCTCGCGGGCTGTATGTCGTGTCAAAATGATAATCATAATCAAGGCAGACATACTGTTTCTGCTGTAGCCCTCTTTTTTTTTGTTTGTGTGTGTGTATGTGCATCCTCATCGCCTGGGCCATGCTGGCACTAGTCCGTGGACGGATCCGTTTCATAATAGAATCGTGCACTTGGCAATCATTCGGATGGGACGGATAGGTATTTGAGGAGAAAAGGGGGACGAACTACACCACGTGTTCGGAGAGGGGGAGGGTGGGTAAATCGAAATCATGCTCAAGATGAAATGATTTCTTTTCCACAACCTTTGGCAGCACCGCCATCCACTCTCCACCCTATGCCTGCGTCTCATCATTCCCACTGGACCAGGTTCGAACAGGGGTTAATATTGAACTTCTATTCCGAGCTCCGGTGTGGCGTAGTTTAATGTGCGAGAACTTGCAGCGAACAGTTGCGAGACAGAAAAATAACAAGATTCATTCCTGGTCTGGGTGGTTTCACTTTCTCGGCTACGTAAATGGTTTCATATGCAGCAAACGATGTTGCGTTGATTTTTGTTTTTATTTCTGCAAAAAAGCATCCCGCCATCTGCCCAACGTGTATGGTTTATGAATAATTTTTCTATTTTCAAATCTGCTTTCCGTGCTTTCCTTTCGGATGATGCACCTCGTGCAATCGGATGAAATCCAATACCCAGTATCGAACCGGATTCACTGCCTTCTGCCTGCTGGTAGGCAATAAAAATCGGAGTGCAAAGCCGTCTGCTCCCCGGCTGCCGTGAAGGTAGCATCAGCAAATACTGATTTAAACCGGTGGTTTAAGCGGCGACTGAGCCGCCGACGAGTGGAATGGAAAAAAAAATCCAAAAAAAGCCATAATTCATAATCGATCGATCGTATGCATAAATGTGCATAATACGATCGAGTTCGTTTACCGCTCCGCCGCTCGATTCCGGGTGACGATTCCTTCGAATGGTTTTTTTCTTCTTCTTTCTGTGTCTGGTGCTGTTTGATGATAAGCGTACACACAACAAACACAAAAATGCAGCACATATCGCTCGCCGACTGCAACCGGAATGGTACGGTTTCCCTCCATCTCATAATCGGCTTGCTCCTGGCAGTTTAGCATAAGCCATTTTGCTGTGGCGGGAACGCAGATACGGAGGCAGAGGGATGGGCAGAGCGTTGCAAACAGCGTGAGCTGCACCCCGCACGGCCAAGGGGAAGCTCATGTGGGTCAAATAGAGCAACCATATTCCCACAAATCCACAACGGCAGCGCGGCGTTGTTTCGAATGCTGTTTTCGGGCGGGCGGCGTGTCGTCGTCGTCGTTTGGTTGAGTGAGGACCGGGCGCTTTTTCGTGGAATAGATTAGCGTGGCTTGTGGGGCTGTTTTCACCACACAGAGCCACACACACACGTTCGTGAATCCTAGGCAAAAAGGAGCGATAGAAATATGGCGGGAAAATACGAGAGTCAGCTGACACGTCGTTCCACCGCAGCTCGCCCTTAAATGGGAAGGGGGCAGCTCGCTTTTATCCTCTTGGTTTGGTGGAAGCGTTTTTTTGGTGTGCGATTTAGTGAGTCAGTTTTATTATTCGACACACGATTGCCCTATCACCCGGCCCCGGCCCGTGACCCGCGAGCTGTTGGTTTGGTCGAGAGGCCCTGCCTGACAATGTGCAGTTTGCGGTATGATATACGATCGGAGTGCTGTGTATGTGGGGAAATGGTTGTGTCCATGGGCAATGCAGGGAGAAATTCGCTAATTAACAACATTTCGAGCACTTGGGGACAGTCTTAGTGAAGCAACGTTCTTAGTTTACACCTGGCACGAAGGAAAGACGATACGGCGCTATTGGTAACTGATGATAGTTGAAAGTTCTTGGGAAATTTTGCTTTTTGTTGCAACTTAAACTTGAAAACAGTCTTTTAATTACACTGTTTGTTTAATGAAATTTATTTTTATTTGTGAATACTCATAATCATTGAAAGAAATCATCTCTAGAAACACCATTATGCTCGTTTTCTTCTAGTAAGAAACATAAAAATCAAGCAAAACGACTGTAATCACCATAAACACCGTTCGCTAGCCAGCAAAAGATGGCTGCAGATGCAAAAAAGTCGAATGAAATGTATCCATCCCGTGTAGTCTATCATTGGGATCCGTTTACAAATGATTTACACCCTTGGGCGCTGTTTCTTGTCCTCCATTGCCTGTGTCACCTATTTACCGGATGGTCTGGCGTTGGCAGACACCCACCGACCCACCGTCTGCCGATGCCAAGTGTGGATTGCTAATGCAGATTTGTTTCCCATGTTTGATTACACGATGCGGCTGCTTTATAACTATCCTTTTGAGTCGCTAGACGAGAGGTGGGAAGTGCTTTTCTTCTGTAATTTTTTCGCCCTTCCCATTCGCCCATTCGCCCAGTGGCTTGCCAGCTCGTTACGGCGGTGTGCGGTGTTTTGTCGTGTAAATTACACTGAATGCATTCGCAGTGTCACATTAAACGATTGAGGGGAGGAAAAAAAAGGATCATGTTTTAAATGCTTTATTGGTTGCCTTTGCTACTTGCTGCAGCTACTGGCTGTGCATTTTTCACTCGTAAGCAATATTTGGGTTGATTGATAAAACATGTTTTTGTACGCAGAAGGAGTGAGTGGCTTTTTTTCGTCTATATTGCCCATTCCTTTTGCGGAACCAATCCACCGCGGGTCTAAACGGTGGTGGCTTTTTGCACTCAACCAACGGGATGGCAATCAATTTAATAGGGAGGAAAATTTTCCCTTTGTTACACTCCGGTAGTTTGTCTGTATGTCTGTAAGTGAGTGCTTGTGCTGATTGGGGGTGACTCGCCGCTCAAAAGGAGAATCTGCTGGAACGAAACTATCATTTGCATGCGAATCTTTCCGTCTTCCGCTTCCCGAGCGGTTTCGTGCGCAGTTGCCCTCGCGCGGAACAAGCGCGGGGTGATAGAAATTCCTTCAGCCGAGATCAAAATCTCGCGGGGCACGTATGTGCGCGTTTCGATCGGCGTAACGTGTGTTTACTGCAGGGAGGTAGCAGCGACGGGTTCGTCGCTTGTACGCTGGGGGAAGTCTTTTGATGTTTTCACAAATCTCTGCCAACCTGCGTACGGATGGGAACGGGGCTGAAAGCGCTGGAATGCGGTGATGTTCGTGGGCTATTGATATTGACTATTAGCGTGCCGGGTAGGTGCGGTACAGGTCTATAATTTAATTGTGAAACGTGCATGTGCTGTTTGGAACGATCGCCACCAGACCAGCTCATTGATTTGGTTCCTTTTCTTGCCTCCCCTCCAAACGCTTGCTGCTGAAGGAAGTAAGTAATGAACCGGTGTCCCTTCCTTGCAACTAAGGGCACTCCAACCGCACGAGAAATAGTTTTCCATCGTTCACCACCCAGCATAAACGCTCATTTCGTTCGAACGATCGTTGCATGTGAGCCATCGCCACCGCCAGAACTGCTACAAAGTGCTACATCCACAGACCGCTGGGGGAAAATAACCATCCTTTTAACTTGCTTTCTAGTCCACGGTCAGCCCCTTTGCAGGGCACGATAAAGCGTCTCTCACGAACGATTGAGCAATCGCGGCGGGCAGCTAGCTGAGAAGGGTTGCTTTTCTTCTTTCGAGCAGAAAAGTGGAGCGGTCCACTGCTGCTGCTGCTGCTGCTGACTTGACATGACAGACCGCACCGGTGCAAACCGCAGGCGCTTTACAAGATATCCAACCGTTTCGCGGTGGCCTCGACCAGGAGGTTCCCGCCGGGCCGCACCATGCGGGAGGGAAAAATGTTTGGTAAAAAACAGGCGAAGGAAATTACCAATCAATTATATGTATTTGTCTATAATCACCTTTCAATTATGTGAGCCCGAAACTTTGTATTCATTGAATTAGCATAATTTCTGTGTTTAGCGATGGGGTGGGGGCCCGTGCCTTTGCTGTGGCGAGGCACGACTTTTTCTCCACTTCTCGAGCGTTGGGGGTTTTGGAACCTTATGTGGTTGTTGCAGTGATTTGTGGCTTTCCTTTTCTAATGCAGTACCTTGGCTCGGTTTGGAGGCTAAAGACGGCATGGTTTCGGTAACACAGTAGTTAAAAGTCTATGATTTTTGCTTCTCTTCGGTTTTCTCCTTTCTTACCGGGCCAGAGTGCAGGTAATGGTTGGGTGCTGGTGAAGTGCACGCTCTGCTTAATGTGTCCTGAGTGAGCGCTAAGTAATTTATTTCCATGAAAATATAATTATTTGCAACCGATGCAGAATGCTTTTGATGCTATGCCGTGTAATAGAGATGTGATTGCATGGAAAAGGAATTCGGGAATTGCTAAGTTGATTATGTTTGGTATTTAAATGAATGAAAGTGGTGGAATAACCCAACCATCTAAACCATAGGTTATTTTTTAATTAGGAAAGCAAAGGCCAGCCTTCATAGCAGGTTAAACGTATTAAATCTTTTAAAAAAATCTCACACAAATTTGAAACGGCTTACGGCAGCTTCTTGATAGTCCTTCCTCTAGCCGTTGAACCATATTGTATCCTGAACTCGTGCGTCGTGATCTCAACCGTACCCATGCTGACAGTGACGATGATGTTTTTCGTTGTTACGGTTACCACTCTGCTTCACCTCGCAGCTAAAATTCACACCTTAACTTGGGCTTGGCACCGTGTATCAAACCGTGTATGCATTTATCGAACCAACCATTATCCTACCGGTATTGTGAGGCAGCAAAGCATACAATGTATTCCGTGCCGAAAGAGTGAACAAAGTCCAGACCGCGGTACGCGATCCTATCGATCGCACCGATCTGATTCATTCCGACATAATGGAAACACCTTCCCGCGATGCAGTCGTCGTTTGGCAGCACCACGAGAAATGCAACTGACACTCACCAGCCCCGTTGATGATTTATGAGATTAGGGAGTGTGAATTGGCCCGGTAATGTGTGTGTGTGTCTGTGAACTGTGTAAGCATTCAAATATGCATTCAACATAATGTTCATCAGCAAGCATTGAAAGCGGTAAGATCGGAGAAGAGTTTCCACACGGGACAGTGGAAAGAGAACACAAATGTGAGAACGATAAAATAGTGCGAGCAGAGCAGCTTCAAATAGAAACAAATCAGGTTACGAAGGTGATGATTGTCGGGGGAAAAGTACGCGAAGAAAATGTGTCTAGTGCAAGACAGGGATGGAAAACACGGGTTCAAACTACGCTACACGAAGTTTGCATGACATCTGCAGAGTGCTTTTGCCATCCCTGCCCCTACCATCCAGCGTTTTCAGTAAGGGATTTTGAGACCCTTCTCTTCAGGGGTGGGGAAGTAGTTTTGCATCGCCGCTGAACGCTGCCGATCGTTGTCGGCTGATAGTGATCGATCTTTTGATCTATCGAAAAAGGGCTTTTTTACACGCTTTTCCGCTGCTTTCTTTCCACTCTTGCGAATGCGTTGTTGCTTTTTTGTTGTTGTAAGTGTGTATCTTATGCGCTGGCTGCTATTTGTTCAGCAATCTCCCGCAGGTAACAGATTCTAGCACGTGATCTTCGCTCGGTGCAGTTTTGTTCGCTGATGTAGATTGTAACGGGATGAGTGAATTGGCATAAAGCCGTTGGGGGAGAGTCCCATTTTTCTATCCCTGGTGGAGATCCTATTCATGAGCTTTTTTCTTCTTCATTGTTGCCGTTGTTTGAAGCTAGCTTGGTAGATAAGATCTGCAACTGCCAGGCTTAGAATCGATCGAAAACGGCAATCGTACATTACATCGACAAATATCTAATCGCACCGCGCTGGTAGTAGTTGGCAATATTTGCCTATGTTTTTTGTCTATTGTTTTGGCAGGAAATCTTTGCTATCCAGTTCGTTGGGAGCGGATTCGGAACGAGGGTTTCTATTCTGTGCCTGCACGATCAAAGCAACACTATTGGCTTGCAATATAGCATTTCTGCGCCATGCCATTGTACCGAGCGGCAATTGTGAATGGCATCTCTGGCACGGCTTTTCCAACTTCCCGCAAGGCACTTCCCCCCGAAGCCCCCACGAGCGAAGGATGAGATTTATGGAAAATGATCACCACGATCGCGGTGAAATTTGATCTTCACGGCTAATTTAATTGTCCATTGTTGCGGCGGGTTTGTGCAGTGATTTCTGGAAAATTGTTTAATATTATTTATGGGTTCGTTTGTGCTGCCAGCGTTGCAGTCTTTTGTACCTTACTTGCAGGAATAGAAATCAAAGCGGCAGTGGTGAAATAAAGTTATCACCTGCATGTTGCCAAGATGAAAGGATTCATTTTGGGAAGTGGGGGGGGGGGGGGGGGGGAGGGTTTGTGGAAGGTTTTTCCCATGACAATAAGGAGCCGATGCAATCGGTTTCGACTGTGGCGCGTTCGTGGCTCCTTCAGCTTCCCGTCGAATGCGGGAGCGCGCGCGCGTGTGCAGCAGTCCCCGGAGTTGAAAAATAAAGCAGCGCTAATTTTAACGACAACCCACGACAAATGTTTAACCTTACGACCCGCCCGACTCTGACTCGTGCATCAACGAGCCATTTTCAGCGAGGTGGGAGGGGGGGGGGGGAGGTTTGGTTGGTGCGGAAAGCGATTTTCCTGCGCTCCGCTCTTGAACGAGGGCAACAGAACGGTTGCGGTTTGTGCACGGTTACCTGTCGTTGTTTTGCCAGGTTTATGTTGTTTTCATGTCAGCAAACCACTCTCATTTACGGGTTTGCACTTTTGTGATGAGGTTTTCGCTGTTGGATTAGTTTTGTTTTGCTCTTTTTTGTTTGCTGTTTAGCTTTTCTGCAGTCGGTGTTGTTCTTTGCGCTTCATTCTCATGGCACTGTGGCTTTCGTGCCCGTGACGTTCAGGTGCCTTTCCCTTTTCTTTTGCCAGGGTTTGGACGTGCACGAGCCGAGAGGATGCACTGTCCCAGCGCTGGAAGGTTCGTTGCTGTTGCATCGTAGAAAAACAATCAATTCGTCTAATTTTTATAGTCTTTCATTACCGATACTGTGTGGTTTGTACGCTTTCCCTCTTGCGGGTAACATTTAGCACGTTTATGTAATTGCAATCCGTAGTGGAAAATGCGATTTGATAAACGATCAGACAGCGACACAGTCGAAGTTTAGAGGGAAAGTTTTCTAGAAAGAGAACGATGTCAAACGCTCTCAAGAGATCCCGTCCGCAGCATAGCTCTTCAAAGACAGTTGCAAACATTCAGTACATCGTTTTGCACGGCAAAATCACACGCTTCCTTTAATAAACAGCTTGAAGCTTTCGCTCATAATAAAGTCATTAAACTAAGTACCGCAAGGGTACGTGAATTACGTCGTGCGCTAAATTATTGATACGACAAAGGCTGGTGAGACGTATGGTAAGTGGAATTTCTCACCCGGCTGCAAATTCACACCATTCCCAAACACACGCTAGCAAAACCAACCGATACGGGAGTTATTGAAGGTAGTAAAAATACCCATCATCCCATGCCTACATTCCCATACTACCGAACTGGCGAAAACCCGCGGCCACTAAACCATCAGCGCACATCTTCAAACGGGGGAGGGCGTTTCGATTGCACGGATTGCATACTACAGCATACTCGCCAGCGGGTTCGGATGGTTGTTGCATGGTGCATAAATATTGATATTTGATTGCCTTTCAACACCTAGCAGAGGGAATGCCGCGTGGAAGAGGAGGAGGATGAGGAGTAAGAGGAAACATAATGAAACCATCCAAGAAACAGAAAAAACCCCGTGGGGAGAGGGATCCTCATTTTCCTCCTTTATGATTTGGTTACATTGCAAAGGAAATAAGTTTATGTGATTTGTTAGACCCTCATAAAGTGGACGATAGTGGTGGTATGGAAATCATTAATGCATTACAGTTTTATTGATCCGATGGGTTCCGAAGGGAGGTGGAATTGTGCAAGGTAAGGTACAAGCCGTTTGATGAGGACAGTTTCTCGATCGATGAAGCCTGAGATTCGTTTTTGTGCAACATTAAGCAAGGAATCGGTAAGACAAATGATCGTTAGACACGGTAGGAAAATGGAAGGAGAGCTTTATTAAACAGTGTTTGATTACATTCACGGTACAAAAAAAGATCAGCACGATTTGACTGAATCGAACGATTGTAATCCTCCTTAGAGTCAATTTATTTTACACTAAATCCAGAATTAAATCGTAATATTTCACAAAGACTTTTATTGAAAATTTTTATTTGTAATTTAATAGATCTTCAAACAAACGATTGAGAAACATTTTCTTATACATATTAGTGATATTTCAATTAAAAATAAACTATTTAAGCTAATGGGATGTTTAATTTTACATGCAAAAGCATGCCCCAAAACAAAAACACCACAACATCCCTTATGCTCCGTCTGATGATTGATTTCCATTCTGAGTGACGTTCTGAGGGCACATTTTATGTTGCACATCATTAGCAGGTCATTCTTGTACGGTGCAATTACACGTTTACGATGCCGTCCACCATTAGCCACGGTCACTTTCCCTCTCCGCGTCTCCCTGCCCGACAATAAAGCCATAAATGAACGCCAATTAGTCGTGGAAAAAACTGTCGCACCGCTGCCACCGTCCGTTTCAGAGTTTGGCGTCCACCGGCTCATAACAACAAAAAAATAAAGGCAGCGGTACACCTGTCAACGTTGACAATCATTCCCAATCGATCAGTCACGGCTTCGAATTTGTCTGCTCGCTCGGTATTATCAATGTGCAATGGAAGCGACGTTCGCGTGTGTGGGTTCGAGGAGATTTTAGCGTACAGTCCAAAAGGCTACGGTGGCCCGCATGGGAACAAATTGGCGCTCGATCGTACTATCTCGCGCTCCCGTGCTGCCGGTGTTTCCACTGCTGCAAGTGGCTTCGGTTGAGCTCATTTGCATCTGGCACCGCACACACAGACCGGAGGACAAGCGGTTAAGACAAACTGGTGCAGTTAGTAGCGGCGGTAGCAAGAGCAAGAGCCAGAAACAAATCCGACAGCACTTACAGGCGACAGCGAAAGGAGAGCCGATCGATCCGAAACGATCATTTTGCATGTGTACCAATTATGGGATAGGCTAAAGGTGCCGAGAGACACTGGCAGCGAGGCGCGGAGGTGTATCGAAATGCTAGAAATAAAAGAAAAACGCAGCAGCATAAAAATGAGCGTTAGTGCAATTTATTTGCAGCTACCGTGGCGTGCTACCACTATCACAAATGGCTCTCCCGCCATTTATATTGACCGAGTGTGTGTGTGTTTCTGCTGGTCTGTCTGTCTTTTCATATGTTCTGGTACGGTTTTCCGTTTACATCCTCTATGCATTTCAATAGCCACGTTAGCAGCACATTGATTGGTAACGGCTTCTAACATAATGATTATCGACGTACGGCGTTGTACACCGACCAACGAGGTGGTTGGGGACGACGGGTGATAAATGTGATCGTAAACATAAATTTACCACCGCCGGGAGTCGGAGGGCACCCCGTGTGCGTGTGGGAGAAAATCGCAAACGGCACCAGAAGGGCTTCTGTTTGGCTGGGAATTCGTTCGCCCTTGCGGATACTGCTCTGGTGACATCGGTGTCGTGTTACCTTTGTTTGATTGCGTTTCGTGTCGTTTGCCGCTTGGGAAGTGCAGTGACGGTGCAGTTCGCACCTAATCGGGCTGGGTAATCGACTAGTGGCTAGGTGTAATGAATTGTATGCCAGTAGGGCTGTTGTGTTGAAGTATTGTTTCGGTTGTAAGTAGGGGTAAGCAAATGGATAAATGGAAGTGTTTTATCACCTCATTATGCTTAACTATTATTGGCGTTTTGATTATTTGTATTTTAAGAGAAAAAAGGATAAAAATTACAGAAAGGCATAAATTAATTTGAGTTGCACATTTTGGCGCCGTGACCAGGAAACAAGCAATAAATCTACAAAACGTTACCGTTTGCAACCATTCAAAGTTCTCAACTCGCAAAACAGTCCTTTTTTGTTGCACAAAGACAAATATGCCGAGGGAATGACAATTGTACGCCCCTAAAACGTTGCGCAATCTGGAGAGCTGTTCGATTGCCTGCTCCGGCTCCGACCAACTAATGGCTGCGTTTCGTGAATATTGGAGCTCGGGAGCACTGTGCCGGGCGGGACGAGACGGAAAACGGAGGAAGATAAAGGGACAGAACTTACCCATCAAAGTGTACCCCCTGCCAGCGGGAATGCAGCTAAAGCCGTGTCATAAGCCATCGTCGTACCCGGGGTATCGGAGACTAACAAGATGAAAGTTTCTCCCGCTTTACACGACACGCGGTGGCGTTGTAATGCGACGCGGGAAAAGCAGCTCGATCGAATCCGGGAGGAAAATGCCGATCACCCGTACCCACAAACCCACGCCGCTCCGCTTCGTGTTGAGCAGGCGCAGGTTGTACCGTGCTAGACCTCGCGAGAGAGAGGTCGAGAATACAATTTTTCAAATAGGAAAATCGTGCTTCATGGTGCTGGTTTAATTCGTACCAGAGGGAAAAATCAAACTTCGCGTCCATGCTAAATTATGTCCGGATGGGCAAGCCTGGCTGGCTGGACGGGGGGTTTCGGTGGCGAGGGTGGACGAATCGGGCGAAGCTACCCTTGTTCCCTCACTGTCCTTTCTACGTGCAGGCAGGGTGGAATGATTTGTTTTTCTTTTCCCGCCCCGTGTGGAAGGCGCGCAAACGGCGTTTGATGTTGTTTCACCACCGTTTCTCTCAGGGCAACTGGGGAAACGGGCAAACTGTGGCGCAGGTTGTCGATTACACCGGTTGTACATCATTGCGGGTCACACTGCGGGCTGGAAGCATTTCGGTGGTACGGTTCCCGTGCCATGCCAACGGTAAGGTGGGTTAAGCGACGAACCCTTTCGACAAAATCTGTCCGACGCTCACCTGTGTGTCACCGGTGTGGAAAATGGTTTTTGTGCTAGTTGTACTTGTTGTGGTTGTTGTTTGGAGGTTTGACTTTTTTGTGCCATGCCGTTTTGCTAAGAACGACTGTCAACTGTTTCGGAGCGAGCCGAGCACTAACGTGACCGATAGTTCAAGTGGGGCCAAGCTCGCTGGGGTTTTTATCGTGAACTTTTACCAATAAACGATGGCGTTTTTTCCCTGTTGCTGGCGGTGAGCGTAAACATCGAAGCTATGGTGTTTTATGTTGATGTGAAATTTCAATTTTAAAAACCCTGCAAAGCAAATTAGTATTCAATTTTGCTACGGAGTGAGATTTATTGAAAATAAATTTGCGAAAAACAATGAAACAACGGATCGAAATAATCGAAGGAGATTAGAAAACTCCAAAAGTCACTTCCTTAGGGCGTGACGTAATGTCAAGGCTACGCGGAAACGTTTCACGCCGTGCCACGTATTCCATAGCCCCTGCTATGTGTTAGCGTGTGTTTTGTATCTGCACATCAGAATCCAGTTTCGCGAGTCGCACAATCGCTTCCTTTCCAGCTCTATTAGCGATCCCTTCTTGCGAAACCCATTGTCGATCGAACGGCTGCCGCCGTGTGTGGTACTGTGGCACGGTCAAGCATTGTGTTGTCTCAAAATTGGTGTGTTTTACGATTGTGGCCGGGTATAAAAGTCGGGTTTGAGGCTGATAAACGAGCTATTAAATTTTTATGCGCTTTATTTTATAGCCGCCAAGGGAGTGGGCGAGGGCAGGCGGTGAGGTGGGACAGCAAAATTCGTTCTGACGTGGAATGCGTTCTCGAGTGAACACGAACGACTGTGGAACTGTTTTATTAAGCAGAAATTTCATCAACTTACCTGCGCATCACATATTCAGTTAAAAAAAACACACAACAAACTCGTTAAATAGAAATCAATACAAAGATGGTCCGATTGAGATAAAGATGTAATATTGGAGATTTGTTTTGTCTTTCCATTTCTCCTCCAAGAAACTATACTTCTGTAACATAATATTGTGTTAATGTAAAGCCTAAAACTCTCGCAAAATAGAGAAATACACGAAATAATCTGTAATTTGATCACTTTTATGATGGCAATCAAATCTATACCACCCAGACGCAATCGGCCCCGAATGAACGTCTTAATTCGCTGCAGTAAATTTTGCAAACGGTGTAAATCATGCCGTTATGGTGTCGGCGTTTGGGGTGAGCTAATGCAGTTTTCGCGTTCTAGAAGCGATAGGCAAGATGCAAGCCACACACTGCAGTGCCGAAAACTGTTCGCCAGCTGGTTGGCGGCATCAAAATGCCTAATCCTGCACACTGCTCTTCAAGTTTCTGTAAGCCCATCTTTAGCAGCTCGTGTTTGAGAAAGATAAACCATTTTATTACGAAACGTAGCGTACGCCCACATGGACAGCAAGACCGAAAACAAGGCACAGGCCTTTTCTTATCTTGTTCCGGATTGTCTTTATGAAATTAATTTTATGATTATTTCGGCAAGTCATTATCGCGCGGACGATGTATTCCCTCGCAGGTGAGCTTGGTTAAAGCTGGCAATAAATCAAGACTAAGCGTCAAACATTATGCATAGTTAGATATGCAGTTCGTGTCTGAAAAACGATTGAAAAAGATTGAAATTGTGCGCTTGAGATCAAAAGGTTTAGAAGGTTGGAGATTGTTACTCTCTAAAGTTTCAGTTAATTCAAACAAATCTTCAGTCTTAATATAAAAAATACAAACAAAAAATAGAATTCCTGGTCGTTTTAATTCTAACAATGGAAACAAATCCTATGTTGGATATTTTATATTATTTTTTACATAATTTTAATACTCCTTAAACAACCTCATGATGACCATTCTTCAGGTCGCCGAAAGCACGCACAAAATCAAGCACAAGTGATCGCCACCTTCTCACGTTGCACGTTACACGCAAACTAAACTCATATGCACAATCTATTAAGCTGATTACACAAGCCAGATTAGATACGTGTGTAAAGCTGTTGCTCTTCCCCGTGCTATTGCTAGAGCAGCTAAAACCTTTTGCCACACGTCGAGCAGCCTGACCACGCCGAAAGCAATTGAAACTGATGTCGAGTCAAAAGTGCATCAAGTTTATCGCTCATCTCGATCTCGAGCGAGTGTGTGTCCGCGGGAAGAAAGAGGATCCCCAAGAGCTGCACTCACGATGAGCATCATAATTCTTCAGTTTTCGAAATTAATTTACTGCCCAATGCGGGTGAAGAAGCAACATAAATCTCGACAACACATTGCACCCGGACCGCACCACGCTACGCCGATCCGGACCATGGCGCTTTGATGGAAGCACACTTGTTTATATGTTACGGTTCAGCCTAAGAGCCCTAAATCTAAGCGAAAAGATCATCACACACACACACACAGTAGGCGTTGGTAGCATCATTTGTTAACGGTTTCGTTCGGTTCCGCTTCAACACCCGCCTGCTGCCTCATTGTTGTGAGTTCGATCAACACTCCCACTGCGGGATTGGATTTTGTTGCGATGCGATGTTGAATGAATAATTGCATACGGCTCATCCCAATCGGCCGCTATCGCTGGATTGATTCGATTGTGAACTTCAGTACGCTGTGCTCCGTTCAAGAAGGTTCCGCTGTGTACCACTAAACTTTGATAGTGCTGAACTATGCACGGTATGTAGTGGAGGGTAAGGTTAATAGAAAAAGACCGTTTCCCTCGTTAAAAATAGGATAAAAAATGGCTTCGAAAGGAGCTGAATGGAGGCAGACTGCAACTTGGCAAACCAAAGGGAAGAGTGGTGGAAAATTTATCGCTCCCTACCTCATCCATAAAGGCTATTTACGGGCGAGTGGGAGCTACCAGTTGGTTCCCGGCTGCTGCCAACCAGTGCAGTGTCGTGTGCTGACCCCCAGCGGTCGTTACTTTGTAGTTGGATGAGTTTAATCGAATTATGCCTCCCCCCCCTCCCCGTGCCTGAAAAGCTTCTTCGCTCCAACCTTCGCTCATATTCGCTACCGCACTGTGGGACCTTTTTTGTGTCGTTTTGTTTTTTCTTCGCCCAAACGGGGTGGGGAAGATTTGTTGAATGTTGCCGTTAATGTTTTATGATTGTTAATGAGCATCATATTTAAATTTGACAGCGGGCGAAACGATTTCGCATCCACACGGTAGCCGAGTAGCCGGTAGTCGGTAGCGGCCGGCCGGTCAGCAAATCGATGAGGGCAGAGGCGACCGTACTTAAAAGTTGCACGATTTATCGGTTTTATTTCTGTGGTCTGTGTGCTTTACGTAACGTGTTAGGGCTTACGTGTGGGTGAGGTGGGAATTGATGAGCGTAATTAAAAGTAAAGTGCTGGTTTAGCTGATCGACGGAATGAATGTTGTGGTTTCTAGGGGGGGAAATGGAAATAGAGAGACATAGTAGTCTTTAGGATCAAAATTAAATGTAAGCTTGGTATAGCATGATGAAAATCTTTGTAAATAAATTTGAATGGCTGGAAAATATCAATTATTAGGAGTTGTAAACTTAAGACATTTAATGTGTAGGTTTTGTATCAAACGACCAACAAAGAACTGTTTTAGAAATATCAGCCAAGACGCATCGAGCTTTGGAACCGATTCTACGCAACAAAAGTAATGAACCACACATCACCTTCGCTGATAATGTCATAGGATAAGATGATAAATCGCAGACACTGAAAATGAAAAACACATCTAAGCCTATTAAAGAAACACCACGACCTCCACTAATGGCCGCAGGGTAGTCAATCGCTCCGTACGTTGGGATCGTCTTCAGCATCGGCAACGGTTTCTGGGGCGATTTGCTAAAACTAAACCAGCACCCGCCAGCCATTTGCGGTACCGGAATGAAGTGATTTTTCTTCATTCAATGATCAGCCTTGAGATTTATGCTGCCGTACCGTCGTCACGGAGCACCCGGCGGGTTGGCTTTGATTGTGAAACGTTAATTTTTGGGGACTTGGGAGCATGCAAAATGAGAAACGAAGCGCAAAAGTGAAACCATGACATTCGCGATAACAAAGTGTCACCAGAAGCAGAGGCAATTAAAAAGACACCCAGTAGCAAGCGGCTGGAGCTCGTTTGCGGTGAAGTTCTGCCCCCATGGTTCGGATTGTTTGAGTTATTTGCCCTTCCGGTCTCGATTAGGGCTGTACGGTTTATGCTTTAGAAGTACAAATTTCAGCTTTGGCATGTTAAAAGAAACGATTAGGCATGGAATAAAATTGCCTTTTTGAATTTTATTATATTTTCGTTTTCCATAATGGTTCTTTACACAATAATATTCATACGAACTGCATGTAAAATTAAAATTATCGCATGCTACTACTTCCGACCGCCCCAGAACGGTCTGCTTAAAAAGCAGCAACGACCATCAATCAAAGCCCACCTTTATCTGCTGAGCATCGGCGCAACCGAACCGAACGTGACACGATCACTGGGCTGTAGACTGTACCGGGCCCGCGCTCAACCAGACAGTAAGACAAATTTGCTGCCGTCTTGGCGTGAAAAACCAATTTTTCACCTCACCCATCTAGTGTGCTGCCCACCACCAGTACGCTGAGATTTGTTTCCGAGCGACCGGTGTGCATTTTGCACACGAATTAGCATCGAAAGAGTGCAATCATGCTGTGCGAGCGTTTGGAGTGCACGGTGACTTACCCAGTGACATGTGGATTTTGATTGAAAAAAAATGCAAATCAAACAAAATAAAACGCCAACAGACAAGAGGAATATTGTTTTCGGGCCCTCCGTGTGTCCTAAATCAATCGTTCCGTTTTGGGTTTGCTTGTGAGCGAAGCTGAGTTGAGCGTTAGAAACCAAGTTGATTAACTCGCTGACAGCGACAAAACAGTTCGTGTCGTTGTGCGATGGCTCCCTGCTGATGCTTGATGCTTGAAGTACAATTTCAACCGTTTGCTGTTGTGTAAAAGGGTAACGTTCTCAAGAACGGTTCCGATTCCGCAGCTTCTACCGGCTGCACTCGAAATGAGGAAACGAAATTGAGCAATCATCGCAATGTTGGTCAACTACCGGTTGGCATGCACCGGTAGATGCCGTCTTCCAGTTTCCATTCGCCGGCTGGCTGCGTGCTCATCGAAGATTCGGACCAAAAAATACACACACACACACACATGTTCGCCATCGATATATGGCTGCCCGTCCGAAGTGTCGATCGGTAATCGATCAACCGGAACGCGAACGGTTTGCAAGGGTAGCAACAAAAGGCGCCCTGTGTGCAATGAGGATGGCATCGCATGACATGACGCAGTGATTTACGGTCAGATTGCAGCGGCCGTGCGACGGTTCTGCCGGACGGTCTCAGATGACAGCGAGGGGGTTCGTCGCTTCAGTTCCGAGCGTTGAAATCTTGTGTACGGTCACGAACGCGTTCGCACCAGATTCGCCGTGATGGCGCGTGATGGCATGAATTATGACTTTAGCATTCGGGCCACTGACTGATGAGATCGGATGGCATAGGGCTCTGTGAGGTCGTGGCTGTTTGTGATTCGTTTTTGTGTGATTGCTCCGGGTGCGCTGCGGGCTGCGTTGGGAATTGATCTGGCTGGCCAATCAGATTTAGCAGATCGTTGGAGCACACAGCTTTTGCTTCTGGTTTTGCAATGCGCAGCATGCGATGAGCTGTCTCGAGTATAAAGTGCACTAGCGCTATGAAAACTGTACTCTGATTTATTTTAGTGTTGCTTTGAATATTATAACACAATTTATTTAAATTATTGGCTATACTTGTTAATAATTCTATTAGCATTTTTCTGCTCTATTTAATCTCTTTTATGGCACAAGGCCAACATGTCGATTGTGCAAGAGAATCCCCAGCAATCGTGTGGTGGGAATCAAGATCATTGTTCGCCACTCTTTGATCGTCCGCTTGGGGACAGCTTGGGCTTGGAAGCGAGAAGCGGACAAAAAAGCCCCGTGCTGGTAGCGGCACGAAACGGGAACAAGAAATAAGCGACGAATCCGTTTCAAGTTCGTTCACTGCACGAAAATTCTGTTCCTCTAAATGAGAAAATAAATTAATATTCAAAGTGGCAAATAAGACACCATTCATGCTTGGGGCCCGGCGGGTCAGACTGGTGGGTGATGATGAATGCTTCCCCGTGCCCTCTGCGTGTATTTTTCTCCCTCTCTTTCTCTCTCTCTTTCTTCAGGACAACAACGACAACAGCAGTCAACAGTTGGTACAGTATATCCAAACATCAGCACGGTGGGAGTGGTGATGGTGCAACAGTTCCCCATCAAACATCGTCATCATCATCCGTTAGACGAGGTCAGGGTGAATGTGACGAAGCCCGCAAGCCCTCCCGAAACCGAAAGTATGTAAATGAACCATGCAAAATTGTTCATTTTTGTTGTACTCGGACGGCAGCGGCTGCACGTCAATTCTTCAGAAACGAAGGGAGGGAGGGAGCTTTGATCGGGGGATTTGGGGGAGAAAATGTATCGATTGAATCACGTGCGCCTAGGGTCGATCAAATGGTAGCTAATCTGGTAACCGGCACACCGGTAAAGTAAGCGGTTGTAGTTACGGGAGCAGGGAGGATTTTGGTAAGTGTGTTTGGAAATGATGGTGACGCGAAGGTCAAACAGTCTTCAATCACGAACAACGAACACTGTCGGGGAGCGAAATCGGCTGCCCTGGCGCCGTCTTTTATGGGTAGATTATTTGATGATGCGAAGGAAATTGCCATGCAAAGTGAATATTGTTTTACCAGTATAATGTATTAAGAAACATATCCATGCTGCCTCGAACAGATTTATGCTACTGCATGCAAGCAATCCATTCTCTGTGCATCAAACCCTCACTATGAAGTGCACCAGCATGGTTTGATTAATTGATCGTCCCCGTTTTAAAATAAATCCCTCAACTGCACGGATTTACCAGACGTTACAGATGTTAGCCACCATTCGTTCAATTAATCATTGATTACCCCCGCGTGGACTAAATGTCCGAAGTGTTCATTAGCGATTTGTCGGCTGGCACATCCGTTCACTTGTTAACATTTATCGGCAGAAATTGCTAAACCATAAATAAAATAGCGCGAAAAAAGATTTATGCCCAGCCGACGGCGGCGCGGGACGTGTTTGTGGCAGCGTTCGATTTCTTCGGTGGACAATTCTTGAGCGCTTGAGTGAAGGAAGTCAAACATAATGGGTAAGAAAACAGGATAAATGCCTCCATTTGCCAGACGGTCGAGCTACATCATCGTGCTAGAATATCATCGTGCGCAAGAATTCCGGCACAATCCGAGCACGGTTACAGTGCTGGCCCGGTTTTGCCTTTTAAAACACATCACTTCGTTTTCTATCGATTCCCTTTCGTTCGTTCGCGCGGCTAGTGGGCCACCTGTTTAACTTTCAGTAGCATAAATGCTAAGCAAATAAGCCTCGCACCTCCATTCCCCCTTTTTCCAGGGGCTCGTTTACCTTTCCTTCCACCCGGGACCAAGAGCACGAGACGCGGTGGCTTAAACGACGCGGACACTAATGGCCTTTCGCGTGGCTGGTCGGTTAATTAGCGGGCGAATTGAAGCGACGGAGATATGATACTAATTTATCTCTGGCAGAATAGAAGGTTCATGTTGGCCGTCGGGATGAGAAGTGCATGAGCTCGAGTGAGTTGGGCTCTTAAGGGGGTGTTCCACAAAGTGTTTAGACGCTTAGACAAATATATAAAAAGATATACAATTATATTTAAACAAAAAACAGTATTTTATTAAATGGAAATTATTTAACAATGAGCATTTCAGGATTGAACCTGTAAAATGTAGTTGTGATTGATTTTCCGCGAAATTGTTAAATCTAGATCTAATTGAAGAAATAAAAAATAAATAAAGCATGTTCATACAACTAACATTAATTATATGAATCTCTAAATGCAATTAGATCTCCCTATTTCTAGACTTCACAAAAGATCCTAAGACTGCCATCAGGTGAATACGTGAAAACAATGTCATCCCTTTTACCATCCCGACCAAACCTCGTCCCGTTTCCCGATCCGATGTTTTGCCAGGGTTGAGATAAGCGAAGCCGCTTTTTGCTTCACATTACCTTCACCAATTGACTTATGGCGTGTGTAGGACCGTATGGTCGCACCAGAAGCAAAAAGCCGTGCACAAGATAGTGTCCCTCACATACAAAACCCTGAAACAGCCGGTTGACAGCGAGCGACTACGAAAGCACGATCATCCCATGCGAGCACTGCATGTGCCGATCGCGCAAGTTCACTTTTCATGAGATTTTGGCAGAGCAGAAGAAGCACGCCTTTCTCTCACGGTTATCATTTACGAGGATCGGATCAATTACGGTGGGCGCGTGAAGAACCCACTGAGCGAGGGACTGGAGGCACTGGAAGAAGGGTTAAAAATTCATATATCACCGTGACAGGTTGGCTGAAGCATACAGGGCTGTAAAGCTTGGGATGGAGCGAAGTAAGCAAAAGGTAGGCCTCATTCAGACAGATATGCGTCTGCGATCCTTCCTAATGGGACGCGTCAGGTTTGCAGGCAAATAGCGTGTAGAGATTCCTTGGCTTTTTTTGTAAAGACGACAAGACGCAGTGGGTTAGGTGGAATTTCGCGATCTTCGTTCATATCTAGGTCTTGCTGTAGTGGGAAGTCTGACGACCTAGCGACGTTCGGTGGCGATGCGGGAGATCATTTTGAGAGAGAGAGAGAGGAAGCAGTCGAAGAATCTAACTCCACATCCTGTAGGGTAAGGCAATGTACGTGCTTTTTGTTACAGCAAGCCTGCAAAGATTCAGCTAGACATTTGCTGAATGCCTTCACGCAGGCTGGGTTCACGGCTGGAGTCCACGAGCTGGGGGTGCGTTCGTCGTCTCGTTTTTTTGTTTTGTTTTCTTGTTGTTGCTGGCACTGTTAGGCTCGTTGCCTGACGATTTGAAGAATTTCCGCCATCAAAAGTCCGTGGTGGAGCTGGTTTCGATTGAGCCATTGTGACGGTTTGTGTGACTTACGAATCATAACTGAGGCTGAGGGAGCTACGGGTACCGGGTGTCACTGGTGAAGCTCACGAAGATTAGGTCGTTGTTGCGTTGTCGCTTCGTGACAAGCTGGCGAGCTAGAGTGTTGACACCTGGAAAGGGCTCGGGAATGGTCTGTCAGCGTACGGTCTACCGTGATTATTCCGATGCCATCAAGCAAACTCCCGTGGCGCAAACCTGGGCGATCATTGCCATCACCCTGAAGGGCATTCATAGCTGGAGAAAAAGCTCAATTAATGGAGAAGGATTGGCCAGATATCTCCACGCAAAAAGCCCCTAGAAATGGCTTAACATAGTAGACAGGTGAGTGGGATAGAAAGACGCACTGGCAGATGCAAAGAGAAACAATAGATTTATCACGAAGTTAACCAAAATAAGGAAATAGCCGTTGCAGATTGTGGTGTTGTAGTAAATATTTTCACCGTTTCATCCACTTTTATGACTGACATTTTATTGATTTCTGTGGGATAAATTATAGCACAGAGCTAATAGGCACGGTCAATGCGCAACTGGAAGGTGCCTCACAGAGTCCGGTAAATATCAGAATCATAACCACGGACCTCCGCGGAGGTTGGGAAAAACCGTTTAGTGACCTTCAACCTCTGAGGGTGCAAAAACATTTCAGACGGTGCAGGCAAGGCAAAGACGTTCAGTTCTTTAAAGTTTCTCCTATATATCTATTCTGCAAACGGGCAGCAGCGGCTGAACCCAGGTGCGCTCGTCGGTTGCTATCAATAAATATCAAATACCACCAACGATCAACCCCTGGGCCCGATCGGTCTGAGCCATTTTATGCCTCATAGTTCAAACGCCGTCAGAACGCGGGACTTAAACGTGCTAATTCGATAATTAATAGTAATCATTTACGGAGGCCTTCGCGCGGAGTTGAGGGTTTGCATTGCACGCGAGTGTCGGTTGACGGTTGGCGATCATGTTTGGCTACATTTTTCATGCTCGCTTCGACGGCCGGAAAGATCAACATCAACGGTTGTTTGGACGAGATTTAACGCTTGGCGGGTGGTGATGAAGTGTTTCCGAGCGTGTCCGAGCGTACATGTGGAGCACTGTTAGATCATAACATGGAGCCTCCGTGAGCAGATGTTGATGTTGATGAATCGAACAGTTGTGTGCGGGTTTCGAGTGCAGTTGGATCTTCAGCAACAGTGATCGATCCAAGTGGTTCGCTAGTCATCGAAGTTGCACTAAGTTTGTTCAATTAAGATCACTATCGGATGCGATCTCTTTCACTGCGCCGGTTCATCATCCAATCACGGGACCAGCAAGCCACTACAAACATTAGCAGCTTAGAGCCCCACGTAGCTCCTGCCTTTTGTGCCTTGGCATGAAACATGCAGCACTATTCTAAGGCAACGAATTCGTGCATCAAGTATCGAGTGACGATTACTGCAATTATTACTGCGGTGCGGACGCGGACGCGACGTAGCAAATGGAAAGCCCTGCAGCAACAAGGCAGGCGCCTGGCCAGTGTGTGCTGAACCGTGCCGGACAGAACCTTGCCGATTCGCCGGACGATCGATCGTGTCAGCGGCGAGTCCTTCGATTTTATGAGATTTTGGGCTTGCGATAAATTGCAGGGGACGCTGCAAGAAGCTTGGTGGTACCCTTCGGTGATCGACGCTCCGAAGAACCGATTCGATCGGCCAGGGGTCAGCGAGACAATGTGCATGGGTTTGCAGAGTTCACGATCGGGGGGATCGGCTGAGCGCATTGTGTACAAATTGTTATGCTGCAGAGAGCCATCGAAGCAGGGTTAATCGTATGTAAGTGCATCGGGGTAATTGAGTGGTTGGGAGTAATTTTCATATTTTAATATCCACCAGGAACACTCTAGAACAGCGGAACGCGAATTGAGAATAAAATTATGTTACAATTGCTTGTAAAAGCTAAAGCGTAAGCTCATGCCGTACGAAACAATCACACACTAAAATGATGTTTAATGAATTAAATTAAACCACAAGAAGGACAACGTGTACATTAGTCCACCCGCAACGGTGAACATGCTGCACGTGACCGAGGAATTAGGCTGCCAGGTACTTTACATCGCATCCCTGCGACCCAAATCGGAGCCTCAGGTTTTGTACACCAATTTAAGAAACAAATTTCGGCTGACATTAAAACATCGTCCAATAGTGCAAAAGGGACACGGCGGCACAAATCGCAAAGCCCCCGAAAGCGCACGGTACGATTTTCCCTTTCGCTCGAATTCCCACCGAAATTGACTTTGACATTTGATCAGCGTTTCAGCAAGATGCAGAAGTACCACCATGGACATTTGGACGGGGGGAAACACAGACGCACAGGGGATAACAACTTTGTCAAGTCAAGTTCTGTTGCACGTGCTACGCACACGAACCTGTTCCTTTGCGGCCATGCGCTGGACGCTTCTGGTCGGGGGCAGCAGAACTGATAAATGGGCCCTGCGCCTGGCCGGGAACAGTGTGTGATCTCCCTTTTTTTTGGTCATTTCTGCTCTGCTTTAAATTAATCTTTTATCGAACCATGTTACCGCGGGCGGTCGGTCGGGAGAAAGAAAACGCATATGGGACCACCTTGCGCAGGAGGACGTCTCGTGAAGGTACGGACTTTCGCCTGCGCTGTGCGCGGTTTTGTTGGGATCTTGAAGCGCGATTAACCGAACTAGGGGGTAGGAGGCGAGCAATCCAATCTGGTGTACCAATGAAACCCGTGAAGCTACAACTTCCAAATTCACCAACTGTAGACCGTTATCAGGTGCAGCAAGACGGCAAGGGAGAGGTCCCCAGGCAAACAGTACACGATGGATGTTCTGGTTTGTGCGTTAAGAGTGTGCTTTTTTTTGCTGCGCGTGCACTTCAGTTCGTGGGCTGCTGGCACTGGACCACCCATCGGTGGATCCTGCGGTTGGAAGCTGGATCCTTTCGATCGATGCGCGATCTTGTACGCTTGCTCGGCGGCGATGGTGTTTAAATCAAACCGCACAAAGATGAATTGCGGTTACGGTTAAATCGTGTCCTGTCCTTATTTTGCTCGTGCCCCGGACACGGTTGCCATGCGTGTGCGATGCCGATGCCGGCGACAAGATTAAGGCGCAGGAATTACTTTCAGTTTTTTGGGGGCGCTCGTTTGGCTTATCGGGAGTTTCGGAAGAATAATTAAGCACTGCAGTAGAATGAGTGTAAGTCTTTTCGATCTTGGCGTTGAGCGTTGTCAAACGTTTAACAACTTCTTGACAATATATTTCGCCCGAAAGAAGTTCGCCACCAAGCTCAGAAGATCATTAATTCTTCGCCTTGTTCCAGCACCTGAACGGAGCTGGTTCTGTGGTCAGCTTCGCGTTTGCCTTTTCCCACCTTCGGCACATCGCTGACCAAAGCTGGAAGTCATGCGTTACGGATTCTTACACCAGCTTCGCTTTTTTTTCTTTCCCATTTAATGCCTTTACGCGGTCAGGAGAATGGGTTGTTGTGACAATACCAGCCACCACCGGGGGTGGGTTGTTTAACAGCACGATGTGGAAGAGCAGGACTTGGAGTTCGTGGGCTGGAGAATGGATGATTTTGAATATCCATACTTGTTTGATATATTTTTGCGGCCCGGGAGAAGGCTTTTGTTTTTCTTCCGTGCCCTACCGGTCGTGCCGTTTATTAAGGATGGCCTCCGACACTACTTAAGAGCTTACCAAGATTGTCCCGACTGGAGGCAGACAAAAAATGTTGGGATGATCCGGGAGTCGTTGCTGGTTTTGTGGTTGCCGCAATTGTGTTTGCGATGAAACTGAAAGGGAAGCTGCACGAAACGCACCAAAACACAGAAGAGGTACGCGCAGCCACCGTTACGCAACCGCGTAAGTCTCCGTGACATTTAGAGGCATCGTCGCCCGGGATTCGGTGGGTTGAGAAATGAAAGTGAAAGACAGACGACTAAAAGGGATGGCTTTAGAACAGCCATTCGCGCGTGCGCGCGTGTGTAGGTAATGATGTATTTGGGATAGTTTTATTTTCTCTCGGTTGCGGCACGGTTTTGGGTTATCGTTCCGCAAGGACCTTCGTGACGGTGCGTGATTTGTAGATTTTCGGCGAGAATTCTTGAGGTCATACAGTTGGTGAATCGGGAGTGGGCATTGGCATTTACGGCAAGGAGCAAATTAAGCGCTCGTTACACAATCGAACATTCTTTTGGGTGATTTTGAGTTGGCGATCGGCGGTGATGTAGAGAGGGTAGTTGTAGAGAGTCAACGAACAAGTGATCTATTTTTTCAGTTTTAAGTTAGCCGAATTTAATCGTGCATTGTCATCTGAAGTCACTCAACACAATAAACAAGCAATGTTGATTATCGATCTGTTAATTAAAGGTTACGGAACTGAATGAATGATATCTTTTCGCACCCATTCCCACAAATTACTCATACCCTCGGCAAGTGACGATAATTGCATTTAATCATCCGCACAATCCGCTTCAGCGGTGAACGATCGATTGTTGAACCCACCGTTTGCTGTCACGATTTATCATTGTTTGATCCGATCTACGCGATTCTATTTCCGCTTTTGTGGGGTAGTAACCTGGTCAGCCCATTAAAAAAGCGCACGCACATGTTTGCTGACATAAAAATTTCTTTTCCCTCCCAACCGATTGCTTCTGAACGTTCTGTGGATGGTTTTTCATCGAGCACAATGCGCTATGGCTCGTGTAACAGTCATCTCCACGCCACGCAGCGCTAAATGTTAATGAAAACCTTGCGCGAGTGCAGCAAACCGAAGCAGCAATGAATTATGTATCAGTGTGCGATCGATTATGCGGCCTTCTTGGCACTACCGCACGTTGACTCAACTCCGGTACCGGTTGCTTTTATTTGTTCTCAATCAATTGGCGCAAGAAAACGGCACCACGGGTCAATAGGGAGGAACACGGCGTGTAATCGTTTCCTTCATTCCTGTCGTTTTTATGAGCAACATGTGTGCGTTTTTTTCTTCTTCTCTACATCCCTTCTATCACTAAGCCCGACCGGCTCCCCAAGGAAGTTGCGGTTCGTTTGTCGTTGCCCAAGGATTTTCCGTCGATGTTGTAGCGCCCAGCTAGAAAGAGTGTGTGTTCCGCGAGTGCGTTAATAACTAGCTCCGAGGCCCCACTAGCTCGATCGACCTTTTGCCGTGCGCGGTCGCGTTTTAGTTTCAGCCCCAGTCGGCTGTGTTCAAGCGCGGGGTAAATGCGAGCGGTCTTGGAAAGGTCGCAAAAATTTCTCAAAAACGCTTGCTCACTCCATACCGAGGACCGCCCCGTACCGATGGAAGATTACACGGCGGCCACGCGGAGACATTAGCAAAGCGCATCTTGCGCCGGAATCGATCGGTACGAACACCATCGGCTAATCAACTGGGCTGACGGCATGTGAGGGCCTCTGCCGTTTGCTGCCGTTGGTTTAGTGTCGTGGCCATCTACGGTGCACGCACGGTACACACAGGCCAACCAACGCCACCAACGCGTCTTGCTGGCAGCCGTCCACGTATGAGCGGGATGCGGGAAATAATTATAATCTGACAAATTTATTTCATTTACTCTAATAAACCTTCACACAAATGACATAAGTGATCGGTGTCGGTTCATTGAAATAGATATTTTCATTTGATTACTGTTGGTGTCGGC
Organism: Anopheles coluzzii; assembly: GCF_943734685.1. Classification (NCBI taxonomy): domain Eukaryota; kingdom Metazoa; phylum Arthropoda; class Insecta; order Diptera; family Culicidae; genus Anopheles; species Anopheles coluzzii. The sequence goes on from NC_064671.1 coordinate 9,214,818, forward strand.
CATTTTGCCGTATTGTTATTGCACCATCGCGCGAGAGGATTATGAGTTAGGCGGAAGGTTTTGAAGCGTCAAGCGGCGGCGCAGGTGCTCAAGGGAAGATGATGATGCGATCATTGCAAGAAGTACTTATGGCTTATACATTTAGTTGAATAACGTTTCGAGTCAGTCAAAAAGCGTATGGTTTATTGAATTGAAAGTGCTACAAAAAGAAACTCATATGAAGAATTTCAAGACATGAATAGAATGTACTCTTCTAATGCTTTAATTGATCGTCTTACACCTTCCTTGTGTCCAGTGTGCAATATGCATCTATTCATGGTGGGTGCATCGGAGTTTGCGCCACACTCTACCACCCCCTATTTCTCTCTCTCTCTTCATTCCAATAAAGTCGGTGGCGTGAGAAAAAATCTCAACCACACTGGCAGTACAGCGCACCGCAGTGCACGAGCAGGCCTAGAACCTTGAGTCCAAAAACGCCGCACACCTTCCCGCCGCACAGTAGGTCGTGTGTCGTTGGTCGGATTTTGTGCAGAAAAACTCCTACTGCGCCTCGCTCCCTTGGCACCGGTCGAGTTCGCCTCGGGCAAATGTGACCACTCGATCGTCATACTGCGACCGTGTGCGGTGCAAATTGCATTCGTCTAGATTTTGCCCCGTCCCCGCTTGCCCCAACTAGCGGCGTGAGGGCCTGAATGCCGTCTCGTACCGGGCAGCCGGTCGGTTCTAATGTGGCTCGAATTAATCGATAATGGATATGCCCCATAATTAATGGCCATCCGAGCGTGCCCGGCAGGAGGATGAGGTTCGCGCGTCTGTTGCGCCTTGTGACAAGTCGCTGAAGCTGCCCGCCTCCTCGCCAGCTCTACTCCAGGATGCACCGACGGGTTTGCAAGGGATCAATATGGCTCGGCTGATGATGATACCCGGATCAATATGCAAATAGATGAAATGAATGGTGGTGCGCTGGAAGATTTGTGCGCTAAAAATAGGACACGCGAAGCGAGCCGATTGACTGTGGAAGGGAGAGAGAGAGAGGGCGGGGAATATCTTCTATCCTCTAGCAAAAACAAATCTAGCACAAAACGATCTTGCACTGCAAGAATAAACTATTCGCATTAGCGTCGCCGGCAAATACCACGCGGCTGGTAGGTGGAATGATTGATTATGCGGATGGCAACATGCATTCATTTTCGTCAGCTAATGTTTGTAGACATTTGCGAATGGTTTTGCAATATGTTGATCCGAAGGATCAATTCACTCTGCCGTGCCAGGATGATCATTTGTAGATCGTCCACTTGATAGCGTTCTTTTTAAAATGCTCAAACACATTTGACTTAAAACTTGCATTAAAAGCTACAGAAAACATTACGACACCAATTATACACTTTCTCCAGGCGAAAGCGAATTACAACGGAACGCATCTTCATCTTCACACCTCGGTAGCCCGTGGGCGACGGCAGGTTAATTGTAGGACATACCTTTTCCCCTCCCCACTCCACTAAACAGGAAGCTAATTCCGATTCCGTGCCGAAGTTCAACGGGTTACGTGGCGTCAATTATTAAACAATTAAACCCGGCGGGCCTGGCGAGGTGCTCGCAGCCAATATTGCACAATTAATTTCCTGTCAAGCCAGTGTGCTCGGGATAAATGCATGATTTATGATGCAGTGAAAAGGGAGGGTGCATGAAAAGAGAAGAAAAAACAACAACGCAAACACACACACACAGGGCCATCAATTGCATTCCTCGCCGAGGTGTGTAATTGGCTGCGAGCGATCCCTTCGCCCCATCATGATGAGCTGAGCTGCAAAAGGGACGGAACTTTGCTGCACGGGCGACGTCATATTTCGCAAGCAGATTTTAAATGCGCAAATGTGCGTCTCGCGGGTGTTTGCCGCGGTACCGGGCAGGAAACCCGCAAACACGCAAGATGATACGTCCTTCGTCCACAGGCAGGGAAGCGATACTGAGTGTACTAATCGTGTACACGCGCGCCAACCCTGGCCCAAGATCCTAAGTTATAGGCAGTCATTTATATTATGACATAATTCCAAATGCGATTCGAATCCGAAAGCGATAGAAGCGAATCGCATAGACACAGATGGTGCTCGACGTGTAGGCAAATTAGCTAAAAGGGCCCTTTTTTTAAAATCGTTTGCTACTGGATACTTTTTTTCTTTCGATGTACAACGCGGGTGACGTGACGTGTGTCGCCTAATGGTGCTGCTCGATCGATGCCTGGATGCATCATCCTTCGCCAACGCTCGCTCAACGGTAGAGCCATTGAGCGCAGAGAATGTAGATTTGATCGATAGACTGATCTCGGTGCTATTATTCTGAGATAAATTTCAATCTAGGTTGAAAGGTGACGATCTTAGGTTTTGTTGCACGCCAAGGGCAGTTCGGTATTGCGCTGCTACCGTTCTTGGCTGAGACGGTGGAAAGACGATGGAGGAGAGTGGCTAGATCCAGTAGTAGAAGAAAGATAGTAATTGTATTCAAATCAGAGTCGCGTTTGGACGACGCGATCGCTTCTTAGTCATAAAGTACACGAGACTTTGCACCACTTCGATTTCAATGCAGCAGAAATTCGTCCAAGAATAGCTTTAAGTAATTGCTCCGTTCATATGCAGTTTAGGCGAACAACGTCACATCAATAAGCGTACATGTTTGCACATTGAACCTCCACAGACCAGTCAAAACCGTCTAACCTACGATCCCAGAAATGAGCCGTCGCAAGGGTTGCCAGTTTGTTTTTAACGAACATCAAAATATGTCTGCCACAAAATAAAGAACGCGATCTCACCTCACCAGAATGCACGCTTGGGCGCCCCTCTATTATTACGCGAAACTACACCGCAATAGCAATGCAGCTTAGAAGCTTGTGTTTCCAATGATTCAGCTCTATCCTCCGCAAACGCTCTCCTGAGTCGTGGCTCTGTTTTCGGCGGTGCTGCACGTTATTGGAGTGTAGTGGGCTTGTTCGAGTTTCGTGCATTATTACCGCGATCGAGGCTGCAGGATCGCGGTACGGGCTGATCGATTGAAGGCAAAAAGGCTTCCGAGACAACGATTGACTCGTAACCTCCGCTCGTTTCGGCCGAGACGGTGGTGGGATGCTGAAGGAAGGAAAAACGTGTCACATTCTCGGTGACTGACACTCTTGGCTGGGGCATGGAAGGAAATGGTGGGATGTGGGATGGAAGGAAATGGTCTTGCCGTAGACCTAGCTGAACTCTTGTGGTGAGCGTTCCATGTTGGAGGGAGCGGTATGGTGGGTGGAGAAGGCAGGAATGTCGGTAGACAAGTTACAGCCATTAGAATTAAGCGTTGACAACGTTTCGTTTGGCACCGTTAATTTAATGCTTGGAGTTAAACTGTTGCAGCATCGGTCAGCACGAACAATGTAGTGGAGATGACGGCAGGAGTTAAAACATTAAGGTTATTGGTTATAAAATATAACTATTAATACTTTTGCTATTAATGATAAAGGTGGAATAATACTTTAAAATAGGTCTTGTTAAAGATTTATACAAAAATACGCCAAAGCACGCAGAATTTTAAATAAAAATTTGACATAACTAAACATTCATTCAAATGAAAGGGAAATTTGCACTCGCTGACACACATTTCAATGCCAGCAAACGGTTGAATTGGTTTTTAATTATGTTCCCAAACTCCCAAGCAAACCTCCAGCAAAGACCTCCGTCTTGAGCTCCTTTAGGGCAGTATTGCTTCACACGATCGTAACCGTGACGCACACACGTGACGTCCATTCCTGGAATGACCTTTTGATTTCACTCTGCTTCTTTCAACCTTCCCATGCGCATCCCGCTTTCAATGGCGCATCATCGGCACATCATCATCTTCATCAGCCCTTTCTTCCAGCGCCACAACGCGTGTTTGACGGTTTGCGTGTGCTGAGCCCATGCGCCCAGACTGATCCAGTGGAAAGCAATGCAGATATTATTATTATGATTCTGCGCCTGCGCGAAGAGAACGATTAAAATCTAATGTGATTTTGATTGAACCGCGGTTAGCCGACGTCGTCGGAAATGGGCATTTTTGGACGTGCACTCGGGTACGTTTCACTGCGTTTCATCAGCGATAAGCAGGGCGAGATTATCGCCGGTCAGATTCGGTGCAAAGCGCTCTAGCTCTTAGTGGGCCGCGAGCATGTGGGTCGCAGAAATAGATCTAGATGCAAGCGGAAGGAAAAAAGATGGTTCAGGCGGTTGTAGTGGCGTACCGAGTGCAGCGGAACCAGACTTTCTAAATTTGGTTTTAATCGAGCCGTTTATCCGTTTGATGTTTTTATAACGAACGGATTTAGATCTAAAGCCGAGCAGAGGATTTGTTTGAGGCATAATATGAGAATGATTGATATTTCATGGTTATTATGCACGCTTTAGGTCTCTCTGTTAGGTTATATTTTATTGGTTCTGCTTTGCTGAATTTTTGCTAAAGAACAGAAGGTGTTAATTATAGAGTTTTGCTCCTTCAAGGAAGTAAACTGATCCTGCAAAATAGTTCCATAAGTAACACCTCTAGCTATAGGAAGGTCTGCAAAAGTTTCAGTCCAGTTTTACGATAACGCGAGCAGCCACTGTCCTGCAGGACATTGGTGGCCTTTTGCCGTTGACGCCCTGAGGACCCTGTGCAGAGAGCAGTAAATTCCACCACAACACACCCTCTCGAAGCGTGGCTTCCGTTCGATATCGATTACGATCGCGAGATTGTACAAATTTAATCACCGCCCAGCCTGTTTTTCCGGTACGCTAGCACACATCGCCCTACACTACTTTTGGCACCCTTCACCATAGCATTACCGCGCTATGAACTCCGAAACGGTCGTTTGTTGGACTGCTAACAAGCGTTTGATAAATTGCCGCCAACTCGTGCGCTCGTTCATCATACTGCGGGTGAATTAATCAGACATTAAAATTAATTAGCGGATTAGCTCGTGGGTGGGTACGGGGTAGGTTCTTGGGGAGTAGCAGCAGCAGCAGTTCGTCCATGGAGGATGTGTGACGAGCGTTCTTTTTCGGTAAACCCTCTTGGCCGGCGCACACTCGAGCGTTTCACGCTTCACGCTTCCAGGCGTGCGCGAACGTATAGTGCACGCCCACGCGCGTGGGTTTAGATTTTAATTCGTTTTCTCGCTCCGTCTCCAGTCGTTTTTACCTGCGGCATAGAATTTGGTACAGCGTACGATAGGAGTGGAACGAGTGAGGGAAAATGAAGTGTTTGGGAGATGTTAATGGAAATTGAAATTGTCATTACCCTGTATATCAATAAAACATTTTAGTAATCTGATCTTCTTGAAGTAGATCGAGTTGAACGACAGTATTTATAGTGTCCACTACTAAACAAAATATCTTTGCTATTCTTTATCAATTTTTTATATACAACTCAATAATATGAATTATTAGTAAAAATTACATGCCAAATTTATATCCCTAATTCATAGTTCCCTGTCGATACCACCCACGCAGTGGAATGAAATTTCTAAGCAGTCACGGGTTTTTTCACCCACACTTTCGTCAGCAGCCGAGCGACCACTTTGCTTCAAATTGATACGCTTTGGAGGGCTGTTGAAAGGACGCGGAGCACGAAAAGAGCTTTGTCTATCAATCATAACAACCGATTAGTGATGTTGTTTTGTTTCTCACCATCTTATGTTTCGTCATGCTTGGTCAATGTTTCAGACCGTGCTTTTGCCCCTTTTGTGGGTTCCTGTCAATGCCTTCTGCCATTTCTTTCTTTCTTCGGTAGAAGTGTACAGAAATTAGACAAAATATAAACACCCTCAACGCCATCGGCAGCATAAAACAGGAACCTCGAAACGCCGATAAAAATAATGTTTCTTCCTGGCCCGTAAGCACATTGCGAATGCGAGAGACAACGCGCGCGCGACTAGAGCATTAATGATGCGCCAACGACACAGCTTAAGCTTAAGTCGGGCTGGGTGGCCAATGGCAGGAAGGGACAGGGTGTACAAAAAACGGGGGAAACCAATTCCACCCGCTCGCTCGCACGCGCAAAAGATTGATTGATGAAGCCCGGGGCAAAGCCGAGAGGTCGCGCGTTTGCACCTTCCTTTGACGTTGACGCGCCTTTTGTGTGCCTCACACCAGTGTGCGCGCGTAGACTCAACGGGGTGGTGCACGATGGCGATTAGGAGCGCTATCGCGGGTTTCGCCTAATGTTCGACATGGGGTTTTGAGATTTGTGGAATGTGTGGGGATCCCATTGGAACCCGGATCAAGCGTCGGCGCGCTGTGTTCGGACGGGATGGGCGCTACCGCACTTTAGCAATCGCCCCAGTTCCGTGACGATCGTTAGGATGCGTGTTGTACCCTGTGGAAGGTGTACGATAGTGGGAGGAGCTCGTAAGTAATGTGATATGTGTTTCCGTTCATTTCGGTTCGTTTTGCCGTTGGGGAGGGCTGGTCCCAAGACAGGGCTTTATTTTCAAACCCAAATACTCCCTGGGGGGTAGCGTGCGGTACAGTGGTTTTGCTGTAGGCCCTAGTAATTAGAAGGTGTTGTAATGGCGTGTTAAAAGGGTCACTTTCTCTGATTCGAAGGGCTTGTGTGGTCGTACCGAACTATTTTCATTCGATTTAGTAGCATACGTTTTTGATAACAAATGCCTTTTAAATGTCTTATGATTTAAAAGCAGATATTTGAAATTTTATACTTAAATTTTTATGTTACAATAAAAGTAGCTTCCTATGTTATACAATGTCTACAATGTCTTCTTTCGATATAAATTGAAACTCCAATTTGTACCTGTTTAACTATATCCCATTGATATTAAAGCAATAGACGTCAACTTCAGTACATTGATTGATCTATTGATCGCCGTCATTTGGAGCTTTGTGCTAACAAGATACAATTCCCGAACGGCATATCTTGCTTCACTCGTATCGATAGTGCCTGTCATGCAGTACATTTACTCGTCCAAAATATCTTTCCCATTCGTTCGAAAGCTCTATCTTGATTTGCATGTGATCATAAGGTTTTGATCTCCAACTCAAACTGGAGTGCTTTACATATCACAGACTGTGACAGTTGGGCCTTGTCAATTAGGGTATACGTTGCTCAGGCTCTAGACCTCGACTTCCATATGATTATGAATTACAGTCATTTCATAAATGCGATACGCGTGGAGACCGTAACCGTAGAGCTCGTTTTCCTTTCCTTTCTCTCCTCCATAACTTTAAAGCGAGAGAAATGATCTCCTTTGGACCCTTTCAATGAGCATTCAAAAGCAACTCCAAAACCGATCTCCCTCCCCAAAATGGAGAGCTTTCTACCTGGGTGGTCTCCTGTCATAGCTCAGTCACCGTGCAGAGTTGAAGAAATGGACAAAACGCAGGCGAAAAAATAAAGCCCCTTACTGCTCCATTAAATTCTTGCCCCATAACTACACATTTGTTCCAGGCGCCTCTGTTGGTGCGGAAAATTTACTTCCCTTTTTTGGATCACCCGCGTGCGTACCGCGAGGGGTGCCGTGTGACGTGCACGCTCACTTTATCCTTGCTGCCGGCGAGCCTTGTCCGAAGCTACCTCGCTCGCTTATAATTGAATTGTAACATAATCATAATCATTAGCAGCCATTTAATGGAGCAGTTGAGCAAAAGCAAAACAAACCAAAACACCATGATTTGGCCCTGTGTGCCCTTGCACAACATGTGTGCAGGAACTGCCGTGATATAAAGCCTTCCAAAAATTACCTTCCTAATAATGTGAGCCCATCAAGATTTACGATAATGGTCACTAAACGTGTATCTTTCACCTCTAACACACTGGTACGGGTCGGCTTCGGTTGCGATCATGCCGAGCTGCAGCATCCGAATGGGTGTACGATCTGTCGAGATAGTGCGAGAAAGAGTTTTTCTGCGAAAAGGGAATGGAACAGAAACGGAAAGATGGGGAAGCTATAGTAAGAGTGACGCTCGACTCGATGCTCAGTGGCAGACTGAGCGGGCCAACTACAGCTGGTACAAGGGGCAAGCGACATGTGTCGAACAAGTGTTGGACTACCGGGCGACCTTCGTCCCCGGGGTGCTGGAGAGCTGTGGCTGCGTAAGTTCTGCCAACGGATCGTTTCAATCAAACACTCAATTTTAGCGATTGGCGCTTTAAGACGGTCGACTAATCGGTAGTTACTACGAGAGGGAAGCTGTATATAATCATCGATAATTCGGAACGGCTGCTCCGGAAACGAGTAAACAGTTTAAGAAGTTTAAGTGTTTCCTTTGGTAGGACCACCTACTTCGTTGCTGGGCCTACTTTCGCCTCAAACAGAGCGGACGTGGAGAAAGAGAACGATAAGACGGTTTTAAATGCTTGCGGAGGACATTAGCGTTGGACGAAGGGAGCACGCTTGCGGAGTGTTTTTAAACGAGTTAATAATTCGATCAGTATGATATCATTGTGTTGTATTATTGGGTGTGCGTGGAGTCCTTCTTTTTCGGTAACCTTGCTAGTCGGGCGGGTTAAAGTCGTAAGAATGTCGAGGGAGCTGCCACACAGTGGCTTATTGGGATTAAAGATTTTGGAAGTGTCGTAAAGTTGTATGCTTATGAGGTAAAAATGAGAGCATTAAATTAATAAAAAAGATTCATTTTTCATTGCACAACTTACCTGTATAGGCTTTTACATCTTTTTTTATTCAGAAAGAACGGCTTCGGCCGTATTGCTTAGGCTTTTACATCTTGTATTGTAAGAATTTGATCTTTTACACATTAAATGTTTGATTTGATCTCCAATAGTACCTTAGAGTAGATAACCTATTTAGGTTAATCGCATCTTAAAACATTTATAAGGTTTACCTCTATTAAAGATAAATGCAAGATCCAATCGTGATATTTCAATGATTCTCATTGATCTTCATCATGATCGTAATTCTGGCCCAGGTTGCTGATATTTACCCAAGATAACGTTTGTTTTATAAACATAATGCTGATTCCACAGTTTATGATTCTTGCGCGGTAATACGGTAGCAGTACGAGCGATGGTTAATGGCGATGAGTTACGAAGAGCTGACTGTGCGCACTGGTGCCACATTAAATTGCAACACAAGCTAGACAAGCTGCAGTGCAGAATCCACCAAGACACATAATAAATTCGTGGCACCTACACACTGTACGTAGTGGTTAGATGTCGGAGCCGGTCGTATAAATACAGTCGTCACGAGCATCATCCCGAACCCAGCGTCTGCCAAGATCGGTGCGAATTTATGGTACATTACTCCAGAAAAAAGGCATAGTAATTATTTATTTATTTCGGTTGTTAATTCTCTACAGCGAAGACAGCACCGAGACAACCGGTATCGAAGCGTCCAGCTACGAGGAGGATTGGCTAAAGTATTGCACCAGAGCTTTATTAACATCGACTGCAAGCAAACGTATCTCCGTAGCACTGGGTTTGTTGGGTAGTTTGTTTGATTAAATTCCTCACCTTAAGCCCCCCATGCACGATACGATCAGGTGGTCAGGGAATGGGCGAAAAAGGAAAGATGCGCCGATATGCCGGTTCACCAGCAGCAGCAGCGCCGGTGACCAGTGAAACGGGTTCTGGCTGCCTCTAACCTGTCCTCACAGACACACAGGTTGGACTGCGCAATACTGTTTGGTGCGAAACCGGGTACACACAGATTTGTTGAAGCGCTTTCCTGTACTAAGCTTTGCTGAAACGAGACTGTTTTATGCGATGCCGTTGTTGTGCTGGTTCGTGTGCACTGGTGGTCTGCATCAGTTTGTTTGTTCTTCTTTCTCATAAGCTGTGCGTGTGCGTGGGGTGTCACTTTACAGTCTGCTTGGATTATGTTACAAAAAGCTGTCCACTTTGTCAGGTTTGTTGCTTCACGCGTCTTTGCCGGATTCGGTATACAAAGAGCTCTTCGTTTGCGGTTTCGTTAATGAAGACATTGCAGACATGTTGTGACTTGATGTAATTGGGTCGTTTTTTCTTACTGTTTGTTCTCAATCGCATCCTCAGAATACTTAAACATTGGAAGTATTGAGTATTGCAGTTTTATTATTAAGGACAATCTTGCTATTAAATGTAACGAACAAAAACACCATTTTATGGAGCAATTCAATATGGCACCGTTATTGTAGAAACCATTAAATGTGCTCTATTTTCACACCTTTTTGAACACCCTACATTCCCCCCTCCCCTTAGTGGGTAATCTCGGCAACAAAGACAACTGCCTTAAAACCACAAATTTATGGAACCAATCAAATCATCAATCAGGTGCAATAAATTTTTAATTCGAAACTGCAGCCTGAAATACAAAAAAAAAAAACAGCTAAGAAAAAACATCCAGCCCCAGGCGCACTCGACACTACGAACCTTGGCGCGCATACATTCACTTCATATTCCTGTCCGGCAGCATAATCCGTGCCCTTATCGCACCCCTTTACAGGGGAGGGGTGGGGTCTACCTTCACCGAAGGCTACCGAGGAGTGGCTTTAATCGGCTGTTGTTATCATGTTGTATGTATTCGGACCAATTTCTGGCGAGCTGCGATTTACACTTGTTGTTCCATGCGCCCTCCCCACCTGATGGCTTATGCTACGGAAGATCACCAAATACGGTCAATTGGGGTCGGGGACGGAAGCAGGCTTTTGGCACATTTGTTTTTGCACTGCAATGGATTAACGAGCTTTATCTCGCTTTGCGATGTCTTCACGGGTGTGCTAAAAGGTTGCTACTGTGATAGTGGTTGATTAATTGCTGCCGTCGGTCGTAATCTTCCGGAGCCAGTTGTTTTACCACACTCGGTGCATCCCAATCCAAACGCGTTGTGTCTTCCATCTGTCGCGACGTCACGAATCGATGATATGTCCTTCGCGACCTGACTCAAAACATAAGGATATCGTTTTGTATGCAAGCGCTGTTTGTTGGCAAACAACTACAAAACACCATTCCCCCAGAGAGCACGCTTAACCTTGCGATAAGGTTGACTTAACGCCGATCGGATCTGAAGATAAGCTGAAAAACCGGCCGCGATTAAGGTGCAGATCCTCAGACGTTTTGCACCCAACCGCTCAGATTGACAAATGATGGATCTGATCCAGTTAACGAACTGTGGGGGAATGTTTTATTTCCTGCGCTCCAATTACCATAGAAAACGCACCAAAAGCGATCGCTTTTCCACCACCGTCACCGTCGCCCAATGTATGCTCGCTCGCCTCCCGGGTTTTTCGGAGCAGTTTTCGGAGCTGTTGAATAATCATTAAGTTGTCTCGCTGCTATAATGACACGATTATTTATGATGGGCTTCGGAACGGGACGGAACAAATTCGGCTGGCTGGGTTGGGACGATGCGTTGAAGTTTGAATTTAAAGATGGTGAAACGTTCCTTTAAAGTGAACGCAAAATATTGCATAGATACGACGATTGTGTGTGTGATGATTTTGTCATAAATAAGTGTGATGGGAACTTTTTGGGAGGAACATATTTATACGCAGGCTAAAGCGTTGTGGTTTACAAACTGATTAAACGGATTTTATAGACTCTCTTTATGGACCATGAGATTCATTGTTACCGTGGTATCATTTACTCCTAATAAAGCTCGTAAATGTGACATCCTTTTCGGTGGATTCGGTTTGCATAAATATTCATGCACCTAATGAACTTCACCCAACAGCGTTTGGCCCCGTTGACCGTTCCTATAGGTCATGCTGATTTGAAATTGGCGTTTTCACACACGCATGCCGCTAAGAACAGTTTTATAGATGAGTTTCATTCATAATGAGATCATAACATCATCAAAAAGCTATTTTAAATACTCGCGTGTTCCGATCGGTGTGGTCAGCGCGAACGAAGCCAGCGTTCGCCCATAATTAAGACGTTTGCAGAAACAAAAGCCGTGAAAATGGTTCGATTGTATGGCTCAACGAGCCGTGTTTTCAGCGACCGAAACGATTCCTTTCGCTGCGCAAATAATGGGAAAAATGAGAACCGGATAGTGGGCATCAATCTTTACATCATTATCCCAGAGCCGGGCCAGACCGTGAGGTTCAGTTAGTTTGTGTTGCAAAATGTTAAATCATGCAAAATGCTCGTGATTTTCGACTTGCCGGCATGGGTGAATTTTTATTTATTATTCTAGTCTCACCGATCGCTGCAACCGCTTGTTGGGAGTTGGAAGGGAATGTTACGAATGAGAGTGTCACGGGTACAAAAAAAAACCACAAGCACCCGCAAATGGCAACAGGATCTTCAAGGACATGGCCGGGAACCAAACGACCGCTGGCCGTTTTGCTGTCGAGCTGTCGATGGTGTCTGTGATCGCGCGCACTTCTAGATGCTGGAGATGAGGATGAGGGCCTCAGCAAATGGAGAGTCGACAGCGGACAAGTATAAGCTAATGAGATGACTTCTAGCCGAAACGGGGGAGTGGAAACAGGAGGACAGTTTCATTCTCCCTTTCGGTTCTAGAATTTACCTTGTGTTTACAATCCCGCACCGTGCTAGAACCGTGTTCGCTGTCTCACATGACGATGATGGTTTTGACGGTGGCTTCCATCTGGGCTTTCGGCGTGCCCAGAGTTACGCTCCGGGTAGCTAAGTTGATCCATTTTTCATCCGCCAGAGACCTGTTTTGAAGTTCTCGCGCGCGGAGCCTGCGGTGCCCGGGCCTGATTACTGTCTTTGTTCCGCCGTCGTCCGGTGTGTTATTGATGGCGCTTGCTTTCCTAGAAGGATTGAACGAAGGCCAGCTGGAGAGTTTGCAAAATGGGTCCAAAATATGCAAACAACCGAACACGTCACTGTTGCGAATTTAAAACATATTTTAGTTAGCTGACGTTCTACCGATAGCGTCTGTTGTTTATAATTTGTAAGTTAAATAGTTCCTTGAAATCGTTCTCTATTTAGAGCTTTATTTGAAACTAAATTATGGATGGATCATATTCAACTAAAGTAAAACACACCAGCATCCGCCTCTGGGTGGATTTAAACGCAATTTAAACACTCCGTTATCCTACCGTTTCCTCGACCACCTTTTACGGTAATCTCAATTGCCTTTCCCGCCTACTCACACCGGTATGGCATTCAATGTTCGGGTGCTTGTTCAAGATTAAGCGACACATTTTTGTTGCTTCTCTTCCCTCCCTCGTGTCCTACTTGCTTCGATGTGCATCGATCGGTCTCGAGCTTTAATCGGGTTCCGCTGCAACCATATTCGATTTCGATTTCAATGAAGCAATCATGTCGGCAAATGAATTCACCCCGCCGTCCATTTGGCTCGCACTTTGGACAGTTTATGACAGTGCATACAGTGGAGCCGGGCACGGGGATCGCGGTGATTGGATGGTAAGATATACTGCCCATACGCACCTGTCCGGTTAATGCGGCTGTTGATTGGGCCTAAACAAAGGCAGTTAAAATTGTGATCTGCAGAACAACTTTGAGAAGTTGCATACGCTTTGCAAAACGCATAAAATGCAACAAATTCAGTTGGAATGTCGCAGAATGAGAACATTTTCAAACCCAATCGAGCCAATATATTCACATCTTTAATACATAGAAACCTCCATCTATCGCGATGGTTTACAGCACGCACGCTCCATCCGGCGAAAGCTCTGCGAGAGCATGAATGAAAGCTCAGCAATCCTGGTGTTGCTTTAAGGTGTGTTGTGCCTGCTTACGCTTACAAACACATACCCATAACTTATGTATTGAAAAGTGCGTTTCCACCGGTGGGAGGAAAAACCACCGCCGGCACACCGTGGCGAGCGATGCTGTGTAGGTTGCGTGAAACGGAACCACACCGTTGAGCGTATGCTGTTATCCTTCTCGTACAACTATGACGTCATATGATGAAATGGAGCAATAAACTCAATCTAAATGATGAGCTCTAACAGGCGGAAACCACTGGCTCGGGGCCGGGGAAAGCTGCGGCTGGAAACGTTTACGGTAGCCCATCACATCAATTCCATTAACCGCAGTCACATTCCACGGGACCATTACCCCACGGGTGTGTGTGTGTATGTGTGTGTGGGTGGGTGGGATAGTACCACGTGTTGTTTGGGGGACCAAGGGTAAGCTGGGAAACGGTGCGGGCAGTAGAAACAACGCTTACATTTAATGCTAATGTCAGAATGTGGCACATGCAGGGTAGGTTTGTTCTTGTGTGGTTTTTTTTCTCTCTCTCTCTCTCCGCGAGTTCGGCCTGCCCGCCCGCGACGCTAATGCAGCCCGAGTGATTAAAGCTTCGATTGCGGTGCGATACCTTTGATATTTGCTCTGTTTTATTAAATAATATGCCATCGGCAGCATGTAAAGTACGGCGAAGTCATCATCAAACATAACGCTCACATTTCGGACCGAAAGGCCAAATCGGCCTGTCAGGAGGAGGTGCATTTTTCCGCACACCATGTAATGACGTCGCCTAACGAGAGAAGTTGTAACTGTTTAATTGTTGAGTTTTTGGGAAGAGCAGGTGAATTTCGAAAATTTCTGGCGCGTGAGTGTGTGTATTTTGCCCCAATTTAGCTTAAAGGTTAAAGAGCACGCAATGGATAAGGAGTTATTAGAAGATTCAATTGGTATTTAACTCATTTTCTCTTTCAAAATACTCAAGATTACATGTAAGATTTTGTATTCCGTGTGTTATTTTTTAATCTGCATTTTAGTATGTAGACACTTCATAATAAAATTTAAGTTTTATTTCGTTATCTACCGTGTTGCTTCGAATTATGGACACTGAATGTATTTTTCATCAAACAAATTTCTAACTAATTCAAATTTTTGACGGCCATACCTGTGCATAATTCAGTTTGCTAAATCTGAGGAAAAAAGAATTTTCTAACAATTTGACTCGGAATTTTGCAAAAACTCACTAAATTGCAACGATAATGCGTGCTTGTGTGAAGTTCACAGCACTGTTGTTGTTGGTGTCTACCTCTAGAATGAATTCCGATGCACTTCAATGCATCTGGACTAGAATAATTGAAATTATCGATTAATTTACATCGGATTCGGATAGAAGGTAAGCAAAACTGCAACACCAGGGCGTACTAGCGGTCAAACATATTTTGAATTGATTCTAGTACACCATGATAACCTAGTAAAATTAAAAAGTGGCATATCCAGGGACAGGATACAAAGAAATTCTGTAAAAACATGATGAATATCCGGAGCTACACTAAAGCAACATCTAGCTTTACTCATCGCATGAAAAATTTTACAAATTCATCCAGCTAACTGTTAAAAGTGATCAAAGATAATTTATAAGCACAATACCAATCCAAATTAAACTAAATCTCTTTAAGCCCTCTTAAAACGATTTTGCATCAAACACTTACCTTAAACGGTTTGCTTACCACCACTTGATTAGTGAAGGTCCCCCCCTCTTAGTAGAAATTATTGATTTTCCCTAAAGCCACAATCGACCGGCATATCATGCCATGCAGCTGCTCTTAGAAACTCAAACCCAATATCCCAAGGCGAAGGTCGTCGGTGAAACGTTTCGGGCCAGAAGGTTGGACCGGGTGCCGTCGTGGAGACGGTTCTCTACACGAAAATACTACCACATGACGTCACACTGGTCAGAGATGGCACGATAGGCGCACTGCTAGCTGTCACATGCTTCACTCTCGCACGATAGCAGTGGCGCGCAAAGAAAAGAAAAGAACGGGGAAATTCTGTCGCCTTCCGTTCGTTATCGAGAGCGTGTTTGCTGTTGGTGGTGTTAGTGGTACAGACGGCCAGGCAGCTCCATCGGCCAACAAGCGGCTACCTACACTAGCGCTGCAACCACTTGTACGGGCTCCGGGTCCGGGGCGTCATGGGCCGCATGTTAGATCATGCTCCTCCAACGCACGTGCCTGTCGAGCTGGAAAACTCCCTCGAGGGACATGCCGTGTACACACGAACACCAGCCCGTTACCGTGCCATCGGATTCGATTATCAATGACGTCAGCACGGAAAAGAGACGGAAAGACTGTATGTCAAGCAACTGGCTGTCTCTTTCCCTGCAAATTGTACGCAGAACCGAGCGATGCTGTCCTTTCCTTGTGCACAGAAAATAGCAAACGGTTAGCGAATAACGGGATGCAAAAAACAGCCCAACTTTTCGTAATGATTTGTTTTTCACAAAAGTAGCGCTTCTCGTGCTGGGTTGCATTGTTTCCGTTTTGCTTGTTTTTTTTCAACTTCTTTCCCCCAGTTTTCCCACCGTTTCCCATTGTGTTGTTTTTAATTATAACACTTTTAACGGAGCAGCGCTTGTTATTGCACCCGTTGAGCGAAACTTTTTGCTCTGCTAATGATGGCCGCTCGCTACACGTGGTTCTTCTTCGAGCAGATGGGAATCACGCGAAAGCCCCACCACGTGGGGCAGCACCGTTTGCAGTGGTGATTGGAGTTTGAGGAAAAGTTTGCCACACCGAAGCCGGGTGAGGATGATGGCGTGATTTGTGATTACGGTTTGCCGCTGGTCGGTGCGATGACGCTCAGGTTACGTGGTTTTGCATTGCGTGAAGCAGGAGGGAGTCCTTTGGGATAAGCTGAGAAATATTTGAAAATTTTAGCAATGTTTTATATAGCCAAGAATGTTTGAGTAAAATGTGAAAATGTTTAACATGTTCTGATATCTATCTGACACTACATTATCAACATAATTAAAAAGCCATTAAGAACGCATGAGTCAGAACTTCATAGGCCCACCAGGCTTATTGATAGTCTTAACACCTTGTCGAACGGCTAGAATGTGGCACCTGGAGCGTTTAGGGACGTCAGGATGCTACATAAGTTACTTACCTAATCGTTGGATAACGCGCTGTTTATGACGAACTTCCATCGACGGTGTCGGTCGGAGGATTTGTATAAGGCGAGTCATTGTATACTGAAGCTTTCGTAGTGAGTTTCTTAAATATTAGCTACTCATCAATGAGACAATGGGTAGATGAGGAATCCTTCGGTACTTTAGGGAATGTAAAAAGATAGCAATTATTTATTTCACTGGCAAGCATGTATTGCCTCGTACACAACGTTCATTTTCAAGTATATAAAGTATAGGCAGTCCATGAGCACATCGTTAGCACAGCATACCTCCGTCATTAGACGGCGTTGCATCGTTTGGAGCACAGAAAATACACAGGAGTTGTGCGAAAAGCAAAAAAGAAAACATAAACCAACCCACTAACCACCATTATGAGTTAGAGCTTTTCATCATGCAACCGATGACCTTCGCGATGGTAGCCGAACATATCTTACTAGCCTCGCTGCCCCAAAGCGGACCGTTTCATGCATTTTGGCTAGCAAACACGGCCTCTGCTACGGCCTCCCGTCATGGGCGTAGTGAGGTCATTTAAAGCAACGCGATGCAGATACGGGTGTTGCAGTTGGATTGCACTCCACTAGCAGTGCGTTCCGGAATGTGGAACGTGTGCAGCGTGTTATATTGGAGTACCTACGATAGCATTTAGTCGGTTGCGGTTTCTAATTGAATGCGAAGGTAGACCGATAAGAAAGTGTTTATTTAGATAAACATAAAGTGTGTGTTTAAAAGCAGTTTTATTCCCAAAGCATGTTATGCATGTGACATGTTATTACAGAGATTATTTTTAGCCCTGCCCAGAACAAAAGAACCATGTAACCAGCAACCTCAAAGTGTGCGTTTTGTTTTGATATGCCATAACTCATTCTACGCTCCCGGATCACCCGGCGGCACAGGGATAGTTCTTCACGCGGTCACACTTTTTCCAAAACCTTATGTCACAATGGAAAAAGTTTTTTTTGCAGGCGTACGGAAATGTATTCTTTTGATATTTTCGTCCGCTTGTACGGGGATATCATCATAACGCTCGGGTTATTATTAACAGCAACCTAAACGCTCACTTTTGCCATAGAAAGGAAACTATTTTTAAGGCTTCATAGCAAGCAAGGAGCCTCGTTTGTGTGTGTGTGTGTGTGGTGTGGTAGAAAAACTTTATCATCCCGTGAGCACACCGCAGCATGCGAGCGTGCTATGATGAAATATCTTTCATAATTGTTTGCTAACTTACTGCACACCGCACGTTTATGGCGTAATTTGGCGAGTTACTAACCATTGCTTATGGATGATGTGATTATGTGCAGTGAGACGAGTTGCAGAGTTACACAAATGATGTAATGAAACAATAGTAGAGCGCCTTACTAACAATTAAAAATGTGGAAAATATCTACCTAAAGGTAGTCTATTGAGCTATTAGTTAGTCTATTGAGCTATGAAACTCGTCTATACTTATTGCTGGAACTCGATAAACTTCATTCATATGTGCTCTATATTTATGTGCGAAAGCACGTTTCGTCCAAACTCCTTCTAGCTCCTTGCACGATTTAAAACCCCGATTCTATAAACGACCACAGGCTGCTATACTGCATCGTTTGTGGCTGTATGTTTCTGGCGGACGGTGGCACCCCCTTACATCCGTTATGGAAAATGAATGAGTTGCCCACTTTTTTGCGCATCCATCCATGCTGGGAGTGGTGCAGCAGAAAAAGAAAAAGAAAAACCACGCAAGCACTAGCCTCCGGTAAAGGGCGCTTAGAACGGCTTGAAATATCCCTGTGAAACTAGCCTCCGACAGCGATGGTTAGCGAAAGTATTTTTAGATTCCATTCTCGACCATTGCCTCGGTAGTGTTGGTAACATCCTTCCCCCTCCCATCTGCTTTGACCACAGCACACACGGATGATATGTTCCGGTTGCATTCCGCGGCTGTGTCGGACCAACCGTACTTGGCACGTCATTGACGGGCTAGGGGTTTAGTGCACAAACCAACACGCATACAGTCGCGCAGTGCATTCTGTACAAGTGACGCCCTTACAAACATCGCACACAAAACGATACACTTCCGTTGAGGTTACGGGTGGATGCGGCAGGGCATCAGGAACTCACTTGACGAGCCATCGGAGGATTGTTTGTGTGCGGTTTTGCTCTGATGTCACCTTCTGTATGAGAGAAGGTGCAACTTTTGCCATCCCTGGTGGCATCCCGCTTTTTGCGAGTGGTATGAGAAGTTGTAAACATCCTCCCTTTCCCATGCACGGTAGGGTTATGTTTCGCTGTTGCTGTTCTTGCTATTGTCGATTGCAGTTTATTTCCTTTCGACCGGGAAAGTGGTCTCCCGCGAGTGAAAGGAGAGTGATCGTGGTGGTGAATTGTTTGCGTCATTGGTGAAAATTTTATTTCAATCAAAGCCCCCCCCCCCCCCCCCCTCGTTCAGGCCGGTAATGAAGTGCAGGAAGTTCGAACGATTCGCACACTGTTGAAGCAACTGTGAAGCGCAACGAGTGTATAATTAGAACCGTGTGTATTTTTGCAGTTTGCTGCCGCCGACGCTGCTGTTGTTGTTGTTTGAGTGGAAAGTTTGTTTCAATTCGTAATGAATCGGCCGCTGCCGGAACAAATGCTTCACAAGGATAAATTAATGTCGAAATAGCATAACAGTCAGGGTATGTTCGTTGTGTCACGGCACCGGAAGGAAGTAAACCCTGTGTTCGTGGGATGGTATAGTATCAGGCGCATACTTTAATGAGCGTGAAATTAAATAATAACCTGTTCAGAAATTACTTCAAAGCTACATTTAATGGCAATACTTATTTAAAAATTGACATTTGTCTTTATTAAAAACCTCCTGTTTTATTTTCTCCAACCAAACTATCAGCAAAACATTTCCCTAGAAATCTATTTTTACCAAAAAATCGTGCACAACTGTTTGCAACCAACGAACCAAATCACCCGAGCACTAACTAACATGAATGGAAAAACGTTTCTAGAACTACCGTACAAGTGCCCCCCCCCCCCCCCCTAGGCTAGTGCGAACGCGTTTCAGTCCTTATGCAATGTTCTTGCTGCGCTGTGTCGCGTGGTTTCGTTATGAGGCTCCGGGTGAACCGGGCCGGGAAACGGTGCGTTTCGCCGGTACGCATAAGCAGTTCCAGGAGCAACAACGTCCAGCAACCTCCGACCAAAACACGCTCGTAATGAGTGCCGAAGGAACCACGTTCATGGTGGAAAATTGAGACCAAGGGAAGACAAATGATATAATAGTTACATTCATTCAGCATTATGGTTCAGCATAGCTGGAAGCAAGGCTAGGGAATCAGTGGGAACGATGTTAACGATGTTTAGCATCCTGTTTTTAGAAAACGCAAAAACGTAAGTCGTTTGTTTGTCACTTGCCTGACGGTTTAAATGTCAGCTCGTTCAGAGTCGGTTTGAGGCATATTTAGGTGCAAAGGTTTAAAATTAAAATGTGTCCCTTTTTATTCACATGTACTGTTTTCCATATTCCGGTTTGAATTTTAGGTGATTTACATGCTATTCCATTTTTATTTTTTGTCGTTCTAAAATTATTTTCAAATGCACACCGAAAGGAAACAAGTATCGATCGGACATGCATTCGTCATTATTGCAACCACCTTGTACCATGGTCAAGTTCAATGCAGTTGTCGGCTTTGGAACCATTCCACCTCACAGTGTGATGGAATGTCCCGGAGGCAGGTTAGGGAAAGCTCGAGAAGGCAACACACAAAAAAAACGGAATCGATTTTTCCTTTCGATGGAACGAAACGCGTCCTGTGCGCATGTCCACGGTCCGGAAAATTATGAATGAATTCTGTTCGTAGAGCCAGCAAGGAGGGCGGCGGGAACGCGTCCTGTATACCGTGGGGACCGATTTTACTCACTCGCCTCACACAGGTGGAGTGACACGTGAAACCATCGGGCTAAGCGTGAGGGGGACATGAAAATGCAAACGGCGGGAGGAAAAAAGGGGAAAAACGGAAAAGTCCTCGTGACGTCATAAAAAAGCGCGTTCTCGAAGCAATCGCCCGAACCCGGCAAGCGAACGGGCAAAATAGGGTGTTCTCGCTTTTCCGCAAGTGCCGCGGCATACGGTACCGACCCGAGCAACCGTGACGTCACCGTTGACGAACGTAAACCGTCGTGGGGCAGTGAATTGAGCAGAGCCGCGATGAGATGCACGTAGAGGCTGTGAACGAGAGAGCAACTGGGAGCGCTTCTTCGAACGTGAGAGAGTGACGACACATCGACTGACACCGCACAGGGGTTGGTGGGCAAGCCGCGGTGAAATGTGAGGGCGACAAAGGGCCCACAACGAAAGGCGGGCGCGAAGGTCGCTCCACGATTGAGGCTCAGCAGATTCGCGCTTGCGGAAGGTTAGGATCATGTGTGTGTGTGAGAATGGGCTTCGCAATAGTGAGCGCGAGAGTGCGCTCCATCGGGCATGAGAAGAGAGCGCAAAAGAGCGAACATTGCGTCGGGCTCCACGGCGTCGGGTCTTGAGGAGCGTGCTCGTGTGGAGCTGCCTGGTTGGATACCTTTTACCGTGTGTACCAGTGTACGATATACTAGCCTGCGCTGGGACAACGATATCTTCAGTCGCGTTCAAGGCGCCATATCGAGCAGAGTGTAGACTTTTGGGGAACGACTTTTTACGACGGCTCCGTTCAGTGCGGTCTGTGCGGGTACGGGATTATTTGAATTTTATGCTTCTGCTGATCGTTCGGTCTGGTGCTGAGCGTGCAATTGTGGATCGTTTTATGATAGGTGTGTGCATGTGTAGTGTAAAATAACGTTAAATAAGATAAATTGTTTCGCAAAGCAAAGTGTATTTTTAAGGTGATTTAGTTAAAAAAAACTTGTTTGAACGTTCGTTTTCCGTTCGGTTCCTCAAATAAAACAAAACAACTTCATCTGAATATGCAAACTGTGGTTGTAAAAGCGTGCGACCAAAAGAATCCAATTCTCGCCCCAGTGCTAGTGGATCAACCGGTTTTTGTTGGAGGTATTATTCTTGGAGCGGTTCGAGGACTCGTCCAAAAAAGGCCGGAGGATGAAAGTGAGAGTGTGGTGACGGTTGTTTTTTTTGGGGTCTTTTCATCGTATCTTACTCCTGCGCTGTGTGTTATCGTGTTGTGTCCAACCGTTCAGGTGCTCTGAGAACATGCAAGTCTGGCAAATGTAACTGAACCAGACAAAACCCAGTCCGTATGTGGAAGGATTCAGGTCACCGGGACAGTCCCAGCCGCAGCATCCCCTACAGTGGGGAGTGCTTCGTGAACGAAAGCGAAAGTGAGCCTACTGATAGTGAGCCGGCACCGAGTGAGAGTGAAAGTGAATGAAATTTTGGGTTCGGCTGCAACCAGTGAGCCATCCCTACGGACTGTGAGCCACCCACGGACCCGCTGCGGGCTACCCGACAACCCGAGTCGCTCCAGTGCTGCCAAGTGGTGGTAGTCCACACTTATTTCCCGCCCCCCATTGGCGTACGATCGGGTTTTCGGTCTGCGGCCTAGAGATAGCACTCTCGCTCTCACTCGAACGGGGAACGAAATCTGTGCTAGAGACCCCAGCATCTCGGTCTCGATCCGTGGGAGAGCAGCAGCATCTCCACACGGTGATCGTGCTCTCGCAGAAGAAGCGCGCGGTGCGCGCGCGCTTACACACGAGAGCGGTTTTGGGTTGCGAATATTCCCCTTTCCGATCCGACACACGATCATCATCATCGTCGATCGCGCTTCTAGTGGAGGCTCTGGGTGTGTGTGAAGGATGAACTGCGGTGGGATCGCCTGCTGTCGCTGACTTTCTCATCGTCGTAGGTGGACTGTGGATCGGATCGGTGGACGGTGCTCGTACAGAGGTTTATCAGCGCGCGCGCGCTCAGTGCATCCCGGCAAGCGAACCAGTGCGAATCGAAGATTTTCACGCGTACATGAACGTTTTGCAGTGCAGTTTCGCTTCACCAGTGATTAATTGGTTGAATCTATTGTTCTCATTTTGGGTGTATGTTTCTTGTTTTAGTAAAGTTTTGCTAAAAGTGTGTGTTAAGTGCAAAGTGTTTGAACGATCTTATTTTAAATAAAGAGCCAAAAAAACATTAGGTAAAATATCTAAAAATGTGCAACGATAATCACGCAAAATGAAGAACCAATCGTGGAATTGAACGAATCAAAAGGAAATCTCAATCCTGCTTCTCATCGTAGTGCTTGTGAATTTCACAGAAAGGAAAACATTGGCCTTTGTTGTTTAGGAATATTTATCCTTTAATTTGTTCTTCCCGACACCGCAAACCGTGTGTGTGTGTGATTGAATGTAACGTGCCGTCCGAGCCCGTGTTTGACCACCGACCAGAATTCGTCCGTCGATTCCGGCCGCGGTCAAACCCAGCGTCACATTCGTACTGGAGGAGGAACAAGAACAGCACCGGAGGGTCCTCGAACCTTCAGCAGGTTCGTCATTGTCCGTTGCCATTGGCACGGATCTAGATGTTGTTGCTGTTGTTGCTGTTTTTGCTGCTGCTACTGCTGTTTGGTGTCCCTGCTGCTGCTGTCTATGTTGCTCTATTTGCAGCTAAATTTGCATCCTTAACCGCTTTATGAAATTCTGCATGTCAAAGCTGCAGCGTAGAAAGCTTTCCTTATGTGTGTTGTGTGTGTGTTTTTTTTAGTTTTTAAAGACATAAAGATTTGATGTTGTACGAAAAAATTGACTTCAGGAGAAAAGGATCTGAATGCATTATTTTATAATTATTTTTTTTAATATTTTCCATCGCTTAGTGTTTGCTTGCGTGTAGTTCAATTCAAAGTGTGTGACAATGTTTGCGTGCCAGTGTTCGATGTGTTTGAAGTGCCGCTTTTCAGTTAAGAACCGTTCAGTTTAGTTGTTTTATCCCCGTATTATCCCCAGCTCCCATTTGCACAGAAATGTGTCTTCCGTTTAGTACAAGTTCCACCGTCTGCCTGTGTCCTTTCGGTTTTAAGACCCTAAAAGTTCAGAGGTACCTAGGCTAGAAGAATGTGATACATTTCGCTGGAAAAGATTTTTAATTGCCGTGTGTGAGTGTGTGTGTGAGTGATACCGTAGCGTTCCCGATGCGTTTGAAGTACAAACACAAACTAGTGCAGCTCGATTGACTGTTGCAAAGTGAAAAAGTACACGAGCGATACCTCTAATTGATTGGAAATAAATGAAGACCCGTGTGCAGGCCTTTTGCACCATCAAGCGTCCTACCGGAAGTTGTGCAAGAAAATAGTTCCATTCCAAGCACATGAAGCTTGCTTAAGGCTCCCTCTCTCCCCGTTCCTTCCCTATATTTAAAACCGTTGCCCAAGTTCCCGGTGCCGGTTGTAGGCGCGAGGACATGCGAACCCGGCTGGCTTCGCTGATCGTCGTGAAACAGGAGCCACTGTCGGCCACATCACCGCCCCCTCCAACACCGCACGCGTCCGCCCATCCCCTGTCCGGTGCGTCCTTTTCGTCGCCCTCCTCGTCGTCGTCGTCCTCGTCGTCCTCCTGCTCCTCGGCCAGCTCGTCCTCCAGCCCCCCGTCCAGCCTCTTCCGTTCGTCGCTCGTGGTCGCCGATGGCTGCGACGGGCTGCAGTGCTATGGCAGCTTCGGTCCCGCTGCCAGCGCGGTCGAACTGAAGCATCCGGGCCAGCCGAGGGTGGCCGACGGGGTGGTGGTGGTGGTGCAGCACCAGCAGCAGCAGTCCGCACCGCACGCGGACCTGGTGGCACAGTACTTTTGCGACCGCAATGGCCACGGTTACGGTGCGCACGCGAACGGTTCCGGCGGCGATCTGAACAACAATGATCCGTCCAGCGAGCAGTTTGAGTTTTTTGACGAGAAAAAGTGTATGTATTTTTTTATATGTTTACTTCATTTTGTTTTTATGTTTGTTTTGTTCGTGTAGCTTGGTTTTAATTAGGAAGAAGCTGGTATATTAGTTATCTCCTTATATGTTTTGATTCATGCTTTTTTGTTCAACGTTATTCTAACAAGAATTTGAGCTTGTTTCGTTTAAATTAAAATCCGTGTAATTAGATTGTTTGAAATATTTGGATGATTTTTCAGATATTAATTGTTCAACTTTAGCATGAATTTGCATGTTTCTTAAGCTTAATTTTCTATGTTTAGCCAAAGTAAAACACTTTTTTAACAAACTGTTCAAGGTTCATAGATTTGAAGGGTTTTCTATGTTCAGAATTGAAATTGATTGTGTGATTAAAGATAATCTTACGACATGAATCTTTTATTAATCGAATTACCTGTTTCAATTTTAAACGTTTGTCTAAAATAACCTAATTCAAATAAAATTTTAAAACATCCCATTGAAATAATATTATCAACTTTAATAATCTCATTGCAAAACACGATTAAAAAAAATCACCCACTGGCACTCCACCAGATTAATTCTGACCGTGTTTGCACATCGCTTCATTCGCCGAAACCCCAATCCATCATCTCCCGTGCAGCATCATGCTCAACCTTGTCAATCAAGCAGACGCATCACGGTTTGGCACGATCGTTCTTTTCCCTCGCGGGTTCTCCGTCCCACTCCGCCCGGTAGCGCAAACGATGTGTGTACGAGGGTTTTCTGAGTTTTCCAAACTTTCTTCCGCCAAAAAACCTGTCAATTTAGCTTCCCGGCAGCGTGTGTGCGCGCGGCCAATTTGTCCGCGACCACTCCACGTACGCCTGGGCGGCGGCGGCGTACACCGACGCAATTAATTACACCGAACCGAAAGTGGAAATCTCCATCAGACTAGCGCCGGACACTGTGCTGGTCTGTGGGGCCTCGGTCTAGCGGTATCGGAATCTTCGGCCACGGGTCGCACGGGCGTGCCGCGCTCATGTCATCGGCTAATTTGATCCCGGGACGCCAACTGGACGCCAGAACCATGTCAACCTTCGCTCAAATTGCGTGTAGCCGGGTTGTCAGGTTGTTGGAGGTTTTGGGCGTGTGTGTACGTTTTTTTTCTCTCGTAAGAAACTGATGCTGGATGGAATTCGATCATTTCATGCGACGATTTAACGCGCACTGAATCTCTCTCGCAAAACGGGAATGAAGCAGTGAGTGCCAAATCCCGTCGGCTAGTTTCGATCGGCAACCCCGGAAGGGAAACAGGGTTTCACTGCTTCAGCACAGTTTGAAGCGCCATGAAGCTGCCAAAAATTACGCGCTGTACGGTGCTCGATCAAGCAAGAAGATTCCAATGTCGTTTTTTTTCTATCGAGACCGAAGCATTGGAGGAACTTGCGCGACTCGGGAGGAAAGTTTCGTTCCAAAGTGGGCTAATTAGTGGTCGCCATTGCTTGGACATGCCTACCGTGTTGGTGCCGATGTTCGCATGCTCGTGTGCCGTGTGGATTTTGATACCGAAATAACTCATCCCCATTCTTCCGTACGGCACGGTTCTAGCAAGCGTGGGCCCAATGGTTGATAAAAATGCACCACTATAATGCTCCAACGCGTACGAACGCTCAGCCAACCACTCGCAGCATAATTGCAAATATCAAACATTGCGCAACCGGCGGCAGGCACCATTAACCTTACCGATTATTAATTAAAGCCCTGTATCAACCACCGAACCGAACAAATTCGGGACCGATTGTGTGTCCACAAATTGCGTCTTCCTCCGATCCCGCGAGAACACCGACGCGTTCGCGCGAACGTGCCGCGCCGTTCGTGATCATTAACGATGCACAATAAATACATCACGATGCTCCAAGAACCTTAACGGGGCGGAGGGATGACTTCGAACCACTCCCGTTTTGCGATAAATATCACCCGGTCAGCGAAAAATAGCCCAAATCGAAAGTGCAACCTTATCCACCTTACCGCCTAAAAGGCCCTAAAGGTGCCACAGACACACTCACACACAATCGGTGTGCGTTTTTTTTTTTGGCGCGCAGTGCGTTTGACATTTGCTGCTGAGTACTCGCCGAACTGACGTCCACCGCTGACGGACTGACAGGGTACTCGCGTGCGGACGGAATTGACCAGCAAAACGGGGCGGACGGACGGTGTTCTGGTTGTCCTGTAGTGGCACGCGCATAGTGGCAGCCCGGGTAACACGCCGATAGCACTACACGCAACCGGCCGCCGCAACGATCAACACTGTCAGCAGAAGCATTATTAAGCTATTTGCTCTTTCGATACTGATCTAAATCATTGCTGCCGAAATATCAAACCCTGGGGAGACGACCCCAAGGCGGTTGGGATCAAGCCGATTCAACCCGCCGCCGTGCCGAGTGATGTATGGACCACTCCCCATACGGTCGGTATCAAACCCCCTCTTCCTCTGTGAACATTCTTATACGATTCCTCTCGCCAAATTCCTGGCGCCTCGCATAGCTTAGCCGGTGTAAAGATCGCGATCTATGAATTATTAAACATTGGAGTTCGCGTTGGAGGTCTGCTCTGTGGGTCTTTGGGTCGCGTGGTGCTTGTTCTAGCTTTTGTTGGACGTGTTGGATGCGTCGCATCAGGGGGAATTTAAGCGCCAGGGCAGGCGGCCGAAAAAGACCACCGACCGGACCGCGGTGTATGTCAGAAGCCGTGTCATAAATGTCCAAATCGGTACCGCACTGCGCGAACTAATTGCATCGAGCGAAAGATGTATCTTGCCGGGCGCCGGCCAGATACTCCTGCAGTTGGGCTGCCACATTGCCCAAACAGGGACATAGTTCTGGCACACACAGAGACACACACACGCATGTTTAATTGATGTGCAAAGCTGCAAAACCGAAGCGCACGATCATGATGATTGGCGAGAAGAATCGTACCCGTCTGCCGAAACATCGGCCGGTGCAGCACGCTGCATGATGCTGCTAATTCCTTTCGCTGGTCTAAGAGATTTTGCCACTAATTATTGCCATTAATGTCATCGAAACAATCAACGCACCCGTGTTAACATCCCGGGGGCCCGCGCTGCCTGCTTTGGGGGTGATTGGGGCGCCAGTGCATCCCTGCAAAGGAGCAGGGTTTTGCGTGCCCTTTTCCCGCCATGATTGGCGCTAATGGTCAGAAAAAGGTTGCTCTAATCATGGGTGGTGCTGGGGGGGGGGGGGGATGCTGATTCGCCAAAGAAATATGATCGCCAGCAGAACCGTTTGACTGGTGCAATTATTTATCTCGTTTGCGGTGAGGCACGATGCAGGACCGTCCGACGGCCGGTGGTTTCGGGATTAGAATGATGGCGCTGGCGCCAGGGAAGAATTTTAATCTCATTATTAAGTGGATTAAGGTGTGTTGTGGTGTGTTCGGCGCACAGCCGAAGATGAATGTGCATGTGAAAATGAAACATCCTTTTTCGGGTTTGCGACGCACAGAGGAGGCACAGATAGATTTTACTGGCTGTTAGAGACGGTGGAGTCTTTAATTGATGGAAGTTGGAGGGTTTTGCGATGCAAGCAAAATAATGCATTCGATCATAAACAGTTTCATTCTGCGTTGATCCTGAGCGAAACACTCTCAACACACACCATTTCATCGCAAACAGTGCGTTGAACCTACAGTTTCACTTTCTTCCCCATTAGCGATGATAGCGCGCTTTTGCGAAGCGATCCTCGTTCTATTAAAATGATTTTCTATTATTACCAACACTTCTTTCCCTTCTGTCCAAAACAACACATTCTGCCTGTGTTCGCTGCAGATAAATAGACACGAAAGAGAGAGAGAAAGAACGAGAAGGTGACAAGATTTGCATGAACCGTGCAATATAGCACCCCGAAAAATCCATCCCAAAAGCGAGGCACTTTCCCATGCCCGACATCGCTCGACACACGCGCGATTTCTTCCTACCGGTGTGAGGATCTATCTCTCTCTCTGTGCGTTTGTGTGTGCAAAAAACGTGGTGCGTTGCGTACGTGCGTGTGTTTTGCTCCCCGCTCAACGCCGCGGCTCAATGCCTGCCCTTGCTTCCGAGCCAGCGGTTGACGCGATACGCGATGCATTCAACGCTCGGTGCAAGTGCATACGATTCTGCACGGTGCGGCACTACCCGATACCGCGGTGCGACACACCATCACAACAACGAATGCCCACTTATTTATATCAAAGTATCATAAATCTTTGCACTTACATACTTGTTTCTTCCCCGTTTGGCGGCCGCGGCTGCTCTCGCCCGGCTTTCCTGCCAGAACCTATCACTGGGCCGCACTCCGATGGTGTGTTGGGTCGTTGTTTTGGTTGTTAGCTCCGTTTTTCCACTACCACTACCTACCAGCGGAGTCCGCCAGCTCGCGCGTGTTTGTTTTCTTTCTCCGCCGGAGTGCGTTTCCACCATCGCGAGCCTTTGTTGTGCGGTGGTGTGCTGGGCGCAATGTTTTATTTTATGTTTAGCGTGTATTTATTTGTGTTTGTTTGTTACCGTCGACTTCTGTACGGTGTCGACTTTATGTATGTTGGAGCGAGGTGCTGTTGCCCCACAATTTCCCGGCCACGGGGTGATGCCAGTCAGTGATCGTGGCTTTGACGCCTGCCGTAAGATCGAAGGTCCTGAACTCCTCGCGGACGCGAACGTGTGCGTTTGTGTCGATGCTGCAATCGCACACAGTGCATCTGTGTAATACCACCGTTCCTCACAGTGGTCAGTGTGAGGTGAAGGTGTTGTATGGATTTGCAGCCCCAGCGTGCGAAAGCACGCCGGGAAAGTAACAAAACATAGCAGGAGTGGAACGTAATGGTCAACTGGTTGTAAAGCAGCATGTCGTGGGTCTGATCGTTACGTTGGTGGATTTTCTTACCGTTCCCCCCCGAGCAGCAGCTTCCGCAGCTAACAATGTAACCGATGATAGATAATTAGCGGAATGTTTGCCTTGCCGGTGACGAGCTCGGCGAGGATTGAATGTATATTAAAACTGTGCAATTTTTTTGCCAACGGGAAATTCGTCATTAAATTCCATAAATTCGATTCGATTTAGTGTTTTTCACACTCGCTGGCGGGGAAATGTTGGCTCGTTTTGAGCTGGTAAGAAAACGGTTTCCGTTCATTGGGACTAACGAATGTTTGCTAAATTACTCATCCCATTCGCGAAACGAATCGACATTTTGTTGGCAGCTGATCAACATGTTTGCCCGTTTGGCAGGGATAATTATGTTTCCATCCTTTTTTTTCTTGGCTCAATAAAAGAGAGAGGGAAATTCCCACCATTTGATGATTGGCTGCAATGGGCAGGATGAGATTTCGTTTACTGATTGGTTGCTAATAGATCTTCGCTTGTTGGAATGCTTTTATGTTTAGTCTCTGGGTGTCTTATTACATGCTGCCGCAAATAGGATCACATCGTTCTGTTACCTTGAATTATCGTTATCGTTTTTATATATTCTAATAGGAATTTTAACACGTTGATCAGAAGCAACTAATCTTCAAACTTCCAAAATTCAATACAATTTCCGATAGCAAACATTGTACTTGGCAAACGCAACACCGAAACATCATTACAGCTCGGGAATAAATGATTAGAATCGCATGCGATTCCTTCACGCCACATCACACCAACTCCGGCGACCGAACACACTTGCCCATTTGATACACTGGGGTGCACCGGGGAGGGAGATCACTTCTAAAAGAGTTGCTCACGCATTCCGAACCTCATCGCTGGGTTTTGTCTTCTGTCGTACCCGACGCGACAGCTCGCTTAGCCAGCGCGTCGACCGACCGACTGCCACCACACAGTGATACAATTTAGCTTCACTTTCTCTTTCTCTCGTACAAGTGCTAGTAGCAACCATTGCCCCTTATCTCTCTGCCTAAACCTCATTACAATCTTCACCACGTGGTAGCGCACAGCTCTTGGTGCGTTTCGCACCAGGTTTTTGGGTGACCTGTTCCTTCGCACACACTCCACAGCAAAAGCCGCAAAGGGATTCCTTTGTCATGTGTTTGTGCGCGTCTGTGGCTAGAAGGGGGAAAGACGATGGTGGGAAAGCCGTGGAGCTACGTGCAAATTTTCTCACTTTAAGCACGGCGCTCACGGCAATGTGCTGCTGCCACGCGTGCACGGCGCGATACACGCACTGTCGCCTCGTTTGACGGTGCGCACCATACTTTTGTGAATGTGGCTAATTGTGCGCGTGTTTTGTGACAAATCCCCGTTCCCTTTCCTCATACTGGGCCGAATGCAGTTGCCCCCCTCCACCCTTTTGCACCCAACCTAATCGGCCGCGTGATAATGCGACGCGTTCGTCAATGGCGTGTGCACCCGCTCCTGGGGTTTTCTCTGCACGCGCTGATGGCGCTGAAACGATCAAATGATTATTGCTGCAACCCTGCTAGCAATGGAAGGATGAATTAGTTTGTATCACAAAGCATCAGCTTTGGTAGCCTGCGTTTGCAATTCGCGCCATGCCGCAATGCGGTAGTGTGCCGGCGCGCATTTAATTACCTTCCGCGCGCTGTAATTCCCCTTTTTTCTATGTGGCTGTGAGATTTTTGGGCGAATTTTGAAGGATCGCAGCACCTGAAACACTTGTCATATTTCTGTGTGCGTAATAAATTGTGTCCGGCTGCAGGGAATGGGAAGCAGTCAGTATGTCCCGCGCACCGTGCAGTTATGAGGCTGACAACGATCACGATGATGCTGACGATGATGATTATGCGTACGCTGATCGTATCGTAATGGTCGGGCAGGGCCGTGATGGCAGTGAAGCGCACGCAGCGCGGAAATGGACCACGACTCGGTGCACAACGCTCCCCGGTTGCAAGCGCGTGTTAAGATTAGCCCGCGTGTGCAAACCGGCATAATGATGATAAAATGTGAATAGAATGTATTCGATGCGAGCAAATCGGGCGTCCATCCCTCCTCCCCGTATGGCTCATTAGAAGTTTTGGATCCTTGCTGAAGGTTCGTGTGTTTTTTTTTTTCGTTCATTTTGACTTCTTGCGCTTCCAACGGTTTCGGTGCGACCGATCGCGGTGCCAGTGCGAAAAACAACCAGCCAAGCTCCCCGGGGGAGTCAAAAACAGGCGGCTCGCCGTGCCACGGCCACCTCGGGTGACAGGTGGTTGGCCGGACCGGTTGGTGGTGCATGGAAAACCCCGTAACGGCTTATTATTTTTAATCATGTCCCAGACAGCTCATTTCGCCTGTGAACCGTGAGCACATATTTTTGACCGATCGGGAGCAGGAGGTACACACACACACATACACACCGCATGAGCGGGGATAAAAATAGGCCCATTAGGAAGTGGATGAACTGGGCGACACGGAGTGGAAGCAAAAAGGCTTAAACATCGAGGCAACCAACACCGTACGGGATTAATGTATCGATTTATAGTGGTAGTGGTAGATTTGTTTAGCTAGTCAAAAAAACAACATAAAAATATGATCCGTCATTGCGAATCAATCACCGTGCACCCGGCCGCCCGGTCGTCCTTCGCGCTTGCACACGCAAACGCTTCTTCCGGCAGTGCACTTCTTATGCTGCTGCTTGTTCCTGCACCGAGCGACACGCGGACAAAGCTGGGTGTATTGTTCGCCCAGGGCTAGCAACTGCAGCTACTGCAGGTGTCGTGTGGTTAGTCTGGGAGTCGTTTTTTCAACGGACGGTCGGTGCCAGTGATTGGCAGAAAAGATTGATTAATTACTGGCGAAAGATAAAATTAGACCAGACCACGGCCAGACGATCGTGCATATCATGATCAAGGGAGGGGTTAAGGTGTTTGCTTTAGAAAACCCTTCCTGCGCTCAACTCTGCAGTCCAGACGGTTGCAACAGGGATTTAATGTGTTTTCTTTTTTACTTATTGATTGTTGATTGAAACTTTTGCCCCAAGGATTAGGCTCGCTTTTCGGGGCGTTTGTCTTGTGGTCCGTTCTATAACCCCCTAAAACTCAGTGCAAGTGCATTCCAGAGACAACAAAGCAGTAGCAAAGTGAAAGAAGAGGAAGAGGAGAAAGAAGGGGAAGCAAAACAATTTAATCTAAAGCCAGCCATGCAACACATTCGATGATCGTCTTGATTATCACCGGCTTCAGGCTGGTGGAGTGCTTTTTTATGATTCGACATTTATCCGCCATGGTATTTGCTTTGATGATTGGCTCAAGGTCGTCATTAATTCAGGTGCTGGGTGTGTGTTTTTTATTGCTTCTTTTCTGGTCTTAAAACATGTTTTATGATGCATTATTAAACACCTGCAACACAGCTTAACGTTTAGCAGTTTTGGGGCGGGTTGTTTGCTTGTTGATGCGTGTCATATTTAAAGCAAATTAGTAAATGTCTCCCTGCATTTTTTTTGGTGTGTAAAGAGTTAAACATGGAGCTAGAAAAAACTTTGTTTTGCATTCGAAAATAAATGTTCCCTTGAAGAAGTTTGTTTTCTGTCGCCGTTTTTTT
This sequence comes from Anopheles coluzzii, assembly GCF_943734685.1. Lineage (NCBI taxonomy): Eukaryota > Metazoa > Arthropoda > Insecta > Diptera > Culicidae > Anopheles > Anopheles coluzzii. The sequence continues at coordinate 9,247,978 of NC_064671.1, forward strand.
TTTATTTAAATCAAATTTTGATCTTGTAGTTGTGGCCGTAATGAAAAGCTGACAGAAAACATCTCCAAAGGCCGACTTAAAAAAAATGTTTTACTATGATCTTCTTCTCAAAACTCTCAATTTCACAATTAAACTGCACGAAAAGTGCCACTGAAAAAAGGGATTCATTTGCTTGCGCGATCCATCCCGCTCATCCCGGCAAAAGGCTCCCGGGATGCTGCTCCACGCTCCAGGAAAAGGTGCGTAATTCATTCACAATCACCGTGAGGTGCAAAAATCCAGAACCACTTAAGCGGCCGGCAGGCAGAACGCGCATGCATGCCAACCACCAGACCGTGCCACAATTTGCGCGCGGTCCCGTACCGCGCCCGCGATCGTTAGCCGACCGGGGACGAATCCAGCGGCGGCCGTGCATTTTCCGCGTTACGCAGGGTTGTGAATTAAAACCATCCCCCTCGCTGCTACACCGCGTCTAACGATCGGGGTTGGCACCTGCAGCATAGGCCGCCGCAGCGCTCGCTAGACAGACGCTTGTCATAAATAAATCTTATTCTCCACTTAGAGCGGCGCAGTACGGTTCATTCACGGAGCTCGCATGGAGCTCGCGGTGCGAACTGGGAAATCTGTCTGTGCAATGTGTATTCGGTGGTTTGCCATTGCCACACACCACGTTACGGGGGAAGTGATGAGCAGTGGCAGGGCCGTTTCGATTTCGAATTCCGGCCCCGCGTCTGGGCCTGCGCTGGGGCTACGCAGTGGCCGCTGTCGATGCCGTTGTCGGGAAGGAACATGATCATTTACAAATTGATCTAAATGGCGCGAAACCGTCGCGCGAAAGTCTGCGTGGATGCCGTGGTGCGGTCGACTAGACGCGCGCTAGACGGAAGACGTTTCGCAACTGGAATGGAATCTCCCGGAGGTCTCGCCGGGGCGGCAGGGGTACGCGAGCTAGCGAGCGTGTAGACGGGCGAAAAATATGATTGAATGTGGCAGTGAAATGGTTGTTTATCTTGTCGCTGCCGTTTGGTGTTCGGCTGCCTTCGTCTGGGCTGTGTCTGGGAGGTGGGAAAGGGGAAGACAGCGGCGGGGGAATGGCAGTGTCGTACGTGGGGGCCTACGAGGTGTTGCGTTCTTCCCATTAGATTAATTAAACTAATTTAATTCTAAGCCCCACCGAGCGGATCGTCACACTTCCGGCAGCAGCCGTCATCTTCCCTTGCAGATGAGAAGGGGAAGGAACGGGGTAAGGATGAGGACGCAATTGGTGGTTGCGTTCGAATATGTGCCATGTACCCGTGTGGTCGATGACGCATCGGTATGCATAATTTAATTTCCTTTTTTTTCTCTCTCTCTCTTTCTCTCGGGCAACTAACGCTTCCCGATCGACACCGCTGCGGTGGAAAATCACGCGTGAAAAAAGCATCATTTAATTTTATACATTGTTTTCCCCCTCGTGTGTGTGTGAGTATCATTTTAAAATAGATTGCGAGGACTGTCAGTACAATTAACAACCGCTTTCGCAACAAAAACACGCACACATTCGCCGTTTATTCCGTTTGCGTACGTTTTCTGACGTAATACGAAACGCTTCTGCATTGCATTGCTACAACGGGAATTAAAAAAAAAAAGGCACATCCCAACCGCAATTGGAGTAAACCCAATTTTCACTCCACACGCTGCTTCAGACCCCCCCCCCCCGAGCAAAGCGGAAGTCTATTTTTCATTCGTCACTGTGGGTACGCGCAAACACACGGGAGGCTCACACACGCCGCATCATGCATCGTAGCTATTTCCCGCCGTATTTTTTGTGCTGCTTTTCACCATGGAGTGGACATAAAAATAGTGCATTCTAACCAACGCGCGCGCGTCATCGTGTATGCAAAACGGTACCTGGTGCGCCTTTGCGACAATGCATCCGTTCCTGGCGGTGTTCTGTTCTTGGGCAAAGCATGCGCTTTTTCCACGCCCCTTTTAGCGGAACGCGTTTGGGGCGAAATGGATGCACCACACACACACACACACACACGCTCTAGTGGTGGTACTTGTGAGGTGTATGAAGCGCTTGTTTCCCGGTTTCACAGCTTCAACCGTGGAAAGGCACGGCCGTCATTGCAACGGCGTGTGACGTCATAAAAGGGCGATATGGTGTTCGGAGTGTGTGTGCGATTTTCTTTTCCCACTGCAGCGCAGGATGTTAGCCGGCGTTGTTTATTTGCCGTGCTCGTATGCACGTATTTTGCAATTCATGGTCACAACTCGGTGGGAGAGAGAGAGAGAAGCAAAAAAGCCTCGACGACGCTAACCCCCTTGAGCTTGGGATGGATTTTCCTATTAGAGGGGAGTTGATTCGTGGTTTATTTCCATGTTCACCAGAGGGCAGAAAATAGAACTGCAGCAGCAGCGACGGCAACTCGTCTGGAAGCAGTGCGCTTAGTGGCGTTTGCCTCCGACGAGCCCCCGAGGCGTTGCAGGAGTAAAAGAAGACAACAACAAAAACATACGAGTTGAAAAAGAGTTTTTTGAAGGCACAAAAATAGCAACAATGTATTGGGTGGAGTCGCATGCAGCATGCTATTGTTGTACTTAGTTGCAGCCACGGTACACGGCGCACAAAGTGTGTTGACGTGTTGGACGCTTTGTGAGAAAATGGAGGTGAGTTGCAATTGTAAGGGAAGGATTGTGTTTGATTGTTAATTTCTTTACCACGATCCAGGTTATGTACGAAAAAGTTGAAGTAAAATTAGTGTTCTATAACAAACAACATTGATTGACTCAAACAATGAAAAGCCAACAAACGTTTTCCAACGTTTTCAATGTATAACGCAGAAGGTTCTTTAGGAAGTTTAACTCGTTTAACCAAAAAAAAAAACATCGTGCTAAAACCTTCCCTCTTAGTTAGATTGCAGATAAGCCAGTGAATCGAAGCAGCTGGGCAGCAAAATCCTTTCCGTTCGAACGAAAAAAAACCTCATGCACAGTAACAACTTTCTTAGGAGTAATGAATATTACCGAGCATGGTTACCTTGAAAACTCTGCCACCCGCCCTAAGAATGGACCCACCTGGAGCTTCAACGGCATGCGAGATTTATGACGCCGTCGGTCGCGTGTTAGCGTGCCGTATGTGCCTCCTCCTGCGAAGCAAAAGGCTTGACCTTGCCCTCGCGAGACCAATAAAAGTTTGTTTCACCAGCGGGAAGAAAAATCGATGCCTGCGTTTGCTACTTCAGGAAAAGCGGTCCCACTCTAAGCAAAACGTTGGTGTTGTAGGAATGTTGCTTATCTTTTGTGAGAGCTTCCTCCCCACTTCACTGCTGGCATTAACGCATTCGCACACACACACAACCCCCAAAAAAGGGATTCAAAAAACGGACTGGCGCCACACGACGGCTTGCGATGGCGCTATGCGCTCAGTTGCATCCAGCGCACCCGATGAAAGGGTTGGTTTTGCCCAAATCGTGTGTGAAATTGTGAGCCGATTGTGTGCACACCGGGCACTTAGTACTCGTCTGCACCCAAACCCATTTCACGTACGATCGGCACTGCAAATGGGACGCAGCCAGCCACCGTACGGGCGCTACGTGTGTGGTCCACAGGCCAGGGACGGTTTGCCGTGGGTTCAGTTTTGCCCATTTGTGGCGCTTCACGGTGCAGTAGGTGCTAATGTTTTGTAAAATGAACACCGGGCGGGTTATAGAAACGCGTCACATTCAATGAACGCGCGGATAACGCTCTCCCGCGATTTGGTGACCATTTTTAGCCCACTGATTGATTGGATTAGTGTTTTTTCAAACTAATAGAAAACAAATCATCTCAAACCGTGCCGGTACGCATTTGGACTGTAATTGCGATCACATCGCACGGTACATTAATCCCTGGCGTCCTGAAATGCGTCAGCAGTGCCCAAGAACGGCGGTTCTGGATACTCATCCCGGGTTCGTCGAAGACGGCAGAATTTATTTCCGTGCAAACTTGGGAAGGAGTAGGAGGGGGAAAAATCCTTGCCTCGCTTTCCCAATTTGTGCGCTGCGCGAGATTCAATAATAAATCAGTTACCAGCTCCGGTGTCAAATGTGTTGCGTTGCACCCTTCAAACGGAAATACACCGGGCGGTTGCGTCAGTCGCATGGCGCGTTCGATCAACCGGATAAGCACACAATCGATTGCAGAGCTAATCGGGGAGAAAATATTGGCATCTTCCCCAGCTGGCTGTAATCTGTTGATGTCGGGGGGTTGTGGTTTTAGGTGCGAACCGGCGGCTAGCTGACAATTCTCATTGTACCGTGGAACAAGTGCGATTGTTGGTGGTGGGTGGATACGGTGGTCCTCGAATCGTTACTACGAATCGATCCACTTTTATCCTGTACCCCATCCTTAGCCTTTGTTGACGCAATCGATCGAAAGTGAATTTATGTCGCTTTCGTTCGCGAGAGGATGAAGCAAACTGGGCGGAGGAAATGGGGTTGGGGTTGGCATGGATGCAGGGGGACGAAAAAGCTGTTCCAGTCAGTCAATCCTGTACCAGCACCAACACACAGAAGCACACTCAGTGCGCCTGTGAGCGTACCGTAGTACAGTCTGGGTCATTGGGCTGTCGGTGCGATTAGCCGGTTCTCGGTCGGTTGTTTGCGTGAGTGACGTCACACGAATAAACACACAGAAGCTTACACCACTACAGGTGTAAGGGGTTTTCTCTCCGGAGGGGTTGGAGAGTTTTCCTACCTACAATTGCCCAACCGGCTGGTAAGTACCGTCGGTCCCGTTCGCTCCAAAGCGTAAGCGAAAGGGCGCCCGGAAATGTATCGTGCCGTCTCGCTCGCATACTGCCATCATCGTTGCGCCGCAGCTCCAAGGTCACACGGTAGTGAGCTGCGCGTGTATCGGTGTTTCGGCACACACACACACACAGCGAGCAGGGCAGAGCACAAGGATAATAAAGAAGGTTTCCACCGGCGGCCGACCGCTTAGTATCACGCTGAGCACCGAACGGTGATGTAATGGTTCTGACATCACTCTGCATATCATCTCAAGCCAGCCAGCCAACCAGCCGGTCGAAGGCACAGTAGAAAGAGGGCAGTGCAATTCTAGAAGGATTAACTGTGGTTTAGAGAAAGGCGGACGGAACCGATATCAGTTTGCAAGTTAATGTTTCGAATCGAAACGTGGCCGTAACGTGTAAAGTGTGTGTGTCCGTGTGCACGTATCGGGGAAATTTAATTTCCTTCTTGAAATGTGTGGCAAGCAAATGTGAAGTGTGTGTGTGTGTCTGTGGACATGAGCTTTTAATTTCCTTTAACACGCGTCTAACGCAAATCCAACCTCTCCCCCCTTTGTGATATTTGCCCTAGGCAAGCCGCGTCGAACGTGTGCAAGATTAGTTTGCTGTTAGTGAAATGGCAAACACCAAGGAACCCTACAGTGATATTTAAACCCAATAGTACAAAGCCACAAGTGTGTTGTGTGTATGTGTGTGTGTGTGTGTGCGAGTAAAGTGTGAGCTTGTGAAAGGACATTTAGTTTAGTGATTTAATTTCAACCACAAAGTGGTGATTATTTGCTCGTGAAATCAACTCATCCGGTGAAAAGGAAATTGAAAGAAAAACCCCGTACTCTACCGGACCGGTATGTGGTAGCGGTTCGAAGGCGAATGGGTAAAATCGTAGCTCAAAGTTCAATCGAAGGTGCGAATGGTGGTTTTGTTTACTTACTTTACTGGTCTGGCTGTGACATTCAAATTCTTGTTCATAGGACAAACACTAAATGAACAACTTTCATGCGAAAACCGAACCATTTTTCCGTTCACCAATCATTTGAAACGCTTTTTGCGCTCTGTGTGATGTGAGTGTGGTGTGAGTGGGAAAGGGACGACCCGCGAAAGCTTCTCGTGCCATCCAGCTCGTACGGAGCCGCTTTTCATGACATCACTGAATGGAGCGCGTATCGATTTTTCACCCGTGGCCTTCTGTGGGGTTGAACCGTCACACACCCTTCCGCCCCCTTTCCACAAAGCTCTTTCTTTCAGGCCCTTTTTTCCTCGTCATGAATAAATAAGCTAGCGCTCGCGTCGCGTAGTGAACAACCCGGTCCCGGTCGTTGGAATGTAGGGGTGACGGTGGCTAGAAGGTGTTGAGTGTGAAGAGGCGACGTTCCAGGCAGTGAAGGAAGCAGGCAGCTGCCTTTTTTGCTTTCTTCTATTTAATCCACGAGTGTCCTTTAGATGGGCAGATGCTTGGGCAGAGGGTTTGGCGGGGGAAGGACACATCCAAGTGGGAGTGTGTTTCATTTTTATCAATGAATGTACCGGTCCACTTCCTGGTCGTTTTTTTCTCTCTCTTCCCTTCCGGACCGAGTGACAAGATTTATCTCGTGGCTCGTGACATTATCACCGCCTGGGCCGGTGGGGCTTTTGGGAAAAAGGGTGTAAAGGTGGTGTGTAAAAAGTGAAGAGACGTCCCGGGCTGCTTTTCATACACATCCTTTTCACCCAGCCATGAGCGTGTGTGTGGGTGGGTGGATTCCATCATGGACAGATCCTTTATGAATGGGAAAATTGATTTTTTCCTCTCAACGAGTGAACTATTTTCTAAGACCTTTTGTTCATAGTTTTTCCCCCCATCTAGTACTGACATTAACCTTTGCTTGCTTCATTCATAAGTTCAGTTTGAGTGGTGGGGTTGAGATTTTTACGGAAGACTTTACTTCCCTCCAACACTTTTTAAAACAGGAAACAGCATCATTGAAACATTGAAAGGAATATCGTGGTGAAAAATAAATTAAACCAACCACCGCTCGTATATCAATTATTTTTCCCTGTCATGTTCGTTCCCTGCTATCCCCCCCCCCCCCCCTTCATCGTGCACACACGTCGGCCAATAAATAAAGCCGTTCGACACCTGTACGAATCCATTTTTCCCTTAACCATATGCATATTAAAACATTGCTACAAAGAAATTAGTTTGAGCCCCTCGCCCACGGACGCTTTTGGGGTGAGAAACATCGGGCGGCGAACACGACAGTGCGCCTTCACTGTGCGCTTTAGCGCTATGCGCACGGCTTTGCATTAGCATGGGCGCATGATTTAGCACCACTCGCACGTAACTCCCGAGTCGAGGGTTAGTTTGGTTGCTTTCGAATGATGAAAATATTAGCTATGAAAGCAAAAAGCGCTCCGGGTGGGACAGTACAGAATAAGGCTCATAAAAATAGCATAATCTTTATGTAAAGTGCGAATGACGCTTTGTGAGCTAAGGCACGAGGTTGCAATAAAGCATCAAAGGTGGGAATTATTACTTTTTTGTCCGCAAAAAATCAAATCCAAGGACCAAAAAAAAAAAAAACAGAGCAATTAAGGCTGAAGAGTGTTTGTATGTGTCTGTCGGTGTGACCCGTATTACTCGCATCATTACACAGCCTCGGTACACATATGATGAGCGCCCCATTTCATTGTCACCGCGTGCCTGAATTATTATTTGCACAATATTCTCCACATAATTTATGCCTGCAGCCCCAAATTCATTGTTCTGCTTGTACACAAGTGTCTGCCATGTTTTTAAGTGTGAGTGTGTGTGTGTGTGTTACTGGGTCCCATAAATAAATCATCCTGACAGTAAAATGATTCGCGAGCGAAAACACTCGTGACACGGTGTCACCGCTGGGAAGATGGCACTGGGCGCCCCTGCGTAAACGACGACGCAGACGACGACCACCGATCAAACGTATCAACGTTAAGAGGTTGGAGAGAAAGAAAAAAAACCAGACAAGTACACCCCCTTTGAACGTTACTTTTTTTTCCTCTCTTCACGCAGCGAGATGAAAGGCCTGATTACGCACGCGCAATGATGAGCACGATTTCTCGCGCACTTCCACGTGTGCTTTGCTTATTACTTCATAAATCAAAGCACCGGGGGTTTCCTTTCGGAAGGTGAGGAGAGGCTCTTCGGGGCGCTCGTACACAGTGTGGTGCAATCGTGGCAGTGTTTCGGTACTACGCACTGTTAAAGCTTCGCACCGGTGGCGAAAGGAACGGTTCCTCTGGTACAGGAGCTGACAGGAGTTTCCTTTTTTGGAGCTAATTGAACCGAACGGTGGAGCTTGGGTGCTTTTCGTTCGAGCTTCGAATGCAATACGTGGGTTGTTTTTCGTGTATAGAGGATGCGACATGCACGCAGTTTTTGAACGAGCTATCGCTTGGTTCGTTGTTTAGACGCACGCACCACGCACGCCGAGTTGATTAACTGTTTAGCAATTTAGTTTGGGGTGAGGAAATTATTTAAAGGAGCTGTTTTTGTGGGTAGCATCATTTAAATCGATAGTGTGCTATAAGGCAGCAATGGCACACAAAAAGTGCTTAAAATTCCAATCGAACGCAAGTGTATTGTTCGACCCTAATTTTCGATTCGGTTTGGATTCAGTTTTTGCCCCAAAGGTACCCCGTACGCAATTTGCTAATGAGTTTATTACTCGCCGCATTATTGTCCCGCTTCGTTCGATGAAAGGGCTCAAAAAAAAGGGAAAGTTACCATTTTCATCACTTTGTGTATCTTCAGAAAAAAAAAGTTGTATGAAAACGATCGCTTTTCACTACGCCTAAAACGTCCCGAAAGCTCAATCACCTGTTTTAGCAGCAGTGGAAATTGCGAAAACGCTCGTTCGCTTCGCAAGAATTTATTACACGACCGGGCGCCACCAGGCCCTGTGCCGGTCCATCTAGTCGTCCCGCTCTCGCTTTTATGTCGTCATAACGGGGCGGATTTTTAAATGGGCGAAAGAAATGCTGCGCACTCGCAGTAAAACAGCCCCCGAACCGACCGGCTGTTTTATGAGCTCATGTGAATAAACACGCCATCAGCGGCCGCGTTGTTCCCGGGGGTGGAGGAGCGTCGGCCCGAAAGGGCATGAAATAAATCAACCCACACACACACTTCCTAACTGTGTGCAGGTTGTTGTCGTGTGCTGCAGGGTAAGAACGAAAGGAATGCCACACCAACACAGCGCCATTCTGTGTGATGGCCACACAAAAGGCAGGAGCAAAAGCATCCTACAAGTGGCATCTGGTGGGAGGGGCGGCTGTAGCGAAAAATCAATACTTCCACTCTCATCATTAGGATGAATGAAAGCGAGATTGATGACGTCATTGCGACCGCCCGCTCCTGACTTACCCTGGCGGTGGCGGGTACACGTTGTCAACCAATAAAGATCAAATTAATTTGCTGTGCCGCGGAAAATAATAGGACTGAAAAGGTTGTGCAGCAGGGACATGGTGGGGCATGGTTGGAATGGCGGCAAAGTTGGGAGGCGCGTGGTCGCGGCACATGGGCATATTAATGGTTTCGTTTGTGCTGTCTTCTTGCGCCGCTGCTTGCCTCGTGTATCTCGGGCGGCAAGGATGAAGCGGAGTTATTATTTGCTCACGCATTTGTGCGTGTGCTTCTTTTGTTCGAGCTTTTTCTGTTTTTTTTGCTCTATCACAAGATAAAATATTCAGGGTGGTATGTTGGCAATGTGTTTTTTTTGTGTTTCACTCGAGTAATAAATTGCGGCTGTATTGATCGCTCATTAGTGACGCTGGGCCGAAAGCAAAGAGATTGTCATATACTCATCTCCAAGCAAGGTTAAATGACCTCTTAAATGTTTTGCGCTAAAAAAACGTGAATAATCACAACAAAAGTATACCTGTTTGTAACTACAATGTCCAATACCCTGCTCATTAAACGGCAATAACAACCCATTGAGAAAGTCATTTCCATACACACCCGCAAGCAACTCAACATTGTAGCATTTGTGGCATTCGCCGCACGCATCCCAATCACACACGTGTGTGACGAATGCAGCGCCCGATCGCCCTCTAATGAGATCGCCAATTTTCCAGCAACGTCTCTCTCTCTCTCCCCCCTTTTGGGCGCCCTTTCCCATTTACCGCAGCTGGTGTCACGATCCTGGGCAGCACGGTTGGCGTTGGGGGAGTTGGTGAGACTTATGACTGCAATCGAATCGTGACACCGATAGCGTGACATCCCATGGGGGCTTCTTTACTGCCCGCACTAGATCCTACCTGGCAATTCTATTACACTTTATCGTTTTTTTCTGCTGTGTGGGATATGGGAAGAGCTTCGTGTTTGTAAATAATTCTCACACACTCTGTTGCCCTGCCGCGATAGGTGAACCCCATTTCCCTTTTTTTTTGCACTAATGCATCCATATTTATCGAATTTTTCTCTTTCTTTTCTTCTTTTTTCTTTTCTTTAGGTAAGTGTTCTTCTCCATACAAAACGATCAACTTTCAACAGCAACAACGGCGAGAAGAGGGTTCGTTTGCTTCCTCGCTTAACAGCCTCAGGAACCGCCGCCATCAAAGCCGGGAAGCCTGGGCGAAAGTATTTGCATAACTACGGTCACTCTATCCCGGAAGGTAGGGCATAAGCCTTTTTGTGTGTTCAACACACGATCATCAGTAGCATCGTGCCTCCATCTTGGTGACTTTTCCGACCAGATTTTTGGAAGGTGAAAAATTCGTTTACAAAAATCAATTTTTACCATGCCCTCCGTTTTATCGGCTCCAGTTTGAATTTGAATGTGTTTGACTTCATGTTTCCTTTTTTGTGCCGTTGTGGGTCTGTTAGAAAGTGCTTTGCATATGCATGACTCCGCACACCGGTTGCATTGTGCACGGTGAGCGGGAGCATCATCATCATCATCCCGGCCGCGCGCGGTGGTACGTTTCTAATTTGCAATATTAATTAACTAAACCGTGGAATCTCGCGGCACGGCAGGAATGGTTCGATTGGAGGGAGTAGAAGCCGTGTTCGCAAAAGTCTGCCAGCCTATTCGAGCAGCGGCACAGCAGAGCAATGTTTCGGGATGATTGCCGCTCCCGAAAGGGAGAAGTAGCTAAGATTTCATAAATCTTGTTGAATAACTTCAAAACACAGCCACACCACAGACGCGTATGCGTGTACATGGGGGCAGTATGGGTTCGAGTGAGCAGAAGCGGACCGGTGAAGGAGAAACCAGAAAAACAACCTCCCCAATGCGATGCCGAAACCGAGCCGCTATAAACCAAACACAAACTTGCTCAGTTATGCTTCGGTGAGCTGCTGAGGACGGTGTTTTGGAAGGCAGAAGCACCGTCCCCTTTGGTTGATTAGGCAGGTGAATCGTTGAGGGAGCTTTGCGTGTGTGTGTGTGTGTTTTATGTTGGTTAAAATCTTCCTCAAAGATGAGGTCGACTCATGTAATAGAAGAAACTGTATTCCTGCTTTCTGAGCAATTACATCAAACTATGTACGGAGTAGAGTAATCTCCAATTATTTGAGGTTTCTTCGAAAACGCTTCTATCTGATGAACCCATTTTGCGATGGTTGTCTCACGCAGCGACACAGATACTCCAAGCAGTGGATGTGGTGAGTCTGGTGATAAAATTATTCAATTTTTTACGACATCCACTCACACTGCCCGTATACGTGGAACTGGCGCGTCCAATTTCCGAACGATTGCTCCCCAGCCAAAACCGAACCGGTCAGATTTTGTGTGCGTATTTCTGTAGATTTTGGTTGTTGTTGTTTTTGCTGGAGTGTATCGCTCTCTTTGGAAGGAAGACACCCATGCCACATCGAGTCACAGTCACATCTCTGGGTCTTATGCCGAAGCAAACGAATTGCGGGACGTTCAGCGGCAGCAGTATCTCTCGTATCTGTAACCAGAAACTTGTTTTGACAGTGCGGGGACGTCGCTTCGCCAAATTCGCGATGTCGCCAAATCGTCTTCGGTGGAGGCATCGTTTTCTTGTCCAAAGTCACACTGAAGAAGAAACAAATCCAAACAAAAAACGCGCAGAAGGCCTCTCAATGAACCACTTTCATTTTCTGGGGAATTTTCGGCAATAGCTTGGTAGGAGGCAGGTTTGGGCGAAGATATCAGGTTTTTGGTACAAGAAAGAGGATGCGACTTAAAGTTTCGTATGATTTGATACTGATATCAGAATAGAATTCAAATTCCTCGAGGTTGAATCGCGAGGTAAACAATCAGCTATCGCCTCAGGTTTCCGGCTCTGGAAAGTGAGTGATGCTATGAAAGCTGGACGATCAGATGCCTTCAAAAACTGATCATCTTCTCCACTTGAACAAGCCGAAAAGGATGCGCCAGATGCAACTGCCTGGCGACGAAGTGAAATCAGCCAAAAGTTTCACCTCTAGACGATCATCCGGAGAGCCGAAAAAAGACTAAAAAACACACACGATTGCTCACTTTCTAGTTTTGCTGATTTTTGCATAGTTTCCAATGATTTATGCTATATTGCAAATTTCAATTTGCATACGTTCTTCTCGTCCCCACACCAGCGAGACGGGGTGTGGAGCTTTTTGGCGATTTGATTTGGAGTTTCGTATAACGCTTAGGTCTGACCTGATGGAGGATGCCACCATGGTTCAGTGACATCTCCGGCACACACGACTCTTCGGCTGGGTGGAGCCGTCAACATACTTTTGATGGGTCATAAATTAAGCCGTTTTTGACAGAAACATCTAATCGAATGGTTCGAAACTTTAGACTTTATTGTTTGATGGTGAGTTGGTGCAAAAATATCATTGATTCACGAAACGATTCGATGTCAGAGGTAATGGGGCGGAAATTGCATGTTGACCTTACTTTTTCTTCGGGACATTTGTTTGTTCCAAGGAAGTTAGTTGGTTGGATGACGATCCTTAATCGTAAAATCAAATGTTTCGATATTTGAAATGGGGGAAAGTATTAATTTTGGGTTTGAATTTCATTGCTTTTATGTAAATTTTACCGTTTTTTTGGAAAATTTCACAACCAATTTACTCGTTTGAAACTCTCAAAATCGCTGGAAAAAAACGCTCATCCACGATGAAACCATAATGTACGAGCGTCAAAGTACGTTTACCCAACATTCCATTAGTTACACCTTCTCCGTGCAGTGTGCTTGGAATTGAATTTTATACCCCCTTAAGACACCGACAAATGAGGTGACTCTAGAAGAAAAATTGAACAAAAATGTAAGGTAAGTCGCTAGGGTCGCTTCTTGCGGGACGCGCCAGCATGCGCTTCCACTGCCACCCCCAAAAGGCAGCTCCAATCCGCTCGAACGAGGAGTGGAAAGAGCGCTCGCCTCGAGAGTTGCATTCCAAACGCCTGGCAGGCCGCGCGTACTGTAAATTTTGTGCGCGCATCGGCACGGTTTGACGTTTGACTTGCGCTTGGCTGGCGTTTGACGCCGAGTTATTAAGCGAGCCGGCATGCGCGCACGTTCGTTACGCTGCCAACAAACACACACACACACATACACACGCAAAGACACGCCAGTCCACATAATGGGAGGCCCAATTCTGGGAGTGTTTTGTGTGCGCCACTCCGACACACGCGCGGTGCAGTCTGGCGCATCGCAACTAAACCCTCACTGCGCAAAAGTGTCCGTGCGATGAACCACGAAAAATTGAATTCTTTTGCTATTGGTGTCCTCTCGCTTCGGCCGCCTGCACTTCGTACGGCGAAATTCTAACCCTTGCTACAGATGCGTTAACGTGCTACAATTTGTTGTCAACGGGTTTCACCTTCGATCGATCGATTCGCAACAGTTCAGCCGGAGTCGTGCCGGCGGCAAGTAGAGCCATTATGGACGGAGTTCACGAGGACACGATTTTATGTCGGCTTGCATTGCACTATGGTTGGGAAGGTTCTAGCGCAGCAGCAGCTGCGTACTTCCCGCGTTTGGCATTCCTTGACAGGGATTGCTTCTTTCGCAAACTGAACTCAAGTTAAGCAACTCCGTGTAGTGGCCTGCGTGTTCTAGGGTAATGCGGTTAATGGAGCCGTTTCCAAAACTGTGGCGCTCGCCAGAAATGGGAAAACCTCATCACAAACATCTTGACGAGTGTCAGTCACCCTCGGGTATGGTATAAGGTACATGGGCATCGGTTGCTCAAGCGACTCGTCTGCGCCGGTGTCGTCTTTTTTGAGCGCGCCACGTCCGACCTCCGATCAGATCATCTTCATCTTCTGCCTTTAAGTTAAATGGTCATGTTCCGCTCGGGCCAAAGATTTGAGGCCCGAGATTGGCATCGGAAGCGGCGGGACGCGATCTGTAACGATCGTGCTAAATAATTGGCTGGTCTAGATTTTGCATCGCATACCTGGCCTATCAGCGCCGGGTGCGGGTTTTCAGGGAGTCTAAAGTCCCCCCGAATTATGCACAGCCGCCGGCACAGCATCCGGTTGCGGCTGGGACCGGAACCGGAGAGCGATTATCATTATTGTCGGGCTGGGCAGGGCGAGATTTTTGTGAGCCTTTTGCCCTGCGGCTGTTTGTATGACGCGCAACGCTCGGATCTTGCCTGGTGCGGCCGTAAATTAATCGTCGATGGAATCCGTTCCTTTGATGTGTTTTTTTGGAGCATCGGGGCGGCGGCCTTAAGTTACGGAATCTTTAATCTCATCTTGTTCCTAGGCTGAGCTGGTCAGATAAAGTAGAAGGTTGATATTCATAGACGAACTGAAAAAAAACAGGGGTTGATCTTAAAATAGTAGACTAGTTAATCGCTCGTATTAATTTGAAATACAGAGTAAGAAAAATGGCCTCAATATTTTGGAATTCGGAAATAATCTCTGGGAAGCACAAAGGTCACCAGAAAAAAAGAGTAAACATCTCGACATGTAAATATATCACAAAACAGTGTATCTCCATGTCAAGACGATTCCCTACCACCGCTTTTTTACTCGATTTCGACAGTTGGTTGGTGCGTGTGTGAGCTTTTTTTCTTATTTTCTCACATGGCGGTTACCACCCTGACACATCTACTACCCACCGTCTTCTCAGCGCAGTTTTATTTTTACAGCTCGTTACATGGCGCTTGAGATTTGTGGGTCTTGATTAGGCGCTCGGGCGCGTCTCGAACAGAGTCGTCAAATTTGTGACACGAGCAGTGCGAGGAATTCCTGCTAATTGCTCTCACCGTCAATAGGGTGTTTGTGTTTGATTGTTTGTGAGCTAGCAGACGGATACGACTGTGTTACGTTTTTACGATGCTACGAAAGTTTATGTTTAATGTTGAAACTCATGAGAGGGATATGTTTAATGATGAGGAACTGAATAATGACGCGTCGCAGGAAAGCATGTTTAAGTTATTAAATATGCAAAAATGCTCCAGCAGAAGGATGATTTCGAAACAATACAAAGCATAATTAAGTATATTTTAATGTATAAAATCTAAACAAAACTATGAAGTAACAGTGCACGACCTGAACACATCCAATTTGCCTTACATTTTCATTCATTATTAATATTGCCATAATAAATCAAGCCGTTCATGCCGAACGCGCAGCTCGTGTACAATTTTTAGCAACAAACACTCTCGCTTTGTTCGATCGAAAGCGCGCCGTCTCAGGGTACCGTCGAGACCACCACAAACTTCGCCCAGTCCAGCATGGGCAGTGAACGGGCTTCAATTTTTGCATAATGTTTCCTGCGAAAGGATGTTGAGCCCTCAGTGAGCCCGAGCGAGGTTCTCAGTTGTAGAAGCGTTCCGCCGCCTTCGTATGAACTTTCTGTTTCATTTACATAAACGTCCGACACATGGTGAGGTTTTATATTTCCAGAGAAAAAGCTCCCTAATGAGAGGAGTATTGAAGTGAAGTTAAATAAGGGAACGATTGAAAATTAATTTTAAACCTATTCCGAAATCTATCTTTATGAACACGCTATGGCAAGCGTCAAGCGTTTTCGTTGGCTCCAAGTTTATCAGTTACGTGTGAAAAGGCACTCAAAATATTGATAAAAACGTAGCAAACGATTGATGGGAGATGGGAGAGTATTTGCATAACGTCTCCATATACCGTTTGTTGCTATTTGATGCAGACACAAAAGCATCAAACACCTGATTGGCGGCCCCCTATTCGGATGATCTTGCCCGCGCATCGTACAAAGCGAAACGGGGAAGAAGATTGAAAAATGATCGCTCTTTGTGCGCTCGGCTCGATAAATCAATTATTATTTTAAGGGATAGAAATGAGAAAAACGGGTCGACACCGATTCGCTCAATTGAAAAGTCCCGGGGAAGAACCAATGCTTGCCGATCGTCTGCCCCGGTGCCTTCGGACAGCCAATTGACATAATTGTGTAACGTCAAACATCGAAGTAATTTATCAAGACAAATCATGCTTTCAAACACCGGGGCTGGGTGATGAACTCTCAGAATCGGTGAAAAAAGGAGAGAAAAATCATAAACCATAAACGAAGCATGCGTAAAGCTTGGGCCTGTTGTGGCGTATAGTACATGCACACACACACACTAAGCACGATCGCAAACGACCGGCGCTGAAAATAATGCTGTGGAGCAACATTGTCCATAATGAAGATGATCACTCATCAGCTGTCATTTTTTACACCCGATGGTGGGCAGTGGAGCTAGCAGTCACAACAATGGTGTTGCGCGTGTAAGAACGAGACAGCAACCGCGGTGCTGGGTTCGATAGGGAAAGTGTTAGAGATGGCTAGAAAGACTGTGGCTGTGGGGAAGTGTTGTCAATCAGGCGCACGGCACGTTTTCAGCGGCAACAGAGCACCCGGGATGAAATTTGGAGGTGGCCCCACCACCGCACCAGCGTGGCGTAACCGGGTATCCCGCGGTCAAACTGTCCACGCACAATCAACACACGTCCACCGTGCGATCAATCATGCGCGCTGAGCAGCCTGATCGGTTGGCGATCCGAAGGGCTACTTTGTTTTGGGTGCTGGACAGGCTATTTGTCTTGTACTTTAACCTCCAGTGGGTAATAGAAAGAGGAGTCTTGGGCAGATTCTAGAAGAAATATTGGAGAAGTATTACCAAAATACACACGAAACGACAATAAATAATTGCAAGACCTTCAAGCGAAACCTTCCCTTTGGGACGCAAAACACCGTTTAAGAACCCTTTTTGCGATCAGCTTCAAATCATGGGAACGAAATTCGCTGGTGGTGCGCAAGCACAAACCAAACACTCGCCCAAGGACTCATCTTCACTGCAGCCAGCACTCGTTAATCATCGGCGTCCTTTGGTTGATAAATGTGAATGAGAATAGCGTATATCGTCAAACCTTAGCCGAAAGACCATTTATTTGTTGAAACAAACGAAGGTATCGTTTAAACGCTACGCAGCATACCTCGCCTTGCATGCGTAACACACGTTTTCAGGGCGGCGGAGAGTTCTTTACACCCTTTCCCAGCAGTGTCCAGCGCTGAAGACGGTCGCTACTAATTGTTATCTATTAATTACGTGCTTTTGGGGCGAGCTTGAACCATCCTTCCAAGCTTCGTTTTTACGACATTTCGTTTGGGAGCAAATCCATGCCCCGGGAGGTTATGGGCCCAGAGCGTCAGCAGCAGCAATTTGAAGAAAGAGGCTGCTTGACTCTAAAAGAGAGAAAAAAACGATGTGTCTTTAGGCGTTTGAAGAGGAACGATTTTTTGTTGTGTTTGAAATGAGTTTCGCAAAATGTGGGTTGAAAAAAGGCACAATTGTAAGGTGAAAAAAGAAAAAAAAACGGAAAGCTTGGTACGATCGCTTTGCGTTTGTTTTGATCACTACCAACACCGGTCGGGTTCGTACGCTTCTGCCAAGATCGGTGTGGGTTCGGTGCTGTTGCAATTAATTTTTATTTACCACTAACTCATACACTCATCGTAAGCGGACGCGGAGACAGAGAAGAATTTCAAGGGGCCGGTGCTCTGATTATTGATAATTTTAATTAACCTCAATGCCTGCGGTCCAGCTTTTAATGATCGCTCGGTGCGGTTGTCAGTGTGAGCTGGCGTGGTGTTATGGGTTACCAAAAAGTTGACCCTTATCTAGGCGGCCAGATTGTGCGTAATGGGGACGTGTTTATGTCGATCCTGTTAAGGGATCTCGACGTCTGCTTAGTTTTTTTTTTTTGGAAACACTTCTCAGCCTTAGGGTCAATGTGTTGCTTAACGCAAGATTTAAGCCGTTTATGTAAGCCACAAGATATACAGTTGGATGCTGATTGTCATAACTTCTGCCTAATGTACCTATATCCTTGGGGGTTCACTTTACGTCAGCTACATTATCCTGCCCAGTGCATCTTAGTGTTGCAACCACCCGAATGACGCCACTAGAATGATCTCTTTCATAATGCTATTGTGCTGAACGTCCTTGGTTTAGCCGTGAATCCGCGATTAGTGGAATCTTACGCAAAAACAGAAGCAAGCGCAATCCAGCAGTGCCCGGCATGCGATCTCAAACACATACGGCTGGTCAGACTTACTTCATATGTGTGTCTGACGTCAGTGCGTTAGCTTTTGGGGGCTGTATAGAGCCTAAGACGTTATATAAACCCAGGAACGCATCCTGATCCTGGTCCGTAGTGATGGTGGTACTGCATTGCCTTCGTCCAGTGCGGAAGTACGATGAGCAACAAAAGAACCCGAAAAAAGGGAAGAGTGTGAGGAAGTTAATATTTAACTGCAATCGGCCGAGATCGATTTGTAGTAACGAGGTACTATCTTCGCTTCGCTTTAAAAAACATAGGCGCAAAGGGAAGTAACACTGTACCTTCTGACCCCCATGTGCCAGCGCAAGTATGTGTGTATCATGTAATCAATTTTTCGACCCGGCCTGCAGCTGCTACCGCTGCCCACACACACAAACAGCAAATCCTTGCTGGATGCGGACTTGCCTGGGAAGAAGGCTGCCTATGGTTTTGTCGGTGCGGTGTATTGTGTTCGATTAATTTAATTTGACGTCACCGGGTGGCTGTTATGTTGTCCATCTTTGTGAAAACCACAACCTTCCGAGGGGTAGTTCGGGGGTATTATTTTGTATGTGTTGTTTCACCTTCCCCCGCTCATGGCTGTTGTGCACCGGCAGAGGGATTCGATTAAAACTTGACAAGTAACAATGAGCGGGGTGGAACATTGCTGGAACTTTCGTGCAAACCAAATGACAGGTGAATATTGATACGGATGTACGGACCGAAAGCCGAGACGAAAGGGGGCGATGAAAAACAAAACCCACCCCGCTAACGTTAACGACCTACATTGTAGGAGCGAAAGGGAGCGTAGGCGAGAGAAGAGAGAACAAATTTTCCTTGAATTATTTTTACCCACCACCTCAGCTCACCTACACATAGACACGCATACATACACGCGGTTGGCGGTTATTGTGCGAAGGATATGCCTCCGGAGAGGTCGCCGTTGTAATGGGATCAACGCGGGAATGCTAACGGGGGGGAATATAACGAATGAATGAATTTTTCAGCACCGTACGTCCGATTCCGATGTCCTGCCGAGTCCTTTTGCTGCCCGTCCTTTTGGAGTGGTAGAGTATGGGGCAGTTTGGGTCGGTCCAGTCGGTCCAATGTCCGGTGCTCGATAATGCGCGCGTCAATGGATGATTAGGTAAAGCAGCTTCACCTACTACTATTGCGTTGCCTTCGGCTCTCCGCTTCTCCGTTCGGGGAATTTGTACAATTATGAGGAGCCGGGAGTAAGCGGACCCTTTTTTTGCATTCATCACAAATACAGACGAACGGAATGAGAGGAATCATTTTGCAGGGGTTTTATATAATCACTTCCAGTTACTGGGAAGTGGTCAATGAATTGGAATCGTAGGAAAGGACAGGGACTTTCTGGGAAGGTTTGAAAATAGAACAATATTGTAGTGGTTTTGGATTGCAATTCTTGCGTGTAAAGAGATACTATGATGGAAAGTTTAAAAGTTAAATGTTTACTTATGCTTTTAAAAGTATCTTCTAAAATTGGTCGCATATCTTTACTACATAGTTGAAAATCAAATATCAATAACTTTATTGAATCTGATTAATATGGAAAAGAATATTCAAGTAAGAATATTCATATATTACATCGGTGAAAATCGAATATCAATAACATTATAGAATCTGACTAATGTGGGAAAGAATATTCAAGTAAGAAATTTTGTGCAACATTTTGCTACGTATACTAGCAGAAAACTCTAAACAAGAAAATGATGGAAACCATACCGACAAACATCCGTCGGTGTCGTTGATGCCACACATCGTTCGAAGCTCCTGCTGTACGAGCTTCATCTTCCTACTCGCAGCGCTTTGTGGAAGGAAATTATGAATGAAACTGTTCGCAACGTATCCACCCCCGTCTTTCATGTTGTCCTGGTGACATCGACTGCGGCAATTGTACCGGTGACGGATGCTAATTTTAATCGTTCCATACCGTACCGGAATCGGACGTCATCGTTGGATCATCAACCGGTGCGACGGACTCGGGCAGCAAAGGAACCAGGAAGCAGTGATAAACTGAACCCGAACCGAATGGTTTGCTTGCAGTGGGATGTGGTGCCGGGCGGGCAAGTGATTTCATAATTACTTTCGGTTTTGACACATGTTACATAGCGCTTTAATGCGCTTTACGCCCTTTGCAACAACAACAGCAACAACAACAGTAACATCAATGACGCTCGCCGAGCGGTTATGCTATTTGCGAACGAGAATGTTCCAGTCGAGTGATAATTTTAGGTGATGGAGAAGCATTTGAAAATGTGCGTATTGTTTCTAGCTTCTCTTTTTTGGGGGGTTTTCCTCCAGTGCAGTGATACTGAAACAGTGCTTACATAAATCAATCAATGCTGGCGGGTGGCACCTGGATAAAATCGAATCTATTTTTGATGATTTTTGTACGTAAACTTTGTTTCTAGTGATAGGGTGGGGTGAGTTGTTTGTGAATTGCTTTTCGATTTAAGGAAGCTGGCTGGATAAAGCCGGAAGGAATCGCTTCATTTGCACGCCTAATTACTTTGTGTAAAGTTTGCTGCGCGCTTATCGAGTAGCAAATATTTAAAAGCGATTTTCGATGTTTCTCCCTTTCGGGGACGAGCATGGCAGAATATAAGGCGTTGACAAGAAAACTAAATTAGTTTTATTAGGCTTGTGTGACGCTAGATTGGGAAATATTTTGTAGCCTATTACAACTCTTCTAAAACGTTCATCTTTCAGTGTTTTTCCACAAATAAGCAATTTGATGATATCATCTCGAATTAATAGACCGCCAAGTCACTCTCGAATCGGTGCGATTAAATAACGAAAGTGCCCTTACCGCAAGCGTTATCGACCAAATCTAACCTCTGCAGCTCTACATTCACTCACACGTGCATGTTTTCTAGCCCATCTCGCGTGTGATAAAACTCATTTGATGCCATCGTAAACGCCAATAAACACAAATCACGAACGCAGCCGCGGCGGTGGGAGCGATTTCGTTTGGCGTTGAAAATGATGGACGAATCACGAAAATCATTCACGCACAATTCGTGCTGGGATGGGAGCGGTTGGGGGGGGACCTGAAAATGCCCTAAAGCTTAAGTCCTTGATAGGGAGGCAGGAATTTGGACGGGTTCGGACATCCATCACCGAATGATCGGCCCATCGGGGTGGTGCGAGAGCATCACCATCCCTCTGTCGGTGTGTGTGTTTGCATATTCATGAGGGTTGTGAAAATATGACCACTGTGCGTGGTCTTCTTCGTCCTCCACCGGTACCTACCCTTTTTTTTGGCTTTGCATTCACACACTCAGTCCACCCCTGTGCGATAATGGTGATTGTGAGAAGCTTTGCGGGAACGCTGCCGCACGAAACGGTAGGAAAAGTGTCACCGCGTACGGCGGCAGACGTTCGATCGGAGCGCTCAGCCGTAAGCTGCCGCTGTGCGATTGCGTGGAGAGATGATAAATTTAGCCAAATTACCGGTCCAGCAAGCTTTACCGGTCGGTCGGTACGACACAGCAAGGCACAGAACACAGAAGGGTGGTAATTTTGTCGCGATTATGAACACTTTTCCTTCCCATGTTTCCCTGCCCATGTGACTTCTGGTAGAGAAGCGATGTGTTGGTCACTCGCCACATTATTATGATTATGTTTTCTTTTCGGGGCTGACAAAATGGACCATACAGAGCCGTACTAAAACTATGCACATGATTGTCAAACGTTTAAAAGACCATTTAGGTGCCCGGTTTGTGTGATGGAAAGTGAGCGATTCCGGACCTGTTTTCGGTGTGTATCTTGTGTGTAAGAAAACAAAGAAAGGAAAGGCGATATAATCTACGACTCTATCGCTGTCGCTTTGGATGAGTCACAGTGAGAGATGACATGATGTGGCCGCTGCTGTTGATGATAATGATGATGATGATGATGATGTTTACTGATGGTTGTGGTAGCCATCGGCAATATCCCACGATACAGCCGGCCAGTTGTAATTTGCATCTAATTTACGCATTTAATTCCGAATCCCATCCCGGAAATATGATGCTGTCTTTTCTAATCGTTTCGGATTTTTCGTCTTCTTCGTCGCTTACGCTTTGAGGCGGTGTTCCAGCCGGCCAAATTGTCACCTCACCGTATTAATCTTGTTTCCCCTCAACGGCTTGCACGCACCAGATCGATGAGGTTGAGCTTCTAATTTTGTAAGGCTCCTCCGAAAGCTTAAACCGTACAGTTCGAAGCCATCGATCACTGAAACCGTTGCTCCACTAGGCTCAGGGTTAGTTCACATGTTAATCTTGGCTGGCTGTACCGCTCCAAGACAATCGAAATCAATCTCCTTCTACACACATACGCTTCAGCGCGCCGCCGCAAGTTTTATAGACATTGCATTTGGTGTATTTGAATAAAAATAACATTAAGCTTGAAATGAGAAGAGATAGGGATGGTGGCGGAGAAGAAGAGACAACAAAACCCGCGCCTTGACACTCTGACACTGGGATCGGATCGGTCGCGAAATCGTTCCGCCGCGAGGTTCGATTCGGAGCGCGGTTTGATTGATCCTTTGTGCCGTTAAATCGTAGCGTAACGATACCAATCAGGAGTCGACGCCGAGGAGGCGAAATTAAAATTTTAAAGAGCAAAACAGCCAGCAAGCGACAAAAAAACCAAACTGCAACTAGTGGGACAACTGACATATTGAGGAACGTTTTTATAGGGTGCAATAAGCAGACGCGGCAAAGAATCGTGCAAGAGAAAATGGGGCGAGCAGAGAGAGAGAGGAAAGAAAAAAAAATCGCCAGCTTTAGCTAGAAAATAATCAACCATAAACAAAGATTAATTACAACCTAAATCACCATGTCAGACAAATGCTTGGCGTTTGAGCTCGATCGCTTACAAGAACTTGCAGTTTCGTGTATGGGAGTACGTCTTGTTAGTTGGCTTTTTTCTCTCTGTTGAGTATTAACTTCCAGCAGCCTCAGTATTCTTAAGGTGGAAATACAGTTTGATCAATCCGTTGGCTCCGGGGGCTTGAAATTCTTTTACCGGGCTAGCCGGGCTATACACTGCTGATTTGAAATCCCGGAAGAAATATGTAGTTGTCTCGACAGAGGACCAAACAAAACGAAATAAAAACTGCCATCGTCTGTAAGCTCATAAAGGCGGGACGGATTAAGATTATTAACAGCAATAGCCTCTCCCGCGTTCGATTCTTAAGAAGTGAATGATATTGGTCTTATTTTCTTGTGTTGTTTTGTGACTGGATTGCAGTTGCAGTTCTTGCTGCTAGAATGGGGACAAAAAAGGCAAAGAGTGTCTTATTAAAGAACTATCCATCGCAGGCAAAGGCAAATGCTCTATCATTTGTGATCTTGATTTCCTGTCTGTTTAACGCAATCTCTTTTTTATAGAAACCGTAAATAAAATTACTACTTTTTACAAAGAAGATTAGAATCAATTTATTAATTTATTAGATTTTCGGCAAAACATGGTTTAAATCACAGGAAGCCTGTATTTTCAATTCATTGCTGTTGTAATAAAATCCGTCCTTTATATAGATTTGCATTATTAATTTAAAAACTGAAACATACGAGACATTGAGCTGGATCGGTGCGCACACTTTTGGGTGCCTTAATCCTATCGGCTGCTGCACGGCTCTTGTACGAAATCTGTCCACCATCCCACAGATGGCAGTTCGATGGCACAACCGTGTGCTCACCAAATTTGAAGTTCCCCTCTATTTATCTCTCTCTCTCTTTCGATCACTCTCCATCATCAAAATTTATTCATTTGCACTTCACGGGCAACATTTGCATAACAGCGCAAAAAGAACGAAGCAACTGCAGCGTTTGCGATCGATGAGGCGGTAGTAAGCAGCCAAATGGGGACGCTGGCGCTGGAACACCGCCACCAATCGCGACTCGGGAAGAAGTGTACTTGGAGCAGCAAGAAGTTATTAAGATGCATGCACCCATGATGCGGAGCGGCGAAGTACAGGCAAATAAAATAAGTAGAACACTTAATACACTCCCGACATCCGGGGCCAAAACTGAAATCGAAAGCAGACATCGCGGGGCGGAACCGGAATGGGCCAAAGAGCGCGCGCGCGCGCGCGGGGGGAACCCTGTTTGGTGGCATGAGATTCAAAAACTATAATATAAAGATAAACATTACCTTCTGCGACGGGCTGCAGAACCAGTTTACAGAGCGGCGCGGCGTCAGAAGGAGTAACGCGACCTTGAGATAGAATTTCGCGTGCACAGGAGACGAACCCGCTGCAAGGCGAAAGACTTCAGACGTGCGCTGCACCCAGACGTACGTTCCACCTAAACCTGTTGCTATTTTTGTTTTTTTTTCTTCTCCCTGCTGTTGCTTTAATTTATACGATGTTCTTTGCTTGTTATTCCTTTTTGCAAACAAAACAAAAAATCTCCACCTTCAAGATAAACCACTTCCTTCCAGCCTAATGAAGCCTAAATTGCTATAAATTTTCTACCTTCTCCATCCAAACATAAACACACGTGCCCGGGCGCAGTCGAAATCTTCGCACTCTATCTCACCAGTTCGCTTCACTTGGGGCAGAATAGAGATTGTTGGCGCGGTGGCGCGCGCGTCCGCGCATTCTTTCTTAGCGTAGCGTAGCAATCAATAAATCCTCGCTAATTAATTGCCGCGATCATTTGCGGACAGGTTGCGTTGGTTTGCAATTTTTCATCGCGGGCGTTTGGTACGAGCGCGAATTTTCTTTGCCCCTCAAACGAAACTAGAACCGGAACGAACGACGCGCGAGCATCTTGTCCGCAGGGACACTTGCACAATGTCCAAACAAACCATCCGTCGGCGGTGCGGCCCGCTCGGTTGGGTTTTAATTGTGGGGCTATCATTTATTCAAATTTTCCTTAACCTCCGCAGTGATCAGCTGCGGCACACGCTTAACGAGTCTACCGGTTTTGGGTAAGGTGCATTTTGAAAGATCGAAACTATGGCCACCACCATGGTGTGTACAATAAAATCAAAATAGATCGGTTCCTTGTCTTGTGACAGTGGAACCTCGCCTCATGGCTGATGGGGGCTTTGTACGAGCACAAATTGCCACAGCAAAATGGCATCATCGTTGGGGCAGGACACATCCTTTGCCCTGCACATGCACAGGTATGTTGTTAGCCCTGAGACAACGATTTCGCCTCGATGAGAAGCGAATTTCGATGGTCTTTTCGTTGTGGTTGGGTCTGTTTATTTGGGGCGATTTTAAAATAATGACAACAAGTAGTAGGCGCCTGTTGCTGTTTCAAAGGGGAGAAGCAATTTCGCTTCACCGTTGCCGTGTGACAGTATTAAAAATTAAAAATAAATTGTTAAAAACGACCTCATCTTCACGTACTACCGTTTAATGTAGTGATGGAAATTGCCTCTACAAATAGGGTGCCGTTGTTTTGGTTGCTTTATTTACCTACGGACTTTAAACGTTGGAAAGCACTCGTCCCTTACTTTCCTTGAACAGCTACCGCAGCAGCTCCGCAGGAAGCTTAAACTGGCAGAAGGGCATCATCCAGGCCGCCCAAGCCGGGAGAGTGACTTAAATGTTTCTTCGCGCTGTGGTCATTTGCATAATAATTACTTTACCAACGGCCCTGTAATCGCATCCACCACTGTTTGACCAGGATCTCACGGATGGATGTTTTGTTGTTGTTTTTGGTTGCGCATTAAAAATCATCAGTTTCGAGGGGGGAAAAATCCTCGATTTACCTCGGTTGCGCTAAAACTGGTTCATCTTTTCGTGTTGCTTTGTCACTGGCTGCCCGTGCTGCTGTCATGCCGTTTAAGATGTATTTTCGCTGTTGGCGAGTCCCATTGCACTGTTGGTCCAGTTTATGCGATTGCATGCCCGGCGTGCATTCTTGCACCTCGACCAGCAGTTCGACGAAATAGTTCAGTCGGGATGCGTGTCGTTAACAATGTGGTAAATTTTTCGAATCTCTCTCGGCCACTCTCGGACCTCGGGGGACTTCTGCCCCGGGATTTGAGGCGGCTGCGCCGAGAACTCGCCCAGAGTTGTCGGGAAAGGAAAAGGCCAAACGAGCTAACCGGTCCATGAACGCGAACGCGAGCGCTGATGTTAATACGCCTAAAGATTCAATTAACGCAAACAGCAATGTCATCACCGAATGTGCGCGAATGACGTGCTGCGCGAAACATGCTCGTTTCATGTGCGATGCGTTGACATTTTTGCTACTGTTTTAGTGCCCCAGTTATGGCGCGCGAGAGGGGTTTGGATTGGGTTGAGAAAGGAACGGTTGAGGGCGGGGGGGATGGTTTAAGGATGCATTCTCGCTCCCCATTGCAAAAGGGAGCTAATTACTTAGCACGGCCAGCAGGGTGAAGCTGCATTGCATTGGCTTTTTTTATATATTTATGCTCAGGGTGGCCCGGTCGGCCTTGGGCAGAGACTAGATTGAATTGAAAATAAGAAATTATGGAATTGAATTGTGTTGGAATTATATTCTACTGCGTTCAGCAAAATTGAGCGGCATTAACAGACCTTCGATATTTGTTCATTTTATTGTAAAGTTATTTAACTATTTAAACGTTAATTACAACGCTACTGCTAATTACACAATCGGTAAACAATTACTCACACGAAGCAAACAATTAACAAGCAGCACCGAATGCATCATCCACAATTACCGGCTCGTTGCACATGTAGTCCGCGATAAGATCGCACGATTTTCGTGTTTGTTTGGACTGCGGGCCGGTATGTAAATTTGGCCGCTGCCGAATCACAGTCGGATTCGACAGACGGATCGCGATTTGAGGTTTGAGCGGTTGGAGTTGCTTTGTTTTTTGCTCTCTTGTTGCTTCCATCGCGAAGATTGCTGAGTTGCCGACAAATGGGTTTGAGAATAATTAAACAATCGAAACGAAGCAGTGGAAGAAGGATCTAACAAGCGTGAGAAATTTTCTGCCCCTAGGATGACGTACGCTAGAGGCTGGGAAGACGTTTTCTGAGGGGGGAAACAAAGCACAGACAAACCGCCACCGACCACAGAGTGAAGGCTAAAGTCAAGTGGAGTAGTTTGAGCGGGCGAAGGTTGCCGGTGGAACGTTGTGCTCACATATCTTTTGGGGTGTTTTTTTTGTTCCTTCACTCTCCCCGAAACGGTTACGATATCACCACTGATCTCGGATAGGAAAGCAAAAGCCATCTCTGTTAACAACGTCGGATCGGATCGGAGCGCAGTAGTTCAGCGAGGGAGATTTGTCGTGTCGGGAAAGGGAACTGGTTGGATAACACTAATCATTAACCTTGTGTAGCAGTAGCAGACTTTCCGTAGGAAAAACAATTAAAAACAGCACAAGCAAATCCCAAGCGTCGCCAAGGAAATGTGGGCTATTCTTTTTGAGTTTTTGTTTCCCTTTGCTACTTGTTAATCCAACTCTGAGCGGGGCACCGTGGAAACTCGCGAAAGGCTTACGTCGCTCTAACCAGGGCGAGGAAGTATGTCTGTGGCTTAGGGAAATTGCAAACTTCCAACATGCTCGTTCGCTTGTGTCCTCGGGCGATTTTGCTGGCTTTTGCAGAAACGACTTCGATCGTACGCCACATACACACACACACGACCGTGTAAGCGACGAACCTGGCGTTTGCAGACCTGGCGTCTGAAGCTGCTCAAGCGAAAGAGGTGCATGGGAGGGCGCACGTGAAGAATACAAGCGACTAGCGTGCCTTTTTGTAATATCAAGTATTGCGCAAATTCTATAAATAATTGTACGACGCTTCCCTGCTTGGGAAGGGCCACACCGTCCGTGGCAGATGGAATGCGTTTAAGTAATGCGAATCGACAGAGTCGAGGGCGGGGAAGAGAATCGGGATCGGGATTTATGAAACGTTTTCGTCATAATTAATTGGACGAGTTTGGGAGGAGAGTGTTGTTCGGTAGAAGGTTGAAGCAAAGCGTGGAGGAGCATGCCGTAAGCACGAGTTATTGTAAGGTGTGTTTGTGAACCGGAATTTGATCGTACGCTTTAGGGATCTGTATTGTAGACCGATCATATCAGTATCTTTATTAGATTAACTTGCACAACGACATGGCTTTTGCAAAGCCTTGAATCATAATGAAAATGAAAGTCAACTAAAGATGCAGCTTTAGATGAAAGATGGTTTGCAAATCGCAATCCATCGTCCGATCGTCACTCGAATGTTCCCACCGATCATACCGCACTGTCTGTGTGCAACAATGTACAGTGTGCAGGAAGAGAACCGGATTCTTTCGTCCGAGGGTGACATCGTGTTGGCAGAATACCCCCATCCAATCAATGGAGCAACACAACTTTTCAATCTTGCTCTATAGCGCTGCGTGTGACTTCTTCTGTCTGATTTACGACCTTGCAGTTGGGAGCGCAGTAATAGTGTAGTGGCATGCCCGTTAGTCCACCTACTGGGCAGTGAGGTAAATGCGCGCGGTTTCGCATGCACCGCCACGTAGCACGTCGTCGCCCGTTCACCATTTGCCGAAAATATCGCTCTCCAAGGGTGCAATCGTGCCTAAGGACTTACTCGTCTTACCCGCCCGTTTGATTATCGTTATTAATCCTGCAATAAATACCCTGTCAATGTCACCTGTGCAAGACCTTTTCTGAACTTTAAGAATAGAGGAATCAAACGGCACGGAAGGAGGCAAAAAGTACACTCACACCACAACACTTGCCTGCAGGCTATTCTCCCCCAAAAGAAAGAGTGAAGAAACAAAAAAACATAGACACACACACACACGCCTCGTGTTCCGTTTGCTAATTCCCCTGCTAATTGAAGGACCCTCCGTGTCCGCGCACGGAGTAGTTGAGTTTTTTTGTTGTCGGCCGTTTTTAATTTTGGCGTGCGCTTGCGATAATCTGCACACCCGCTGGCGATCGTGCGTTTCGAACGCACCGTTCCCTCCCTCCCCAACCCGGGTGGGAATGTAACAACAGCCCGGCCCGTGTCGATTGGCCTTTGCGCGACTCACACGACGCTCTGGGAGCAGGCAGCAATGGCAAACTATTTCTAGTGCGAACGATGCGAGTCATTAATCATTCGTGTGCCATTTAGTGTCGCCCGCCAAGCGGCGCGATGTGTGATCGATCTTGAACCGCTTCTGTAAAAGGGAGATGCGATCCGGTGTCCGGGTCTAGAATGCTTTGCCATGAAGTGTGTTTGTTTTATGGGCCCCGCAGAAAAGGCATGAATGATGCTTCAACACACAACAACTCCAGAAGCTGCAGGTCTGATTGATTGTGTTTCATCAAACGTATGCCGCACCGCGACGATTGGAAAGAACTTCCGTGCTACTCACTTACCGTTGGGATAGATTACAAGTTGTTAAATATCCAGTTGGTTTTTGTTGTGCCTTCTTATTCAAATTTGTTGTTTTCACAAATTACTTCTGCAACGCCGAGGACTCGGACGTATGTGAAGTCTTTATTCGGCATTGCCTTGAAGTGGTTGTGTGGTCGTGATATGGAGCTTAGAAAAATAAAGGGAGAAGACTCATAAGAAGCCTGGGACTTTGCAAATCGATTCCGGAAATAAACTAAGAACCTGTAATGAAGCCATTACCTGATTAAACAATTTTGCATGCATGATGAAGCAATTGAACGCATTAAGCCGGACGCATATGCTTCGCTTCCAATGTTTCCTCTCATTTTCTGACCGCTTACACTGACACACACCCAAGGATCTTTGGGGTACGAGCACAGGTTTCGCAAAATTCAGCAAAAAGAATTTACTACACCACCTTGAGTGCGTTGTCTGGCGTCGTCGGGAGCGTAGTTTATTTTTGTACCTCTACTGATAACCATATTTTACTATGCTCACTTTGGCGTAGTACACACTCGTTATCCCTGAGCGTACCAGACTGAGTACCATTCCATTCACAAAACAACGCCACAGTAGTGAGATTATTTATTTGAATAGTTATGCTTTCAAGGAGTTAATTCCTATAGGAAAGGGACACCTCAATGGAGTTGTGGTGTCGATATTTTTTATCACACATCGCCTTTACCTTGAAATAGTGGTGGGAAAAAATGAAAACGAACCAAATCAGTCCAACAGCATCGATGTTCTGGATGCGTTCTGGTTCTCTTCCTTTCGCTGGCCTCATTTCGTACGCTCCGTGTGGAGAGTGTGTTCTCCCGACCAGCCCAAGGTCGCAGTCCAATGCTTTGATTTATGTTCCTGTGCGAAACGTAGGAACCGAATGAGATACGAGATTTTGAAAGTTCTACCCAATGAAGACTCTGTCTGTGTTTTCCCCCAAAACTGCTACGCTTTGAGCCCTTTTCCATGTTCCATCCTACACAGGAGGACGTCGTCCTTGGGGCGCTTCACCGATCGACACAAGCCGCCGGACAGGAGGTAGCTTTTTATATCCCCCCGTTTTTACTACGACGGCTTATCACACCGGTACAAGCGGATCCATCGAATCCATTTTCCACGGTATGCGCTGTCCAGTTCGAAAGGTAGACGCCGGATAATGGAAGGCTAGACACGGACCCGTTCAGTGGGCGACATTGTTGCTCCATTAAGCATTTGTTTGGGGGGAGTGAGCGAGGGCTGGTTTACGTTTGGAAAGATCATGGCATTGCTAAATCATCTGAAGTGCGTGACGAGTAAGCCGAGCCTCCCGTTTTCGCAAGCTGCCCAGTATCGTATCCCAACCCGGTTTAGTTGCGGAGGGTAGCGGTGATTGCGGAAGAATGGAAGCGACTTACAATTAAACCCTGCTTGCACCAGTTGAAACAACCCAACAACTCCGGCCGGAGAAGGAACAGGAAACTTAATCCCATCGGAACGAAACCGAAAGTGCACCCGAGCATTGCACTCGGGCACTGTTTTTGTTATGAAACGGCAACCGGGTGCGTTCCGCACCGATTGGTGGAATGTTCTATGGACACGGCCTTGCCCCGGCCGTTTCCTCCGCCGTTCTGCGTACGGCCGTATCTTGTATCACTGCGACTCCGATCGAGTGCGTACGCGCGCGGTGCGCATTCCATTCAAGGTTGCCGGTTGCGTTCCATGGGCCTGTGCTAGGTGAGCTGGGTGGCATATTGTTTTGTTCCGATTGCCGCAGGTATTTGAGTCGCATTGCATTTCATCATCGTAAATATGATCATTTCATTGCTGATCGCTCCACCCCAGGTTCGTGCCGTCTCGGGGCATTGAAGTTCTTTGTGTCGCCAGAGTGTTGATCTTTATAATTTTTTAAGGATTTATCGAAAATAACATTTTATCTTAATGAGACACAAATACTTTGCTAAAATCACCATTTTTTCTCTATTCCAAACTGCTCGAATAGTGAATGGCAATAAACAAATGCACTTCATTGCTTTCCACTAGAGAAATTTGGCATAAAATAAAAATAGCTTCTGCGGTTTCGAAAAATCACCAAAAACCCATATGGTGAAACATTCCTTTCCCAATCGGTTGTCGCTTCCTAATACGGTGAGTTGATGAGTTTCGGTTAGGATCTGCTCGAATTACACGCAAGATATCCAATGACCGAATCCGGAACCGGCACGAAAATTTATCGATAACGATCGAGATCGAAGCTTCGACTGTGTGTTTGCTCTGCCAAACGCCAAGCGAACAAAATACGAGATCGTACGAAACACTTCTTTATGAGGATGTTGCTTATGATTTATTGTCTGATTAGTGGGGCTGCAGCATGTAGAAATGGAGTTTCTTGAACATAATTTAGCATATGTTTGGTAGAATTATTTTAAATCCAATGTAACACTTTTTAACCATTTATAAGGACTTTGACATTTACTAATCATACCTTTATAAGTGCAATTGAATGGCAATTTTAAGGACGGATAAGAACTGTACCGAAGCAGTAAGAGAAAATCATTACCCGACCGTGAAACAGTTTACTGCCACGATAACCTATAAAAGTATGCTTACTACTACAAAATGCCTTCCCGTTTTTTCCTTCCCTCAGTCGAAAACGCTCCCCGCCGCAAAGCAAACAATAAAATTCGAAATCATTAAATGCGATGCCATAAATTATGATTATTCGCACAAATAGCCTTCCACTGGGAGTGGGACAGCCTAACCCAGTGCAACCGACGCCGCATGCTGAGCCGTCCGTCGAAAAGAACGACCGAGGGTGTCCTGCTGGCACGCCCGAGCGACAGTTGCGTGAACTCATAAACACCACAATTGCGTGACCATGGAGCCCGTGGAACGGTTTGGCATCCTCCCGAGGCACAAGCGACCTGCACAAGAACGCGCACAATCGCACAGATGCAATTAAATCATATCACACATTTTTGCATGCGCTCGACTGGTGCGCGGTAGCAAAAGCCGTTTCGCTCCCCCAGCCGCTTCCTCTGCAACGAATCCAGTTGGAATGGTGTTTGGACGCCTTCCGTTTTGTGAAGCATAAACACCAACCGCTCGGCCGGGGTTTGACCCGCTGGGGTGCAGCTCAATTGTTCGTGAGCTTACAACGTGCACGCATTAAAAAAAAACCGGCGCACTGCAGCCACCGGTTTACGCATTCGACGTTACACTATTTGGTGTCTCGTGATGCTGCTGCTGCTGCTGGTACCCGACCGGCAGTGGCTCGGGCAAAATTAATAATCATCTCACCACACCGGTTAGCCGGTGAAACGGTTTCCGTAAAAGGAAACGAGAGTTAAATAAATAAAACAAAACCGCCCCAAAGCCGGCGATGGTGGTGGTGGTGCAATAACGCAAGGAAATGCCAAATTTTTGTGTTAAGAAAAACCAGGCCCACACGGTGAAGCACGCGACGGGAAGGGAAGGAGGAAAACAGGAGTGGCGCATAGGCTCGGCTTCTGTGGCGGGTGACGGTGACGCCGCCAAATTTTTATCATTTTTTTGAGCAGCGAGTTCTTTTGCTTCCTTTCCGTCGCGGGTGCGGGCTCGGGATTTTCACTTCACTGCCCTGGTTTCCAGTTTTTCGGTTGGTTCGATGTCAAACGGTGGCTGAATGCGGCTTGAACTCTACAGTTCCAGATGTGGCTGTGCTGCGGACGTGTTCGGGGTGAATTTCTTCGTACGATCGTCGTTACGTTGAGCTGAATCTTCCGCTCTCCCCCCCGTCCCCAGGCTCGGGTAAGCTTAACTCGAACTCGCGCTCGTCTTTGGTCGCGTACAGGCAGCGTGCAAGCATTTTCGGTGAATTATTTGCGCTACATCAACGCTCCAAATGGAACAAGTCCAGTCCGTTTTTACAGCCACAAACTAACTTTATGATTCATGACAGATGAACAAAAAGAGAGAAAGAAACACAAAAACTGTAGCTTGTACGCACCATTTATGGCGCTGCTGGATAAAGAAATTCCCAAACGCCCCGTCCGCTCCACGCGATCGGAATTGTTAAATTAATTCGTTTTTAATTTTCAACCATTTTCCGATTGCGTGGATGTCCTCCCCGAACGGGGCGGTAGCGCACTGTTTGTGCACTTCTGAAATCTGACATTTCTGGCTTGTCAGCGTTGGTTTCTCTGCGGCCGTGCTTAACGCATCTTGACCGTACGATTGGGCGATGATTAATTGGAGATTGAGTTGGGAGGAGTGGACCGTGGCGGTGTGGCTGTGTTTGTGAATCGGGTTGACAAATTAGCGGCCGATTAAAATCGTTGAAATGTTTCTCGTTTATCACCACGAGAAAGGGAAGCGCAAAGGATCGCGGTGCGGTGAATGGAGGATAAGTTGTAACGTTACTTGTGCATGTAATTTGTGTTGGTACAGAGGGATAAGCAATTGGACAATGTAGTCGTACAAATTAGCTTGAATTAAAGGTTGATCTTATGTTCGTAAACGATATTGCTGTGAAGAGTAGAGAAAATTAATATTTTTTATAAAAATCTTCTAACAAACAGATATTTTTCACCTAAAAAAACATAAAAATTGCTGTGTTTGCCATCATAAATTAATCCATTCCTAGAATTAAGTCTGTAGGTCATTTTAAATTTCACAACAATACCCTGGAGCGTTTGATTTGACGCGCCATTCGATCGGAAGGTTTTAATCCCGCTGCTTGAATCATTTACTTAATCACACTTAAATATTCATTTAACTCCATCCCAAACATCCGGCCGTAAGGTGAGACACAACAGCAACCAAAAAGCTTCTTTGAACCTCTAGAAACCTTCCGGAAGTGGTCGAATGGTCGTTTGCTTCTCAATGTGTTAGATGCCAATTTTTGTGTGTCTAGCATATTATTCCCTTTCCATCGTGGTGGACTTATTTGGATTGTCCTGCTGGTGATTGTTTTTTAACTTTTTCAAACAGAAGGTCGCATTCTGCCACTTTCAGCAACGGCAACAGGGTGCCGAGGACAACCTTCAGCACAAGAGCCACCACCACCTGAACGCCTTTGACCTGCACGAAAATAAAAGCGAATCCACGCCACAACTTGCGGAACTCCACTGCCAATTCCCACCCCAAATGCTGACTAATAATTTCTCACTCTGTGATTAGAAATTCATCGCCGTATCGTGGGGCGCAAAGATGATGACGATCATCACCATCATCATCATCACAGTTTGTGAGTGACCTCCAAGGCGGTTATGATTCGCGCGACTGCCACGCGCGTCTCCTCCCTTATGTGAAGAAGCCACAATGAATAAATGATGAATCTTCATTCGTCACCAGTTGTGTCTGTTTAACCGCAGGCTCATTACGATGCGTATTGTTACTATTGCTGACCCCTTCGCTAATGTAACTCCATCACCCTTGCGAAGCGAGGCACATTAGATGACACACCGAAAAAGGTGAGGACGTAAAATCTCAGCCGTAACCTCAGCCGGGGCAATTGCTCCTTACTGTGTGTTGTGCTTTTTTCTTTCATATTTATCAGGCCGAAGGTCAGTGGCAGTGTTTTGTGCTGTGCGCACGGTGATGTTGGCAAATTATGCGCCACGAAATTATACAGTCGATTTTCTTTCTCAAGGTTAAGAGATTTACAAACACTGTGGTGGCCGGGTGGCCTGGTGGTCTTCAGTTGCGCTTATTTGTTTTGTAAAGAAGGTGATCGTTAATTTTTAGGACGAGAGCAGAGATGAAATGAGATTAAACATCGCAGATAAAAGCTTCTCGTCGCCATCTCACTCACGCTGATCGGAGCGCCTGTCGCACGTCGCCCGATCGGGGACAATAATTTATCGCACACAGCACAGCTGGCTTCTGTCGATACGCGATCGATAAAATCGCTCAGTTTATGTACGAACTCTAAACCGAAAAAATGCATAACTTTGGATTGGACTGGACGAGCGGCAAAGGATGTGAAGTGAAATGATGTCGAAAGCTTTAGAAATAGATCCGATGGCATCATTCGTTGGAATAAAGTTGAGTGTTTTATGGGCAGGGAGGTTTAGAAGATCTAAAAATGCGTTTATATCATACACAATGTTGACCCGCAAGAAATGCTTTAATAGGGCTGCTTTATATAATTAGAGATCCAATAACTGAAAACACATTTCAACGCACCTCTTGCCCAATGGAAAACACTACTCTTCGTTTTCGAAAACATCGTCCCATCGATCAAATGCTGTAAGCGTACTTGTATCTTGCGACGCCAACGGTTGCACCTTACCAGTGGAGCGTGTTTACGTACCGAACGCACCAAAGCTCATTTCCCAAGCGCGTCAAAGTCGATTAAATTCGATGGGCAATTGCCGGCCGCAAACGGATTTGTCACTCATCTGCCTTGCAGCCTTTCTCCGACGCCATTCAACACCCGGTCTCCGAAACCCACCCCGGTGGCTGTATGATTCATTGACTGAGAACGACCCGTCTGCCGTTCTCACCCGCTTCGATATGGGGAATCTGCGCTGTGGCCCGCGTCTGGCCACAGTTGCCTAATGGCTTCTGGTTTGTAAATAATCGTAAACGCTTCGATACCAGTTTTCCAGCATGCCGTCGTACGTTTGGACGCGAAGGCGATAGACATAATTCGAAGATAGCGAGAAAGAGAGAAGAAGCGAAAGAATTAGCGACACGGTGGAGAGAAGTGGCTGGGGCCGGGGAGACACGTTTCGAGGATGATTTGAATAAATTATTATTGATGGTCAGCTCGCACACTCCGCGCAATCCGTACGG
Organism: Anopheles coluzzii; assembly: GCF_943734685.1. Taxonomy (NCBI): domain Eukaryota; kingdom Metazoa; phylum Arthropoda; class Insecta; order Diptera; family Culicidae; genus Anopheles; species Anopheles coluzzii. Next base: position 9,284,339 of record NC_064671.1, read on the forward strand.
CAATCGACGTTCGGGTTGCCTCCGGGGGTGTAATCTTCGGGGCAAAGTGCCGGCGGCTGCCGTGTTGCGTACCGTGGTTCGCCTGGCGTCCGTGCGGTAGCGAGCCATTCTGATGCGTACTTTATTTGGATAGCATCCTTCCATCGGGAGGGGGAGTTGAAACGACGAGCTGGTCGGACGAATGCCCCGTTAGTTCGATTCTCGGTGGTAGTGAAAGTTGCGTGCATCGTGCTGCCGTAAAGTGACCGCAATGGCGCTGTGGCGTTTTTTTCCTCCTATTTACACAAGCAATAACATGTCGCACATTGAAAGGGGAATGAGTCAATGGGTAAGCATTAGTGCTTTTTGAATGCTTTTGAATTTAGTTTCGTGTCACCAAGTAGATATAAAAATACTTGATTTTATTTTTTATTAATGTAACACAATTAAAAGACATCATTTTCCCTGGTAGACGGATTGTGTTACAAAGCATAACAGCAAACCCCATTCCGATCGTTCCAGTTTTGCCATGTCACGTTGCAGTTTCGACGTACACGCGGCAGAACATTTGCTGGATTGACGGGTGACCTTAGCCAAAAAATGGTCATTTCAACTGCGAACCATCGTGTCGCATAGAATTGCACCGTGCTACATGTCCGTGTCGTTGTTGTGGCGCCGAAAAGCGACAGGGCCCCGAGAGGTGTGAATTTATGTGGCTCGCTGGCATCCCGATCGCGATTGTTTGTCCTCCGGCGCAAGGATCGCCGAAACGGCTAGAACTTGAGATGGACTTATAAATGAATTTTGAAACGAAAGAAAGAAAAAAACGCACACATACTCGCCATAAAAGGCATCCGCGTGCTTTGTGGCCGTTCCCCGCTGATTTGCAATTAAAAGTGACATGCGGTCTGCGGTTCGGTCGACTGCAGCAGTGTGTGTTCGGTTTTCAGTTCCTTCCTATGACCGCCCGTTGGCCACACCGTTGGCGTGAAAGACGAGACGAGAGATTGATCGATGAGTGTGTGTGTTGGCGCGCGCTCCTGCAAACAATTGATTTTTTGAACAATTCGCACCCGTCGTGGTGCCGTCGCCAAGGACGTGACAAGGTTTCGCTGTTTACCTTCCTCTTTTTTTGGGGAGGAGGGTAGCTCCTTGCAGCTTCCACACGGAAAGCAGGAATCTACTGACAGTTTTTGACTATTCTGCGTGACAGACAAGAGCTTTGCGGTGAGTAATGGGATGTTTTGAAGCAAGCCAATGAGTGCATTTAGTTGGGTAGTGTGTCACAATACGGTCACCTTCTGTGTGGAATGGCCCGAATTGGGAATCTCTTGCGCTGCCCTTGGAATCGAATGATTATACAAAGGCAATCGCATAACCGGAAGAAGCATTTGCATTGCACAATTAAATACAATCAGTCGTAAGGACGCTAAAAGATAATTTTAAAGTAGAGAGAAATAAAAGCCCGACGTAGCAGACAACACCCTTTGTACGCATGAAATCAAGCCTGTCACATAAACCATTCAAAGTTATTGGATTAATTAAGCATTAATTACCGATTCTCGGCTCCGTTATCGTAACCGTGCTGGTAACGCGGATGTATAAAGCCTCATCCCCGGGTTGCATATATTAATTCACTTCAACTTGTTACTACCCGGCTCGCACAACGCTCCAGGAATGTCTGCACTGCAATGAGCTTTCCTCAATCAAAAGCCTCAGCGCAGAATGACTTATGGATCGCTGTGGAGGGATACAATCACCCCTCCCTGCCCGACAAAATTGACGTGGCAAAGGGTCGTAAAACAGTGCATTCTCTCGTGCAGATGAAAGGTGAAATGGGCCGTTTCGTGCTTAACGACTCAGTGCAGTGGTGCAGTGTGATAAATAAGTTGGCACGATGGCATTTACTGCTCCACACAGCTCATTCGTTCACAGCACGCAAGGTCATTTGATATCATTCATTGAGCGTTCGATAGGAGCAGGTTTTAAATCCATCCTGCACAACGGATCGTTAGACTCCGTTCGCTTCAATCAACATAAAATCATGCATCCAAAAATAGAGCCAAATATTTCACACACACACCATCCAGGGCTGTAATGGACTACGGCAGTGGCTGTGTGCTGCAATCCAGCTAGCGCAATCGCACAAGATTTACTTTCAAATCCATCAATCGACCGCTTAAAAACAAATAGTTAAATACAATTTTCCATTAACCATTCAATCACTCACGTAAGTAAACCGACTCACCCCGAAAGCTCCTACGCGTATGTTTGTGTGCTGTGGGAATAAAATCATACCGTTTAACCCATTGCCCGCTACCGGGTCGCAATTCGTTCCCAACGGCTTTACGGCTGCAAGACGAAAGACTTGCGCAGGTGAATGGGACACGAACCTTCCTTGTGTAGAGGGGGGTGGACAAAAAGAACCTCGTGGGCAAATGGGGCTTCTTTGAAAGGGGGGGGGGGGGGAGTTTTACCTTTGCCGAAAAGCGAGACAGAAAGCGACAGTCGAAATGAAGCAAAAAAAAAAAACACTCCATCGCAGTATTACTACGTAACCAATTTGTAAGAAACAGGGCGCACACTTCATTTTATTACCGGGTGGAGTTGAGCGAAGGAGAGGCATGGCACAAAACAAGCACAGAACGCACTTGCATCTTTCTCTTTCGGGCGGTTCGTTTCGGCGAAGCAGAGAGTGATGGTGTGTAAAACAATGCACGAATGGGGTGGGTAATGTATGTACGGGATGGGGATGGCAATAAAAAATGTTAACCAAATAATTACCCCTCGTCGGTTCGGCGCATAGCGGAACAAGTGGAACAAGTGACGATGGGACCGATGAGCAGTGAAAATAAAACATGCAAAAAAGGCACCAGGTCTGGTCCGGCAGCATCCATTCCCAGAGTGGTAAGGGATTAGCGCATCCGTATTTTTGCTGCCGCTCCACCGTCACCACCGTGCTTCACTAAATCAGTGTAAAGAGACTTTCTCAGATCGAGACTCCACACTGTCTGTCTCTCTCCATCTCTCTCTCACATACACACACTGTGGCGTCATTTGTGCGCCTTATTCCATTCCTTATTTCATGTGTAGGTTTTATGCTAATTTCATACCGGCTTTAAATCCACTTTATCGTTCGGTCGCTTCGTTCGGTTTGGGGTTTCCCCTCTTTCGCTCATCCACCGTGGGTGCTGTTTGGGTCGGTGTTGAGCGTTCGGGTCAGCGTTTGCAGGCCCGCTCGATATCACGATAAGCAGGAGGGGGAGGCGTTTGGCATTGGTATGGAAATGATCGGACGGATTGATCCACCGAAGCCGATCGGAGCGCAATCGAATATATGCCCGGCAAATAGTTATGATTCTCGCACATCATGTGCGATACGCGTCGAGTGAGGTGCAATAAAGCTTAGGGAACGTTTAGGTAACTTCTTTTCTCCTCTATCTCTCTGTTTTGCGGTCGTTCGCGATAACGAGCTGTGTTTACGCAGTGTTTTACGCTATCGATCCGTTTGATTGGCGGGTATTAATTTAATCTGTGTACAGCAGCATTTGCTTATCGCGTTGGTAAGCAGGTTTAGTGAATCTTTTAACTGAAGATCGTGTTGTTGAATACATATTCAATATGTTATTGAATAAAGTAAGCAAAACAACTTTCCCAAATGAACCGTTGTGAGCGAACTTACACATCATATCATATTAAATACAACATGTTAAATGTCATTTATTGCCACGGAATAAACATAAACTACGCAGAAAAGACATTTAAAAACGTAATTTTCTTGTAAACAACGCAAAAGATTACAAAAAGAATTGAACTGCTGTACACTTGATGATGTTTCCTGATGCATTTTTTATACCGAAAAATTCTCTTCTTACATAACACTGCGCTTATGGCCTTAAACATAATTACAAACATTTTCACGATTCCTTCTTCACACGTACCAAACATACCGATTGGAAAGTTTCATTACGGCCAGTTGCCCTTTTTTCTTCTTTTTGCTTAATTTACAACCCTGTTAATAAAGCGAAATTTAGCTGCGCTACCCGGTGAAACCATAATTGGATGAATCATTTGTTGTCTCTGCAAGGGAAGCTCGGATTAAAGCCCGGTCCCGGCTAACGATTCTGTATCTTTAACCCCTCTGGGGGCTTTATAACCATTTGTTCGATACATTTCAAAACTCGGGGGAGAGCTTACGGTTGTCGTTATCATCCGCTCATTTATCCGCCGAAGAAGAAAGCTTTATCCATACGTTTGGGGTGGCATTTTCAACACTTTGAAGATGTGTTTTTTATCTTAATAGTTTTTAATATGAATTAATTTTGCTTGATTTTCATAAAATATCGTAGTTCAAGACATTTTCTCCAGTCAAAAGATAGGGTCAAATCCATGCGCTTGTTTCTCAAACTTTATGCGTACCTAAATTGCAAATACTAATGAACCTAATAAACGTTCCATTAAAGACACATTCCAGGGTCACACACATTTTTGCAAACATACCAATGTTGGGCAAAAAAAACACAACGATGTAAGGTTAACAATGTGCCGTGATTATCCAGAGCTCTCCTTCCCTGTTGACCCAGTCCCCGCGCGCCGTCGCAGCTGACCCAATGCTGAAGCAAACTGCTGATAATTACGCACTGCAACCGAACTGCTGTCGCAAGTCGCTCTCCACTACTCGCGGCTGTTGTGGAAGCTTTAAGCACCCGCCGAGTTAAAGATCCTCCTAACAGAGTATAGATAATTATGATTAATGGTGCTGACCGGTAGCTTCTTGTAATATCTTATTTGAAGTAACCTTCCCAAAAAAAAAAAAACTATCCGGTTTTCTTGCACAAAAAAAAAGCCCAGCCACTGCCTGCCCAATGCCGACAGAGAAATCGCAGTTGAATGTGAACAAATTATCGCTCCATTTGAACGTGAAACGGGAAAGATTATTAAGACACAACGGGCGCATAAAGCGACACCAATTTGGTTAGATTTGAAGGTGAAATTTGAATTTAAAACAATGTACAGTGCAACTTTACGCATACAATGTTGCTTCCTTCCTTAATCGTTCTGTTTTGCCTTTCCCGTGGGCAGCAGACCTTCAATGATTAATTTAGATTAACCTTATTGATGAGCGCAAATAAAACAGCGCATGATCGATGCATCTGTGTGCTAGCGTGTGCTGTTTTGCTGCTCGAAACACGAAACACATCCCGGTGCAACAATTACACCCAATATTACAACTCGCTACAAGCACCGGGCGCAGCTTCTGACGGCACGAAATGCAGCACCGTTGATGAATGTGCCCGAGCGGGCGGAAGGACAATCGAATAAGTCATATTAATTTCGTAAGCGGTGTAAGCCTTGTTCGGGCTGGATGGGTTGTAAAATTTAATTTACTATGATTAATCGACAGCCACAGCCCACAAGCTGTTTGCTGAAGGGGAACTGTTCGGCTGCTGATGCTGTTGCTGCTGGCAGGAAGCTACCAACAGTTGGTGAAGCTACACCGAACAAAGCACGGAACATCGTTTCATCATTCCAAGAGCGATGTGCCGGAGGTCACTACTGCTGGATTGTGTTTGTATAGTTTTAATTTTTCGTATTCATCAGAGAGTATGTACAATTTCTTTTAAATTAATAAAATAAAAATGTGATTAAATGCTATTAAATTTAATTTAAAATACACTTTCGTTCGTATCGCAGCACAGTTAGCAACCGTGGCAACCTTGCTATGCTTTCACGTGCCTTTCTGTCTGGCTAAAAAAAGGTAGTCCCACAGTACTTTACCTTTATTGGGTCCTTACTAAACGCCCCTTTGCTTCAAAACTTATTGTTTTGCGATCGCAAGCTATCGCAATGATCGCAGGAGGAGTCGACTTGGACGATTAAAAACAATTCTGCCCTGCTTAATGGATCGCTTGTCGATTGTAATTACATGATATTGGAACAGATTTTTAAATCGTTTCTGCAACGCTTTAAAAAGGCGGAGGGCATTCCGATTTTTTGTTTCTAAAGAGAGCTGCACGGCGAGAGCGAGAAAGAGATAGAGAGTGAAAAATGTATAAATAGTTTAAAAGGCATTTCCAACAAGCCCTCGTAATCGTGAGTGCATTCCAGTGGATGGTTGCATTTTTGTACCGTTTTTGTTTTCCAAACTCCAATTAGAGGCTATTTTGTTCGTGGTTTTAAGTTTAATCATGAAATTTCTTCTGAATGTCCATTTTACAACGACTTGCAGAGCCAATTATGGTCGGTGCAAACCAGTAACGCTCGCCCGGCAAGAGCGCGCGCGCGCTCAGATATCCTTCAAATGACATAATTATAAGACCGACGCCCCTTGTTAGTGTAGATCAATGCTGCGGCTGTGCTGAGGCAACCGGTGACGGGTGACTTTGTAGGGCAAACGATCATTCGAGTGTGGGCAATGTGGAGCATCTTCTTAGCGATTGCAACAAGGGGGCAAGTGAGTTATTTTGCTACAAGCACCCCAATTCGGGTCGTGGCAAAAAGAAATCTGTAACACGTGCACCGTGCTTTCGGGGCGGTGGCCGTACACAATACACCCGGGCGAGGTAAACTGTTTCGGGGCAGGATGGACGGATAGATGGATGGCTTCGTATATTTATGTTTTTTTTTCTTCTGTTGGTTGGATGGTCATCCCAGAAGGATGTTGCATAAGCGACTGGTTTATCTTCTTCGCTGTTAAATCTTGCTCGTAGCAGCACGAGAGACAGCGAGAGAGAGAGAGAGAGGGAGAGAGAGCAAGAAGAGCTAAGAAAACGGTCCCCCCGTAGAAAGGAAAAAGGGGCCGAGAGCCGACGCCCGTGTGCTTGTGACTGACGTTGATGACCATATGATTGAATGGTGTTCACCGGTGGCATGGAGCCACCACCATCTCGCTCCATCCTCCTTGATTCTTTTGCTCAACCCTGGCAGATTGATAATTGAAGAGCACCCTCCTTGCGGACAGCGGCAGCGGAGGTACCAGCAACAGCAGCACTAGCAGCGCATTAACAGAAGAAGGTAAAAGTGCCCAAAATGATTGCTCGAACTCTGCCTGGCTGGTGAAGGAAGGTGAACCATTCAAGCAGCACTGGCAGCGGCAGCAGCAACAACTTCTTTCAAGCAGGCTCATCAACGCATGCAGCTACGGGGTTGCAAGATCAATGGAACCATTATCATCAGAGGCAGGAGAGAAGGAGAAAAAATAATGCTCGGAAGCTGCTGCAATGCGGGGCAGAAATGGTGGGCAGGAGAAGGGATCGCTTGGACAACTGAATTTGTGGCGTAAATGAATTTATTTTGTATTTCATTATGCTTACCTTTTAATTAAGCGCTTCATATCAGGTGCATTGGTCCCTCCACAGGGACAGGCAAGAGGGAGAGATTAAATACGAAGGTCAAATAGAATCATTTATTCGTCATATTTCGAGTTGAAAATTGGATTTTGGAGCTCAATCGTAATCGCTGGTCCTTCGTCTTCTAGAACCAGACTTCCAAAAGCAACGGCACAGTTTTTCATTTGTTTCAGTTGCATTTGTCAACCTTCCCGAGGGGATTTTTGTATGATTTTTTGTTTGTTTTGTGTTGGCTGACGAAATTCGCATATCCGATTGCGCCAGCAAAGCGCGAGGACAACTTTCAAACAGCCACTTCTGGATGCTCATAAAACCACGCAACATCTGTATGCGTAAACCGCTTGTTTCGCGGTCAGTTGGTTTGCGTTGGGCGAGTGCGAGTTGTTTTCGGTCAGAATTGCTTTGGTAAAAGTTTTTGGTTTTTTCTACATAACAACTTTCTTGCTCTTTCCACAGGAACCGATCCTTATCGACCTGATCGATCCTATTATGGGCGCTGCTTTATGTTTAATGATCTGGGGCAAAGATCTTGCGATTCTGACGTTACACGCCGAATGCCGAATTGTGCGTGCAATTTCATTTAATTTAATTGATAAAACTACAATTGATGTGTTTTTCTTCGCACGGTATCGTAAATCTCGACCCACCTGATCGCACGCATTCGTTGCTGTATCCGTACCGATCGATTGTTAATTATGCGTGTGGTGATTATTCCGATTGAGGATCGTTTGTTTTAATTTCCACTCCCTCTCCTTCCGTTCCTCCCAGGCACGCCGGCTTGTTATTGTTAAACAGGCAAATTACACATGTTTACTCTCCCGTAATTAAACAAAATGCTAAACGCCGATTGTCATTACGAAAAACACTTTGCGTAAGGAGTGACAGTGCAAAAAAAAGCCAATACAAAATCGATCAAGATGAAAATCATCTTACAAAAAAAAAAGATGTACATCATTGGAGCTACACCAACCGACGGCAGACGGCAAAAAATAGCACAAAACAAGTCTTTCATAATAATGGGTCAAGTGTTGATGCGCCCATACACACGCCCGTGCACCGGGGGCCGGTGGTTGCTTACAAAAGAGAGGTCCTTCATTAGTCGCTTTATTTTGTATGACCCGAGGGGGAACAACAATAATAAAAAAACATTGGAAACATCCTACACAGCGGCATCGGGCGTTGATGAGCATTTTTGAGTAACCCACACACACACAGACACCGGTGAAACATTCGCAGAAAAACACTAAAAAACACTTTGCCTTTAGCGAGTCGGATAGTGGGAAAAAAGGGATTTTTTTGCACACAACCTCGCGTTCCTCGCTCTCCTTATTCCTTATCACCCGGATCAAAATCCTATCAAAGGGCAATCATTTACTACAAAAAATGGGAGCTTCGTAACCGTAACCATGGTGCATCGAAATTAAAGATTCTTATCGCACTGCGCTCAGGTACCGGTACCGGCATCGTTTACGACCGTTTAAATTGGGCATCAGGTTCGTCGCCTGGCATCGCAGTCTATAAAATAAAACCGACACGGCACACACACACACGGAACGGAGTCTCATTGGTAGGGCCAACCCTACCATTTCGACGTTGTCAATCGTAGGGATCGCCGAGGGTTGATTGAAAATTATCGACACCCGATCTCGGCCGACCGTTTTTCCCCGGCCAACCAGCCAGCCCCACCACCCAAAGAGACCGGGGGGAAAATCAGAGGGTTGAAAATAATTTGTGAGGCAATTTTAATTAAACACTTTTTCCCCCTGTGGCCGTACAGGAATCATCGTTGTGGGGAGCACACACTCACACACACATACAAAAAAAAATACAAGAAATGAGCACACGCGGCCCGGTAATTATTGCCAAGTGACCTTTTTTTTGCTTTTTCCCTCGAAACCGTGACTTTTCCCCTCTGCGATACGACTACGATGCACTATTCGGTTCACTTCAATCAAAACTTCACTAAACGAACTTTGTCTTCTTTTTTTTTTTGCTCTCTGGAAGGGCCCACAGTAAACGGTACCGGTAACTTCCCTTAAGGGCGGGAGATTGAATTTAAAAATTGAAACCGATCAAAACGCTCCCTTACAGCAACAACAACAACAACAATGCTTCAGATTTCAGCCCGCACGATGACGGTGCGCGTATATAAGTGTGTTTGGGGGTCGATTTATGCTGTCACTAGCTTTCGCCCTTCGTTGTCCCGCTTTGCTGCCGCTGGGAACGGGATGCAATTTAAAGCTGACACACACAGACACTCATACACACATGTACTCCCATTTACTCAATCAAAAGCAACAAACCTCAATGGCATGTTTCGATGTAAAAGCTCAAGTATGATTATTGCTGTTTCGATGCTGCTTCGTATTCCAACAGCCCATTCCCTCGTGGACTTCGGGGTGCAATGTGAAACACGCCTGCTTCTCCTCCCTTCTATCTACCCGATCTGACGGATCATTTCATTCAATTTGTCGTCGATGCGGGCCCCAGCACCCAAGCGGACTGCGAGGGATCCAGCGTCTTTCCCGATGACGCTAATGCGGTTGTGGTCTGTCCACGCGGTACACCCGCCGAAGGCGACACAAAAATTGGCATCATGAAATGACTGGGACGGGCGGGACTGCGGGCGCAAAACGGGACGCCAGGGGGGGTTTTGACTGGCATCGAATGCATTCATACGTCAAAATAATGTATCGTGGTAATTAAGCAATAATATTTTAATTAAAGTATTAAATTATGATCATTTCGAAGCGATCACGATTCGTATCCGCCCCGAAAAAGACACACACAAAAAAGTACGCGACCCTTTCACGCGAACGATTACCACAAGTGAAGGCAGGAAAAGGACAAAAAAGGATGGATCCTCTTTTCTAGCTGTACAAAAAAAATTGCGTGAGTGTGTTGAATCGTGTTGAAGTGTTTGCGACAGCCGGGCGCAGCGAAACTGGCGACATAAATCAATTTTAATTAATGCTTTGTTTTTGGGAGGCACTGTGCGCGAAACCGATGCCCGGCGCACGCATCGATGGGGCCCTTCGGGTGGGCTGGCCAGGATGGGACCACAGTCTATTATTACTGTTATTATATTCGCCGCGCCGGTTTTATTCCTCGCTGTTTAGTACTGCTGCGATGCAGCTCAAACTGACGGTCGATCGGGACGATCAATTGTCGACACTTTCTAAATCTTTCTCGGCCAATAATTTTAAAAACCGTTGAATTATGGGTTGACTGATGCAAAAACAAAGGATGCATTACGATGTGACACGATTGGGTGGAAAAATTAAGAAACCATTTCGCTAACTAAGTGTTATGGGCAAATTACATTGCGTTTACTGCCCTGTCCTTCCCGTGCAACGGCTTCGCAGGGCAGCAAGCCGGTATGAGCTGCTTAAATTGATGTTAAGACGTCTCTTTGTACTTTTAAGGAGTTTTTACTTCTTATTTATCGCCCCAACGGTGTCTTCAGTCAGCTCCAGCGACCCATAACGACGGCAGCGGACGGATTATCAGCACAGTTTTCCCCGAAATCCGACGAGAGTCGTTAAACCATTACCATGTTGCCATGCGGCCATAATAATAATAAAAAAACACACTCTTTCACTGTGCACTCTTTCCCACCACGACTTTCGATGGGATGTGTTGTGCTGTGTTGTGGGGAGCTCATCAAAGGCACACAGGGGGAGGAAAAACGGGTGCAGGCCGAAATGAGATGCAGCTGTCAGTCCACGCTACCACCGCGTTCAAGGGGCCACAAGGAGACAGTGTAAGCAACACGCATTCTTATCGCTCATAAACGGATCAACCGGATCGTGGCGTGTTACATTTCGCAGATTAATTGATTTGTTACATGTCTACCTTCAGCCGTCAAAATTGTCCGCTCGGCGGTGCATTTCGGTTTTCGCCTCACCAGCCCGATGCAGTCCGGTGGAAGCAATTTTTCCCTGTACGGGTGTCAAATTTCACTCCAAGTTGAGCGAGCCCCGAAAATAAAGATGGACACACGTGAAATGAGCCCACTCTCCGGGTGGTTCGTCTTTGCGCCGGGGACAAGATTTGCTGCAGGCGAGAAGAAGGGTGGGAGAAAAAGGAGAATAAAAAAAAACCCGCAAAATCCTTCACAAGAACGATCGCACGTCGGTGGTGTGGTTGGCATAAGCGCATTTAAGTCCGTAAGTGAAGCATTATTTTCTGATTAAATGCAACCTCAAAACATTCTTTCTCACGTCCCGTCCCGTACGGACGCGCGTGTTGACTTTCACATGCAGATTATTTACCGTCGTACATTTTTTTTTCTTAAAGCTCCTTTTTTCCATCCCCTTTTTCACGCCCTGTCCACCCTGGGGCAGTATTAATTGGTACGACATCTTAACGGCGGTGGTGCACGCTGTACAATAGGCGACACTGATAAGTCTGCTGCTCGCTCGATAAATAGTTGTTGTGACAACTCGATACCCGATTTCGTTATGGCGGATGAATTTATTCCATGTTTATCATAATCTTATCGGCGAAGACTTCTGCACTGTCTGCTGCTGCTGGAGCAAGGTGTCGCAAGCATGTCACTTCCGATTGATTGATGATCCTGTTGCTGCGCGGATTTCGGGAATGATCGATCCATATATGAAGGAGTCAATGTTTATTTCTTTGAAATAGATAGCGGAATGGTATGAAGGTAGCTCTGCTGAAAATATTTCCGCAATACCATCTTGTGTGGTGTACAAAAAAGATTAATTATTAAAGTTTCTCATTCCACAGCGGCGTACCCGAGCGAAATGGTTCGTTAAGAATTTGACACATATTTCACGCGTGAACCAAACCACACAAGTCTGACCTCCTCCTGCTCTAGTCACCCTTGAGCGCCATAAAAGTTCGACTAAGACTATTATCTTTTGCTGCCATATTGGATAGTTTCGCCAATCGGATTAACTGCAATCATTCGTCGGGCGGCACGCCAAGGCTGCCAAGTTTGCCCCCGCGGCTGATTGTATCATTTCCTGCCAATTTGTCTACCGAAATCCTGCTAGCGTATGCGCCGTTGTGATCTATGGACATTCTGCTCCAAGCATTTTTTTTTGAAGGAGCTCACGTGAGGTCGTCGGCTTGATTGCGAAGTAAAACAGATTTGCTGTTTTTTTTTTCGTTTCTTTGAGCAGCCACATTCCGGCAGTCTCACAAACGATGACAGATAAACACATTTTTCCCATGCTTCCCATATTGTTCCGTGCAAATGGTACCGATTCCGGGTACGGACAAGCACACACACTCACACTCACACAAAGTGTTGCCCTATTTGAAACCAAAAGTAAACCCCAAAAAAGGAGACAAAATAATAATCTTCACCCCGTGGAAAAGAAACGAAAGATTTGGCGGTGACGCACAAGCGACGAACCTCACGATCGTGCCGCATCTCGGTAACACCCTCACGGAACCGACCGAAAAAAAAACATGATCGATCCACTTTTGTCGTGTCGATCACGATATGATACAAACGACGGGAAGGGAGACGGGAAACGGAGTGTGATTCTTATTAGCTCGCGACCTCATCATCCGATCATGATCATCATTTACCCGATCTTGACAATGGAGCTTTTTTTGGTTCGTCTCTTTTTGTGGGCCAGCGATCGAGATCAGAATCACCGCCGGACAATGTACCGAAATAAAAACGCCCTCCATAGCACCCCCCCCCTCCCCCCCAAAACTCCGATACGGTAGTATCTAATTTGATCGCCGTGATTCACTGAACCTTCACTTTCTATTTTCCCGGTTGACACGAAATCAGTTCGATCGTTGTACGCTATCAAATCTTCCAAACGGAGCCTTGCTTTGCTGCTTAAAAATGGGAAAAACGAAAGGAAAAGTTAAATGAAGAGAATAATCATAATTTCCTCACAAAAGACACACACAAACACCCTACTGCCCTCCACACAGTAACAAACATTTTTCGGGTGTAACATACATCGTAAACAACAGGCAACGCGGGTGGGGCGCGGGTGATCGCGTGGAAACAGGGGCAGCCGATCACGACCGTCCCGAAATCAGGGGAATCATAACGAAACGCTAAATAATATGATACGCGATCGCGCCGCGGTTTCTTCTAACGCTTTGACTCCGGCGAGGTCTCAAAAAGGAGGCAGAGGGAGACAAAAAATAACAATAATCATGCTCTTTTGCTCCTTTCCGTGGGCGCCTTCCCCATCCCCTTTAAAGTGTCCATTTCATCTGCGGTACGCGCGTGTTTTGGATTCGTTTCCCAAGCGCCCGTTTTTTCTCAACCGGAGGCGCGTCCCGAGTATTTTGTGAATCGGTTGCAATACATCCGTGCTGCACGCGTCTTCTCGCGCTCGCCACCCTGCTGACCGTCGCCTCGAAGGCAACCCGAAGTCCGCTGGTTCGTGTTACGCCGTTAATCAGTCGTTAGGGGTTGAATCTAGCGGGAGGAGAAGGGTTTCGCAGCAAACGCGAGCAACGAGTGATGCGGGTCTGTTATGATTCGGCGCTGTTCTCACCATGTTGTTACCTTGTTGCCTGTTGGTGTGATTCTTCACCGACCCAGCAAGCCCCTCTAAGTGAGGGCGACTGACGGAACAACGACGACGGCAAAAAAGGGGGGGGGGGGGTCTTGAAAATAAAATAGAAAAATCATTGTGGCGCGCACAAGCGTTTCGCAACCGTGCGCGTACCCGTGCATGACGCTAGTCTTTTTTGTATGTGTGTGTATGGTGCTGGTGCGCTAGATCTGTATGGGCAGGCAAAGATCGAAAACTAATAAAAGCGTTTGATGCGGGAGCCAGGTATTTGGGAATGGAATGGGGGTCCCTCCCATTCAGCGATCATTACGGGCTGGCGTTGCTTAGTGCCCCAAACAATGACTCATCAGAAGCACATTAGCACACGAACGGTTGTTGACAGGGTTTGGCCGAAACGGTTGAATGGGTGATGAGAGGGGGGAACAGCTCAACAGTAAATCTGCAAACGACCCTTGGCTAGCGATCACTTGCACCCGGCTACTGCCATTCACGCTGTGACCCGCTCCAGCAAGAGAGGCACACGAAAAGGCAAACATAAAACAACGGGGTAGGAAGTGTCAAGCTCCAACCCTCGCCAAAGGGAAAGCGTCCGGGCTGGACGACACCTTAATGGAACACGAATGTTGACCGAATTTCGTTACGGTAATTGATTAAACGATCGAGACTCGGCTCCGTCGAGCTTTTAACGCACCCGTCCAAGGTGCAAACCGGAAATTGAACGATGCCTCTAATGCCCGAATTTATGGTCCATTTCGCGCGATTCGTGCAAGACGCGTCTTGTTCTGGTCTTTCTTTCTTCTGTTTCTTTTTTCGGTGATTTCATTCATTTGTTTCTCGCAAATTATGCCTTTGAAAAGAGACAGAAAGAGAGAAAGAGTGAAACAAAAAAGTGTGCCCAAGACCTCCGGTGTGAAAATGATCGTAAATTTGCGTCTTTTCCCGATGGGTGTGATTGGGTGAATCGATGTGGTTGGCCGTTGCCCAGTTAAAGAGTCTTTTTTTCCTGTTTTTGCATAGGTGGATTAAGGCAATTTGTAGATCTTTATACTCGCACGTTGTTGTGAGGCGCACGCGGCAAAAAAGGGTGAGGCTTTTGTTTGCAATGATAAAGCAATCATTCTGGAACTCAAGAAAAGGGATTTCTATGCTAATGTAATTCTATCATCTTTGTAAACACTAAACACTAACCAAACTTGTATCTGCCCTCTTCTCTTTTTAGGTAAGTAAAACCACCCTAATGGCACGGTAAAGGACTCAATCAAGGGATCAAACACCGTACACTAAACCCACTTCCCATGCGCGGGCAACAAATCATCCCGCGATGCCATAACAAAGCAACATAAAACCCGCAACGGCCCTCACTCTCGCGATGCCCCTTGCGTTGACAAAACTGACGCGCCGAACTGAACGAGGAAAGCAATCTGTAAATTTATTGTAAGTTCATCCACGGAACCATCCCTCGAACTGGCCACTCCTCGAAACCATCGGGTGGGGTTCTCGCCTTACTTCCCTCTGCACGACAACCCCATTGTTTCGTCAGTCTTGTTGTTTTAGCCGTTGGATCTCTGTGTGTGTGTGTGGCGAATCCATTTTGGCGAATCCGATGTTATGCGAATCCATGTCCGGGCGGGCCCTGGGGTATGGTTTTAGGCGTAGCAGTTTCGGTTCACGATCGTTAAATCGAGCTAAATGCATGCGTGGGCTTTATTAATCGTACGACACGTCGGGTTCACGATCAACCGCTTTGGAATCGCACCCTCGCGCCGAGCTTAAACCTTTGCACCTTTTGTGAGGTCCTGGGGCGATGAGCGCGTAAAGACCACCTTTCCGATGTACAAAACCGGCCCGGTACATGTTTCTGGTGTGTCTGTTTTTTTCGTGTGCTTGTGATTTAAAGCTATGGGAATGAAATAACACTAAACCTGTTGTAGTGTGAAGACGTAGTAAGATCATTATTGCAATCTTAAGTTTCTATAGAAAAAGGAATAGAATAATAGAAACATGTTTTATAACGCCACCATTGACATTGGTTCTAATTATCGAAGTCCGCTTCATATTATCTGATCGTAAGTGAGCCAAGCCTGAGAAAAAAGCTCCACTCCGTCCATCTGTTCGTTCATTTTGATTCCAAGAAGCTCATTTGCTCAAAAGTGACACACGCGATCGCGAACCCTTCTAACAAGACAAATGTATCAAAACAAATTTTCGACCCACCCGTTGGTACACCGGGGGACGGCTTTGAAAGCGATCTGGCGCTCACGATCCCACCGCGATCCCTTTCGGCACCGTCCCGTCCATCAGCTGTCAATCTGACAGGCGCGCGAAGCGCGGAAAGGACACGTTTCGTACGGTCTCTCACGATCATCCTCACATGCTATCGAGTGCTGGAGCGCGGTTGAATTCCAGCCAAGGTCGACAAAGTGCTAGAAACTGTAACAATCTAGCGGCACCAAGCGTTCCCTGCAAGCTGCATGCTCGTTTGCGCCGCCGCTGCAAACCAGTTGATAACGATCGCGTGAGTAGAGTTTTGGCGTGCGCGTCAACTCGTTACCACCGGGATCGTGATGCTGCTTGGCTTCTGGTTGGGGTAAGCAGGGTACAGAGAGAGAGAGCAAAAAAGAACGTTTGAGGTCACAGCCAAGATACTTTTCTCGCGCTGACAATGGCACCCAATTTTGGCGGGCTTTCAAGTGAAAATGAGAGAGTAAACAATAAATAGGGAAACAATATCCACCAAAACCCGGTCCTCGGGTACCAATCATTGAGCAATCCGTCGACGGCATTCGATGACACAAAACCTCCAACCATCCGCCCGAAACGCCTCACTTGTGCTGTTGAGGAATGAAAAATGAACCCTGCGCCGGCAACGCGCAAAGAAAAGCGACCAAGAAAAGGTGGCAGCAACCGAAAACAGAATGGCAGCAACAAGTCCTACACAAACTGTGCGCGAGCGCGTGTGCGTCCGCGAGATAATGCTGCTTCACGCAGCTCAGGTACGTTGTGGAGACAGCGAGCGCGCGCGAAATGGTTGCTCGCGCGAGTGCTTATTATTTATGGATACGTCAAAACATTAGATTGATAGCCGTAAATTAGGTTTATTCAAATATTGTACCACTCTCAACGGGTGAGTGGAGCGTCGCCGACGGTTGTTCAGAGTGCGGTTGGTGAAGAACGCCTGTCACAAGTCGCGGCGTTCTCCACCGTTCAGCGTCTTGTTTGCATATTCGACAGGCCGCCTCTTTTTTGGCTGCTTCAGGCTGATCCAGTTTTTTTGTTTGCTACACTTTCGTACAACAAGAGTGGCCAGATGATCGTACGATGGTGATGATGATAGGAGTCAATGTCGTTTGCAAATCACCTTCCAACAAAAGGCAGTTGCGATTGATTTACTGTACCGTCTTAATAAAGCTTTTTTTTTTTGCTGCTGCTGTTGCTGCTGCTGCTGCTGCTGCTGCTAGGCGATTTAAACGTTGAAGGACGATCCGCACCGGTGTACATTATCGGATCGGTGAGGTAACGAGATCGGGCTTGTAAGAGCTTTTAATGGATTGATTGCTGTCCACCTGAAGCAATCGTCAAGCGAGCCACATTATGTGAGCAGGATTTCAAGCATTTTTTGTATAATTCCCTTCAGGCTTTTACACCATGAAACCCTTCGTGTGATGATATTATTTGGAGCTTCGAAAGACGTTACCCTATCACACATACACACACAAAAAAAACACCACCGCTCACCATCGTCAGCCTAATAATAATACGTTGTCGTCGTCTTGATGCTTTCTGCACATACGGCAACGGCAGCGGCTTCCCGCTTAATGACTTCATTATGCCCGGGCGCATGCAACTAACCGCCGTACGGTCCCGACTGAAGATGGTCCCGAGGGTCGGGTGTGTTGTGGCAATACAGCAGTTTTTTTTCTTCTTATGGTTCACCAATATTAAGCAGCTTGTTTCGCGCAGGTCAGGCGAAGGAGAGGGCGACCGTTTAATGAGGAGTGATTTCGGGTAATGAGCGTGCTTCATCGGGCACCGGGTCCACGGTAATGCTCCGGCTCAAAAGCTTAATCGTTTGATAGAGAAACTGATCGAGCTGATTGAGTCAGATGTTTGAGTCTGACGGGATGAAACGAGGGAGACAAAAGGGAGGGATGTTAAACGGATGACGGGTTGATTGATTTATTGGCACATTAAGATGATAAGAGTTTTACAACTCATGTCCCAGAGCGGATTGCAACCGTGGCGAATCTTGCTTTATGCGTTTGTTCTTTGGACGATTTTAGGAATTTCTGGGGATCACGGGTATGATGCTATATCAGTTTTTAGTTCGATGTTGGTACGTTGTTCGTGAAATTTACCAAAGTATTTAGACAGCTTTTATCAATGATGCATATTTCAAATATTGTCATATTTATGCTTATATTCTGAAGCTTTAAGGGGATCAAACCTAACTTCCGTTTCTTGTCAAAGAAGAGTTCATTTCCAATATTTTTTTGTTTTACTGGTCTGTATCACTTTCGTTCGAGTATTTCACATACCAAAACCCTACCAAATCCGTCAAACAAAATCAGTAAATCACCGATGGGAATGACTTCAAATCAATGCATCAGAAACCACTTCTCCAAATAAAGCCACGACGCCACGATATGCCATGGTAGGCTCTACCCCGTCAACACAAAAAAGCCCGATTGAACTCAATGAGCAGTTAAGCAAATCAATAAATCTTCATCGGAAGCCGTCGACTGTACAAGTTGCCGGTGACGGTGAGACTTCCATTTGCCGGTGAAAACAGCACTGGAGTAACCGGAACCCGTGTCAGAGCCTTGGCGGCCGATCACAATTTCTCCCCGCGAAACACCAAAACAAGACCGAAGAAAATTGTTAAATTATCAGATCGGGAAATTTATCGTCGATAATTTTCGGTACACTCGGGCCCGGCTCGGCGGTGACTTATTTTGGGGATCCTTCACTCGTTTCCCTCCATGGCCCTAAAAGGGGTCATGTCAAGCTTTGGTCGTTGTGCACGGGGACAGGAACCCTGGGGTAGCTTGGGGGGAAATTTAGTACAAGGCCCGGGATCTTTCTTCTCGCAATTCTGTTCCCCGTGCCTGTCCGGGGACGATCTTGGGGAGGGTTTTCGCTCTCTTCTTCGGGAGAATTGCTCAGACGGCCGACGGCATCCCCAATCAAAGCGTGAACGATGATCAATCATCGTTTTCGCCTGCCGAAAGCGAATCGACCCCTTGAGCGACCCATAGTGTGCACCATCGTACAAGAAGGATGCGATGCTTTGTAGTGGTGTGTGTGTCCGTCCTTTAGGGACATTGCTGCACGCACGGACTGGCGAAATTAATTACACACATGCCGTAAGTCCGTCAACCGATACGCTCGACGGTCGCAATGGGAGTATCGTTATTAATCACCACCCATAGGAGATAAACTTCCTGCCGCCTGTACGCTCACACCATTGCTTTCGTGCGTGTTTGCGCTTGCGTTTGATTGTGCAACGCCGAAAGCGTTCCGAGGGCGAGTGAAACCGAACCTTTGCTGATGTGCGATAATCCCTGTAAGGGAAATTTCTTCCATTTTTTTTTTTGCTGTTGCTTGTGCGCTGACAGGATAAGGGCAAGCGTGCCATACACACGCAAAAAGCATGTTAAATGAATTAAAAATAAATATAAAATAACCAGTGGAAGTGGGGAAAATATTTCAAAACAAAGAAAAAGACAAGAGCAAAGAAGCTCAGCTGAGGAAAGGTTTGCAACTGATGAATAAAACAACTGCAACGAAAAGACGCAAACACACCCCACATTAAAGCGGGCTAAAAACAGCTCAAACAAAACATCTTTCCCCAACATAATTTATCTCACTCAGCCGCACACACACACAAAATCCTTCGAAATCGATCCCCATTCTTTGGGGAAGAGAAATCGGCTACCGATGATCGATCGAAAAATGTTCCCAAAAAAAAAAAAACAAAAGGCACAAAACAGTCCCGCGCAATAAATGCAGCCTGCCACAGCAGAACGCCACAGTATGCAGAGCACCGGGTAGCACGCAACGTGCATGTTGATATGATTAATTGTTAATTATATAATTTGCTTTAAACATTGCGCACCGACCGACCGATGGGGGAAAATTTAGGCTCCAGGAAATTGGACGGAAAATGATTACAAACACACACATACACACTCACACAAAACACGCTCGCTGCAAAAGGGCCCTCATTTTAACCCGCTCAACATGTCAACGCGCCAGTTGGCCGTGAGAAGTATTGCATTACGCCTTGGCAAACCGGAAAGCATACGTGTGCTGGTTTAAATTGGTTTAATTTTGTTCAATTGTTTTGCCACTTTTTCTTCATTTACGTGCTTGCTCTCCCTCTCTCTCTTACTCTCTCTGGGTGGAGCTGTAAGGAGGTGTTAAATGTGGTTCCCGAAAGCACGGCCGCTGGGAACACTTTATCTTCATTTTGATGTTTCTGAGAATGATATGCTGTTTTTATTTACACGTTTAGCGGTGAGTTTTCAGTTTAAACAGCTGTGCGTGTTAAACGATCATTTCGCGAGCACGAACGCGTTGCAAGCCATTCGTTAAAGTGGATTCAAAATGTAAGCGAGCATCACTAAATTATGAAGCCAATTATGGGAAAGAAAACTCATATTCAATGATCTCGTTTTGTGTGCATTCCGAAAAGGAATATTATTTTCAATTTACGGCTCATTGAAATCTTTCAACTCCTTTGCACCTAGCTCCTACTTTGTTCGTTCTAGCCAAATAATGTTCCTCCAACACCCACACACACACACACACACACTCAAACTCAACCATTAATCATCGGGAACACTCTCCGCGCTCGATGCCCTTAGTTTGCGAAAATAAATAAAAATGTGCCACAGCTCACTTGCTGCGGATAAAAAGCCACAGTTCCCTTTACGCAGCACGCACGCAACAGCAGGTTGAGCTTTCCAGTGCACCCCTTGTGACCCCCGGTGGGAATTGTGCGGCCGCCCCGTGCGAAAGGAGCGTTCCCCGTCGTCTAATTCTACCCTTTGCAGAAGGGAAGATTCACGATTTTCCTCCCCTTCACCTCGGTTCCGTGGGATGCATTGAGTTATTTTATGATCGTTCCTCCGCGTGGTGGATCCATCCCACGCACACACACACCGAGTAAAAAGAAGCAGCACCCTCCAGGGACGTGCGCTGCATATGGGTGGAATGTGCACATTGTGCCGGTCGCGGGCTACAAGGCATTAATTAGCGGCGTTCGTTAGGTGTCGATAAAAACGTGCCTCACGTGAGTGGAAAAGCCGACTGAAAAGCCGGTGCCGTTTGCTGTTACTTCCCGCTTCCCGCATCCCGGACAGGTGTGTAGCCCGCTTTACAAGCTGTACCCAGTTGGTACAACAAATTGCATTCCACACGTTTGCTACTTCCTCCCGAAGGCAGATTGTGTCTATCTATCCATCACAAAAAAAGGCTGAGCAAAACTCAATAAGCAACTCAGCAAAATCAAAACAAGCGCGTCCATGTCGCAAGCTCCCCATTCCCGCCCGGAGGGTATGCAATTTGTTGCGCGCAGCAAAAAACAACAACAACAAAGCAGAGCAAAATCGGGACCAAGGACAATCTAGGATGCGATTTGTTTAACGTACGCAACGGCTGGCGCACTTTTGCGCGTGTTCTTCCCTTTCGAACGCATGGTACATCCGTCACGGTGTGTGCTGAATGATTTATTCCCCCCCCCCCCACACACACACACACACACACACCGTGCCTGGTTCTAGTACAGCACTTTTTAGCCGACTTTTGGAACACCGAGTGGCATGAAAAGACGCCCGTTGTGCTGCTCCACCACACAAACGCACCATAAATCATCGTCCGCAAAACAGTCTGAAAGGTATTGCAAATGCGTTTTTTTCTCTCTCCCTTTCTTTCCCTTCTTTCTGTACGCAATGCAACAACACAAAAATCACGATCGATTAAGATCTTAAAACTGCTCCCACTAAACTGAAGCATTTGCACGCTCTCTGAGCTGCTGCTGACGGCAGCGACGACGAGTTCGTCGCTTGCTGCAGATGCAAATCATGCCGTCCGATGATGACAAATATCGCGATCGACGTTTCGCCGTTGGTAGCCGTTTCTGCGTGGTGGAATGTGATGCTCGCCCGCAGCCTGCGGAGGTGGAATGCAACGCGAGCGCGAGTAATTTAATAGGATATTCCGCCGTCGGTATCTCGCGCGGGCCGAAAAACGATGCCTTGGCCTTGCGCGGTTTTAGCTAGAAGTGTGTGTTTATGTGGGGGACCGCTTTTCCACGAACTCGTCGGATCGGATGACGGGGGATGGAAGTGGTCGCCGGTTTGATTTCAACTATTAAAGGGGTAATATTTTTATGAATGGTGAAATAAATTGTTTGAACCAAGCTTTTGATTGTTACCTTTTTTGCGTAACAAAATCCTCTGTCAAAGCATAGGAGAAATCCGGGACGCCCTGTATGCGATGGTTAATCTTCTATCGGGTTTGGCCGACCCGTATGCCACCGTCGCACAATTCTCGTTGACAGTTTGAATAAAATAATTAATCAATCCCCGTGCTCAAGCACAAGGGGGGGGAACACACTCACACGGGTTGCTTTATTGCACTCATGAGACAAATGACCGGGGCCATGAAAATTAACGAACCCAGTTGTTTGAATCAACCGATGCCGATAAGCCGGCCGTTTGTACCGTACTGGCGCGCATGCTGCCTCGTGGCGCAGTGCTGTCCGAACGTGTGTTGTGTGTGCCGTGTGATTGTCGCAGTCGTCGATCGACGAACTGACCATACCGAACGCGCCGTGCGCATTAACCATAATTCACCCTTCAGCCCTTTATGGTAGAAGCAACAACAAAAAACTTCACTCCCGCTCCACTGAGCGTAGGAGGGAAGGATCTCAAGCGTATCAATAATTCGATAAAGCAGCACCATAACAGCAACAACCGAATGACCGACCGACCACCAACGGTGAGGCTGCACTGGCGTTGCAATTTTCGCCAGCCAGCCCGTACAGTGTCCATGCGGTGTGTTGTCGGCTTCCATCCCAGCACTTTTGAAGTTGAGCACGAAGCGCCCTCGGAGGATTTGGAGGTTCCGCGACGCAGCGGTCTAATGACCGTTAGACGCCCGGCGGCTGTTGGCGAGGTGGCGCCCTCGTTATGAGACCGTTTCCCACTGCATCGCCGGTGCATCGCCGTTGGCCCATCAATCACCGCGGTGCGAGTATCAATCAGCAAAAATTTAACCATGCGAAGGTTGGCCGCAGGTTTCTCGCGGAGCTTAGTTAGCGTTTGCTTGCGAGGAGTCGGAAAAGGGAAACAACAGAACAGGAAAAAACACCCCGAACGGGGTAGAAAAACATGCCACACTACGAGTCGCGGATGCATGTTCGCAGAAAATCGTCACAGTCATCAGTCAATCGCAGCAGCAGCAGCAGCAACAGTACCAGTCATCGCATAGTTGGAATCTGCTACATCAAACCATGCGGAGAAATGCATCGACAAGCGCGGTTCAGCTCTCGCCCGAGCACGATGACGCGCGACGGCCAATAGGTCATGAACGTTTGATGGAGAGTTCACTGTGACGCTCGCCGAGCTGAGCTGGGGGAGGTAGCCATTGGCCCGGTTTTAGGACAAGCGTCGTGCAGTATTTTGACCAAGGCTCGTACACCACCGGCCTACTACCGATCCGTCGATCGTTTGAACCATAAATTTAAGCTGATAAAGCTTCAGCTCATTACTGCGATTACGATGCCATGATTTACCGTTTGTTTTAGCTTTGGCGTGTTTTCAGTGCGGAGGAAGCCCTTCGAAAGGGAGTATTTGCACGAGTGGGACACATTATTGCGAACGATTTTGCGCTGGGAATGTGCGATTGATTAATGCTAATATTGTGTTGTGAAGTTTGCTGGAAGCAAAACGGAAAGTATTTGCCTTTGAGAGACGTTTCATTATGAGCAACATCGAAACGATATGTTTGTCTAATGTTAATCAACATAACAATAGAAAACAATCCCCCGAAAGAAAGAGCGAAGCGCAGCGCTGTTTCCGTACGAAAGACTTCAATGCCGTACGGTGCGCAGAAAGCGACGAACGTCCGAATTCTTTTTTCTCCGCTCCCTCCGCAACATACTATCTATTCACAGGCACGCGTCCGTAATTCAATCTCAGCGACAGAATATAGTCTTTCAGCGGGTCCAGCGAGGGGCCAAGCGAGATGGCGCGGGAACCGTTTTGAATCAATCAAACCCTTCCCCGTGATCATATTTTGTTAGATTACGCCCGTTAGATTGACCCGGTTGATGTGGTTGCGATTGTTGCTGCGACTGTACATTTTTATTATAATTTCAATCCACCTTGGTCGATCGTTGCCTTGCCGTGGCCGCTCGAGAAGCACGTCGATGATTAATTATGCCTCCCTCGCCGACGTAGGGTTGAGGTTTTTTTTGGGTGGCCGAACGGAAATTATTGTTGTCAAAATCAATTGATCCATTGGTTTTACACGATGTTACTCAAATGTTTGATTAGCGTCGAGACAAATGAAACGTTAGACATTTCAACCTGGGTCGGTTTGGATTCGGTCGAAAATTGACCAAACCACCCAATGAGGCTCACGTTACGGGAAAGCTAAATTTGAACGCAGCGAGACACATTTCCGGAGCAAAACGGGCGACTTATTTTACATCGCGCGCTCAAATCCCCGCAAATGATGCTTCCAGCTTCCAGCGTGGTTTTGTCAACGGTGGGCAATGCCGATATTCTATTCCCATGCCGGGCCCGTTGTTTGACAGCTGCGGTTTGGCAACTGGCTGTAGTAGTTCAATCAAACGGCACTTTTTCTCCCTCTTCCTTTTTTCTTGTTGCAACAGCAACAGACAGCTCTTGTTTGCCATTTCGACGAAGCTTCAATCGTGATAAGCCCGATCCAACATGGCAAATGGGGAAGGAAAAGTAATCCCATCGGTACGTTGGTCTAACGTAACGTTCTGATGCATTTGCCGAGGAAGATGCATCGCTCTGTTGCGGTGGCTTCGGTGTTGCGATGGGGGGGGAACGGGATTTACCCCTCTACCAGACAGCCATTATTCTTTCGTGATATCGATAAATCGTCTCTATCCGGTAGCGTCTTCTGCAAGACTGGCAAGACTGCTGCTTACCATATACGAGAAGGCCCAAACTTTCATCTAGCCTAGAGTACACTATGGAGTGCTTTACGCAAATCAAATCGCCCACCGATACCGCAAGCGAGCATACATTTGCCAATATTTTACTTTCAAATTTATTCAAATAATCTTAGGGATGATGCTGTCGGCCTAGAGCACACGTATCATAGCCATGTTGTGCAGGGCGACTTCGCTTCGACTCCCACAACAGTGAACGGTTGCAGATGGGTTCACAGTCGTCTAGAATGAGACAATATGTCAATGCTGCTTTTTGCTATTCCTTTGGAGCTCGGTAACACTCTGCACGATGGAAATTCAAATGAAGAAAGCATTAGTTTATGATTGGAAAACGATGACAGTGAAGGCACAGTGGATTCAAGATGCAACTGCGATTTGTTTGTTGTGGTTAAACTAGTGGAATATTGGCTTACTTTGGATCCTCTTTGGAGTCTCCCGAAAAGGTTTATGACGATCTCTGGTATATTTTCATGAAATTTATTATATAATACAAAGTTAAAGCTCAACCGTTGCTTGGCAATGCAAGTGTCATTAATTCAAATAAAAGTCTCATCATGCATATACTCATGAATGGGAAAATCATTTCCAAATAAGCCCCAAAAATTAACTCACCACTAAAAGCTCCTTCTCAGCGCATGCAAATGATCTTCCCCCGTTGGGAGACACATTTTCGCTTCCCACACTACGATAATCTGCGCCGTCGCGTGCGTAAGACAAATAAAAATTACTTTGCTACTTGTTACCGGGCTGGTGCTCGTTTGTTTGCACCCCGTTTTTGCACCCCATCTTCCCTCTCTCCCTCACACACACACACACACACACACACTCTCTCTCACCCTGGTATCTCAATAATGAGCCGAGTGTCACACATCGGTGCTAATTAATTTGAACGCGTTCCCTTCGGGCCGGCTAGCGAAACGAAAACGCCCCGCAGGACGGAACGAAAACCCCTACGCGGCCGTGCGCATGGGGTAACGTGGTGTAACGGTAGCCGAAGGTTAAAATCACGCGCGATGTTTCGGACCGGCTGTCCAAACAAAAACAAAACACCTTGCCCGCGTGCGCCCGCACCGCTGCTGACAGCTTCGCTACATGGC
This sequence comes from Anopheles coluzzii, assembly GCF_943734685.1. Classification (NCBI taxonomy): domain Eukaryota; kingdom Metazoa; phylum Arthropoda; class Insecta; order Diptera; family Culicidae; genus Anopheles; species Anopheles coluzzii. Next base: position 9,310,503 of record NC_064671.1, read on the forward strand.
TCGTTATGCGTTCGTGGATGAGGGCTTAGTGAGGGTTTGGTGGTGGTTTGCTTGCTTGCCGGTTGGTTCGATGTTGTGGTCACGAAAATTGTCAAATTTACAATGAAGCTCCAGCGCAAGAAGTGCGACTGCGGGTGGTTGGCAGCAAAGGGCTGGAAGACGGTCTTGGGACGGTTTGAATCATGGACGGTTGGGCAAAAGACAATGGAAACACAACGTCAGCAAAAGCCAAAAAATAACATACAGACGACTGCCCCCTCTCAGAGAGGTGTTGTTCGTGTTGAGGTGAGCAAACAAAGCGAGTGTGAAGAAAATGAATGCTGGCCGTCGTTGAGTGACCGGTACGAATTTTTGGGCGACAAAGTGCAAGCAATGGTGGAAAGTAGTTCGGTGAAATCAATGCTGCTTGGGGGTCAAATGGGCGATAAGGGCTTTATGGTGTGTACTTTGTACTACGTAATGAATTTAAGGAACGATTTTATAAAACATTCATAGCTCAAAGTTCGATATAAAATCTGAAAGTGTCTGCCGTAAGTAGAGAGATTGTCTGAATTACATCATAATGTACATGAATGAAGATCAAAATCAGAAAAATATAATTGAGCAATAACACAGCATAAACAAAACAAAGACCTTGTCATGTTGATGCAACACACACACATACACTTGAAACTTTATCGCTTCTAAACTATCTATTAAATCTGATAACGCATCACTCACCCGTTCCAGGCCTTTTGTGTTGCATGTTTTCGAAGTACTTTTCGCACACTTGCTGTTTGCTGCTTCTGATCGGCAAGGCACTAAACACTGAGAGCCACTTGAAATTCAAACTACACACACACACGGACACACCGAAAACGCGTCTAATATAAAACCGCCGGGTGAATCTTTACGCGTGCCGCCATTCTTCACCCACTTGCGCGTGTGCAATAAAAGCTCAAGTGGTTCCCCCCATTTGAAGGCTGACGGGGCCCCAACAAAAGTCCTCGGCGCGATTCGATTTCGCCGGAATCGATGTGCCCTCGGCACGAGGTCAAGTGGTCACTGTGTCCATCAGCATTGGCACATCGTCATCATCGTCGTTGTCGTGATGATCATTAAATCGTCGCTGTTCCGCCTGCAAACCCTGCAATCACGTCCTGGATCTTGATTCCGTCCCAGGCTTGCCACGACCCGTTGGTGTGTAATGGAAAATAGAAGAGACAAAAAAAATGGCAACAGGTGGTAAGGATTGAAGTCCCGCAGCACAGGTTAAGATCAAATGTCAACAATTTCTCCGCCAAAAAAAAAAAAAAGACCGGCCCCGTCCGCCAATCGAACCGGCCGTGTCAATAGAGGTCGTTAACAAGCAGCGGCGGGCACGACAATGAATGCAACAACAACAGCAGTAAAATTCACAAAACCACCCTTTTTCTCGCACTTGCACGGTGGTTTCGTTGGCAGGAGAATAGATTTTATATGAGCTTGGTCCCACCGGGCACCGGGAGGTTGCGAGGGAATTATTTATTTGCCCATTACACACACATTCGCGCATCCAAGGAGAGATCTTGCTCGGCACGCGCTCCAGAATGTGTGTGAGATGGGAATTTCCGGACCGATCGGCCGCGTGCCCGGCGTGCTGTTTTGGTCGGCCTGGTCAGGTGCAATCAGTTGCGCTCGAGTGTTTGCTTCCCAGCAGTGCGAGGTGTGGGTTGAGTGAAATTACCACATTACCTGTCGCTTGTACAAATAGAATGGTGCGCATGAATGGCCCTCTACTGTTCGAAACGTTTTGACACGAATGTAAACAAATCGCTGCGGCTGACGGCCGACTGCTTGCCCGGGGTTTGTGGGTGTTTATGTGATAAAGTTTGGAATTTATTTGGAGGGGATTATGATGTTTAAAAAAAACGAGAAGACTGTATATAATTTATTATAAAATTTTAAATGTATTCATTATTTTCGCTATAAGTCGCTGAACAAGGCACTCCCTTCGCTTGACGAAGCTAATTAATTTTTGAATTAGAATTTGAAAGAAATAAGCTTGGCATAAGCTCACAAAACGCTACATAACTACCGCATGATTTATGATGATCGAGTTTGCATTTTCAATTCCCCAACCTTCCTGAAGTAACGTTTCAATCGCCTGCTTCACCATTATTAAACCTGTGCTGTAAAATGCTAACCCCGGTTTGCTGCTACTGCTGAACTGGTTCCGCAATGGTTCCAGGACGAACGGAGCAGCGCATCCACTTAGCCGGCCAGAACACAAAACCCCGAATCACACTTAATGGGTTTATTTGATGCGCCGTGCTGATTCAATATTCATCATCTCGTCTCGGTGCTCCGAAACAAACGACGGCCCACCCAGCGACCGGACCGTAAATCATTTCTTCCGCCGCACACGCTGGAAGACGTCTTTATCAGATGGATCTCTTTCGATGAGTTTGACATTCATCTGCAGGTTTCGGTGCATGTGGTTTTATCTCCACGGTGTGGAGCTGCTCCTTTAGATGAGTCCTCCTCCCATACACTGTTGATGTAGCAATGCTTTTTTTTTCTTTCTTTTCGCCAACGATGAGATCAGTCGAGCTCATCTTCGATGGTTGGCAAAGCAAATAAAAATCATAGCCAAAAAAAAAAGGTGGCATCCAATAGCCATCGAAAACGACTTCACACCACAACAGCATTTCGGAGCATGCCGATGCCGATCTGCATGACAATCGATTGGTTCGAAAGACATTCACCATCTCTCGCTCTCGATCGCCACACCGGGACAGGATCACCGGTTCGGGGCGAGAATGATGGGTCGTCACCCCGTTGGAAATGACTATTAATTAGCCCCTCCTAACGGCGCAATAAAATTCGCCTAATGTCCATAACTACACGGGCCCAAAGCTACGACGACCCCTCGTCTGCCTCCCTTACAACGGGTACACTGGCCTGACCTCGATCGATCGTGGCCAGGCCAGGGCCACCGTTGCAATGCGATACGCCGTGGCTCTTCAACGTGCAGAAAATCGTTTGCAAAGCGCTCAAACGACATCGACGCAGCGGCAAGCGACGAACCCGGCTAGCGAGTAGCCGATCGCATCGCAAGCGCAAGAAATCGATCTCTCTGGTAGCGAGCCCCATTGCAGAAGCGCGGTTTTGCATAAATTCTCAATTATGACCGCCCCGCTCCGATCATAGTAATTTTGAATAATTTTCTAATCGTAATATAATCGCACTCCGATCAGCGATCTCTTCACCCACACCGGCTACGAAGCGATCGGGAGAGCGATCGAGGGAAGCTCGGAAGGGTGAGAAGGGACGAAATCAATTGGTGAAATCATCAATTGGCAGACCGAACAAAAGTGATTGCACGGAACGAAGCGGTGAAGGAAGCGATGCTATTACGGAAGCTTGCCTTTCGTTCGCGATGCACGAGGAACTGTTCGATCCTGAAGTGAAGATGGGGAGGGCCGAAATGGAAATAAAAGTGTCTAAAAGCGGAATGTGAGGTAGCAAAGTTGGGAAAATTACTACCCGCGTAACGTTTTGTATTTTATTTGATGTCCAGCGCGAGCGGGAAGGATCAAAATGGACGATAATGAGTGTTTAGTGAAGTCTAAAGCACTGTATTTTATTTTATATCGTGATCTTGAGAGGGCAAACAGCTTGCAAAGTGAAAACTTCAGTTTATTCACAAAGACCTCAAGCCCTTTTTGGAAGCAACCTTCCCGCAAGGTGGCCAAAGAAAAGCGTATACAATTTTAATTGTTCCCGCATAACGCCCTTGCACTTCCTTTTTTTCAATCGTGGGAAATATTCCCAGCAGCTCAAACAAATCATCGCAGTCTTCCTCTACAGCCCTCCAAAGCGAGATGTGCATAGATTAGTAAAACAAAACAGTAAGCTCATTTTTCGGATCGTTTTCCACTAGCCCAATGCCCAAAAGACAAAACCGTACAGAAAGATTAATCACACGCCGTCGCTCGACACCGTTTGATCTCGCTTAACGAGCGCTAATAAAATTAAACTCACCAGCTGGGCGAGCCAGAAACCAAAACAAACCCATTGAAGGCAGTTACAGCTCATCAAAACAACAATTTCGGACCGTTTCGTATCCGACAGATCAAGGATGATCCGAGCGAGCGATCCGATTCCGCGTAATCAGCGATCATTTGCCTAAATTTGCCTCCGCCTATGTGGTACAATTTTCAAATTTCATTCTCCTCCTTTTGTGTTCTGTTGCTGTATTTTTTTTTTTGCGAGCTAAAGCAACTGTGTAATTCCATCTCACTTGTCTGGTACGATTGTCTTACAACAACCACAAAAAAGCTTTGTGCCAAATGTACCATTAAAGCCTTAACCTTGGGTACTGTTTCTCTACATGTGATTCGCTTGTTGCTCCGTCCCCATAGAAACCCATTTTTTGCCCCTGCTTGCTACCATTATCTTTTCTCCCTCATAAACTACACCGCGGGTGAGGGAATCGAAGACTTTTGACGTAAAACCGGCAGCCCTCGAGAGTCAATTCCCAACGGTGGGGATGAGGCATTTACCGGCATTCCATTTCGACTGTACCGCAGACGGTCGGCAGCAATTGCTCACCTCTACCAGTGGCTAATCAAGCAGCATCGTTTAAGAGGGCGAATTATCTTTCCCAACCCTTTTCCTCGTACGTATGGTACCACTACGGGACCAGTGCAAGCGAAACATTGTGTAGTTCTTCTTCTGTTCGTACGTTTCAACTGTTCCACGGTTGAACCTCTGCTGCTTCACTTACGCGCCAAGAGCAGCGATCATTGCTGGTGGTACCAAAGGGAGAAGGGAGAGAGAAAAAGGTACTAATTTTATCGCTCGACCCCACCGGGAGTGTTTATCTTAATACTATCCTTCAGTGCGCTAATTAGAAGTTTACTCACCGATGAAGACGCTTCACATTTGTGTGTGTTTCAATTAAACCGTTCTGCCTGCTTCTCCAGCTTTTTGCCAATTCGCCCTGCTCTGCTGATGCACACAGATACTGCTTGACTGGGTGGCTAAACGTTTCCGATTGTAGGGCAGAAGCGCCCATTTATGCACGGTCATCTTCGAAAACTGCAGCACGCAGTGACCTCTACGCGAGCGACGCAAGGGCTGACGGAAAACGATTCCAAACCAAAACCAAAGCCTTGGGAAAAGCGCAGCGAAAGACACATTAGGAGCGTCACATTGTATAATTTAACGTGCAGCAAGTTCAAGTTTGGCATTCATTACCCAATTTTCGGGTGGCCCTGAGGGGCAATAACACGTAATACACGATTATACGGTCCACTTTCCGAAGCGAACGGGGCCACCAGGAGAGTGTGTTTATTTTTAAACCCATTTTTCTTCAACATTCGACAGGCCAGCCGGGCCATAAACCCTTCCTGCAGCAGGCTTATCATACAAGTCACCAGTCGGTTGATGTGAATTCGTACCAATCACACCGGCACCTGTGCTTTATAGAGAAGCCGGCGCCAAACGTTTCATCTCTTACATAATTAAGCTTCACTAAAAGTGAAGCGGCGCATCATCGCTCGCGCGATGGAACACATCATTCGGACCGAACGAATCCGAACGATCCTTGCCGCAAATTAAATAAATGTGGTGATAAAAATGGTCGACAGGGAAAAAAGGGGAGAGGGAAAAAGCATAAAACATACGGTTCCTCTCGAAAAAAAAGCGCGCGAGCGAGCGAAGGTAATAACGTTCGCAATAACATTCGAAATTGCCGAAAGGGAATCATCCTTTGGCCTCGCGACGGTTTTATTTCTGTTTCTTCCAGTGTGGTGAGTGCGGTTGAAATATTTGGCCAAAAATTTAGCCACCAAAATGAGCGTGAAGCCGGTACGCTACGGTTTTATTTTAGAATGTAGCTCATTATTCACAAATTCCACAATCACGAATTTGGGTACGATTCGTTCGTAAAAATTCGCCTACCAACAGCCGAACAAACAAATAAAAAAACTTTGCCCATTCTCCCAATCGTCCGAAACCATATCCAAAAGCGTACTTCGGACCACAAGCCTCACCAAACCATTGCACAGCTTTATTTCATGTACCATCTTCACATCCCGTTAATGAGACTTTTATTTTCGACCGAACCGAGTGTGCAATAAAAACACCGGCAAGCAGGGAATGGGACAGAGAGAGAAAGAGATAAAAAAACACAACGCGCCCTGGAAGCGCCCGCGGTTCATCATCACTACCGTCGTTGAAGTCTCCAGCAAGCAAACCCGGCGCGGAGATGGGGGCGCTTGTTTGAAGTTTTCGGGGTGCGGCGTACGACGTGAAGTGGCTTACCACCGGTTTTCGAGTGGTGAAGAAGCGACTCCCAAAGCGAAACGGGCGAAAAGCCATCCCCGCGTTTTGGGTGAAAGTATTGACCCACAAACGATGTCAGGCCCCTTGGGGTCGATGTGTGCCGAAAATGGGAAGGAAAAACATGCGTTAAATTCGGTGGACTGGAGAGACAAACAGTGTGGTGGAGTAAACCCGAGTTTTAATTTTTCCCGTAACTTCCTTCTCCGGGTGTTGGATGTATCACGTTTTGCGAACGTGTCACCGGATTCTGGCGAGATAGAGATCGAAAGCAGCTGGCGGATGGCGTACGCTCTGGGGTAATGGTGGGCATAAGCGTCAATTAGTCAAGATGATTTCGAGATCGTACAGAGATCGTATTCTCAGGTTACGTACTTATAGAATGGTGATCCAAAGCTAGTGAGGGGATCGGTTTGAGTGTTGTTTTTATCTGCAAATGTGAAAATAAGAGCTTTACATGACCCCAAGCAATTCATTGCACACATTAAAGTTGTATGACCAGCTCATAATATAAAGAGATGAGTATTGCAAACACAAAACGGTAGATGTTCCAACCAAACTAAATCATCTTCAAACATTTGTGGATCACTGCCTAAGGTCAACGGTTGCTTCAAAAACCTGAAGCTGGAAAGTAAACCACACTCGATCAAGTGTAGCTGGTCTAATGGTTGGTTCGCTTCCCTCTCGTGACAAGAGCCTCCTTTCCCGAGACACCAAATGCTCAGCCACCGATAATGCTTCAACATGCGCTACTTGATAGCTAACAAAACGCACAAACAAACGCATCCTCCCTCCATTGAGCCTATTCTCCCCACGGCTGGGCGAAAGAATGCTTTCAAAAGCTCACAACGCTCTCCACACTCCAGCGCATATCAAACGACCTTCGCCGTTTTTCCCCTCAACTCTTTCTGACTCTTTCTGGCACTCTCTCTTCACTCTTTGCATCTCTTTATGTATGTTTTGTCGACTTCGTTTTTGTTAATTCGCGGCCGCTTCGCACCTTTTGACCGGCAACTGTTGACAGTTCAATTTGTATTGTTAAGTGTTTTTCGCCGACGGTAAGGTTTCTTTCTTCGATTTCGAACCAAACTGTGAGATCGCACCCCACCTGGACCCTCTCAATCTTCCTTTTTTTTATCTTCCCAACAACAAACGGCAGCAACATCGAAACGGTAAGATTCCCTCGGGCGTTTACTTTATGACTGCTTTCAAGCAAATTTTGCATTCCGAGCGGCGAGCTGTACCACGGGCAGGGATTTAAGCTTTATGCTTGCCCGCATAGTGGTTGCTGTTTGCTGTTTGCGAGCGGTCAAACAGATTCTGCAAGAAAACCGGGACCCTTTGCGGGTCGGATATTGGAGGGCAACCGATTGAGCTGTTACAAATCTTTCACGCTCTCTCTCTCTCTCTCTCTCTCTCTCTCTCTCTCTCTCTCTCTCTTCTTCTCTCCGTTGCTGAATAGGAAATCGAGAAGAGGTTTCCAAACTGCTACCGGTACAGTGTCCGAGCAGATCGGGAGACGAACACGAGGGTATGAACGTTTGTAGTATCACTTAGTGTGCCCACACACTCACAAACCCACCATCCTTAAGATCGCCCGCCCTCCTCCAGCATTGGTGTCGGAGAAGTGTGTAAAGTGCCGAATTAAGATCTTACATTTGTTTGACGATGAGATTGCACCATCCTTTATGGCTTCGCTTGGGAGGCGATGTTAGTTTATCTGTTTACAATCGCCACTTCAGCGACCGGCGGGTTTTTGATCCGATCCGTGCCTTTGACCATGATCGCTCGCTCGCGGAGGACACACAGCACGTTGCCGCCCGCTGGCAACACTGTTTCGAGTGTGTGTGTGTTCTACACGATGATGTCCTACATCTTGTACATTGTTTACTGCAGTGATGAGTGATGGCTTTCAAGGCTTAAAAAAACTGCGCCTTAACCAAAAGCCATTCGATCGATCGCGGCTTGAGCTCCATGAAGATCCTCAGTACATCCATTAGTGTGTAGCTGCAGTTCTAGTACGGTGAAATACCATCGCTATCGGAGATCTTTCTTCTACTTTCGCCATCAAAAACATGTCTTCCAATCATCGTCTACTGTGGAAGAACATGGACGGTTCCCTATCGGCTGCACCCTAGGCACTCCACGGATCTGTCAACTTCTAGTCCCTCTCCACCCCAAACTGGTACAGAACGCTGCCAGAGTGGGTTAATCTCAATGCAACATTTTCCTTCTTTCGGCCCATTTTCGCCCGCCCAGTCACTGGAAAGGCTTAGCATTCAGGTTTTGCCCCGCAACAACCGGGGATTGTAATTAATGAACGAAACGGCAATGATTGGCGCCACCGGCCGACCGGCCTTATCGCCAAGGTGCATGAACCTCGTGTCTTGTCTGTCTTGTTTTTAATCGATTCTTGCTCGTTTCCCCGTCGCCTAAAACCCATCCCACCGCACCCCGATTTGAATTAGCTTCTTCGACAAGGGATACAAGATCTCGGCAGCAGTAGTAGCAGCAGCAGAAAAACCTGGCCACCCACTTTGAGCGGAAACGGGCCCAGCTGGCGAAAGATGAAAGCAGATAATTGAAAACATTACCGATTTTCCCGCTTCTTGCTTCATTAGCACACGATCAACCGCTACCCTTCCCCCGTTTGGTCTTGTGTGTGTGTTTTTATGTAGCTCACGCCAACTTCCTAGCTTAAAATAAAGCATAACCTCTTTTTGTGAGTGTGTCGTTATTGTAAGATCCTACTCACAACCCAAAATCTCTGATTTGCACAAACACATACAAAAAAACCTGGGATAAAGACGTGCTCTAATCACTCATTTGTCTTGCCGTGTGCACGCGACTTTCCTTCCTCCAAATTGCTCATCCATCCCCTTTGCCCTGGACCATGCTGGATCGTTTGCTAATGATACGAATTCAACACATTCCACGCAGATCTCATCCTTCCTTCAAAAGATGACCCAAGCAACAGCAACCCCCAAAAAAAAAGTGGAGAAGACAGCCACAACCCATCTTGTGGCCGTAATCAGCGCCCCAAGAAAAGTGAGATGCCTCTCTACGGCATTCCAGCCAGTAAAGAGTCGTCTTCAGATTTTGGGATGCCCTGCCGTGTGTAGGGGTCCTTTCCTTTCCTACTGCTTCCTCTCCTTACTGGCCAGCCCCAACGAGCACGATCGATGAGAAAATTGCGATAAGGTGCTGGTCGTTCCCTCTCCCTCTCTCTCTCTCTTCCTTCTCCCTTTACCGTGTGCGTTTGTTTTGTCCAAATATTCGGACCTCAAGATCTTCTTCATGAAAAATCGTCAACTCCATAATGAAGGAAACGGATTTTTTGTCTGTCTCTCGTGCTTTGTTTTTATATTTGTACGTTTTGTGCGTTTTCTTGAACCATCAAATCGGTTACTCGGTTACCTCAGGTTTCTCTCACCCTCACCCCGCGCGCACGCTGCAAATATGTGCACACGGTGGCGGTGGAAGCTTAGTAGCGAAACTGAGGCCCAGGCCGGGATCGAAAGCGAAAGTGACGATGGCTTTCGATGCAGATGCGAGGATGCGATAAACTTGGGGTTCAAAAGTAAAGGAAGAAGAAAACGGCCCTCGCCTTCCCTGCCTTCCATCCTCCACCCCCGGCAACACTGAGCTGAGATGAGCCCAAAGAGGTAGTGCAGGCCCGGCGTTGGTTTGTTTTATTTTCGATGCTCACTGTCTTTCTGTTATTGCTGTTGCCTTTTTTTTCTTCTTTCGTTGATTTCCTCTTGAATGACTTTTGCTCTGATGCTGGCTGGAACGTCGTCAGCTTATGTAATGGTACGTCTCTGCGTGTTTTTTTTTTTGGGTTTCCAGTATGCCAAGCAAACAGTACACAGGGTGACCATGGGTTTATTTTTGGAGATGGGTTCGTTGGTGCATCTGAAGTTTTTTTGGCCGTTTTTTATTACTTTCTTCCATGCCCCATGCGAGCTTCCACCCCACATACATTGTGCAAGCGGGCAGTGAGAGGGTGAAAAATTATGTTTCCCTGCCAAAACACGAATGCGAGTTTGATTGCATCGGTTTCCATCTTTATCTGGTCGGTGCGAACGGGCGCGAACTCGTTTGATGCGCCAAACATAAGAAAGAGTCGAAATCAGAAAAGTCATCGTCCCGCTCGGGTCGTGCTCGGATCGTCCAGCGATGCAGAAATTATACAATAGAGAGCACAAATATTATAACTTCAAACTTTCGCTGGAAACCCCAAATGGATCAATATTTTCCCTCTTTTGTTTTGCGGGCTGGACCCTGTTGTATGCGGGTTGGAAATGACAGTTTGCATCAGCGTTCGTTACGCGCGTTCGATCCTGTGATGCAACACGTTTCCGGCATTAGTTTTGGGGTATGCTGTACCGTATTATGCGAGTGCTTCAATTAAAAACCAATAATGATGATGGTGAAAAAGGGTTCGCAACATGCAAGGTCCGCGCTCCATCGATCACTTAGCCACCCGCAACAGGCATAATAGCGAGCGAGAGAATGGGGTTTTCGGTGAAAGATTGTCAATTTTGTTCACGAAAGCCTTCGCTTTAGCGAGTTCTCACGCACGCAAGACTCTCTCCGCAACAGAAAAAAAGACAACCAAACGAAATGGAAACGAGAAAAAAAGCCACAGCAATTACGCGGTGTTTTATTTTACGATTTAAATTAAGCTTAATTTTCAAACACCACAATCGATTATGATGCCCCATGAACACTGCCTTTCGCTCGTTCGCTCTACTCGGACTCGAAAAAGCAGCTCAAAGAGCGCTCAAACACGTTGTCTTTGGCCGGTTCCTGCCCAGCAAGGGAAGACCCTCCCACCCTTTAATGGTACCGGGTGCTAATTTATGGTAAACGCGCGGAACAGGCGCGCACTTAAGATTAGGAAAGATATTATTATAAATTTTCTTTCCCCTTCTATGTGTCTGTGTGGGGAGGTAAGATTGCCCAGCGCTTGACTTGGTCGTGTGGATGAGTAAATATGTATAAAAAAAAGCACGGCAATCACACCACACTGCACGTTTCAAGCGTGCTTCAAATGAGCAGGAAATTAAATAATTATAGCACCCAGATCGAAACCTCACAGTACGCGTGAAGGAAGAGTGTTTTTTAGATGGAGCTTTTTTCCTTCTCTTCTATCTAAAAGGAAAGATAGTGGAACCGATTTATGTTGACTGATCTCTAGGGCTTCTTGGTCCGTTGTTACATGTTTGCAGAGTACGAAATGCGATAAGAATGCTGAAGAAGAAGTGATTTTCCATTCGCTTCCTCATGATACGTTTCATTACGCCTGAATGTATGCAATGAAACTAATCTGCAAGAGCAATAAATTGATTTACAGTAAATTTCTTTATTTTAGTCATTCTACTAATCATTAAAAATATAATGTTAATAAATTATGCCTTACTCTTATGATAATAAACAATTAAAAATGAGTTACACCCTTCCTAGCTGATTTAAAAGCTTTTTTCCTCTTAAAGCTTCTTCCGCATGGCACCGTCCACATCAGCATGCGCTTTGCAGGCTCGCCGAAGCAAGGGCTTGTTACTTTGTTTTGTAAAGAATCAATCAACCCGCAAACATTGACAAGAAACCGTCGTCAAATCTTACCAGTAGGAGGCACACAGGCCCGCACTGGCCCAAGCGCCCGATCGGACGGAGCGGATCTTAAAGTGCCTCGTTCTTCTTTCACCGCAAAACACCGCCACACCACGGTAGCAGAAGGGGCCGTTTTTTTAATGGCCCAAATGCGAACCGTCCCTTCTTTGCCGCCCCCATTTGCAATAGGTTTGCACACACACATGTGTTAGCGATGCATGTATGCACTCCCTACCAACATGCAGCCTGGTCGCGTTAATTGAAATCTTGATTGATGATTCCCGGTTCCCTTTTAGCCGACAGCGCGTGAAAACGGTGAACGAAAACGAAGAAAAAGGAACACACACACACACACACGCCCCGGTTCCCCATTTAGGGTACCAAGAATAGCACTTTGCCCTGGCCAGGTTGATTGATTATGCGGCACTGCGGTGGTGGAAGCAGTGTAAACCCCCGCCCGATGCACTTTGATGGTGCGCAAAGAAATGATCCGCCGGGCGATCGGACCGCACCGAAAAAGGGGCCTTTTTTATTAGAGTTGATTAAAATTATCATAAAACAAATGCACTGTGGTGCTTTCGCGTTTTTTTTATGCGAAGACCCAGAACACCGCGAATTAGTTCCGCTGGGAGCAGCAGCTCGGGGACACCGTTATTCTGGGCTCGCTTTGGGGCGGCATTTTTCCATTGAGCAGATCAGTAACGAGCACCGTTGGCAGAATGTTAAAATCCTGAGCCCAACCGTATGCAGCTGAACGCGTTGCACATTTCCTCCGTTAACGATTACATGTCCTACTACTTCACTCCGAGACGTGTTTTCGGAACTTTCTTTTACGGTGCAATTTCTTTCCATTGCGTGAAAAGCAAGCATAAAATATTCAGAATTAAACTGTGCCATATCGGTACCATCAAATGGCTCTTTAAATGTGTTTTGCTTGCTCGAAATTACCGCTGCGAATAATGCCCAAAACAAAAAACAGTGAAGAAGAAAGTGACAGATGTATTCCGACGTGATGAATATCATTTTTAATCGCTTACACATCGCTGGAATTTTAAAACGCCACAACCGTCTGTCCCACTGTCTCTTCCAAGCAGTGATCAGCTGCTGAGATTTTTGGCGTTCTTTGGCTTCAACACAGACGGAATTCACAGATCCATCACACACAACCGAAACAACCCCCCACAGTGCGCACTGAAACAAAGCATTAATTCCTGCCTTCATCACTGGCAGCTCCGGCTCATCCGACTGGCGATCGCTCACGGGAGCGGCATAAATACCGCACACCGAATCGAAGAATCCACCGAAATCTGCGGCAACAGTAAAATCCAAAACAAAACAAAGCAACAACGACGACGACGACCACCGCTACAATCCGTCCCGGGGGAAGCGAAAGGGAAACCCCGAGGAGACAACCGAATTTACCCTGATCAGTCACGGTCACGCAATTACCTCGCGATGCGGTGCGCTCAGACTCCTAGGGGCTGTTCAGGAGGGCTCGAACCCATTCGAATCGAATTAAGATTTCATCATACCCTCAGACGCGCACACACACACGCGGGGTCTTTTCCCTTTTATCCTCGTTTTATCATCACCACTTACCTCTATCTAGCGGTGGATGCTGTGTTTCCTTCGTGCACTGTTGGGTTGATTATTTGGGGTTTCGTTGTGTGGGGTGTACGTGTGTGCATCAAATGCGACGCCACAGCGGGCAGCCAGCGTGCTGCAACACATGCAACATCAAACTGAGACGCATTTCGGAGCGTTTGCTCCCCATAGCACGGGGTGAAATGGTTGGACATTGGGGCTGGGACTGGAACGGAAAATCATTCGCCGGGAGTTGATTTTTCCCATGCCATGGTGCCGTTTGTAACATGAGGCTTGTGTCATGCATTGTTGGCTCCAGGCTAAAGTGTGTTAGCGTATTACATGGCATTGCGTACATATTGCTATCAAATGTGTTATCGAGAGGGAGAGAGACGGCGAAGGTTGTAAGATCAAAATGAAAGGGAATTGGGCATCTTTTGTTGCGCTTTCTAAAAGGTTTTTATTCACAAAAATTGGTCATGATTTATATGTATGTTCTTCAAACATTATCGAACCCATCAAACGTAATTGAATGATATCAACACATCTGTCGCGAGACGCTCGGCTAAACAACCGTAATGGTAATTAAATCGTATCAACCATTTCCCAACACAAATAATAATAAACAAACCCTGGCCCATCGTAAATCAAAACCCTCCCCAAAAAGCACATCATTAAACGTTCCCGTACTGATCGCGGCACGACAGATAAGACACAGACAGGAGAGACCGGCACAATGCTGCGACGACAACCACATTGTCGACACTCAATTTCACATTTTTCACACCTTCTGTTATCGGTCTCGTGCATTGTGTTCTGTCGGCGCAACCGTACCTACGGCATGCTTCTGCTCATTTGCATCCACACAACCGTGACCCCTTTTCTGTGTGCACCGCATCTTCGCCGTGGTGTCCCGCTGTTTTCGATAATCAACTCGCTAAATATCACCGACTTTTATGGTGCTTCGGGACGGTGGTTCTTCCACTCTAGCGCCGGGAATTCTGCCGTCTAGTGTTCGGCTTATCCGATGAGAGTTTGCGAATGGCGTTTTAGTGTATCCTTTCCCGTTTCCAATGGGTTTCTTTTGTCTAACACGCCCCTTTTTGCTTTGCCGTTTGACTCTAATAAACTCTCAAAAATCGTTTAAATCATCGTAAAATTGTTGCTACGACGCAAGCGTACTTTGTCCCTAGTTTCTTCCTAATGAGCTACTCTCAAAGACTGTATCAACTCGCCGGTTTGGTGCATAAGTGTACGCGTGAGCGTTAGAAGTACAGCACAGTCCTTCCAACATTGTCATGTTGCCGAAATTTTAAACACTTCCAAAACGAGAGCCACCCAAACGAACAGACGTTGGTGATCATCCTCTCCTTGGTCAGCCGGAGTTGAAGTGATTTGGTAATAAAGGCACAACCAACACGTACGGCACATTAAAAACCTACAAATAACAGTGAACAAAAAAAAGCGCGCGCGAGATGGTGTCGAGATTGATCGTGAATGTGTGACGATTTTTCGCCTTGCGTTTTGTGCGTGGGTTTTCCATCTCTTCCGTTCCCGTTCGCCAATATGGCGATTTGCGATAAGCGTTCGGTGAAGCTCTCTAACACGGGCCAGTTGCCATAATCGACACAAGCCCACCCGGTCGACCGAGTCATCGGTGCTGAACCACAGTTAGTGTCCGGCTAATCTAACGAGCGATTGAAAACTCGTCTCTCTCTCTAGGCTCGTAAAACAGGACGCAGACAGCGTGTTCGGGTCTGGGCGACCGACCAAGAAGCAGATAAGCGTTTGATGGAGTTTCGCTAAATGAAAGCCGCACCAGCCGGATCCATATCGCACCGCCCCGTTTGTCCGAACTTTAATTATGAGTGCGTGAGTGGCTGTGTTTGTGCAAAGAAACAGAGAGAGACAGAGAGAATAAGTGCGAGTGAAGATTGCTTTTTGTCCCCTGTAGGATGATTATGATGCTTAGCACTTACGGTCAGTTGGCGGGGCAGTGCGTGTCAGTCTTTTACATGTTCGGAGCAACTCCTCCACTTGGTGCGCCATTAAAAACCTCTTCCTTTTGTTTGTGTCCTCTCCCTCTTCCCAGGTGCTCCCCATTTGCTATCGCGAGTGGCAACCTCACCGGTCCCATCGGCGGTCCCAGCCGCAGATCCATCGTCAGTGTCGCAGCCAGCGAGTCTGACGGCCACAAGAAGTCCCCTGACGCCCGGTCGCAGCGGTTCCGGTACAGCGTCCGGCACCAGTGACCATCCGCACGACAACCTGCGCAAAGTAGCAGTATCAGCAGCAGCAGCAGCAGCAGCCGCGGACAGTAGTAGCAGCTCAACGACAAGCATGTTACTGCTGCAGCCACAGGTGAGTGAGCACATCATTGTGTTTAGGCACTAGGCGAGTCCTAAACTGCAAGAAAAAAGGGGTTCTTATCGCTTGAAGCGTCTGCAACACTCTTAACCTAAATTAATTCGTAACACTTTTACCATAAGGCACCTTGATAATCCTTTCCTTAAATAAAAAAGCGCATCTTTCACTGTGCTCTGCACACCTCAGTAACTCATAAAAAAATACAACGCTCGCGCGTGTCCAATCTCCTCCCTTTCCAATACGATCGCAAAGATAAACACATCAATATTTCACTACCCGTTACCTTCGCTCAATAGAAAGATGAAAGGAAATAACTTAAAATTGAAGTCAACAAAGGGGCAGAAATATTCCTCAGCCCAACTTCATCCAACGAAAGATGTCTGATAACAGCCGCTTTCACGGTAACTCCAATGATCACCAAACCCCTTCGGTTTGGTGTTGGAAAAAACAACAACTACCACCCCTCGGAGCATTATCGAAACACTTAATAAACGGTCCTATCGGGCGATGTATCGACAGATTGTTCGACGTCACCGAGGGGGAGCTTACTTTTGCCAGTGATCGCGCCCGATAGGAGGGAGCTCGCAAAGGCAAAAATCATCTTAACGTGTCTTTTCACGAAACAACTTGTGCACCCGGGCACAAACTGTCAACCGTGCGCGCCGAGGCTGCCCTCGGCGGTGATCGGTTATCCTGCTGCTGCCATCGTCATAATCTGTCAGACACACTAGACAATTCGAAATTTTCTACTTTTCACCCAGAAACCCGCAGTAGGACCGACCACTCACCACGAAGCCGGTTGGCGGTGGGCCCGTTTCTCTCCCGTACCATTCGAAGGTTCGTCGCCTGACAGGTCCATGCGCGATCTTCAGATTGCAAATTGTCGATATCGAACTGCGGATATGTGTGTGTGTGTTGGTAATGATCGCGATAATGACGATGATTATGACGAACGATCCGAACAAAAGGATACGTCAAGTGTGCGCAGGAGTCAGGTTTTGGCACCACCATCCCCCGCCCGTGAGGAGTGCAAAGTGCATTGGTGAACGTGGCCAGCCGACCACATACCGAGGGGGGATGACCCTCCGCTGTGTAACGCTCAGTTCGCCGGGGACAATCGCGGGGACAGGGCTAAACCCGAAACCGTTCAATAAATCACGAATTCGACAGCTTTCTCCTCGGCAGCCGGTCCCGTTTTTACCCGGGCCCGCTCTGCCGTGTTTCGCTGCGCGTGAGACAACACCGAACCCCCTGACAGTACCCCCCCTTTTTTGCGCTGGGTGCACCGGGCTGCATGTTTTCTGTTCCTGTGGCTCCTGCTGATAACTGTTTTGCCCTTTTGTTACGCTCGACATGTTACTGCGACATTGAGGTCGCGCACCAACTCTGCATGTACGACCCTGCCGTACAGCAGCGCAGGCTACAGTGGATTGGTTAATCGATCGCTGCGTCCCCCCGATGGCTTTGGGTCGGAATTTTTTGACGGATTGCCTCATGGCCAGCGGGCGAAAACGGGCGGAACATGCCCACGAGTTCTTTAATGGTACGCTGTTTGACACTTTTTTTTCTTTCTCTGGGACTCGACTGCACTTGCACTCGGGCGGCAACGAGTGTCGATTGATTTATGCAAGTGAATGTAGCTTTAAGAAGGTGTACAAGCCAAGGAAGATGTAAAAGTGCAATCTCAAACATCAAAATAAATCAAAAACTCTTCAACTCCAATACCAGTAGAAATATCCTTAATATAGCTTTAAACATTTCGAAAAGCAATAACTGCATCTATATGATCTTGTTTGACTCCCCTCTAAAATAGCAAAATGATCGCACCAGATGTGACCGTAAAGTTCATAACTTCGCTGTGAGTTCATTCGTGTTCCCCCGGAGATTTCAAACGCCCCTCACCCCTATTTCTCGTCCCGATATCGCACCCGAAGCCCAGGCACCCGTCTAACAAAACGGACGAAGACGTCCCGCTGAGGACGGTCGCGTCTCGTCTCGTTCTGCTCGATTCCATTATCTTTGCCGGATCGCTTTCCCATGCGCTATGATGCTGAGATGCCGTTGTTTAGGTTTTGTTTTGCTTTGGCCTCACGTCGATCCGGTCTGGGTGGAGAGTTTGGTTTAGTTTGGCTATTTTTTGCCCACAATTTGAAGCATGTTTGAAGCTTGCTGATTAGCAGGGTGAGAAATGTAAAGGAATATGATACGTTATAAAATGGATATAAATACTGCCATGGTGTAAAAAGGAATCTTGGTGATCATTTCAAGGATGGTTTCATTTCAATAATAATGCACTTCTGATGCTTTTATGATGTTTTTCGTGGTGGAAAAAATGATTTCATTTCAAGTTGATTTTGGTAAAGGTGAAGAATAACAGCTCTTGACAGACAAGTTTTAGGTGACTAGTTTTTCAAGATGGAAGGAAACAAGTAACTGGCAGATTGAGCATGGATCTGATGTCAAACAGATTTATTGCATTATCTGTTCTGCAAACATTGGAAGCTTGCTTTCTACTGCCTGCAACTTCAAATCAAACAATACACAGGATGCTTGCACACCTGTGTGATGCAACGAACAGCATCTCACCAACAATCACTTTCTCCAATGGTCCACAACAGCAACAAAAAAAAAAAGATCACATATTTAAATAACTATCTTCCTGTTGCAAATTTGAATTCGATAGCAAACCAACGCAAACGAACGCGCAATATCGGAGCGAAATGTGGCCTTCTTTGTTGCCTCTTAGTATCCCTTTTCGCAGTGCCTCGCACGAGATTGGATGCTCCTCTGCTACATATCGACACGATCTGGGTGCCTGCAAAGAGCAGACCCATCCCCGAGCTTACCTTTTCGGCTGGCCGATACCGAACCGAGATGTGTGTGCGGGACTGCGATTGCATCTTGTGCCCACCCGCTGACAACGCTGCCACGGCGACGCCGCTCACGGCTCGGGTGTGGAGTGTTTGTTCAGCCAGCAAGACGTCTCACCGTGCCCGTGCCAGATGGTCGCGCGGTTTCGTCCCTTTCCAGTGTCCCCTTTGCGTTTGTTTAGCAGCGATTGTCACGGATTCAAATTTAATATAATCAGATAAGGGCGAGAGCGGGAAAAGTTCTTTTATTTTCCAAATCCCCACCGCGAGGGCCGTGTGATACGGTTTAAAAAAAAGGGGGAAGGAAAGGGAGCGATGGTACAATGTATTGAGCGTTGCAAAAGCAGGAAGGGGTATTTGATTTTGCGTCTCACCAAGAGCTAGCTCGAGATATCATTGGCCACAACTTTCGCATTGTGGGGCGCACAACAAACGCCATTTGGGCCGATCTGCGCTCGAAGATAAGGTCCCAGGCCGATCTTGCCGCTTGCGATCGGGACGATCGAGTAGGTGCAGGCAGCGGGAAGATGCATCCGTGAGAAAATCAAACAACAAATGGCACACTTTGATGGTGCATTTTATGCAAAGAAAACCAGAAAGCAGCCCACTTCACATCAGCAGTGTCTGAAAGAATAAGAACCGATCAAAGACCGACATCGACGGAAAGTTTACATCGCTTACAAGCGTTTTTTTAAAACGTCTTTCCATTTGACAGTTTGGCACAGATATCGGCACAAATCGGAAATTTGATAGCACACGCGGAACGAAAAGTGAAAGCCTCGCCGACGGAACTGTTGCAGATGCTTGCGACGCTTTTATGAGCTTCCTGGGTCAAACACCAGACTCATCTTTACCTTTCAGTACCCCTCGCCTTTTGCGCCTGCGGGATGACAGAGCACAATTTTTAATCGAAGAAGATCAATTTCCACGTTAGTTAGCTCATGGGTTCGGGATCGTTTTTTCACCCTTCTTTCCATTGAGTTCGGAAGAGACGGCCCTGGCTTTTCGCGTATCTTCCCGCGCTGCGGCGAGCGATCGTTTCGCTTTGCGGAGCATAAAAATTGCGTGGGTGATTAAAATCACGGGCAGCCTCCGGCACCCGCAAGCGATGGGAAACAAGATCGCTCGTGGAAAAAAAGTGGAAAGGGATCGCTTTCCCGAACCGAAGATAGGAAGTGATAGGAAGGTTTGACGCCGGAACGGATAATTGGGTCATGCCCATGCTCATCGAGCGCTAGCGTACCACGACCGCCATTAATCAATTGATTGACTTTCGTTGGTGGGAATGGGGATTGGATTTGTTGGGAAGAGAATGATTATGGGATCGGAAGGAAGTACTTTTTTTTTCATAATGTACAACAAAAAGAACGAACTAAACCTCAATAAAGCAGTCCAATCGCTTGTATCACGTTAAAAGCGGTTTGGCTCAAACGTCATCAATTCAATTAAACCTATTCCGCCACAGTTTTGATGAGCATAGAATTGCAAACGTAATTTACACAGCTCACGCAAAAAGGATACTAAACAACTACTCTTTCCACCCTTCTTTAAATTGCACCCCTTTTACAACAACCAAATGAATAAGTTATTCCCGCTGTGTGTATCTGGTTGCCTCAGACAGCCCAGCTCATCGCAGTTTTAAGTGAGTTTTGCACGGTTTGGTTGAATTTTTCATTATCCTACCGCTCGGTATCCTTCCGTGCGAGCCAAAAAGCTCCCACTCCCATCCAATCATGGCGCTGACTTTTGATATTTACCCCCTGGGTAAGCCCAGGTAGGGTAGGGGACCGCGTCGGCCAATGGAAAACTGAAAACACTTGCTTCCTCCTCCCGGGGCGTGCAGCGGGCCGAAACGGACGGTAAAATGTCGAGCGAGCAATTTTCCTTCAAGCAACAGCGAGCACGTCATCAACCGTGGAAAAAAGGTGGGAAAAGCAGTGTGCTGCGTGAAAATGAACGAGCAAGTGCGATGGCCATGCAGCGGAACGAACGAAAGCGGACGGGCTGAAATGGTTATTGCCTTTTTTCTCTTTTTTGTTTCGTGTGTTTGTGTGTGTGTGTGTTGCTACCTCTTCTCATCCTCCTGTAGCAATGGCTGCAACGTACCGAAAAGGGGGTTTGCTTGCGCGAAACTAGCGGAAACTAGCGCGAAACGGCGATTGCGCTCGAAAGCCACGCCTCTTGGGCGAATTTTTCCCTCGAAAAATCGCCATTCGTTTCCATGGCATGGCATTCGGGAAAGTGTTGCAGTTTCTTTTTCCATTTTTGTTTTGCGCTCTTTTATTAATTATCTTCTCTTTGTCTCTCTCTCTCTCTCTCTCTCTCTGTTTTTTGTCTCTTTTCTTATTTCTGTTTGCGTGCAACGTAAACGCCCAGGCGTCATCTTTTAGTTCCGTTTCTTCATTTGATTATTTACTGTCACAATCGCAGAGCCATCATCAGGAGCAGTCGTCCTATCACCATTCGCATCTGCCACAGGAGCAGCAGCAGCAACAGCAGCAACAGCAGCAGCATCATCAACAACAACATCACCATCACCCACAACAGCCCCATTCGTCGCTGGGACATTCCCAATCGCTTCATCACGAGCAGCAACACCACCACCAGCAACAGCACCCTCACCAGCACCACCACCACCAGCTCGCGTCCGGGCTAGACAAGTTTGTGGAGCTGTTCAGTGCGGCCCAGCCGCACACGCCGGCCGAATCGATCACCACCGAGTCGTACCTAGCGGACCAGACGCAACATTCCAACAGCTCCAGCGACACGCTCGTCGGGCTCGAGGACAACCCGTCCACGTTCGGTGGCTCGAGCGACAGCATCCCGTCCGCGCTGCTGAAGGCGTCCTACAAGGAGGAACTCCCTAGCCCGTTCAGTGCAGGGCCGTCGACACGAGCGCCCACCACCGAGCCGCCCGACACGGATCTCCTGTTCGAGTCGTCCTCCACCGAAGAGCTCGGGCTGCTGACGCTACGGTCTAGCAGCGATCCGGTGCTGGCGAGCAGTGCCCGTCTGCCCCAAGCGATTGTTCACGCGCAGCAGGGACAGCTAAGGCCCAACGCGCCGGCCACCGCCGGTCCGAGCGGTGTGGAGTCGGTGGCGGCAGCAGCAGCGGCCGCCTCACTGCTGCCCAGCTTCCAGGAAACGTACCCGATCAAGTACAACCAGCTGGCCAGCTACGGGCTGAAGATGGACGACGATTGCTTCAAGATGGCGACCTCCCCGCACCATCATCAGGCTGTGACGGCGGCCTACGCCCACCATGGCAGTGTGTACGGGCATGGCCATCAGCACCATCACCATCAGCATCACGGTGGAGTGGCGGTCGGTGGCGTTGGGCTCGTCGGTACCGGGCTGCAGCAGGGCCATTACGAGTTTGGAGCGCACACGGCGGGAGCAGCCGGTGGAGGCATCACGCAGTACAACAACCCGGCAGGACCTCCAGGAAGTGGTGGAGGTGGTGGAGCTGGTGGCACTGCAACTGGAAGCTTCTATTCCCCTTCGTACGAGCAACATCCAGCTGTAAGTATGACTTGAGCATAAATAATGAATTCCAGGAACTTCTTCAACAAAAAAAACTTTTGTCCCCCTTTTCCGTTCCCAGGGCTATGGTGGACAGGTAGGTGCACAGGACACGTACTCGCTGCCACCGTTCCCGACGGTGGCCGAGCTGCACGTCACCACGACCTGCCATCGCCGCTCGTCCCTCCCGATACAGCGCTCCGAGTCGACGTCCAGCAGCGAAAGCCCCAAACCGCCCCGGATTGCCATCTACAACAAGTATTCGGCGCTTCCGAGTGCCTCCAGCTCGGCATCCAGCTCGCCAGGCTACATGAACAACAACAATCCGAACACGATCAACAACAATGAGGTGGCGGCGGCGGCGGCAGCAGCCGCAGCAGCAGCAGCAGCAACTTCCGCCGGCGGTATCGTTGGAGCAGGTGCCCCAACTCCCGTAGTGGCGCCACCGCCGACTGCCGCTTCTACCGTAGTGGCCCGCGCAACCCCGACCTCCCAGAGCCCATCGCAACTCTGTGCCGTGTGCGGGGATACGGCCGCCTGCCAGCACTATGGCGTGCGAACGTGCGAAGGCTGCAAGGGCTTCTTCAAGCGCACCGTCCAGAAGGGCTCCAAGTACGTGTGCCTCGCGGACAAAGCGTGCCCGGTGGACAAGCGGCGACGGAACCGGTGCCAGTTCTGCCGCTTCCAGAAGTGTCTCGCCGTCGGCATGGTAAAGGAGGTCGTCCGTACCGACTCGCTGAAGGGTCGGCGCGGTCGGCTACCGTCCAAGCCGAAGTCACCGCAGGAGTCACCGCCGAGCCCGCCCGTCTCGATGATAACGGCGCTGGTGCGTGCGCATGTCGACACGACGCCCGATCTCGCCAGCCTCGACTACAGCCAGTACCGGGAGCCGGGGCAGAACGAGCCGATCATCACCGAGGCGGAGAAGGTGCAGCAGTTCTACAACCTGCTCACCACCTCGGTCGACGTGATCAAACACTTTGCCGACAAGCTGCCCGGGTACAACGATCTCAGCGTCGAGGACCAGGAGCTGCTGTTCCAGTCGGCCTCGCTCGAGCTGTTCGTGCTGCGGCTATCATACCGGGCCCGCAGTGACGACACCAAGATGACCTTCTGCAACGGTGTCGTCCTGCACCGCCACCAGTGCCAGCGATCGTTCGGCGACTGGCTGAACGCGATACTGGAGTTCAGCAAGAGCCTGCACGCGATGCAGATCGACATCTCCGCGTTTGCCTGCCTGTGTGCGCTGACGCTCGTAACGGGTAAGTTTGGGAGACACGCCAGTGTTTATGGGAAGGGAAGGAAGGCACTATTGGAACCATAAATCAAATCGATCTTGCTTATATGAAGGCTTTGGGTTGTTGCGTCGATGTTCTTTACCTTAAAATGGTAACGGCGGAGGCAAAAGAAGACCTCCCCTGAAACATCTGCTACTGGGTAACAGTATCCAGGCCCGAAGCGACCCAGTTTGGATATTGCAAATATCCCACTTATTAGCACTCTATTAGCATTGAATTAATTACCACGCCTCTTTGAGAGTGGAGGAGAGACAGACGCTACCATGACAAGATAATTAATATTCTGTTTTCGGACGAGTAGGTAGATAACAAACCTGGGCAGAACAGATGGCACGCGGCATATAGGTTTATGTAGAACCTGTTTCTAACCGAGCTGCGGCGTGCGATCGATTACCGAGCGTTGATTGGTTCGTGGGTGGAATCGAGAGTTTTGACAAGCACTTCGTTCGTTCGCTTGATTTATGATAAATCGCTCCATTACTAACCTTATTCTTCCTCTCTCTCTTTCTCTCCCTGTTCTTCTAGAACGCCACGGTCTCCGGGAGCCGAAAAAGGTCGAGCAGCTGCAGATGAAGATCATCAGCAGCTTGCGCGATCACGTCACTTACAACTCGGAGGCGCAGCGCAAACCGCACTACTTTAGCCGGCTGCTCGGCAAGCTGCCCGAGCTCCGGTCGCTCAGCGTCCAGGGACTGCAGCGGATATTCTATCTCAAGCTGGAGGATCTCGTACCGGCACCGCCCCTGATCGAGAACATGTTCTTGGCCAGTCTGCCCTTTTAAACCTCCCCCCCCCCCCTCCCCGTACTTACTTCCACAATACACAAGACACTAAAAGACACTTGACATGTGGACAAGAATCATAGTAGGCTAGTAGAATTGCAGTACACCTGGCTCGACCGTTGTGAGCAGCAGCCAGTGTTAGGTGTTTAGGGAAATAATCCTTAAATTTATTATACTTATTGTGCGTGTGCGTGTGTGAGCTTAGATAGTAAGAAGACCCATGTGTGTGTGTGAGAGTTTGTAAATGTGTGTAAGCGTGTTTGTGTGTATGTGCGTGCGCGCGGGAGTAGAATTAAGTACGTCGAACGGTAGGTAATCGTTCCCGAATCCCGAACTTTCAATCCCACACCATAGCTCCGGAATCCGCTGTCGTCTCCCCCACCAAAAAGCAAACTGGTCTCCAAACGCTTCGATCGGAAAGAGCTGATTTATGGGACAATTTTTCATCAGCTTTTATTTCCCTGTCCTCCCGCCCGGGCCCCGGCTCCCACACATCCACTTTGTCGGCACGTTGGTGCTTGATTGTTTTAAATGAATTGCAATTAAAGTGCGATTATATTGATGAGTTTTTCGATTTTCACCTAGGAGGAGACGTGCACTGAGGAGTCTCGTTCGTTTATAGCATAGTTTGTCGCACAGTGTACGCCAAATTGCGTGTACCAGCAAGAGGTCCATCGGCTCGATCGCTCGGAAGATGCTGTTTCCTTCTTCCATGTTTTTTACCCCTTTCCTCTGTTGGTTTCATACTTGCCAAACATGACAAACTCTACACATGAATTATGCATTAGCGCGGGACGTAGCGAAACAGGGAACGATCCTAAATGAAGCATGCGTTTTCTGTTCGGTTCATCAACCGCTTACTGGCCCGCCCTCGGGGGGGGGGACTCATCGTGCCTCCCCTCGGGCAGCAAAACAAAACAAAAAACATCCTCCCTTTGGGGTTTGGTTTGGTGTGGAGCGGTTATTATAAATGTAGATTGTCCCGAACGGGGCAGATAATTTATTGACCGCAACCCGGTATTTTCCTTTGGCGGGAGTTTTTTTTTGAGGGGGGAGTTATGTATATTATGCATTTCAGCAATCGCGACTCTTCCCAATATCGCAGAGAGGGAAAGTTTGGCGGTTTTTTTTTTGTTTTTGTTCAATGCAAATGGACTGTAGCTAGGGGCATCATGAGGAAATGGGGCGGTTGTAGTGGAGTGACGAAAATAAATCAATTTCGATGCACTTTTGTCATCCATACAGCTGAACTCTTGTTAAGCGGGGCAAGATGCAAAAAAAAATGTTAAATTGTTCCCAACGATCAAGCTACACCGGAGATTCTGTGTGAGGGAACGGCAAACGTCTTAAGAAACTTCTCCATTTGATATTAAAAACAATTCGGCACCTGAATGATGTTTCAAAAACACAACAGCTATATTACAACACTATCTTACATAAAGCTACAACTAATACGATAACCATAAAGTAGTACAAAACAGGAAAACAAAACACATAAATATATATATAGTGCAGCGTCTCAAAACGGAAAAAAACGAAGGAAAAGGCGATAGTAATTTAAGACAAAAGCATCCTGCGACGAGTGATGATAGAAGCAAGTCGAAGAAAACACACATCGCTCTACACATCGATTAAAAGAAGGGAAAAATAGTGAAGGAAGAAGAGAAAGAGGAAACATAATCTTGAAAACATAATTGCGATACTTTTATGCTAGTCGGATAATTTTAATTGTAATTTGGGGAAAGAAATGAAGAAAATCCCAAACACGAGAGAAAAGAACAGGGGCTATATTCTTAACCGAGCCAGGACAGGAGACAAAACACAAAGTGAAAGTGCAAATGAGACAGCCATTTTCACTATCGAAAGTAAAACAAAAAAGACACTTCTAACCCTTCAGTGTTACGTACAATATAGGATAGGTAAAACAGAGATTGTAAAATGGATAACTTGCACAAACAAACAAAACAAAACAAAACAAACAAACAAACCCAGGAGCTTATCAGTAGGAAGTAGTACAATCCGTTTTGGTAAGAGAGAGAGAGAGAGAGTGTGTGTAATCACAACGATGCTCCCAATCGAAGCCCTGCTCCAACCCGAAACATCCCACGTACATGTACACTCCATACACCCGTAGAAGAAGGTTCCCGTTTAACCGCTGCTAGAGGGATTCACGAGACGCTTCTCCGTCCGCTTTTGTATCTACTTCTTGATTTGCTTGAATAGCAATAATTACGTTACCAGAGCTTGCCATTGAACTTTTACGTTTGTTGTTTTATGATATGTGTTTGTTTTTTTTTTAAATTTCTGTACTATTTTGTCTCCACTTTACATTTTATGTACGTACCGGTATCTTTTACTTTCATAGTGTAATCTTTCTCTTTTTTTCGTGTTTTGTTAAATTGTGAAGATATTTAGTGTGTGTTTTGTTTTATCTTAGTGAGTTTCGTTTTTGTTTAGTAGTTTAATTATATCGAGCTCGAGCTTAAGAATGCTTCTGTACATATGTTTTTTGTTTGTTAGCAAAGTGGTTTTATGTTTAAGGTTTTAGTTTTTACCAACACTACGATACGATAGCGATTGTAAGCGTGAACTATTATTAAAAAAAAAAAAACCTGTGAAGCTACAAGCCTCTTTTAATTTGTCCCTCCCTTAAGTCGCCTTTCATTCAAGTGTGAACCGTTCAATTTAACGTTCAATTCATCTCGTACTCTTCGAAGCACTTCGTATCAGATCAGATCGGAGGCATCTTTAAAAAAGAACACCGTAACCCATTTCACACGTGCCTAACATTGACATGCCCACAAAGACTCACCATTATTCAAGTGTCCGGCTAGTAGCGCCTTACCAATTTCGAACAAATGTTTGCCTTTAACTTCTTGTAAACATTAAAGCCATCTTTTCATTACTTTTCACTGATGCATTTGATAGGTACAACGGGGCAACCAAGACACGTACAGAAACGAACAAATCGAATTAAACAGATACCTGAAAGTGCCATTTTATTGTTCTGCCCTGCCTCGCAGGAACGGAAGATAAACGGAAAATCGAATCGAAAAGAATGAAGGAAATTAATTAAAGAAATAGAATCCTCCACATCGCACATACCTTACAGACGCATATAGCAAACAGAGAACATAAGAATATAAGCGAAAAAATGACACAAACAAAATACCTGAAGCCTCCTGATATTATTCGACGCAAAGCACACAGCAAACAACAAAATGAAGAAAAAAGACATAAAAAAACGAATGCCTTGAAGTTAACCTATACCCTGTAAACTGTAGCTGTAACTAGAAGCACACCGTATTAAACACGATTGTACAACACATCGGCAAACAAGACTTTCGGAATGAATTAGGAAAAGGTAAAAATTATGCGATGAAGAGCGGAAAATACAACAACGCAACCACAACTAAGACAAGAGAATGAAAAAAAGTAAAACACAACAAAAGGGAACCAAATTTTCTGCTTAGTGGATAATATACAATGACCGTGATGAACCGTGTAGTGTGTGTGTTACGCGTAGATATACATTCTTAGGAGCAGAATCAAATTCTTCGCTCTTAAGCCAACGAAAGCTGCTGACTTTTTTGGAATGGATGGATCAAAAACAAACAAACCAACAAAAAAAAAACAAGCGAATGTGGAATATACATACATTTTAGTGTACCTTTGGATGTTAATACGTTTTAGTAAGAAAAGCTATGAGGTGTCCTTTTAAAAGGCGGCGGCATTACAGTGGCCGCGTACAAATCTCGCGCGTACCCTTACGTTTTTGACCACATTTTTTGGCACCATTTTGTGATATAATTGATAGTACACAGCTACCTATTGGACGAACGAAAGCTTCTTTTTTGCAGATCATTGAGTTAAATCTTTGTTTTTCCTCAATGAATAGAGACATAATAAATATGGGGAAACAAAAAAGGTAAATCTACCAAGCATAAAAACACAGCCCCAGGCACGTAAGCTTTCCAAATTTCATCTCTCACGACAGCCTTTATCATTCGATAACACAATGTTAGTCGCCTTTGCTGTATTACCTCACTGTATTTAGATGGATATATAAATATTGTCAGTACGTAATGTGTATTTGCTGATATTTTAAATGATGCGCAAAAACCATTTTATACGAGCGATTTTTTCTTCAATTTTGCAACAAACACACTTATTCACAGGCATAGGGGACAACAAAACCACTGAATGTACCACTAACAATATAAAAGAGAGAATACGAGAGAAAGAGTATATGAAATAAATATAAATATACATAAATGAACCATTTAACTTCCGTCCTCATAAATATTCTATCTAGAAACACAACAACAACAACAAGACAAAAAAAGATTAAATATATAGAAGCATCAAATACTAGTTGAAAGAGATGATAATACAGCGATAAACAGAAGCAGAAAAAGGCAGAACAAAAATACTATTATTCGCGTTTGAATAGCCATAGAACTCCCACCATCACGCATTTTTCTCGTTCAGTTACAATTTGCTACAAGACGTTCGTTCGTAAGGCATTTTAGCATTAAGAGCAGTGGAAATTCGCACGTATCAATGTGTCCATCGTTGTTGCACCCCGTTGTTGTTTCCTCACCGTCCGCCCCCATTTGCCCCCTCCTCAAACAGCACGCACGCTTGCGCCCTGTGTTGCTTATTAGTAACTTATTAGCTAGATTAATTGTGGTTTCGTCGTCCTTCCCGATTTGTTTTACTAGTACAAACTTGCGCATATTAGGAGATCGCCCGGTTTGATGTGTAAATGTGTAGGTCTGTATGTGTGTATTTGTGTGAGCCACAGTTTCGATTTGATTGTGGAATCGACACGTTCAAAATATCATCCTATTAGTTGTTAGCCAAGGGACGAGAAACTGGAGAAACGATTTCGAAACATATCCTCCAAAAGATAGTGAAAAAACTGCATTACCGAAGACGGTGCAGAACAAAAAAACCATTATGCCAACACGTGGTATGTGTGTCTGAGTGTGTGTGTGAGTGTGTGTGTGTGTGTGTGTGTGTGTCCTTCTGAAGCTGAGATAAGAGAAGCGAAGCAAATGAGCTGACAAACGAAATCATGCATGCATGTGTGTCTGTGTTTTTTTTTTTCACTAAACCAGTAACCAAGTAGCGTAAGGCGAACAGGCAAAAAAGAGAAAAAGTGATGTTAAAAAAAACAGGAAGCAGCACGATATTATACTAGAAAACAGAAGAAAACTTTCTTTATGGACTGTCGGGGAAAAACAGAGAAAGAGGAAAGAGGAATAAAAAGAGAGAAAAAGATAAGAGAACAAACGATATACCTTTTAAGGACACTAGCAAGTAAGTTTTACTTTTACAAATGATATACTATTTAAATATTAAATAGAAGAAGAAAAAACAAACAAAAAACAAGGAAAGCTGTGCAAAAAGAAGAAGAGAAAACAGGAAAAGAGAACAAAAGGGGAGAAAACGTGTGGAAAGGACTACAGATACTGAAACGAATACACTATATTTGCGAAATATACTCAATGTTATACTGTCCGATTTATAAGAGTAAACCACAGAGACGTGTTTGTGTGCGTGTGTATGAACAACCCATACGAAAGGAAGGGACAGAAAATAGGCCGGCGATCATCACCACTACTTACCCAATATATAAATGTATAAGCCTGGACCCCAGTGCACCGCAGAAAGGGCAACAACCACACACACACTCAGCTAAAGAGTAAAACACAAAACCCAGTATCGTCAGCCAGTAAGTAAACGTGTTACAAACAAAAACCATAAACTATATAAACTTATATCATCCACACATACACACACCAACAAAAGAGAGGAGATCGTATGTTATATGAAATAAACTAGACAAACAAAACAAATAAAAAAGAGAACCCATTGCCAGAGCACATCTTACAGAAGAGAGTAGAACAGCGCAGAGAAAAAGGCAGAGGAAAAAAGGCAAACAGTGACAGTGAAACAGGGGCAGCAGGCACACTCAACCGAGACATACACACATACAAATCCCATGAATGAGAAAATCTCGAAAATATACATATACGTATTTCTTTATTGTTAATACAAAAAAATACATCCACGGTGTCTGTGTCATTTTGTTCTAAACCTGCTGTACTCACATGCAACGAAACGTTCTCGCTATATATATCACAAACCTTCGCAAACTTCTCACCAGCCCCGGGGCGAGCCCTCCTTAAAACCAATAGGTCAGCTGCATAGCACCGTCCTTCGTCTTTTGCGTGTCCATCGTGCTGGCCTGCCGTACGAGTCGCTTCATCGACTGGCGCCTTATCCGGGCGAGCTCGAGCGGTGTCCGCTCGGTCGAGCAGGAACCGGACCCAGTCGCTAAGGGGCCCGCATTGATGGGGACGCCCGCGTTCAGCTCGAGCGCCGCGTCGGACGGATCGTGCGACAGGTTCTCGTACGAGCTGGTCGGGGACTTTTTGCTCGGTATGCAGCGGAAACACTCGTCGAACGTCCAGTCCTGGCCGAACAGTTCGCCCTCCTCGAGCGTTTGCGGGAGTCGGTGGTGCAGGGTTTCCGGGAGGCGGAGGCCGGTGAAGCCACCGAGCACGGACACGCAGCCCATTATGACGAGCGGTAGGCGGAGGTTCTCTTTGCCCTGTGAGGTGAAAATTGGAAATAGGAACATTAGGATTTTCGGTTTAGAAGTTCAAAGTCTATGCTTACCAAGTATGTAATGAATGGGATGACGATAAGACCCAATCCTCCGATGTAGCTGGACGTCCCAATGCCAACACCTCGCACCTGCGTCGGGTAAAGTTCCCCAGCGAATGGGTAAATGATCAGGAAGGAGGCCGATATCATCGACTTTGAGAGTAGATACAGGATGAGAGTCTCCGTTACGGCATCCTCCGTCAATACGACAGTCACTATACAGCTAATTCCACTGCAAGGAACACAAAACAGCATTACTTCCTCAACTTTGAAATCTTCAACCCTCCCTCCAACTCACCTCAGTATCATCAGTAAACACATTGGCCACCGACGACCCCACCGATCCATGATGATCCAGCAGATGATGTAGCTCGGTATCTCCACCAGCGAGGACAGAAAGAAGCTGAGATACTGATTCTCCCCAAGCGACGGCCCGTAATAGCTCAACCCGAGATATACCGTCTCATTGGCGAACCAGTTCAGCGTAATCAGTATCGTCTTCAGTCTCATGTTGGGCGTTTTGCACAGATCAAACGCACCGATCGTGGCTTCCGTCCGTTTGGTCGTACGGCTTTTCTCCGCCAGCACGCGCTGCTGCAATCGCTTCCGGAAGCTATCCGGCAACTGCTTCCCATTGACACGTGCCATCTTCTCCAGTATCAGTAGCGCCTGCTCCAGCTTACCCTTCATCAGCAACCACCGGGGCGATTCAGGCATTACCAGCAGATACAGAAAGTAGAGCAGAAACGGCACGGAAGTGTAAAGCGTCAGCAGGACCCAATCCCGTATCAGATAGGTAACGCCCGCCAGCATCATAATGCCGAACGTGTAGAACGTACAGGTCATCACGGTGACGAACGAGCGGTAGTTGGGCCCCACCAGCTCGAGCGCAATGATGAACGGGATCTGATAGACGGCCGGTATGGTAAGGCCCACGATCACCCGGCTGAAGGCCCACATCCAGAAGCTGCTGCTAGCGGCGGTAATAAAGCTGCCGACGAGCAGCGTGGCCAGACAGGAGAAGTACGATATCCGGCGGCCGAGTCGATCGTTCAGCAGCCCGAACAGGTACACGCCGACCGGACCGCCGGTGTTGAGTGCGACGAGCCCAAGCGTTGGATAGATGTCGTAATCGCACACGAGATTAAACTACAGAGAACAGAGAGAGTTGACGGATTTACGTACAGTTGTTTGGGGGAATTTACAGATCTTCCTGCTATCTACTAAGCCTGCTTCATTTGCATGCGAGAGAATGCTAATCCAAGGGGATTTTATATATTACGCACTCCCTTCCCGGGGGGGCCACTGTAACGCTATACTCACATCGATCACGATCGACGACTGCACCACGGTGGTGTTGTATTCCCATCCCTCCCGGCACGGTTCCGTCGGCCAGGAGCTGTTCGGTGCGAGCGGTTCCCCGCTCGCGTCACTGTAGTTCAGTATCTCCTTCCAGTCCACTGCGTAGCGGGAGCATTTGCTGTAACTTTCCACCCCGTCATGCTTGTTTGGCGCGAAAGAACGGAGTATATGATTTATTGTTCGATCTTTGTCGCATCACCTCACTCACAGCCTGTACTGCTTACCTCCACCAGCGGTATGGAGTAGAGCTTGCGCTCCTCGGCGGTGAAGTTGGCGAGCTCCGGCACCCGGCACCAGTACTCCTCCGGCACATCCGTCATGAACAGTTGATTGAAGGCACAGAACCCGCAGGGTATGCAGGCTGGGAGACATATTAGCCAGAGTAGCAGCTTCTGATACCGTCCAAACTCGCCAATCACCGGCAGTAGCTCATCCAAATCGAACGGTTCCTAAGGAAATTGGAGAGAGAGAGAAAGAGGGACCAGTAACACCATCCTTTATCGATTCAGCCGTCAGCTACAGGTGTACAATGTTTTAATGTTAATAGTGCTACATTATAAAACCCGATACGCTCACCCTGGGGAAGGGAAAATAAGGGACACCCTTAGCTCTATACCCCTCACCCACCCCCTTTCCAAAACCACCAACCGGTAAGTACTGCCTTGAAGTACTCGAGCGTGAATGTTTGTAATTGACTCTGGTAAACGGATTAGTTACCATTTACGTGTGCATGAGTCTATGTGTGTGTCTTGCCACCTCTTTTAGCATGATGACCGGTCGCCCTTTTTGTTATGGGTGTCCTCTTGCTATTATTATTGTTATTATTATTGCATAATCCACAGTGTCATGGTGGCGGCCTGTTTGCTGTAGCGTGCATTTTGTACTGTTCTGTTACGCGATTGGGTGCCAGTTTATCCCTTGCTTAAGCTGATGTGCTTCCGGGATAAACCGCCCGCCCGGGTTTGATGGCTACCTCAAGGCCTTACGGCCGGGTACGGTAGTGGATGTTGAGCGAACGGTGGCGCTTTGTGGATTGTGGAGAGGCCCCACGTGGACCTTGGGGTTTTATTGGATTTTTTTTTGAAATACAGAAATACAGGGAATGTGGGTTGCATCGTTTGCACTCCGCAATGACCTGAATGCATTGGAAGGATTCTTCAGAGAAAGAGTAACCATGTTTTACTTCTTCCCAACAAGATCACTTACGAGATGTTTTTGTCTTTGACTTCTGAATTGAACTCCTACTTCATATCCGGTCTAGACTCCAGTTTGGTATTCCCCCCGGAGTGGTCCCACTTCCATTACAACATTATTCAATTAGCATGCATCACACATGCATCTCCCGTCCATTTTCGGGCTCATGCACCAACCCTTTCCCGTGGCTTCCGAGATGTGTGCCTTACATGGGAAGCGAGCAAATAAAAGCATTTACAATCAAAGGGGGCAACTCGGCAGCTTCGGCGCAGCTCATTGCGCTGAAGATCAAAGCGTGTAACTGGTTCGCCTTAAATGGGAGAGCGGCGTGCTCGAATCAGTGAAATCAGTGTTGATCGCCACCCGACGACTCCAATTTGGAATGCATCATAATTGCACTTTATATGACCACACTGTAGCGACAACTTTGTTGGAGGGGGGAAAAGTGGAAACTTACTACTAACGCACGTGTGCACCGACTTACCTCAGCCAGCATCTTCTCGCTCTCCAGTATCTCCGGCTCCTCGCCACCATCCTCCGCCTCGTCCTCCTCCTTCACCTCCATCTGTGGTTCTAAGGGTGGTTTTGTCGTATTGCTGCTACTCCTTCTTCCATTCATGGTTGCCCGTTCTGCACGCCCCATCAAGCTTCCGGTGTGTTTTTTTTTTTTTTCGAGTAGTAGTTAGGTGCTACACTACGCCACCACTAATACTGCTACACGCGCAACGCTTGGTGCGTGGTTTGGCGCGGTTTTACACCTTCGTTTCCTGCTACACCGATCTACCCTTCCCAAAAGCGACGCCTCCTGTGTGCTCTTGCGCTGTTCTGCAGGGGGGGCAACAAGACACAAGACACCACCAACAACTACGGGCAAAACACTTCGGCGTAGCCTACTTCAAAGCACGGACACACGCGACTGTTTGCCTTGCTCGGCGCGACTACCGCGGCTGATTATTTAATTAGTGCAAAGAGAACACCCACACATTGGAGGGCGACTGAGGGGTAGGGGCAAAAAAAGGTTTGTGCTATGTTTGGCGAAAGTAATCGAACACTCGCTCCTCCACACACACACACACACACACTTTTCACAGGGCCGGAAAAAACACTACCAAAAGGCTGTGCGGAACTTTTTGATCGGAAGCGCGATTCGCGCACAGCCTGTTTAGCGTGGCACGTGCTCACTTTCATTCATTCTTCGGGGCACATTCATCAGGTACGTGTATGTAGATATATATCAAAATCCCACCACAAAAACACAAACACACAGACGCGCGTACAACGGAACCGGCCTATGCGTAAGCGCGTTCTACGAACTTTCCCACCCGTACGGACGGACGGACGAGCCAATTATGCAAGTGGCCCGTTTCGAGCCGTTTAGATGAGCAAACAACGCCACCTTCTAGGGCTAGACCCTCGGATTGTTGTTGGTGGTTGTGGTGGGGACTTTCCGAAAGCCTACCGGATCGACGACGCGTGGTGATTGGATCGGACGTACACGGTGTTTGGTTTTATTCACATTTTTAATGACGACCAGACCACGCGCACGCGAAGACACTACACAAGCGGCACGGTGTATTTTTTCACTTTCCAGACATGACCGACACACAGCGGATCGATCCGTGTTCGTTATGATGTGCTCGATTGTACTCGTTCGCCTCCTTGCCAGCGACTGAGGCTAAGCTCCATCCGCAACGGGCACTGTTTTCGCGTACGGTGGCGCACCGTGTGCGCATTGGAGAGCAACTGCAGCCAACTGCCCGACTCGCGGTGACTCGCTTCGGTTGCGACCAGCACAGCCAGCACAGACAGCAGTGTAGAGAGACGGGTGTGCTGGGCCTAGCTTCGGGCGAAGAAGCTCGCGGGGCGTAATCGGAAACTCGACGCGCAAATCCAATTATAACAATCATAACACATCGGGGTTTATAAAGAAAGAGCAACAACAACAAAACAAACTTCCCGAACGCGCGACAGGCAGGCCAGGCAGGAGAATCGGAAAAAAGGTCCACCAGGGCTCGGTCGTCTAGAACGAGCAGCTCCAGCCGACGGCGATTGCTGATCTGTTTCGCACCAGTGGAGCAACGTTACTGTAGCCGAGCGCTGAGGTGCAGTCGATGAGCCCGGCGCAACGCAACCGCCTGCCTGGGCCTGGTTGGGCTGTGCGACTCTCTGCAAGTTGCCCCTTCCGCTCAACAACAACAGCAACGGGCAACCGGCAGCAGCAGCAGCAGCAGCAGCAGCAGCAGCAGCATGGTAATAAGTCAAGGGCTCGATCGATCGAACGGCGCTGGGAAGCTGTGGCAGGGCTTTGCGCGGGAAAATCTTACGGTGCGCGCGTGCCCGTACACAGCACACGTGGGACACGCGACGCGCTGATGGTGAAGGTGTTTGCGCAGTTAATCGGAAGGGGGCCAGCGTCAGAATTGAATAATTTGCTGCATTTGAAAACAATTTGATTCACTCGCTTGCTCGTAAACCGTTCCCGTGCATGTGGGAGATATGGTAAACTGGTCTGTGTTGCCTTGATCTTCAAAATCTCGGAACGGTTGGCTGCGCGCGCGCCACTTGCTTATCTAGGTTCTGTGCATCTCCATGGCAACCGAGTAATTCATTCAAAGCGTACTGCCATTGATCTGTCAAGAATGCACGAAACGGCGAATTCCATGAATGACCGATTGCCCGTTGGCACGTTATGAGAAATTTATTCCACCCTTCGTGTTCAAAAGCGTGTGTGAGTGTGTGTACGACCCTTGAATAGACCTAACAGATGGCAGCTCGGAATGGGGTGCAAATGAAGGGAGAAAAAGCTTTTTTTAATTGGACGTTAGTTGTTTAATGCCGCGTTCTTTGCGGTCAGGCTCGTAAACAGTCACCTGTCGGTGATGGGGGGGGGGGGGGGGGGGGGGGGGAGGCGCCTTAATTATACCGGTGGTCTTAGGGTAATGTAATTATAACAAGTGAATCATTTATCGGAATGTGTGTGCTCAATCAAAGTGTTACGCTTGATTGGAACTACCCTTTTGCAATTTTTCTTCGCTGGAATGATAATTGTAATGTGATATGAATGGGAAGCCGAACAATGCACAAGCTTTACGTGCTTTCAGGAAGCTAGAAACCTTAACAACATCGTGTCACCTAAAATCATAAATAGAAAATGTATTTGCTTACTTAAGAGGAGAGAGTGAAAGCATAAGTTCGGCGCTTCTAGGCCGTTTAACACGCCGGCATATGCTTCAGGAACTGCCCGTCCGCTGTCGGTTGCGCGAAACGATTCCGTATCAAGTACGTCGCCAACACTTCGGCCACCTCGTGCGGCCGATCCTCGTGCACGGCGTGGCCACAGCGGGCCAGCACCTGCAGCTGAAACTTGCCCTGCATCTGGCCGACCGTTAGCGCACGATCGAGATTGTCGATGCCGGCCAGCAGCAGCAGCTTGGGCACGTGTATGTCCAGGAACTTTTGGCTCAGCCCCGAAAACCATCCCTCCCAGTACTTTTCCGACTTGGAGAGATCGATGCGCCAGGCGTACTTGCGCAGGTTGACGGCGGAGGCGGCGGCGGCGGTGGCCGGTGCATTGCTGGCAGGATCGGTTTCTGCTGTGGCGCTCGCCGTATCGCCACTTTCCGCGTCTTCCGCGATGGCATTGGGGTGCTTAAATTCAAGCTTTTCCTCCGACGAGCCTTCCACTTTAAGCGGGAGTTCGTTCGTTGCCAGCTGTTTCGTCTCGATGCTGAAAGGTGAAGAAAAGCGTTTAAATTTCATATCCTAATAAGAAGACAATCGATAGAGCTTACTTTATAATCTGCCCCGGCATGGAGACTCGCGCGGAATCGACGTTTCGTACCTGGCCGCTTCGAACGCACCACTCGATCGCGTGCTGGATGCTTTTGAACGTGCTCGGACGGGATCGGAGGAAACTCTGCATGCTGGCCAGCGCTTCCAGCGCCGTTCCTTCCACGACATCGATCACAACCACACCGATCAGGGTCGGTAGCACGAACGAGTTGGCCGCATGCACGCATATTGCACCGCCCATCGAGTGTCCCATCAGTATAATTGGCGGGGCGGATTCACCGTACATCGCTTGCATCACGTCCCCGACATCTCTGCCCGTTTCGCGGCGTAATCAAATGAAAAGATAAAATTGCATGATTCTTCAATCTCGCTTATCTGAAGGGGATGGAGGAGAAGGAGGAGGAAAGTCAATTAAAACGGGAATTCACATACGTGGCTAGCCGTTCTGCTGATAGGTCATCTTCTTCTTCCGTGTACGTATCGCCATGTCCGCGGATGTCGATTGCCAGGCACTGGCAGTGGATCAGTTTCGTTACTTCACTCTAAAAACAGAAAATAAAGATCTTAACAGTACAAGATGATGAATCCAAGAGGTTTTTCTTACACTGAAATGAGCCCAGGACAGGGCGGAAAACCCTCCACCGTGCAGCAGAACGAGCAGCGGCGCGCCGGCTTCGGACGGAGCGGACAGATACACCCGGAATTTCCCCTGCTTCGTCTCAACGTCCTTCTTTTCTGCGAAGAACTCATCCCACATCAGTGGATTGTAGTCCGTCTGACGCCGAAAGCCACGATCGCTGTAGAAAGGGAAAGGTTGAAAAAGTGAAACACAACAAATCGGATTCCGCCACACGCAACAGGGTCATCGTACGGGCAGGAAAAATTGGGGTCGTGAAAATTTAATGCCGTAAGCTGATGATGGCGACGGTGGTGTGCCTTCTCTGTCTTCTTACCTTGGCTTGGGGAAGCGCGGATTCGGACACATCGGTGGCAGTCTGGACTTCATCATAACACGCTGCAAGTTGGACATGCGAACCGGGCAGGACGTTGCCGGGAGTTAGTAAACACTCTACACTTTTATGGGCAACAAAACACTTTTGCTACATCGACCGCTGCTGCTGCGGCGGATCGGTCCGGCGGATAGGGAAAAATGCAATAAAAACATCCACTGACAGCCCGAGGAATGCGTGTGCGTGAAATGAGCCCAGTTGCTCCCGGCGAAACGTCAAACGGGATGTAAACAAACGTGATCCAAAACAAAC
This sequence comes from Anopheles coluzzii, assembly GCF_943734685.1. NCBI lineage: Eukaryota > Metazoa > Arthropoda > Insecta > Diptera > Culicidae > Anopheles > Anopheles coluzzii. The sequence continues at coordinate 9,349,139 of NC_064671.1, forward strand.
GAGCACGCGCATATTGCCGGGTTTTCTACGCCGCTATGCATTTTTGATAAGAAAAATGGTTTTTATTCAAAATTATCTGTTAAAATCTGTCAACAAGGTAACGGTAGCATGTGATATATCGAGTTAGTTACATTTATAATGCATTTCTCCCTCTCTTTTTAGCCAATCCGCAACTACCTAAAGAGCCGGTTCCTGGACACACTGCGGATAACGGCGAAGGGTGGCCACGGGGGAAATGGACTGCCCAAGTACGGCGGTGTCGGCGGGCAGGGCGGTGCGGTCTATTTCGTCGCCAAGGAGGGAAAATCGCTGCGCGATGTGGTGAAGAAGTATCCGAACAAGCGTGTCGTCGCCGGCAATGGGGAGGAGAGCTCGAAAGCCCGAATACTCGGCCGGAGGGGTACGGATCAAAAGGTGGAGGTGCCGGTCGGTATACGGGTGCTGGAGCAGGAGTCGGGGCTGCTTTGCGAGTTGGATGAGGAAGGTAAAACCTTTCTAGCGTCCGGTGGTGGAAGTGGCGGATGCTCGGGCAACTCCTTCCTCGGTAAACCCGGACAACTGCGTACGCTCACGCTGGACCTGAAGCTGATCGCAGACGTGGGATTGGTGGGATTTCCAAACGCGGGCAAAAGTACACTCGTAAAAGCGATCTCGAATGCATCCCCGAAGATTGCATCCTATCCATGTAAGTGAATGGAGTGGATTTAACGTGAATTGTTTTTCAAGATGTTCTTTTTCAATGTTAGTTACAACAATACGGCCACAAATTGCAACGATAGAGTACGAAGACTACCGGCAAATAACGATAGCCGATCTGCCCGGATTGATCGAGGGAGCGCACGCCAACTTTGGTATGGGTCACAAGTTCCTGAAACACGTGGAACGAACCCGGCTGCTGCTGATCATGGTGGACGTGTTTGGGTTTCAGCTAAGCCAGCAGCATCAGAAACGGAACTGCCTGGAGACGGTGTACGCGCTGAACAAGGAGCTGGAGCTGTACGACAAAACGCTGCTCGACAAACCGTGCGTACTGATCATCAACAAGATGGATAAGGAAGGTGCCGTGGAAGAGATTTGCAAATATGAACAATATTTCCACTCGCTGGAGGGTAAGTAGGGCTAATTTCAGCCGAGCGACCAAAGCAGTAACACACCCCTTTTCCACTTTTAGATGGTCTTAAAATGTGTCCCGAAGAGTTGGTACCCTCCAAGCTGCTCTCAATCGACGCGGTGATACCAATATCCGCCAAAAGCATGAAGGAAATTGAAAAGGTGAAGCAAGAAGTGCGAACCATTCTCGATTTGAAGGCCGAAGAAAAGCTGCAGGAAGAATCTTCGCTCGATAGGAATGAGCAGTTGCAGCTGAAGCTAAGAGAACGAGGCCCCAAAGTTGTATGAAGGACAAGTGTTTAGGAATATATTTCACCGTGTTTTATAGAGATTGAAAAAAAAGTCAATAGAACCCCGTAAGGACTCTTGCATTGCGCATATATGCGTATGTATGCGTGAGTGAAAAGGAAACAATGAGCGTATGTGTTTGTGTTAGCGCATTCTCTCACTCACTCCAACACAGCCGGAATAGCAACCGACGAAAGCAAACCTTCCCGGTCGCCCCCGGTTGCCATGGGAGACGTTTGCATTTATCGCCGGTTTTCTGAAAGCCATCATCGGCTAGCCATAAATTGTTATTGCCTCCACAGTGTGTGTAGTGCCTTCAACCAACCGTCCGAACCCGAATTGCGTGCAGTACTTTGTATGGAAGGGAGTTTTTGTTCCCCATCAACTACCTCCATACACGTACCTATAGCACAATTACTGTGTGTGCAATTGCAGCAGTAAGGAGTTTTTTTCCGTGCCTCCTTTTACCCCGAAACTTCTGTCCCAATCAATCAAACTTTCGTGAACTTATCCTTGGCAGAAAGACAGCCAGTCAGTGCCTCCCGGTGCCCAAGTAGGACACGACACGGATACACACGGGTGTTTGTGTTGTGCATTACATCACAGTACGCCGGAGTGCACACACCACCAGCCCAGCAAGACAGCATGGCGGACTGGCCCAGCCCGAGGGTGGCCCAGGGTGGCCTGTTTCATACGCCCAAAGCACGCTACACGAAGGAAACTCAAGATTTGATAAAAGGTAAAGCTTTGATAAGAAGCAATGGCATGTCCGGAACGTTTTCTGACCAAAGTTTGTCCTCCCATGTTTGCCCTCTAGTTTTGATGGAAGAAGCAAAATTGACGATTCTGCAGCGCAACAAAATTAACTACCATCTGCGAAATGGCGAACCATTGCCGGTGCCGAAGGAGCCGAAGTTTGAGCAGGAGTACAGTAACTTTCTCCCGATGGCCATACCGCGGAAAAACATTAAAAAACGTTCACTGAACACCATCATCGAGAGCGGTGCGTTCGATGTGGAAAAGTACGTGCCGCACAAACCGAAGGAACCGATCGAAAAGCTGAAGCTCAAGCTGCAGGAGCAGATGAGCGGTATTAAGATCTTTCCGGACGATGGCCGCCGTCGGCGGGTGGTGCGTAGTAAGAGTGAAGGATGCATGGACTTTGTGCCGCCCGATCGGGCAAGTGAATGTAAGGATGTGGAGGGTTTTCGATTTGCATTTCCGCTTGCTGAACACGTGGTTTGGTCTTGTTGCAGTGCTCGAGGAAATCAACGAACGCGTTCAGTGGCTGGAAGAGATGGAGGCACTGGGCGAGGGGAAGAAGCATCGCGCCACTATCCAGCTGCAGATTGCGGAGAAGCTCAACGAACTCAAGCGACTCGATCGGGCCAAATCGCAGGAAAACGAAATTTAACCCGTGTATACACTTTTAGCGCACGTTGTTTGCAGTTTAAATTCACCTTCTCTTTTATATTAAATTCATTACACGCTTAATTCTACAGCAAAATTACACTGTCCATCTTCTTCGTTTTGCCAGCTCTGTGGGTGTGTGTGCGGCGGATCTCAAACGCGTAGGAGAAAAACAAAACACACAGTTCGGTGTTTGACGGTGATTTGGATCCGGCCTCGCACGAAAGTAAGGAAGTAGGGAACGGAAGCAATGCAACAGAAAGAGGCTGTTCCCAATCAAAATGAACGAATAAAGAAAATGCACTTGTGATTTCCGTATGTGTGTGTGTGCCGTACCACATTGCACCGCGTCCATAGATAAACTAGCGAACACTTTAAAATAAAACAAAACACCACGCGGTTAGCCCAGCGCTGTTTTTTGCGCACTCCCGCCGATGGAACAAATCCGATGAGTGTTTCGCCCTGTGACCAAACGCACTATCCCTGGGCTGCCTTGGCTTTGTTTTTCACTTTCTTCACCTTCTTCAGCCCGTCCATGCTGGACTTTAGCACCTTCGAGTACGATTCCATGAACTTGGCCACCTCGTCCCGCTTCACCACGGTCGAGAGCTTCTTCGCACCGGACCGGGCCCGGATCAGGCAGCTGTACTCGGCGGGTGTCGGCAGGGGTGGCTTTCCTTCCCGCGGCTTTGGCCGGTCGTGCCCATCGTCTGCCAAAATGGAGGGGAAGGAGGGAAATCAATCGTTAGGGTTTTTTTTGTTGGTGAAAGCCTTCTACACGTGCAGGCTACTTACATCGTTTTATTGTGACTGTGAAGGAGGAATCTTTTCGGGCTGATTGTGCTAGCAGGGTAAGCTTCGACAGGAACTGTGAATGGGAAGGTGGGGTTAGCGAACATGGCCGTAGTGTAATTGACCCCGGGTGTTCCGATGCGATTACTATTTACCTCTTCATTAGTTAAAAGAACCATTTTAACAACTGAATTTGATAAAAATTTAGACGAGCTTTCGGCTAAAAACAAATTGTGGTCGTGGTCAATTTTTGAAAGGTTGGCACGCGGGTAGTGATGGGCCGACTTTGACGGATCGGATAGTATCCGATTGAGCGCCGGGAGGAATTTTCTTTTGCTTTATTTCTAAAAAAATTGAAGAAGAATTTGTTGGAAAAATGGTATATATAAATCAGGCACAAATTCTCAATTTCCTTGAAATCCAATTTCAATTTCAACTGCAAGTGAAAATATTTTGTATCGAAAGGGAACCATCGTTCCGTTTTTATTATGATATGTGTATACGGTGCTGTATAGAAATCTAATTCAACATAATGAAAAACATTACAAATGATTCAGAAAATAGTTCTAGGTTCCTGTATATACATTTTAATTCTTAAATATAATCGAATCGAATTCGTTTGATATCGCAAAAATAGAATTGAAAAATCATCTTCTAAGTTCCTTCAAAGAGCCGTGTAAACGCTGCTTAATTTAGTACAGCTTTTGACATCGATTTGTTTACATCCAGGCTACAAGCTAAAGTTTTTCCGCATAAAACAGACGCGGGATTATTGGTGTTCTTGGAATTTGAAGCAAATTGTAGGATATTAACGTTTTATCTGCAATGAACAGACTTGAGTGCCGTAATTGGATGCATTGAGTAGTGAAATGTGATATACACAAAGGTATTTGGAATTTTAAACATGAGTGGATAAATACCAGCCAAGTGTACACAAATTACTCAAAAATAATTGATGGTGTTTATTGATTTTCAGCTACCAATTTCGACGTTACAAGATTTCGGTGAAATAGAGCCTCAAGAAGGATTCAGAATAAACTATTCAACTGAATCCTCGCGTAACTAATGCTGGCGAAAAGAGTCACCAACCACTCAAACACTCCTTTCCCTAAAACAAAAGTAAAGTAAAAACAAAAACACAGCAGCGGTTCAACAATCTAATCCCTTTCTTCTTTCTATTTCACAGCATGGAAACCGAAACACCCGGCAGGAGCATTGAGAAACGCTTTCAGTGCGACATCTGCAACCGGTTCTACGCAACACCGATCACACTGAAAGTGCACCGATCGCAGCATACGGCCGACAAGAAGGAGCTGTGCGATTTCTGTGGCGCCAGCTTCAAGACCCGGGGCCAATTGAAAATACACAGCCGCGTGCATACCGGCGAAAAGCCGTACAAATGTGATGTAAGTAGCATTTAAGTCTATCGATAGTCAATTACTCTCTAACACCCTGTTTCTGTTCGGTTGTTTAGAAATGTGGCAAAACATTCGCATACCGGGAGAGCCTGATCACGCATTCGACGACCCACACGAACGACAAACCGTTTGTGTGCGTGGTCTGTAATGCAAAATTTTCCTGCATCGGCAATCTGCTGAAGCATCGGAAGGTGCGGCCGGATAAGTGTGGCGCCGAGAGTGTGCCGATTAAGCGGATTGGACCACGGTTGACTAAAAAAAGTAAGCAGGATTCACATTGCTAGTGATTGTTTGCAGTATAATTAGTATATTCTTCTCTTTAAGCCCTTCCGAATCTAACTGATAGGGATTCTAAACAAAGGAAGAGTAAAAAAGGATCAGCTTTACCTGAAACAACAGACCAAGAAGGGACAGAGAGATTGGAAAACTCCGAATTGGATGAGGAGCAGATGGAGGAAGCAAAATCACCCTCGGAAAGTATCGTCAATACAGTTCAGAAATGTATTCGATTGAGCGTCGAAGCACTTGAACCGTCTTTGATGGTTCAGGAGACTTTTCACACAGCCGAGTCGTCAGTGGAAAGTGGTGTGGATGCCTTTTCCTATGAGGAAACTGACCTAAACGATGCAGATGAACCGACTGAGGTAGGCTATTGTATCATTTTACACCATTGCATGTATGTAGTAACATTTTTGTCTAATATGTTGTTAGCCAATGGCTGTGAATGACCCCAAAGAGGACGGATATGACGAAGAAAGCGAACAGTTGATGGAAGTAGTTACAACTGGTGAGGGAGATCGCACATCGGTTTACCTCATTAGCTATCAAGATGGGTCGGATGAACTTGATTCTCTAGCTAATGCTGTCGAATTTGATGATTATGAAAGCGATAAACTAGAAAATTCGATTGAGATGATGTCCGCTAAAGAAGAGGATGATGATAATTGGCAAGTAGAATCTGATCAGTCGTCCTATGAAGCTTCAGAATCGCCAAAAACAAGCACCAAACGCCACACAAGCCAATCTTCCACGAAAAAAGTCAATGTAAAACTGGAACCACCTGACGAAGAGACGATAAAGCGTAATAAGGAGTTGTTGGATGAACAAATGAGGTACGTTCTACCTTCACACATTTCCTATTATCTACCAGAATGTGGTATTCATTCTTCTTTTGTTACCATTTCAGGCAATTGCATGAGTTATCGAACTCGATTGATGGACGCTACCGGTGCAAACTGTGTCCACAGCAGTACAACACGCTCTACACGATGGCACGCCACTTGGAGCGTGCTCACGAGGTGCAGCAACATCTTGCCCGAGAAAAGCTGCAGTACGCGCGAAATACCACACTAAAAGAGTGCAAATATCGCTGCAAGTACTGCGACCAGCCGTACGTAAATGCAGCCTGCCTGACCAAACACCTGCCAAAGCACGGCCAGGATGGACGGTTAATACACAAATGCCCCTGCTGCGATCGGTACTTTGCAACGGAGACGGAGCAAACGAAACACACCCTCGAACAGCATCGTGAACGGGTGGAGTGCACCCTTTGCCAGAAGCTGTTCACAAAGCCCGACTGTCTGCAACGGCACGTGCGTTATGCGCACAAGACGAAACGCCGCTCGAAGTACATCTGCTCCAAGTGTGGCAAAAGCTTCCCCTCGGTCACCAGTCTGTCCGATCACGAGCGTGCCAACTGTGGCACGGAACCGATCTACCAGTGTGCACGGTGCGAGAAGCATTACGCAAGCTACAGCTCGCTCAAGATGCACCAAACCGTGCACGACAATGTGCTACCGTACGTGTGTGGCTGCTGTGGGAAAGCGTTCCGCACGAAGGGACAGCTGAAGGTGCACGAACGGGCCCATACGGGCGAGCGACCGTTTGAGTGCGAGATTTGCTCGCGATCGTTTCCGTACCGAGAGTCGCTGATGACGCACCGAACGATACATACGGGTGTGACGCGGCACGAGTGTAAGGAGTGTTTGAGGAAGTTTTCGTGCTACGGGAATTTGAAGAAGCATCGACAGATACACCATGGTGTGGGGGATAAGGTGCAAAAGCGGCAAGAGGAGGGCAAAAGTAGTGAGGAACAAGATGGTATGGCGTAGGTTATGTAGAATAATTAGTTGAAGGTACGAAACAGTTTGATTTACCTTAATTTATTTAATGTTTAGACCTAAACTGGCCTAGATTAGCTTGATAAGGTTCATTTCCAGCAAATGAATTACCAACAATACCCCTGATTATGGAGAAGAAAACGAATTTAAACGACTTAGAAAAACGATCCAAATAAAGATTAGAAGAGCAGTTTCAATATTTACCCTTCAATCCGATGAAATGCTCCTATTCCTTGCAATTTTAGCGAATCGAAAAAGCGGGACCATTGCCAAACGAAATCAACCACGTCGGAGATTAGAACACCACGTTGTTAGCGGAAGAAAATTGACAAGAAAAAAAAAAACGATGAATTTTCTGCGCATTTCTCATGATATCAAATAAAACCCTCTTACAAATACTTCCTCTATTATTTACTTGTTTGAAGGCCACTTTTTGTTGCAATAATTAATCAACCACATTGATTCCTCCAATGTGTGTACTGCGATAGATCATGCACTACCAATTTATTTATCAAAGCAGGCTGCCTAGTCGGTCGAAATCACAAAACCGTGTCAGACGGCTGGCGTGGAATGAGCGAAAAGCCAGCGTGTGTGTGTGTGTGTTGTTTGCTTGTAGAATTACAATCATGGAAGAAATCGCCACCCAACCACTGGATTCGGAGACGATATCGATGGATTTACTCACAAGCCAAACGCCGCAATCCAGCTATGGACAGTTGGTGGGCAATTCGGCCCTTTTCGGAACTATTGGTGAGTTTTTGGTTTTGCGGCTTGCACAAACTCGATTTAGTACGTGCCAATTTCAAGAACAATTTCATTTTGTTGCAGATCTGTGCAGTGCAAAATTTAACGTTGGACGCGATCGAAGATGCAGCCTGGCGATCGACGAAGTGCACTTTCCACTTCCGATACGCTCGTTCATCTCAAACATTCACTTCACTTTGGAGAGGGACCTCACAGATCGGTACACCCCTACGTACATCATAGTTAGTATGGTTGGAATGGTTTCCTTTCAATCAACACACAAATTAGAGTGAATCTTCCTTCCCACACTATAGGACAATTCAACCAACGGGACGTATGTTAACGGCAAGCTGGTTGGGCGCAATAATCGTGCGATCCTGCTGCCCGGTAGCACGATCTCGATCGCATGCTTTGCCAACATTTTCGTGTACAATCAGCCCGACTACCGAGTGCCGCCGGAAGTGGAATCGCAAGCGTTGAGAAAGCGGTACCACATTGGCCGGACGCTTGGGTCGGGATCGTTTGGCACGGTTTATATGCTGCATGACGTCACCACCTGCCAACCGTACGCGCTGAAGATTGTGAAGAAGCAGCGCTACGGGACGACCTTGAGAGGCTCGCCGTCGCTAACGAATGAGGCTTATATTATGAAGAAATTAAATCATGTAAGTAAATGCACCACATACCGGAATTGTTTGAATTTGCTTGGAATTCCCCCCTTTCCAGCCGTGTGTGATTCGAATGTTTGACTTTATCAACGATCCCGGTTCGATCAGCATGGTGCTGGAGTATATGGATGGCGGTGACCTGCTGACACGCATCATGGACAACGGTTACCTGCCCGAGGACACGGCCAAGTTTTACTTCTATCAGCTGTGTCACGCCATCCACTATCTCCACAGTCAGGGTGAGCTTTTAAGGTGGTGTTGCTACTCACATTGCATACTTTAAGGCGCCATTTGCAATTACAGGCATCACACATCGGGATTTAAAACCAGACAATGTTCTGCTGAAAGACAACGATGAGTACACCCTAATCAAGGTGTCCGACTTTGGCTCGAGCAAGTTCCAGGACCATACCATCTTTATGCGCACCATCTGCGGCACGCCGGAGTATGTAGCGCCCGAGGTGCTGGAATCGAGCGGCCAGAAGCTGTACACCCGGCAGGTCGATGTGTGGAGCCTCGGCGTGGTGCTGTACACGATGCTGAGCGGTTTGCTGCCGTTCGGCACCATGAACGGGATGACCGATGCGGCGGAGCTGGTGATGCGCGGCAACTTCAGCATGGCCCAGCCGGTCTGGCGCACCGTACGATCGTTCCGCCCCAAGAAGCTCATCTACGACATACTGAACGTGGACCCGGACGAGCGGCCATCGGTAGAAATGCTGCTGGACAGCGTTTGGTTTTGCAACTCGGACGTTGTGCAGCATGCACAGGCGATGATGAATCTAGCCAGTGCGGCGTCGTACAGGGGCAGCCCCGATGAGAGTGCCCTTTAAGAAATTTAATTGAATAATGGGTGTGTGGGGTGAAAACCTTGACCTGTGTTTAATGGGTTTGGAATCGAAATAAAAACAGCGAGCTACGCATTTTCAAATTGCTCTGCTGCTTGCAGGTTTTGCGTTCTGTGTCTAGCTCCGACACCCTCATCTATTCTGTGCCGACGACACTAAGCTCTTGGGAGCCATTTGTCACGTAAAGTAAGACAGAGGGTATTGTGCAAGAGACACCTGAGCTAGGAGAGCAGCTTATGGGGCGGGGGCCAACCCCGAAAAGAACCATCATCGAGCGAAAGCGGTGTCCTCGGTGTGTCCAGTGTCCAAACCATAATCTAGACCACCAGACCCGAACCGTTGCCCAGAGCTGATGGCATAAATAAACTTTCCAGTTAAACGAGCGACCACTTCGAGGAGTGGGGTAAAAATATCGAAAATGACTTCCATTCGATTCTTCCACACCTGGGATCCAGCTGGCTGGAACTGGCTATTTTACAACCATTGTCTTTGCCTTCGTTTCGACAGAGCGCCTCGTTGCGCGACTGATATTAAATACAAGCAATAGGAACGGCTACATATGTGAAGCATAAAACAGTGCGAAAAACGATGAGCGTGCACAAACTTTGGACGCCCGCTCCCCGAGCCTGCTGGTACGGTACATTCGACAAAGGTAGGATTCCATTCTTAATCTTACCTTTTTTCGCTTGGAAGACACCGTTGTCGTTCGCTCGCACCGCCCCCAAAAACGAATGAATGACAACCTTCAAAACGAACCGGAGGACTCCCTGGAGGGTAAGGGAACTCAAGCATAGACACACACATGCCCTTCCCATGGGGGGAAAGAGGGGTGAAAGCAGTTGTCTTCCAAAGTTCCGGTTGGGCTGAGAAAAGGGACGAAAATTGATTATGAGCTTACACGATGACAATGGTAGGCCGATTACGTTGGTTCCGGCAGTGGCGAGGAGGGAGGCCAAACCCGTAATCCTACCTCCCGATGGGACATCACCCCTTCAGAGCGACGATAGATGATGAATAACAACAACAACAAAAAAGGTATGCCAAAGCGCGCTAAAGGTTGTTAGGACACGCGGCACACACACTCACGGGTGCGCAAAACCGGAAGGAAGCGCGCTGGTTCCGCTGTTGATGGATGGTGTGTATTGCCAGCTCACTACGGATCGTCCTTGAAGCGGGCATTGCAGGGTTTTCCAGGAGTTCTCATATCTGCGGGACACTTTATTGACCCATTTCTTACATGAAATGAACTTATTGTAAGGCGAATTGGACTGTCTAGCACCCTTGTTGGATAAATCCAATAGGAATTTCCAACGTGCCTGTTCAAAAAGGGTTGCCATAGAGTGCAATTGGAAGTCCAACATATAAGGTTTACTTCCAATAGGAAAAAGTCAAGGATGTGTCCCACAAATCCCTGGAAAACCCTGTATACTGGGGAAACACTTTTGAGAAGGTGTAATGTTGTTCCTGCTTGCTCGGAGTAGTTTTGCACACGCACACACGCAACGAGACGGCTACTGACCACTGAGGCATATTAATACAGGCCATTAAAAAGTTGATTATACAGTTCAGACAGTTTGTGGCAGTACGTAAAGCACAAGAAAAAGTCGAAAAAGAATCGTCTTCTAATTTGTTTCTTCATTTACCTTTTTTCTTTTAGCTTTTTTACCTTTTTTTCGACTCTCTCGACCTTCAACCCTCGTGGGGAGGAGGTTCCACGCTGACGAATCACCATTAGACCAACCCCCCCCCCCCTCCTTCCCTTCCCCCGCATGTGTAGGATGTGCTTGGTGTAATAAAAAATGTTAATCAACTATCTATTAACGAAAGTCCTTTGCACCACCATCCTAGAACAGGCGGAACGAAAAAAAGGCCCACAGAACGGTCCGACTGGATGGCGTGCTGAAGCGGCAGTGTTGCGTAGCTCGGCTGGTTGCGTGTGGCCAGCAGCCGACCATTTCTTCTGCGTCATTGCCAAACATGATCATGCGTTGCGTTTACGCGAACTGCTGCAAGAGAAGGAGAGCATAACACGACAAAAACTGTCTTGAAGGGAGTGGAGGGAAGAACAACGTACCAGCCACACAAACAGTAGGAAAGCTGTTTCTCGCATTGAGAAGAAAGTTGTCTATAGAAGGAGGAAAAACTCACCACCGGAAGTTAGCATTATAGCAAGCAAACAAACAAAAAAAACTCCACCGCAAAGAAGCTTCTCTCGGGCACACATATGCGCAAAAAAACGAGTTTGGCCTCCTGCTGGCATAAATGGCACCCTCGGAAGAGCGAAACGAGCATCAACCATTGACAGCACAGCATTCGTGCAGCAAAACCGTATGCCCCGGATGTTGCCACACCGGCGGAAAAGGCGGAAGTCCAATGGGGCAGAGCATCATCGTGCTTCAGTGCTTCTCACTTACTACTACGCGCGCTTCCCGAGAAGAATAATAGAAGCTCCCGAGAAGGTGTGTGTGTGTGTGATCGAAAGGAGCCGTTCTTCGCATTCTAATCGACACCCGGCCCACATCCCACCCAGTATGACTCTAATGGGTGTCCACCCCGCCCGCTCCAGAGGTTATTCATTGACCTTTACGGCAGCACTGGAGCAATAGAGCCGTAACCATACCCCCATGCCGAACAGACGGATTTAAGCAGCGATAAAGATAAAGGTTTTGCCCTTCCTTCTGTTGGTGCTGACCAGTGCGCTGTCCGGCTTTTGTGCGATGGCGTAACAACGCCACTGCAGACGTTACGGGCGGTGGTGGGGACAGGGCAGGACAGCTTTCACATTCTCTCAAAAGTCCTTCAGGATGGGGGCGCGCTTTTGGGGCGCACTCTGCGGGGGGGAAGGCTTGCATAACTGTCCACTAGCGGGGTTTGCTAAGGACAGGTGAACCGTAAATTAATATCCATCCCAATAATGTAGGTGAGGTCAGCCACGACAGAGGCCACGACGATGATTGACGCAAACGGTTCACAAAATGCACGCCACTTGCACGGACTGTTCCGTGCCTCAAGTACCGGGACCTTCTTATCGTGTGTTTTGTTGTTTCTTCCTTCAATTCCTCAAGCAAGCATAACTGTCCTCAATAAATTTTAAGTAATGGGTTTACAAGTTTAAAGCTCCCGGTCGGTCGGTCGGTCGGTCGGTCGGTTGAAACCGAGCTTTTACTAGCGCTGCTCCGTCTCGTTCGTGACTACAAGAATTAACCATTAAACAATTAAGCAACGTCGCGACACGAACACGCACCGGGCACTGCACGTGATACAGCTGTGGCGTGAGCAAATTTTAATGCCCAATTCCATAACCACTAACTCACCACTCAGCCAGTCATAACGTGGTATGTGGCTGTTGTTGTTGTGCTGGTTTGATTATGGACGAGGGAAACAGGAATCTTGCAGCATACTTTTCTATCTGTCCCTTGTGCTGTGTAGTGTTTCCATCGCCCTGATGGGCACAAAACCTCACAACGGCGGGCCCACATAAGACACAACAAACTCGTTGTGAAGGAATTGAGTTTTGTTCCCAAACCGAGGTCTTTTTGGTCCGGTCCACCGTACCATCCCCAGGCAGCGGCAGCGTGCAATGCAAAACGAGATTAAGGAGGAAGATCCCGCCCTGGCGATTATTAATGTATTGTATGTGCGAAGAATAACGAAGGCGTGCTGTGCTGTGCTGGTTGGTTCAGCAGTGTTGTTGCTCCAAAGAGAGCTTTCTCGAATTGAGGGTACGGGGTAAGCAACCAACAAACACAGTGATTGATGAAGGAGAGAGCAGAGTGTGCAAAGAGCGTGCGGTACATTTTGATATCGCGCTTCGGATGCCGATAATGGCGATATTGGCGATCGTTTACATTCGATGGCGATTTAAATATTGCTGCAATGTGAGGGTGTTGGTCCGATGGGGTAAAATTTTATGAATGAGAGGTTGTGTGCATTTTGATTGCATGACTGTGTCCGCTTGAATGTGAAATACAGGTATTCCCCGATATATACGCTATTAATGCGGACCAGAGGCAATAGCGTACCTCGAATATTAACGCATGTCGAATTTCGAGGTTTTCAGTCAAATTATAGCAAATTTTCGCATAATTTTGCTTGAAATGGTAGGTTTTTAGCCTTTTTATTAGTTATAGGATCTGATTTTAAGTGAAGATCACAATAATGTACCTTTTAAAATGGTTTTTAAAATTCGACAAAAAGGGAATTTATTTTGCATTTGTCATTTCATACATCAAATCAGTACAATTTGCTAGAAGAACTGTCAAATTTAGAAAATAGCGTATAGCGAAATCGTGTATATCGAATATGGCGTATATCGGGGAATACCTGTATAGTTAAGGAACGCTGTATCCATTGCATACATTTAGGAGCATTTGTCACAGAGACTTTAAACCGCTAACAAATTCAAAAATTCCTTCGCAAAATGCTTGGTTGCAAACTTATTAGTCACAAAATTGTTGGTCGCAATCTTCTTGGACGAAACATGCTTGGTCGCAAACTTCTTGTTGGCAAACTTTTTCGTTAAGAGGTCTGAGCTTAGTTGTGTACTTTTTGCCATAAGTTATACAATTTCATGACGGTAGCCGAAGTAATACCATTGATGATCACACTATTAGGGATTTAGGCAAAAATTTTGCCTACATTTAGGCTCTCATCATCACATTGAGAGCAAAAGTATACCTACGCTTCGTTTTATCGATTCTCTCCCTCCAACCAACCGAATAAACATACGTTCACCGTTTAGGTTTGTAGCACGCGTGCTAGCAATAAAAACTAATCCATCCATTACACGTGTAAAACAATCCACAAAACAGCGTCAGAACAGCTGACAGAAACGTGGAGTGGCATGCGATTTAAAATCGTCTGCCGCTTGCCACTCGTGGCGGCTTCAAACTGGGCCACCTCAACCATCGTGCATAGTCAGGTCTACCTGTGAGTGTTTCTGTGTAGTAGTACTTGCTTGCAAAGTTTTTCCACTTCCTTTATTAGCTGACTGCTGCTCATTTTTGCCCTGTTCCCCTGCACACACTGTACAATTGTCCATGTAAATAAAGTCAAACATCAAACAGCGTACACACACCGACACAGCGTTGCGATGTTTTGTAAGGCCAGCATTAGGGTTAATTTGTGAAATATCCCATTTTGGTTGATTGTTTGGATGGATGGGACAGAGAGAAACACGGAGCGGTGCGATACGTGTTGTTTCGTGCCGTTATTGTTGTGAGCTTCCAGCTCGAGGACCACTTCTTATAACTGCTTCCCGAACCGTCGTGCCATATCCAGTAAAGGAAGGCTCGTGCCATATAATTACATCCCATGCAGTTAATCGAGCTCGTTCGCACAGGCAAGTTCTTTCGGCAAGTCCCTCCCTAAGTTCGGCCTGTTTGATTCTTGCTCGGCGTAAGGGAGGCGCACAGAATGCAAAACTTCTACTTCCTTCTGGTACTACTGCTACTACTACTACTACTACTTCCACTACGACAGTAACGGCTAGTACCTTTACCTTTTATCGATGCTTTTCACGCCGATTCCGTGAGCAGTCAGAGTGTGGCCAAACATGAAAATAATTGCCAATACGTGGCCTGATTCCCTGTTTGCCGTGTTTGGGACAGCAGCAAGAGAAGAAGCGGTACAGAAACCGGCGGCGGTATGGAATGGTCCCGGTCCGGAATGTTCCTTTTAATATGGTTGAAGCAAGGAGCAACACGGGGCAGAGTGAGAGCAGGCAAAAGAAAAAAACGGAAAACGGAAGGTTAACGTTCGCTAGAAGGACGACCGGTTTTTGTGTGGTGCGTGCCCTTTTCCAGCGTGCTGCAAAGGGAACGCTTTATGGAACCAACCGAACCGACCACAGAACAACAGTTTCGGGGGTATGTCCCGTGTAGAATGATTTACGACGGCCGTAGGAGGCCACCACTCGGGTCGGGAAGAGAATGAAGCTCTGTATGGCCATTTAAGCGGGCAGTCAACTTTTCGCAAACACACACACCACGAGACAGCATTATGGCACGGGAGGGATTCCTGGAATGTTCTCGGTTCCTCGATGGTTCCTGAGAAAACACCTTAATCGTGTGCGTGCGGTTTGAAAGCAAATGTGGGCGACCGGACGGTTGTGGAGCGACGTTTGAAAAGTCATTGTCAATTTGCCGGGGATTGTGGGTCAACTTAGGATGATAACCTTGGAAGCTTGGTCTCTTGGTCGTGCGTATGGCGAAGGACAAAACGGGGAAGGACGATAATGGTTTTTATGACAATTTGAGGCAAACGTGGGAACAGATTTTTGCTTTCTGGTTAAAGCCTTAACGGCTCTTAAGTTTTAAACGGCGTCATAATGGAATCCCCTGTTTATGAACAAATGAGTGTTTAAATGACGGGTTTGTGCACCCGGACAAATAATATAACCTTCAACAAGAGGAGCACATTGCCTTCTAATTCCTCAGCAAGTGTTCATCCATGCTATTATCGTGCCATTCTGAACAAACATCTCCTCGCAATCGTTGTTACTAAAGATATGTTCCGTCGATTGCATACATTTAGGCGCTTTTACAGCAGAAAGCTTTTCGAGAGCAAACAAAAGCCAAATTGTATTCTTTAATTATTGCAATTATTAGTCAATAATAGGGACAACTCTCATGCTTAGTATTCACCAAAAAAATCGCTGTGCGCTTCACACAAACACACAGACACCACTACGTTCAAAAAAAAATACGAGCAGAACAATTCGTTTGCACTCTAGTGGCATTTTGTAGGGCATCGAACACTGGAGGGGCAATTTTCGCTAGGAGCATCATGCATCATCGACAACATTGCGCTAGACTGCACCATTCCGATTTCACCACGATTTCGAAGCTTACGCTGAGGTGTGGGAGTAACTCTCGGGGTCCCGTGCTCCGTACTCTTCCATACAGCTTTTATACAGTACGGAGCGAAGGCGACTCAGCTGAATGAAGAGTGTACGGTTTGGTGCGGCAAGGTAAAGTCCGGGGAGAGGATGAAACGGCACACTTTACTACGCGTTGGAGTAGGACGTTGTTTGTAGCGATATTTTGCAGGGGAGCTTTTCGTTGGCAGTGAGTTGATGTACTCTCTTTCATTCACGCTCTCTCTCTCCGTGGTTCTCACACAAACACACATGTTCTTGTTTGGTTGTGGTCGTGGCACGGTATTTGGGTCGAGTTGGATTTGTGACACCATTGTCTCATTATCCTGCCTACGTTGTAGGCTCCGTCGTGGGCTCCTGCAGTACTCTGTCTCTGGTGTGTTTGTGTGTCGGTGAGCGTGGAGAGTAATTTGCAGTTTTGCAGCTTTACGAGAGGGCTCTGGAGAGCTTGCGCCCTAGCTTTCCACGGTCACGGCGTACATATTAGCTCACCGGGAAGGGGCGGGTGTGAGGCTGCCAAGAGGAAGGGTGCATGAGCGGTTCGGACTTTGGAATGTTTTCAACAGCGTACGGGCACGATCGTCTAGTGCCGGGTGGATATTTTTATAAACGGAGGAATTTATATGAATTTCGCTATTGCTAGAGAAAAAAAACAGAATACTTTGATATGCATATTTAACGACCATTTTTATTGAAATAGATTGTCTCTATAGGGCTGGTGGAAAAAAACTCTACTTGTTATCTAAGATGTTATGCATATCTAAAGGTGTTGAAAAAAGTGTGTAAATTTAACTTTTTTTAAATAAGTTATGTTACTATTCAAATTTCTATTCCTTTGCTGGAATTATTTGAAAGACTCAGTCAGTGTGACTACACGACCCGATCAAGCGTTGAACCCGCTCCGTCTGTTTTGGCTTACCACTGTGAATGAAACAGCCCGTGGTGAATGTGTGACACCGACTAAACCGAAGAAAGCCTCTTGATTCGAATGAACTCACACACGTTTGCGCTGTTTATGTATGTGTGCGTGTGTGTGTAATTGTTCTTTTTTTTTCGAAAATGGAACCAGATCATTTCAGCCATTTGATTTACAGCTGATGAAAATTAACGCGAGCGCACGAAAAGCATTCGCTCTGGACGGTGAAAGAGACAGACGCTGCAGGAGAGCGCGTGAGCGAAGGCGAAGCTTTTGCTCACGAAACACTTCCCAAAGCTCGTGTAGAAACCTCCCCACCCCAAGGAGCAAACGGGCAAGCTTTCACTCCGTTTTGCCTCCCCTTGAGATACCGGAAAAAGGAATCACACGGGAGAGTAAAGCTGGTTTCGCCTCTCCGCTAAACTGGTGCAAGGATCCATTCGGTAGGCTAGGTTTTATCGACAAAATTTTCCACTCCCGAGGTCCAGATAGGTCCCGAGCGTGTTTATCTATGTGCGTGTGTGTGAAATGCCAGTGAGTATGAGCATCGAAAAACGAAGCCATTGCCAACATGAGACGGAAATACACAGCGAGCGAACCGAACCGAACCAGCCACCAGTGCCAGTGCCAGTGTCCGAATGGCCCCAGTCTCTTCCCAGGCAGTGGCCCTGCCGTAGCAAGTGTCCCCTGTGCAAAACAAAAACCCGAACGCTGCGCCGAACAACCCGCCGCGAGCGAGCGAAAAGAGAGCTTTTCAAGGGGCGCAAGGCAGGACCAGCGATGATGCGATGCACATTCCGTGGCTCTCGCGCTGCTACCTGGTGTTCAGTTCGTGCGCGTCCACTGCGATAACAATACCTCGGTTTGGATTCCCCTTTGTATATATATAAACTATACTAGTACGGTTTTCTTCTGGTAACAATAAACAAAATTGCACCGTTTAGCACACCCAGTTCTTCTTCTTTTTTGGTTTTTTGCAACATGCAACGAAGTAAAAAAAACCCTTTTACTGTAACGCCTAAAGTTAGGCAACGGCTACCGAATTGCTTGTACTGCGCGCGAACCTACCAATCGTTTGCCTGTGTGTGTCTGTGCGTGTTTGTGCTTGTGTGTATGTGAGTGTTTGGGAAGGGAAAAAAGGGCAGAAACAAAAGCGAAAAATCCCCCATTTTCCCATAGAGCCACGGCAGACAGCACGGAAAAAGGGAAGCAGCAGGACCCCTGAATCACTGCAATCGTTGGCCCCAGGAAAGTTTTCCCATTTGCCAGCTTCAGCTGAGGGTTCTTTTACGGGTGTGTGCGTGTGACTGTGTGGCGAATAAAAAAAACGGAAATCCTGTATACGGTGTGCCTGTGTGTGCGTGTGTGTGCATTACAGTGTGTGTCTCGATCGGTGAATTATAACGCAATGTTCCGCTTTGGCAGTGAGCCAAAAGCGTTTCGTGCAAAGTGCAGAAAAAATGTGAAATAAACACCTCACCCGTATAAAAAAAACCTCCAAGTCAGTAGAGTGGAAGGTGAAGAAGGAAAAGAGAAGCAAATACAGGAAAAACACACTCGCTCAGAAAGCTTCCTTTTTTGCTTGCTTGCTCGCTTGCTCGTGGTGTGAAAATTCATCGTTTGTCGGTGCAAAACGGGCCAAGCCTTGTAGCCTGCTCCTAGAGAAGCTCGCATAGAGGAGGAAGCTCCCCAACCTGACTGCCGTGCCGACATTTTCACCTTCCCCTCGCGACCGTGCTCGGCCCTGTTAGTGTTGTGTTGGTGCTGGATACAGCTGTGGTTGGGTCGGTTTCCCGGGCACACAGCTAACAGCTGCCCGGCCTCCCCCGGCTACAAGGGAAGACCCCGCGCACACCTACAGACACACGCACTTAGAGAGTTTTGTACGGTGAAATCGCTGGAATCCTGTGAACGAAAACTGGGAAAATCCTTATCGTTGCCCTTTTTAGATCTGGTAGCTGAATTTGTGTGTGTCTGTGTGTTCTACCCTCCCTTCCTTCCATAATCCCTTTCTAAGCGTCATTCCCTGTTTTTTTCTTCAAAACTCACCCTTGCAGCTCATCGATCTGACCAGATGTAGTGGTTTCGGTGTCAGTTCAAGACCCTCTAGCACATTCGTACGAAAGTTTCGAAAGCCGTGAAAATTAGTGTGTACCCCTCTGTCTCACAGCCCGTTTGCCCGTGCGTCTGGCCCACCCCCTGCAGCAACACCTACAACAAACACCGAGTGTCCAGTGTCCGCGGCTGCCGGAAATCGACGCTTCAGCGACCGCGCTGTGTGCAGGAACGGCCAACGGCCGTCTGAGCAGGAAGTGAAGGAGTGAGAACGTGTTCCACTTCAAAACCGGGGAAACAGAACACACATAAAAAGAGAGAGGGCGAGTGAGTGAGAGAGTGTGTGTGTGTGAGAGAAAGAAAGAGAGAAAGGAAGTTTCAGCGCCCCACCCCTTCCTGCTCCGATTCGGAAGCGACGGGTACGGAAGCCCTCTCGGACGCACCGCGACGCCATGCCCACGAGACGCTACCCTTGATAGGGAGACGGCGTTCCTTTTTTTCCTTGGAGAAAGGGTCCCTTTTTCTGACCAAAAAAAGGACGCAATGAAGCTAGCACCGTCGCTCTCACTACTGTCCTCGCCGTCGCCGTCGGGACCTTCGTCGTCGTCGTTGTCGCTACCAGCATCGGTCGTCGGAACGATGCACCAGCCAACCGCAGCGTGTCGTAGCCGAAAGCTAACCACCACCACTACTACTACTACTAATACTACTATCGCTGCTGCTGCTGCTGCTGCTACTATTACTACTACCACTACTACTACTATTGCCACTGTTGATAATAATAAAGCTACCACAGCGATGCACCACCGGGCCGGAACCGGAGGCGCGGGCAGACCGGGCGGTTGCCGCCGAACTGCGGCCGCACCGTCGCCACACCTTGCGCCCTCGCCACCACCTCCAGCAGCTCCGATGATAACAACAACAACAACACCACTACCAGTGCCGGCGTTACTACCTGCCACCTCCCCGCTGGCGTCGTGCGGGATCGAGCTCGAACAGGACACCTGTCACAGTGCGAGGAGGAGGCGCGGTGCGGTGGCGCGACCACGGCACCACTGCTCCGCGACCAGCACCTCCAGCAATCTCACCACCAGCAACACCACCACCACCACCACCACCAAGACCGCGGCCACCGACGGCAGCAAGTCCCTACGAAGCGTGCCTTGGGGCCCGAGGGGCTCCCTAAGGTTCGGGCTCTCCACCCGCAGCCGGCTGCTGCCCCTGCTCGTGCTCGGGCTTGGCCTCGTTAACCTGCTGCTGCCGGCCAGCCCCGCCAGCGCCGAGTCCCTGTCGGATATGGCACTGTACTACGACCAAAACTCCACATCGCTGCTCTCCGGGACGTCGCTGCTGCAGCTGTCAAATGGTAAATAGCCTTTGCCTAGTCCTTTTTTTTTCCTGTTTTTGGTTGCTTTTTTCGGGGGACAAGGGAGCTTGTGTGGGAGTGTGTGTGGGTATGTGTGTGGCAAAGATTCTGATTATTATATTCGGGCAAACGAATAGAACGAACGAAAAAACGGATTTGTGCCCTCGAATAATCGATATTCCGATAATTCGGGGATCTCGGTTCTAGGAATTTTGCCTAACATCGTTACTTCGCAATAGCGAAGATATGCTTTGGTGATATTTTGCCTCTGTGTGTTTGTGTGTGATTGAGAGAGAGATATAGAGAGAGAAAGAAAGAGAGAGAGACAAGAGAGCAAGAAAACGTACGAGCAGTGGGAATAAGGGTTGGCTCATTGGGGAAGAACGCAACCGCTGTGGCCGTCCCTGCGAGCGTTCGTTTTGTTATCTATAGCCATAAAAATCTACCCAGAGGTCACCACCAAGTGGATCACGTTCCGTTTTCTTGGAGATGCCAGCGTACACGTACACAGCGACACGGCGGCACAGACACACCAACAGAGCGTTTGTTGAAAAATTCATTCTACTCCACGCTGATTATGTAATGTCACGCTGTGGCCGCCTGGGGGAAGAGCGAATCTGCTTAATCCAGCGCGCATTTGACGGTCACTGTCTGTCGTTTGTTATCCTTCTTGTTGTGTGTGTGTTTGTGTGTGGGTCCGTGAGCTTATCATCATTCCAATTGCTTCTCAATCAATCAATCATACCCAACACACAGCTGGTTGCTTTCGAGTTAAAAAGCAAAACCCCCGATCGGCTTGTTTGGTGGTAGGAACGAGATTAAGGATATTTCAAGGCCAACAACCTACAAGCACAGCAAGCACCCTGCTGGCGAATAGCGGACACAGACACAGGTTTCGCCAGGTCGTACCGTGCCCGTGGTCGACGCTCGAATGATGCGAAACCGTCGACACCGCTCACAAATACAGAAAACGGTTCCCACAATTACGACACCCCGACCTGGTGCCTGGCCGGGCGGGTTGTCATCGTGGTGTCCTCGCTCCGCCGTCGTTAGGGAGTATCGATTATCAGGACACCACCGCCAGGAGTGCTGTTGTGGGTGGGAGAGAGAGAGAGAAAGAGGAAAAATGATAGAGATAGAGAGTAATTCTCAGAAAAAGGGCAACAGGAATGGGAAGAGCACACGGGATCGAAAAACCGTTTTCGTAAAGTAGCTTCAAGGTGCAGAAGGTTTCGAAGGGATTCACCACAACCGCGCACAGGTATATGGTGTAGTGCTCTTCATGAGCACACGCACACACAAACAAACACACATAGACAAATGCTGTCGTTGTTGGAACTCGCTGGGGGTTTTCGGCCCCGGTACTACCGAAGGGAATACGACGCACCGTTTCGCTCGCTCTCACTCTCTTGCGCTTGGTTCGGTTCGGTATCCTTGCCGATCCGTTTTGAGCAGAGCATAGCGAAGCGAGTCCTTGCGCTCTTGCGAGTTTTGCAAGCTTCACGTGATTTTCCCATCGTGTGCTCTACTTGCTGCACCTGCCCCTCAATGCTGGGGAGCTTTTGTGGAGAGCGGAATACAGCGAAAGAGAGCGGGAGAGTGTGAGATAAGGGTTCCATAGGCGGCGAGCGTGCCGTACTGGGAAACGTGGGAGAAGAGTGTAGTTAACCGAATTGGGTAACACGTGCTCTAATGGCTACGCCGAGAAACGCACCCGTTTCTACTAGCAAAAGCTTTAGGGCTCGCTGAAATGATTTGTGGGGATTTCCAAGGGAAACAAACAACGCGCACCAGCAGCTCGTTGATGGAGAATTTAGATCGTAAATGTGTATTTTTGAACACGATTACGGTTTATTGCGTTTGTATTTAAAATCAGTTAATAGATGAATCAGTACTGATAATCAGCAAGACGATTGGAAATACACAATTCTTATTGTTAAAGTCAATTCATACGTGGTTGATTTACAAGGCACCAGGCGCATCCATCGGGTTAGCGCCTAGATGTATGCAATTATATTTGGATTGAAAATGTACAAAGTACAAGGCGCATCCATTGGAAAAAATTAGTACCGCTGCATTACCAGACGATTTTATTTCTCTAATGGACATTTTGTTATGTACTTTGTACAAATTATTTACTTTATCTATAAAGAAATAATATGTAACAAAGCCACCGTTTTATAACATTGCAAAATCCCAACATTTATTAAAAACAACTACTGTGTGAAGCTCTTTATAGCATCGTTTGTTGGCTTACTGTTCGTTTCGTTCGTCTAACAATACACCCATCTCGAGACGATTGTAGTGGTACAATGAAACAAAAATAGATAGCAACAAAAGGACAAAGCGAATGCAAACAAAAAAACAACAACACAACTATAAGCAAACCATTTCATTGCTAAAGTGTTGATTATGAAAATAGCAAACATCCTTGAGAGTTACATAACAACAAACAACCAGTGCCTTGTGCACCGTGAACCAATCCCAGCCCGAAACAATTCACCGGTGAATGAACGGTGAAATAACAAACGAGCGTCAAGCTCTTTTGCCCGTTCGCGCTCCCGTATATTTATTTCAAACAAAAGTGCCTCATTAAGGAATGAAAAGGATTCAACAGAAAACAAAACCAAAAAAAATGGCGAAAGGCACACAAACGGTAGCAACTAAAAATAATTTTTACTCTTTCATCGCTACCGCGAAATCCCGCACGGAAAGTTTCCATTTATTTCAACCATCGGTGCAAAACTTTCACTTCGCGGTACGGCGATGCAATCTTTTTTTTCTCCAGCTCCGTTGCCCCCGTTCCTCCCTCCTTTTTGTGCCCTTTCGTGTAGTGGTGGCTTTGCCCACTTTCGCACGCTCATCGTGCTTGATATTCATCTTTAATCGGACGGAATCGGAATGCACGCGGCTGGCCAACCAACTACCTCCTCCCCAGGGGTTCGGACTACATTTCAGCTTCGGATTTGAGATTGGTCGCGCGCCTTTCTTTCCTGACCTCTCTCTCTCTCTCTCTCTCTCTCTCTCTCTCTCTCTCTCTCTCCCCCCCCCCTCTTCGCGCTCTTCTCCTTCATAGCCAAAAGGAAAGGGTAGGGAATTGAAAAATGAAACAATTTTACAAAATGTCAAAAGCGTTTAAACTCATTAAAACTATTTCATTTCTCGGTTCGCTCCCGCGTCTTGGTTCGTCCTTTCCCAAGGCACATCGGCGTCACAGCTGGATGGCAATGTTGGAGGTTGTGTGTTTTTTTACCCTTTCTCTGACTCTCTCTCTCTCTACACCAAAGTTTGCCTTTTCTGAACGCTTTCTGCTTCGTAAATTTCGACTTTCACAAGTTCACAATTATGACGGTTTCGATCGAACCTTTACCTTGGCAGAGTGCGCAGCTTGGTGAATTTTAGCCCCCCCAAGTTGGGTGAACTCCGAATGCTTGATCGTAAAATTCTAAAATAGTTCTCGAAACTACAAACCGCTTCCAAAGCCTTCCGGCCTAGGCGTTCGCTTTCGTTCCTTCCACTTCCAAGAGCGGTAGAAAAAATCAATAGCAAAGAATGTTATTAATCCGATTTGGGATGGTGGCAGGTGGGCAGGGGGTGCGAAAATACGTTTCACCGTATAATGAAATAAAACCCAATCCGACACCCTCGGGTGAAGGTGTTAATCCGATGTTTGTGTGTATGTGTGTGTGTTTGTGTGCGCACTCCAGAGAAGGAACATTCCAATTCCATAATACATGACCCGAACGGTGCAAGTGACAGAGCGTGTAAAGCTCCTCGCCTCCGTGTCCTTTACACTATCACGCGAATATTTCAAAGGCGAAAAAGGTGTCGAGTCAGTTGTCGAGTCTATACTACACTACGAAAGCATGCACAGAATGAAAAGAAAAATGCGCCAGCTAAAAGGGAAAAAAACTTTCATTTGGCACCCGCTGCCAAGGTGTGAAAAAGGCACCACATTGACGCGCGATCGGACGCTTCAAGAGCACTGAACACTGAATTCGGTCGCGAACTGTGGTTCCCCCGTACGCCGTGCCGCGCAGCGCAACCACGATTGCTTAACGAAACAAATGAAACATTCCTGCGCAATGACAGCGAATGTAAATGTCAAACTCCTACGAGTAACATCATAAATCCGCTAGTTGGCATGAAATAGCTGTTGTGTCGCAGGGGTTGGCTGGCGCCAGGGGGCGTCCACGAGCAAGCAGGTAAATGATGATGATCATTACAACATACCGTCACGGAAGGGTGCGCTGCAGCACGGGCAAGGAGACAGGCGAAGAAAGTAAATCGAATCAGGCAATGCGCGTGTTCAGCGGGCGCCGGAAGAATGACCTTTTGGGGCAGGGATTTTAATCGTGCCGGGATGGAAGATGGGGCGGCATTTTTGATTCACTTGAAACTGTCCTCAAGCTGGGACGGAGTGATTTTCCAGAGAAGTAGAAATGTTAAGCAGTACTTAAAAATACTTACACCGAATTTTGTAGTGAAATGAAACAGGGAAGTAAATGATTTTCCTTTCCAAGTCCTTCATTCGTCGTCGTCGTCCTTCAACTTGTACGAGCGAAACAGCCTTTAATTCGTATGAAAAAGTAAAGCAAAAGTATTACTTTCCATGTCGTTCACTATCTGTACAACAGCACAGCACACGAAAAGCGGACAAGAAGCGAAAGCCCCAACCTCCCCGGGACCCTTTAGTACTGATTTTGATGTTGTCTTCGTTCGCCGTAAACCCCGTGAGCGTACGCCGTTTCCGTGGGCGGGATGTTATGCTGCCAGCGCTACGCCACCAACCGCACCACATTGCGTATTGACTTATGCAAATCAGCAACCATAAAAGCCTTTACTGTCAGGAGAGGCCCTTTTCTCCTCTGTGTGTGTGTGCGTGTGTATTTGCGTGTGCGACACAGTGGGCCAATATGTTGGCTTTCATGTTTCTTTCGTTTCGTTGCCTGGCTTGTCGAGGACTGGTGTATATTTTGGATCAAGATTATTTCCTTTTTATCCTCCACCCTGCTTCCCCCCGCACAAACTGCAAGCTTCTTGAGTTCCCTTTTATGTTAGGGCTCGCCATCAACATCTTGCTGGGAAAACCGCGGAAAGGGTGCGCGGGTACGAACACTACACAACACACAGCGTGCAACGTCAGAAATGATTCCGCGGTCAGCGGAGGGAGGCCCTGGCCTGGCGCGAGGAAGATGATTTCGAGTGGCTTATGTTCTTGTGCTTGTGCTTGTGCGTGTATGTGTCTTCCTTAGAAATATTCTTTGTCATATTTTCCCACCGCCTTCTCTCCCGTACAGATGGACGTCCCGTTTACAGCACGTGAAGCGAATGAGTACGTTCGCTACGATACAATCACGAACAACGAACAACTCCGTTTTGCGTACTTGCCCTGTAGTCGATGCTCGAAACCGATCGGGTTGGTTATGTTTTATTTATGCGAAACAATTCCACTCCAAATACTGCTTCCTCCTGCGCCGCTCCCAGGCCAACCAGGCGGACCTTGGAAGTTTGAAAACTTACTTGGAAATATTTATTATATTTCCACATCGCTCGGGTTGAGATTCAAATTTCGGGGGTGACCTTCTCGCTTTACCCGTTGCCTGTTTTTTTTTTTCAACCGGTCCGGTAAATGTTCCAATATTGTATTCACTTCTGAAAAGCAAGATAGGGAGCGCTCTGCCTCTTGATGCTGGTAGCTTCCCATCTTGCACTGTGGCCAACCCAGTGACACTCACTGTAGCACAAGGACGATGAATTCCGGTACGGCCGAAATGTTTAACGAGCTCGCTTGCCCGCAACACCGGGAGAAAAGTGGCCAGGCCAAGATGGGGGGAGAGAGAGAAAAAATCGACAAAAATCGAAGACATCAACGAGCGAATGTTTGCGTTTTCCTCCGCCATTCTCTGCACGACTTCACCACCATCAAGTTTACGGCTTCCAGCTTCCCATGCACAGGGTTATGGGAAGATTCGTGCAGAATTTGTTTCCTCTTATGTTTTCCAATCAATTTCGACAAAGTTACGACTGATTTCTGTTCTGCTTTTCGCTCCCTTACTCTCCCTCCTCCCCTCACATTTCGCCCAGGAGCGGCGGCGGTAGTTCGCTGTGTTGTTCGCTTTTATTTGTGTGTTTGTGTTTCCGTTTTCCTTCCTCTTTGGGCCGGGCCGGGCGGGATGTTTTCGATTGTTTTAGATTTATCAACCACTTTGTATGGTGACAGGCCGGTGTGTTTGGTGCTGTGTCCTTTCCACCACTTTTACATGCGCTACACGCGACCTTGACACGTGCTGTAATGGAATGCTATTTGCTTTCACTTGTTGGGGGATTGTTTGAGTTACTGTTGTTTGTTGCTCTCTATCGGTTTG
Organism: Anopheles coluzzii; assembly: GCF_943734685.1. Classification (NCBI taxonomy): domain Eukaryota; kingdom Metazoa; phylum Arthropoda; class Insecta; order Diptera; family Culicidae; genus Anopheles; species Anopheles coluzzii. The sequence continues at coordinate 9,376,119 of NC_064671.1, forward strand.
CTATGCTGTTGCTATTGAGGGGAGGAGGGAGCTGCGGGGAGAGTGGTAAAAAGTTATGATGAATTGTGTTGGAAAAGATTTTACTAACAAGGAACTGGAAGAAAAGTTCATTATAACCGTAACTATGCAAGCAGTTGACAACAGTGAAATATTTCAAGGGTGTACTATGAAATATTTCAAATATACCCAAAAACCTGTCGTTATTGCTTTTTTTCTACATTGTTGTTAATTTACGTTTACAAGGCTTTTAAAATGTGTTTCATGCTTCAAAGGAGTTAAATTTGACAACCTCATTCAATCACTTAGTCAAGTTGTCATGAGAAACAGTCATTAGGCCACTGAGCGAAAGGCCACAAAGATGGATCTCTACCTTCCACTGGTGACCGCTTACACATGTTTATATTTGTGCTTAACTCCAATAGCCAGTAGGTCATCTACCCATCTCCATCCACTGCTTGATTGGCTTCCATCGCTTCCAGCAACCGGCTAAAATGCTTGAAACTCTTCAGCTGCAGCCGAACAAAAAAACCTGCAAAAATCAGAACAGAACAACAGCAAAGCACAGTCCCTCACAGCACACACACAGCACACAATATGTGGCAAGTGTAGCGCACGGTGTGCATACAAAAACACGCAAATGAAAATGGTCATTATGATTTCAGCTGTAATGTAATGCGCCAACCCGCACACGAGGCACCTGGTCCGGTGGCCCGGTGGTAGAATACATTTCGAGTCGCTCCACTCACCGCCAGAATGCGATGGGCGCGATTCAGCGATGAAATAGGTCAAGTGATTGTGCTCCTTTGCAGTGCCAATGCACAGTGCCCACGCGAAAGCAACGCGCCGAAACCAGCAATGCCGGGGCAGTGCTTAAAAATTGCTACCCCGTTCTGTGCCGAGCCGTGTATGCCGAGGTGTAAGCGCGCAAAGCACAATGCACATGCCGCGGAGAGGCCAAAAGACGGCCATAGAACGAACGAAAAATGCTCGAGGCCACGGTACCACGTACGGCGCGCGCGGTAGAACGAATACCTCGCCCACCCATAGGGGTTGTGGGTTGCGGCGTGGTTCGTACGTGGTGGTGTTACATCTGTTCTCTGGCTGCCACTCCCGGGTGCCTGGGTCGGACGAGAGTGTCTGCCTTTCGGAAATTATCATTTTATGTGCGATATAAACATGAGATAGCGCTGCTCCAGCTGGACGCGGTCTATGCGAAGGAGGTCGAGTGAATTAATTCGCCCAAATGGAAGACACTCCAAGCCGTCGGCGTGTGGCCGGCCCTAGCAGCAACCCTTTCTGGAGGAGAAAGTGAATGAGAGAATGGGTGGCAAGGCCTGCATGGAACAATGCATGGAATTGTTTTCCCGATGCTTGCACCAAACATTCAGCCCGGATTGACAATAATGCTGCCCCTGCCGTGTGGCCTAGTTGTTTGGGCAATGCCCATTTTCGGCACAGAAAACTGTCAAGGACTCGTGGGGCGGCGGGTTCTGGGTCGGAGGGTTTATTGTAAAGCGGAAGCCCGAAAACTTTCTAGCAGAAAACGGGGTTTGGTCATTGGAATTGGCGCGCCATAACTAATGGGGTTGGCCGGGCCGGGCCGCTATCTAGTTCCATCCATCTGACCCAGTCGAAACAATCGGTACAAGGAAATTGGGAGAGACTAGGAGAGAGAGAGAGTGAGGGAAATTTATTAGCAGTAACCTTGAGCGGAATATGGTACCACAATTCTGGTAAATGATGATTCGTAGATAACCAGACCGGAAGGCTCGGCACAAAGGCACCGAGTGGCTAGGGCAAGATTAAAAGTATTCTGTGGAACTTGTTCCATGTGGATTGGACAAAACCAGAATTTGAGTTATATGTGTAGAATATTTGTGCATTTATACCTCTGCTAACGTTTTGCTTACAACTGGATCGATGCGATGGAATAGTAATAAAAGGCCTTTGTTGTGCAGATTGCATACTTTAAGGCTGTTTTGTGCTATCATTGCACACAATCCCGCAACAAAAGCTCTTTCTTTGATTTAAAATTGAAGTGCCGCCAAGGGATAATCAGTTAGTATGTTTAAGCTTTACGAGTTACTTGACTTGAATGCCATTGTTGACACACACACACAAAAAGAAGTACGCAAGTAAATGAACGTCTTGACCCAGATTTTTGTGTTTAGATAAACGATGCAAAACCCTCCCAACCTCACGTTGCATTAGCTAATTTTATCCTCTCCAGCCAAAATAAAAAGGACCGAAGAAAAAAGCTTAATGAATATCGTGGCTGAGTTACATGGTTGCCATTCTTAGGAAAATGGTTCATAAATTCCTCCTTCCCGCCAAGCTGCCACTACGGTCGCCGCAAGGTTAACTAGGGGATAAGCAGAAAGATTCAATTTCTTGGCACGCTGTGGCAAAGAGCAGAGGAAACAAAAAGAAACTCTCTCTTTTTCGTCGCTATAGTTACCCCTCCCTTTAATTTCGTACAAAGCTCCCCCATTTCTGGAGCGACACAATTCCCGCCCTTTGTGCTCCGGCCGTGGCGTGTCCTCAAGTTTGGTGAAAGTTTTTTTGCCATCATCCAGCATGAAAATAGGAAAAAAAGACGAGAGCATAATGTCACACGCTGCAATCAGCACGAATGAAAGCAGCTCGAGCGGCGCGCGGTGGCCAATCCGTATTCGAAACAATTGGCGGGACGCTCGTCCCCTCCCCCCGCTGGGTGGGTTGAATAAAAGGAAAAGTCTATATAATGAAATCCCCTTATTATCGTGAATTATCGTAGGGATTACACTGTGTGGTGGAGTGTTCGGTCGGCGCAACGCGCGCTCGCTCGCTCGCTTGACTTGCGATCCGTGGCGTGGATATTCCATTAAGATATTACACGCCGGAACGCGCGTACCGGCGCGACCCGCGGACAGACAGTTAAATTTGATTAGATAAATTTTATGACCAATTATGAGCAGTGCGCTGTGTATGCGCTTCATAATCCACAGCGGTCGCGTCGTCAGCGGAATTTTGCTCCTCTCGATAGGGACACCATATCGCCGTCGTCGTCGTCGTCGTCCATTAATGGGTCTCCCTCCCTGATTGGGTGCGAACAATCCGGTACAGGGGATCCGTGTTGTGGCAGTATGGGTATGCCGAATTTTTTATGACCCTTACTTGCGCTGCTCGAGTGCCCGTGTGGGGGAAATAATGCAACCATAAGCGACAGGAAGGTGGAAATTCCTTCCCCACCCGCCTGGTAAAACCAAACGTAGCGAACTTTGCGTGCAATCCTTCATGGTTTTGCAAAAATATTTATCGCTCGGGTTGGGGTGCGTTTTTTTCCCATTTTGTTTCCTTCTCTGCTCCTCTTCCGTTCCGTGGAGTTTCTGGGGTGGAGTTGGAGTTCTTAGAAGCTCGTTTCGGGCGTTATGCTTGGCGCTGAAAAGATAAGACCACAAACCACATGATGGCGCATTGGAGAAGAGCTCGAGCAAAGCAAGACACACACAGGAACGAAGCAACCGGCCAGCAATCGCGTCCTTGAGTCGGGTGGTAGTCGAAATGCTAATGCGAATGCGAAATCTAAATTTGAGTGAAAAATATGCGGGCTGCATGGGTGGAAGAGGACGCCGGGCGAGCGAGTGCGCTTTTGATAAAAATCTTTATGGAATTATTTTTGCCTGTTTTCCAGTAAGCAAGTGAGCTGGGAAAATAAAGAAGCCGGCGAGAGTGGCGAAAGCAAAGTGCCGTTTCCTATGGCCCGGGGCGGAAAGAAAAAGGAACGACCAAGACCGAAAATTTCCATACACACCGGTTCGCTGCCGGGCGAACCGCAAAGGCATCCGTCAGCATCCGTGGTAGAACGGTTTGGTCTAAGTGTGTTTCGTTCTTTCTTTTTTT